>NC_135479.1:180208905-181603905 GCF_052094955.1 Ictidomys tridecemlineatus
ACATTTTCACAAGACTAATTGAATTTGGGTCGAAAAAAATGACCTTGGAAAATCAATTACAAGGTTGACAAAAAAGATTTCCTATCCATCAAAATTATTTTCCGCACAAGTTTTATGAGATATGCCCAGTATCTGCTCATTTGTTTTTAATGTGAGTTTTGAAACTTAATAGATAAATCAAACTCAGAAGTATCATTAATAAGAAAATTTTAAGAAATTTATAGTGAAGCAAAAAAGATAATAATGATGAGAATTTATGTTTCTAGGCCAGAGTGCAAAATTCTTATTTAATAAATTGCTGACAACATGTCATTTATCTAAATAGAGTAGCTCATTTGATTTAGGATTTTCTCTCCATGATAGCCCCATTCAGAAGGGGAGGGGTTAAGAATGATTTATGGCAATGATTTGGTGATCATTTTAAAAAGTTCCAAAAAATTTTATGGAAAGCAGAATCTACTCATGGTAAGACAGCCAATTCCATAGTGTTTAATATTTCTCTAAGAATTTCAAGTGTGTGGACTAATAGCACAAAGATTAATATGTAAAACAATACACGAAACAATTCTCCAGCTTTGGCAAGCTTCTTTCTATACTTTCCTATGCAGTTCTAATTAGGGGTCTGGACCATCTTGACTGTAGACATTCATCTCCAGTGCACACGTATTTTTGTCCCTCCTTAAAAATCATCTTCCTATTATTATCTTACTGATTCATGTTTGGTTGTCCCTTCAAATTTATTTATTTGTACCAAAGTTTGAACCAAAAGGCATTAACCACTGAGATCTATCACAAAGGTTTGCTGCATAATTCAACCTGTTGCATGTTTCAGTCACTTTGTTTAATCTGCTACAGGGAACAACTGGGCAACCTACCATGTACTCCTTTCATATAGTGAAACCTGGCATGGAGAAAAACATGCTATAAATGCTCACATGAAAGTAATTGCTATATTATATGATTATTTTGATTTAACATGTAACATTATATTATACTTTCTATGGAAAAGGGTTTGGTTTTCCTGCAAGGTCACTATTTGAATAACTGTTCAATTAATTCAATTCATTCTACCTCTTTTTTTTTTCTTTCAGTGCTGGGAATTGAACCCAAGGCCTTGAGTGTTATAGGCAAGTACTCTACTACTGAGCTATACCCACAGCATCAATTCATTTCAAAACTATTAAATATTTGCTTAACACTTGCCAGGCATTGCACTAGATATTGTGCATATAAATAAGATACCATTTCTGTCCTCCAAACCTCACAGATTGGTCGGTATGACACAGATGGGAAGCATAATTTATTTTCACAATAGTAGAATATTTCTGTAATATAGAAATACTCTATTTTAATAGAGTTATTTTCAGTAATAAAAGTAAATCCAGAAATGGCTTATAAGCTCATCATGACTGACTCATTCAGTGTTCCAGAAATGATCCTCTAGGACTTTGATTTACTAAGATTATGTTCACAAAAGACTAATGCAGACAACCAGTATATATGAATTCATTAATTTATAAGAAGAAATGCAATTATCTAAAGCTTAGGCATACATATTTATTTTCCAAGTATTTTTCTCTCCCTCAGACAAGCTGTAAGGTAAGCAACCTTATCAGAATACTGCTTTGTAAGCAGAATATCAGAGCAAGGTACTGTCACAGTGTGGCTTTGATCTCTAGGAGAATCTGTGTTGTTCATTTTCCCAAACCTAGCGAACCAGAAATTGATGCAGTCCCACTAGGATAAGTCTTGAAAAGAGCATCTGTACTTGGCAAACACCATTTCATCAGGTTGACATGTATCTTTTCTCCATTGACTCAGCGTACTCTCATATCCAAAAGACTTGGGAAAAATTTAAACAAAAATTACAAATTATATGTCACCAAGTTGTCTCACATTTTCTTAGCTGAACCTGGCTGTTTCTTAAGGATGCAACTTTCTTTGCACTTTTCTCCTTTGAAACTGTTTCTATAATGGTCAGGAGATAGGGCTATGTCTTTTCTCCCTTTCTGTTGCAGCTCTATAAGTATTACATAAATATCACATATAGGATGATTTTTATTAAAATATTATGCTACATCAAGACTCACACCATTCATTATGTTTAATTGTCTTTTACCTCTTCTTTTTTTCCCTCTTGATCTCTAAGTCATTTCTCCAAATTCACTGGAGAATTTGGCAGAGTTTAATGCTTTTGTCTTTGCCCAAACTTCTTCACTATTTCCACCAGGACATTTTATCTTCTCCATCAGGAAGAAATTCCAGCATAGTGACTCTTACAATCTGGATTCATTATCATTTTCTGACTTTATTTTCTACCTTGTTGGTGACTCCAAGTTTCATTGTTTTAATAACTATCTTGTTGAGTTTTAATAAGACAGGCATTTTCTTTGTTTTATACACAGGTATTTCTAGTGCTTGTAATGGGACTCTTTATAAAGTAAAAATTCAGTAAGTGATTGTTAAATGAATGGAGACCCCATTGTTAAACGAATGCCCACTTTGTGTCTTTGTGATGCATCCATTTAGAAAGGCCTAGATATCTGCTTCTTTCATACTTGTTTTTCAACATCTTGGTGATTCAGGAGAGAAACTCCAAGAAGAACATCATTCTTAAGTGATGATCATCAATCCTGCTCAGTCTCAGCATGATCTAACAGTTTTCTGTATTTAAAATAAAATTGTTCTAACACTTGTCATATTCTTATCAAAACTTTAACCAAGCTAATTTTCCACAAGTATGTACCATCTTAGCAGAAGACAGCAATTCTCACTTCCTAGAGAAAATACGAGTGTTTGGGTAAGAAATTTCAATATCTGGCCACTAGACCTACAAAAATATACATAGATACACTCATCCTTGTACTTGAGTTTTTTGTTCTTCTTCTTCATTCTTTTCATCATCTACACTATTGATTTCCTTCACTTATGACTTCTAAGGAAACTTACACTTGAATTATCCCTTCTTTCCTCTCTCATTGTACAAAAAGCAATAAATAAATGAATAAATAAATGAATCCTCTTTCCACTTGCTTTTTTACTTCCCTGTACTACCTTGAAAGAGTTTCCTATTCACTCTTTTACCCTTTCTCCATGACTCTCTCACCGCTCAACTATTTCTAATTGATTATCTACAACAAAAGAGCCCTGGGTAAGATCAATGGTAATTTTTTGCTATCAAATTCAAAGGGAATTTTTAGCCCTCATTTGATCTGTCAGTAGTATTGATCCTCTTCATGATTGCCTCTTTCCTGAAACACTATTTCCCCAAAGTTTTTGTGATACCATAATTTTCACAATTTTGTGCTGTCTTTCCCTTTTGTTAACTTGCCATCCTCTGTCACGACCTTCAGAATTTTCACTCCTCAACAGTAAGCCATGGATAACTTTGGCACTTTGTACATGAAGTCTGGCACTCTTTTTTTATGTTTGGAAGTGGGTCCTACTTTACAAGTTACAAAATACCATTTTCCTTCCATGCCTAGTTTTCTGGCAGGTTTTTGGGACTGAGTGTGGTAACAGGGAAAAAGCCTATGACCCAATTCAGATAATCAGAAACTTTCACTTGAGACTTTGAATAGAAAGCACATTCTCTATTAAGAACATAAGACTTTACAATACCCGACACAAGATTTAATACAAAATAAACCTAACTTTAGGAGGCAAAACCATTAACCTCTTAGTGGCAAGTATAGAGGAAATTTTTATGTTGTTAGATTTGGTGAACATTTCTTAAATGTAATCCTAAAATCAAAGCAACAAAATAAAGATAAATTGGACTTCTTCATCAAAATTTTCAAAAATTATGTGCATTAAAGACCATTATTAAGAAAGTAAAAACATAACTCACACAATGTGATCAAATATTTGTAAATTGTATATTTGATGTGTGTATAATACCTATGAAATGTAAAATATTTTAAAATCACAGCAAAGAAAAGGCAACTTGTTTAAAAGATGGGGAAAGGGATGTAAATGAGACAGTAGAACAGAGCTTCCTGTCATTCATACTCTCACAGAAACATCAATTTGAGCAACTATCCATGCACAACATATCTTTACAAAAGCTAGGAAAGGAAGTCAGGTGAGAGAGTATAGCACCAGGGTATAGCAGAGAAACAACAAAAAGGCCTTGAAAAGGTTTAGGAAGGACAGTTTCACATGACTGTATTGCCTCTCCCACAAGCCTGAGCAGACAGCTTTGAGAGAATTCTCCACGTTGGGGAAGAAGAGTGAAATGAGTCTCACCCCAGTGAATCCTGGCATAAGCCAGTTCTGGATGGCTCCAGGTTCCAGACATAGAATTTAGGTCTGCACAGACTCTAAGACTAAGGAGACCCCTATAGCCCTACATTCTAATATATTCTGGGTCCAGGATAAGCCTCGTGACCCCACACTCCAGCAGACTCAGGGTCTAATCTCACCCCAATAGGACCTATTTCTGGGCTCTAAGACCTGCCCTCAGACTTAAATTCCAGGCCAGTTCCAGAAGAGGCAGCACCTAGCTTTACCTCACAGAACTACCCTCAAGGTCAACAAAAGATTTAGGACAACACTCATCCTCCAAGGCTGAAGGCCCTGCAGATATAAGCTCCCAGCCTGCCCCATGTAGCAGTTCAGCCCATATGGCTCCAGATTTCAGGCCAGACCCTGTGGGTTCAGCTTCCAGACTTGTACCCCAGACCCATGTTCTAGACTTGCTCCTATAGCCCCAGGCTCCAGCATACCCAGAGTCCATGCACATCTTAGTAGACTCTAGCACTGGTCCCAGCTCTGTGAAACCAGGGTCCAAGACTGCCCCTAAGGACTAAGAGTCCAAGCCTTATCCAAGATTCACCCCGGCAGATCCAAGCTTCATGCCCACCTTATTGTACTAGTAGCCCTGGCCCAATATTAGTGGACGTAAGCATTAGGTTGGACCCTATGGATCCAGGTGTCAGGCCCACCCAAACTGTATCAAGCACTAGAATAGCCTGACTGAGGAACACAATAAAAAGCTTGTCCATTGACCCCACCAGATGTCCTATAAATGATATATAGACAGGCTGATTAGTGAGAGCTTTTCCTGCTGATGTTAGTCTGTTAAGACTAGAAAAAGTATTTACTTCTTCACATGCATGAATACCAATGCACAACATCAAAGGAGTGAAATATAGTATAAATTACTGATGTCAAAGAAGTGGAGATCTGCAAATTTGTTGCCAAAAAATTCAAAGTATTCATTCACTAGTCACTTATGAATTGTTTTGAGTCTCAGACTGTCAGAGTCTCATCATGCTTCTGTTCAAGGGACCTTTATTTTATTTATTAATTGTCCTAAAGGGACCTTTATTTTATTTATTAATGGTCCCAAACTACAAGAGGGTTGATACTGCCAATTTAGATATACCTCAAAGAATGCTAAAATATGCTTTTTTTAAGTGACAAGGTAAAAGTACAATAAGATATTTTGAGAAAAGAACAAGTGTGTGTTTATTCTCTATTTCTATAAAGACTTTTCCTTTCTTTAGATTCTACATATAAGTAAAATAATATATTTGTCTTTCCGTGTGTGTCTTATCTCTAGGATAATGTTCTCCATGTCTATCCATGCTTCATCCAGTTGCAGGATGTTGTACACTTAAAGGTTGAAAAATAGCCATTTAGGTTACTTTCCTATCTTGGCTTTTGTGAACAGTGCTGTGATAAACATGGGACTACAGCTATCTTTACAAACTGATATCATTTCCTTTAGGTATATGCATAGAAGAGGAATTGCCAGAGCATATACGAGTTCTATTTTAATTACTTCAGAAACTCCCCAAATACTTTCCATATTGGTTGCAAAACATACATTCCCACAAAAGGGTGTAATGGTGCCTTTTGTACAACCCTTTATACCATGTGTTATCTTTTGTCTTTTTGATAACAGCCACACAGGTTGAGGTGATATCTCCTTGTGGTTTTGACCTGCATTTTGTGATTATTAATTATGTTGTTCATCTTTCATTCACAATGGCCAATTGTATGTCTTCCAAATTTTATGTGTACCCGAATGTCTATTTGTACCTTTTGCCCCTTTTTATATCAGGTTGTTTTTCTACTTTTGAGTTACAAAAGATCTTTGTAAGATTTAGGTAGGAACCCTTCATCATATATATAATAAACACACAGTTTATTTTTCCCAGTCCATTAGTTGCTATTCCAAATTTTTGCTTTCTTTGCTCTGCAGGTACTTTTTAGTTTGGTGCTGTCCAATTTATTTATTTTTGCTTTAGTAGCCTGAGATTTTTGTTTGATATCCAAAATATCATCCCCAAGTACAATGTCCAAAAATTTCCTAGTGGTCCCTTCTGGAAGTCTTATATTTTCAGGTCTTTCATTTAACTCTCCTTACTGTTGTCAGTGGTTTCTTGCATAATGTATAATAATTCAGTTTCCTTCCTTTAAAAGTTTTCTAGCCTGTTTATTGAAGCAACGTCCTTTCTTCATTGTGTCCTTCTGGTACCCTTGTCAAAAATTAGTTGACTCTATGTGTGTAGAGTTATTGCTGAGCTCTCTTTCAGGTTTCAGTAAAGATTTGATGCAATTCCTATAAAAATTCCCATAGCATTCTCCAAGAATAAAAAAGCAAAGACTAAACTAAAACTTCTATAGATCCACAAAAGAATATTCAAAGCAATTCTGAGAATAAAATGTTGGAGACACTATACTTCTTGATTGAAAAATGTACTGGAAAGCTACTGTAATTGATGTAGTATTGTATTGAAAGTGTCCTTTATATGTGCCCGTATGTGCAATTATTTTAGTGTAGAATTTCCATAGTCCTAAGGTCATTATCACTCCTCATTATGACTGTGTATATTTTTGTAGCAACACATTAAACATTAATATTATATTCAACTCTTTCAGGGAATTCTTACTTTTATTATATGCACATTCTTGGGGCCATTCCTTTGTCTCCTCTGGCACTGCCAGTAGGTATTAGTTGAAGTGCTGGGAGAAAGAATCAAGTTTTCTGGGGAGAAGAATAATAGAAGAGTTAGTGAGATTTGATAAAAGTTTTTAAAAAAATGAGTAGGAGTTTAGCATGTAGGCTAGAGGGCAAAAACCTTCTAGTGGGGAATCGAATCTGCAAAGACAGAAAATGATAAAATATTAAATTAGATCATGAGGTACGTGTGAAAGAAAGGCCAGCAACAGGCTGTACACAGAGCCAGAGATCCATCTACTTTCTTAACTCTTGATTTCATGCCTCCACCTGCACATGTAGAATAAGTTTTGATTTGGTTTTTTCTTAGCAAACACGTCTGATTTGCAACCTCCATGCACTTTATTTGACTTCTTGAATTTCATTCTGCCCTTAAGGAAGTTCATTATTTTTTTTTTTCCTACCACTCAATCAACATGACTGCCACATCTCAAGCAAGTAATAAGCCAGGGTAAGACAGTTGCCAGATAATGAATGGCCTAATAAATACAGAATTTATTTTATCCTTTCGGCCAACAGGGTTTCATTGAAGGGATTGGAAATGCAATATATATTAAAGACGTGAACTAATCAGCCTTGGGTGACTGAGTGGATGGCACTGGCATTGATTTCAATATACTTTGGTAACTATGTTAATAACATAGCTAACTTTAATCCCAGGGGATTCTTATTTTAAGTTAAATAATTTGTAAGTTAAAGATCTGCTAAAAAGGTGAACACCAGCATGGATAAGAGAAGATTGCTTTAATCGACTTGTCATTCAAACAGTTAACAAGTGATAATACTTTACAGGTTGAAAAGAATTTTCACAAAAAGTTTTAGGACTCTTCATTTAATGTTATGATTCATCATGTCTATATTTTATAATAACAGACTCCTATATCTTACTAAGGAGTTTTTACCAAAAAACATGAGCTATTTCTCTTAATTCCTGACAAGCTTCCTAGTTATTAGATCTCATCTTTAGCATTTAATCTATTTCTTTTACTGTGGATATATAGGAGTTGAGTCATACATGATTTGCCAAGTATAAAAAGTCATGATCTGGTGACTTAAACAAGAAGAATTTAATTTTTTTTGTCACTAAAATCTTGGTAGATGAAATATGCTTAATCATGAATGGTTGTTCTGTTATTCGAGTTTCTTCAAATAATTCATATTCTTTTCATTCTTCCTTCCTTTCTGTCTGTCATCTGTCTTCTTTCTTTCTAGGTACTGTGTTTTGAAAGGAGTGCTTTTGGCATGCTAGGCAAGTGCTTGACAACTGAGTCATATCCCCTGACCTTTTTAATTTACTTTTAAAATTTGACACAGGTTCTTGCTAAGTTGCCTACACTGGCCTCAAACTTGTGATCCTGCTGCTTCATCCTCAGGAGGAACTGGGATTATATATGTGTGACATCACACTCAGTCTAAGTATTTTCTTTTTTGATTTTGATAGAATCAGCCTAAACCTTCTAGGCTCCACACCCAAACTCAAGGGGAATCAAAGTTTGATCTACTGTGGAGGAGATCGATTACATGGAAGACATCAACTAGTTTTGTTTCTCTTTTGTTTTTCTGGACAACTGCTCTATAGCTGTTTTAAAAATGAGAAAGCGCTACTCCATTTGGCTCCTGGACATCTACTCAATTGAGTTTGTCATACAGTATAATTAACCACTGCCTAGCAATTAGAATAATGAAATTTTGATGATTATATTTTGATTTAAAAAGTAGAAAATTTTGAAAATTTTAATAAATTTGAAATATAGAAAGCCTTTAATGGACTGAACTAGACTCACATCAATGAGAAGTATAGATTTATCTATAATTAATGAATTCAGTCACATGATTCAGTCATTCACAAACCTATAAACTTTGCAGTGTTGGAGAATTTGGGCACATTGTAGTGGACCTCAGTGCTCTTTTAGCATGTGTTTTCTAGGAATTATGCACAGAGAAAATTAAGTATATTTTTGCTGTTGTCCTACAAACCTACGAAGCTGCTTTTGCTACTAATTAATTATTTTTAAAGTTTTCAGATATAAATGCTGTAACTATACTATCTATAAACTAAGAAAAAAGTTGAGGAAAAACTAAAAGTAATTTTATACAAAAGAAGCTAGAACAACATAAAACTATATCTAAAAAACTGAAAACTGGTATGAGACAGAATATCTCAAAAAATAGATACACTTTGTTTTTGAAATGAAATATATTGAGATTTGTCAGTTTTCCCTACATTAATCTATAAGTGATATGTAACCAATATCAACAAATTCTCCAAAGTGTATTTTTAGTAATTAAAATCATGACTTAAACAGACATCTATAGGAATAAATATAATAAACTCAATAGGAAAATAATAGAAAAAATAAAAATATGGGACCCAGCTCTATGCTGTGAAGTGTCCTAAATTGAAAAGCAGTTTTGAAGTGATGTTGGAATAGATTTCTGAACTATATCAGATTAAAATATAATGGAAATTTGATGTATTACAAAAGTGGCCTTTAAAATTAGTAAAGATAAATATAAATTTGGTCATTCGATAAATGGTAGTAAAAATTAAAAATGACATTTTATTTACTATTTATATCAAAATAAATAATAGATTCAATGCAAACTATAAAACTACGTAACTATCTGTGAAACTCCTGGATATGCAATCTATAACTTTGAAGAGAGAAAGGTCTTTTTAATCATGAATTAAACATAAAATAAGGATGTACTTGATACCTTTCAATACAAAAAAAAAATCCTGAGGTAATTAATATAAAAAAGGCTTATGTAGCTAACAGTTTTGGAGCTTTTACTACTTGTACCAGTGGCCCCATGGTTTTGGGCCTCTGATGGGATGCCAAGTAGCAATGATGGTGAATGTGTGGCAAACAAAACCCCTTATATAAAGAGTTAGGGACAAAAAGCAAAGAAAAATAGACTGATGTCCCACAATCCCCTTCAAGAGCACACCCCCAGAGACCACATGGACCTCCTGCAAGGCCCTAACTCTCAAAGACTCCATAACCTCCCAGTAGTGCCACACTAGGGGCTAAACCTTTACACAGGGAACTTTTGAGAACACTTACCGAAACCATAGCAAAGGGTATATTTATACATATTTATATGTCTCAAAAAGAAGGTAGAAATTTCATAAATTAACACTTGCAACAATAGGTTAAAAAAGTAAAATCAAGTTTAAGATAATACTAAAAATGAAAATGAAATAAGTGTTTAGAATTTCTTTTAATAGTCAGGGGAAAAAAAAGTCATTCCCACTGGCTGTTACCCTAACAAGTTTCACTGAGCTAGGAGCATGTTAGGATCTTGGCTGCCTCTTATATTCAGTGGGCTTGAAAGGACAGCATCTTTTCATTTTCTTTCCCCACTATAGTTAAAAAAAAAAAAAAATAACGGAGTTCTTCCACTATATAACACCATGCTTTCATGATCTTTTCTCCTGTTTCTATGTGAGACCCCCTATATGCCATACTTGGTTTGAAGTCAGATCCTAAGTCTCCAACATAAACATAATGAGGATGTGCTTGTGTGGAACCGTTGAACTTCCTCACTGTAAGGTTTTACTCTTCTGGGTCATTGTGACCCAATCTCTGGCAGCACAAAAGCTGGAGAGCCAGTCAGCAATTAGAAAGGGACATCAGCATCTGTTGCTGATCAAGCAGAGGTTGAATGCCACTGCACTACTGAAGCCTCACAAATCTCCTTGCTTGTCAACTTGTGCTTACCCACCTAAGCCTAAGAAGATTTGATATGTACTCTCTCATCTTTTAGACTTGCACACTAGATCTGATTTCTCTGTAGCAACTGTTGTAAAAAATACATTTAATATTGGATATTCGAGAAAACATTTTTTTATAATTTTTGAAATATTCCAAGTTCTTTATAATGCAATTATTAGAATTAATGTTTGCCCGTGACCTGCTTTATGATCTGTACTAAAGCACAGAGATTGCTTAATAAGATCTTTTGTGCATACATACAAATGCATTCCTACTAGCCCCACTTCTCCAAATCTGTTCCTTGCTTGTCAAAGGGATTAAATCCTGCTTATTGTGTATATATCCCTGTGTCTTTACCAACAACTTTTTTTCTTCTACTGGAGAGAGCAAGCATAATCCTGCTGGTTCAAACAGGTCTTACAATTAAAGTATCTCATCCAAACACTTTCATGCTCATTGTTTTTACTTAAGGAAAAAGTTAATTGAAGTGAATTTGAGGAATTTAGTTGGCTAAAATGCTCACTCTGATTTTGTACTTCTCAAAAAAATAATTCATACCACAAGTGAAAATTCCCCCTGCTTAATGCAGAAAAGTATTTGATTTGTATTTAATTTAAAAAATACAGATAACACTTAATAACAGATATTTTTAGGTACTTTACAAATATTGAATTACTTAATTCTTTTAAATGACTATGAGGAAGGTATTATTAATGTTATTTTTATAGTTGAGTACACTGAGAAACAGAGAGGTAAGCATCTTGCCTGTAATAACCATGCTTTTAATGGCTAGAACCAGGACTTAATCCTGAACAGCCTGATTTTAGAATGAGCTTTAACCTTACCCTGTATTGCAAGTATTCAAAAAAATTATTCTAAAAATTTGATATTGAGCCCAAGAAACCAGATTATAGCATTGTAACATATATGTTTTGTGATTTGTGTTGATTTCTGAGGATGAAAGGTATAAAAGACAAAGGTCATAGAAATAACCCATTCTATATTTATTAGGTTCTGTAAAATTACCTGTACTGGCCTCATTTATTTCTAAGACACCTGCAACATATACTGTGACCTTGTCACCTAACTATTTTGTTGTAAAACAGAGGATGGGTACAGACAACTGTCACTTTGGGAAAAACAGCAGTATTATGCCTAGTCATGATTGTAATTATTAATTTCATGGGTCAAGTTGGAGAGTATTTTGGGAACGAATTTAACATTTAAGTCAGTTTACTTTGAATGAAACGGTATACTCCATAATGTGGGTTAAACTCATCCAGTTGATTAAAGGTCTGACTGGATTTAAAAAGCTTTTCTCCTCCAACAAGGAGGAACAAGGGGGAATTCTCCAGTATCCCCTCTTCAGACTTCTGTACCCTTAGTCTCCTGGGTCTGCCACCTGCTGGCTGAAACAATAAAGTTTGGATTCACCAGTTTTCATAATCTCATGAGCCTTTTCCTTACAATACCTATCTAATCTCTCTTTCCTCTTTTTGCACACACACACACACACACACACACACACACACACACACAGAGTTCTTTTTTTTTTGAACCCGAATGTGTTATGTTTATAACATTAGGATTTTTTTTTTAAAGTATACCTAAAGATTATGCAATGTTATACTGGAAAGAGAATTACACTGGATTATACTGGGAAGAGAAAAACACACAAATAAATGTACCAATAACACTACTCTGAGTCTATGGATTTCTCTCTTTATTAAAGGATATAAGTGATAGTTTCTGAAGGTCAGCCAAGTGGTGTTCTAAATGGGAAGAGGAGCATGTGAAAATGATTTACAAATTTGAAGAAGCCAGTGGAATGGGAAGGGACATGCTAGAACAAACGGAGAACTGTGACTGAAGGAAAATATGAATTAGGTCGAAACCTAGGCGAGGGGATGCAGTTCACCCAGTAAGTGGTAGAAACACTCCTCCCTAGCATTGTGGGTTGTAGTAGAGTCTCTACAACATGGAGGGACATCTTGAGTAAACTCCAACCAGAAAATAGACTATACCCCAATGTTCAGGTGTGAGAGTAGGAAAGCAATGCTAGAGCTGAGAAAATGATGTGAAGCAAGAATTGTTAAAATCTACTGATTCAAATGTGGGAAATGGAAGGTTGAAGATTCAAGAAATAATATTTCAATTATGAGTCAAATGAACACAGTTTGGAGTTTGAACTAAAAAATTCAGCTTGATTTTGAGGCTCCCGCACAATTTCCTGGAAAGAAAAAGAACTATAAATGATTTTCTGGAATGCATAGAATGGTATAGATGTACTTGAGGTAGACCATAACCCATTCTGCAACAATGAGTAGACTGTCAGATTTATTACTGTATAAGTGAGAAAATATTACTGGGAACAAACTGTTAGGTTTCCCAATTTCTTTTATGTTGACATTTCAAATTCTAAACCACAGTATGCAAATATTAATTTTAAACTTTCCTGACCAATATCTATTTTCCCTGTTTTAAATTTTGTTATGATAACTGGTTTGTTTTAGATTTACTGGATGGAAATCCACTGCTACATTAATCTAAAAATGTACTAGTCTTGACTTTTAAAGGGAAATTCAAGTATGAAAGTTAATAGGAATAATAAATATTTATTCCTAAATTATGAATGGATTTATTATTTATAGTTAAAGGCATATTTTGCCTTACTGCAATAGGAACAATCGAAGAAAAAGATGTAAGTCGGATTTCTTCCAGAGGTTTATTAGCAAGAATATAGTAAACAACAATAAATATATTCACATGACTTTTTGGTAATTATAGACTATTATTTTAGTTGGCTTTTTCATCACTGTGAGACAATGTAAAGGAAGAAAAGTTTATTTCAGCTCATGGTTTCAGAGGCCTAGTCCATGGTCAGTGGATTTCATAGCTTTGGATCCATAATGAGGCAGAACATAATGGAGGAAGGGTGCAGCAGATGAAAGCTGCTTACAATATGAAGGCTAAGAAGCAAAACACAAGACAGAGCTGAACTCACCAGGTACACAATATGAACCCAAAGGCACGCCCCCCTACTTCTTCCAACCATACTCACCTGGCTATATTTACCATGCTTTGAATTCATATCAGTGGATTAATCCACTGATTGGGTTACACCCCTCATAATCTATTCATTTCACCTCTAAACTTTATTGCATTGTCTCATACATGAGCTTTTGGGGACACCTCATATCTAAACCATAACAGATATTTTGGCATTAATGATGTTATCTCTGTGGGCCTAGACCATAACTGTGAAGGAATAAGGTAACAGAAATCTCTTGTCAACAATATTTCAATTAAATATCAGATCTAATTGTTTTTACAGCATTGCAAATTGTCACATTGTCTGTGCTCTTGCCTAGGATCCAAGACAGCATGTAGATTTTTTCATCCTCTCAATCATTCTTTCTGCTTATAAATATGAAGTTGACATGAGGTTGAGCTCCAAGCTTGCTTCTTGATGCAGACTATCATATGAGTGTGTTTAAATATGCATATGCTCTAGATTCAAACTGCCTCTATGCTGTTCTATAGCTGTGTTAACTTCAGTCTATTACTTAATCTTAGTGCATTTCAGTTTCTCACCTAAACATAGTATTTATAAGGAGAAAAATCATAGTATTTATGAGATTTTTTTTTCTAAGACTAAAAGTATATGCTATTCTTAAAAAGCAGAGCTTGTAACAAGACTTAAAGAGCTTGCCTTTTATTTTGGTAATTCCAACCCAGAGTGAAAGATGAAAAGGACACTGAAATAACAAAAGTAAAATGATACAATGTTCTGTTCATCAGTCTGGATACTATTTCTCAACAGGTTATAGGGAAATGCCGAAGATTGTTCTTCATAAGTACACAGCAATTGCCTGGAAGGATGGGAATAAGAATCAGCCAGGGAAAAGAGTAAGGACAGGGAAGTAGAAAGGTGTCTTTGTGACTCTCCATCTCCTCTTTCTGTTGGTCAAGGTTCACCTCACCCTACAGCTGGCTCTCCTGTGACTGTACTGTCATCTAGCCCTTGGTGTTTCCTCAAGAAATCTTGCAGAAAGAATCAGCTAAGTCTCAAATCAAAGAAGAAATCTAGTACAAGTAGTTCTCTGACCACAAGAGGAGGCCATCAGGGAAATCTGAGAAGGTGCCCACAGTGCTTAACACACTGAATTAATATTTGTAAAGCACTTAGAAGAATATTAATGATGGTAAATAATAAGTGTGATAGATGTTATTACTCTGAGACTGCTGAGGAGATTGTAAAACAAGAATAAGCCTTGTAATAAAAGGATTCCTTTTGAATGTGTTTCTAATGAGATTCTAATTGCCCCAAGATTGCCTCTGATGTCATGGGTTAAACTGAGACATAATTACAATTCCTTTTAGCAGATTACAAACACAAAAAAATGACCTAGAAATGGTCAATTCCCCTAGGTCTTTTCCCCAACAAAGACAAAGAGTAGATAGATGTATTAGAGTGATTTCAGATGAGGCTCACCTCTAATTTGGATGATGATCAAAACACCCACGAGTGCTAGCCACAGGAAGGAGTAAACTAATTCTGGCAGGACTTTGGAGTGAATGCCAGAACAATAAATGGGCAACAGCATTTGACTTTCTCTCTGTGAGTCCCCATTGAGTAGCATCTCTTTATAGCTTTAAGGCTTGTGAGTTGCTGGAATGCATTACTGAAGAAGGCTGGAGTCATGGAATATGTCATGAAAGGACAAACAGCTATAACTTTGTGGGAGAAAGGCACAGAAAGTTTCTAGTTAATGGAGTTCTGCCCAGAAACACAAGGATGAACCAGATCAATGCTCTGACAGTGAGGATCATCTGGTGAAAGCTATGGGATGCTTCAAGAACAAAACAATAAAAGTACGGATGTAAAAACAAGAATTATCTCTCTATCTATGGCACCTCTCCTCTTTCACTACCCAGCACCCTGGGACTCAAGTAAAGAATTCCTCAAGGTTTTTTTGTTTTTTGGCTTTTTTTTTTTTTTTTTTTTTTTTTTAGCACACTACTGCAATACAGTATTTTCAAAGGCATCAGAACATCAGATTCTCACTTCTGTAAATATGCAATCCAATTTCAGATTCATTATATAAATCTAGAAGCTGACATAACAACATTCCATTTCTATAACTTTAGCTGTTTTTCCAAAAAAAAAAAGTTTTAAAATGCTATTTTGTTTTATTCTAATTAATATCACTAAAATGGAAAGAGACCAAAAACTTTGGGCCTGTTTGCATGTTAAGTGGGGTTCCCCACTTGAAATTTTTGCATTGTCAAGGGATTAAACTGGCAGCTGTCAGACTGTTCTCATGCGGAGTACAGAACATGCCCCTCCTTCTTCATGTCCAATGGAGATTTATGCCAGATGCCCAGAAGAAAGGACTGAATTTCAAAATCTTACAGTCAGAAAAGGGGGAGGGTGAGTTACAGAATAAAAAATAAATGGATTGCTTCAATGTCCTGAAGGGCTTGAGAGCCTAAAAGTGTGTGTTGTTAACATAAATTATCTAATACAAAAATGAAACTACCATCCAATTAAAGATTCAGAAGCATCCTACAGTTCGAGTGGGGTTCATCCTGGTCACATTGTTTTCTTGACTTCAGGGAAATGTCAATTGGTCTTGAGCTGCTTGCTACAAAAACAGCAAATCCTTTCTTTCTTTCTTTTATTGATTTGCTGGAATAAACATAGATGTGATTATCAAGAAATGTCGCTGCCCAAAGTTTAACATCTGTTCTTTAAATAAATGAGTCCTATGTGTATGTTTGTGTTTTTAAAACCTGTGGATAATGTAATGGAAAACTGCTGTAAAATTTTTTTCCTCTTACTATTTTTTTTTAGTCGAATATAATATTGCTACTCACCCTATATCTGTCCTTTGGTAAACAATAAGAGAATAAGATTTGTTTGTTTATGGATTTACATTTTGACCTTTCAAATCTATTTAAATAATTATTCATATCTGGATCAAATAAAAATAAATTTGATCCTAAAAAATTGAACATTTTTTACTAAGACTCTTGGGAATATTTTAACTTTACCCAGTTTCAATCTATTTTTGCTAAAATTATAAAACTTTTCACTACATTACCAGACTCTAAGATGAAAAAGTAAATAAACTGACTTTTAAAATATAAACAATTTGCTCTTGAAATATTTAAATTGACATCAGATTCCAGGTGTTGGTGTTGAGAATGTAAGCTAGCTTGGATCACTCACTCAATTCTGTCAATTATCTAAAAATTTACACAATTCTCTCTTTCCCTACTTATAATTATATTCCTTCAAATTCTACTGTAGACTTTGTATCAATATTGGAAGCCCCAGCTAAACAGTACATTGTAGATGAATTTCCTCTCAGGAAAAGCTGAAAAGTGTATATCTAACAAGTTCTTAAATATTGCAGAAATGCATGACTACAGATAAAATTAATATTGAAAAGTAATGTTTAGTTGCTCAAAATGTGGAAAAATATTATTTGTACCAAAGGAGAGAATTGTGTGCTCCGTACTTTTAAGACAACTCTCTTGAGACATATATTCATAGTCATATTTATATTATGTATAGACTCACTTTACATTTAAGTTGGAAAAATCCTACAAGGATATTTTCTGTAAAATTTAGTTACTGAAGTATATTGGTAATATCATTAATTCTACAAGTCAACTTCTATAAGTTTGTCTTTACTTTTGTTTACTTACTTAACAGAAAATTTTTTAAAAAAACATCCTTTTCAGATTTTACACTGGATAATAATCCTAGGGCAGGTTTAATCCCAGTATATGGGGCATAGAATATAAATGTCTAGATGATTTATGATAAAAATCAATGTATCAGACTTTATATTGATAGTTATATATACAATCTCATGTTCCTATTTGAAAATAATTAATTGTAATAGGAAAGACCTTGTGAGTGGTTTTGGCCAATGAAATCTGAGTAGAAGTGCTAAAGAGCTGAGATGCAATTTACCTTCTCCCTCTCTGCAAGGTGCAAACTGGGTGACTAGATGAAGATCCCTTTCTCAGTTTTCAGTGGGCATTTGATATCAACAGCAGAAAAACCCTTTCTTGTTTAAACCACCAAGATTTGGAATTTGATACCACAGCTTGATCCAGTCTATTTTGGTTTCTTCTCTGGGATTCTCTCTCTCTCTCTCTCTCTCTCTCTCTCTCTCTCTCTCTCTCTCTCTCTCTCTCTCTCTCTCTCTCATTTTTCCCTCACTCAAGGACTTATGAAAGAACAGAATACAAAGTTGTCAACCTTCTCTTCTAAATTTAGTATGTAATATGAAGGCAGAAATCTATGACTAATTTATTCCAGTGTGGAAAGACAATGGCTAACCCTTTTTGTTTCTGTATGGCTCTCAATCTTTTCCTCAACATACCTTTCTTTATAACTTCTTCCTCTCTCTGGTCCCATGAGTACTCCACTGAGGCACATCTTCTAATACTTTTTCCCTGAGACCAAGTATAACAAGCAGATCAACAGACAGCCACTGAAAGACTAGGAAACAAAGAATTTAATACAAAGACAGTGTAAAAATCTGAATTAAATTTAGTAAGTATTATTAGTCTGTTGTCAGTTTCATTAATAATAAGATGGTTAATAAATTATTTCTGATTTGTTGCCACCTATCAAAATCCCATACTCTAGTTAATATTTGAATTACAAAATTTTAGCTTCCTTAGCATTGAAAATTCTTAAACAAACAAACAAACAAACAAACAAACAAAACTCATACTCTAAAGGCTTAAAACCACCAAGTATTAATAGTAGAAAACAGGAAAGAAAAAAAGGAATATCACTAATTTCTCTAGTGTCCAGTTAATCAAGCAAAAATTTTATGCTAGTTTAACACTGAACATAATCATAGCTAGTTTAATAATAAATGGTTTCTGCTCATGTGTGGTTGTGCTTGTCTTTATACCATTCTGCTAGTAAAAATTAGATTAAATTAATTTCTATCCCTTCTAATTATTTGACAGCTTGTATATATTCATCTTGATTGTTCTCATCAAGTTTCCCAAAGCAAAATCTTTTTTATTAAGTGATAGACTAAGAAAACCAATCTTTGAGTTGAAAATCATAGGATTGAATTTAAAAATAAATTGCAGCTATACATACTTATTTATATTTAAATGTCCCATTGTTTAATATTCTCTGCCCACCCAAGCATATACTTAATGATCTTAAAGTACACCTCTGAAAAGCTTCAGAAACTAACAAAACAGAGGACTGCTAAGTCAAACCACCATTCCTCATATTTACTTATATACACTGTAAAGGATCAGAAAATGGATTCAATTTCAAAATTGCTTTAATGTTTTCTTTAAAACTCTCAATAGCTAGCAGTATTTAGCAAGCAAGTGGAAATTAGTTTTTTTATTAAATATGGAGTATAATATTTTTAGGTTTTACAAAGCTAATGAAGGGGAACATACTGGGGAATGATTCAAAATAGCTTGTGCCCATTACAAAGTAAAAAGCAAAAGCAATAAAAACCATGATTAATATGTTCTGTACCTAGGGAAAATCCATTTGCAGTACATGGTACAGATTAGATTTATTTCGTATACTGTGAATGAGGGTGGACTAAGAGCTACAACTTAAATAGGTCTGAGAACCTTCTGTTCTCATATCTGGTGTGGGCTGAAACCCTTCTCAAGACTAATGGTTAATTATCAACCTATAAAATACTGAAAAACTTAAGAATTTTCTTTCTTCCTCTTCCTCTCCTCCTCCTTCGACTCCACCTTCTTCTTCTTCTTTTTCTTTTTGAAATGAATGATACTGAAACCAATAATCTCAGTAGCTTTAAACTGGTGTATGGGTTGAAGTTATTGGGGGAGCATTCTAACTTTGAAAATCATTTGAAGGGGCTGTTTTATCATGGGGGAACTATTCTAATGTACATCCCAGGAACTGAAACACTTTTTGGCAGGTTTCCCATCTGAGTACTCACAGTGAGATGATCAGTGGCAAATATGGATTTCAAATGCAAAAATATTGGAAGGATTATTTAATATTTTACTTCTCCCAAGAGTTGCCTTTGTTGTTGCTATTTTGTAATTCCCACAGACTCCAGAAATACCTACATACCCAAAATGAATTTAACAACAAAAATCGATAGTATAAAGATAAGATGTCCAGGTATTTTGCAATAAGAACACTTTTGTTACGTTGCACAATAATAACTGAGAAAACTGTTCAAATGGCAGAGGAGATAATTCTTTAGTTTCCTAGTTTGAGGAAAGAGAGGTCTCCCCACTCTATCCCGACTCTTGTCATGCTTTTATTTTTGTTAATTTGGTCTTCATTTCTAGACCCACTAACTGACATAAGCAATTTTAATTACTTGGTTATGAAACTGTTTTCTGAAAAGAAATTTATATTATCTTCAGTGTTGTAGCAAATTGCAGTTATTGAGGAACAGCTGCTGCCTGCTTCAGGGGAGCTCAGAGTGTCAAGGTATACTACCCATTTATATCTGAAGGTCACGGACGATAGGTCACTGAGTTCCTGCCATCCAGGATTCACTTGTTTTCCTTTTGTTCAGCTCACATTTCATCTTTACTCCTTCTCCATTTTCTCCTTGAAAGAGTGGAAATATATTGTAGTTTCAATTTCTATTTGCAAAAAAATAATGTTCATTTTAATTGAAACATTTATTTTTGCGTTATATACTCATTGTTGGCTTTTCTCTCCCTTTGATTTATTTCCAAACATTCTTTTCATGGAATTATTATGTTCATAGGGGAAATTTTTCATATGCATACATGCATTTAACAATTTTGATATTTGAGTTTAGGTAATAGAAATACCACTTTGCTTTGATTTCTTTGAAAAATGTGAAGGTCACAGTATTGGTTGTAACTAACAAGAATTTTTATTTATTTATTTATTTATTTTTGGTCCTGGAAATTGAACTGAGAGGTGCTTTACTAAGCTACATTCCCAATCCTTTTTTATTTCTTATTTTGAGACAGTCTTGCTAAGTTGCTAAAGGTCTTGCTAAGTTGCTGAGGCTGGCCTTAAACTTGTGATACCACTGCCTCAACCTCCTGAGTTTTGGGCATTATAGGCCTGCTCCACTGCACCTGGCTCAGGATATTAATTTTTAAAATATTTGTAACAGTTTAAAAATAATTTATTAAAATTAAAAACTGTTTATTTTTAACCAAGAAAATAGATTTTGTGGAGGAGTTGATCATGCATGTTGTTTTTTAAGGAGTAACTCTGGGATCAGGACCTATGGAAGTTAAGTGTAAGAAGCAAGATTATGAAGAGGAGAAAGTCAAGTGATAGTACAGGGCTAATACACAGTCAGTTGACCACACATATTTATCTAGAGCTTGAACATCTGTTAGTTAGGCCAATATGGCCATATTTATTTATTCATACATCTATCAGTATTTGAACAATGTAGGCCTATTGGAGATAGGGAACTCATATCTCTAGCAGTTAGGGTAACAACCCTTCTTTGAAAGCCTAAATGTCTAGGCTTTTAATAGTCATTGTTGGTAGACTGCTAAGTTAAATTTAACATATTGCCTTTTTTTACAATTATAAAAGTACCAACTATAATATGTGAAATGAAATATAGATAACAATTAGAAAAATATTTTAAATGACAAAGAAACTATAACCTAAACTGAAATTGTATACAAACATCTTGTAAGATTTTTTTATGGTCTTGGCTCATGACTAAATACAAGTCAACATCATCATTGACTGGTACTATGGTCTGAAGGTCTCTGTCCTGCCACAATTCATATGCCTAATCATCAATGTAATGAGAGTAAGAAGTGGGGGTCTTTGGAGGATGATGAATTTCTATCCTCATGAACAGGATTACTGCTCTTCTAAAGAAAAGTCCCATAGAACTAGCTTGTGTCTTCTACCAGGTGAAGACACACTGAGAAACCCCTCACCAGACATTCAATTTCTCTATGTCTGGACTTTCTTCCAGAACAGTAAGAAATGGGTTCCTATCGTTTCTAAGCTAACATTTTATTGTATTTTGTTACAGCAGACTGAATGAACTAAAACAACTGGTAAATACAAATACATGGTCACAACAACTACTAAATAACAAGAAAATAATAAGAATTGTGATCCAATCACAAAAGTAGGTATCTTTGCTATATTTCCGATATTTTTGGTGGGAGAATGTCAGATGAGATTCGGTGAGAAAGAACTAAATTGTATTTTAAAATATGTTTTTATTTTAGAGTTAAAAAACATTAAAATAAATGGCTTACACAGAAGAGTTAAGTAATGGTAGGTGGAAAGGGGAAAGAAACACCAAACTATATTTTAAAGTGTTATATTCTGAGTCATCCTCCTCCAACACTGAGCTGTGTAAATTTTTTTTTTTCCATCTAAGGAAGGGAGAGTATCTAGAAATAATAACCAAGGGAAGGCAATAGGAAAAAAAAAAAAGGAAAGAGGAAGAGACCAAGAAAGATGAAAGAGAACCTCAAACAAGAAACAGGAATAACAAAAGACACCAAGGAATAATCATGTGACTTTTTAAGGCTTCAAGTCAATTCTATGCAAGTGTAAATCCTTCTATCCAAAGCAGTCTGGTAATTGACACAACCCCCCTTTTTTCTGTCCTTTGCATAATTATTATGGATGGCTTTTGCATTAGGGAATAGTGACATATCTATGATTAGGGTGTGATTTTAAGATGTTGAAACATAGGTTTCACCAAGCTTTCATATTAATTTTTTTTCTATTCTTTTAGTGAAACACCAATATCTACCTTTAACTTCAATTCAGAAGTGAATCACAGGTGAAATAGTGGAAATGTCTGTAGCTTAAAAGGTCAAATAATATTTTTCACTGCTTAATATAAATCTAAATATTAAAGGGTCCCATATTTCATGCTTGGAATCTTACTTAGAAATGATTGCTGAATCATTCCTAGGTATACAGTTATGGGAAACATTACCTTGAATAGAATCAAACTTTTTGACTATTTCTGAATTAATCTTGATTCAAGTAATTAACCTGTTTCTTCATCTGTTTAAGAGGCATAATAATATTCCATTTTATGGATATTTTGAGAATAAGTCAGCTAATGATTTTAATGTACTTATCATAATGCCTGATAAATGGTACCTAGCCAATCTATTTCATCAGTTAAAATTACCACATTAAGTAATTTTACGTTGATTTTAAAAATCTAACGTGAAACATTGGGAGGATTTGTTGATTCTTGTTATTGTCAATACTATCTATTCAGTACAATGTACCATCAAGATGTATCCCCTGCTCTTCTAAAGAAAAGTCCCATAGAACTGGTTTGTGTCTTCTACCAGGTGAATTTGTCATTCTGTTAGCAATTAAAGGTGGTTTTCACATTTGACATTTGGGGACACTTCCTTTAAAATCAGATTTTAAAACATCACATGAGAGACAAAAAGCTACTGATGATTATATCTCAATCATTCTAATTTTGTAGGGGGTGACCCTCTTGAAAAGTATTCAAAGAACTCTAGTGGAAAAAAATGTTTATTGTCCATTGTAAGTTGGAATTGGAATTAAAATTTTGACTCACTGCAAGGCAGAGAGTTCTTCCAGAAACATTCTGGCAGAAATAGAGTGAGCTCCTGGACCTAGTGCCAACTGATTCCAACAATATATACTTGAATTGCATTGACTTAAGTCAACATTTATGTTAAATATGTGCAAATATTAAATCTCAACATACATATAAATTATAATTTCTCTTTTACATAAGAGTTTTCAAGGTCAGTGTTTTAAAGAGCCCCTTTAATCTTTCTTTTTTTTTTTAAAAAAAAAAACTTTTTAAAGGAATGAACATACACTAATTAAAATCCTACTGTTTTCAAGGTGTGAACCCACTCATTTCCATTACTTTAGATTAAAAGCTATGACCAAATAGGTATGATAATACAATTAAATTTTGTTTCATTATGAAATCATGCCTTTCTCCTATTTATTCAAATCCTAATATTGTCTCCATCCTATTTTTTTTTCATTCAACATACATTTCTTAAATTCCTGATATAATTAGATGTCATTGTAGACACTAAGAGGTAGTAGATAATAAAATAGATAAAAATTTATGGTAGAACTTTTAAAGAAATAACAGTCTCATAGATGTTTGAATTAATTTTGAAGCACCTTTTTAATTGTGGTAAAATGTACAATATCATAAAATTTGTTGTTCTAACCATTTTTAACTACACAGTTTTATAGAAATAAGTATTCACTTGTTGTACAATCATCCCATTATCCATGTCCAGAACATTTTCATCTTCCTATCTGAAATTCTGTATCCATTTAAAATGATCTCCTCATTCCCACCTTTTGAGCCTCTGGTAGACATCAGTCTACCTTCTGTCTCTGTGATTTTCACTATTCATCTGAGTTCCTCATAGAATTGGAATTATAGAATATTGGTCTTTTTTGTAACAGGCTAATTTCACTTAACACCATATCTTTAAGTTTCATTCATGTTGTAGTGTTTATCAAAATGTCTTTCCTCTTTGATCAAATAATATTAGATAATATGACTGGCACTAAGTGCCTTTTTCATTTTCATGTCTACCAGTGGCTTCCTTTCAGAAAATTTTATCTGTATTTTATTTTTATGTATCTATCACAAATTATTTTATTTAAACAAATTCTTTAGTTTAGAGTAGTTTTTGTGTTCATAAGAAAGTTGCAAGATGGTATGAAGAAGTCCTACAAGTATGGAGAATTCCTACATGGCCCTCACGGTCAATTTTCTCTAGTATTTGCATCTTACTAAACTAGTGTGGTCCACTTATTAGAGCTAACGAACTGACATTGTCGCATAATAAGACTTGTTAACTCAAGGCTATATATTATTGAGATTTAAAAAAAATGTTTACGTAATGTCTTCCTTTTTTTGTTCCAAGAACCCATCTAGAATACCACATTTCACATTGCACTAGGCTCTTGTAACTCTTTCTCAAAAATCCCTCATTTGTAAAGAATTTGGCAGTTTTTAAGAGGCCTGGTCAGGTGTTTTTTGTTTGTCTGTTTTTCCTTCTCATAGTTAGATTGGGGCTATGGATGTTTTGGGGGAGTAAAACCATAGAAATAAAGTAACATTCTTATTATATCATATCAAGGGTACAATATTGTCAACCATTGATAATGTTAACCTTAATCACCTGCATGTGATAGTGTTTACCAAGTGTCTCTGCTATAAAGTTACTCTCCCTTTTTGGAAGTGAGTCTTTAAATGTAGCCAACCGTTCAAAGTTGAGTAGTGATGCTCTACCTTCTTCAGGGACATGTGTCTACATATTTAAATTTCTTCCATACAGGAGATTTATGTATTCACTTTCATTTATTTCTTGTTTCTACCATTTATTTATATTAGTATGGATGAAACAAATTTTATGGAGGTAAATTCTTTGTGTTCACTATACCCTATAACTAGTGTTTATTATGCATTAATTCATGTAATCCTAGCTATAAATATATTGGGATTATATATTATATCTTTCAGAGTTTGAATGAATAATCCAAACTTTGTTTTAGCAACTTCAACTTTGTTATTCTGTGATTCCAAGAGATGGATCAGAGGATATGGAGTTAAAATTTTTGATCTCAATATCCTATACTAGACAGTTTAGCTATTAGTTTTATAGAATCTTTTAAAACAATCTGGCCACAAGTGTGGACACAAACAGCTTTGCTAATCAGCACAAATGGTATGTGATATTGCTTTGATAAAAGCACAGGTTTCTCTCATCTTATTCTTCACTCTTTATTCCTTGAATTTCCATTGATTTCTGTGCTATATAAATCTACATTCTTTGTACCTCATTTAAGCACTGAATTTATAGAGAATTAGATGGTTGGTTAAGATGGCCAGAGTCCATCAGCTTATTAAGAGCCTTGGGGAAATTTCTTACTCCTCAAAACTTCTGTTTCAGTGTCTATAAGTTTGGATGGAAATATTGACAGCAACAAAAATAATAAGGGTTTATAAGGATTAAATAAAATGATGAATGATTAGAGTGTTTTCTTTGCTGCCTGTCACAATAGTACTCAGTTTTGGCTGCCATTTTCAAGATCATAATTGTATTCTTTATTTCTTTTTTCTTTTTTATGTGTGATAGTCTAATATTTTAGGTCCGCTTCTCCATGGGACAATCCTGAGACAGATTAATGTGCTAGTGAGTGGAGATTGGGACTTGAGTCAGGAAGGCAGGAAAGACAGGAAGCTAAAAGATAGAGAGAATATGTGAAGTTAACTAAGAGCCTTGATGCTTCAGCATCATGCTGTGAAGAGCTCTGCAGTGTAAATTGGTAAGACTGTCCCATCTAAAGGTGATGAAACTTAACTTTGGTCTACCACACTAGTTGGTCATTGGCTATAAGCTGAGTAGAAGTAGGGTGACCGTTGTGGTGAACATCTTGAGGCACAGTGAGAGATTTAGGTGTCTGTGGATCATCCTCTGGTTGTCCTGGCTAGAAGACATCACCAGGAAAACTGAATTGTGATCAGCAGTGTCACACAGCCAGGAAGAAAATCAATGGCATAGTTTTGTCCAAAGCACACAATAAACACCCTTTAGAGGAGACATTCAGTGGAATTCCAAGTACTTCTTCTTTAACACTCTTGAAATATTTTTTTTCATTGTATATGGACAGAATACCTTTATTTTATTTGTTCATTTTATTTGTTCATAATACCTTTATTTTATATGTTCATTTTTATGTGGTGCTGAGGATTTAACCCAGTGCCTCACACATGCCAGGTGAGCGCTCTACCACTGAGCCAAAAGCCCAACTTGAGTTCCAAGTACTTCTTTGGGTCTGCAGATCACCACAATGGATTTTTCAAAGAAAATTTGGCATTATACATCTAGAACATTTTCCTTTAACAGAATAACAGTTTGTTGTGGTGGTTGTATTTTTTTAACATGATTATTTTGCTCACATTGATCTGTGGTTGAGATGATTTAGTTGTCTTCCTGGAAACTAAAATATTAATTAAGAGCTGTTCATGGAAATGTTTGGATGAAAATTTCCAAACTGTTACTTGCAATACAATATCACAAAGATTATATAGCTGTGATTCTCTAGGTCACCACACACTCAACCTTCCTTCCTTTGTTTAGTACCTGTCCTTGTCTGCACCCTCTTCACACACTGATTCTTTTGGTGTAAGCTGAGAGTCTGGGTTTCAATTTACTTTCAAAGATGCTCAGCCAAGATTGAGAACAACCATATTGCAATAAAAATTAGCAGTTGAAAAATAACAAATCATGTCACTATTGTAAAACATAAGCAACGAAATCTGCCTCCTCTTGAAATTATTTCATTAGAAAATTTTGATAAGTTCCATAATCATAGTTTAAAATATACCAATAAAGAAAATAAAGATTAATTTCATGTACAATTACTATCCTTTGAAAATTATCCTGAAAATAAAAACATTGCATTATCTTTCCTACTCCCTCCAAAATAGAACTTCTAGCTCTAATGAAATGCTCATTACAATTTGAGCAAACTGACACATTAACTTAGGTATGCAAATAATATAGTTAAAAAGTTTGAGCTAGTAAATAAGTAAAAACCAAAGTGAAATTTTACTCTCTCTATAAAAATTAAGCACTCATAATGAAATACAAATGCCCCAAAGAGGTTCAAGCTGGTACAATTTAATTGGTAGAGTTAAAAAAGCTCTAACATAATTCTAGTCAGATGGAAAGGCTGCAAAATGCATGTCATAATATTTTCCTTTCTCTGAAATTAACATTAAAATTTTCAATAGCATATTTAAAAAATGAAAGCAAGTTTAGCAGTTTTAATTACTTTATTAGCTATTAAAAGAATGGCAATGTTTTAGTTGGTTTCTAAATAATCTGCAGTTTTTTTCCAATGTATTATCTGTCATCAATGTCTTCTAAGTAGTAGCTGTATTTATAAGAAATAAAACTCAGAGATTTTGCCATGAAGAAATTTGCAAAAATTGCATGTCAAATGCTTACACTTATTTAAAAAATTATTGAGTCTTTTTAAATGAATATCAATTTGAATCTAAAATACCCCTCACAAATGCATGGTCCTTGATTGGTTAAAACACTATTGTATTGATTTTCACTATAACTCTGTGAAGATAACATTTTAAAAACACCAGTTTTGCTTTTCCTGGCCACAAAATTTAAAAAAAAAAAAGGCTACTATCATATTTTTACTGGCTTTTCCAAGTTTCCCAGATATGTGTCTCAACTCAGAACTGTAACAGGGATTTGTAGGACTTGAAATAGGAAACATATTTTTCGTGTTGGAACTTTAAGTGTTTTATTAAGCAATAGGAAGGTCTATTCACTGCTTAAACAAACAAACAAACAAAAAACACAAAATAAGTATGTGTGTACTTAAACTTCCCTCAGGCACAACCAGCTAATAGAGATGGAGGAAGGAAATGTAATTTTATCTTTTTACACCCAGTAAATGCAGTTGCATTCTGTAATCATCTTATTTCACTTCCCAGTAGTGTTTCCATACATTTTGGAGTATAATTTGCACATTGCTCGATTTACATACCTAGTAAGTATTCAGACGTGTGTGTATGTGTGTGTGTGTGTGTGTATGTGTGTGTGTGTAAATATTTACAAGAACAATTTATAATACCAAGGACCTGTGTCATAAAATATCTAACAAAGTAGTGTATAATTGTCCTGAATCCAAGGAAGAGAGTGTCTCAATTATTTCTGAAGGGATATCAAAAAGCAGGTAGCACACATTGATTTGGATTTTGCTAGTGTTTCACAATGCATTTTTTCAAATTTATAGAAGAATTGTTTATGTGGTTCTGCAAAAATCTTTCATGAGTATTTGAGATGCTTAATATATATATATATATATATATATATATATATATATTTAAATTTTTTAATGGAATCTGATCCTTTAAAAGTATATGTTCCATTTCTGACTTCTTCCTTTTTGTTTTTATTCTCTGTGGCAATAATAGTGTTAAATGATTCAATGGGAAAGGCATTTTAAAATGATGCTTTTTAGACTTAATAATCTGTTGGAAGAAAAATGGACAACTAAGGAAACAAGGTAGAAACATCATCATTATTCCATTAACAAATATAATAAAGTTAGAACTCTTTGTAACATACTAATATAGACAGAACTGAATAAAAATGGACATTCTGTTCAAAAAAGCCATGAGCAAACCTGGAATGATAAGTACGGAATTACACTCACCTTTATGTGAATTAAAGAGTTTAACTACAACTGGCTATTTAATTGGTCTAGTTGTAACACTGCTGTTACCTCCCTCAGGATGTGCGGATTTCGATAAATGGAAATTCAGAGGTTTTATTAAATTTTAATTGTATCTTATTAAGGCCCAGGAAAAAAAGACATTTTTGTGGTTTTATTATTATCATTGTAATTTGCCAGGAGAAAGATTTTAATGGTTTAAATACTAATTATTCAAAGATATATTAAGCTCTACAAAAAGAAAAATGGTTGCTCAGAGAATTGGACATGCAGAGGAATAAAAGATAACATTTGATACAACAACTCATGCTGATCCTTTAAATAAAAAAAACAGTTGGATTAGGAAAAATCTGCATCTCATGAAAAGCCAAAGGAATGAATAGAATAAATAGAAGCATAACAAAGAGGAATAAATATTCATCCATTCAAAAAAATCTTTATTAATTGCCTGCTCTATGTGCCAGTAACTTGTAGTGACTGGGTGTGAAAAGTTAAATTACACAGGGTCTTGCCCTTCAGGGGGTAAGTGGTGGCAGAAAGGCATGAATGAGTGATAATACATGATGGTGCTGTAAAAATCAAGGAATTTTATCGAATTCCAAACAAAGAAACATCTAACCAAAGCTGGTATGTAAGTAGAGGAGCAAATGGGAGAGTTTCTCCAGAAATAAAAACTATTTAAACTGAATTTTGAAATAGTAGTCTTCCCAAATGCAACTTAAAAGGCAGAGAATTATTGGATCTGAAGAAGTGAGGAAAGGTCAGATAACTAAATATTTTATTTGCAAAACTAGGAAATTTGCAACTTATCCCTAATTTTAGGAAGAGTCACTAGAATCCCCTTCCCATCCCATCTAAATTTGGGTAAAATTTTCATACTTCTCAGTACAGGATTTACAGAAAGCCCAGGGCTCAGTGACATTTACAACTTAGAAAGATTACTTTGGCAGTTGTATAGGGAATTAACTACCTACCACCTGTCTTTTTTATCAGGCACCTTCATATTTCAGGTGTCTCATTAATATCTGTTGCTTACCAAATATCTCTGTTTTCCCACATTTTCCCCACCCTCTTTCATTTAGGTACCATAATGTTACTGCTTAATAGATTATGTCAAAGGAATGAAGATTTGGCAAAGGTACCTCCAGCTTTCTTTCTTCCCTATGATACAAACATAAATCCATGTGCTCCCTATGGTGCTGTATCAATATGGGAAAACATTTATTAGCTTGACTCCCTGAATGACTATGTGGAGCAGGATCCATTTGAACCCTCCTCCAGCTACTACCTACATTCCTTTGTGAGTTACAATCTGAATTGAAAAATGTTTACCTATATTTTTAATAGTCAAACGTAAACACAATATTTGTTTTCTTTCACGCTAACTTAATCATTCATTTCTATGACTCTAGTTTATATGATTGATTACCAATCATTATAATTTCATATATATGTCTGACTCTTATTTTTTCCCGCCAAATCTACAAAATATCCATTCTCATACTATTCGTTAATTTCCTTACGACTTAGAACCTTGGATTCAATTTTTCACTATTCTCATCTCCTTCACATGCAAGCATTTCCCCTTCACATGCAAGCATTACTCCATCACTAGCTCTTAAGGTTAATGTTATGGTCAGTCCCTTTCAAATACTGTAACTCCTTTGTCCCTTTCTTGCTTTCTAATGCCTCTCTGGCAAAACTTCAAAACTATTTAATTTCAATTATGCCATCTCTGTCCCTGGACTCTTGAAAATAAATGTAGCTGGAAAAAACACACTAACAGGTTGATATCGCTGATGTATGAATCATGATTTCTGAATAAAAAATATATATTTCCCTCAACCATTCATTCTTCTACCATTAGTTACCATTTTTAAGCTTTGTCCTCTCTTCTCAAATCTCCATCCATCACTAAAACTGACTCCGTTTCTCTAACAAAAGAGCAAACAGAAAACAACCCTTCTAGTTGTAATTCCAAATTAATTTAGAGGAAGAAGGATTTATTTGGATTCATGATTTTAGAGGTGTCTCTTCTTGGTCATTTGTCTGTGTTGCCTTGGGCCTTTAGTAAGACAAAACAGCATGGTATCATGGTAGGAAATGCCTGAGAGCATATCTACTCATCTCATGATGACTAGAAAATAGGGAAAGAGAGAGAGAGGAGGGATATATGAAGGGACAATATACACGTTTCCAGGTCATACCACCTGTGATCCTCTTCCTCAAACTAGACTTCACTTTCTATAATTTTTATCAACTCCCAGTAATGTATTCAATTATAAACCCTTCAATGGACTAATTCATATTGATAGGATCACAGCACTTGTGATCCAATCATGTCCTCAAAGTCCCACCACTGAACATTGCTGCATTGGGTGACCAAGCCTTCAAACCATGAACTTTTGGGGGACATTCCTGATCTAAGACATAACATTCTGCTGTTGCCGCTGGTCACCAAAAGCTTTTGCCCATCTCACAGTACAAAATTCATTCACTCCCTTTCCCAAATTCCCCATATTCTGAACAGTTTCAAAATTCTTTGTCCAAAGTCTCCGCTAAGATTCAAGACAATTTTAAGCTGTAAGTCCCTATAAATTTGTTTTAATTTACATATTTCTAATATGGAAATTTTTACATATTTCAATTTCAAAGGGGAGGAATGGGAGCAAAGAAAGAAAGGGTGGGACCAAAGCAAGACTGAACAAAACAGGAATACGTCCAGCATCCAGGGCATGTGGTGATGAGACGTGATCTCCAAAGGAGTTGCACAGCCGTATGGCATACGTTATTGCAGCCACATGGCCTCTCTCTTGGGCCAGATTAGCTCACTGCCTGAAGCTTCCCTCAGCAGATGTTCTACATTTCTGGCATTTTGAATTTCCTGGAGAGTTTTAGTCAACCTTTTCACCACTGTGACTAAATGACCTGACAGGAACCATGTAGAGGAGGAGAAGTTTGTTTTGGTTCATGGTTTTAGAAGTTTCATTTCATAGATGGTCAACTTCATTGCTCTGTGCTTGAGGTAAATCAGAACATTATAGTGGAAGAGCATAGTGGAGGAAAGCAGCTCAGGACATGACAGCCAGGAAGCAAAGAGAGCTAAGCTTACCAGAGATAAAATATAAACCCAAAAGGCACATGCCTAGTGACCCACTTTCTCCATCAACATCATACCTGCCTACAATTACCACCCAGTTAAACCATACCAGTGTACTGATTCACTGCTAATGTTATACCTCTTATAATCTAATCATTTCACCTCTGAAAATTCTTGCAGTTTCTCATACATGATCTTTTGGGGGACACCTCATACATAAAACCTGACATGGGCTCTCCACTGAAGCTTCTGCTTCACTCTTAAACTTCACATACCAACTTTTCAGGAGCTTTGTATTTAATTCCAGTCCTACCACATATTTCCTAGTTTCTCAGGCTATCCTTTTAAGTCATGGTGGTAGCTTTTATTTTCTGCATTTATGCAAGAAGAGCAGTATCACTTAGATGACAGTATGTTCAGACAGTGAGAACAGAAACCTTGCCAGTATTGACTACAGCTGTCATGGCCTCTTGGATACCTGGACAGTTGACACAGTGCAATTATTCCTAGTGAAATAAATTTCTAGGCCTCTGTGTATGAACTGGGCACCCAGGTGCTGTCTTCTCAAAGCAAGTTCTTTCATAAAAATTTATACTTTTATGTCCTTTAAACTGTGTTATATGGGATCTGACCAATTTTTAAGATTCTCTCAAAATATCTTTCTTATTGTCTTTTTCAAAATACCAAAGTACCTGAGTTCATTTCAGAGATATTTATCTCTTCAACAGCATTACTCTCCTTGTTCCCAATTTTAAACACACTCCTTTTATAGCCAAAGAACACATTTTCCAAATTTGCCTCCTCTACTTTTTACTCCAAATTCTTACTGTAAATTTGGCTGAAAGTATCTAGCAATACATGTTACTTTCTGAATGCTGTGCTACGTTAAAATAGCCTCCATCAGATAAACTAGCCCATTAACTTTAAACTCAGTCTCATATGTCATGAATGAAATATAGCTGAGTTATTTGCCAAAGTGTAACATGAATGTTCTGGAGTCCATTTCCCAGTACAGTCCTCTTTTTATTATTCCCATCTGAAATGTCATCAGCTCAGTCTTTACTGTTCATATTCCTAGCAGCATTTTGATCTTTTGAACTCAAATCAGAATCTAACTTTGCTTATATCATTCTAGGGCCTCTCTAGTCTGCATCTCAAACTTTTCCAAACTCCTCCTGAAAATCAATATCAAAAGTTTCTGAAGTGCATATTTAGATATAATCATAGTAATAACCCTGCTCCTGATTCCAATGTTTTATCTTGTCCTAGGGATTGAAAATAGATCACTTTACCACTGAGCTACATATCCAATCATTTTTTTTTAAATTTTGTATTTTGAGACAGAGTCATGCTAACTTGCTGAAGGTCTTTTCAAAGTTACTGAAGCTGGTCTTGAACTTGTGATCCGCATGCCCCAGGCTTTTGAGTACCTGGGATTATAGATGTGCACTGTTACACACAGCTTCTAATTCGAATATTCTGTTAGTCAGCTTTCTATTGCTGTAACAAAGTACCTGTAAAAATAAATTTATAGAGGAAAAATTTATTTTTATTAAAAATTGTTTAGAAGTGTCAGTCCATGGTCACTTGGTTCTGTTGCTTTGGGCTGTTGGGAAAGCAAAACATCATGATGTGAGCAGAGGTGCTTACCTCATGGTGGACCAGAAGGAGAGAGAGAGTAGGCAGGAGGAAAAGAGAGAGAAAGCGGGAGCAGGGAGGAAGGGGCTGGAGATGTTATATCCTTCCATGACATGTCCCTACTTCTTCCAACCAGACCCCACCTCATATAGTTACCATCACCTCGCAATAGTCTATTCAATTTTAAATCTATCAATAGATTAATACAGTTATGATATCAGAGCTCTTATGTTCCAATCATTTGCCAAAAGCCTCCTATCTGAACTTTTCTGCATTGGGTACCAAGCCTTCAAAACATGAGCTCTTTGAGAACCCTTTGTATCCAAATGTCCATATCAACATCTTTCTTAAGCTACTTCCACATGTACTATTTACAATTGAGCACTGTTACTGCTCTATTGCTAAACCTCTTTATAACAAAAATTAATCTGTATGGCTAAAAATTTATCTGTATTGCTTCTCTCCAATTCCTCTTCTGCCATTCTTTCTAGGTTTAGATCAAATACCTTTTAGCCCATTGTTCTGCTGAAATCTTTCTTGTCAGTTTTTCCAATATTAAGATTGCTCAACATAACAATTTGGTTTTCATATTTCCTGACCATTTTCACATATTAAATTTATGTATATAGCCTTGATTGATCCTTGATTGATATCTGAAAGTCTGTTCTTTTCCCTTTCTGTGATACCTCCTCAAATATCACCTATTGCTATTATTTGAAAGTTTGTGTCCTTTCACAGTTTATGCTAAGATTTAATTTACCATATATTAACAGGTGTATCCTTATTGGAATTGATTATATCATAGGGATTCCACCATTGTGGATATTTGCAGTGCACTTATATGCCGCAGCCCGGCTGGCTGGGCAAAATAACCCGGGGTGACGAACATTGATACAGCAGGAGTGGGAGCCATTTATTGTAGAATGGGAGGCGTATTTATACATTCCACACAGCTTATCTTAATTAAGATAAACTAGATACAGCAGTCAACCAATAAGAAATCTCCACACTTAATGGCTCGCTGGCGCCACCTCACAAACCACTCCCTCTGGCAAAATACCAGGCGCCATCCTGACTTGTTTACAGACTCTAACACTTACAAAAGAAACTTTTTGTAGATATTGGATCTTTCATCTCTTCCACCACATGAGGATTCATAGGCGGCACTCTACAAAGACACATAAAAGGCACCATCTACGAAGAACAGGTCCTCAGCAGACAACATATCTGCTGGGACTTTGATTTTGGACTTCTCATCCTTTACACCAGCAAACAGTAAATTTCTGCTTTTTCTAGAACACCTTGTCTAAAGCATTTTGCTACAGCATCAGAAACAGACTAAGACACCTTCAAAGTAAGCTCCTCCTTAGCCACCCCAAATAAACATGTTTCTTCTTTTGGCAATATCCTAAATAAGTTATTATACATAAGAATTCGAAGAGAAAAGTTCAGAAGATAATCATCTCCATATTGTAAAGAAAGTCACAGAATAATGAATAAGAACTACATAATCCACAGATATCAAATAAAATATCTGGAATCACATAATTGACTTATATAGACAGTTGAAAGAGCTCATTTAACTCAATACTCTTTTTTATTCTGTATCATCAGCATTATCACTCAGTTCTGAAGAATTCATACTATTGGTCATAAATTGTTACCTATACATTGATAATGCAAAATTTTCCCATGAAATATTTTCTATAATCTTATATTAATTTGACTATGTTTTAAAATAGTAAATAAAAAAAACTCAAAGTAGATAAAAATTTTGATTTGTGGGCATTTCAATAACTGTTTGTTACACTTTCTGTGTAAATTCTTATCACCATCCTGATATCTCTAACAGAGATAATCTATTTTTTTTTAAATCTCAAAATGAGATGTTTCAGAAATTTTAATTATGACATCTGAAAAATGCTATCTCACATTACATATATATCCCCACTTTATATTTTTGATGTTTCTTGAAATTTATTCATTAGCAGAGATCAAATAGTTTCAAGTCATGAGTTAATAGAAAATTTCAAATGTTGTGGTCCAGCCATATACATTCCAAAGTGAAGAGTGATAAAGGAGAAGGAAATTCCAGGAGGAAATAAAGAAGGGTGAAAATGGGCATAACTAGATTCTTTCTCAGTGAAACTAACAAAGAGAACTTTTACCCTTTTCTTATTGGACTGTCATCTATATATAGGATGAAGTGGCTAGACATGAACTGTCCTAAATTATAGAATATTGCCTAACAAGTTGTGAAGCCCTGAGTTCCACACCGCCCCCCAGCACTGCAAATAAAATGAAATAAATAAATAAATTTAAAAATTCAAGAATAGGTAGAAAAAAATGAATTCAAAGAAGGTGGAGGAAAAAATATTGCCAGAAGTCTTTCTTAGATTATTTTTAGAGGGAAAATTTTAGAATTTAATGGGTTAATACATCATGTATATGAGGGAGATTGGGACATTCTGATAGAAAGGATAATATCCACAATAGCATACTTTATTCAGGAAATAACACATTTTATTCAGGAAGTTAAAAATAGTTATTAATTCTAGTATAGAGATAGTCTAAGAGCCAAGAAATCAGAGTTATGTGAAATGAATTTTAGAGGGGTCAGTCGCCTGAGGGAAAAATAATCTGGATTGTTTCAGTGCAATAGAAATCTTTTAAAATCATTATAAATATATTTATTAAAAATAATGTATTTATTATAGAAAAACTGGAAAACAGGAAAACAGGGAGTAAACAAGATTAAAACAAATTCACTCAATTATCCTGAGATTACTGCTACCAACATTTCTTTCTATATTAATAATCCCATCTATATATTATTCTATCTATACTTTTAGTTTATTTTCATTATTTTAGTTAACTATATATATACATATATATATATGTAGTCTTATATATTTGCATATATTCTTATTTATATATATTTTTACTCTTCTTCAACTTTGACCTTTGATACATGACTCTTTGATACTGTGCATAAACTTGGCTTCCAGGATGACCACTCTTCTGATTTTCCTACTACTTTACTACCTATGCCTTTTGATTACTTGCTGGTTTCTTGCTTTAAGCTTCTAAACTTTGGAGTGTCCTGGGGCTCAATATTATATTTCATAGAATATATATATATATATATATATATATATATATATGCACTATCAGTTAACCTCCTGAATTCATATATCAATTATGTAGTTTATTGACATGTAACTTTTTAATAATCATAAATTGGGCTTTCTTGGAAATTCTGGTTTTATTTATTGGGGGGTGTATTGGGGATTGAACTCAGGAGCATTTGACTGACCACTGAGCCACATCCCCATCCCTATTTTTGTATTTTATTTTAGAGACAGGGTTTTACTGAGTTGCCTAGCACCTCCATTTTCATGAGGCTGGCTTTGAACTCCTGATCCTCCTGCCTGAGCCTCCCGAGCCATTGGGATTACAGACATGTGCCACTGCACCTGGACTTGACCATTCTTTATCAAAGATAAAATTTTTGTTACTTCAGTCTTATACATCTAGTTGTTTATATTGCTAATCATGTAATACACATGTCTAACATTACATGGCTAAATTAATTTCTCATCTTACTTATCAAACCTGCCTGTCCCATAGTCCTTTTGGTTTTTGCTAATGGCAACTCTATTCTTGGACTTGCTCAAAGAAATCTTGTGAGAGATACATGGCTTCTCACACTCAGTCTATAGTAGGTCAGAACATCCTCCTGAGGACCCACTTAAGATATATCTAGAATTAGACTATTTCTCACCATTTCCCCCCAATAGTTACCTTCAAGCCATAACATTTTAGCATAAAATACTGCAAGAGTCTCTCTATTGCAGATTTATACTAAACCACTAATTTGTTTGCTACTTAGTGATGGTTTGAATGCACATTTTAGATCATTCCATTCACTTCTTCCAAAAGCTTCCACAGCTTTCCATTTCATTCAGAGTAAAGTTCAAAGTCTAAAGAATATTCTACAAACCTTCATAATATTATATCTCTGACTTTATTTTCTACTACACTCATCTTTGCTCTTGTTACTCTAGCTATCCCTTTGCTTTTCTTCAGTTAACCTAGATTCATCTTGCCTCAAGGATTTCACATGCTCTTCCCACTGTGAGATACATGTTTTTTCCTAATACCTACATAAGTATTTTGTCATTTTTGTGTGTTTTTTCAATGTTATCTTCTCAGTGTACATTTCCTTGGCCACCCTATTGGAAATAACTGCATCCATTTATGCTGTATTTTACTTATTATCATCTAGTAATCATTATAACTAATTAATTTGTTAATTAGTATCTATTTGTACTGCACTGTAAGCTCTTTGAGGGCAGGGATACTTATCTCTTTATTACTGTTTCCCTAGAACTATAATACTACCATGTCATTATACTTTTGCTGAATAAACAGGTTATTAATTATCTTTGTAATTTTGATATGAAAATATTGGAAATCATATTACATAGACATATGCTAAAATAATTTGAAGATCAATGTCTGAAATTTAGTCTTATAATTGTATTCCACTTAATGTACCTATTGAAGGTATACTCTCTAAAACACATTTATTTATTATAAAATAAAGATTGGATTTTATTATAAAATAAAGATTGGATTCCTCATTTAAGTCACTAGTTCATTCTGCTTATAGTAATAGAATCACAAAATTACACAGGTAGTTCAGCTTTAGGTAGTCTTCTTTTATCTAGACACAGCATAAAATTTTGTAATGTTGATTTCCACTAATTTTGTATGTAGATAATAAAGATAGTACTCTAAAAATATTGTTGAACTTTTGCATATTTCTTGATGTTAATCACACATTTTGTTTCAAACCATATCCATATGTAAGTTTCATGAGGACATGAATATTCTGAGAATTGAAATAGAAAAATAAAACTTGAATGTCAAGATCATTGTACTGTCATGTGTAACTAATTAAAACAAATAAAAAAAGAAAAATAGAACTTGTTTAAAAAAATTAAAAATATATTAAATATTATATTAAAATATACAAAGTTTTTGTTATTGTTTTAGATAATTTTTGTGTTTGTTTGTTTTTGGTACCAGGGATTGAACTAAGGGGCACTCTTATCACTGAGTCACATCACCAGCCCTATTTTGTATTTTATTTAGAAACAGAGTCTTACTGAGTTGCTTAGAGCCTCTCTGTTGCTAAGGCTGGCTTTGATCCTCTTGCCTCAGCCTCTAGAGCCTTTGGGATTACAGACATGTGCCATTACAGACATGGGCCTGGCTCCTTTTCTTCTTTTAGATAATTTTATCAACAAATGACATGAAAGAAAGAAAAAAACAAAAACTATATATATACTAACTATAAAATAAAATCATGTGTAAACACACACATACACACACAGAGTTTGCTTATTAATTAGAAAATTTTAGGTACATAAACCAGGTATGGAGGCACACAATTGTAATCCCAGTTACTAGGGAGGCTGAGGTATGAGGATCACAAGTTCAAAACCAGCCTGTGTAAGTTAGGCCACACTGTCTTAAAATAGAAAATAAAATGGACTGTAGATGTGTAAGGGGAGTCCGGCGGATCATCGGAGGGAGAGACCACACAAGAGACTTACTCCATGCAATTGGCAAAAGGGGATTTATTGGAGATCCATTCCAGCGCGCTGGGACTCTGTGCTCACTCAAGGAGGGAGAGCAGCCCAGAGCCCAGAGCAAAGGTCAAGCAGAGCTTAAGTACACTTTTTGGAGAGGGCGGTGGGCTTTGCATACATCAGAACAAATCATCATGAGGCGCGGGGAAATTGAACAACAACTCTGAGATGTGATTGGCAGATTCATTGGCGGGAACAGCTTGGGCAGGGGTGATTGGTCATTCATAAGCGGGTTACACATTCAAACTGATTAGTTCGGGCCCTGTGACAAATTGCACAGGGCCCTAGGCTAAATGGCCAGTAGGGCGTTGTTTTAACTATCTCAGGAATTCCAGGTTCTGGGTGTAACAGAGGAACTTAATACCTAATCTTTTACATTCAAGCTTTCCAGCTTAGAAACTTTACCCTTTCAGATGTAACTCAGTGGTAGAGCACCCCTGGGTTCATTCTCTGGTATCAAAAAAAAAAAAAGGGTAGAATCATTAAATTTGAGACTCAAAATTTCTGTAGTTTACATGCACATTTCAAGATTTTATATTCACTCAGTACATAGGTCTGTGTCTGAAGACACAATGATTTTCTTTTTTTTCAGGCTATACATAACTCAATCTCTGATTAAGCCAGAAAGTACAAATGTGCTTTAGTCTTGGCTTTTAGTTTGACTGTGAAACACAGCACTACACAACCCACTTACATTGAGTAAATTATATGGTACAGTAAAACAGAAAGTTTTAGATAACATGATGGGCATGGGAATTCCATCAATTTGGTTTGTTCATTCAGGAAAGTTCTTTAATATATTTTCTACACCAATGCTTTGCATAAGCCTCAGATTTTAGTACTCTTTCAGATTTGAAATAAAACCACTAAATGGGTGTTTAGCAAGAAAATATGGAATTGAGTGGTGCTGCATTTGTTAAAAGAAAGAAGGCAAGAGAGAAATTCTGAAAGAAAGAAAGAAAGAAAGAAAGAAAGAAAAGAGAAGGACACTTATATGAAAATGCAGAACAATAAGTGAATTTGTCATCATAAAGATATTTCAATTCTACTCAGCCAGCTTATTGGTATAATAAGAAATAGTTTAAAAAAATGTTTGCTCTAAAATAAATTTAAAAGGTGAAAGCAAAAGAGTTGGGACACAATTTAAATATTTTCATGTTAGACATCAGTCTACTGACAACATATTAAGAATATTGAGTATTTAAGATTTCTGTTTCTTACAAATAGCAACATAAGATGAAATATCTTGTAAAAAATGTTAGGAATGTTTACATTCTAATACCCAGACTATCAGAGCATTCCACCACACACAAACTTGATGCACTTTTTATTTCTCATATAATGATCTCTTCCTAGTCCTTGTAACTCTGTAGCTCTGTGGCATCTGCTTTGGAAGGGCAGGAATTTTAGTTCTTCCATGAATGACAATAGTCAATGTGGGAAGGAATGGGGAAACTGCAAGGCGGTAAACAGATGTAAAAATCTCCTTGTCCTTCTTCCCAACAGCTGTCAGTCACAAGATATCCAGACAAGACATCCCTGAGAACAAAAGTTAGCCATCTCTTGGTGCTTGTCATCTTCATAGAGGACTCACAGCAGGCAGGATATCTGGACTGGCTACCTGGTAATCAAGGCTGGGTGGATGTATAACAAAAAGAACGGCATTAAACAAATGAACAAGGATATAGGGCACTCTCTTTATTGAATGCCTGTTGAGCACACATGACTCTAATGGCTAGGAGAACAATGAAGATCCCAAGAGAATTAGCAATTAGCTTGTATGAAACTCTCAATTTCTGGCTAAGGCATGTGCCCTTTACTCTGTATTGTCAAAAACATCTGAAAACTGGGTGTTGTGCTCCACAAATTAAGACAATTCATTGTTCTTCTTCCTTTTCACAGATAGGATTACAGTGCTAGTTATTGTCTTGCTTAAAACACATTTTTTTGGTTCATGTTTTTAAACTCACATGCTTGATTGACAATACCCTAGGAGATGTCATAGTTTCTGTAGCAATCACTGTAGCATCATTGAGCAGAAGGCATATCATGGAGACTCTCGTAGGTGTTTCAAAGAGCTGTCAATGAAACAGAAGGATGTCCCCTTGTAGGGCTCACTTGCCCAACACTTTAACATCAACTAATGTCTATTTAAAGAGCAGATAAGGAAAAAAAAAAGAGACAGTAAATGATCCAAGAGAAAAAAGAAGGCAACTAAGTTCATCAAGGGCCTCCATCTGAAAGCAGCATGTGCGGAATGTCAATTTAATAATAGAATTGACAGCTCTTCTCTGGTGTCATTCTGCCACAATGGCCTCTTTGACAATTTATAAAATGGACCCTTTGTAGATGTCAGTGAGTGGCACTGCATACATTTGTGAATGCCCTGCATAACTAACATTCTCCCTTATGCCGCATTTCCAGGATCTGTCCCAAGAGTCTTTTCAGACTGACCTAGGGATCTGGTATATGAGGACTTAGTGAAGCTGTTCTGTCCCAAATACAGTATATAAAGTTGGAAACACATAAGTCCCAGGTCATAAGTCAAAATGCTTAACTAGATAGGAAAATATTCTAACACTAGAAGATATTTTTGAACTATGTTACTCTACTTACACTAATACAAAATGCATCCAATCACTTACTAACTTTGAAATGACCCCAATACAAGCTGAGTTCATTATTCTGGGCTAATTTTGGCCTTTCAATGTATATGGGTCATTCCCATGAATTGAGTCAAGCAACACTGTGCACATCAGAAATGAGAATTCTTTAAAAAATGTGAATGATATTTGAGCAATGTAGAAAGCAACAAAGATTTCTCAGCACTCAAGTCCGAGCCCATATTTCTAGATTGTTCTTTTGTGTTTAAATGTTTTTCCCAGCCATTTATAATTTATTCAAGGAAACAAATTCCCCCCAAAATGCATTCCCAAATATCAAAGGTAAAAATGCCATCTAATTTTCTATTATTTGCTCTACATATTGGAAAATTGTTTATTTTGTTTTCTGATTGTAGCAGCATTATCACAAACTGTTATTCCTAAATGAACAAGTGTATACAGAATGTTTGAATAAAGATGCTAAATATATATATTCCATTTTATAGTCCCCATGAAAAATTGATTTGACCAAGTCAATGACAATATTGTTCATTGTGCTGAAACTAAAATTGCAAAATGTGTAAACTATATTGTTACAATAAGAATATGGAGCACTATTTATTGGTGATAGAAAACTGGAAAATATACATGCATATTACTTTTTTTTCAAAGGAATTTTATTGACTCATTGATCCTTTCAACCATGATGGCTTTTCATGATGGAAATAAAAAGTTTTATAGTGTCTCAAATAGCTATAGTAACAAGATATGCACAATAATGGGCAATCACTAAAAAGCAGTATTCTAGTTTATTTTGTATGTAATTATTTTTGTTAGCCTAATATCTATCTATTAATTTCATCCAGTAATACTCAACATTTTACTATGTATAGGATGTTTTAATTTGGTGGCAAAGAGAGATGCAAAGCAGTTTTACAGCTAATTTATAAAGTTCTAAAGAAGGAAGGAAATTGAAAGACTCTCATCTAATTTTATCATTTTATTTTTGAAGGAACTGAAACCACAAAGTTAAGTTCCTTCTGAATTTTGAAGCAAAGTTTCTGCTGGTGAACAAAATATGGAACAGGTTGAATAAAGATTACTAACTATAAGGATTTTTAAAATAATTAAACATATTAGGGCAGCTCAAATAATTTAGCTATGAAACATCTCCATTCTGCCTTGGGTTTTTTTTTTTTTTTTTGCCCTGAACTAATTTTATATGAGCTATTTGTCAGCTATCAAACAAATTGATGTATATGAAATTTGCTTATGGAAATAGTCAATGAAATCAAGTAGAATAAAGTTAACTAACAATTGCTGTATACTCAATACTGAATTGTTAATCAACTAAATTAATTGAATTATTATCAACTAAGTTAATTGAAGAATAGTATTTCTTAAGATAGATAATTTGGCTTGTATAGTAAATAAATTTTATTTTTCCAGTATTTATCCAAACATAGTATCTTTCATTAAAGGAAATCATTGATAGGCAATTTCATGTTGAGTAGTTTTCATACCAATGTCAGTAAAAATATAAATTAACCAAAGATATTGTATAATAAGATATATTTACTATCTATATTAATTTTTATATGTAATCTGATATGTGGGTCGCTTTCATTGTTCTTCATGTGATATACATTTTTCTCAACACCACTTATTGAAGAAATTTCTACTTCTTCATTGTGTGTTCTTGGTAACTTTGTTGAAGGTCAATTGACTGTAAATGTATAAATTTAACTGGGTTCTCTAGTTTGTTCCATTTTTCTCTTATGTCTGTTTTTAAGCTGTTGTGATTACTAAACTTAATCAAAGCTGTCTAAGTAAATCAAGCCTTTGTAATAAACTTTGTTATCAGGTAATGCTATTTCTCTAGTTTTGTTCTTTTTATTCAAGATTACTTATCCTATTTGAGTCCTTAGGTTGTTCTATAAAAATCTCAGAATAGGTTTTTCTATTTATATGAAAAGTATCACTGTAATCTTAGTGGATATTATATTGTATCTGTAACATCTTTGGGCGGTGTGGACATTTTAACAAAAGTAATTCTTATAATCTCATAGCATGAGATATCTTTCCATTTATTTATATCTTTAATTTCTTTTATTAATGTTTTACAGTTTTTAGTGTTCAGTTATTTTGCCTCCTTGAGTAAATTTACTAATAACTATTTTTTTATGCTATTGTCAAGTGGGATTATATTTTTTAATTTCTTTTCAGAATATGTTGTTAACAGAAATGCTGCTGATATTTGAATGTTCATTTTGTATTCTACAATTCTAGTTGATTTGTTTATTAGTTCCAACAGTTTTTTTGGTAGAGAGTCTTAGGATTTCCATATATGTAGAAACATGTTATTTGCAAATAGAGAGACTTAAACTGTAAGTCTATTGGAAGAAAACGTAGAGGGAACCTTAGTAAATAAACAGTTGTATATGACTGTAAGAGTAAAAGCAACAAAACAGAACTAGACAAATGAGATTTGCAAACAGACATCTGTACAGGGTTAATATCCATAATATATGAGGAACTCAAAAAGCTCAACAGAAAGAAAACAAGCAACTCAAATCAAAAAGGGCAAAGGACCTGACCAGACACAACTCAAAAAAAGACAAATGATAAACAAGTTGAAAAAATACTCAATATAGCTAGTCTCAGGAAAATAAAAATTAAAATCATAATGGGATATACCCTAACTTCTGTTAGCATCACTAGCATCAAAATGACAAAAGGTTGCAAATATTGGTGAGGGTGGGGAGAAAAGGAAATCTTTGTAAATTGCCAGAGACATTATGGAAAACAGTACCATAAAGTTAAAAATAGTTAAAAAATACCCCATTTGAATAAAATGTATGATATGTCAAGATCATTGTATTGTCTTGAGCAACTAAGAAAAGAAATTACTTTTTGATTCTGTGATCCTCTTTCTGGGTATATACATAAATAAAATGAAAGTGATATCTGTATCTCCATATTCATTGCAACAGTATTCATAAAAACTAAGATACAGAATGAACTTAATTGTCTGTGTATAAATGGATAAATAAAATGTGATATGTTTATACAATGTAATATTATTTCAACATTAAAAATAAGGAAATCCATTGAGCAGAGAAAAGGAATTGGGAAGGGAGGAGGTGAGATGGAAAAAGAGAGGAACTGTGGAATAAAACTGACTAAATGATGCTATACATATAAATGAATATGTCATAGTGAATTTCACTTTTATGTAAATCTATTAATCACTAATGAAAAATAAAACTAAAAGTAAATAGAAGCAAGACCAGAAGAGAAGAAAAAGGGGAACAAGGGGCAGGAGGAGTTAGAGGGAAACAAGAAGTACTGGGGACTTAAGTAAAGAAAATTATATTCCAGGTTTGAATGGAATGGATCCCAAAATTATGTTTCACTGCACTACAAATAACATAAAAGTAGAATACCATTAAAAAGCTCCTGCATAATGCTTGCAGAAATAAATAAAATGAAGGAAATCTTATTATTTGATGAAACAACATAGATAAACTTGGAGGATGTTAGGCCAAGTGATGTAAGCCAAGCATAGAAGATAAACATTGAGTGATCTCACTTACATGAGCAAGCTAAACAACAACAACAAAAAAAATGGAACTCATGAAGCAGAATGATGGCAAGCAGCGGCTTGGAGGAGCCTGGGGAAGTGGAAGCATGCTTGTCAATTGTACAACGTTCAGGTTAAAAAGAAAAAAATAAGTTCTGAAAAGCTGCTGCACATAATGGTAACTACAGTTGCCAGTGACAATGCATTCCATACTTAAAATTTGCTAATAGAGTAGATTTTAGATGGTTTCATCACAAAAGAAGATGGATATACAAGGTGGTGGTTATGCTTATTCATTTGATTTAATCATTTCACATTGTTTATGTACATGAAAACATTGCATCTGTCAATTATACCTTCAAAGGTTGGAAAAATTAAATGTGAATCTAGAATAAAAAATATAAAATGTCTGAGGTAAAATGTATCTGAAATAAAAAAAAATGAAAACGGTATAGAACATGTTGAATTGATCACAGTTTTTCCTTATTTTTGTCTTGTAAAAAAAATATTTAGGCAGTGTTTTAGTCAGCTTTTTCACTGCTGTGACTAAAGGATCTGACCAGAACAATTTTAGGATGAAGATTTATTTGAGGGCTCAAGGTTTCAGAGGTCTCAATCCATAGACAGCCAGTTCCATTCCTCCAGGCTCAAGGTGAGGCTGAACATCAAGGCAGGAGAGTGTGGCAGAGGGAGGCAGTATTAATGGTGATAAGGAGGCAGAGAGAGAGAGTCAGACCACTGACCAGACACTCTCTATATATCAAAAGTCACACCCCAGTTCCCACCTCCTCCAGCAACACCCTACCACTTTATTTACCACTGAATTAATCCCTATCAGAGGATTAAATCACTGATTGGGTTAAGACTCTTACAACTCAATCATTTCTCCTCTGAATCTTCTTGCACTGTCTCACGTGTGAGCTTTTTGAGAAAGCCTCACATCCAAAACCATAACAGGCAGTATAGAAATTAAATATTTCTAATGTAAATTTATGTCTTTTCTCATTAAGAGTAGTGATTTTACTTAATAAAAAATCACTGTTGGACTTCTAAAACTGAACAATTGATTTTATAGAAGTAGACAATTAATTCCTTTATTCTCAAAATAAATTTGATTGACTAAGTGTGCTTGATTTTATTGTGTGTGTACACAAATATATTTATGTCATTATCATGAAAAAACTGAAAGCTGTAACTGTTGCTCTGTTAACCAATTACATGATGCCCCTCTCAGTCACATAAATATTGAATACAGAAGATCAAAAATCACTGACAAACTATTCTGAGAGGACCACAAAAATTTTCTAGAGTCTAAAAGATGTTTGTCTAAAGATATCACATTTCAAAAGCCCAAAAGTATGATTAACTCCAATGAAAATGTTTCAATTTATTTTAAAATTCCTGATCTGGTGTATGAAGTTGTCTTTGATGAGACCCAATGGCTGATTTATATTACTTATCTATTCGAGTACTTAGCTTCCTTATAAGAAGTCCGTTTTCAACAGGCCACATATATGTGATATATGTGTATATGCACAGAATGTGGAGTCACATCTCAGAAAAACTGCTGAGATAGTACTGCCACGTGGGCAGGTTATCATCCAAGGCACACACCTTTTTTTTTTTTTTTTTTGGTACTGCTGAAAATGGGACTCAGGGCCTTGTTCATTCTAAGCAAGTGTTCTACTTCTGAATTACAGTCCCAGACCTTAGAAAACTCTTAATAAAAAAGAATCAGATAGATTTGCTTTGTAATGAAAGATATATGGGACAGAGGACCATGCATAATGACACACAGTAAGAATCATGATAGGCTGATGGACTGCAATAATGCCAAGTAATATAGATACCCCTGTCCTATTAAAAAAGCATTTTTATTATTCACAATAACAGTTTTCAGGATGGCATTTAAGTCATTGAATAAAGCACATATTTGTATTCTCTTATTAGTAAAGTGTCATTTTGTGAATAATTCTGTAATAGTTGTACAATTTATAGCTTTATTCCTTCGTTCAGAAATCAATTTTACTTGAAAATTGAAACACTGTTAGATTCAGTCTTGCATCTAATTAGATTGTATCCATGACACAATATCATGACACAATGCGGGGGGTTATCAATATCACTTTAGTAAAACAGATTGATAATAAAAATGATGAGACTATTGTAGGAAAACAAAATCAGTGAAAAAAAGTAGTTTAGCAGCATTATGCTTTGATATCAACTTAACTACAAGGTAAAAAAGGTGTTACAAAATATTAGCAATTAAAAGCTAACATTAAAATTAAATAAAAGAAACAGCAATTTTGAAGAATCTCTTTGCAGCTGCAAAGTAAATCACACAGATATTTTACAGTGAAAAATCCCTGGGAAAACTCACAGAAGTTATTTATTTACTGTTCTTTTCAAATTTCTCAGGCAATGATAGCCTTAATGTTACTGAAAGTAATTTAAGTACATATAGATACATAGTAAAGCTATACCTGTTTATATCTATATCTCCATTCACATCTCTCACGTCTATTATGTATTTTCCTAAATAATGTTTGAAGAGAATAGATTGAAAAATAAAATGTGAGAACTCATGTCTATTTTATACCTTCGTGATATGATGCTTGTGGAAGTGCATTGAATAATGTGAAAATTAAAAAAAAAAAAAAAAGAACTACTAGAACAATATGTCCAAACTCAGCCCTGTGAATGGACTCTTATGGCACAACTAAAATAGTTATGGAAGAAAAAGACTCATCTTCTTAAATAACTTAGTTATAGTTTTTTCTCAAATATGATATATTACAAAGAAAATCTTAATAAATTAATAAAACAGATTTTCATATCACAGATTCAACAGAGCAGATTAATAAACATTAACATTTTACAATATTTGATTCATATACTTTACTTCAAATGATAAACACTTGAACACTGAAAATCAACACAAATTTTTTAATGACTATTTCATGGAAAATTAGTATATAAAATTCTAAGGACTTTCTTCAGAAGAACATGTTTGGCTTCTGGTAATGCTGATCGTGATTTTATATATACATATAATTCCCTGAATCCCAGTGAAATACACTCACCATTATTTTAAAGACTCATATTTAGAGATAATCTAAATTTGCATACAGATCATAGATTAGAAATTATATTCTGGTTAACCAGAAGTTTATGAAACTTGCTCAAATATTGTGCTTGCTCCACATTTACACTAGGGACCACAGTTACTAATAATCATACACTGCATATTTCATATATTGCTTTTCTCAATTTTACTGAGTTACATTTAAATATTAAATAATAAAATTACAAGTGATAGCTAGAATATGCTTCTACTCTTGGGGGGGGATAAAATAAATATAGGTTACAAATAGTTTAGTTTATAGAAATATGAATCAATGATTCTGAATACTAATGATCATGTTATTTCTAACACACATTTATTAGTATATCAGACTAGGTTTTTAGGAGTAAGAAATGGAAAATGTCTTTCTTTAACTAAAGGACAAATAGAAGCATCTTATTGAGATGGGAAAGAGTAACATCAGATACATTGGGAAGGCCAGAGAACTAGACTTGAGTCTCCATAGCATCAGAGACCAGAGAAGACACTTCAGTCACTGTCATTGTCTCTGTACACTGTCCCTCATGCTATATTCCTCAAGGGTGCAGACTCCAGTCTACCTCTGTTCTACCATGGCCTAGACAAGTACGTGTAGCTGTTGACTCTGTTTCTCATCATCAAGCAGGATTCCATTGTGACATCAGAGTCTTCTTGCTACTGCCTCAATTTCAAAGTCTGGAATGGAGACTTCTGGTTGCGAAATCTAGACCTTGTACCCTACATCATCACTACATGAGTCTGGTAATGTCATTTTTTTTTTTTTTGACATCTTCAAATTCTGTGATGGGGAATGAATATTCCAATGATAAGAAATTGTTTACAAATTGGTGACCAATAAAGTACAAATATCTACTAGTATTGTAAAATAAGAAGTATTCTACCCTGGAAAGAAACTAATCTTGAAAAAAACATAATTAATGAATTCGTCAGATGATATCAGATAAAATATTTCTCTAACTTAGGTATTGATTAACAATATCCAGAACTAAAATTGATGCTTCTACATGGCAGTTCAATCTCAAGTGATTTGCTAACTGCAAGTATTAAACAGGATGCAATGAAGTGTTACATTTTTTTTAGGCACTTTGAAGGAATATAGACCCTACATTGTATCAAATAGCATCACAGTATATATACACATTGTAATGAGATAGGGATTTATGATAAAGAGAAAGAAATACTGCATCTTAAAGAAAAACACTCACAAGGCACTGAGATGCAGAAAGCATAGTTGTAAATCCTGAGTAATATGTTCGTGGCCTCTGCCCCTGTAAAAGGAGCAAAACACACAAGAACAGAGACAACTGGAGGGAAATTATGCTGCTCCACCCTGGCTCCACCTTTAGTCCAGTCCCTGATACAACCCTTCTATAAATATTGAACCTAAAGCTTAAGTCAGGGCTGTTTTTCACTCTCCAGGCAGCCTGCGTACATTTCATGTGTATCTACCTTCCTAAAGGCCTTTGTGTGGCCCATGCAGAAATTCAAGTATGCCAAGAACACCACTGGTCCCAAGCTGAGTTCCTCCTCACCTCTTGGACCCTTTTCCTATGACATTAGCTCATAAAAATATATATTAAGTTTTAACATCCCGACTCACAAAAAGTTAGTGAAGAAATCCTGATGCTCATTCTCATTTTCAGTATGGAAAAGAAGGTATAAAAGTCACTGATTCCAAACAAATCCATATGAATATTTCTTTATGAAGACTTAGAAACATAAATGAATACTACAAAGTTTTTTACAGAATATTAGAAAATTAGAAAGTACATGGAGTACAGTAGTTTGGGGTCATTATCACTTATCTATTCCTTCATTAAACAAACATTGAATGACTACTATGTGACTTAGGCATTTGGTATAAATAAATCAATGACAAAAAAATTCTCTGCAAAAAAAGCAAAGCAGAAACTTATGCTTGTGAAGCAATATGGATAATAAAAAAATAAACATTAAGATAAATATATAGGGATAAGTGCTATGAAGGAAGAAGAAGAAAAAAGTTATTGGGAATGCCAGGGTGTGGGTTGGGGAAGGTCAAAATTTTAAACAGGATGTTTATTTAACACCCCAAAGAATGTAATATTTGGACCAATATTTGGAGGAGATAAAAGCCTATTCATCATTCCCCTGTCCTGGGGGGAATAAGCATTTTAGACAAGAAAGGACTGCCAGAGAAAAGACAAACAATGCCTATTGTGCTTAAGAAACAGCCTGAAGACCAGAGTGGATGTAATGTAGGGTGCAAAAGAGGAGGAGGGCAATAGTAGATGAGGCCAAAGTGGTAAAGGGGTCAAATTGCAGTAGACTTTGAAAATCAGTACCTATGGAGAGATCATTCCTGAGTGACCTGGGAAGCCCCTGAAAGGTTTTGGGCAGAAGGGGGACACTACCAGATTCATGCTTCAAAAGGATTTCAACAGGGAATGGAAGAGTTGTGAAGACTTTTTAGAAGGGCCTTGTCTTAATTCAGTAGTGTTGATTATTAATGTGCTACTTCTCACCCCTGGTCAACCAGGTGCATTCATTCTGAAAGTCTCAGGCTAAAATATATCTTCTTAACTTCGTAATTGATACTAATCCTTGATAGTTTGGGCCTAATAACATTTCTAAACCTATTAGTCTTCATTTATAAAATAAACAAATCAATTACATATAAAGTTCCTTATACATTACATGACAGAAAACAAGAACTTAATAAACGCTAGCCAGCTAACACTCAGAGTGGCAAATATGTTGCTAGTAGGACTAGAGCACTTTACAAATTTTGTCCCAGGATTGCAATGACTCCAATGAAAGGATTGACCACCATGGGTTCTCTTCAGGGATGGCATACATATGTAGTTTAATGTTATAATTCTTTATGTAGAAACTATTTATAATATTTATTTAATATTTATTTTGGAAATTTATCCCTAGAGAAATACAAATACTTTAGTTGATAGAAATATGAATCAATAATTCTGAATACTAATGATCATAGAAATATCTTTGTGATTGTTGAGAGTCAATTTTTTAATGAATAAAATCAAAGAAGCAGGGAATGAGTAGAATTGAAACTATCAGAATATTTGAAAGCAATAGAAAACATGAAAACTTTACAATTACAAGAAGAAAATAATTGGTAATAGATTAAAAACATTTCTTAATCTTTCTTTAAAAATCACATGGAAGCAAAAAGAAAATGTGACTAGAGGTAATGAATGAACAAATGAATTGTACAATATTGCACTTAAAGTTACTGAAGCAAGGTAGATATATATTTATGAAATCTATAATATGGAAAATCAACTAGCCATAGTTAGCTTATACAATCTTGTTTTAAGGAAAGTGTTGAACATGCCTTTGTGATGATCTGTTAGAGATAGATATTGCCAGGCCATCATAGCCCACTGAAAATGGTTAGTAAGATAAAAATTTTATTTGCTTCATTATAGCCATTGGTTGAAAAAACTTTAAATACAGGTTTAGATTAACTGATCGTGTGATCATGGACAATTCAATATACAAATATAAATGTTTTGTTATTATCAGTATGATCACAGGTCTGGATTTTGATAAACTTTCACTTGAACAAAGATTTTTAAAAAGTACATTGAGCCTAGACTTTGCGTAGCTGATTACCCATTAGAAGTCACATAAATCAGCTTTCATGTCAAAGTCTTATAACAGTTCATTTTCATTCAACTTATGATTAATTCTGAATGGATGACTCACTTGGTTATTTAGAAAAAGTCAGCTACGATAAATGTTTTGTTCCAATGATGTTTACAGAGTCTGTCAAAGATACTCTGGGTTCAACATCCTCAATCATAACAGTGATTTTCTCAATGTTGAGGATTGTACTAGAAAAATCTCCAGGGAACTTGTCAGTGCAAAAGACAACTTGTTCACCAAAATAGCTTTTTTATATTGATTAGATTTCCTTACCAAACATCTTGTCCTTTGTGGTGATAATTCTCTAATCAATTTTATTACTCCAGATTGTAGGGTAGCACATTTTTCAGTGTTATTAAGTCAATGACATTCCAATTAATAAGTGAGATAGCAGTGAATTTAGTCACCACAAAGTAGTTCCCCAAATATATATATTTTAAGCAAATGAAAAAAAATTGAAATTTTGAAATATAAAAGGCAAGTGTACCTTTCATGGAATAACTTAACTGTCTCTAAATTTAATCTACAGGCTGTGCAACAGTATTTACAGTTAAAAAAAGAATAAACTGATAGTTTTCTAAATGATATAAATTTATCAGGAGTAGTTGATTAGACCACATGTTTTATGAATTTCGTCAGTGTAAAAAATAAGTGAAAGAAATATTAGTGGCATTTCATTCCCAGAATAAACTCTTTCATGGGTTTGTGTATATTGCTGGTGATGTAATGTATGAAATATTTAAGTTCACTCCATTATTGTCTTGAAGCAGGACTAAAATAGATCACGAATCATACATAACCAGTGGGTCAGCCAAATCAAGTTTATGTAAAGATAGAAAATCTACCAAAAATATGACACAATGTTAGGAATGACTAGACCATGATTTCTTATTTCATCAATGTTTTTTAATATTTTGAAGTGTTGTATAAGTATCATTTATCAAAAATTCAGACAGACGAGCCAAATTACAGGTAAACTTCTTCATTAGAATCCTCACGTGAGAGGCACTGCTTTCCGGGAATTTAAAACCAGCAGTTCATTTTATACTCCATACATCTTTGTTACAGTGAGTGATGCTCAAATTTGGTACATCCACAGAAGCCAAAGGAGAGCAAAATCATAGCTTATTCAAATATAATCCTTACAATTTAATGAAAATAAAAATAATATTCAAATCACTGTTAGTCATCAAATGAATAAAACATACTCAATCAAATTTTCCAGTTTCTATAGAAGAAATGATATAAAAGTCACCCATAAAAGAATAACTTCAGAGTAGCATGGTATAAAAAAATTCACATAAAATAAGCAATTAAGATAATAAACTCAGTTTGAATCTGATTATGTTTAGATAAAATAACTATTTAGAATCTGGTTATGATTTTTATATATGTCTAATATATACATATTTTCCATATAATTTTTGTGATCTAATTATCTGGATTCTGCCTAAAATAATAAGATATAACTTGGAGCTTAAGTCAATAAAGTCTGCTAATCAAGAAAAAAAAAGAGAGATAGAGCATATGTTAGGTTTTTTTTTTCCCCTGCTAGAGCAATTTATCATAAACATAATAACTTAAACAGCAAAATTTTATTATCTTACAGTTTTGTTTATTCAAAGTGTGAGATAGGCCTCACTGTCCTCAAATCCAGGTGTGTTATGAGCTGTGTTCTTTCTAGAGTTTCAAAAAGGACTACTTCAAAAATGGACTACTTCAAAATTGTACTACTTCATTCAATAGCTCATGGCCTCTTTCTTCATCTTAAAACTTAACGAACTTTCCTCCTTTCTAATTTTTCTTCAATTGCTGAATCGTTATCTCTGACTCAGCTGGGAAATTTCTAAGTTTTTAACTATTCATGATTAGATTTGGCCAATCAGGACAATTTGGGATGAAGTTCTAATCTTAAGATCTTAATCCTTCATTGCATCTGTAATGTCCCTTTTGTAATATTCACCGGTCTGGGAAGTAAAATATAGAATCTTTGAAGGTTCTATAGCAAGGCAGAAATTTAGTATAGGATTAAGTCTGATTAGACCTGCATTAATAATTGATTCTGGTTGGCATCTTCATTCCTGTTCTTGTCAGCATTGTTTTGAGTTTTTATTTTCAAGTATATTCAGAAATTTGAAAATGATCTAAATAAAAAAATCTGATGTCATCCACAGGGAGTAGAAATGACCTATTGCCCTTCAGTTCTACAGAAAGTCTGCAGAGTTTTCTTGTTTGTTCTGTATTGCCAGCAGTGTTGAGGATATTCTAAAACTTCTTCGAGACTTGCAACTAACAGGAATTAGAAAATATCATATCTTACATAGAAGGAACTGTTACTTTGCATTTAAGATTTTTCACCTTTGAAATAACTAACAATTTGTGTTGTATGGTAGGTATATTGAAACCAACAGCTATTTAGGAAGAAAACTTAGTTGTAATACTTTACATATTATGTAAATTTAGTCAATTCTCTTAATCTCTTTTATCTGTTGTTTTCTTACTTGTGCTCATTCTTACCATATTTCATTAAGTGTGTGTGAGGGTTAACTGCACAGATGTTAGATCTATGATAGAATAATATATGTATACATTTCAGTTAATGTTAATAATAATGATAATTTTGCCTTTTAACATTCACTGGATAGGATATTATTTTTTATACTTTACATAATAAAGGCACACACACAAAATGCACAGGGAAAAGATAAGTGCTTTGATTAATGAGGTAATTCAAGAGAGAGTTCTAGAATTTTCTCATTGGCTACATTTTCCTCTGATGGAATTTTTTTTTTTTTTTTAAGTGAACTTCGTTTTAAAAAATTCAAGTTCTTTCTTGAAATGGGGCTTAGGGCTGTGGCAGGAGCTGATGTTAAATATAGCACGAGAGCAACCTAAATTAATTCTTGAGTACCTCGGGGTGATGAATTAAAGTGCTACCTTTCACTTTTACTTTGAAACAACGGTTTCAAAATAAAGCATCTCACAGAAAATTACAGTCAGTGAAAGGTCTGTAGTAAAGAAAATGAACTTGCCTTTCCAGTTTGCTCTTAGGCAGGGAAGTGGGGAGCAAGACTCCACAGTATCTTTTTTTTTTTTTTTTTTCTGATTTGTGCTCACTTTGGTTAATGCTTTAGTTATTAAAGTACTTTCTTCTAAGACTCTGTGCATACAAAAAATACAACTGGAATTTTTATAAATGATAAAAGAAATGGCATGTGGTTGTATTTTCGTAACACCTATACTTTGAAGCTCAGGGCACTGGGTCCATTTCAGGTTCATATGATCCACCTCACAGAAGGACATAGTACTTCCCAAAAGATTCTTCTGCCAGGGGGCTAGCAATAAATCCCTCCACAGCCAGATAAGTTGGCCTTTATTTTTTGTATTGCTGTGGGCATCTCACATGACATTCCCAAATAAGGTATTGTACTACAAGCCTGCTATGATTACTAGTAATGACTTAACTGCAAAGGAATTATAACAGTATGAATAACAGTGGTTTACACTGTGAATGTCCTAGCTACTCCAAAAAATGCCAGAGCAACAAATATAAAATGGTTCTCATTTGGCAGTTTGAAAGAAGTAAAAGTCAGAAGACTACAACTGCTGCTAATCTGTAAACACTGATTGTTCATTCAACAGCAGGAAGCAAAACAAATGTAAAACAAGTGAAGGCATTAGCCATTTTGCTGTGTGCAAAAGCAATTACATTAAGGGAATGAAAAGAAAATAAAAATTATGTTCAAACACATGACATTTGGGAAGAAAAAGGTTTTGCCTGAAAACTTTTTAAATAGGAAATTTATGTGCATTTTGACTTTGGTTTTTGAACTGATCACATTGCTATTTTTATGAATCACATTTTTTTTCCCCTACATATTCCTGTCTGACCTTAGAGATTCATGGTGTTAAGTACAAAATTAAATGTGTTCTTAGTTAAATTGTGAGGCCTCCATTTATTTCTAAAAAATATTTGAGTCAGATTGCAAAATTAAATGTTATATCAATTCTGAAAAGCATAGAAAACCAATTAAAACCAGAAAATATTAAATGACATTATTTATTGTGTGGCATACGAGGTTACAAATGAATTAAAGTTTACTCAAAGAAGATGTAATAAATATTCCTATTACATATGTACACTTCAAATAGTCTTTTATTTATTGAACTGATTTTTATGCTCTAAAATTGAAGTCTACTGTTAAAGATTATAGATTAGATACAAGCTTTGTGTGCTGTTATAAATTAGGGCAATAAATTTAGCATAAATTCACGTCACAGTAGAAGGAAAAATGAAAAAGACTTCCCAGTCTAGAGAATGTGTTAATGTTTCTTAGCCTCTATAATTTAAAAATTAGTAATATTGTCAAATACAGGGCTAAGTAACCTTTAGTTTATAACCGAATAATTGCTGAATTTCATGAATAAGAGGCACATATAATCTGTCTTGCAGCTTACTTTTAAGTACTTTTGGGATTGAAAATAGAACAGATTTCAGGCCCTCTAAATTATTTCATAAATCCATCTAAAGGAGCATTTCTTTTACTCAGGTACCCATTCTATTAAAGGAATGCCTACTGGATTTAATTTTTTTCTTTCATGATACCATGAGGCTGCCCAGTTGTCTAAACACCTATACTATTTCTCAGGATACCATACAGCCGAACCCTGATATTGTGAAGTCTGGTGAGATGAATGAAAGGAGGAGGGTGCCCAACAAGGTTATGGGTGTCTCTTACAATTGCAGTTACCCACAGAGATTTATGGACAACTCAACGACCAGATGGGGCATGGGTTGGAAGGTATACAATTTCAGCCACTAGAACTGTGTTCCCCCCAAATTCTCTTGCTCTTTATATTTGAATACTTGGTTGCTTCCCCATGGGACAAGAAATGACTTACACTTGGGATTCTTGAATGATTGCCAAAAAAAGAATTGACTCTGAGAAATGCCGTTTTTCAGGTTCCCATAGTGTGCCATAAACCCAATTATGTAAGCTGAGGGTTAGGAACTGGGCTGATATGAACACAAGAGAAAAGATCTACATAAGAGTCATAAAGAATGACATAGCTACCTTCTGAGGGGTTAAAAAGATCTATTACACCCATTTTGAAACTCGTTAAGAGGGTGAAAATCACACAAAGATGATGTCACAAACATACTAATAATCTATTTCATGTATTAGTCACAAAATATTTCCTCAATAATTTTCATGATTTTAAATTAGGTCAGGGTATGAGAAATTATAAACCTCAGGACTGTTGCACACTGTTATTTACTTTTGCGAGCTCATAGGCTGCAAAATGATTCGTAAATCATCAAAACACAATTAAAAGAATCATATTTCATGATTTGTGGAAATTTCATTAAATTTAAATTTCAGTATTTGTAAATACATTCATATTGGAACACAGCCATACTCATTGATCTTTTATAGAAAACAACAACAACAAAAAAAAAAAAAAAACAGTGTGAGCCCTTAACTGGATTGTTCACTCCTTAGAGCCAAAGTCCATATTTTCTACATTTCTGGTGTCCCATTGATTGAAGAAAATGAAGGAGATGCTCACTGATAATTCAAGATGGCTCACCTGCTAGGCATGACTGCCAACTCAAAACAGATAAAAGCCATTCTTGCAAACACAGAATAGGGTAGCCCAGAGGGATTTTGTAGCATTTGAACTCCTAATGTTTCAAAGAATGTTTGCAAATTGAGCAAATGCTCTGTATAATGAGTTTGATTATTTCATATTCATTCTACTTATGAAGAAAGTTTAAACTTGTGAGATAGATAAGTTTATAAAAGAAATGCACACAAAACACACATACATACACTATAGTAGAAAAAAAACAAAATACATGGAGTGAATAAGACAGGACAACACTAATGTTCAATATAAAATGATCAGTCAGTGTGCGATAGGCACACATTATCATTGATTTTGTTCCCTTAACTCTCACAATAATCCTTTAATGTTGCTTTACTACTGTTGCCATCTTAGTGATAAAACAAACAAACAACAAAGAAACTTATTAAGTAACTCCTGCAAATTTCAAAAGTTGTGGAAACTTGATGAGAATGCAGCTTTAATTCTCCCTAGTAGGTATCTATTAAGGGGTGAATTGTGTTCCATTCAAAAATTTAAGTGAAGTCCGAAACAACAAAAAATCAGAATCTGACTGTATGTGGTACATATACAGAGGTAAGTAGGTTAAAATAAGGTGATTATGGTGGGTCCAAATCCAAATTTATTGATGTCCTTATAAGAAATGGAAATTGGGATATAGACACCAATAGAAAGAAGAAGATGAGAATATACATGAAGAAAAGCCATGCACAAATTGAGAGAGGCCTCAAAAGAAACCAGCCCCATCATGTAACATGAAGATTTGAGTTGGGACTCTGGAACTATGGGAAAATAAATTTTTATTATTTAAGCCACATGGTCCAACGAACTTTTCTATGGCACCCCTAGAAAACTGATAGGGTATCTAAAACTGAAGAGAAATGTAAGGCTGAATATGTTTCATTAAGAATACTAATGAAATAATTTTTTTATAAAGGAATGCCCATACTCAACACATTGCATTTTTATTTGTATATTGTGGGGCTTACCATGTGCAATATAAATATATAAATATTGTTATAAATATATATATATATATATAGATAGATAGATAGATAGATAGATAGATAGATAGATAGATAGATAGTTGTAAGATTCCTAGATATACTGGGAAACTAGTAAGACAAAGTTCGTTTTCATGAAGCTTACATTCCACTGGTAGAGAGCCAAAAATTATGAAGAAATAAAGAGCAAATGTATTTCAGGTAGAAATAGAAACGTTATGGGAATTAATTTATCTATAATAGTTGTGAAGTACTCTAAAGATTTTTGAGATAAAACCATATAGTAAGAAGGCATGTAAAATATTGGGGAAAAAATCTTCCAGAAAGGGTCCAGAAGTTCCATGATAGGGGTGCTATTGGAATATATAGTTGTTGGTGGAAAGGACATGGTAACTAAAGCATAATAAAAAAGGGGAGGGGTGTTGGGAGTTGAGTTTAGAGAGGTAAGTGGGATGTAGGTCCTGTAGGGCTTTCTATTTTCAGTGAGAGATTTAGAGGGATTGTAATCTGGGGCATAAAATTATGTAATTTGAACTTTTAAATTTCACTCTGCCTGCTCTTTAATTCAGGTGAGCCATGGTCACTTAAATAAAAGTTCTAGCTGTAAAAACCTTGGAGAGTAAATAGATCCAGGATGTATAGAAGAGGTAATGTAGATGTAACCGAGAACCTGAATGAAGATTGTGGAAGTACAGTTATGGTACCCTCGTAGGAAACATACACAGCGAATTTTCTTTGGGTTCTGGAGAGCTCATTAAAAATTCTGTTTTTGTTTGGTTTGGATTTGAGGTGTCCTGCAAAGCTCACATGGGAGACAATGCAAAAAAATTTGGAGGAGAAATAATTGAGCTATAGCCTTAACCTAATTAGTGAATTAATCCCATGAGTGGTAACTAGAGGCAGGTGGGATGTGGTTAGTGGAAGTGGTTCATTGAGGGGATGAACCACATTGGTTCATTGTGGTTCATTGAGGGGATATGTTTGTATCTCTCCGGTGGAGTTTCTCTTTTTCTCTGCCCTCTGATCACTATGTGAGCTGCTTCCCTCCGCCACACTCTCCTGCCATGATATTCAGCCTCACCTCAAGTCCCAAGGAACGGAGCCAACCTTCCATGGACTAAGACCTCTGAAACTGTGAGCCCTCAAATTAACTTTTCTTCTTCTACAATGTTCTGGTTGGATCTTTTAGTCACAGCAGTAAAAAAAAACGGACTAAAATGATTTGCTATATCTATCTTTATATATTAAATCATGGAGAAATATGAGGTAGATATAGGACATACAAACATGGAGGTCAAAAGGAAGGTGGAGTTCAAGCCATATATCTGAATAAGATCATACTAGTAGAAATTGTAGCATGAAAAGAAAAACAGAGTTTAAGAGAAGCTTAGAGACATACAGCATTAAAAACTAGCAAAAGTACCTGAGAAGAAGCCATCAGTGAGTTGAAAAGAGGATCAGAAACACGTGGTGGATGTTTTAGGAGCTTAGAAAAAGTTCCATCAAGAAGAAAGGAAAGACAACTATGTGAAGGTGTAGATATTGCAACTTTTAGAACAACAGTTTCAATAAAATAAAAGGAAGGATTAAACTCACCTGGGCTGGGTAGGATCAGATGAGAACTAAAAGTGCAAGAACAGTTTTGATAATACCTGAGAAGTTTTAATAGGAAAGGGAGCCAAGAAAAATGAACAGAAGCTGGTAGCTGGTGTGAAATGTGAGGTTATTTAAAAAATTATGGAGAGATGTTAGGAATTTTGTTTATTGTTTTGTTTAGCTGTTGGGAATAATTTAGGAATGAGAAAACACGATGATTGTGGAGCAGTTAATGGATGAGAGGAATGAGGGTCTTCATCCCATGTAGGAGAAAATTGGCTTGGATAACAGCAGACATCTTCATGTGATAAGAGGAGTGACACACTCTCTGGGTTTAGAAGCGCATACATGAATGTGGGAAGATAACATCAACTATTGTGATAAATATTTTAAATGATATTTGATGTAAGATCTTTAGTGTAGAGTAGTAGGGCATAATGTGTTTAGAGATAGAAAAGAAGGTGTGAAATGGTCATTTAAGAGCTTAGGGAAATGTACTGGCATGTTCACATGTGCTAAGTGCTCATTTGAGATTTGTAAATATAAATTTAAAATGAGATCAGTTCACACAGTGGAGGAAAATTTTTCCAGCCATAGACAGCTGTTGAGGAGACGGGTGGGTGAATGGCTGGATTTCACTATGGTTGGAGGTTTGCCAGCAAGTAGGTCAAAGGGTGAGGAAATGCGAGGAGGATCAGGCCTCAGCAAGGCATTGGTCATAGTACTGCATAGTTATCCAAGGAATCTAAGAAATCTTGGCTGTGTAAAAAGGGAGGTAAGGACAGGGGTGTGGAGGACTGTGAAGAAAAAGATGGACTTGGAGAGGAAACAAGTAGAGTTAATTATTGAAAGTTTGTGAAAGGCTGACATGTAGCTGGAGCATATTATTTCAGTAATTGAACAAGAAACTTAGACTGTGGTATTGAAATAGGATATTTTAACTGCTGATTTTTGAAGTGGGACTGATAAAGATGGACACAAAATTCAACAGGGGATATCTTAGGAGTTGAGGAGAACAAAAATTCTGGATGGGTCAACGTTAAATTTCCAAGAACAACTAGAGTAACAGTGGAGAAATTTGTGAGCCAGTTACTAGTGATAGTCACAAGAATGGCTGTATGTCTTCACTGAAAGTGTGAGGAATTCCTTAGATCTTAATAAAGTGCTTTGACCCTTCCTGAATTTGCAGTCTGATAAATTAGGTTTTAGAGATAAATAACTTATTTATCACACCCCTGCACATTAATGATCTATTAATGTGGAGTGATTTTGCCTATAACATCAGGATGTCTGAAAAGATGCTTCTGATAAAACCTGAGAATTATTGGCATATATATAATTTACACATCAGTCCAATTGCTTGATTGACTTAATAAAAAGTTATAGTATTTCTCATAGTGACCTAGAATTTGCATGCTATTTGGAAATTGTGTTTTCTAGTTTACAACAAAAGTTCAAGTGGTGGAGTATAAAATATTTGAATGATTTCTGTCTAGAGTACAAAGTTCTCCTTAACAGATATTTTTAAAAAGTGGTAATAAGCTAATAAATATTTGTACAACATAATCAAATAACTATAGCAAGAAACTTGAGAAAGCATGTTAGAATGCATTTTACATTAAAGAGTAAATTTGAATCACTCATAAAATATTTATTCTTTGATCTAAAAATATATACTTGAATCATATGAAAGTAGGCTCTGAGATAGAGCTAAAAGTGAAAGGGAATGATATATTATGAAGGAAAAAATCAGCAGTGCTGGATTGTGAATGCCACTGTATAACATTCTTTTCTAAAGGAATATGAAAAACTTGTACAGAGCTTATTCGGAAAGAAATTTCATTTCCTGACTGGCATAAATATCGACATGACTTATTTAACATTTTACTTTCATACTTGACAAATGATTTATTTTCTTTAAATAACCAATAAAGATATTTACAGATTCCTTTTCAAAAACATGGCTTTTTTTTTTAAAGTAGAGGCATATTCTTAAAATCCGAATAAATGGAACCTTTCTGTACATTACCAAACTTAAATCATAAAACTGTAAGTAGTATGTGCGCCATCTATTGGCAAAAGAAGCACAGTGTAAAAAAATCATCAAAACCATGGTCTAAGGGCTTTTTATTTAAACAAGCATTATTTTATGACACATAAAGTGATGTTTCATTATAGCAAATATCCCAATATATCCACAGCAAAATCAGGTTTATTGCTATTGTGTATAAGTCCAATTAAAAAAGACATAAGATCAGGACTTGGTACATCATAGATTTTATCTCAACTTTCTGTCAATATGAAGTATAAACTTGTACATTTTGTTTAATTTCCAACATACCAACATATATAGATGTTACGTTTTATGGTGTTTCCCATACATTCTTACTCTGAAATGAGAGATGCTCAGGAATCCTGGATATAAGCCCTAGAAGTCATTAAACATAAGACCTTACCTTTAGGAACATGGAAATTACTAAGTACATTATAATTGAACATACAAATGAATTGGAAAATTATAAAACAAAATAAATTTTCAAATTTTTATCATTATGCTTTCCTCCTTGCTCAATTTAATTATTGGCTTTTTGTTTTTACAGTTGCACAGTGTTTATTGATTCTCTAAGTTTGAAAACTTTGTGTAGCAGAAACAAAAATGGAAATTAAAGATATTTAAATTAAAAAAATTAGTTACATTTTAATTTAAATGTTAAAAAATGGTTAGAAGCATCACTGAGTTTTATTATTTTAGTTCGCTTTTGCATAACAGTGATTTAAATTTCTCTTGAACAACATTGTAAACAAAATTAATACTCTTTCTTTTATCCATTTGAAGAATAGTAACATTAAGAACCGATCATGTCTTGTATTGATTATCAGGAGGGCCACTGAAAGCAAGCAGTTCATATAACTTTTAGGAACATTCATATGCTTTAATTAAAAAAGTGATTTTCCCCATAATATATCCTTGAGATATAATAAGTAATTCATTAGGAGAGTAAAATCATGTTCAATATTTCCTACAGTGTTGCATTCATTAACAACTGAATATAAAAGTGCAGGTGGGATTATTCAACAGTAGTTAAAGCCCCAAAGAATGTACAGTTTAGGCACCATGATCATAATGTTTATGGTACATTCTTTGTCATCAGAGTTGAGATCCTTAGTTGCAGGGGAAAAAGCCTAAATGTCAATCTTACCAATTTAGAAATAAAAATGGGAAAGCTAAATTAAAATAAAATCAATTTATAATTTCACATCTGAATATACTTAACATAAAATAATGTGATGCTAATATACTTTAAATAGTAAGAGAAATTGATTAACTTTTTATTATAGTTTTTTGGATATTGTTGTAAGTGGTACCTCCTTATGATCTGTACCAGTCACTGTTGTCTGAAATATTTGATTCCTTTATAAATAATAGCACTCACGTACTAAAATAAAATAAAACAGAACAGAATAAGGAGGTGCATGCTGAACTGTTTTTCATCAAATTCTTAAATATCTCATGTGAAAAGAAGACATGGAAATATCTCTATTCTTTTTTCTAAACTAAACACTAAAATTTTATTACTCGACTGTTTTAGCCATTAAAATATTAATGAGTTAACAATGAGGGCCTCCACGTTTTTCTTGGAGGACAAGGGGATGGAGTTTATTAGGTGAAGGTGACAACATTTGTAAGGCTCCTGAGTCTTTACACACTGTTCAGTCATCACGTTGAGCCTGAGGCATAAACACATTGAGTCTTTGTGTCTAGATTGCCTGTTCATTCTGTGATGTTAAAAATCATTTCAGTACAAATTTAAACAATTTACCAAGATATATATCCAGAACTCCAAGCATATGCTTGCATTATCAACTTGATGGTCTTTTTTTGTTTTGTTTTGTTTTAAAAAGAACAAAGTAAGAAGTGAAAAGCAACACAACTTTAGCAGGTGAGTTTTTCTCAAGATTCCACTAGGTCTTGTACGAATGTCTTAGGATCTGAAGTTTGAAAATCTACTTATTTATTCAGCAAGATCCATTTACTTGCCACTATTTGCAATATTAAAGTGATAATTTTAAATTTTTTATTTAATTCACTATAATATTGTTTCAGCTTATATTAACATATGAAGGAATTGATAAACAGCAACTTGCAAGATACAAAATATTTCCCTCAATGAAGGGAAATATAAATACTTATTTGGATTTGTATGGAGTGTCAGATAGAGATATAAGATTTTTCTTTGAAATTATACTATACTGATTATGGAATCTTTTAAAATTTTGAATTGTTGACACAGCCAGAATCACATTTCCTGTAGCATGGTATCCTAGTATGAAAATGTCTACCAAGAGAACAAATATCAAATGTCCGATCTTCCTCCAAAATAAGAAAATAGAGTATTAAAAAAAACTCACCAGAGTAACTTACAATATTTTCATTTATATCACCTAATAAATAAAACAGGAACATTAGGCGAAGAATGCAATTTAAAAGGACATTTACACAAATGACAAAATACTGTTTTAAATGAATAAGAGTCTGATGAAGGTGCAAAGGGATAAGTGCAAATATGGAAAAAATGTTTCTTTTCTCTTTGCACCTTCATCTGGACAACTGTTATAATTAATAGGATATCATTTATTTTCTCATGTGTTTTCTTGAAGTTTTTTCTTTTCTTACAATGATACTGCAAACACTCAGGAGGCATTTGTTATTTAAATTTCCTGATTTCAAATGCTCCATAACCATTTGAATAAATTAATTTTTGAGTCAAATTTATCATGCTGTTCTCAGTCTTATTTTTTTAAAGATAGAAGTATTTTGGCTACTTTTCAGTTATTCAAGCATGAAAGAGCCACATTTTTAATACTCTCAGACATATTTGGAAAGATTTTCCATCCTTGGTTAACTCAAGCTTAAGTACAGAATGACAGGCTATCTGTGTACCCATCTGTTACCAGGGCCCACAATTCATCTCAAGAGGCAGTTGAGGATAGAACTAGGGTAGTGCATGTGAATTAATGCTAGAAGACAGAAGAGCAGCAGGGATTCTCAATCTCTCTCCTTTCCCTCTAAGATGAGACTTAGGAAGGGAAAGTTACTATCAGAAGTAAGGGAATGTGGTAGGTTAATTTCCAAATACAATTTTGCAAGGAAGGAGTAGATTTAGTAGAAAGGAAGTATAGATAAGAAGGAAAACGGTAATGAGTTAAGATTTCCAGAAATCAGAATTCAGTTCATTACTATCCTGAATTAAGTAATGAATTAAGTTCATTACTATTAGAGGCTTATAGTGCCTCTAATATCCCCAAGAGGCTTTAGGAAGAGACGGGATGTTTTGTTGGTAACAATCACTGGGGGAAAGGAGCTACTGTCACTATTGCCTGAAGGATAGGGATGACAGTCTGCATGGGAAAAATTCCTTTCAACAAAAGATTGTCCTTCCCCAAATTCAGCACTGCGCTTGATGGAAAAGACAGAAGAAATGTCCTAACCATTGATATTTTAAATTTCAGGCTTCTCCTTTCACCATATGGCAGATATCAAATGAATGGCAACAAGGACTGGAGCCTTTCTAGAAGACAAGACTTTTTAGCCAGCTCATATAACAGCAAATATCGTAAACTGTTAACAACCAGACAAATTGACTTCGTGTTTAATAGATGCTCACTATGAGGTTGGTGACCCTTTCCATTTCTTCTCTGAAGGGCACAAATAGCAAGAAACTGTTGATCTCTATGTCCTGGAGCTATTCTTACAGGGTCATGTAGAGTCCTCTTCAGACTGAAAACAAAAAAAAATCATGCTGATTGTGGAGCAAAACATTTTGGACAGAAACCATACAGTCTCTTAACAGCTGAGGAAGACTTGGCAGGACAGACAACAAAATAAGAGAAATGACTTTCCTCTCCTAAGATAATCATATTGAACTTTAAGCTCTGTGTGGCGAAGGACCTTACCCTATAGTTCCTTAATGTTTCCTGCAGCATCTAGTAGAGTCATGTGTACATTGTTCATATTCTATGAGAGTCAAGTCACTCCTAGATTTCACCAACTAAAATTAGATATTTAAGCCATAATGATGCTGTTATTGTTTAAATAAGTAGAAGATTTTATATGGGAAGTAACACAAATGGCTTGGCATTCATTGGGATTAGAAATCTCCTTGAAAGTCAAGAGATAGAAGATATTATGAATGTATGAAATGAAATAGAAAAAATAAAGACAAAAATTTGAGGGGCAGTATTTACCATATTTTCTGTATATAGCATGGGAATCAAGTGAGGACCCAAGTGAGGGACAATCAATTATGAATGCTATTGACAACATACTGGCTTACCATCAGTAATTTTTTTCTGGCAATGGTTTGAAGTGTAAGAAAACATCCTAATAAAATGATATAAAATAGAAAGGGAAATGTTTTATTTCTCTTAATCATTGGCACAGGAAAATCTTGCATATAGTTTCATACTCATGATAAGCACATATGTGAAGAATAGTAAAGAAAATTCTTGAGGTCAAACTTATGTTGGATGCTAAGAATCCATTTTTTCAATTTGATGGATGATGCTCTCATTGCAAAGGAGATTAAGACGTTTTTCAAATAGAAAATCTTTTTCAAATGGCAAGTTTGTAGTTAACTTCCAGCTAATATCAATCCTAATAAAACAAAGCAGCACATATTCAGTGTATAATAGGATAATTGTGTAAATGAGGGACTTCAGTTGTTGAATTTTCCTTTCTACTTTCAAGTCTCTCAAAATTTATTTTGTCTAGAAAAAATTAAAACAGTATCCATAGAAGGTGGTAGTTATTTTTCTCATGAAAGTAACACCCTGGATAGATCTTTTAGGAAAAGATTAACTAGATTATAATATGGTTTCTCCTCACTGAAAGTACTCCCTTTGAGATGAAGGAATTAGGAGAGTGTTTCCAGCTGTTGGCAAATTTGATATGTGGTAAGGATTAATTTTCCCAGGACAATTAGAGGAGCAGGCTAAATACATTAAAGGAGCAAAGGCAAAATATTAGGAAAAATAGATTGCATATCACTGTCTATTAAGAAACATATGCCCCCCACTAAAATGTAAGGTTTTCCACTTTTCATGATTTAAGAATCCTAATTGCTTCTTTAACCTGGTTCCTAAATAATAACAAAAAAGATTCCTGCAACATAATTGCAAATCATTTTAGCCTATAGGTGACATAGTTAAGGAAAACTTTTATTGTCAAGCTTTTGGATAAGGTAATCAATAAATCCAAAATATTTATTAAAAGCCTATATGGTACAAATCTAGAAATTTAAAATATCTCAGATATTGCCTCAGCCCACAACGTTCTTGTACTCTCATTAAGGAAGATAAATGCTTTCTTTTTAACACTGGTTTAACAATGGCAAGGGGAAAGCAGGGATGGTAGAAACTCTTACTACATCACTGTTGCCAACATACTGTGTTTTTATAATTGAAAACAGTATTCAATGTTTTGTAATCATAAGTTTAAAAACAAATTTCCTACCAAGTGAGCACAGAATCAAGAATTTAAACAGTTAACTCTTATTTATTTACTTTGCATGGGATTATGGATAGCTTAGCACATGATAACCTGTTTTAGAAATTTTAACAACAAATTATAAATCTCTGCTTTGGCAACTCAGCTACTGAGAGTTTTCCTTAGATCTAGTCTGCTTTAGTCATGCTAAATCCACACTAAGTACATAAGCCTGATTTTTCCTATTTCCCAAGCAGTTCAGAAAAACAGAGCAACTTCTAATCCCCACTCCTATATCACCTACTGCTAAAATCATAACTTTGTGATTTGTTTATATCTAATCTAGATTGATGGAGAGGAAATGAAGGAGGAGAAGTAATTGGTGATAAAGTTGAAGGGAGAAATTAGGAAAGGATGAGATCAATCAGAAAAAAATGGAATGTAAAATTCAAAAAATAAAAATTTTTTATATAAAAATTCAAAAAAGTAAACAAGAAAAGCTATGAACCTCTAAAATTAAATCATAGCAATATTTCATCTGAACTTTTTGAAAAACTGGCAACTTTTAAAAAATAATTGACTTACTTATAAAATCTTTCTCCACTCCTTCATAAGGATTTTAGGTCACAGATTCTTTTCACCTATTGGTTGGCATGTAGGAGTTGACTTTTTAAGGAATGAAGAGCATATCAGTTTCAAAGGCAAAACTGGATTGAAGAGTACTAGTTCAGTCTGATGCTTTCATTAAATTTTTGTGTAAACCAAAATTTACCACTCCTTGGTTAAGATTAAGAATGATGGGAAGAAATATTCTATTCTTTAACCAGTTCATTAAATGTGGAAATCAAAAACTCCTTCAAAAATCAGTCACTATTTGGAATCTTTGATTGATTAGTAATTTTCTAAAAAACAATGTAAATATCAATCAAGAAAATTTGGTTATCAGTAGTCAACTTTATTATAATACATAATGATATTAATGCATTTTTTATAGAATTATGTGTTAAAGGACAGTATTAAAGTTTGCGAACATAGTAATAGTTATATTGAATTGTATCTTGTTAGAGTTTATATAAATGTAAGACTTAAAGAGAAACAGAATTGTGAATGTATGTGAGATGTCATAATGTTGCTTTATATGTTTTTTTCCTCAAATGTTGTAATACACAGAAAACAAGACTTGCTAGCATGCACACACACACACACACACACACACACACACACAAACCAACACACACTGTTTGAATGTATCAGAAATGTTTTATATGTGATATATCTATATATCATAAAGAAAATATAAGATCCTCTATTTGAAATTATATGTTTAACAAATTCTTTATAAAGCACATTTTCTTATTGGTTAAAAGGATAGTGAAACTATTATTATATATATGCAATTAAGTAAGACTTTAAAGTGTACTATGTATATATTTTGAGTATATAATGAGGATTCTCTGATCTTTCTCTGCCATCTAGTGGCATAACCAATGGTTATCCTCTTATTGACATGGAATTACAGATCTATGTCATTCAGCAGAGCTGTGAATAAACAGAAGTGGAAATTCAAGGTATGTATTATATGGTATTTATACATTACCTTCTCAATTACATAGTGTTTCAAACGTGAAACTTCAAGATTAGAATGAGCTGGGTAAAGCTGTTGCCCTAAAGTCACAATCTCTCAAGTCAGGCACACAACTTGAATAAAAATGTTTATGATGCATATGTTACTTTAGCCTTAGCTTTAGAAATGAATTGCCTACTTAAAAAAAAATCAAAAACTACATTTGATAAGATTTGGAAGCCTAGAGTTAAACAGAGTGACTACTGGCTGCATATTCAGACTCTTCTAATGGAACTACAGTCTGCCTTCTTCTTCTTCTTTTTCAATATAGAACTCTTCACAAATTTGCATGTCATCCTTGCTCAGTGGCTATGCTAATCTTCTCTGTATCATTCCAATTTTAGTATATGTACTGCCAAAGCCAGAACACTCTGCCTTTTTGAGGGAGGGGGGCTTCTAAGCCAGAGCAGGTATAAGTAATTTAAAAATAAATTACAAGAAAAAGATGTATATTTCTAAAATAAAACGCATCGAAACATAAAAGTTCTGCAGTGTATAATACTTTAAATGATTATCATACTTAAGGGCATTATTAACAAGTTAATGCACTTCTGTCTGTCCTATGAAAAGAAGCTTATTATACACCTCCCACCTCCTTCTTCACTCTCTTTCAACAAAGTCTGGTAGATAAGAAAAACATACTTGATCTTTATCTTAATCTGTAGCTAAAATATATGGCAATAATTTCCTTGCATAATTACTGAATTATATTAGAATTTTCTAAAATATAAAAATCTACTGACAATATCTACCTCAAATAAGTGTGAGCCTAGATTAGTGTCTGTAAATAAAAACTGTATATGTACATATTGAGAATTGAATTTTTAAGGAATCTAGACAAGTAAACATCACACATTATGCAAAGGGAAGTAACTCATTATAAAAGAAACATAAACATGCGGCTTTGACTTACGTAAAAAAGAATAACTACACACATTGTAGATTCATTGTGTATTTTCTCCAGAAAGGTCACTTTACATTTTTATTAATTTCTATAATTTAATTAGAAAAATGACTATTCTATGTAATTGGAATTTTAATACTTTTACATCATGTGTGATACCATGAAACAAAAATGCAATTTTTATAAAAGTGTGGATAAAATGCTCATTTTAATAAGAAATAATCTACTCTAACTTTTCTAGGAAAGCTTTATGGTGCTTATGAGAACCCCAAAAGTTCAAATACAGATGAATTATTATAAATTATGCAGTTGTTTCCCAAGAAATATAGTTTGAAAAATTTTTAATTATGAGTAAGTCAAGGTCAAAATAAGAATAAAATCATTAATTTGATATTTTTCATTTCATGCTTAAACATATAATTTTATTTATAGGTATTAGGCTAGGTGCACACCTAGTTGAGGTAGATATTGGGTCAGTAGGTTTTTATATAATGCAAAGATAAGTATAAGTTAATAATTATTTATAGAAATTGATATCCAATAAATCATATCTTTATTGGCAGATATCTAAAATATGATCATTATTTATAAAATTATGTTGTAGAGAGATTGTTTTCAAAATCATATTCCTCATTTATATTATGTACTTATTATTTTATTTTATATTATTTTATTTCCCCCACCATTTTTTTTTTTTTTTTTTTTTGATACTGGAGTTTGAGCCCAGAGTTTTCCACAAGCTAAACAAAATTACGTTTTACCACTGAGACACACCTCTGGCCTTTTAATACATTTTTAATCTAGAGTTCCTAAGCAACTGCCAGTTAATTTGAAGAAAAATAGAGGATCATTCTACATATATAATTGTTGCAAACATTTGAAAAGCTAGTTACTAATAAATATGGAATTATATAAAATATTTCAAGAAGAAAATAAAAATGTTTTTTCTCCAGCAAGACCATATTGTTTAGTTTCAAACCCAATGCAACAAAACACCATCTTGTTAGGCATCAGAAAGGCTAGTGAACACCCAATCTGATGCCATGTACTCCTTACAGAGTAACTCTTTACCTTCACTGCAATAGCAGTCAGTCTTATAAAGATATTTTACCAAAGCAGTCATCAATTTTGACTTCAAAGCTGTTATGCTCTTCTGTGCAAACAAAACATTCTCAAACAGCAAGATTTCTAAATTGAAAATACATACTCATCAGTGTTGCTTTCTTAAGAAAATTTAAAACGCATGCTTTAATATCACTGTTGTATTTAGCTTTAAATACATCTTCTTAATTATTTAAGTGGTCTTAAATACAATTATTTAAAAGTACATTTAGCTGTAGAAGAAGAGGTGTGTCTGAAAAAGGTATGGGAAATGGTATTTGAATATATATATATATTCAAAGTGACAAAACAGTTTTATGACCTACTTGCATTTTAATCAAAACCACAATTAAATATCACTTTGCTCCATTAAAGATAGCTTTTAAAAGTGTTAAAGCCAGGTGCAATGGGGCATGTCTAAAATCCCAGCAGCTGAAGAGGCTAAGGCAGGAGGATTGCAAACTCGGCCTCAGGAAATTAACAAGGCCCTAAGCAACTGAGCAAAACCTTGTCTCAAAAGTAAAATAAACAAACAAACAAAAACAAATAAATAAAAAGGGCTAAGGATGTGTCTCAGTGCTTAAATGCACCTAGGTCAATCCCTAGTACTAAAAAAATGAATGAATGAATGAATAAATAAATAAATAAATGGACTAAAGCTAACAAGTGCTAATGAAGATGTGGAGAAAAGGGAATGGTTGTACACTCTTGGTTAGCTATAGCTATTATGAAAAATAAAGACAGCATGTTAAAGTGATATCCACACTCCTGTGCTCATTGCAGCACTCATTACAATAACCAAGGATTGGAAACAACCTTAGGGTCATTAACTGATGAATGGATAAAGAAAATTTGGTACATATATTGTTGTGGCTTGAATATGAGGTGTTCCTCCTGCAAATGTTCTGTGCTAATGCAAGAATATTCAAAGCAAAATGATTAGATCATGAGAGTTATAACTTCATCTATCCTAGTTTGAATGGGATAACTAGATGGTAATTGTCAGGTGGGGTATAACAGAGGAGATGGATCACTGGCATATGCTCTGGAAGGGTGCATCTTCCCTAGGGCCTTTTCCTCTTTCTCTCTCACTGCTTTCTGACCCTACCATAAGCTGTGCACCTCTCTTCTACTGTGTCCTGTCCCCTTGGGCCCAGAGCAAGGACTAAGACTTCTGAAACAGTGAGTCCCAAGTAAACTATTTCTTCTTTAAGTTGTTCTTATCTGGTATTTTGGTCACATCAACATGAAAGCTGACTACAACAATGCATAAAATGGAATGCTATTCAGAGATGAAAAAATGATATCCTGTCACACATAGCAACACAGATGCAACTGGAGATCATTATGTTAAGTGAAATACGAGCACAGAGAGAATGGTACCTCAAGACCTCACTCATAGGTTGAATCTAAAACAGTTGACCATATGGAACTTGAGAGCACAACAATGATTACCAGAAGCCAAGAAGAGAAGGAAGGGGGAAAGATGGAGAGAGATTGGTCAATGAGTAATTAGTTTCAGTTTGAGATGAGCAAGCATTTCTGGCATGCTACTTCCTTCACAAGAATGTGAATGTAGATAAAAATGAAGTATTGTATATTGCAAAAAGTTGGAAGGAAAGATTTTGAAACTTTTCACCATGAAAAATCATGAATGTTGGAGGAAATAAATATATTTAACCTGACTTAAACATTATATAATGTATACAGGCCATATCAAAATAGACCATATTACTCCATTAATACATAAATTTTTAAATTTTTATGTATAGTTAAAACAAACTTTAAAACTTAAAAATTCTTGCATTTTCATTAGGTTTTATCTATATATGATACATATTTAAATATATTTGAGATACATGTGTGAGTATGTATGTATGGTTTTATAATAAAAAATTTTAACATAAAGTTTTGTCAGTCAATTTTTATATTTTTTCTTTAAATATTATTTTTGTTTGTGAAAGATCATATTTATTATTTTGTTTATAGCTTTAGGTAACCAACATTATTGTTGGATATTCTATATTAAAATGAATAAGAAACTTATTTTAACCTATCCATTATAATTTTCACTAATGCCTAATACCTAGGCTGAATAACAAGAACATCTTAAAAAATTTTTCATAAGTATTTTTATATTTTCCTCGAGAAATCATTAAAATGTCAAAGAAACAATTTTCAAGAGTTTATCAAAGCCTTACTGTCTTATAGCCTTTATGTATCTTATGCCTTTAAATTTATCCAAAGGAAATAATACAAAATTTAATATAATGTTTTAAGCTTTAAGTTAATTTTAGGGTCATTTATTATTTGGGAATATTGTAAATCATGGAAATACTTAAAGATGAAATATTGCATAAATAAATGAAAATAATTTTATGATAGGTAGCCTTAACATTAATAATAATAAATAATCTGTAATAAAATGGGAAATATGGATAATAAAACCTTAAAGTAAAGACTTTGTGTTAACACATTTTAAATTAAAAAATGCAAGAATACTAGAAAATTCACCCAAATAATACTGGTCATCTTTGAGTGGTAGTGACACAGGACACTATTTCTTTTTTCTATTCATAAATTTTATAAACAAGCATACATTTATATATAAATTAAAACATATAATTAACAATGTTTCAAAACATTAATTACATAAGATTACCTTTCCCAACATGAAATTATTAATTCTAGAATTATTTATTTCACATATCTTTTAACAAAATAGAATTCTGACTGTTGACATTGAAAATGGAGAATCACAACTTAGTTCATTTTACAATTGCTCTTAAATGTAGGAGCATTCATATATTGGTAAAACCCAGAACTTGCATTCTTCTTGTATGTTATATAGCTATCACTACAATGCTAAACATTCTTACATGGTACAGCATAGGCAAGGGAACTATAAAGTTTCCAAACTGTAATTTAAGTAACTCCAAGGGAAGCAGAGTTTTTACAAAGATTCATGAATCCACGGGTGTGCCAACTATGTATGCATTATATATACATATAAATATGTGTGTGTGTGTGTGTGTGTGTGTGTGTGTGCAATGCAACTGTAATCTCAATGAAGGTATCAGTGTCAAAATTAATAAAAGATTTAGAAAAATGTAATGTTCAATTAATGTTAAAATATTACTTCAAAGTTTATTGATCCTTTTCCACTACTTTTTTCAATAAATGATAGAATTAGTTATTTTAATTTCTATGTATATTTACATATAATGTGATAGTGAGGCTTTATAGTTAAAGCATGATTCCCAAACTATAGTGAATATAGAATCATGTGTGGGTGTTTAAATTGAAGATTCAGTGCTCAATATCAGAAATGGTGATAGAGAAATTTAGGCAACAGACATCCATATTAAATATTCTAGAGGTTTCTGTTGCATGCACTCATTGGATCATGCCTTAGGAAACAGTGCCTTAATGTTGGGAACTGCTACGTGATTTAGGAGATATAATGAGAATCTTCACCAGAGAAGGATAGCATCTTTTTTAGCCCAAAGATAAATGTTTCCAGGCAACTTCTAAGATGATGTTAAAATAAAGAAGTTATCACTAAAAAATATGAAACATCTAGTACAATTTATAATAGTTTCCAGAGGGTCAATATCCATTGTAAAAACAAGATCTTTGTGCATATATATAGGTGTATGCACACTTGATATACATGTACATAAAAAGTACTCTGTGTAGCTGTTTAAATCAATCTATTACAACAGTTTCTGGTTTTGCATGCATTAGCAACATAAGAACTATACCCACATGTTATATTTCTTTGAGTGTCTCTATCCTTAATTTACAATGGGAGATAAATAATATTATAAACCAGTGAATAGCATTAGAGTTGGAAAATTCCTGTTATGTTTACATCCAACCATTTCTACAATATTGTTTAAATAAAATGTTAGGCAAATAGAGCACACAAGTTGCAGCTAAATTCCAAAAATCTCTCCAGTGAGTCCAATTTTAAATGTTACAAGTGCAGGAAGGTTTTATTAAGGTATTTTTTTTTAAGAATTGTTGATGTTTATTTTTTGCCCTCCTGTCTTCTTTATTTTCTTCTCACACTGACTTGCAACTAGCAGGATACACTCTTTTGTGGTGATGTGATTTACCCCTGACCCTTGCTGTGACTGTAGATTTTGTAATCTAAGTCAATTTCACTCACAGTAGGGATTCCTGGTAAAGCATTTCAGTTCAGAACAGAAAATTGGTTAAACTCTTCCATTTTGGGTATCCAAGGGATATCTATGGGCAACTGACTTCCAAAAATCCAAACAAAATACTTCTAGTCTCAATATGACAAACATATATTTTATAAACTCAGCTGAGATACAATAATGTTTAAATTCTTCAGTCTCAAGTATTCAGATCTTACTTAACTGGCCATATTTATTATTGCTTATAATTCAAGCAAGGTTCTACAGCAATGTAAAACTTCCCATTCCTGATTTTAGCATATCATAAAACATAGAGCATGGTATTATAAAAATTATAAATCTGTATCATTGCAAACAGCAATCAAGTAAGCAAATTAAAGGTAAGCTGGTTCATGTCTAAATGAATCTAAGAAGTAACTTTGATCTATACTCTTTGATACAAAAGAACTTTTATCAAATTTCCATCCTTTTTTCTTCTATTTTCAAATTCATTTATAAATAAATATCCTCGAGTAGGATTGGTTAATGTCATCAATATCTTAAATCAGAATCCAACTTTAGGGAAAATTGTAGTTAATTAATGCAGACATTTATCAGCTTTTTGAGATAACCAATTTGAACTGCCACCTTATGCTTGGGAAATCCGAAACTGAATGATAAGAGTGATATGCACACAGATTCTTAACATCACTTACTACTTCTGGCCTAGGCACTGCAAAGTACAACACTTGCCCAGACTTAAGAATTAGGAGAGAGAACTGGACAAAAAGTAGGTAACTCAGCAGTGTCTGTGGAGGCAGTAGTTGGAGTAAACTCAGCTTCCTTTGGTAGCAGTGGCAATCCTTTGGTGGTGGATCCAGTATCTGAGGCTGAAGTTACAACATCATAATTCAGTGATCATTAGCAGCTGTGGTGATGTCTTGCTGCAGGAAAGATTTGGGGTCCAATTTCATGCCAAAGAAGCTTCATACTGTCTCTCTATTCCTCTCTGTGAATTGGGAACTCTTCAATATTCTTTTAATAATTTCCTTTATGCTTTAGTACTCACAATGGTTTTTCTTGTCTGTAACTAAGAACACTTTTAATAGATTGATTGGACCAAGAAAACAATGATTAACAATGAAAGGATGAATACACATGGTGACAGTGATTTGGCCTTGTTGTAAGTTTGCTGACTCAGTCATATGGCTGCTTTCAATTTGTGGGGGTTTGAAGCACTACATGGTGTGAAGGACCAGTTTTCAGTCAAGAGATGATTGAATTAGGTCAGATGTAAGAGTGAATCAAAGAAGCTTTTGCAATATGCCTGGTTTGTAGAGGGGATGCTAAATATACATTGACAAATATATAAATGATTAATTGCAACTACTTCATTTTATCACTTTCAAAATTAATCAATTCACATTGTTCTTTTAAATTCAAGCCAGAAGCAAATGTGCTTTTGTATTTGTTTTCTTGATACACAGTTGTAGATTCAGATGGCAATTTATTGTTTTTCTCTTTAACAAGTCACATGTAAAAATGACTAAATATATTTTAAACATTAAAAAAATTATTTTCACGAAAACAATAGAAAATATCTGCCTAAATATAAAGAAGCTGGTAAGTCTTGTGAGGAAGGAAATCTGTACATTAGAAACCAATGCTTCTCAAAGCTAATTACTATTATTTGTTTTTTGGGGGGAGGGGGCATTTATTTCTGAGAACAATATTTCAAATAAGAGCCCTCCTGGCTACAGTCACATCATTGTTCGAGAGCAATCCTGCCTGCATGTGCAGGGAAAAGAAATTTTATCTTGAATTAGGCAGAGAAGTTTAAAAAAGGGTAAGGACAAACCCAGGCTTTTATAATCTCTTGCCAGAAACCCAGGAGAACCACAAAAACCACCCTCTGAGAGCATGTCCCCAATGACTTAGGATCTCCCACTAGGCCCAAGCTTCTAAAGTTTCCACCATCTTCCAGTAGTCTCATCTCAATGACCTCGCCTTTAACATATGGGCCTTTTGGGAACATTAAACATCCAAGTCATAGTGCTCAGGGAAATGAAAGGATCACACAGAGAGAAAAAAAAAAAAAAAAAAATATATGTATATATATTGCTTTTTGTGTTGTTGTAGGTATAAAATTAAAAATACATAATATCTTGTTCAAATCATGTTTATTGCTTGGGAATAGAAATTTCAGTGGCCTAATGGGTTCGAAGGAAATTTCTGTAACTAGAACTCATGACTCCTAATGATCATTATTAATTTGGAGCATAAAGGACTTAGAAATACAAGCAGAATTGTGAATTCTTCATATCTAAAGACGAAACTCTCATGTGAGTGAAACAGATTTCCAAAGGATTGAACACATTTTGGGTAAAACAAATTATCCAGAGATTATTTTAAATCCATCTTCTTCCTTTCAAGTTTCTTTTTTTTTCTCTCTCTCTCTCTGTGACTTTCAAATTGTAAATCTCCAGATTCAAAGTGGAATAGATCTAAGCACCATAGCTATTTATCTCATCATTATACCCAGCACAGAGAGACTGGCAAATGGTTGTTGTTCAGTAAATGTGTTGAATGAATGAATCAGAGGAGAAAATTCTTTCTAAACATGCATCAGAAGTAAGGGTAAAATGCTGGAGCAAGATTGGTCAAATGCATTGAGTTATTTTCCCTGAAAATATCCCATAAAATAGAATAATAAATTTCCTTAGCATATATGGGTTTGATGATAGGTTGCTCAGTAGGGACAATATAAATGATTTCCTTACACGAAAACTATTTTCCACTTTGTAAACAAAATGTGTAAATTTTGAAAGTAAATTGAATGACAGAAATTGGGATTCATCTCCAGACTTTTGATAAATTTTCACACACACACACACACACACACACACACACACACACACACCTGGGAATTCATATATTGAATTTTAAATTTGTGAGAATATTTGTGAAATTTTTCTTTAGATGTTTACTAACTAAGCATCATGATGGTTAAAAGATTATTTTAAAGAGTGTATATTGCCAGAAGTGGGGTATTATTTATGGATGCATTTCTTCTCAGTTACCTATCATTTAAAAAAAGCTTAAAATATTTTGTAAAGTAATGTACATTTTGAACATGGGGATGATTTCTTATTCACATAAAAAAACTGGGAAAATGCAGAAAATATGGTGATAGACATTCTCTTGATGTTCATGTTACTAAATATTAATGGAATTGTTTATCTGGAGGTCAAAACCATTTTTTAAAATTTGCATAACTTTTTAGAGCTGTCTGCAGTTTTCATTTGAAGAAAGAAACAGTATATGGAAAATATTTAGCTATTTAGAAAAAAAAAACATTGCTGCATAATACATTGGTTACCATACAAATGTCATACAATACTCCAAACTTGTTACCAAAACAACATGGCTTAATTTTATTTGTTTGCTTTCTGCACATAAATATTTTCCACATGAATAATGTCAAACTGTTTTCTGGTTCAAATAGAAATTCACAAACACCATTTATTTCTTCTCCAAAAAATTTTTTAACATGTAAGATTTACTTAGAAGTTTTTGTTGAAACATGAAAGTTAAAGGGAAGTCTATTAAATCATTTGCTCAAGTAAATATCTTATCACAATTCACAACACTGCGTCTACAATATTCTCTTCTAGGAATAGTATTTTCAAAGATGTTTGAACTGGAATATATCAGTGTAACCTAAACAGAAGTTGCAGAGTTCTAGTATTTAGGGGGGCAAATCAGAAAACTGTGAAACTGTGTGAGTTCTCAATAATCTTGGCTAGGTAAACATCAAGAGGTTCTTAGGAAAGCATTTCTGCCCCCACCCCCATTTTTTTTTTTTTAAAGATAACCCAGTGCCAACATGCATATTGAGATGTTTCTGATATGGCAACCCAGGTAGAGTTACATGGATCTGATTACATAACCCTTCCTTTTCTTTAACATCAACTGCCACCCTACTTGATTTTCAGAGGTGTTGGATTGTTCTTTTGTGATTCATTTTATTTTTTTCAAGATTATGTTCATATATTTGGTCTCTTTCGAGCCATATTCAACAAGAAATCAGTAAAGTCTTTGAACAATTTTGAAATAATTTTCTTTCTTCCTTTAGTTTGTGGTTCAATTTTTTGAAGTAAAAAGAGCACCCATTGCTTGACAGAATAGAAATGTACATGTTTTTATTGTATGTTGGTCTCATGTCAATTGATTCTTTACATCAAGCACTCCTTTGCTTGTGCATCATTGAAATATGAAGAGTTTATGTGAAATTGATTTCCAATTGATAACATTTCTATAGAATGGTAATGGTTGTTATAGAGAATACCAAAGGGAGAAGGAAAGCTAGAGATGTGTTTAAAATTCTTAGAAGAAAATGACTAAAGTGATTTTAAAAAATGATATTCTGAATTGTTTGACACACAGAAGAATTGGTATAGAAAACCTCCGCATTAAGGAACACTATAAGGGCAATATATGCAAAACAATAAAAAATTAGAATTCTGAAGCTAGATTAGAATTGTAGAGCCAAGACTTTAATATATATAGTTCTTTTGGTCCCATGCAAGGTAGCTTTCTGGAATTGATATGCGCATTTCAAATTCCTGTGTTTTTCCACATGTAACTAAACATCAAAATGAGATCAAAAGATTATTTCTTATTCAAAATTTGCCTGCTGTACTTATAAGTATGTAACTTATTGACATATATAAATTTATAATGTTTTAAATGAGAAATGTAAACAGTATATGCTCATCATTGCTTCTAGGGTGTTTTGTGAATAAATTTCCATTGATCTAGTGGCAAATGTACACTAAAGTTGTATAATTCATGCCCTTTCTGGATGTGTTTAATAAGAAATAAACTGCTATTTCTCATTTTCCTTTCTCTCTCTTTTTCAGTTGCACTTCTATAGAAGTCCCAAATGTTTATATATGTATCAGGTTCTGCATATTGTAAACATCTGTCAACTCTATAAACTCATTGCAGGGTACTCATTACTTTGAAGGAAAAACTGAGCTCACAGTAATGAAACTAACTTTAAAAACTGCTTCAGCACAAAATTAAAAAAATAGCAAGTGGACATTTGCTTCTTACTTCACTGATTTTATCAGGATGCCATTGGAGAAAAATAATTTTATTCTTTTATTTTTGCAAAGGTCTTTAAAATATATTTGAAAAATATATTTCTGCATATTTGTGTTTTTCATATATATACATATATATATATATATTCCTTTAAAAGGATATTTTAAACAAAACCAAAGATAAAACATTGCACTCAAAAACAGCTCAATATTAGGATTGATTTTTCTTATCCATGTACACAGTTCATTTTTTCTTTCAATAGGTGCGTCCTCTAACATCAATTCAAAAAGCAATTAAGTCTATAAGTCTTTTATAAATAAAAGTTCTGGAAAAAATGGGAACATTGCTTTCAAAGTGATACTTCTGAAAGCTATAGCCAAGTAAAGTCTATGAGTGTTTTGTACAGTATATTTTCATCCCCAACACATACAAACACACAAACAGATTAAAGGATAATTTGGAAGTATATGATATACAATGATGAAATATTTTTTTTCTCAGCTGTATCTTAAGGGGAATGTTCTCCTCATTCTTTTTGCATTAATCCCCACTCCTGTGATGGAGATACTTTCCTTCTCTTACACACTTTCTAACTCACAGTGTCTGAAGAGCATCCTCCCCACAGTGGCTAATAATTCTAGGAGAGAAGTGGCCTTCTTGGAGCCATCCTCTCAGGCAAACGTACCCTAAAGTTGTATAATTCATGCCTTTTCTGCATGAAAACAAGCAAAGGCCATTCCTTCCTTCAGTGATATAGCACATGACCCAATTCTGGCATTGTTGGAAGATATTTTAATTTTAAATAGGATGATTTTCACTCTGCCATATCAGTAGTTAATTTTTACAGTACAAAACATAATGAATAGATGTGTCCAAAGCATTATTAGTCTAAGACTGTAAATTTAATTTTCCAGTAAGGTCTAATATATAGCTAACAATCATTTTAGTAGTACTTATATGTATAAAAGTTGGAGAAGGAGATTTTTTTTCATAAGAAATCAGTGGCCATATACATGATTGAGAGGCTTCATGAAAGCATGAATAAGGCTAAGGCCTTATCTAGATCTAGAATGGAGTCCTAAGTTATCTTTTTGTTGTTGTTTGTATACCCAGGATTGAACTCAGGAGCACTTACCCACTGAACCACATTTATTTAGAGACAGGGTCTCACTGAGTTTCTTAGCACCTCGCTTTTGCTGAGGCTGGCTTTGAATTTGCAATCCCCTTGCTTCAACCTACCAAGTCTGGAATTACAGGTGTGCTCCACCTCTCCCAGTTTAAGTTATCTTTAAATGAAGTAATATATAGTTTATGGTGCACATTCACCAGCTTTTTCCCCCCAAATTTTTCTCATTTTTTAAAAAATTGTTCATTTACACTGAGAGAGACTATCAGGCTAAGTGAAATGAGCCAATTCTAATAAACCAAAGTCCAAATGTTCTCTCTGATATGTGTTTGCTGGCCTCTCTGCTTTTTGATGAGGTTAATATCATTTAAAGTGAGTATATTTATGGTTTTATATATAAAAATGACTTTAATGAAATTTGTAAATGCATATTTGTTACCCAAAATATAGAAACAGACCTAATAAATGTTATTAAAAGCTCTTTAATAATATCTTTATATAAAGAACATTGCCAATAAATCTCATACTTGAACTTTGACATAGAATTGAATTGTGATTAAGGTCTTATTTATGTGGTTTTTTTTATTAATGTCTGAATGATTCAGGTATTGTAGGATGTTGAGTAAAGAATACTGTTTTCTTTTGAAGGTGAATAAAAATTGTGACTAGGCCAAATATGAAAGAAAAACTGATTTTCCATTGGCTAATTTCATGGAATTTATTATTTTAATAATGTTTTAAGAGTAGGGATTAACAGGAAGCACTGTAGAGTTATGTTAGTGTGTACTTAGATATCATTAATTTTTATTTACCCTAAAAAAGGATAAATTGAACTACTGAAAAAAAAACAGTGAATGAATTATCCCTTCTTTATCATGGTTGCATAGGCTGGGTTACAACTTGGTAGCCTTTATTGTCTGATATTGTCAGGTTACCATTGTGGATTTGAAGAATGTAATTCTATAACATATACAATGGGTTGAAAATTTAAATGTTTTCTATTTTTGAATTTTCGATGTAAGGCAATTAGTCCCCTTTCCCTTTGCAATGTGATCTTATCATATACTTTTAATTTTAACTGAAGGATTTTAATTTTTCAGAACCAAATTTGACTCATTATCACCCTTTTTAAAAACATGGAATAATTCTATATTTATCTTTGTAATTCAATAAATTTTACAGAAATTTTTAGTTTAAAATTTTCTTCTCTGCAGAATTTCGGTGTGGAACAGCAGCATCAACTGAAGTACATTCAAATTTGAGGTCCTTGTCATTGGTATTTGAAGGCCACATGTTGCCACAGTGACAACCTAGAGCATCCACTGCCTATGCATAATGTTCTGGAAATACTGGGATCTGTGTCTGGCTGATGTGCATCCTATTGGTCCTACTCTCTGCGGGTTCCTCATCCTTTATTTTTTCATGTTTCCCCATTTCCTACCCAACATTAGGCCATTAAAGTCATCTCAGGCCAGCAAACTCTAAGAAAAGTAAAGCCTAGTTTGATGTGATTGTAGAAAGACCTGAATCACAAGCACAATAGTGATTGGCTGAGCCCATTTGGTTACAGGGGGGTGAGGAGCAACTTGTGTACATTGATACAGCAGGAATGGGAGCCGTTTATTGTAGGACAACAGAGGTATTTATACATTCCACACAGCTTATCTTAATTAACATAAACTAGATACCGCAGTCAACCAATAAGGAATCTCCACACTTAATGGCTCCCTGGCATTACTTCACAAAGCACTCCCTCTGGCAAAATGCCAGGCGCCATCCAGACTTGTTTACAGACCCTAACAGAACCCACTGAGCCATGTCATGGACCTCATTAGTAATCCAAAAGGGAGACAATCACATTACTTGTGATTAGTGCCATGGTGCCCAATATGCAGTGTCAATTTTTCTATTAGGACATCTAGCTTCCTCTGCTGGATGCTAGTCAATATGCACCCCCATGTTTGTAGATGTCAACATGGGTGACACATAGGCACCAATAGAAAGGAATAAAAATTTAAAAAGAACTGTGTAAAATCAAAGGGTTCTACAAGAAGAAAGGCTGAAGTTTGTCCTGGATTGAACTGTATTAAAGTATTGCTTTGCACGTTGATGGCTCTGGTTTTTATTGAGGTTAGATGAGGCCCAGAGGCACATGGTTTGTGTGGCTTGAACTTCCCCTGCATAGTTAAGATAAGTAGTGGCTGGGCTTTCTTACTGTTTCAAGTGGTCAAAAGGAAATTATGCATGGGGAAGTCTTGAATGATCTGTGTTTCTTAATTACATTGTTCAGTCAAATTTTTGAAACTATATTCTTGGAATTACAAAGACACAATTGTAAGTGTGAGGCACTATAACGCTTCTGGGTGGATTATTTATTAATGCTAGTGCAATTCAAGCTCCAGGAAACAAAGAAACAGTACTTGGCACAGAGGAAGAAATCAATAAATATTTTGAATAAATTACTGGTAATCTGGCAGATCTCCCATAGGAGGTGATAGTTAAACTGATGACTAAAATTATTTGAACAGTAGGACAATATTTAGATACAACAGCAGGAAATGTACAGACCCTCAAGCAAAATGAATTTTGAGTTTTGGAGAAGCAGAAAGGATGCTATTATGTCTGTTGATTTGGTAACTGAGATATGAGTCTAGTGAAACCAAATTGGAAAGTAAAGAGGAACCAGGCCTATAAGACATGATGAATGGATTGCATTATATACCAAGAGCAATTAAAATTCATTAAAGGAGTTGAAACCGAGGAGTGACATAATGTAATATAATGTCACTAAAAGCTTCCTCTTAATTTTCACTTTTGGAAAATAACCCAAAGCTATTTAACTTATTATTTTTTCCATTCTGGAAAGCATCAGTCATTAATATAACATGTTTTGCATTTTGTTATATAAAGAGAGGTTAAAAACAAATGGCATTCTCTGATCGATCATGTATTAAATAACTGGATTATTATAAATCTTTCAGGTGCTCTTACAATACAGAAGTATAAAAAAATGTGTGGAATAAATCTGGTTTGTTAATGATATGGAAACCAAAGATATATAAAAGTATCTAGTAGGCCCCGATATTAATCATGGCATAAATATCCAGCTAAATAACTATTGCTAAACATTTATATAACACAAAACATTGGATAAAAATACATGATCTTGGCTGGGTGTGGAGGTAGATGCATGCCTGTAATCCCAGCAATTTAGGAAGATGAGGCAGGAGAATGGTGAGTTCAAAGCCAGCCTCAGCATTTAGCAAGGCACTTAGCAACTCAGTGAGACCCTGTCCAATCTGGCTCAGTGATTAAACACTCCTGAGTTTAATTCCCAGTACCAAAAAAACAAAAATCAAAAAACAACAATAACAACAACAAAAAAACCCCATGGTTTCATAAGTTTTCAAAATAGCTTATACAAAGTACATAGGCTAATTTGTTAGATATCCTCTGTTATTTCCCCCCCTCTTCTCTGTTTCTCAAATCATTAAACCTAACAATGGACTCCAACAAGTTTTTATACTTTTCCAAGAAACATAGCAACTCTCTCCTTTCATGTACATTTGGTAAGGCTTGGAGTTTTTGTCTCTTCTGATGTGACAGCAAGAGCCACTTCTTTCCCTCAATATCTCAGCGGGCAACCACTGTGGAGGGGGCAGACTCAGGAACAAACACTGAACACCTGCAAGACAAAATCTTGTAGAAAGAAAATCCTGTCTTCTCTCCTTGTTTCTCTTCGATTGTGCTAAGCCTACCTACTTAGGTTTCTTTGTACATTCTCAGTTTTTGTTCTCACTAAATTGTCCAAAATCTGATGTCCTTCCTTCATTTCCCGTGGGACTAAATCTTCCTTGCTATTTTAGTTCCCATTTCTGCATCGGGACCTTGAAGGCTTTTTTTTTTTTTTTTCTGTACTTGATCTGAGCCAAGCATAAGAAGACTGAAATATTCTCACACAATATATTCAGTTTATGCAAAAATATATAAGTATGCACCTTAGTACACATGGGTGAGTAAAAGAATATATACTATTGAGAATACTTGGAAAGGCAGGACATTTTGAGTAAGGGTCTAATTTTTGAAGTTAAAATATTAAAAGATTTTTTAAAATATTAAGAAATCAATGCAAGAGGTATAGATCCATAGTATACTCCAACTCTCTTCATTCCAGCAACAATCCTGAAATGGATTCATTTTACTGACTTTTCCATTTTTGGTCAATTAGATTAAAGCAACTGGAGATAACTTTGCTGCATCTTTATTCTTTACCACATCAGTATATGTACAATTTAAGTTTTCCACTTGGAATTACTGTTATCATTATTTTCCACTATTTTAGAATTCTATTCTTTAATACCACCTTAATTATTACTGGTCTCTTCTTTTTGTGCACTGTGCCTACTAAAATGTATGCTGAAATAAGATGTCATTAAACTCAATATCAATTAATTATGTCTCAATTCTAAGATAAAGTTGCAGGAATCATTTCTAAATTTTAAATTAACAGCTTCATTGAGACTTGATGAACATACTATAAAATTTACCCAGTTAAGTACACAATTCAATGGCTTTTATGTATTCACAGTGTAACCCAGTTTCTGTAACCATCATAACAATATTAAAACCTTTCACTGTGTCATAAAGAAACCCCACCCCCATTAGTTATCATACTTAGTTTTGAATATCTCATTTAGCCTATGAAAACCTTCGTCTGTTTCTATAGGCTTGCCTATTTCACATAATGTAACTTTTGTGTCTTGCTTCTTATTACTTTTCACATTTACTTTGTGTCATGTATTTAAGGTTTATCTATATCATAATATATACTAGTATTTTATTTCTTTTTACTGCCAAATAATATTTTGTTGTTTGAAAATATCATATTTTATTTATCCAATTATCAGTCAATGAATATTTTTTTTTCCATTTTTTTGGCTATCATGAATAAAACGAGTATTTGTGTACTTGATTTACCTTGAGTATATACATAGAAGTGCAATTGCTAGGTCATGTCATATTTCTGTTTAACATTTTTTTAGAATTTATTTTATTGGGGCTGGGGATGTGGCTCAAGTGGTAGCGCGCTCGCCTGGCATGCGTGCGGCCCGGGTTCGATCCTCAGCACAACATACAAACAAAGATGTTGTGTCCGCCGAAAACTAAAAATAAATATTGAAATTCTCTCTCTCTCTCTCTCTCTCTCTCTAAAAACAAAAGAAAAAAAAATTAAAAAAAAAAAAAGAATTTATTTTATTGGTTCTTTCTAGTTGTTCATAACATCAAGATTCATTTTGACATGACTATAAAAAGCATGGAATATAATTTGCTCTAATTCAGTCCCCAGTACTTCCTCTTTCCCTCCTCTCTTCCTTAGTTCCCTTCTCTCTACTCTTCTGATTTTTCTGCTATTTACTTTTAGTTAGTTTTTTTTTTCCATTAGTACACTGTGGACATGCATGATGGTGAGATTCACTGTGGCATATTCATATATGAGCATAGGGAATTTATTTCCCATTAATTTCACTATTCTTCTCTCTTCCTGTCCTTTTCCCTCCACCTCAACCCTCTTCATCTAGTCCACTGATCTTACTTTTATTTTGATGGAATCTTCCCCTCCCTCTTTCTCTCTCTCTTTCTGTCTCCCTTTTACACTTATTTTGAACTACCTTCTGCATATCACAGAAAACATTCAACCTTTGACTTTTTGAGTCTGGCTTACTTAGCATGATAGTCTTCTGTTCCGTCTATTTTCCGGAAAATACCATACTTTATTTCATTCTTCTTTATGGCTGAGTAATACTTCATTGTGTATATATACCACTTTTTAAAATCCATTCAGCTATTGAAGAGCATCTGGATTCGTTCCATACCTTGGCTATTGTGAATTGTGTTGCTATAAGCATTGATATGGCTGCATCCCTATCAAATGCTGATTTTAGACCTTTTGGATTTACTGCAGAGTGCGATAGCTGGGTCATATGGTGGTTCCATTTCTAGATTTTTGAGGAATCTCAATACTACTTTCCAGAGTGGTTATACTCCTTTGCAGTCCTATCCAACAATGTATGAGTGTACCATTTTCCCCATATTCCCATCATGTATTTAACATTTTGTAGTTTCTAGACTGTCTTCCAAAGTACTGTGCCATTTACATTCCCAGGGCATTGTGTGACAGTTCCAGATTCCCTATAACCTCTCCAGTACTTCTTGTTGCCTTTTGCATTTACCTAATGATTTAAATAGTCTCAAAGTGCATGCTGTACCTGAGACCATATGAACTGCCTTGTTTTAGATGACTATTGAGTTTATGTCTTAAACATTGAAAATAGGAATCAGGGCAATGTTGGCCACTATCAAAAGGCAGGTGGGAAAGAAAGAAAGCACACACAGGATGCTTCTGATGGCTCATTCTCACTTGGACTTTTCTACAGTACTCCACCTGTGGCTTTGCCTACCATTGAGCTAGACTCAGATGTGACTAGGGAATTCCCTAAGTATCATTTGCCATATTCCAATTAGATGTCCCTAGAGCAACAGCATAAATAATGTTTCTAAATAAATATAATGGGCTCAGTCTTTTCTCATGTAGCACTCCAGTGAAGTACTACAAATTGTTTTTATAGGAGATTAACAAGAGATTAATCTCTTGTTAATTATAAATTAACTATATTAATTATAAAGTTGGAAAATTATATTAGTCAACTCTTGCCACAAAGACTACTTGTGGTTTGAATGTGCCCCTCAAAATGCATGGATTGGAAACTCAATTCCCATTGTGACAGTATTAAAAGGTAGGGACTTTATGAGGTGAATAAGTGAAGCAGGCTCATCCCTTTTGAATGGGCTTAATGCTATTATCATGGTGCTGCCTTAGTTATTGTGGGAAGGGACTCCTGATAACAAGAAGTGTTTGGCCTGACTTCTTTCTTGCAGATTACACAAGCTTGATGGCCCTGGTGCTATGTTGTTACTCAGGAAGGAGTTTCTCACTAATGTGGTCCCTCAATCAGGGACTTCCCAGACTCCAAAACTGACACAAATGAACTTCAGTTGTTTATATGTCACCCAGTCTGTGGTATTCTGTTATAGAAATAGAAAATGGATTAAGACACAACTGAAACATCTTTTAAAATATGTCCAACAGATGGTGAGCCCTCAAAAAATCCACCACTCTTTTTTGAGGAGGAATCCTTTGGGAGTATTAATAATAATAGCTATTGATGTACCATGGGTGTTATCAAGAGGGAAAAAACCACATTTATCTGATGAGAAAAAGTACATTTAAATAGATTCCTTTGCCTCTTAGATTATTGTTTTGTTTTTTTGGTAAGAATGAATTTGGCTTTTTAAAATGAATCTGATGTTCAGTATTATTTACTAAGTATGACATGCTTTTTAAATAAGTAATTTGTGCAAGGATATTAAAATTTTCTGTAACATTCTGGCTTGCTTAGAAATTTATAAATTCTTTAATTTTTTAAAAAATATTTTTTTTAGTGGTAGATGGACACAATATCTTTATTTTATTTATTTGTTTATTTTTTTATGTGGTGATGAGGATTGAACCCAGTGCCTCACACATGTGGGGCACATGCTGTATCACTGAGCCACAATCCCAGACCCAAATTCTTCGATTTTTGTAAACACAAAAATTTTAGAAATTATTTGTTTGTTTAATAAGTAGATTTTTAAATGTGCAATTCTATTTAAACTGTGTTTTGATATGGCCCAAACCATAATTCACAACGACATAAATTTCACGATTGATTATAATGCTAGAAATTTTAAGTAAAAGTAAGAATAATGGATTATAATGAAGTGTATTTGTCTGTGCCATCTGGAAGTCTTTTACAGTCTAATAATTAGTAGGATTATTACAATGTTCTCTCTCAGTTAATGGATTCTGTCAGATTTTAGCTCTATTTTTTTTTTTTTTTGGTTGAAGAACTGTTTGATTTAAGTGTTTGGTCATTTCAATAATGTTGTGACTATTATTAAATGCTGCCTATCAATCCCCTATATTCTTTTAAAATATATTTGAAATTCATGAAATTTATTGAGAATTTTGAACTCTTGGACAACAATAATAAAAATACTTATCCTGTGCATAATTTTACATGGTCTATGGATCATTTTGGGGGGGTGGGGGTGGGTGGATGTCATAGGTCAAATAGTATAAATTTACAGCAAAGCATTTTTAGAGAGGGCAAGGAAAATACATGTTCTTAATCCAACATGAATCAACAAATGGCAAATGTTTTTGAGATGATTATGAGATGTCTTTTTTTTTTCTATTGTTGACCTCTGTCTTTCAGGTGAGCAGGTTGGACTAGATACTTGCTTAAGACATCTTCTTACTCATTCTGATTCCTAATTATTTATTTTTCTTTTTTTTCAGTGGCATTATGACATCATATTCCAGCAACAGTATAATTATTGTTACATCCGGAAATACAAATTCTCTATTATTCAGTGAAAAGCATATGAGTTAATTCAAACTCTCTACAAAGTCCGTGGTGTTTCACAACTCTGATAAAGTATTGCAAAGATATTTTTGAGTTTTCTCTCCACCAACACTTTCTCATGAGTGGTTAAGAACTTTCACATTCTCTGACCTGCCCCTTTGGTGTTGTTATGTCTTTTATAGGTAGTTAAATGCATAGGCACATTATATGGTAGTAGGAAATAAGATGAATATTTTGAATGCAGTATATCAAACTGAGCAGTTTGTCAAAGATTTGTTTAAGAATTTATGAACACTTTATTGCAAGCATTTGTTTAGCATGCCAGGTAAATAGATTTTTCAACTTAAAAACCTACACCATTGTACTAAATAAATTTTTTACAGGAAAATTTAGTTTCACCCCAGACACTGATTAGAACCTAACAATGGTTTTCACAAATGAATATAAATACAAAATTTAGTTAGATGAAATTTGCCTTTTTGTGCTTGGGGTTTTCTAATTTGTAGCCAATTTGAATTCACAACACTAACCTATGGGTTCTATTAGAATTATGTGTGTTTACTTTTCAGAAAGAATAAGAATTTTATTTATTTTAAAGTTTTTGCATCATGGCATGATAATATGAAATAAAAATGAAATCTGGTCTTTAAGATCATTGATGAAGGAGACAACGTGGGGTCAAAATCATTCATTTCAGCTGGGCACAGTGTTGCATGCCTGTAATCGCCGTGGCTCAAGAGGTTGAGACAGGAGGATCACAAATTTAAAGCCAGCCTCAGCAATAGCAATATGCTAAGCAACTCAATGAGACCCTGTCTCTAAAGAAAATATAAAAATGGGCTGGGGATGTGGCTCAGTGGTCAAGTGCCCCTGAGTTCAATCCCCGGTACCATCAAAAAAAAAAAAAAAAGAGTCATTCAATTCAACAGTGGATTTCAGATTCAGAAAAAGAAAAAAAGAAAAACAACCTCAAATACAATTAAAAGTTTCTATTTGCCAATGAAATTACTACACAAAGGTGTTACTTTTTTGAAAAGTAAGAATTAAAGGATGTCCAAGGGCTCCAACTTTATATATTTTGTATGGAGCAATTTATAAGACTGTCTTCGTCCTCTCACTACAGATTTGACTTTTATAAGCCTCAAATTTTCTTTGTATTGAACTTCTGTTGCATTGTAATCACAAAATAAAATTTATTATGGTTCAACTCTTCTGTTAAGTGGAGGCCTGAGCTTACAAAATGACTTTTGATAGCACACTTGAGGACTGGCAAAATTTTAGACAGATAAATGTTTCCTTGATATTAGTTGCTGAAAATCATAACAGGGAAGTTGCTTTACTAATAAGAATTTAATGGACAATAAAAGTTGTATGGGAGAAGAAAAATGAATTTAACATTATGAGAAATTTGAGGAAAATGCTGCCGCTTATTTTGGCCTATCACCAAAAAGTTATTTTAAATAAAAAAAAAATAGGAAAAAAAATGAGATTAGATTTTTTTTTAGGTTATACTAAAGATCTTAGCAATGCAACATATTTAACTTCATTTGTAACTGACTGAGTATGTATTATAAAGTCACAATTCAAAGACAAGGTGTAACTGATTCCACTTGACCTCTGTGTTTTTCTATTTCCCAAGTGGGTTGTTGAACTACTTACAAACACACAATAAAAAGGCCTATTTCTTTTTACTTATTCATTTCTTTTGCATGCATTATCCAAGATAACTGATTAGGTGTCTAGTGCATATTTTCTAAGTGCAGAAATAGCCTTGAGTCTTTTCAGGAGACAGGTGGTCTCACTTTTGGCCAACTTCAATCATTTTTTTTTTTTTTGGTAGATTTCTCAGTTTCTGTTTCCTCAGGCACTGACAAATTATACCAAATGTCTGTATCTGGCTCTCACTCTCCTTTCAGGCATTCCAAACACTAGGAGAACTTTCAATTTATAACAAAAAAAAAAAGTGAAGGGATGAATTAGGGATGAAAATAATCTTCCAATATTCTCAGGTCTAAGATAATCCTGACCATTTCTCCAAAAACATCTTAAAATTCATCTTCAAGAAATAACTTTATTTTCAATATTATAATCATAATAGACACTTATTAATATGTGGTTGGTGTTAAATTTGATGATCAGCATAATTAGTCCAAAGTTATTTAAGTTTTCAGTTACAAAACACAGGACACAAGCAAGACAGAATCCAAGATGTCTGAAATCCAGTATTCAGAATCCAGGAGATATACTAAATGTAGGTTACTAAAATCAATATATATGATTCAGCATAAAGCCAAAATATTGTTTAGTCTAATTTATAAAATCCATTATTAAATAAACATCTTCTTTTTTCTTTTTGTTTATTTTCTATATCATTGGTGTTTTTCTTATTGTTGTGAACTCCTTTTCCTTTTTTCTTTTTTCCTTTTCTATTGCTGGGAATTGAGGTTAGTACCTTGTGCATGGGAGGCAACTGTTCTGCTACTAAGCTACCCCAGCCTGTGTATATTTCTTGAAGGAAGCCTTTGTCTGTGGATTCTTCACTTTCTCCTAAACTGTTGAAACAGTGCTTCACCCCAGTTGATTATGCTGGAGGCTGACTAATGGTGAGTACCTAATATGCCCTTTTTCTTGTGGATTACCACTGTTACTTTCATTTATGAAGCACAAAATCCTTTGAAATATTATCTGTTTAACAATACTAGAGGACTTACATATGCTTTATTTTTCTCATTTAATAGTGGTAAAAAAGAGAGGTGTAAATAGGCAAAAAATTCTGAACTGGAATTTAATCTAAGTCATTTCAATAATCAGCACATGATCTTTCATGTATAAATGATAAAATTTTAGAAGCATTCAGCTTACGTTTCTACTTTATAATGTTCAAAGACTGATTGCATTACATATGATGGATCAACCCATGAAAGAAAGCAAAAGGGATTGAAGATAATTGACTGGTTTAGTAACTAATATAGTATATAATGGTGTCTCAAGACACATAAAATGTTGATTCTTCTGAGAAGTTCTATCAACAGTATTTTAAAGAGAAAACTAGAACTAACATCAAAATATACTAAAATAATAATCATTATTTATTACTATATTCTTTTCATAGATGACTAGGGCATTTTTATATTTCAAATAATTCAGTTAGACATTCAAAATATTATTGCAAAAAATAACTGGAAGCTAATAATAAAGTAAATGTTTACACATGTCTATGGGAAACCACTTTTAACTCCAATATTTAATATACATTCAAAACTAATTATGACTCTAAATTGCAAAATTTAATTTTTGCATGCTAATTCAAGTGTGTCTATATTTTGCCTTACAGGTCAGCGTGGATGGGAGGGGGATGAGAGAATTTGAAAATATAAAAAAAAATTAATTGGACTTTTATTTAATATGAGATACAGTGATCTGGTTATAAAATTACAACAAATGTCAATATTTGCTATTCATATGTCTAAAAAGCAACAATATGTGGTGATATTGGTTTTGGGGAAATTTGTTAGCATAATATTATATTATAGTTTTGCACATGTGGTGCCACAATGGCTGCAAAATTAAATAATGAACTTATGAATAGCAATGTTTGTTTTTTTCTTTTATACCTGAACTCATCTATTATGGTTCCTTGGTATGAAATGTTTTGGTTGTGAGAACACACTATTATTAATATTAACTCCAACTGGACCATTCAGCAGATTTCAAGTACAGCACAGAGACCAATGTGATAGGTCTGTAATAATGCTATATTAACATTTTGAGGGTCATATAAACATTTTAAGATCATACACTTGGAATAAAAATTTAGAGTTTGGATAAAATAATGCCTTAGTAAATAAGACTGGAATGATTTTTGTTCTTATGAGGATTATTTCTGTTCTTATGACATTTTTACTAGGTTTTTGTTATTTTCATTCTTTTGGTTCAGGACTTGGCAATGTTTAATTTCATATTGCACAGTTCTTCCCAAAACACCAAGCAGGGATGATTTTAGGAGAAAACAATCGGGCAGTTGTCTAAGTATTAAAATTGACACTGACTTATTGGGATAAGATTTATCTGATATTTTCTCTAAATCTATCTTCACAACGTGAAATAAATTTTGATATATTTTTTCTAGCATATTGATGAGCAAATGACATTACAATTAATTTAGTTTAATTCACTGTCAAAAAATTACTACATACTTATGAGAAATAATTTATGCAAAGAAAATGCTATTTCTTAAAAAGGTCAAATGTCAAGAGATTATTTTTAATTTAAATTTATTTTTAATTGCTATACAAAATCATAAAATTGTACATATTAATGTGGTACCATGTGATATTTTCATACATGTACATGCTTTATATTCTTTATATTAGGTTAATCATATGTATCTCTTTATTTAACACTTTTTTATGTTGAAAACTTTCAAAGTGCTTTATCTTAGTTTTTTGAAATGTACGGCATATTATTTTTATCTCTATCTCTTGTTGCTCTACTATGCAACGGTATAGCAATTTTTTTTTTTTTTGTGCCAGGAATTGAACTCAGTGGCACTTGACCACTGAGCCACATCCCTAGCCTTATTTTGTGTTTTATTTAGAGACAGGGTCTAAGTGCATTGCTTAGCACCTCACCATTGCTGACGTTGTCAATGAACTTGTAATCCTCCTGCCTCAGCCTCCTGAGTCATTGGGATTACAGGCCCATGCCACTGCACTAGACCCAAAACTTCTTGATCAAATTGTATCATAATTTCTATTGCTCAACTTTCCCCTATGCTTTCCTACCCACAACTCTTTGGTAACCACCATTCTTCTCTCAACTTCCATGAAATCAATGGTTTTAGACTCCATAGTATGTGAAATCTTGTGATACTTGTTTTTCTCTGCCTATTTTATTTCACTTAATATAATGACCTCAAGTTCCATTCATGCTGTTGTAAATGATAGGATTTCATTCTTTTGTACCATCCAATAAATTCTGTTATGTACATGTACTCTGTTTTCTTTATGTGTTCATCAGTTGATGGACTCTAGGTTATTTCCATTTCTTGGCCATTGTGAATAGCGCTGTAATGAACATGGGATTACAGATATGTAAAAAAAAATTATTTATTCACCTTTTAAAATTCCATCTACTTGTGCATGGGAGGCAACTGTTCTGCTACTGAGCTAGCCCAGCCTGTGTATATATCAAAATTTGAGAACGTTAGTGTCTTAATGAGGGTCATAGGTATAGAAGAGAAGAAAGGAATACTTCTTTTAGAAAATAAGTGTGTCCTGAGAAATTAGACCTGAGTTTGGAATTGAAGCCAAAGGACTATTTAAGAAAACATGACTAATTATTGACAGGGGTACCAGAAAAAGAAAAAGAAGAGGGAGGAAAAAAACTCCACTTTTATCAGAAATCTCCCTGCAAGATGGTTCTAGGCGATTTTTCCATTTTAGGATTTACCTGAACTCAAAACTCTTTTAAGAATGAAGAGTGAACTCCAGTGTAAGAAAGAAAGGATATTTTTTCAACATACTAATAAAAGAAAGTCAAATAAGTTGCTTTAAGTATTTTAAACATAGTCTATGTGATTTTTATTAGCAATGGTAATAGCATATGTGCAGTAAGAAAACTAAAAATACACTGTGTAATTCTTCCTGACCTCATAAAATGTTCCAATACTTTAAATAGGCTCCAGCAATGTTTCCAGAGAAAAGGGATCTGTGGCTGCCAGTGGGTTTAATTAGTATTAAATGCTGTTCATATAATATTCACCAGCTGCAGGTCAGAAAATCATTTGTTCCTCTGAATTGATAAAATAAATGGTTGTTAATATTTTTAGACCAACTATCTTATTTTATTATACTAAAGTGAGTTTCAGCAGTTCTAGGGGGAGTGGTAAAAAATTGTTCGTTTTCTCATTTCAATTTTATGCTCTAAGGCTGGTTTTCCTAAGTAGATTTCAATACTTTATCCTTTTTTTTTAATTAGTCACATGTTCTTACTTTCAGGAGAAGTTTTATTGTAGTTACTATATAAAGAGAAATAAATGAATAATATTGACCGCAGACAGCATACTGAATTATATGAAAGACCTGTGTAGAAGTCTAGAAGCCATAGACCAATTTATAGTTCCAAGTTCAACTCTTTGCATGCACCATGACTGATGTCTGCAGGTTACATTAATGGTAATTCAGGTGTGCTAATTTTCTTTTAAACCATTGGAGAATCTTACAGGTTCAAGGGAAAATTTCTGTGTTATTAAACTCAGAACCATTCCAGGTGGGAACATTCTAACGGAACACTGTGCTAGGTAAATTGTAGTTAATTTCACTATAAAGTAAAAACAACTTAGTGTTCTATGAACTTCCACTGGGTTGGTTGCTTTTCAAAAATTATTTTTTAAAGAATAAAAAGCCCTTTAAGGGGGCAGTACTAAGGAGTAATACAAATATTAAAAAAGGGCACAGGTACATGTAGTTTCCTGATTGTATTTTTTTATGAGTCCTAAACTCCTCATAAACATTTTCATAGCAAATGCACAAAACAGAAAAATTGAATTAGAGTTGCATCTCTGAATTTTTCTTTTGAATTCTTTTTGTTATTCATGGAAATATTTAACAAAATATGACCTTTTATCTCAGTTCCTAATGAGCTCATCATGATGTTTGTAAAAGCCAATAAAAAACCTATACTTTGTTTTTAAATAGAAATTACTTCAAGTAAACTCCACATATATCAGTCAAATCTAGTAATTCCAAGGATGGTCCTTTGGGTCTTGTAAAACGCTCGTGCATTTATTAAACACTTAAGTCACGCACTTCCATACCTATTAGTTTGGCCAGCTGTGTAACTGTTTATCCTCTTGTAGTGAATTCCTGAGAGAACAAGAGTATTCTTGTTGACATCCCTTAAACTGCTGCTATCCCATAGGGGTTCAAAGCAATGAAGCGAGAAATTGAGTTGAAGGGTAGAGCACTCTTGACAATATCAGCAGCAAACTGGTTTGTGCTAATCATAGACATGGCCTTGGAGGATTCTGGGTCCTCCTAACTATGCCTCTTTTGATGGCTTCGTTAACGTAAAGGAGTTGGTCAATCAGATTGTGTACATAAGATTTCATAATTATTTATTAAAAATGGATGGAAAAATTTTAGTTTTGTGTTGTAAGCGCAACATAAAAAGATAATAAGCATAAACGGCTAGAAATCTAGTGAACATGCATATACTAAAAAGTGAAGTATTTGTCTTTAGAAACTAACATCCTAGAATGGATAACCAAATAAATAAATAGTAGGGAACATCATATATAAACGTGTAAGTAAGAAAACCTGGGCAGCATTACAATGTCAAGCGAATTAATTATATTTATCTATTTGTCTTCATGCAATTATTTTTCAGATTATTAATAAAAAATCATAAGTGATAAATTCTCTGGTAGAGTCTGTACTGTACAATGATTGATAAAACAAGATTCCTAACTTCATGGAGCTTGCAAGATCATGAAGCCATAAGACTTTGAATTAAAACCAATAAATGCTGCGTACACAAACAGTGAAAGCAGTGAAGGCAAAGGCCAAATCTTGAGTCACTGAGGATGTTCAATTCATCTCCTTGCTTTAAATCAATAGGGCCAGACTTTAAAGTTTTGTCTTTATGGGAGAGGTACATACAGGGGAATCTATATTGTATTTCTTACTAGTTTTAATTTGAACAAAACTGGAAGTATCCTTTAAAACCACATGGGAGGCCTGTTTCCATGCTCAATCTGTTATAATGCTGTATTTTTCAATATGGACTAAGATTTATGGTGGAGCAATAAGTAACTGATGACTTTATAAAGAATAATTTACACTTAGTGTTTTAGACAGATGTTTTTACGATGGTTATCTGTCTGGATGCATCTGTTCAGTGTGTTTTTCACATTTGCAACAAAAAGGTAACATTTTGGGCTGTAATTCTGTCATCTAATCACATGGAAACCTGCCAATTCCTATTAACGTCTTGACATTTTATTGCTATAAACTTATCATAAGTTGTTCTAATGTAAGATAGATTTAAATTCTAGGAGCTGAGCTGTGTGTGTGTGTGTGTGTGTGTGTGTGTGTGTGTGTGTGTGTGTGTATCCATTAAATGCTTGATCCTTTGTTCCTTCTATCAGCAAAAGTTTCAGTCAAGTAAATCAGCTATTGTCCAGAATACGAATTATGGATTAGGCCCTGGAAGGTTAACAGTTTGTTATTTGGATACAATTGAAAATCTAGGGAAAACAAAGAGAATAAATGTGTGTAAAACTATTTCATATTAACTTCTGCACCAGGTAACTCTGACATGTCGAGCTCTTTATATTACGACATTACCCAGTGGAGGTGCAATGGATTCTTATTACCACAATGTAGTTCTTTTGTTGTTCAACAGAAGGTGTTAACCTTTCAATTGCTATGAAATTAAAGGTTTAGCCTGGAAACCTACATCTAGACAAAAAGAAAACCTGCTTTCTGAGGCTGTAACAAGACTCATCAAAAGACTGAAAATGCTCCAGTGATTACTCTTGGGCACATCAGGAGAGAGTGCATGGAAAATGTCACCATGATATTTTGCCTGTGTTGCAAATGATCAGAGGACCATGAATGTAGTCTTAATCCAATATGAAATAGACACATTGAGTGCACATCAATGAAAGTAAACAAGGTGCTCCTACCCAAGATGTTGTTAGAATCTTTTCAAGAATCATTTATAATTTCTCAATGATTTGTACTAATGTTAACTTTATATACTTAAAATAATAAATGTAATGTAACACACTTAGTATTTCTTTGTGTATTTCTTATTAAAGACAAAACTAAGATGAGCATGGTGACACACTCCCAGCAGCTTGGGAGGCTGAGATAGGAGGATCAGGAGATCAATGCCAGCCTCAGCAACGGCAAGGAACTAAGTAACTCAATGAGACCCTGTCTCTAAATAAAATACAAAATAGAGCTGGGGATGTGACTCAGTAGTTGAGTGCTGCTGAGTTTAGTCACTGGTACCCCCTCCCCACAAAAAAAAATATATATCAAACTAAGTTCAAGGTAAAAGTAACAAATGCTACTTATTCAAAAACTATGACAAGGGAATCGATCTATCATAGGGGTTAAGAGATTTTAGAAAACAATGCATTTGCTAGAGAGAAAAGAGGAGACATGGATCAGCCTCTAATTGTAGCAGCTTTTCTGTTAAAGTGGGATTTTGGAAGTGGGTTTAGAGAAATTTCAAACTGGTCTTTAGTTATATCTGGCAGAACTTGGTTGCTGCAAGGGACAAGTTTGAGTCATTTCAAAACAGAAAGGATTGTCCATTGTTGGGACTCAGGAATGGTTTACCATAGGCAGCCATTTCTTGAGTGAACTCATGGTCAATAGGGTCGTGTTCAGAGGTCAAACTCTTATGGTTCCTGTAGGGAAGGGTGACTGTTATGTCAAACAGTATTTCCTTGGTGAAATGTTTGCACTTCTTGACCATGCAGTGACCAATGAAGTCTGAAATTGATAGTCACATCTTTTTAAACCTGTTGACTGAAAGGAAAGGTGTGGTGCAATGAAACCAGACATAAAAAAATTTCCTAAAATATATCACCAAACAGTATTATAGACATTCCGGTCAGTGTAAGACAAAAGTTATCATAATGAGAAAATAGAAAATACATTTTGTTGATATGCTGAATAAATTTAATTTCTCTTCATTTTTAACACAACAAATATCTTCCATTGTAATCACCACAGAAACAGGATATAGAGCTAACTTGTTTCACAGGAACAATCCTTTTAAGTGTGAACCACTTCTTCCATTTACCTAGGCAGGTAAAAACTATTCTCCCTACTAGTCAAGAGATTAACCAGGAAAGGTAAAACTATTGTCCCTACTAGTCAAGATATTAAACAGTGAATGAGCAATACTTACTGACAAGATAATTTGCTAGGTGAAGAATGAAAGTAATGCCCCTTTAGGTACTTACAACCTACTGAAAGACAGTATGTGCATGCAACAAAAAATTAAGGGATATTAAAACACAGAATAGATTTTAAGTATTTCCTGAGTTTTACAGCAAATGCAAATAGTTTGAGAGGCAGCACTAATTTTCATCCTGAATAACTGTTGAGTTGAATGAGTTTTTACAAAGTTCAAGATGGTTCGAAGGGGCTATATGAAATGGGCTATGAAGAACTCAATACCTTCTTTCATGAGCTTTAATAAGATTCCACTTAGCAGGTGATGTCTAAATGGAACTGGGACTAATTAAATGAACTGCTTGTTGAAAAAAGTGATGGATTTCAAAGAAATCAGAGAAGAATTATGAGGCAATCACAATAGTATCATCACCTTAAATTTTTCATGCTCTTTTACAACTTTCAAATGCTTTCTCAAAAATGTAATCTTAGTCAGAGAACAACTCATGAATAATACTTATAGATAAAACCATATATTAGAGAAATAAAGTTGGCTCCCCAAGGTCACTCGCTATTAAATGGCCACTCTTCCTATGACCATGCACCCAATCATGAACTCTCTGGACAACACTCTGAAGTTCTCTCATCTCCAAAATTATGGCACTTGTTTTCCAATTTTTAAAATGGCACTTCCAATGTTAGCTATACATTAATTACAATGCTTTTTCATTTACAAAACAATTTTCTTATGAAAGCTCACATTTCTTTTTTATAATTCTACATTACAATTTTGGATTTATGGAAAAATTGAATGGACTATACAGAGAGGTCCCATGAACATACATACATGTAGTTTCCTAAATGTATACTTAGTTTACTATTATCAAATTATAATAATATTATATTATTATAAATAATGGACCAATATTGTTATTGATACAGACCTTTACTAATTTTTCATTTCTTAGAAAAAAATTTTTTTATTTAAACCTAATATCTTTTTGTAGCATAAGCCTATCCATGATGCCATGTGATATTAAGTCCTACATCTCCTTAAATTAGTTTCTTTTGATTATGATATTCTTCTAAAACTTACTTTGGATAACCATGGTTATATTCTAAGTTATATTGGTAAGTTTTTTTTAATAGAATATCTTGATGTTTCTGATGTCTTCTTTATGATTAACTTTTGGATATAGTTTCTTTTTTTTAGAGTATCACAATGGGAAAATGCCATTCTCTTCACATAATAGTAAAGGCATATACTATCAACATGATTTATCATTGTTGATGATAATTTTGAAGACTGGGTTAAGAAGCTGTCATTGTTTATCAATAGTTATTAGATTACTATTTTCCTCATTTACATTCTATACATTTTGGATGAAAATCTCTATATGCAGCATACACATAAAGAGAAGAAACTTATATTCCACCTGTTTGAGAAATTCTGCATTCAGACCTTATCAGTTGTTATGGTTTGGATATTAGGTGTCCCCCCAAAGCTCCTGTGTTAATATAGGAGCTAAAATGATTTGATTATGAGAGCAGTAACCTAATCAGCATCCCAGTCTGAACAGGTTAACTGGCTGGTAAATGTAGGCAGGTGGCTGTAGTGGGTAATTGGGATGCCCACTGAAATTTCAAAAGAAGGCCTGGGAGGTCAAACAAAGTATATTAGGATCAAAATTCCTGTTGGCTTCCCCTAAGAGGGTGATAACATGAATCTGTGAAGGATGCTAAAATTGGAATGGAGACCCCAGAAATTAAGAGATTCCAGTAACATGGGCTCTCTGCTGAAGAAATCTGCAGAGTAAGCCAGGTTCAAAGAGAAACCGTGTGTGCAACCTGCAAAGCCAAAGGGGCAGAACTGTCCAATTCTTTGGATATAACATCTTGCTACCTTGTACCTCAGATGCCAGAGGCATAGCTATAGGAAATGTTAGCCCTGTATGAGTTCTTACAAACTGGCTTTAGGTCTGTTCGGTCACTTCCCTTATTTTCTCTTACTTCTTGATTTTGGAATGGGATTGTTTACTCTGTGCTGTTATATATTGGGTATATGTAATTTGCTTTTGATTTTAGTTACTTAAAGCTCAATTTGCTTTTAATTGCAGAGGAGACTTTGGACTTGGACTTCTGGGAAATGCTGAGACTGTTAAGATTATGGAAACTCTTGGAAGTGGACTACATGCAGTTTGCATTGTGACATGAATGTGAGCTTTTAGGGGGATGGGGTAGAATGCTATGGTTTGGCTCTAAGGTGCCCTCCAAAGCTCCTGTGTCAAAACAGAAGGTGAAATTTCTAGATTATAAGAGCTGTGACCTAACCAGTCTATCATAGTTTGACTGACTGACTGACTAACTGGGTGGTAACTGTAGGTAGGTGGAGAGTAGCTAGAGAAGATGGGTCATAAGGTTGTGTCCTTAAAGGGCTCATCTTCCCTGTACCCCCCCCCCACAAACCCTCTGTTTCTGAGCTTGCATATATAGAGCAGCATTTCTCCATCATCCCCTTTGTGTTTATGTTTAGCCTTAACTTGGATTCAAAACAATGGAGTTGCCCCACCATGGACTAAAACTCTGAAAACTGGAGAGAAAAGAAGCTTTTCCTTCTCTAAGTTGTCCTTGTGAAAAAAATGCTTTTCCTTCTCTAAATTTTTCTCTGTTTTAATCACAGTGATGAAAAGCTGGTGTTTTAGTCAGTTTTTTTCTTTTCCTGCTGTGAGTAAAAGATCTGAACAGAAAAACAATTTTAGGGAAGAAAAGTTTATTTGCGGACTGATGGTTTCAGTAGTCTCTACTCAGAGACAATAGACTCCATTCCTTGGAGCTCCAGGTGAGGTAAAATATTATGGCAGAAGTGTATAGCAGAGGGAAGCAGCTCACATGATGATCAGAAAGCAGAGAGAGAGACTCCACTCCACTCATCTGATACAAAATATATACCCCATAGTCATGTCCCCAATGAACCACTTCCTCCAGCCACACCCCTTCTGCCATAGGATTAATTCACTGATTAGGTTCAGGCTATGACCCAAACAATTCTCCTCTAAATTTTCTTGGATTGTTTCACATGTGAGCTTTTGTGGGACACCACATCTAAACCATAACAGCTGAATAACACAATTTTTGTTTGTTTATTTATTTATATCCATATGGACTCATGAATTATGCTTTGAACTATAATACAATACTACTTTATTTTGTTGCTTTAATTGTTGCAGTTTTGGCCATTGAAAATTCTTTCATTTGGTTCTCTGTTTTGTTTTGATTTTTACTCTCACAAGTTTATTTTTCTTTTTTCAATATTGTTACTTCTTTACAATATTTGTTAATTCGCCCTTATTTTGTGTGAGTAAAAAGTATAAATTGCTGAGCAAGTTAAATCATCTATATCCCCTACATGACACCTCCTGTGTCTATTTCTAAATATAAAAGCGACTAGTGTGAGTTAATTATAGCTCAGCTATATCATTAGTTTTTATAATTCTCAATTTTCCTCCTTTGTGTGTATGTGTTTGTAAATCTTTGCCCTTGAATGTTGGATGACATTATTTGTTTTTTTGCTCTTCTTATATTCCTTATTAACAGTTTGGGCAATGTCTTGGCTATCATGAATAAAACTGACATGAATTTTCAAAACAACAACAACAACAACAACAACAACTTGGGGAATACACAATATTTATATACAATATGTATTTTTATTTTTTCTGTGGACATTTACCAATGTGCAGGGAAAGAAAAATGAGTAGTGCTGTTAAGAAGAAAATGAGGCTTTTTAGGAACTTTGCTGCAATGACCGATTTAAGGTTTTTAGGACTTTAACATGAATTTTGAGGGTACAGAATTCAGCACAAGGTGCCAGGTTATGCAGATGTTGCAAGCCTGGAACCATATGTTGTGAATTACTGGCTTAAATATTGAATGTAAAGCCAGGGATTTAGATTTGCTAAGAAAAACTGACAATGATCAAGATAAGCAGTGGTACAACACCAATGAGGAGAAAATGGGCAAAAATTTCTGGATAAGTCATTGTCACTCTACCAATGGTAGTTGTGAGTGACAATCACACAGCGTGGGATTATGGGGAAGGCTTATTTGAGGTCGGTAGCATTCTTTTTTCTTCACCTTCTGTGGATTCTGATTCAATTAAGAAGTTATGTCCACATGAGGATTCAAAGGCACTAGAAACTTAGCCTTCATAAATAATTTGTAGACTCACCGATTGATATGTCTTTCTGATTTCCTCATATTATTGCTTTCAGTATATGACTCTTAGAAGTGGGCTTTCCAGGTGGCCTTCCTGTTGGGAGGATTATAATATTATGACAATCAGTAATCTTTCTTTCAGAGTTTTCCAGGACAATTGTGACAGAGTTTTCTCTAGAAACAAGGTTAAGGTAGGTAAGTATTTCTGCTTATTAATATGATCCTTGCTTTGTTTTTTTTTTAATTTTTTTTTAGCTCACAATCTGAAGTGGTTGGCCCTTTGGAATATCTGTCAAACCTAGGAATCTCCAGTAATATCTCCTGGCACTCTACCTTGCTTATAGTTTGACGTTTGTAAACTCTCCCCATCAAATGATCATGACTAGACTTATTAAATAGTAAGTAGCTCCAGGTTACTAGGAATCCACTAGTGTCACTTTTTCAAACTCTGATCATTGTTATGATCTGTAAATATTTCTCTTCATTTCTGAGATACTTCATTATAGGATAAAATAAAATAGTTTTGTCAAGTATGGTGGTGCATGCTTATAATCCCAGTGAATCTGAGTAGCTGAGTCAGGAGAATCACACGTTCAAAGCTAGCCTTAGCAACTCAGCAAGAACTTAAGAAACTTACTGAGAACCTGTCTCAAAAAAAAGGGGGGTTAGGGGGAAGAGGTGTTGTGCTGGGAATGTGACTCAGTGGTAAATCCACCCTGGTACAAAAAAAAAAGACTTTACATGTGTGTTTATATTTGTTTGCTCTTCTGAAAGTTTGATTTTGCTGTTAGTTCTATCTAGCAAATAGGCATTTTTATTAAGAATTTCTCTTGGATATCTAGATTATCATATTACTATGCTTTTCTTCATATTACTTTTATTATTGGCAACTTTCTTGAAAAGAGTTTCTACAATCATTACCTCCTTTTCATCAACTTTGATTCAATTCAGTCTTAAATGTGAAAGAGGTCTTAGTAGTTATGTATTTGAAACTATGCCTTATGATAGGAGAGATTGGCAGAAAATCCACCATCATGAGGCCAGAGCAGAAGAGAGGTGTTTCAGAAGAAACATTAAGAAACATTTGTCAGGTGCGATGGCGCATGCCTATAATCCCAGTGGCTCTGGAGGCTGAGGCAGGAGTATAGTTGAGTTCAAATCCAGCTTTAGCAAAACTGAGGCACTAAGCAACTCAGTAAGACTCTGTATCTAAATAAAATACAAAGTACAGGTCTGGGGATGTGGCTCAGTTGTTAAGTGCCTTTGAGTTCATTCCCTGATTTAAAAAAAAAAATGTTTTAACAAATATTAAGGAGAAATCAAGACAAATAGTATTATCTGAAATTTTCTATTTCGAGTATGTATTTATGTGTGTATACATATGTGCATATAAGAATGAGAAGAAGGGAGTAACAGATCACTGAAATAAGGAAACCTGAGAGACAGTACAAACAACTCATCTTTTTCAGGTCACATATATGATTAATTACAGAATGTTAAAATTTAGACTTCTAAAAGATTCTCAATTTTGTCTAAGGTTTTACCTCAATTACATCTATCCTACCAACAACTGTCACTTTGCTTTAGACTTTTTTTTTAATATTTATTTTTTAGGTGTAGATGGACACAACACAATGCCTTTATTTTTATTTTATTTTTTTATGTGATGCTGAAGATGGTACCCTTGTCCCGCCTGTGCTAGGCGAGCGCTCTACCACTGAGCCACAATCCCAGCCCCTAGACATTTTTTTATCCTTTATATCAGGGATCAGCACAATATCCTTTCATTCACTTTAATCCTTCAATTATGCTTATACTACCATCTTCTTACATAATTTTTGACTCCATTTGGACTAACTCAGAAGTATTCACAGTTAGATTAACATTAACCTTGAATTCCTGGTTTTAAGTGACACTCTTGCCTCAGCCTCCTGAGTAGCTAGGACTTCAAGTGCATTGACAACACACTGTTTTTTGCTAAGATATATCAATACTGGTATAATTGATGAAAGTGTTCAAAAGTTGAGTCCAGGTTCATAGAATAGCTATCTATTATCTATAACTATCATAATATAATAATTTTGTTCTATAATGCAGTTGATCATAGGCTATATCTGGCTGCTGAGTATCCTTTTCCTCTAAAGAAGATAAAGAATTCTTTGTTCTTATTTAAACTAAAATTACCAAAAAATTCAGCATCATTAGTATCTGATAAATTACTTTCTCATGTGAATATAAATCTTATTTTTCTTTCTATTCTGCTTGTAGGTTATCATTAAAATTCATTAAATGCAATGTAACATCTTTAATCCTAGGGATTTGAATTTTCTTTTTTCATTGTTGGCAACTAAATTTGTAATTTACCTTATTTCCCTTTAAATGAAAGGAAAGGAATAAAAACAGAGGTCTAACTCAGAAACAAAAAATAGTGATTAAAAAAAAAAAAACAGTTGTTTCAGAGGAAGGGTTACAACTACATGTAGTAAGACTTTTTAGTTATTTGGGTTAGTGATCTAAAACCAGATTCCACTCTTGTCTCTGGAAATCTGAGGGAATGAATCCATGATCATCAACAACAACAAAAACCTAGTCTTCAAGCTTTTCTATTTTTAATTATAATATGCATCAAATTATGGTATATACTTTAACATTTTTTTTTGCTGACACAGAGAATTCTAGGGAAAATTGCCACTATTTATTAGAACTTTAATACAACATTATCATTCAACAGCTATTTATTAGCTGCACCCAAAGAGATCATTTATTTTCTTTACACTACTATTGCCATTTTCTAATACTTTATTACAAATGGTCCATGAGAATATGTGGCCAGATTAAAATTTTTGGTAGATTTTCACTATGTTTGCAAGTTTACATGATGTTATCTTTTATTTTGAGTATATATAATAAGGCCACATATGGACAAAGTTCCTCTAAATAAAAGAGACTCATATAATAATTGCATATATTAAGGTAAACACTGAATCTGTTTTTATTAGTGCATTTTAATTATTCCAAATAATGGGTTTCCTTGTGACATATCCATACCAATTTAGTCCACAAGCACATATTGCTAAGATTGTTTTAAGGTTTTCAAATCATCAACAATGTTTTTAAATGAAGAAATAATGTGTCCATGTGTTTATTTTTCACATCCTCTCTATCATTAAACTGTCTTGTTCTTAACTATTTTCTTATGCTCCCACAGAACCATATAAAATGCTTTTATTGTGTATTTGGATTTTATGTAAAATAAATTAAGTTGCTTAGGACAACAATGAGACATTGATACAGAAAAATACAGTTTTTAATGCTTTGTTATATTTAATATTGAGGCTGAATAGGAAGGTATATTTGAATAAACAGCCCAGTTCAGTATTAGACCTAACAGTTTATGTTAAGAATCAAGAAAATTTTCCATGGAGCAGAAAACTACAAATATTTTTTGAAGAAGTAATTTTATTCATTTCTCCAAACAACTTATTCAATCTAGAAAACTGTAAATATAAATAAAAGCACTCTGGTCCATAAAATGAAAACAATACTTATTTTTTACAAACATTTTCAGCCTTCTCTTATAACTTTGAATAAAAGTCATGCTTGAAACTTTGGCAACATTGGATATGTATGCTACATCATTCAATATTTCTCAGGGGTTTGAAAAAAAGAAAGCTATGTTACAGAAATGAGGATTGATTTTTTTCTCTATACTTGTGAAAAATAATGTATTTAAGGACCAGAATTTGAATTTGCAAAATTTCATTCATAAATTCATACAACTATGTTTCCAAAGAATGTCAGGATTATTAAATCCACTGACTGAAGAAGTAAAAAAGTTGTTTGGAAACAACTCAGATAAACTTCTAACTAGAACATTGGGAAATGAAGCAAAAATGTATCATTTATGGAATTTTTCTCACATAAAAAAAAATAAAAGAAAAACTTGAACTTGGGTAAATACCAGACATTGGTTTGGATAAGAATCATGTGCATTCCTCACTCTGTGCCAGTTCTGAGTCTGGACTGTGATTCACAGAACAACTGTGTGGACTTCCTCTTTTGTTTATTCTGATTGAGTCTGCATGCTTTGAAAGAACAAATGCAGGATCAAGGCAATATGACCTACTTTTGCAATTTTTCCTTTTTCTTTTTTTCTCTTCTGCAATTCCTGAGAAAGACCTATGCTGATAATATAATATACCTGGTAACATTTTATGCAACATACTGTAGGAAGTGTAAAAAAAATGTAAGAAGCTGATACTCATAAGATTATGAAAATAAATCATAGCCTTTTTTCTGGAGAATTCATTTTTATGAGACCACATGTTTCATGATCTTTTCCTGGAATATCTCAATAAACAGAAAGACAGGGTAGGGCCTTATACAAGACATAAATTCAATACATTTTCAAAATCTTCTATTAGTAAGCATAATGGTTTAAAAATTCTTTTAGAAATATGTTGAATTTGAATAGCAAATATACATTTTGTAAATTAAAGTAGTTAAATATTAAATTGTACTGAAACAAATGGCAAATTATGACAGTGGATAGAGAAATAACATGCTATTACTATAAAATAAAATTTCTTATTACTCAGGCTAAAGTCAAGATGAACATAGAAGATATAAATATATAAGTTTTCTTTTTCTAACTTGGAAAATACAGGAGAAGATAAATAACTAGTATAATAGTTTCAAGACTGCTGGGTGATTCCTATTTTGAATTAGGAAATTTATAACCAAATTTCTTCTGGACGAGAATAAGAAACATAATTTGAATCCCATTTTCATATTAAACTCTATAATAGATGGAAAATATGCAGTCTAGATTCCCTAATATTGTTAGGTGACTCATCAATAGAGGTCCTTAGCAGAAATTGTTATTGTATAATGTCAGAATTGAGGTTTAAAAACTTTAAATTCATTTTTTTTCAGATTTATTCACTTATATGTCCATCCAACAAATATTTACTTATTTTTACTTTTTCAGATGGTATTACACAGTGTCTAAAATAAGGGTTAGAAAGTTGTACACCTATAGAGAGGCTGGACAAATAATCTAAATGGACAAAGTTGATCTGCTGCGTGGCATAAGATTCCCTAAGGCACAACAGTCTCCTGCTCCAATATGGTTAAGTGGCACAGTTTTTCTAGATACATCATTTTTATTATAAATTGAAGAACTGAAATTTTATTTGTAATATTCTGATTTTTAATACCCTACATCTAACTCATTTAAAAATCATACACAAGCCAAACAAAATGTTCACAGTCCTGATATTACCTGCCCCTTTAAATTTTTGCCTGTTATTAGGTTCAGAAGTATCATTGACTGCATTTTGAATTTTTATTCAGGTTTTGGAAAAATCAATAAAAAGTTTCCAATTTTGTCATTGGTCCTCTTGACATACATATTTCTGCTGTCCTCATTTAATAATACTCAGTATTTTTTTGTCAGTTGCTTGGATGGCAACATCTATCAGTTCATCTTTAAGGTTGTCTGATTATATCAATTTTGAAAGGAAAAAATGCTTCACTTTACTATAGATTACACTTAAAAAGTAAAAGTGTTCTGAGGAAAAACATAGCAAGATAATATTATTTGGGTAAAAAGTTATTGTATGTATACATATAACATACACACAAATAATAGAAAGGTTCATGGGAGTTGAGCCAATTTTATCATACTTCATGTTCACACGAATTTTTTGGAATTGATAGAAATTTTAGAAATGTGGCTGTGCTTCAAGAGATGCAGATTTTGTAGCTTGGAAAAAGGACCCTTTAAGTAAGCCTCCTGTGACTTAAGGTGCATGGTTATAAGATGGATCTTTTAACCACCATGGTGAACTAAAAATGTAGTGAAGCATAGTTATTGATATCTTCTTAATGTGCATATACTAGATGGTTGAAAACTAAGTAAGCACATTATGTGTGTGAAACTTATTGGCTGACAAGTTTAAATAATATTAAAATAATAATGAGTACTAGTTTTCATTGAGACCCTCATATCACTCCCAAACATAGAGCTACTATTGTTATACTGATTTCACACACAGAGAACAAGAGTATGCCAGATGTTTTTCTGTGGGTTAGGTTGCCAAACATTGTGTATTTAATGAGTGGTTGATCCACCTGAAGAGAGAACAACCAGGGATACTCTTACTGGAAATGGGGGGGGGGAGAATAATGTAGTGTAGATGTCTGTATATTTAGTGTTTGTTTACAATCTTTTTCATGAAACTGTGTTATTTATCTTAATCTTCCTCTGTTAATATAATCACTTTTCCTCCCAAGTAGGAAGATATCCTAGAGTTTGTTAACAGTGGTGAGGAGCTCATTTGGGCTCAGTCTTCAACACCCTTGGTTGGTTATAAGTTATGTACATTCTTTGCTGTTTTTCTGTTTCCTTTTCTCATTGCATAAAAGTATTCAGCAAGATAGCTACTTCAATCCTGCCAGCCAGTCTCCTTCTTCCCCTCTGTCCCTTCCCTGGAATTATACTGGTCACAAATGAAAATATGTTCAAAGATCTTACTCTAGTCACGATTTCAGAGGACTGGCCATAACATGGTGGCTTTATCAGGACAGAACAGGGTGATAATACGATATACTCTAAAGAGTAGAAAAAAAGCTAGACTATTTGGATTTGAATCCTCAACATGCCACTCTACAAGCTCTGTGACTTAGTGCAAATTATTTAAATTATCCTTTCTTGATGTATAACAACACTACCACTTAATATCATTGTCAGTGCTCTGTAACTGTTTGTTATCATAATTATCATTAGAAAGAAACAAAAGTTGGGAGATTCTCTCACAAATGTATTTGCAGTGGGCAGAATGTACAAAATGTGATTCCTTAGCCATGGCCAGCATTGTACTCCATTGACCTGGCTAGGGCATGTAGGTAAACATTACCACATGCTATGTGTCAAAGCGAAGGAGACATTATAATTAGAAAAGTTCCAGGAGAGATTTTTAAAGATAACTTAAACTTGACTTTAAACTCTGAGATGGGAGGAGGAGAAGGAGGAAGATAAGGGGTAAGATAATATATTAGTGGCTTTCAAATATTGATTATTTTTAAAATTATTGAGGTAACAAAAGTGTAATTTTAGCATTCTACATATAAGTATTTTTTTCTTCTTTGTAATGTTCTATTTAAAATATTTTTTATTTGGCTCTAGTTAGTTTTGCATGTCAGTAGAGTGCATTTGACATATCATGCATATACAGAGCATAACTTCTCTTTCTTCTGGTTATACATGGTGGAGAATTACACCAGTTGTGTTATGTAATCATATATGTACATAGGGTAATAATGTCAGATTCATTTTACTATCCTTCTTACCCCATTCTCCCTCTCCTTCCTTCACTCTCGTCTGCCTAACCCAAAGTACTTCTATTCTTCCCTAGACACCTCATCTTATAGTGAATAAGCATTCACAGGGAAAATATTTGGCCTTTGGTTTTTGGGGATTGGCTTATTTCACTTAACATGATATTCTCCAGCTCCATCCATTTTTACCTACAAATGCTATAATTTTATTTTTCCTTAAGGCTGAGTAATATTCCATTGTGCATACATACCACACTTTCTTTATCCATTCACCAGTTGAAAGCATCTAGTTTGGTTCCTTACTTTAGCTATTGTGAATAGAGCTGCTATAAACATTAATGTGGCAGTGTCACTATAGTATGATGATTCCACTTAGACCACTCATGGAAAGACACTGAAAGAGGAATCATGCTGGAAAAAAAGCATCAAAAGAGTTGTTATTACTATCTTCACTAGTATCTCTTTATGGAGAAAGATCACCATTTTTTTTTCCTATTCTCTGTTAGAAGTAAGGAAGAAGAAATAAAATACTTATAAGATATTTCATTTCAGTTACTGGAAAAAGTCTACAGATTATAAGTATTAAAATCAGGCATTGGATATCTGTGGCTATGTCATGCCTTTCTTTAACAATCATTTAAAACATAGAATAAATTTTATCATTTTAATTACAGATTAGAAATTAATTTTTCCAGATAATTTTTAGGGAAGAGAATTAATGATTGACAGACCTCCTGTTTTTCACTCATGGTTGTTCCTCATTTAGTCCATAACCTTCTGCATAGGTCTCATTTGTCCACATTTCATACATGAGAATGAGGCCCTCAGGCTTGGAAGCACTAAGGCCTCACCCAAGCTTATGTGATTAGTCATCTTTTAAACCAGCTTGCAAATTCAGGATCTGACCACTATAAATCTCTCCATTTTCTTCTAGATGATATCTCTCTGCACTAAAATACTTTACAATAATCATGTCTCCTTTGTCCAATTTCTTCCAATAGTGCAGCACCACATTATTTGTCTAGAACTACATATATAGTTGATTCACCAGCTCCCAAATCTTTAGTAACTTCCCACTTCTTATGGGATTAATTCAAAATTCCTTGGCAGAACACAGAAGGTTTTAAGCAACTTGTTTCCAAACTATTTCTTTGGCCTTGTCCTGATCCCTGCAAAGAAGACTCCTGTCATGCAGATTTACCTTGCTCTGCAGAATAACAAGATTCCTCAACCCACAAAATTCTTTCTGCCTGGAATACTTTTAACAGTATGATCTGCCTAGCTCATTTAAATCATTTTCTGAAGGCTGCTGTAAATATGCTCTCTGTGACACCCACAACAGAACTAATTTTCCCTCCTTTTGTGATATCACATATCTTTTGTACATTTCCACCTTGTAATCTATCCATTACATATCGGTACCCATGATTGAAATACAAGCCACTTGAAGCAAGATACTAGTTTTATTCATGTTTCTGTCCATAGTATCCAGTTCTTGGTAGGTGCCCCTAAATTTACTTAGATAAATTAATGTGTGAGCATAAAAATAGTTACTGCTCTTTTTAACCTCTTTTAAGAGTAAATTTCAATCCACCATGGATATGTTCTCTGGTTAAATTATGAATTTATGAACTATATAAAGTAGTGGTTATTGTTTATTTTCACATTTTCATTAGCAATGTAAATATAGTTTCTCATGAAAAATTACTAGAATTTTTAAAGCATTCTCTAATTCAATGGCAAAGTGATTATCAAAAACATTACTTTGATATTTAAAATTAATAGCAAGTATATCAGCATAATTATTATTAAATAATTTTAAATACCGGAAATAGATATTATTTCTCTGCAACAAGAGATAGTTTGCATCATGCATGTATAAGATTTCTCCCTTAGGCCAAATTTAAATGTAGCTTTATAAATATCTGCTACTCATTTTATGTTAGGAGTGAGATATAGAAGACAGAAGTCATAGCTGATTGGTCAAAGAATTAGTAGAATAAAATTCCCTTGAATCTCTGTGGAAATTTGCATTTTTTTTTTTTTACAAACAAACTTAGAAGCCAATTCAAAATACATGCCTTTTGCTATTTTATGCATATCTTGTATAATCCTGCATTTTTCTGGAGACATGCATGGGAACTAGATAAAATTCTTCAGAACTCCTAACTCTATACTTACTGTCTGGGGTAATGGTGGTTGAAACTCACATTTGATCTGCTTTGAGCCTTTTGTAATATTTTATTTTCATTAATAATACATCTAAAATTGATATGCAGGTACTTCAGAACTTAATCTACACAGTGTCATTCATTTCATTTTTTTAAGAGGGCGATTTTAGTAACTAGATTAATCCTTTGATACCTACATGTTTTAAAAATATTTTGCATATGAAACATGAAATGTTTCACTATTCTCTCATCCTTATCAGCATATTAATTTCAAGGAATATCACACCAATTAGAAATTTGTTTATCCATCTTAGTCTATGTGTGTTTTGGTTGTTTATATAACATTGGAAATTGTCTTGTAGAGGACTGCATTATTACTAAAACAAAGATGGAGTAGTTTACTTAGGTAATGCATTATTTCTAATCTCCAACCATTATGTGTCAAGACAAAATCTTGACTGATGTTGTTGAAATGGCCTCTACCAAAGCCATTTACAGCTGCAACTTGGATTCTTAAAGATCTCGATAATGCCAAGAGCAGAGAGCATAGGTTTACCTGGCCTTGATGAATGTTACCCACACATTTGAGTTATTAACTCTGGCAATGTATCACCCTGGAAAATCTGAGAAAATAAAACAATTTTAGAAAAGAGGTATAAACTGTTTCAGGAAATGCTGTATTTTCCTCCATCATTTCAAACAATACCACAAATTAATTAAGGAATTGTAGTAAGTATGTATTGCTTTTTGTGTTAAATCACAGGAAAAATCTAAAATTGCAGACTTAACTTTAATTATACAAACAAATCTCTAAATAGAAAAAGACAATTTAAATAGCTATTGTAAATTTCATTTATAAATGCAATAGTGTGTTTGAATAATAAAGATTTTAATATTTTAATCAATCAAATGTATTTAGGTTGCTCCCTTTTTTACTCTTTACTAGAGGTGGAAAAGTAAAAGGAATCCTAATTCATCCTTTACATATGCAAATTACAGTGATGTCAGGTTAAAGATTCTAACTTTCTCTGCTGTCCCTTTCCACCTTGACTCTGAAGGCAGAGATATTAGTTCTGTACCTTCATTACTGCTGGCCTTACACATATATCTTGTCCCTGAGTGAAAAATCCTCTGCAAATTCAGAACTAGAAACACATTGACTTGCATCATAAAACAGAGGCTACATTATTTTACTTTTTTTACCCAAAGCTGTTGAAGGATGCCAAAGCTAAATTTCAGTTTTTGTTCTCTGTTTCTAAATTCCTTTAAGATAAAAAATTTTAATAGTGTATAAACAATTCCCTATAAACCATCCTGTATGATTTTTGAAAGCACACTTGCCATAAATAATTCAATAGACTTAAAGAAAGAATATGTAAGAAAATCTTTGTGGAATACTTGACGACTTATAATAAATAGCCACCTGCCTCAAAGTATTTTACCTGGTAATGTCCAAAATTTTACTGTTAATAAAGAATGGTTGAAACAAGTAATTTTCTTTTTTCAGCCAATTGATGTTCAGGAGTTCATTGCATTAATCTCCTTAAGTGACTAACAAGATCAGGCAGCGAACTATTTGGTTGGGTGGACAGTGTGGAAATCAGACCAAACTCAACCAAACTCTCACAGTGGCCTCTGAAAAGGAAAGAATACTAAAGCAAAAAGATGCACTCTCCATCTTTATCCTAAAAATGACCCTTCCTCCATTTCTATGTAGGATTCTCCAGAAAGCAGAGAGGAAATAAGGAAATAATCTATTGAGAATAAGCTATGCTGGGTAGGGCTAGTATAAGGATAGTCACAAAGTTACAACATGGACACTCCTACCTTCCACAATCATCATTTATCCCCAGGATGGAAGACTCAGCCATTTTTGACTGATGTTCCATTATATGAAAACTCTTTCTATTTCAGACCAATAAGTTAGCATGCTAAGAAATTTTATTGGTTGTGATAACTCTTTAAAAATGTTGAGACACCTATGCCAGTGTATTTAGAATTCCAAAGTGCTAGGTATGGTAAAAGTTTTAAATTTTGGTCAGTTTAATATTCTATGAGGCTTAGGTTGTTCATTAATTTAATTATTTCTCATATTTGTTCATTACCCTAGTATAGTACATTTTTACTATTGACATTTGGGAAATTTCATTTAGTTAATAAAGCCACTATCTTATGTGTATCAAAATGTTTCCCAGATTGGCAGTTGGCTACAGACATTTTTTTTTTTGGGAGGGGGTCCTTTATACTTGGATTTATGTATCCAAGGTTTTTTTGTAAAATCAATTATTTGTGAATTTTCCATTACTCCAATAAAAATTTGAGGCTGTACAGCCTCAAGTAATAATCTACCAGGCTTTTCTTGAGTTGAGTAGTTTGAAGGACTAACTAAGGCATCCAAATACTGTTTTACACAATCAAACACTCACTTTGCTGAATGTCTGGTGAGTTAAAGAACTAATAAATTGACTAAATAATAAATTTAATCTCAAATATTAGGTTATGATTTGTGAGAATGTATTTCCAATAAAGAAAAATGTATCTTGCTATTGGAACTTAACAGGAAAATAAGACATTTACAAAAACAGAAATACAATGTTGTCTCCAAGAGAATGATTTCTTTTTTCCAAGGAACATTTTTTGCAAAATATTTCCCTATTTCAAGGGATAGTTTTCAGTAATACCAACCAATTTATCAGCCATAGTATGCAGGGTACACTTACCGTTAAGAATATCTTTTGAAAGATGAAATTTAAAAAGAATACATGAAGTTTTAAAGAAGAGAGTTAGAGGAAGCAGTTAAGACTACTCAGGCACTTCTTTTTGTATGCCTGACTCTCACTGTTTTGAAGAAGGCATACAAAGCTTTACTAGGAAACCACACAGTGAAGACCTTATACCAGGAAAAGTTCATATGTCTTTTAGGTAAATTTATGAACAGAGTATAAATTCACACTAAGTAATATTTTATTAAATGAAATGTTTCCTCTGAGCTTTTCTCTCTTTAAAAATATAAAAGGCTCTAATACAAAATTTTGAATTAATCAACAATGACATCTTTCCATCAGTCCAAAACAATTCATAAAATTTATTTTTAACAGATTTTTATTGATTGCATAATATTGACTGGAAATTAAAAACTGTACTCCAGATAATTTAATAGTTCATAAAACCTTTGTCCTAATAAAAATCCCCACCTTGTTTTTTTCAATAGTGTTTCATACAAAATCAAAATATTATTAATCCTAGAATTTTATATGTAAAGTGTGTCTGGTGATTCACAGAAAATAGCCAAATATAAAATGATCCAAATTCATAGAGATATCACATAAGAATAATGATCCAAAAGTCAATTAAAAGTTCGTTTATTTTTTTAGCAGATGAAGGGGAGTTGGGGAGGCAGTCAGAAGGGGAAGCCTTATCTTGGGTGCCATCTAGTGGACTATTAAAAAATGCCATTGTCTAAAGTGGAAGTTAAAATGATGGTTATAACAACTTGAGCTCTTCATCTAACCATAAAAATAATAATGAGCATCTACTGAAAGGGTACATGGACTTAAGAAATAAAATTGTCTTAAGTAACACTGAAGATCATAGAGGGAATTTCTGTAAATAGAGACATTATTATCTTCATGAATATTTTTATAAACATGCTGATATAATCAGATAAAGAAAATGCTTTTAATACTTTTAAGAGATTTTTAACATTAAAATCACAGTCTTGGGTTCTTTAAACTTCAGTTGTTTTCTTTCTTTTCTAAACTAAAATTAAAAGTTAAATAATTTTCTGTAAAAACATTTATTCTCACTACATAATTTTTGGGACCATCTTTTGGGAATATCATCTTAGGAGAGGAATGAAGAGTCTTTCCACTGTTCCTTGACTGTCAATTTTTAATAAGATCCAAAAATATTCCTATTATTTGTGACCTATTTATTTCTAATCAGCTCTTTTGACTTTGGGGCCAAATTGACCCTGTATTGTTCTTACTGTTTTTTAATTCTTTTAAAATCATAGTGTATGTATTGGTAAGGCAGTATTTGATGTTCAACCTTTAATTTGCCCTAATATTTCTTTGTATAATCATCTCTCAATTCTATGCTTCGAATGCCTCTGTAACCCTCTTCATTTTATCAGAATTTCCCCTTCTATGTCATCAAGTTCATGTTCCTCTTTGGTTTTCTTTTCTTTTTTCTTTCTTTCTTTTTTTTTTTGAGAGAGAGAGAAAGAGAGAGAATTTTTTAATATTTATGTTTTAGTTTTCGGTGGACACAACATCTTTATTTTATTTTTATGTGGTGCTGAAGCTTGAACCCAGTGCCCCTTGCGTGCCAGGCGAGCACGCTACCACTTGAGCCACATCCACAGCCCCTCTTCTTTGGTTTTGTACACCCTTTTGCATTGTTTTTGCCACTGTAATGCCTTCTTATCTCCTTCAGTGTTTGCTACTAATCCCAAGGACTCTAACTAGAAAACTTTTGTGATCTCTAATTATTTTCTTGACAAATCCTTTGTCTCTCTATTCAAGAAGTGTTTACTCATTTGCCGTATTCACCTTCCTGCGGTTCCTAAGGTTATGTCAGTAATTGAGAAATATAACTTTAATACCTTAGTTGAAAAATATTGGTATGCACTTAATGGGATTCCTTAACTAGTTTTCTCACCATTTTGGGGAAATTGACAAGAATCTACTGAGGTCCTGATATATGTTTGGATTTAGCTTAAATTGTTTTGGAATTATTGAAGAAAAATAACAGTCTCCACAGTCTTAACAGTGTCAAATAATCAGCTGAGTGAGATTATCAGTTGTGAAACAACTAAAAGCAATATGAAATAAGTGCTACAGTTTGTGGCATTAATAGAAGTGTAACAAATTCAAAGAAATTAAAAAAAAATAGAGGAATGGTTTTAATTAGAGAGGAATGGTATTAATGAATTTATGTGAAGTATGGCACTTAAGTACTAAAATCTCTTATGGTTTGTGTGCCCCAAATTTATATACTGAAATTATAATGATATTAGGAGGTGGGGTCTTTGTGGAGGTGATTAGCTTATGAGAGTGGAACTGCCATGCATGTATTAGTCACCTTATAAAAGTAACCAGAGTTGCCTTGCTTATTCTATCATGTGAGGACATAGAGAAGATGTTCCCTCTAGGAACCGCTCTAGTCCTGGCCACATATCAAATATAACAGTACTTTATTCTTGAACATCCTAATCTCCAAAACCTTATGAAACAGATTCCTATTTATAAGCTACCTAGCTTGGACTATTTTGCTGTAGCAGCTTGAAAAGACAAAGACATTGGTTTAAATCATTTGGAAAAAGTTGGAATAAAATATGTGGCATGCTTTACTTTATTACTTGTTTATCATTACCTATATTTTCTAATAAATGCTGTTTCAAATAAGCCTTGATGCTGTGGTACTAATTTTTGTGTTTTTTTATCAGAGTGATAATGAATTTGAGTTTAGGTATATTTTAAATAAAAACAGGTAAGAAAGAATTTAGGAGAATTCATTGTCATTTTCTAGCATTTTTATACACTGTGATCATCTTTCAGTTTTCTTATCCTGGACTATGTCAAATAATGACATATAAGTTTTGGTTTTGTTGATAATTCAACTCCTAATTTACAAAGTTGAAGAGACTTAAACAGCATCTGGAAAGAAGGTAGGAAATTTTTAAGTTCATAAGATCCAGGGCAAACATGAGACTAAATGGAGAAAGGTATGGCAGTAAGAAACTTAATAAAATCCACAAATATTTACGGGAGTGAAAAGATCATCACTACTTGAACTTATGAACATTGTAATTCATGTAATTAATTTTTATTTATGACATGCATTCAAATTAAATATTGTACATGTTAACAAGGAACCATGTAATGTTTCCGTATTTGCATATTTTGTGTACTCTTTAGAAGGTGGTGATGATTTGTATGTGAGGTATCCAGCAAAAACTCATGTGTGAGACAATGCAAGAGGGTTCAGAGAAGAAATGATTAGGTTGTGAGAGCCTTAAACTAGTCAGTGAATTAATCTCATAGGGGTTTAACTGAGTGGTAACTGGAGGCATGTGGGGTGTGGATGGGGGAGGTAGAGCATTGGGGGTGTGGCTTTGGGCATATATTTGTACATGGAGAGTGGAGTCTCTCTCTCTTCTCTGCTTTCTGATGGGTCATGGGAACTACTTCCCTCTTCCAACTTTTCTGCCATGGTGTTCTGCCAGAGGAATAGAGCCAGTTTTCTAGGGACGAAGACTTCTGAAGCCATGAGCTCTCAAATAAACTTTTCTTTCTCTACAATTGTTCTGGTTGGTTCTGTTAGTCACAGCAGTGAAAAATCTGACTAAAACAAAGGTTAAACATATTTATCCTTGAACCTATACTATCTCTTTATGGAGAAAACCTCACAATTCATTCATCTTCCTTTTTGAAAGGTATAGTGGCTCTTTGCGCCCTACAATTGCCTTTCTGAATGAGAGCACAGCAGGTTTTCTTGTTTATATCCAATTGCAGCTTAGTGTTCACGGATCAACCTTTCCCTATCCCTCCTTCTCTCCCACTCTCCAAAGCCTCTGGTAACTGCCATTGTATTCTGAAGATGATGGGATCAGGTTTTTTTGACACAACAGTTTGTTAATTGGGTTTTAATCACTGTGACTAAAACAACTGACACAAACAACTTAAAGGAAGAAAAGTTTATTTTGGCTACAGTTTCCATCCTTGGTTAGTCAACTTCATCGCTCTGAAACTGAGGTTAGATAGAATATCATGGTGAAAGGGCAAGGTGGAGGGATGCGACTCAGTTCATGGTAGCCAGGAAACGAGAGAGAGAGAGGAGAGAGGAAGGATTGATGAGAAGATAAACTCAGGGCAAAACCCCAATGACCTACTTCTTCCAACTAGGTTATACCTAGTAGTTGATTGAGCTATCAGTGGATTAATCTACCAAATGGATTAATCCACTGATGAGATCACAGTCCACATGATCCAATCATTGCCTAATTACAATATTCAAACCTTGCTGCACTAGGGGCCATGTTTTCAACATGAGACTGTGTGAAGTATTCCACTTCCAAACCATAACACAGCACGTGAGTGAGATCTTGGAGTATTTGGTACTTGTCTTTCTGCATCTGGTTTATTTCCCTTAACATGGTGATTTCCAGTTCCATGTTGGTTCAAATGACAGGATTTCATTCTTTTGTATGGCTGAATAATATTCCATTGTGTATATACAGCATTTTCTTCATGCCTTTATTCGTTCATAGATACTTATGTTGTTTCCATTTCTTGGTTATTTTGAATTGTGTTGCAATAAGCATGGGAGTACACATGTGTTTTTTACATACCAATTTTTTTCCTTTGGATATGTACCCAGTATGGGGATTATTATATCATATGATAGTTCTCTTTTTAAATATTTGAGAAAAACCTTTACAGTTTGACATAAGAGCTACTAATTTGCATTCCCACCAAGAGTGTGGTAGAGTTCTCTTTTCTATACATTCTTACCAGCACTTGTCACCTTCAGTATTTTTTATAATGACCATTTTACTGGAATGAAGTGATAATCTCTTTATGATTTTTATTTGCATTTCTCTGATAATTAGTGTTGTTGAGAATCTTTGCATAAACCTATGACCATTTGTATGTCTCCTTTTGAGAAATATCTATTGCCAATTTTTATTGGGGGTATTTCTATAACACTCTTTAACAGGCAAAACTGAGTAGATTACTGTTTTCTAAGAATAAGGTATCAAGGGGCAAAGGGAGAGATAGATGTGGCTACAAAAAGCATCCTTAAGCTGATAGAACAGTTCTATATCTTGATTCTGATGTTGAATAAATCTTGTGTGATAAGTACAATGTGGAGTGCATGCACAAGTGTTTGCATATATAAACACACATGTGGGTTGTTTTTTGTGTGTGCATTTTTAAATTCTAATTTGTTATATAAGACAATAGAATGCATTACAATTCATGTTACACATATAGAGAACAATTTTTCATATCTGGTTGTACACAAAGTATATTCACACCAATCATGTGTTCATAAACGTACTTAGGGTAATAATATCAATCTCACTCCACCATCTTTTTTACCCCCATGCCCTCTCTCTTCCCCTCCCACCCCTTTGCCCTACCTAGAGTTCATCTAATCCTCCAATGCTCTCCCTCCAAACCCCACTATAAATTAGCCTCCTTATATCATAGAAAACATTTGGCACTTGTTTTATTGGTGATTGGATAACTTCATTAGCAATATATTCTCCAACTCCATCCATTTACCTGCAAATGCCATGATTTTATTCTCTTTTATTGCTGAGTAATATTCCATTGTGTGTGTGTGTGTGTGTGTGTGTGTGTGTGTGTGTGTATATATATATATATATCAATCATGTTTTCTTTATCCATGTATCTACTAAAGGGCCGTTAGGTTGATTCCAGTTTAGTTATTGTGAATTGTGCTGCTATAAATGTTGATGTGGCTGTGTCCCTGTAGTATGCTCTCATCAAGTCCTTTGTGTATAAACTGAGGAATGGGATAGCTGGGTCAAATGGTGGTTCTGTGCCCAGCTTTCCAAGGAATCTCCATACTGCTTTCCATATTGGCTGCTCCAATTTGCAGTCCCACCAGCAATGTATGAGTATTCCTTTTCCCCCACATCCTCATCAACACTTATTATTGTTTGTATTCTTAATAGCAGCCATTCTGACTATAGTGAGATGAAATCTTAGAGTGGTTTTTATTTTTATTTCTCTAATTGCTAGAGATGATGAACATCTTTTTATATATTTGTTGATTGATTGTATATCTTGTTCTGAGAAATATCTGTTCAGTTTCTTGGTTCATTTATTGGTTGGATTATTTGTTTTTTGTTTGTTTGTTAGTTTGGTGTTTAGTATTTTGAGTTCTTTGTATATCCTAGAAATTAGTGCCCTACCTGATGTGCAAGGGGTAAAAATTTGCTCCCAAGCTATAGACTCTCTGTTCACCTTACTGATTTTTTTTTTATGAAAAGAAGCTTTTTAGTTGAATGTATCCCATTTATTGATTCTTCATTTCAATTCTTGTGCTATAAGAGTCTTATTAAGGAAGTTGGGACCTAATCTGACAAGATGGAGATTTGGGCCTACTTTTTCCTCTAATAGGTGCAGTGTCTGGTTATTTCCTAGGTCCTTGATCCATTTTGAGTTGAGTTTGTGCATGGTGAAGGACAGCGGTTTAATTTCATTTTGTCGCATATGGATTTCCAGTTTTCCCAGCACCATTTGTTGAAGAGGTTATCTTTTATCTAATGTATATGTTTAGTGCCTTTGTCAAACTGTAATTTTGTGGGTTAGTCTCTGTGTCCTCTATTTTGTACCATTAGTCTTCAAGTCTATTTTTGTGTTAATACTATGCTGTTTTTGTTACTATTGCTCTGTAGTATAGTTTAAGGTCTGATATAGTGATGCCACCTATTTCACTCTACTTACTAAGGATTGCTTTAGCTATTCTGGATCTCTTATTTTTCTAGATGAATTTCATGACTGCTTTTTCTATTTCTATGAGGAATATCATTAGGATTTTGATTGGAATTGCATTAAATCTGAATAGTGCTTTTGGTAGTATAATCATTTTGATAACATTAATTTTGGCTATCCAAGAACAAGGGGACTCTATCCATCTTCTAAGGTCTTCTTTAATTTCTATCTTTAGTGTTCTGTAGTTTCCATTGTATAGGACTTTTACCTCTTTTGTTAGGTTGATTCCCAAGTGTTTTATTTTATTTTTATTTTTTGAGGCTATTGTAAATGGGGTAGTTTTCCTCATTTTCCTTTCTGAGGATTTGTCACTGATATGCAGAAATGCCTTTGATTTATGGGTATTGATTTTGTATCCTGCTATTTTGCTGAATTCATTTACTATTTCTAGAATTTTTCTGATGGAACTTTTTGGGTCTTCTAGGTATAGAATCATATTGTCAGCAAATAATGCTAATTAGAGTTCTTCTTTTTCTATCCATATCCTTTAATTTCTTTCATCTGTCTAATTGCTATGGCCACTGTTTCAAGAACTGTGTTAAAAAGAAATGATGAAAGAGGGCATCCCTGTCTTGTTCCAGTATTTAGAGGGAATGTTTTTAATTTTTCTCCATTTAGAATGATGTTGGCCTGAGGCTTAGCATACATTGCTTTTATGATTGAGATACCTTCCTGTTATCCCTAGTTTTTCTAGTGTTTTGAATATAAAAGGGTGCTGTATTTTGTTGAATGCTTTTTCTGCATCGATTGAGATTATCATATGATTCTGATTTATTGATTTCCATATGTTGAATGAAACTTGTATCCCTGGGATGAACTCCACTTCATTGTGGTGCACTGTTTTTTTTTGATATATTTTTGTATTCAATTTGCCAAAAATTTTTTGAGAATTTTTTCTCTATTTCTATTAGAGATATTAGTCTGAAGTTTTATTTCTTTCATGTGTCTTGGAATCAGGGTGATACTGGTCTCACAGAATGAGTTTGGAAGTGCTCCTTCTTTTTCTATTTCACAAAATAATTTGAGGAGTATTGTTATTAGTTTTTCATTAAAGGTCTTTTAAAACTCAGCTGTGTATCCATCCAATCCTGTGCATTTCTTGGTTGATATGCTTCTGATGGTATCTTCTAAATCTTTGCTTGAAATTGACTGGTTTAAATTGTGTATATGAGCCTGATTCATCTGGGGCAAATAATATTATAGTAGAAATTTACCCATGACTTTGATATTTTCTATTTTATTGGAGTACAAGCTTTCAAAATAATTTCTAATTATTTTCTGTATTTCTGTAGTGTCTGTCATGATATTTCCTTTACATCATGTATGTTAGTAATTTGAGTTTTCTCTCTCCTTCTCTTCATTAAGAGGGCTAAGGGCTTTTCAATTTCATGTATTTTTTCAAAGAACCACCTTGTGTTTTGTCAAATTTTTAAATTGTTTCTTTTGTTTCAAATTCAATGATTTCAGCTCTGATTTTAATCATTTCCTATCTTCAACTAATTTTGGTGTTGGTTTGTTCTTCTTTTTCTAGGGCTCTGAGATGTAATGTTAGGTCACTTATTTGTTGACTTTTTTTTTTCTTTTAAGAAACGACCTCCATGCAATGAACTTTCCTATTAGTATTGCCTTCATAGTGTCCCAGAGATTTCTATGTTTTACCAGTGTTCTCATTTAGCCCCAAGAATTTTTTTTTTATTTACTCCTTGACATCTTTTACAATCCAGTGTTCATTCAGTAGCATATTATTTAGTTTCCATGTGTTGGAGTAGCTTTTATTTTTTATTTTATCATTGTTTTCTAGTTTCATTTTTATCTGATAGAATGCAGGGTAGTATCTCTACTTTTTAGTATTTGCTAAGAGTTGCTTTGTGGCATAATATAATGTCTATTTTAGAGAACAATCCCTGTGCTGCTGAGAAGAAAGTTTGTTCATTGAAGAATGAAATATTCTATATATGTCAGTTAAGGCTAAGTTATTGGTTGTATTATTTAGTTCTATAGTTTCTTGTTGAGAGCTGCAGCCGAGTCGGGATGGCGCCTGGCATTTTGCCAGGGGGAGTGGTTGAGAGGTGGTGCCAGCAAGCCATTAGGATGGTTGAATTCCCATTGAGCTTTCATGGAGTTCCTAGAGAGTTCGCATGCATTTGTTGAGTTCCGGTTGAGCTCTCGCGTAGTTCCTAGAGGGTGGCATGGGTGGCGTTCATGTGAGTTCGGAAATAAATTTTGTTCCTGCTTGAATCTACAAGTCGCTGTGACCTCCTGGTTATTTGTGCTCAGCCAGACTGCAGCATTTAGTGGCTCATAGGAGGAACGCCTGAGGGTAAGTGATAAGATAAACTGCTCGCCCCTGAGGGCAGGGCGAGAGGATGAGTGACCATTTTAAGAGACAGTGTATTCTTCTTTTGATTTGTTACGTTTCTGCTTCAAGCTGCCTGCCCCTAGAAATAAATAGGATGTTAGAAAAGTTGTTCAGCTCTGAGGAAGAGATACAGATAGACCATGGATGCACATGTCAAAATATAGAAAAACTGATACAACAAATTTTTGTTCCATTTTTGTTTTGTTCTGTTTTGGTTTTGTTTTGTGTTATCTTGTTGGTTGTGTTATTTTTATAGCAGAAATATGGAACTAAAAATTAGTAAAAAACAAACAGAAAGTTAAGTAAATTACTACAGGAAGGAGGCACCCCAGTAAAACCAAGAACAGTTAGGGCATACATTGATACGATACAAAAGTGTAGCCCATGGTTTCTTAAGGAGGGGTTGTTAAATATATCACAATGGAACCATCATGGTGAAGATTTAAAAAAGATAGAAAAGAAAAACCCAAGAACTCTGCCAGTTGGCACATTACCATTATGGACATTGGTACAATCTTGTTTGCTTAGTTAAGGAGAAGACATTTTAGATCAAGTAAAAGAGGAAGTCTCTCAAGTTAGTCAGACAGGGCAAGAAAGTTTACAGAAGGAAAGGCTATCAGGGGACAAGTTACAATGGGAGGTAGCTACTAACACCTTTCTATCACGAGAGGGCATGGATATCCAACCAACAGCTTCACCTATGGAGACAAAATATACTGAGTGGCCCTCAACCTCCATAGTTGATAGATGGGATTCTGAAACAGGACCTCAAAGATTAGCATGCCCTGTATTTGAGGAGGCAGAAGAGCAGCGAATTTACCATGTTTTAGATTTCAAAACAGGGAAACAGCTGAAAGAGGCCGTAACAACCTATGGTCCTCAAACGCCCTTCACTGTAAGTATGGTCAAATCCATTACCAACTTGAACATGATGCCAGCATATTGGGCTAGTATGTGCAAAGCTGTGCTAAATGGAGGACAATATCTGTTATGGAAGATCGCCAATCAGGAATTTTGCACGGAGACGGCTAGGCAAAATGCAGCAGCCGGTTATCCTCAGAGAAATCTAGATATGTTGCTAGGAGAGGGACCTTATGAGGGTCAGCTGCAACAAGTTAGATATGAGCCTGCCATATACTCATAAATCGCTTCAGCTGTGGTTAGGGCATGGAAAACTTTACAGGGGCATGGAGATTTACAAAGTCAGTTATCTAAGGTAATACAAGGTGCTAATGAACCTTACACTGAATTTGTAGATAGGATTATACAAACAGCTACCAGAATCTTTGGGGATGTAGAACAAGCAATGCCATTAATAAAACAACTAACCTACGAACAGGCAAATAGATGGTGCAGGGAGGCCATTAGACCATGGAAACATGGAAATTTAAACACATATATTAATTTATGCAGAGACATAAATGAACAAGGACAAGTCTTGGCAGCTGCAGTACAATAGGCTTTAGGTACCAGCCCAAAAACATGCTACAATTGTGAACAAACAGGACATTTTAAAAGGAGTTGCCCCATAGGAGGAGGGTTTAACAAAACTAGGTATCAAAGGGGTGGAATGCTGGGTATTTGCTCATGATGCCATAGAGGGAGACATTGGGCTAATGAATGCCGTTCTCAAACCACCATAGAGGGTACTCTGTTATCAAAAAATGAACAAGGACCAGGTGTTTACCCACTATATCGTGGAGAAAAACATTGGACTTCATTGCCAAAAAATGGACAGGGGGGCCCCATGCTCTGGGCCCCACGACCACAAATATACGGGGCACTGGAGGAACCCAGCAACACCATCAGGGTAGTACCCAGGACACATTATCCATTAGATTCCTCATTAGACAAACCAGAGACAGCACAGGATTGGACATCTGCACCTCCACCAGAGCAGTACTAACTTCAGATATGGGAGTTCAAATCATTCCCACAAGGGAACAAGCCTCTTCCCCAAGGAACAGTAGGCTTATTATTAGGATGCAGTTCTTCTACTCTAAAAGGACTTATGATAAGTCCTGGGGTAATTGATCCTGATTATAAAGGTGACATAAAAATTATAGCCAGTTCTCCAAGGGGTATATCAGTAATTTCACCAGGAGATAGAATAGCATAGTTATTAATAATACCCAGCCTACATAGTAAATTTTCCAGTCATACTATAGAAAGAGTTTCCAGGGGATTAGGCTCCACAGGTGTAGATTGGGCTATGCTTTCTTTAAATTTAGATTCTCGCCCCATGCTAAAACTAAATATTCAAGGAAATTAATTTAATGGGATACTGGATACAGGTGCAGACCTTAGCATTATCTCTCATCAAGAATGGCCAAAACATTGGCCATTACAAGCCACTCAAATGCTTTGAGGCCTAGGAGTGGCAACTAATCCCCATAGAAGTGCAATGGTATTAGATTGGAAGGATCCTGAAGGATGTGAAGGAACTATACAGCCATATGTATTGGATCATCTTCCTATAAATTTATGGGGATGAGATGTCCTAGATCAATTAGGACTAACATTAACATATAACATCAATTCAAATGCGCCCACTATTATGGCTAGGAAAGGAAAAGGATTAGGAGAAAAAGGACAAAGTATAGTGGCACCAATACAAATAGATCAAGAAATAGATAGACATGGATTGGGTTTTCAGGAGGGGTCACTGAGACAATAAAAATTACTTGGATATCAGAAAGACCAGTATGGGTTCCTCAGTTGCCCCTCACTAAAGAAAAGATACAAGAAGCCCATGACCTGGTCAAACAACAATTAGCGGAGGGACATATACAACCTTCTGTATCTCCCAATAATACTCCCATTTTTGTCATCAAAAAGAAGTCTGGTAAATGAAGATTATTGCAAGATTTAAGAGCTATTCATAACAAGATGGTTATTATGGGACCTGCTCAATCAGGGATTCCTCAATTATCTGCTTTGCCAAAAACCTGGTATGTTTTAGTTATAGATATTAAAGATTGTTTTTTTCTTCAATTCTAATTCATCCCGAGGATAGTCCATGTTTTGCATTTACTATCCCTGCTCTGAATCATGAAGGTCCTGATCAGAGATATGAATGGAAAGTACTCCCTCAAGGGATGGCTAACAGCCAAACTATGTGTCAAATTTATGTTAACAAAGCAATCCAGCCACTTAGAGATCAAAATCCTGAACTACAAATATTTCACTATATGGGCGATGTATTTTTAGCACACAAAGATAAAAACACATTGCTAGAATGTTATGCCACCCTTACAAATTTATTAAAAAAATATAAACTAGAGATAGCAATAGATAAAGTACAATTAAATTTTCCAATTAATTTTTTAGGAGTTCTATTATCCTCAATCATGATCTGTCCACCAAAAATTCAAATACGAGTAGATCAACTCAAATCACTTAGCAACTTTCAAAAGTTATTAGGAGACATAAATTGGATAAGGCCTTATCTAGGCATACTAACAGGAGAGTTGGGACCTTTATTTGATATCCTAGAAGGTCCATCAGATCCAAATTCACCCCCGCATGTTAACGCCTGAAGCAAGAAAGACATTAAAAATCATTGAAACGTATATGGAGAATATGCATTTGGATAGAATTTATATAAGTTTGCCTTTATTATTTATTGTACTACCAACAAAAAATATTCCTACAGGAGTATTTTGGCAAGAAGGTTCGTTATTATGGATACATTTATCTTATTCTCCTAACACTATTTTTTACTAGGTATCCTGAGGCTGTAGGACAATTAATACTCAAAGGAATGAAAGCAGCAAAGAGAGTGTTTGGAATTTCTCCAAATAAAATTATTATTCTATATACTATGGGTCAAATTGATGAGTTAGCTAATGAGTTAAATACTTGGGCAATAATCATGTGCAAACCTAATATTTCATTTGATAACCACTTGCCATCTAATCCTTTGTTGTCTTTTTGGTCTTTGCATCCTGTAGTTTTTCCAAAAATGACAAGAAAAACACCTATCATGAATGCTCCAAATATATTCACTGATGGGTCAAATAATGGTACAGTAGCAGTAGTTACCCCTGATCAAACTTTTACATTTTTAGTACCCAAAAAATTCAGCTCAAAAGGTAGAGCTTAATGCAGTATTACAAGCTTTTGTGATGTTTAAAGATTCTGTATTTAATTTATTTTTCGATAGTCAGTATATAGTTAATGCTATAGTATCCCTTGAAGATGCTGGTAGGATTTCCCCTTCCTCTACTGTTTTCTCTTTGTTTTCCACTATACAAAGTCTAATCTGGGACAGAAAAGATCTATTCTTTATAGGACATATCAGGGCACATACAGGATTGCCTGGAGCCCTTAGTTTGGCCATGATTTAGCAGATAAAACTACACATGACATACATATATTTTCTACGCTAGAAAAAAATCCTTCCATGTCAATGCAAATACTTTTAAAAAGCATTTTAAAATAACTGAGGAACAAGGTAGACAAATAATAAGACAATGTCAAAATTGTGTGACCTTTTTACCACAAGTTAATCTTGGAGTCAATCCTAGAGGACTGATACCTAACCATATTTGGCAGATGGATGTCACACACTTGCCAGAATTTGGAAAATTAAAATATTTGCATGTTACAGTTGATATATATCTATTTTATTATTGCCTTTTCCCACATCATGAAGTTTTATTTATTTATTTATTTTTGAGCTCATACAGACCTAGGTTAATGTTTTTCTGATCAGTTCTATTTTTTGACTGTGGAGTTTTTGAGCATTTCAATGGGGATTTCACCTGTGAAAAGCTACAAGGCCTTTACTATTATGTTATGTGTTGTATGTTATGTGTGCACACTTGTGTTTTGTGTTATATGTCTGTATGTGCATATATCATATATCATATATGAGGAGCGCTCATGAAAAAATTGATCCAAATTTTTTTTATTATTCACTTGATTTAAAATGGTTTAATTTAAATTGGGTAAACAGCTGTTGAGGATTGTTTTAAAATGTAAACAAAAAAGGAGGTTAACAGATCTGTTGGTTTACTTTCACCTTTCCTTTTCTTTATATCTAATTCTATTCAGGATACTAAGTTGTTTAGAAAATTGCCTTTTTTGTGTTGCCTGCTGGAATGTTACATAATTTTTTTTAGTCATCACTGCCAGAATTCCTATCTTTATCCCAGTGCTGGTGAAGACAAAGATAAAACCAAACTACAGCTTCTGTGATAGCTATCACAACAAACTGTATAAACTGATGCATCAATTAATAATGTAACTCAACAAGTGATACTGAATCAAGGAGTCAATTTACTTTGGGAGGAAATGGACATATTAATGGATTCCTCTGCTTTGAACTGCTTGCAGAACTTGCCTGGACTATGTATCACTTGTATGCATAGTGAACTCTCTGTTGGTGCAGTGAATTGTGGTAGTGCTGGGGTATCTTTGCTGATGATGTCATTGGTGGTACAATTTTTCCAAAAGAGGCTGTCAATTAGCTTGGTGTCATGGCGTTTTGTATCCTTCCCTTTCTGCTTGTAGCAATTTGTTTATGGTGTTTGTGTAAAAAACCACTATCCACAGTGTGGCTAAATGCTGGGCTGGTAGTCAATAACGGGTAAGATCCAATTGCAATGGTACCAACCTAAGACAGAAGGCTGACGCCTTGAGGTCAGCTCATCTGATGACAGGTAAGGACCATATGTAGTATTGGACAACCTAAGACAGGCAGGGTCCCTAAGCCACATACTTGTTGTTTAATTAAACAAAAGGGGGGAGATGTTGACAGCCGCAGCCGAGTCGGGATGGCACCTGGTGTTTTGCCAGGGGGAGTGGTTGAGAGGCGGCACCAGTGAGCCATTAGGATGCTTGAATTTTCCTTGAGTTCTCACGGAGTTCCCACTGAGTTCTGGTTGAGCTCTCCTGTAGTTCCTAGAGGGTTGCATGGGTGGTGTTTGCGTGAGTTCAGATATAAAATTCATTCCTGCTTGAATCTATAAGTGGCTCCTGACTTCCTGGTTATTTGTGCCCACCCAGATTGCAGCAGTTTCTTCATTCAGCTTTTGTTTGGAAGATCTATCCAGTGGTGATAGCAGTGGGTTAAATCACACGGAATTATTGTGGTGTTGTCAATTTAACTCTTGAACTTCAGAAGATTTTGTTTGATAAACAGAGATGCCACATTTTTGGGGTATAATATTAATAATTGTTATGTCTTGTTGGTGTATGGTTCTCTTAAGTAGTATGAAATATCTTTCTTTATCCCTTTTGAGTAACTTTAGCTTAAAGTCTTCTTTATTTGAGAATAAGATGTAAAACTCTGGTTGTTTCTGCAGTCCATGTGAATGGTGTGATTTTTCCCAACATTTCATCTTCAGTCTGTGTATGTCTTTTCCTATGAGATGAGTCTCTTAGAGGCAACATATTGTTGTTGTTTTTTAATCCAATCAGCTTGCCCATGTCTTTTGATTGGTGAGTTTAGGTCATTAACATTCAGGGTTATTATTGGGACATGATTTATATATCCAGTCATTTTTGTTATTTAGCTTGACTTGGTTTCTCCTTTGATTAGTTTTTCCTTTAGTGTAATACATCTCTCTTCTGATTTTCATTGTTGTTTTTTGTTTCTTCGTCATAGAATATTTTGCCAAGAATGTTCTGTAGTGCTGGCTTTCTACCTGTAAATTCTTTTAACTTTTGTTTTTCATGGAAGGTTTTTATTTCATTATGAAATCTTAATTTTGCAGGATACAAGATTCTTGGTCGGCATCCATTTTCTTTCAAAGCTTGATATATGTTGTTCCAGAATCTTGCAGCCTTCAGTGTCTGGGGTGAAAAATCTGCACATAACCTAATTCCCCTATATGTAATATGATTCCTTTCTTTCATGGCTTTTAATGTTCTCTCTTCATTCTGTATGTTAGGCATTTTCATTATAATGTGCCTGGGTGTGGATCTGTTGTGATTTTGTACATTTGGCATCCTGTAAGCCTCTTGAATTTGTCTTTTCAATTTTTTCTTTATGTTTGGAAAATTTTCTGATATTATTTCATTAAATAGACTGCTCATTCCTTTGGTTTGGAACTCTATGCCTTCCTTTATTTCAATAACTCTTAAAGTTGGTCTTTTTATGCTATTGCATATTTCTTGAATGTTTTGATCATGGTTTCTTACTATTATCATTGTGTGGTCTACATTCTTTTCAAGATTGTATATTTTGTCTTCATTATCTAAGGTCCTATCTTCCAAGCAATCTAATCTGTTGGTGTGCCTTCATTTGAACTTTTAATTTGGTTTATTGTTTCTTTCATTTCAAGGATTTCTTTTTGTTTTTTTTTGAAACCTCTATCTCCCTATTGAAGTAACCTTTTGTATTTGTTTATGTAGCTCTTTGTCAAAATGATCTTATCCTGTATTTGCTCTCTTATATCATCTTTTAATATATAGAACAATTTAATTATGTACATTCTTAACTTCTTCTCTGTCATTTTATCTTCTGTGCTGGCCATGGATTCTACTAATGTGGTATCTTGATTTGTTTGGGGTACTTTCTTCCCTTGTCTTTTCATATTGCTCATGGCCTTCCCTTCTAGCACTGTGGATCTGAGGCATTATTATTTTTACCCTATATGCTTATGGTGCCCCTTTAGGGTTTCAGTATCTCTTCTTTCAGGGATATGACAATGTTAACATATCCCAATATAGACAATATACCACCTAAAAACCAATAGCTGCTAATAGACATTTACAAATTGGTTACAATGTTCAGAAGTGATGAATTCAATTATTATCCACAATATAATCAGTAAGTTTGTAAAAGTGTTTACAGTTTCTAATGGTGGACAAAGAACAGGGGTGAGGTGCAGGAAGATATGCTGAGTAAGTAGGAGGTTAGGATATACAGTTTGAAAGAGAAATGAAAGAAAGTGGTTAGTAGCAGGCAAGTAGAGAGTAAATAATTTTGGGTAGACAAGTAAGTGGGAAGACGGAAGAGTACATAAAATAAACACACGTATATATTAAGAAAAATTAATAAATGTTAAATAGTAAAAATTGGAAAAAATGAAAATAAAATAATGTACAACACCACTGTAATATACTATTCAGTTGTCTCAGTCCTCCATATTCTAATTCATGCAAAGTACTTGGTTTCACATATGCTGGGGATGTGAGGGTGGGAAAACAGAGATAAAGAAGAAAGAAAAAAGAAAAAAAATCTTGAAGGAAGAAACAAGGATTGTTTTGGTTGGAGATCAGTACTTTTCCTGCTTCCCTTCTCATCCAATAAGTGGGATTGTCTGTTGTTAGCTGGTATTTCATCCCTCAGGTTGGTGAGATAACCAGGAAAAGAGGATTGGTCCTGGGTAGAAGGTACTGGAAGTGGGATATGGCACCTGCCTGTCCCTGAAGGGAGACTCATCTTAGGGATCTCTTTTGGGGCCTACTTCTGTGATGTGAGTGCCTGTCTTATTTCCTTATCTCGCCTGAAGACCTCCCAGTTCCAGGTCTCTGTAAGTCTCTAAGCTGTATCACATGCACCCTCTCCCTTAGTGTTTCCTAATAAAGGACCTCTCTCTTTGGGGGTTTTGTGTGTGGTACTTTGGGTGTGCTGGATACCTGCACCACTGATAGCAGTTTTGTGTTGGGTAGTCATTGAGCCAGGCCAGCAACTGCTGGCAAGAGCGAGGATTTAGGAACTGGGTAGCTGGCCAGCTGGAGTTCCAAACCGGGAGTTACCCCCACTAAAGATGGTGATGAAGGTGTCCCAAGATGGAGGCATTTGCTTTCAGATATGGGGTGTTGGTCAGATGCGGGGAGCCAGATGATGGCGTTAGACGATGAGTGCAAAGACATTCTGTGACGTGCAGCATGTGGCTGTGGCTCTATTCAGAGCCTGTGTGTAGTTCCATGGTGCAGACCTGCTACAGTGCATAGAGGACTATCTCTATTACTACAGAGTCCCAAGATGGAGGTTACTGGGGGAGCCCCACTTTGATTTATGGGGGTCCACACAGGAGTGGCAGCTGAATATCCTGCCCATCGGTAGCTACTAGGTGTCCTGTGTAGGACCTGCTTTCAGGATTTCCACTTGAGTGGGTGGCCAAAACTTTTACATGGGTGCTGATGCTGATGATCCTGCTCAGGCACCCAATAGTTCTGTCTGGGGGAGTAGTTGGGAGACTAACTCTGATGCTGAGGCCTGGAGCCCTTCAGGGCATGGTGGCAGTGATTCCTTTGTGAAAGCAAAAATATCACTAGCAGAAAATCAGTATTACCACATCTTAAGTCCCAGGTCATAGAGTGACACACAATGCCGCCTCTCTCTGGCTTGCATCTTGGATTTCCACATGTGGGTACTTTTAACATTGAAAAAATCCAAATAGGGTTTGGGGTTGTATCTCAGTTGTAGTATGCTTTCCTGGCAGGTGTGAGGCATTGGATTCCATTCTCAGCAGCATATAAAAATAAATAAATAAATAAAGGCATTGTGTCAAATAAAAATATTTTTTATAAAATAAAATAAAATCCAAATAATGTTTGTGGTTCACAGAAATATTAACTTCCTAGTTGTGATATAATGCTATAATGTTATTGTTATGCCATATGTTGTCATTGGAGGAAACTCAGTGAAGTACTTTCCCTGTAGCATTTCATATGACTGCATGCAAATTTGTGTTTCAAAGTACCAAATAAACACACCATGTTAGTCAACTTTATGTCACTGTGACCAAAACACTTGCGAGGAACAATTTAGAGGAGGAAAAGTTTATTTTGGTTCATGATTTCAGAGATTCAGTTCATGGTCAGTTGACTATTGCTCAGGGCCCAAAGTGAGGCAGGATATCATGAAAGGAGGGCATTGCAGAGTGAAGCTGCTCAGTTCATGGCACTCAGTAACCAGAGAGAAACAGAGAAAAGTCAGCAGAACACTACATAATTTCCAATGACATACCTCTAGTGACCTAACTTATTTCAGCAACTCAACATCTGCCTATCATTACCATCCAATTTGTCCATTCAAATTAGGATGGACTCATTAGGTTGCAGCTCTCAGAATCTAATCTTCCCTTTTCTGCATTAAAACAGGAGCTTTTGAAGACACTTATATTCAAATCATAACACACACACACAGAGTAAATATTTAGGTAGACAATAATATGAAAACACAGGAGAATGAGAAGAATAGAAGGATTGAAACCACATTTTGAGACGAAATTTACACTTCTGTTGGTGAGTAGGGTGTGTACAAGATGGGCTGCTGCCCTGAGAAAGCCCCTTTCAGTGTTAGCAGCTAATCTCAGCAATGTATGACTGACGGTGTTATCTCCCAGACTCAGTCAGCAAAGCTGGATTCTTTTCCATTACATTGAATAGTGTGTTGCAGCTTTCATTATTACAGGTCTAAATGATGGGTTATGCCCTGCAGTGATGCAGTAGATCCTAGCAGCTCACTACCAACTTCTTTTCAGGTTCTTGTCTTGCAAATCTGAAGAATAAAACTCATGGGACAATAAAAGGCAAGAGTGAGAGGAGTAGGATTTATTCAAGTTTGAAGAATAGAAACAGAACTCTCAGGGACAGGAGGGAACCCTCACAAGGACTGCTACTTGAGTGTGCTGGTCTAGGGGTTTTATATAGCATTTGGATCAATGCTGTTTTTCCAGATGTATGCTAATCAGGGTTTGGAAACACAGTAACACCATTGGTTAACCCAGCAATCCCATTCAGGTCTGCCCCACTTGCATTTTCCCATGCTGTTTGGGAAGCTGGAGATTGAGGTCTTGAGATGACGGACGCTGGGTGTTTGAGGCTGCAGCACTGAGTGGAGTGGGCACTGGCACCAGGCCTGGCTGGGCTCAACCAGGTTGTCACAGTGTGACAGGTTTGCACATCCTGGCTTGCTTTGGCCCTGGCTCAGGAGCCTCATGCCCAAGCTGGCATGGAGGGCTCTGCTTATCACCTGTGCTCCAACCAGCCCTGGCTGCCACTGTGAAGCTCCTCTACTGCTTTTTATTGGGGATTAATCAGCTGACACTAAGGCTCGAAGTCAGGGAGCCATGTCAAGAGCAGGGGGAAGAAAAAGAGAAAATTAAATTAAGAAAAATGAAGAAGAATACAAATAAAATTTGAAATAGTAACACAAAATTAAAAATGTATAATATATTCAATGAAGCTAATATTTCATTTTTTAAGGAGCTAATAAGTTCATAAAATCCTGTCAAGACTGGTTAAGAACAAAAATTACATAGAAAAATCTATGTTTGTAATGAAAAAATGGGAACATTATTACATAAAATATAAATGTTATAATTGTAATGAAGCTCAATGAACATCTCAATGCTACAAATTAATAGAAGAAAGTTCTTCCAAAACTTATTTTTACCAAAATGACACAAGCAGATATTTCCAAAAATTTAGTCTTATATCTATGAAATAATTGAATTTATAATTTAGAGTACTTGTAGTAGTAAAACTGAATAATTAGGTAGCTTCACTGATAAATATGACTAACCACTGAATGAATAATAACATAAAAAAATACACATTCTCAAAGAATATGAAAAAATGGTATGTTTTTGTCTACCTAATTTATATAACCAGCATGACCAACTTAAAATTTTACAAAGACATTACAAGGAAGGACCAATCTTACTCACAACATAAAGTTAAATATTCAAATAATACTGTGTAACTAAGTCTACAAATATTTTAAAAAGAAACATGTAATAAAAAATAAAATTTGAATTTCTGTTGCTATCCATAAGAATGTGGTTTAGTTCCACATATACAATGGTTGAAAGAAATTTGTAAGAAAAATAAGTTGTTACATATGTGTGATTCCAATTACATAAATTATAAACATAGGGAAAACTTATCTGGGCTTTTTGTCATGAGAATTGTGTTATCTATGTGAAGAAGTAGGGGATAATTACCAGATATGACCACAAAGATGTACCTAGAAATATGATAAATCACTTTTATTGACCTAGGTCAGTTAGATGAATGTAAACAGTGATTGCTATATTACTTATTCAAATATTCTAAAAATAAAATATATAACTGGGCCCAGTGTCACATAAGTATAATCCCAGCAAGTCAGGAGTGTGAGGCATATGATCCCAAGTTTGAGGCCAGCTTCAGAAATGGAGTGAGGATAAAATAAAATAAAATAAAATAGTATAAATGGGGTATGCAGCAAAGGTTCACTTCCAATGGAGAAAAACTGAGTCAAACATACATTATGCTAGGGAGGTAGGGCTAATGAGAGAAATGATATTGAGAAGAAAATGAGCTTGGAAATGGGATGAGGAATTCAATTGACTTTAAGTTGGTGTTCCAGTATCCTCAAAGAAAATTTGTTTAGACTGTTTGATATTAGCACTTAAATAAAAACTAAATCCTGCTTTTTACATAATGCAATTTAAATATGTAAAAAATTAATAAATTATCCTTTGGACTTCATATTTCAGGGCAGGACAAAAGCAAACCAGCAAAAGAAGCATTTAAAAAAATAAAAGTAGGGGCTGGGGATGTGGCTCAAGCGGTAGCGCGCTCGCCTGGCAGGCGTGCGGCCTGGGTTCGATCCTCACCACCACATACCAACAAAGATGTTGTGTCCGCCGAGAACTAAAAATAAATATTAAAAATTCTCTCTCTCTCTCTCCTCTATCACTCTCTCTTAAAAAAAAAAGAAAAGAATAAAAAAATAAAAGTAGGACAACCACAATTTATTTCTCCTTACTTAACATTGTTGTGCAACTAATGATGTTGAGTTTAACAATATCTTATTATAATATGGAATATATACAATGAAGGGTATGTGGAGACATGAGTCCCTGGTACTAGTTGCCCAATGACTGGATCTGGCAGGGTATAATATGCATTCTAGAGGAAGAAAATACAGTCTCTGTGTTCCCAAAAGACCTCTTGAAAGATTGAGGAATGACTAGAAAGGAATACTATTAAGCATATAAAAAGAAGTAGAAGATTATGCATATTGATGTTGTGTCAAATGTTATTTGAGGGGCAATAAGTGGTACAATCTTGCTGGCAAATGTAATTCATACTGAGAGCGGTGGAAATCAAGTTCACAAGAGATTATTAAAGACTGATGCTGGATTGTACTATTTTAGCAATTTTCTCTTCCACCAACCTTTTTTATTTTAGGAAAGGTTCAATTACTTATTAAATGGTAGGCACAATGGAACTGACCTTTGCAAAAAAATGTTTCTTTTTTCCTTTTGCATATCATAACTGATAGTGTCTATTTTCTCACTAAACATTCATAAATCTTAAAATATCTTTAGGGTACAGGTGGCAGGATGGTGTGGAAAAAATATGAGAAAAATAACAACTTGTCTTTGTAAGTTTCTTGCTTCCAGGACTAGAATCTCTCTGAAGCAAGTCTGCTTTCATGAACAGGGATTAGAGCAAACCTTTCATCTTCCAGAGGCAGAGAGGATGGGCTGCATCCTGTTCTTTCAGAGTCTTATTATTATTGGTATCTCTTGTGTTCTGGTCACTGGTTATATTTGATCAAATCTCCACCAAGAATCAGTAGTTTTTCAAGTAATTCTTCATTTTATTATCAACATCGCCACCTACCAATTAGATTCACTTATCAATATTATTTTTAAACCTAGCCTCCCTTTTTTATTATCTCTGGACCCCTAGCAGAAAGATCACAGTATGAAAAGGCCTTCATGCTTGTCTTCACATTTTACCAAACTTCTTCTTAATACCATCCCTTGTGTGAATAAGATTGACGTTTGTCCAAAATCACTACAACAGATGGATCCTGAAAAGCTTTCTAAGTTTAGACGTGTTTGTTTGCTTTTTTATTTGCCATATAAACAGAAAGGGAAAACATGAAAAAGAAATCTCATTTTATGAGCACCACGATATCCATTTTATTTCTACAAAGTAGAGGACGACTTAATATCACCTCTTCTATGGACTGACTAGAGGAACTTGGTGTTTTAGTCAGCTTATTTGCTGCTGTGAGTAAAAGACCTGACCAAAACAGTTGTAGAGGAGACAAAAGTTATTTGGGGGCTCACAGTTTTAGAGGTTTCAGATAGCCAGTTTCTGAGGGCTTGAGATGAAGCAGAACATCATGATGGAAGAATGTGGTGGAGGGAAGCAGCTCACAGGAAGGTCAAGAAGGAGAGAGAGAGAGAGAGAGAGAATCCATTCTCCTTATACAAAATATATACCTGAAAGGCTCATCCCCAATAATCTACCTCCTCCAGCCATATCCTACTCACCCTCAGTTACCTTTTCTGCAAATCCTGTCAAGGGATTAATCCACTGATTTGGTTAAGGCTTTCAAAACCCAAAGATTTCTCCCCTAAACCTTCTTCCATTGTCTTACACATAAACTTTTGGGGAACACCTCATATTCAAACCACAACACTTGCTAACATTACAAATGTTGCCTGACATATGCCATATTTACTTAGTTCCAAATCTGAGCTTAAATGGTCTAATAATTTAACTTATGGTCCTTTTGATAAGCATGTTTCCCTAATTCAGATTGACCGCAGTGACTTACCTTTTCCAAAACCCAACAAAAAATGAACGTAGATCTCAAAATACAAGTCAGTTTCATCTTTCAACTCATCCTTATTGTTTAACAGAATCAGTAGTGATTCTGAAAAAGAAAAGCCTGTCTATTAAATTGCAGAAGATATGGGTAAAGTGCAGTACATACTTCAACATCAATAATGAAAATATTTTAATTTGTAAGATGAAAATATGATTTTGAAATGTGAGTGATGTTAACTATATTCTATCCAGTGTTCTCTAAAAGAATAAAGAAACTGATGAGGAGAACAGTAGATACCATAAAGCATGCTACATCATAAGATCAAGATTAGTGTGTGCTTCCTTCTACTTATTCATTTATTCAATATATATAGTGGGAGGGAAGATCACATAAATGGGTTGAAGCTTGCTTCTTACAGACAGATGTTCCAAAATCAAATCTATCACTTTCTAATCTTTTTCAGTTACTTAGTATTTCTCTGCTTTAATTACCTTATCTGTAAGATGGCAATAATGGTTTTATCTTAATGTTACCATAAAACTTAAAGCAAATACTACAAAAATATGTAGGAATCTCCTATTACTGCCATTATGCTTTATGTTTTTACTCCATTAATATCAGTTTATCTAATCTCATCAATAATGTTCCTAGCTGCTGTGGTTTGGAAATAGTTTGGGCATACAAGATACCTGTACTAGACTCTTGGTCCGCAGTGTAGTGATATGACCAGTGGTAATTTTTCTGTGTACCTAATTAGTGATATGTCCTAAAGTAAGACCACCTCGCATGCTTGACCCCTTCTCCATAGTAATTTCTCTTTGCAATTCTCCATCATACTGTGATGCATCCAAACTGATAAGGGCCACCTGATTTACTCTTTGAGTCTCTAAAACAGTGAGCAAAAAACCCCTCCTAAATAAGCCTTCAAAATACCAAGCCTAAAGTATCACATTATAGCAACAGAAAAAGGACAAATATACAAACTGAAGCTGATACATGTTTCTTCAGGCCATGTATTTCTGGACCTGTTTATTATTCCATTGTAGGTATTATGACATTGCAATCTACATTTTTACATGTCATCTCTCTGTCTATTCTTTTCCCCCACTTTTGTTTCCTTTATAGGATTCTATTCCTTCAATAAAATTGCACTCTTTCATTGTATAGTTATTGTGATGTAGGCTTTCTGAGGAATAGAGTGATAAATACCCAAGACTCTCCGTTCAAGAGGCAGTTTCTCTAGTGGTATATATATAGAAGTGAACAAAGATGAAAAACCAAGAGGCTGTGTAGAATGTTACAAAGAACACACAAAAAAAAAATAATGGGTCCGTCCAGACATGTCAGATGAGATGAAAATATCAGTGATGAAGTAAGGAGGTTAGCAAAGAGTATGCAGGCATAGAAAGGATGGAAAAGTGTTTAGAGGCAAAGAGAAACTATTCTGAGTTTGAAGGACTAGAGGAGACTAAGCAGGGTTAAATTTTTGAATACTGTGTTGGTAGGCAAGTAGGAATACAGGTGGCATAAAAAGGAGTCAAGTTTGCACAAGTCTGTAGGTGGCCAATCAGTTTCTTTTCCTTACCACTTTAAAGCATCAAGATTGTATTCTAAAAGCCATATGAAAACATTGAAGTGTTTTAAAAACCATCACTGTCTCTGACTTGAGTTACTGCAATCATTTACTACTTCACTTCATTGCTTCCTGTCAGGCCAGGATGATAAATTAAAAAAATCCAAGCCTGGCCATATTGCTTTGCTGTTTAATAGTTTTCAGCTTATCTTCAGAGTCTAAAGCCTCTGCATTTCCCCTTGGAAACTGCATAATAAGCACGTTGTCACATACTTTCCCATAACAACATGAGCCCCTTGAGGGGGATTTTCTAACCAGTGTATGGCTAGCATCCAGCTCCATGTCTGATACATGGTAGTTGATCAAATTTAATAATGTATTTAGCCAACAGGGATGATTAAAATTTGAATTAGAGATATGGATTAAATACCTTTGAGGCCTTTTCAAAGCCATAATTGCACAACTCAGACTGTTTATAACCAAAGTTTGGTCCCTTGGTCAGCAACAGCAACATTGCCTTGAAACATGCTAGTAAGGTAAGTACTTGAACCTCACACCAGATTTACTGAATCAGAGACTCTGGGGAAGTTCCCAATGACTTGTGTTTTAATAGGCCCTCCAGTTGAATCTTATGCCCACTAAGGTACCAGACCACTTTCTATACCATTCATGTCTCTGTAGGGAGTGGGTTTGTTTTGGAACATTAATGGGTCACAGCAATAAAACTGTTGTACACTATTAAAAGGGCACTAAATTGTTTTTCCTTCTCCAATGTGTACCATTTGAGGCATCTGCTGGTGCTAATTGGATTTTTCTTCTTTGAGTTCAGTAAGAAAGTTATTTTTATATGTTTAAAATTTCCAGGTTGAGTTAATTTACTTGATTCATTATTTTTTTTTATAAAACTTCAAGCTGAGTTCAACATCTGATAAAGATTCAGACCCTGTCGTCTTAACTGTTATTTACCAACTTAGCCGTGCAAATGAACAACAACAACAAAAAGTTATAGAGCAGTTTTAGAGCTATTAATTAGTGACAAAATTTAGATAAACAATTAGAAATGACAATTTGGGACCCAGAAAGTAGAAAAAAGTTCAATTTCACATATTGATTCAGGCATTCCTTTGACATTTGGATCAGTGAGTTAAACAGAACATGAACCAGAACAACGATTTCATTTTTCCATAATCAGCAGGATTTCTGAGTTACAATTGCTGCCTTTGTTTGCTTTCTTTTCACTCATGAGCATGTTGTGACTTCTTATTCTCCTGATTGCATTATGAACATTGTTTAGAAAGGTAAATGCACTAGTATCAAATTGAAAGGGTAGTGTCATTGAATACAATGGCTGACATCTTTAGTACCAATTCCTGCTTCACAATGATGACAGAAAACAAATAATTTCAGCACTGAAAAGTTTTTGCAAAAGACTATAATCGATAAACCACTAATAGTTTCTGTTCATACTGGTGTGAAAAGAAAAAGAAAGAACTATAAAAATGTAGTTACTGTAATCTGCATATTCATATTCATATTTTTAAAAATCTGCTAAATTTTGATGCTTTAAATTAGATTTAATTAAATTTTTGCTCATAAAAAAGGAATTATGAGATATACCATTCACACATCATCTGATTCTACAGAAAACATTTTGGACTTGGGGATCATGTGAATCTCCAGAAAACACAGTTGATCCTATATTTTTTATATAAATCAGTTAAAATTCAAAGAGGTTAAATGACTAGTGTGAAGATAATTTATGGCAAAGTCAAAAAACTGCACTAAATCTAAATTTACTGTTTTTAAAGAAAATATTTATGAACATGAATATGTATATATGTGTATAACACATTTAGGTAACATTTAAGACCCTGTAGATAACCGAGAAAAATTGGGAAGTCATTTTAAAACTGTTTGATGATTTGATAATTGTCTTACACATTTCACCTATTTTAGTTGGATTTAGAAATTCTATTTTTAAAAATCTTTACTTGAGGTCCATGTTAAAGAGAAGGGAAATACTGTAGCTTAGAATATCTCATACTCCATTTCTCTGTGTAGCAAGGAAGCCAGTTCATTACATGTAATGCCAAACTTTCATAAAAGAAAATACAGATGAACTCAAATTCTTTTCTTTATATTTAGCAAGTTAGTATAATTAATTCAGTATACAGTTATAAAATCCTTGGTCCCAGTTACTATTCATGGGATTAGGTTACAACAGAAATGAAATAAAGAAAAATTCTTGCTCAAACAGAGCTTGCATTTTAGTAGAGGAATTTAGCTAATAGATAATACATTAGGAGAATGTATAGCACATAATATGCATGAAGATACTAACCTTTCATGCAAGAAAAGACTTTAAATAACATGAAGGTAAAATTTCAGCTTTTTTTCTGTATCTCAAATAACATTCCATTCTTCACACTTTATCCAGTTTTAAATCTTTTGTGGCTCTAATCCATATGCACATGTAAAATAAGACAGAATTGGCTCTAAATTAGAGCCAAAAGGCAAAAGATGAAAAATTAAGATGTACAGGATTAGTGTAGGGTATATTTAAAATAGAAAGGTCAAGAGGATACTTGGAAATGTAAAGAATGTGTGAGAAGAAGCCATATGTATTTATTGGCTAAATAAACTGTTAAGTGCAAAAACAAAAATTCCCCCCAGAAAGAGAGGACCTGATATGTTCAAAGGGGAGAGAAGGGGTTACTTTAAAAAAGAAGAATCTAGAGGTAGTATAGAAGATGAGATCAAAGAGGCTTCAACCCAATACTGCCTTTCACATTTCTCTCCTGTACTCTTCTTTTCCCTTGAATTAATTGTATATAACTATTTGTTATGTCTACAGTACTGTTGGGATTGATTGTTGAGAGATGGAAGAAAATCAGATATAATATAGGAGGATAAGGCTTTACTGAGAAATGCTTATGATTCAGTGGTGATAGGCTGAACAGATAGCACCTACACTCCTCCTGGTGTTTTAGTGGTGAATGGCTCGATGCGTGACATGTATCCTTTCTACAATGCCCTCAGGTCTGCACCAGTCACTGCTGAGTGAGGGGTTTTATATGTTAGACTCCAGAAACAGTGATGTCCTCAGCATTAGCTTGCTTATTTTGCTTGTATGAGCAGCATCCCAAGGAGCAACTATTATGGAGTATGTACAAAAAGCAACTTTCCAAAGACAACTTTAGCTTGTCCTGATTCCTAGTGTGCATGAGAGAAAGTCACTGACCTTTAAGATAGCATTTTTCTAGTCATTCTGGTCTAGATGCTCTCGTTGTTCCATTGGGTTGGCTAGACTTTTGGGAACTGAGGGGGAAATTTCAGGAACATGGTTTTTCACTACCCTCCTTTCCTTTAAGGGTGATGCAACATTGTATTAACTCATGGTCCTTAGTGGTCATACCTCTCATTGATAAGGTAGGTAGTTACAGAGCAGTTAGAAGTAGGTATGGCTCCAAGCAAATTCCCCATGTTCTGCAAACTTTCAGACTTGGCCCAGAAGAACCCCTAGAGTTGTTTTCTATTTAGACCACATCATATTATTTCTACCTAATTTTATTCCAGTATAGAATCCCTAGACCAGTCTTTAAAATTCCATGGGATACCAGATATTAAATTAAAATTTTAATCCATGCTTCCCATGATAAACTGCTGATAAATCTTTTTTAAAAAGTGTTGGTAGTTGTGAACTGATGGTAAAATTCAGCTGATACCTGCCATATAAGTCACAGGAAATAAGGTACATTGTCTGAAATTCAGCTAACCTCTGTCCTGATTTTTTTTTTAAACTTAAATCCAGCTACTAATTTTTGGGTTTATGTGGCTAGAGCTCATGACCTTAGTAGTAGAGTAATTAGAGGTTTCAGGATCACAAGTACCTACATTTGGATTAAACTTTTGCCTTATAAATTTGTGAAAGTTGGATAATCTCTGTATATTATAGTTGTTGAATTGGGATAATGCTATCCAATTCATGGAGTTAATAAAAAATTAAAATGGAGTGACATATACCTTTATTGTTTATGATAATGGAGTGATATATACCTTTATTGTTTATGATAAAGATTAAAAGAAAAATACTTTTAAGTACTCACCGCAACATAGTGTGGTAAGCATTTTGAAAATGCTGGCATGATAATTAATAAAATGTTGTTTGCCAAATGCTGAATTTCTTTTAACATATTAGATATGCATTTTAATTAGTAAACATATACAAGTTTTTCAGAAATGTAGACTTCCTTTTATGTTCTTTTTAATTTAAACAAGTTAATTTCCTCTCACAACATCCTGGCCTTTGGATTATATCATCAGTTTGCAGAGGAGCAGTTGGCTGAGAATGAGAGTGGTTCAACTGCACAGAGGAGAGGTTGTAACAAGTCTGAATACTAGTGAACATTCACACTTTGGGAGTGTCAGGGGTTCTAGTTTTCCCAACAAATTATTGCACTGTTAATAAAAGTGAATAAAGACCACTCAATAGGAATTTAAGAATTTTTAAGGCACTTTCACTTGTGCCTTTATTTATTTCTGACAGAAACTCTGATTCTCAGTGTTCAAGTGTTTTCAGTTTCTCAGTTCTTAAGTGAATGGCCCCAAACTGAACAACAGCAAGTTTAGCTAACATAACTAATACCTGCAAATTCCCAGTCTGAGGGACTTTATACCACAGTATTTCCACTTCCTTGTGAAAGATGATCGCTGGCTTCATATATGAATAGGTATTGTAGATTTCATTTATCCATGGAAAACAATCTAAGGAAGGTAAATCTTAACCAACTGAGAAATTTTATTAGTCATCTCCAAAAGATATTGGTATGCATACACTGTAATTTTTAGGTTAAATTTGAATTAATGGGTGATAATAAGAATACACTAAATTAAATAGTTGGAGGCATAGAAATCCTTTAAAGGTTTGTTAAAATTGATGCTATTGTGTTTTAGTCAGCTTTATCACTGCTGTGATTAAAGCACCCAACCAGAACAATTATAGATGAGGAAAAGTTTATTTGGGGCTTACAGTTTCAGAGGTCTCAGTCCATAGAAAACCAGCTCCATTCCTTGGGGGCTTGAGGTGAGGCAGAATATCATGGTGGAAGAATGTGGTGGGGGGAAACAGCTCACATCATGATCCAAAGGCAGAGAGATAGACTTCACTTGCCAGATACAAATGTATACCCCAAAGACATGCCCCCAGTTCTCACCTCCTCTAGCCACACTCTATCACTTTAGTTACTATTCAGTTAATCCCTATTTGGGGATTAATTCACTGATTGGGTTAAGACTCTTACAAACCAATCATTTCCTCTCTGAGCCTTCTTGCATTGTCTCATGTGTGAGCTTTTGAGGAACACATCACATCCAAACTATAACATTTCTAATATTTATTTGAAAAATACATAATATAGTATATATGTTTACATATAGTTTAACATAAAAGCATACTGAGACGAAAATAAGTTATAAATAGCATTGCCCCTTTATAAAGGATCTTCCAACTCTCATTAATTTTGCTAGAGTTACAAGTTTAAACTTGGAATTTTAAGTATGGACTTTCTCTACAGAAATATATTCAGAAATTTTTACTTAGGGTAAAAGATTGCCTTAATCAAGAAAGACATGCATATATGTGTTAATATGTATGTGTATGAATACATATGTCAGAAAGATGAGGAAAATAGTAAAATGATTTAAGGTAATTGAAAAGTGATATTCAGAGAAATTAGGCATGATTGGTCCAGATACAGAGGAACCAGGAAACAAATGGTGCAATTGGTTAGTGCTATAGGACAGGAGAATTTGCAGATGTAGACTGAGAGAAGAAGAAAACTCTTTTTGCCAGCTTAGGAGAGGCAGGGAAGAAAAACAATAGAACAAAGAAATGAAAGTAAATAGAAATAGGAAGGAGAAAAGAGTTTGGTTGGAAGCAGTGACTTCTGAGGGACTCTTCCCATCCATACTATAACTGCAGCAAGCAGATGGCTGCTCCTGGGCAGTGGTTGCCTACTCCCATGCAGATATTTTGCTTTTCTTCCCCTTTGCAAATGCCTTAGTTAAACTTAACAGTTGTTTTAAAATAGAAAGATCAAGTTTGGGTGTACATGTTTGAATCAATTATGAAAGATAACTGTTCTTAGAATTTATCAAAAAATACTCTAAGTAAGAATGCACATAAAAAAGTATAAATAAATACAGTTCAGCTTAAACCATAAACAGCTCATTGATTCAATCACAAGTTAGCCTACTGAAAAATATTAATTGCAATGGCTTTTAATGAAACATGGTCATCAGAGTTTGTGTACTCTCTATTAGAAAGGAATGAAGAGAATATAAACACTCAGTACATTATGTAAATTTTTATCTTTTTTAATGTTTTTTATTGTATGAATCACAACTCAGATATCTGTAAGCTGACCTAAAATAGAGCAAAGCCATTCAGTAAATCAATTCTTTAAGCAGCAAATCTTTAAAGATACTCATCAACAAGAATTCCATCAAATAACCTTTGAAAGAATAAAGTGCATAATGAGAATTAAAAGTTTCAGCAATACCCATTAGGGTATTCTACTGCACCATTGATTCCACTAGTATCAATTGCTTTCAGTTAGCTGAACTCTTGAGTGTTTATTGGGAAGGACTAATAAACCACAATCAATTTTCTTTTTAACCTCACAAGGGTAGCTTTAATAAATTAAATGCTCTTCTCTGCTTTCCATTTAAGACACATAACTAATAGGAATATCTTGAATGGTAACTTTTATAAGTCTCTTCTCTAAAAACTGAAAATAAAGAAAAACACATGAATTTAATTGGCCTGTGATTCAAATATTGACACTTTATCCCCCACTTTAGATCTTCAGGATTCTTGTGAAGCTATTAGTATGTGACTTCCTTTTGTTTGAGGTTCAAAGAAACAAAGCTATTAAAGGCATTTTGTGTTGTCAGATAATAAATGCAAATTGCTTCAGTTATACTGAGGTGCTAATATTTATAATGGCAAAAGCATAGATGGCTAGGTAGTAGATAGATAGATGAATGGCTCATATCCCAAGACCAATGCTCTTAGATGCTTGTTAATTTCAGAGGAAAGTTGTTTTAAACTAATGATCTGAACTCTTAAAATTTTTGTTTAAGGGGGCCCTGTCAATACATCAAAAAACAGGTATATTGTCTGTATTTAAAGTTAAAATATATTTATTAAATGGAATAAAATGTTAGACTAAAATTGATAAGAGTGGTGTTTAGAGATTATAAAATTATCAGAGTTTGCATCTTGATTTTCAATTCAGATTTACTCTAAGATAAATCCTTAAGAATTAAGCATAAAACTTAAAACAGAAAATACTGCAGAGATTTAGAATATAATTAATCGAACATTTGATTTTGTCCTGAAGGATATAGTTTGTTTCAAAAACTTGATAACATGAGTTTAATTATTTTTTGGTCCAATCCAAATGGTAGTATCTTGTTGAATTGGAGTCATTTTTCAAATTTACCTGGAAATATTTCTATCAAAGGCAATTTTGAAGAATATTAACATTATTTCTACATTACAGGTATAATTACAAAATAAAACACTTTCTATTATTAATTTAAAAACAGAAAATACTGACTTACTGCCATCAAACAAAAACCTTCAGTGTAAATTCCAGTCAAAATCTGAGCAGCCACCTTCTGTTAAGGGAGACATAAAATTGATACATCATTGTTAGAATTTAGGGTGGATAGATTCTCGTTCATAACTATCACAGTTTAGATATTTCATCTTGCAAATAGGCATCCCATGAATCTATTAGAATCCTGATTTACATTGGAGTTGCTTACTAAAATGTCTGAACTTCGTGAATTAATTCAAAATTTTGTACTCCTTGGACCTAGAATCTGTCTGGTGGATAGTTAAATCCTGTAAATGCCCTTGGCTTGGACTTTTAAAACAGTCATTATCCGTGATTATTTTATAATACTCTGATTGTGTATGGTGTGGATTTGTACATTTACAATAATATGTAACAAATTAGGACAAAAATAATATAATATTATAATACAGTGTGATTCTCAACCTGGAAAAATCTCAATGGGACACATTCATTTAGGTGACAGAAATTATTAACAACTGGTTCCCTGCTTACCTCTTCTCTCAGACTGCTTGGTTTTATGTCCTTTCAGTGAAAGATAAGTATAAAATATATGTAAATATACATGTATTTTATGTACATATGTATGTATATATGCATATATATTTATGTACATATGTATATTTAGATTTAAATATATCTTTAAATTATATATATATAAAGCATATACATATAATTTAAAGATATATTTAAATTAAGCAATATAACATAAAATGTAGATTTCAACATGGAAGCATATTAAATGTATCATTGATCTATTATTATGTGTGAACTAAGCTCTCATTAATTATCAGCAAGAATTGATACAAGTTTTTGTAATCTTGAAATATAATCACATGAAGGTGATATCCATATGTTCACAACTAATCCCAAAGAAAACTTTCAAGGACAATAAACACCACCAGGACAAGGATTACTACTGAGAATTTACTCATTGAAATTGAGAGACTTCATCCACTTTCCATAAATAAATATCACAGTGGTGACTAACAGAAATGTAAATTTCTATCCATGCTGAATAATAAGCTTTTAGGAAAACTGTCAATTGGTAAAAAGTAAAGCAGTTCATTTAAAGTGAATTTAGTCTATGAGCTGATTACTTTAGGGAAGTTGTCGACAATTTCTTCAAAGATGAATTTATTAGTCTTTAGACCTCTCTTAAGCCACACAGACTGCTTGTCCTTCTTGTCCTCTGAAGCCACACAGACTGCTTCTGCCTTTAGGGAAGAATATTAGGATGGTTACAGAATCTTGAGTGCTTCAAGAAATGGCCACTATAATAAACATATGCCTATGGTCAGCCCTTCCTGTAGTGGATGCAGAAGACTGAATCATAGTTATGATAACATAATGACTCTGCCTTATATTGTTCAGGTCATGCCCTGCATGTATTCCCTTTTAATTCATGCAAGCCAGCAATCCATGAGCCACTGTAGCATCACACGGCTTTGCTGTGTTTGTTGAGGAGGGGCAGATGGTAATAGTAACTAATGGTGCATTTACTCTAATAGAGCTGAATATTTAATCTACCCTCAATCCATTTGACTGAAACATGCATTCTGATAAGCCATTTAATCCTGTGTGTGTGTGTGTGTGTGTGTGTGTGAGAGAGAGAGAGAGAGAGAGAGAGAGAGAGATGGAGAGAGAGAGAGAGAGAGAGAGAGAGAGAGATGGAGAGAGAGAGAGAGAGAGAGAGAGAGAGAGCATGCACTGTTTGTAGATTAAAAAAATATGCACAAAAATATTTCACAGCAAATATCTCTGCTTTCTTACTCGTTTACCTTCTTTCCTCAGCCTACATACCATAGACCCATGAACGTTTTCCCTATTACTTGAAGTGGAAAATTAAAATCATAGATTTTCTTCCATATTGCTACCAAGGCAGTAATACCTCTGGTCTTAAAAACTGTCTCAGAGGACATGCTGGTAATATTAGTATGGTAAGTTAATATAGTCCTCAGCATGTAAATTTTTGAAGGCAACGCATCTGAAACAATGCAATTTGCATCTTCAAACCAGGAGTGGATGGCTTTTTTTTTCACACTTTATGCCTGAATTTAAACAAATGAACAAACTGTAACCACTATAAACCATTTGTGATAATTTAATAAAACATTTATATTTTATATGAAGAAATAGAATATATATAACATATGAACACAATTCACCTAGGTGCATATTATATTTTAATGTATATTAAAATACATCGATGTTTTCATTCATTCTGTAAAATCTGACACCTACTTATTGTGAAAGTAATAGACCACCAATTTTTACAGAGGACCCTTGACAGAATTAATATGCACACAGCTACTTGTAAAGGAAAGATACAGGGAATTGAGAGGTTTGCTAGCAAAGAGTTTCTAAAAATATTTGGAAGTGTCACAAACAGGGATGGAAAAAGAAAAATCTCATAGAAGAGATGGCATCGGAGCTGAGGATTTAAATAGTACCTAACAGAACTACAAATGGTCAAATAAAAGATTATAGGTGGTCAAGTTACAAAAGACTGAAACATTTATGACACTTTCAGTAACTATAATTGATTAGCTGTCACTGAAGCTGGAAAGAAATTTTCAATATGATCTAAATTTTGGACTCAGTTCTGTGGTCATAGAGGAAGGAGAAAATTTATTCAATGAGGACATTTAGGTAAATAGCTTTTTAAAATTACTATTATTTTAGAAAGATATTTTGACCTAGAGAAAAAGTAAGAACCTACAAGCAGAAAGAATAGTTAGAAAGTTATTTTGACAGCTCAGAAAACATACAATAAAAGAAGTCTATGGGGTGAAGGAGAGTCTAATGCAAGAGGGGAAGATGCTGAAAACATTGAGGTGTGAAAGGATAGCAGATGTCAGTTTGCTTTTACTATCAAGTAGACACACTCCACACACACATGCCGTATGACTGCACACATGCAATGAAGAAATTTGAGCACAAATTGGTTTTTGTTTCATTTTGCCTTACATATAGTCAGGCTGTTTGTCTTAATGGTGAATTCAACCAAATAACAAATATTTACTATAAGTTATCTGGGTGCAAAGATCCATTCTAGAAGCTGAGAATCAGAAACTTAGAATTCCCTGCCAATACAGAATTTACATCCTAGTAGGATGTCATTGACATTGCTTCACTTTAAGCCTAGAAGATAAATCGATGGAGGAAATTTAATTTAGAAGACTTTGGTCTGTAATAACAAATAGAATCTACTTTAATAGGGCTTTTCCCTAAGAGGGTAATGATTTCTTTGTAACTAACTATAAATAAATAGTATCCCATATCTGCAGAAAATACCTGAAGAAGCAAAACTCTTAAAGTTTTGACATGATAAAAACAGAAATAATAACACTATTAAATTATTTTCTAACCAAAAATCACCTTTGAAAAATTGACTTGTTATAAATGAGACTTGTAAAGAAAATTTTATTAGACACTCCTCCATAATCCAGGTTGAAAGTCATGTAGAAACAAATCATCTGCATCTATACATTCTATTGTAAATATTCTAAATAAGATGACTTGCATTAAAAATATACAACAAGGGCTGGGGATGTGTCTCAAGTGGTAGTGCGCTCGCCTGGCATGTGTGCGGCCCGGGTTGGATCCTCAATACCACATACAAACAAAGATGTTGTGTCCGCCGAAAACTAAAAAATAAATATTAAAAAAATTTCTCTCTCTCTCTCTTTAAAAAAATGTATATATACACAACAAGGGCAGGGGTTGTGGGTCAGCAGTAGAGCGCTTGCCTAGCACATGTGAGTTGCTGGGTTTGATCTTCAGCACCACATAAAGATAAATAAAATAAAGGCATAAAAATAGTTTAAAAAATATACAACCAGACTTCTAAACTCCTTGTCCTACATGAGTACACTATGCCTAAAGCAATTTGTATATATCTAGGTTAGATAAATCTACATATGCATATATAGATATATACAATTTCTCTTTCTAGATCCTAGAAGTTTTATATTGGATTTCTTTTTTTTTTCAAGTACATCAAATACAAACGAAAAAAAAATCATTTTTACAGACCTCAGGCCAGTGACCCAGGTGAAAAGAGAAATGAAACAAAGCTTCCTTGATGGAAGAATAAGAGCTTTCTCATCATTCTTGGTCAAGCTTTGGGCCATTTATAAAAAGTGATTTATTTTTTTGAGAAAGAAAGCATCCAAATTACTCAGTGGAGAAAAGATAGTTGGAGAAGTAGAATTTGGGGAGACAGACATCCAGGTACATGGCCTTTTGAATCATTACATATGACATGTCTAGGTGCTAAGAAATTGAAAGGAAATTTTAAAGGGCATATAGAATTCCTGAAGGTACCTCTTATTTCTCAATTGTTTTCACTGGTGAAATATATCTTTTCAAATCACATCATGGGGGCTTTCATATACCTTGAAGCTAAGTGAGAAATTTTACAACAAACTGTCATCGAGTACTTCTGTAAACACATCAAATAGCCTATATGTCTCTACGCCATTTGAACTGCTTACTACCTGGATTTTTGAATCTTGAGTAATTAATGGATTTGCTCATAATTCTTTCTCATCCTCTGTCCTCTCTTCAACAAGTTCCAAATATGCTCCTGATCTATGAAGATTATCTACTTCACTGCCACTTTCATTCCCATGTTTTCAGGTGAGTCCTCTGTCAATATTTAATCTAGGAGGTTTTACACATGTACAAATGAAGTAAACCCTGAAATGACCCCTACCTGGGGGATCAATTGTACAGGATAAGATGTCAAAGTAGCAAAACTTATACGATGCTCAAGTTAAAAAAAAATCTTGGAATGGTACTTTGTATTTCATACATATTAATTACATAATATAAAACATAGCTTTGTGTAATTGGTATGCAGAGGGATTTTTCAAATATTCGTATACAATAGAGTGTGAGATCAATACATAAAATTGAATGGTGTTTCATTGATGCCCCTCCAGCTTTGTCTTTGGTCTCTTTTGATGTCAATGTTTAATAAGTTTATTCCAAGTAAGTTTCAAAGGGAAACATGAAGAATGAGCACAAACTTTTTTGTGTATTATCGAATAGATTTTCAGATTAGTTTTGGATGAATGCTTTTTAACATGAATACTATATTTAGGTGCTCAGTACAAAAGGTCATTCCATAAGCAATGCCTGACACAACGATTTGTCTTACTTTAGAGAATTCAGAATTCTATTGCTATCTGAAATGACTTAATTTTGACTGGCAATTCTACTATTAGACAAAAGGAAATTATACCCTTCTCACAATATCTTTAAGAGGCAAAAATCCGTCACAGCCATGTTGTGTTTAATTTTATTTAAGGCCTGAATAGTTTAAATGAAACCATTAATTATCATTTTAGTTAGCATCTATTTAGATCTTGTGCATATTTTTATAATTCATGCAATGCCAATAATAACCAATAAGAAACCTAAATTAGCATCACAGTGTTTTCATTTAATTTTTTAAAAGGTTTAACTAACAAAAGAAATAATAGCAATTTATTCAATTCTGAAATAAATTTTGTAAGGATAAAAGTAAAATAAAGTTACCATGTGATTTTGAATGAAAATAAATGATACCAGTTGAGTTTTTTCATAATAGAAGTTATGAGTCCTATATGTCACCATATCATTTAATGTGTCTGAGATAACTTCCCATCTGATTTTGAAGAGGCTGAAGCAAATAGAAAGGCAGAATCTCAAAGTGCTTTTTAATTCAAAGAAGAACAAAAATAAAACGCAAGCTTCTTGAATCAAAAAGAACAGGACTAAAAAATTTGTGGCCTGATATTGGTTTGGCTATTTAGAATTAGACTGTGATAATCTTCAGTTCACACATATCCAAGCCTCATTCAAGTCTTACTTGACAATCAACTGAGCAATGGAGTAGTCATAGATACAAGCTGTTTTTGTATAGATGATGTTTTTTATGTATGTTCTCCTTGTGTTTAAACAAAGTTCCTTGTTTTGTATATAGCTGATGCCTTACTATAATAAACAGTTGATGAATTTTTGTTTCATCAAGAAATAATTAAAATTACAATTAATTTAGGATAAAATCACAGAAGATTGTCATCTTTTTAAATAAATTCATAATAGTGGCAATGACTGGGAAGTCTTAACCTAATGTTTGTAGGAACTTTTCCACTATAGGTAAGAGCGTTCCTGTGTGTGTGTGTGTGTGTGTGTGTGTGCGCGTGCGCGCACATGCAATAACACATAAAAAGTTTTACTTACTTGTTCCATGTTATAAAGTTCAATCTAAAATGTTATTCTCATAACACTTCAGAAAATAATTTAAAGAGATAGATAAAATTCTTAAAAATAACAGTAAATGTTTCTTATTACATTAATAATGTTAAGGTTGATAAAACTTAAAAAACAAGTAACCAGCCACTGACAGAGACAAATACTCTGATTTACAGGATTAAATTCAAATTGAAATCTATATAATTCTTTTAAAACTTGTGTCTTTTAAAAAATCAAGGTTTAAACCTCTATTTCTTCTTTCTGATAATAATTATATCTACTTTTCCCAGGGGTTTAGGCAATGCTAACTGACTCTTTTTCCCCCATCAGATATATTATGAATATTCATGCTAAAATGAGAACTATTAAAACAAAGCATGAATTATTTACTGCTGCCCAGAGATGTATTAACTTCATGGAATATTACTAATTCACAAAGGCTTTGAACAGCTACCTGAGGTCAGTTGCACATTCATAATACATGATTCTAAAAATAATGTTCCCCAAAGTGTGCAATTTTCACTTGAAAAAGTCAATACAAATCTACTATGATGAACAGTAAGATTGAATCTGGGTCAAAAAAAAATGTATTTCTATTTTCTCTGTAAGATAGGAATGAAATGGTGGCTTAGAGACACACTTCTGTAGAATGGAAACAACATCCCTGATCCAGGGACAGTGTCCTCACACATGCGGATATTTTATAGCAACTGTGAAAGGTTGGGATTATGTTTTGTGCTGATATGCTAATAGCACTAATTTCACATCATAAAGGGGTTCAGAAACTCCAGCAGTGTAAGGTTAGAGAACTTTGCACAATACAATAGAGGAAATATCTTCTCTTGGTTCTCAACCAATTCAGAAAGTTGTAACTGTGCCAGAAATCTTCCCTTCCCTTTAGAGTTACTGTAGTGCACTGGGAAAGAACACAGATCCAAGGCAGACTGTCTCATCATGTTTGCAAATTAATGAGTGTCTCTGAATTCTCACTTCCATTCATTATATACCTACATCCTAGTGATGATGAGTGTACGAAATGAATTAATGCATATTAATCACTTAATGTTGCTCCTCGTGGGCTAGTATGAATTTAAGGAATTAAACACTGGGATCATATAATCAATCTGACGTTTAGACAATCTGAGAATTTAGGGAAGCTGCTTAATCTCTCTTCATCTCAGTTTCCTCAGCTATATGGAATATGGACTGAGTGAGTAGTTTGCTGCTGTGTTTTAAGGGAGTGGATACATATGAAGTGTTCAGCACAGTGAATAGCATACCATGGATACAGTTCAGTTATTTTTTGAGGGTATTATATGACTTAGCTGATAGTCAGCATTTCAACTTTAGGAGGAAGAAAGTAGTTATTCTATCTGATGAATTAGGAATGACTACTTGAATAAGGAAAACACAATGAATAAATAGGATGAATACTGGAAAATTCACATTAAAATTAAAGTACCATTTATTCCAACTTAGTGGACACAAATCTGTATCTTCAGTCTTTAAGATGAAGTAAAAAAAAACCTGGTGACTATTTTAGAGTCTTTTATAGAATTTTTAAGAACAACATAAGACAAATTGGCTATTTTCAATTTTATTAAAGAAATAAAAGGAAAAGTTTATTAAAAGCATTTTTGTGTCCTTATTATCAAATTAACTGAAGGCATATATTTGGAATTTCTATGAATACGACATAAAATCCAATTAATTTATCCAGTCACATAAAACTATGTAATGACTATCTATATATTTACCAGGTACTTTAAAAAATTTTCAGTATATGGCACAGAACTAAATAGATGAAAATATTTGCCATAATAGACTTTTCTAGAAGAGTTTAATAATAAAATAATTAAATATAAGTTAGACAAACAATTTGTTAGAGAAAAATATAATGAGGAAAGCTGATAAGATGTGGTTTTAACAGAGGGGTCTGCAATTTTAAATAGCAGTGCTGGAAGGGCCTTGAAGAGAAGGTTCTCAGACACATGAAGGAGGAAAGGGAAGATCTGTAAATCTCCAAGAAGTGTGTTCCAGAAAGGGAGTACTGCAGATGCCAAGCCTTCAGGGCTGTGTGGGAAGGCTATTGAGAAGGATGACCAATTCTGGAGAACAACTTGAGTCTGCACCCTTTGTAGGGGTCCCCAACCTGCCAATCTTTGTTGTCTGCCCCATTTAATTGAGAGTTGACCACTGGTTTTGAAAGTGTTTCTCTGGCAATTCCAGTAAGCCATAGGGACAGGTTAAGATAACATGGGTCTCACCCTGGGGCCCCTGCCGTAACCAGCCCAGGGAAAATTGTTGTTTTTCTCATTTCCCTATAAGCATACAAAAGTCCTAATACCACCCCCACCTCCAATCATTTTGTTCAGGAGCCTCTCATATTATTTATAGAATCTTCCTTTTCTCACAGAGAAAATATTGCCTCTTAAAGAAGTGAAGCAAGCAAGAAAAGGAAAAAAGAAATAGCTAGTAAGTGGCACAGGAGTGAGTTTGTTTGAAAGCTGTTTCAGCTTGGTATTAATGTAGTGATATAAGGATTATTTATTATAGTCTTATGTGGCCTTATCATAAGGAAAGAAGAGGGAGATGAACATTTTATCTTAGATAGCATAAAATAGCTCACGAAACTGCAGAGCAATAGAGAATTGTTATCAGTAGTAGGAGCCTGCCTTCTGGGTAAGATGCCTTATTAAGAAATCCTCCTGATATTATTATAATTAGCATCCCATTTAATAGGTTCCAAAATTCTCTTTACCAAGTATATTAAATGACCTGCATAATATGGAACTTTCAAACATGTTTCTTTAACTAAAGAAAAAGTCCAAGTAGAAAAATAATGTTTAGTTAAATGTTTTTGAAATGATAGAAATAAAATAAAATCCCCAAAATGTGGCTGTCAGTAGGTGGTGAAATTTGGAGTGATTTTTTTTCCTGTGTGACTTTATGCTTGTGGAATTTCTCCAAAATGAATGATAAAAAAAGTACAAAAGCAAATAATTTAAAGGCCTTTATATTAGAGATGTGGAATAGATAAGTAAGTTTAAATCTAAACAAAATATAATAAAACAAAACAAAGCTGTCAATATTATTCTATTCCAAATGGCATTCAGGGCATTTTCTGTGAAAAGAATTTGGAAACTATAACTTTTTACAAAAAAATAGTGATAATAATACTTGTGGTAACAACAGCAATCCCATGAGTCACCTGACTCCAGCTGAATGATTTGAAAAAGAGCTAAAGCAATGCCTGCCTGGTGCAGTTTGGGATCAGTTCTGGAACCATTGTTATCACTGCAACAACCAGATGTCACTGTAGACTGTGAAAATGTCAGAGAAAATGAAGCAAATCTAAGTAGTGGTAGAAATGAAATCACACCCTTCAAGTATATTCTTTCCTACCCCGAAGATTGTCAATTTGAAATCTCTTTTGTTCATTTTCAGCATTTACTCTGACTGCAATCTATGGTCTAAAAATATTTCCATTTATCTCCACCTGGTATCACAACTCCTCCACGAGCTCATTAAGCTCTGAGGGGTCTGACCAAAGCAAGGTAACTTCAGTCTGATTTTAAAAAAAGAAGAAGAAGAAGAAGAAGAAGCAAGACACCTTGTAAGGGTACTGAGGTTTGGCAGGGGGGGAGGGTGCGAGGTGGGTTGGTGGGGAATGTTATTAAGTTGCAGCACCGTCTGTAGCATATCATTTTCTGGATAGATAGATAGAATAATGCATGTACTGATCTCAGCTCTGCAGGAATAAGATACTTTTAGTGCAATCTGTTTTTCACCACCACTACAAACAAGCCTACTGAGGGCTTTTTCATTAAAAATAAAAGCCAACCATCTCTAAACTTAAGCTTGGAATTTGAGAGTACAATCTTCTAAAATCAGACACTTTATAATAGGGGAGTGGAATCCACTTTCTGGGACTAGTTTTCTATCCACTCTGGCTGGAGGGTATTTAAGTTTTCACAGTGAAATACTGTGTGACCTGAAAAGGGAATTCTATTCTTCAAAAAAAAAAAAAAGAAAAAAAGAACTTCATAACATATACTTATGGTACATTATTATTTTAGGACTAAAACCTATCACATATGCATGAATCATTCTTGTTCATTTATTAATAATTAATTTAATTTTAAATATAATTTAGACATAAACATTATCATAATATCCCTATGCATCACATCTGTTTATTTATCTTATTATGAGAACTCCAATCATATTTTGGTGGTGCTAAAAAGGTCATAAACCATAACTGTGAAATGAATGCAAAATAAAACCGGAGGACTGGTGAAAGAGGAAATTAATATAGTAAATTGAGGCAATTAAAGGGTTCATGGAAGGTAGAGATATAGAAATCAGAAAGAAAATGATTCATTTCCTCCCATGAAACCACTTGTTCATAATTTCATCTGAAATTGATTAATTGTAGATGCCTTTTTTTGCAAAAGCAATTCTCTCACAGGACACTTCAGAACAGTAATTTTACAGAGAAATAAAATATTGAAAAAGCATTGGATTTAGGGTCTCAGTTGTTTTATGCCGGTGGTGAGTTCTTAGGCCATTCTTCTCAGGACCTTTGCTTACAAGATGAAATAAGAATATCACCATGTTAACACGAACACATGCAAATGGTAAACCATTGACATGTTAAAAATGTAGGGTCTGGACCACCATATGCAAGCTCTCAACCCACTGGCAAGAGTACGTGTATTTTAGTGGTCATGGGCAGGGTCACACGATGTATAACTTGCAGATGTTGGCATGTCACTCAAATTCTGGGGACCTCAAACTCCCCAGGAAGCTGTTTGTCCTTGTGTTATTTCCCAAGGTTAGAGCATTTTCTCTTACAATTGTCTTAATTCCTTGCTGTATATATTTTTTTCTTTTTTTTAGAAAGCAAGGATTTTCTGTAGCAACTAAGAAAGGTAAGTATGAGTTTAAAATTAAGTGCTCTGGCCAGCTTAGGTTCAATAAAACAAAAGAATCTGAATTAAGAGAAATAAATTATTTCTTTCTTATAATTAGGAAACCTACTCCCCAGAAAGGAGAGCAGAATGGGAATGAATATTTCTGATTCCTCACTTTTTCCATCCTCCTTACCTCTTTTACCGTATAAATTAACAGATTTGCATACATAAAATATACCTCAAAAATTCAATAAGAGCATGGTTTAAAAATATGCAGCTAATTATATGAGAATGTTCATCTCTTTTCCCTATAAGGCAAATGAATATTTATCAAGTTAAATTCCAAGATACTTATTATCTCGCTTGCATTTTGAATATAATTACATTGGAAGGCAATTGTTCTGATGGGTGTAGGCAGAGATTAAAAGATTTGTATGCACTTTTTAAAAATGCAAAATAATCATAGTTGCTTTATCATTAACAGAGTAGTTCAGTCCTTCTCTTCAGCTGAAAAATAAGTTAGCACTAAAACATAGTAGATATAAAGATATTATACTCAATGAAGATGATAGAATGAAATGCAATTATTTTTTGAGGAGCTATTTAATCTGCTATTTTTAACCTCAAATTTAAAAACAACTGTCCTTTAATTATTCTAATATGTAATTTAGATAAATATTATAAAAGTGAACAAAATTTATGAAATTTCAAATAGTCAAGATTGTCTTTAAATTAAAGAAATTTAATCATGACAGAAAAGTAAAGTCAGAATGTCATGTATTTATGTGCATATAATTTCTGTGCCTCTCACACTACACGTAAACAGCATCAAAATACAGTTATCCATGTGCAACTTATTTCCCCATCTAATTTTAAGCTTCTAGAAATTATTATTTATTATTGTATTGATTTGAAGCTTCTGTAAGCTTTACATTGGTATTCAATGCATGTGTCAAATCCCAAAAGTTGGGGAAAAATAAAGAGGATGAAAATTTGAAAAAATTAACAAGATATACAGGAGAATGGATTTAATTATACTAGAGAGCAAATAGATGGTCTATTAAGTATGCTTTGTTACATATAAAATCAATCTCTTTTTTTCCTATTTTTGTTTTCTCATATACCAGCCTATTGTAGCAAATTTTGCTGGCATCTTTCCAGATTAAACTTAGTGAATGATAAAAGAAGAATGCTTAACTCTAAGCATCATAAATTTACACTTTAATAATTGTAAGGAGTAAAGCTAAATGTTGGGCACTGATATTTGATAGGAATTCACCGATGAACTGCCACTGAAATTTGAAAGTGTTCAAAGTCTCAGAAAGACTGAATAAATTTCAACTGAGATTAACTCTGGAGAACTTTATGGTCAGATAGGAATAGAAATACATTACTGCTTAGAAATGAGTTACACATTCTTATAAAAATAGTATATGTACATGTGGTTTGGTTTGAGCTACAGGGAAAAGAAAACAATCTTTTGGACTCTGGAGCCCTTTTATGAAATTTCTAATTAATTTTGATAAATCCCTTTTAATATGGCAAGGAGTTCCACTTGGGTTTATCAATTTAAGAGTTATACTTGTACTCAGTGGACTAGAATCTGCCCTAAGCTAGTTATGCACAACACCTGCTAGAGCTAATAGAAGTTCCACATGAGTAGCTGATTTTTGCCATAGAGTCATGTGGAATTAACTAATAATGAAATTTGGCTGACACTATCTCAATTTTTTTCCATTTAAACAGCACTTATTACCTTGCATTGCGCCCTACGTAATTAACTATTTTTAATATACACTCTGTACATTTCAGATATGTCATCACTTTTTCTTCGGTATTATGTAATCAGGCAAATAAAATTTAAGGTTTTATCTCCTAATTTTAATTACAAATGAGCAGCAGCACATTAATATTAATTTACACAGAGTATAGGCTTAAGAAAACTTGGACATAGTTAGTATACTACTTCTGCAAAATTCTTATAAAATATGAAAGACAATGATTTGCTTTCTGGAAAAGGGACATAGTTATTGATTTAATAATAAAATTACTAAAATATTGGTAAAAATTTGATAAAAGGAGGGTAAGCCTGCCTGCCCTGCCTGAATTTAGTCACCCACTGTGCTGCTCTCCTTTTTAGGTTCCTATCTCCCTCTATACTGAGGGTTCCTGTTGGCATACCCTGTCCTTGATTCCTTGTACAAAGAAGTTTTAAAGTTTGCATTGTTCAATTTCTTGGTGTAGTCTTTCCTCACCCACAAACTTATTCTTAATTTTATCAAATTGTAACATCAATTATTATGTGTACTTTTCTCAGGATGAGCTAAGAGTATTTCTCATGTTCCTGGGCCTTGTTTTCTTATTCAGAACTGAAGGATCCTCCAGCAGAAGATGAATTCTTTATACTTAGGGTTTCTTTTTAGGATCTTATGCACTTACACATGCTCAGGACATGCCTAGAGACAGAATAATGCAGAGTGATTTTTAGTTTGACAAAAATGTGATTTCATACAATGTATTAGCATGGTACATTTGCTTTGCTCAGAAATACTGAGCTCCATTTTCTTATAAGAGCATAAACCCCATTGGATGAAGAATACTGTCATGCATATTCATCACATATTATCAATGTATTGAAGAAAAACTAGCTGAAGGGAAAGAGATTTTAGATCATTCCTACTACTAAAGTACAGTGTTTTCAAATGAAAAATTGTCAAATGCTTCTTCATTATGTCACTTTCCATGTTCTGTGTTTGTGTCATTGTATCTTACAGTTATTAGTGTTTATTTAAAAAAATGCTAGATATTAAACACATAAAAGTCTACAGAGAAATAAAAGTTATATTCCTTTCTACAGGAAATTTCAACTTGTTAGGTATAATAGAAAATTTAATATCTAAGAAAATACTGCAATGATTTGAAGCATGGAGATAGTAAAAAAAATGTTTTTGGGTTTTCATTTAGTTCAGGGGAATGATGCTATGTGTTGGGATAGAAATGAAGGTTTTCTAAAGGCATAAAAAAGGCATGTTAGCTATCAGATGTAAAAAAAAAAAAAAAGCATATTGGCTATCAGATATGGATGAGGGATCTGAGTGGAAGACCTAGACAGATGTTACATATTCTCTGAAGAGAGCATCATAACAAAGGAGATATAAATTGGAGAGTCATCAGCATATTGGTGGTAGTTAAATCCACTTGTGTATACACAACATCAAAGTTAATATAATTGAAGAAGATTGGAGAATCAAGCATAGAAAGTTCCCGGACAATTACTCTCAAAAAGCAATGCAGGATATAAGAAAAAGTTATCTAAGCTGAGAGAAAGAGCCAAGAACAGAGACCCGCAAAATAATAGAAAAATATAAAGGCCTTGGTCACTAGATATTTCTTTCATCATCAAAGCATTTTTATATTCTATATATTTTGTGTTCATGTGTGTATGTGTGTGTACATGTGTGTGTCTTTCTGTGTGTTTCTATGTCTGTGTGGTCTCCTTAAGTCATGTCTCTTTAACCACTACATCTTTTATCTTAATCTCAGGTGTCTTTTCTGACTTTTGAATCTGCATGGCCATCATCAGGAAATCTTGTTCTTGACTTCAAAACTACTGAACTTTTGGTTATAGCAGAGATAGCAAGTAGTCCCTTATTCTTCAGTAATAAAATATTCAGACTATTTCTGGGCCTGTACCCCCATGCATGAAAATCTGGCCTTGAAATGAAGTATTGATCACTGGAATGGAAGCAGAAATTCTATGTAACTTTCTGTGTCAATGCATAGCCAAGACCCACAAAGGCAAGTTTTGTCCTACTTGTGGCAAGTGATACTAAGTTATGAGAAGGATATGGAAACAGCAGCTGTACAAGCAGAGAACAAGGTCAAAGGAAATTTTGTCCCAGACCATGTGAAGAAGTCAAACATCCAAGAATATATTTTTGCACTATTATATGAAATAAGCTTCTGCCTTACGTAAGTCACTGCTATTTGGAGTCTTCTGTCACTATCCACCAAAAAGTACTTCTGTGCAATTATAGTATACCTACTACAAATTTCTTTTAATCTTATATTCCCTGTTTTTGAAGGGTTCCATCAGTAATCCAGGGATGCAAAACAACACCTTGCCTTTTTCCCTTATCCCTCCGGAAAACAACAGAGGTATTGTCTCTGATTCCCTTTTCATTTGTTGCCAAGATCATTCCAAAGTGGGTCACCTCTTGCCTCCAGTTTTTTTACCCCTTTGATCCAGTATTTTTACTTTGCAGCTAAAGTGATGTTGCCCTAAACTAAAAGTTTTGTCATCCCATTTCTAAAATGTATTTAAACATCATATATAAATTTCCTGGTATTATTTTTCAGCTTCTTCCTTATCTGCCTCTTATTTACCTTTCTAATCTCATTATTCACAGATCTCAATATATTCCCTGCACTTCTACCACTTAAAATCTCCTTTTGAAGCTCATTTGTATTTCTTGTATCTTGTAACTCTTTACTTCCGTGTGAGAAAACCATTCTCCCTCTTTGTTCTATAGCAAAATTCTACCTGCCTTCAAATTTCTATTTAATATTCTCTTTCTTTAGCAGTCTTTGGAGGAAGACAAGTTCCTTGTGCTATCCACAAAGCCCCACCAGAGTCCTGATGACATTTCCATTCAGCACAATCTCATTCCTCTGTATATTCTATATCATAGGAGCTTTACAGAGTAATTGATACTCTACTCATCCATCTACTTCATTAAATCTTAGCTTCTTTTGAGCAGAGATTTGTCTTTCATTTCTAACTACTACTATCTAATAATTTTTAACATTCAGTCATTCACTTTTCAGAAAATATTTATTGAAAGAAGCCATGAATATGTGATAGATTACATACTGGAATTCAACAATTACTATTCAGTTTGAATTTTAGAAAAGTTCACACCCAATCTTAGGGGTGGACCTAGTCATTACACATGAAGCATGAACTAAGAAAACAGTGATCTAGTTCTGTGTGCATGACAAAGGCATTTTCGTACAACATAGGGAGAAGAAAAATCAGATAGGAGGAGATGGGGAATGAGGGAGAGAACCAGTGATACAGCATAGTAAATGGGAGGTATTTTTAAACATGTGTGTGTGTGTGTGTGTGTGTGTGTGTGTGTATTTCAGAAAATGGGGGTCCTGACTACATTTGAAGACCAAAATATTAAAACATACACCAAGTAAGCTGTGAAGAGGGACAAACTGAAGTTTATCTCTTAGAGGCAGCTTTGAATTCTAGTAGTTTTATGGAATGTACAGTTTACAAAACTATACCCCATACACAGTATTTTTATTTTTACAATAACAATAAAATGAAACTATTGTAATTATTAGTTTATAAATGCATAATGAGGATAAAAGAAGTCATTACCTCTGTAAGTTTATTAATAGCATATGCATATATGAGATGCGATGAATTTTTTTTTAATTTTGAGAAATCTGAAGATGAATGAATAAGGATTGAAAATTACCAGGAGTAGTATGCAGTTTTTCTATTTAAATACAATTTTAAAAATTGCTTAGTTACATTTTATTCACCAGGTTTGCAAACTCATGCATAGTTAACTGAGAGTTAAAGAAACTGAGATAAGTATTTGTGTGTACTTATCTCAGTCATTTTCAATTGCTTAATCTAATTCTTATTCTTTCTCCAGGTTTGAGGAAGACATAGCCATTTAATTCAACTTGTACTTTTCTTCACATTGAAAGCATTTAGGGTTACATAAAAAATGTGTCAAATGATATTGAAGGTTTTGTTCTGTGTGAAAAAACCTTTTTTTCTTAAGGTCCTGTACTCAGACTTCCACATATGGATCCACCCTAGGTCCTTGGAACTTGAGGGCATCCGGGTGTCAAGAGCCCTTCAGGATCCTTTTACTTAGCCTTTAATCTTTTCTCTAGCTGAAGAGATTTGACTACTTCCAACTTAATAAGCATGTTGGATTTGGTTTACTTTATAGTTCTTCCAATTAGCTTTCTGAGTGCCTTTTTGAAGCCTTTAATCTTGTCTAAACTTGTAGGAAAGTAAAGAGAGGAAGAAAAAAGGAGACTCTTATTTAAAAAAAAATTACAACTAACTGTCAGTACACTTGACTAAAGTCATCTCAAACTTTGAGTATGTGAAACAGTTTAATTATATGATATTATTTGATATTATTCTAAGTGAGCACCATTTTATTAAAGATTGGATAGAATTTGACATTGGATTGAAGGAATGTTCTATAATGAGACCAATGAGAAGAAAGTTTCAACAGTCTTAATATCAAATACAATATTTCTTTAATATTTTAAAAATCCTTCAAAGTTAATGCAGATTTTCATTGATTCCATTGTATCTTATTTAAGCTTATGTGTAGATATATATAAGTGAACATATTACATTTTTTGTGAGTGTGAACATATCACATTTTTTGTGAGTGTGAACATACTACATTTTTGTGAGTGTGAACATATTACTTTTTAATGAACACAAGTAAGAATTAAAGTTTGCTCTTTGTGCTTAGTAAAGCAGAGTAATCTGTTGTCTAAGATAGCAAAATTCATTAACTAATATTTATAACAACTCCATTCATCTGAGAGTATCAAAACAAATTTCAGACTATCTTAGAAAATTGAATAGAAACAAGAAAGTTTCATGTAATTATCCATCTGCTTCCAAGGATATAAAATGTATTGATAAATTATATATCAGAATTTTAATAAGATAACTGCTTTAATTATTGAATTATGTTAATTCTTCCTGGTTAGGAAATAGTTACTAAATAGTAAATAGTTACTAAAATAGCTAGTAGTAGTGCATAAACAAAACATTAATTTAATTATCAGAAGTATTTTACCTACTGGAGGTAGCTCATAAATTAATAAAAATCCATAGCATTAGGTTTTTCAGCCACAAGAGTAATTGTACCTGCTGCAAATTTGCCAGTCTATACACTTATACAGAAAGATCCAGTAAGCCTTTAAAAATTTAAAATCAATATTTAAATACATAAATGGAAACATACAGCTATCAAAACAAATAATGAAGAAAAATTGTTCATGCTAGAGAAATTTGAGAGAATCTTGCACTTGAGTTGGGGCCTCGTTGGAACCAGCCCAAACAGGACATTCAACATCAATTTTGCAAGTGGTTGTCAGATTTTAGCCACTCACTATACCCAGAGGAGACGTCCCATCAATGAAAAGTAACTCAAAAAGCTCTGCCTGTAGGTCAGGTGAACACTTAGGACACTTTATATTTGTCAAAGCCATGAGAAGAGGAAATAATAACTGATGAGAATTTGAAGTTGCAATCCTGTTTTATGCATACTTATGGGTTCCAAATTAATACTACATCATGGTACAGGAATCCAAGCCAAGGAAATAACATAAAATAGAGGAATTTACATCCTTAGAACTCTTGAGAAAGTGGACAAAATAATCTGTTCAAAACCTTTTACAACTCAGGGTTGATAAAACTACTGTCAAAAATATAACTCACTGAAGAAGAATTAAGAATATTATTTAGAAAAAAAGAATACCTGAAAAAAAGTAAATGCAAGTAAAAATGGAAGAAAAAAATGGTTAATAAAATATGAAAAAACACAAAACATTTCCCTCTAAACAATTGGATATGATGAAACCATTTAAAAAATACTAGAACATGGATATATTTTAGATTATTTAGGAATTCAAATAATATGTACGGATCAAAAAATACTAGAATATATGAAATAAGAACAGGTAGCTTTGAAAAAGAACTAGCACAAATTATATTTCAGAAACAAGGGATCATTGTGATCAAAAAACCTAAAATTTCATTATAGGCAAAAAATAATTTAGTATCCTTAATAGCCAGTTACATTCAAAATGAAATAAAAACAAGGAGATATAGGTGTAGAAAATATTAAAGAAGGATTAGGAATATAATGAACAAAGAAGCAGGTCTAATGCTTGTTAGAACTTTCAGACACACAGTAACATGAGAAATGGCAATAATATTTAAAGAGGTAATTATTGGTGATTTGAAGAGATTGAAGAAAGAAATATGTCTATAACTTATAAGTAGCATATTGTGTCTCAGATAGTGTGAACAAGAACCAATGTAGTCAATTAAGTAGAACTTCTACCTGCGTGTGATGGAACAAACCTACAATCCCAGAAACTTGGGAGGCCAGACAAGAGGTAGCTCAGAGGTAAAGTGCATTGGGTTCAATCCCCAGTACCTAAAAAAGAAAAGTTTTTCACTTTTCTTCTTCCTTTCTTTTCTTTTGAAGTGTTGGAGTTTGAACCCATATTCTCATGCATCCTAAGTAAGTGCTCAACCACTGAGTTATACCCCCAGCCCAAAATACATTCTTAAAAAAAATTTAGGGGAAAATGAACTTTCTAAGGATTATTTCATTCAAAGCAGATATCATATCAGCAACAAATAAAAAAGGGAAAACAAAATATTATCCTGTGGAAAAGGAAAACACCTGTAAAGTATACAATTCTATCAGTCATTCAGGAATGAAGGTGAAATAAAGCCATGTTCAGAAAATGTACAAGATATTAGAATTTGAATTTTAGGAGACTCTTAAGTGAGTAAATTGAGTTTAGAATCAGAGTATGTTTACTATGATGATGAAATATTTGAGCTTAGAAATTGTTAAAGACTTTAATAAATTCAGAATAAATGGAGAAATGAAAGAATGTATGCCTAAAAAAAAATAAATGGATAGCTAAATGCTAAAACTACATGCCACATAGTCAGTAGTATGATTCCTTATGATGGATTTACTTTAATGGGATGATTTTTCAATCCATTTTTATCATTTTTTTTTCATTTCTTCCTTTATTTCTAGCCACCTAAAGTTGCCTTCATTTCTAATTTGCATCAAGTTCTTAAATTCACTCATTAAACATTTTCCTTTGCGGTACTTCCCATTTTATGGTATCCATTTTGACTCAAAATAATTTTTATTTTATAAGATACACTTTTAAAAAAGCATTTTAAAGGAATATAAAAACTTTCAATAAAGCAATATAGTGTGGTTCCTCTGCAGTAAATATTTGATGGAAACATGCAATTCTACTTTGCTCAATAAAATCTCCAGCTAAAATCATTACATGGCTGTTCTTACAAAATCACCCTGAAGTTAAAAAAGCTTGATTGTTGCCAGATACAGTGTTGCAATTTCTCAAAAGCCCCCAAGAGGGATGACGATTCCCTAGGAAACAAAGATCAAGTGTCACAATCTCAAAACCATAGAGGACAAGCAGGTCATATGAATGGATGAAGCAGACTGGCTTGCAGATGAAATTCCTTGCTTACTATCCACTTTTATTAGTAGAGAAATAGACTTTAATGTTTTTCTTAAGACACATGGCCTTTTTGGTCCACCTTTTATTTCTCTACTTTTGAAGAGATATTTTTGTTCCATATGAAAATATAGATGCAAGAAGAGATATCACAAATAGCTGACACAAATCAGTGCAAGAAGAAACAACAGGAGCAGTAGGCATTCAGCGTAAGTGTCTGTCCCATTGGAAAGAAATAGGCACAATTCAGGTCTAGTAGTCTCAGAGAATTGCAGGCCCAGATTTGTCAGTGATACAGAAAACCAAAAACCCAAACATAGAAGTGTTGCTGGGACCCGACAACACATATTTGCTAACTCCTGGTTTGCACATCATCCTTTAGATCCTTAAGGAAGTGTAATAGTTATATTTTAAGTAATTTGCCCCAGAGGAATAGTGGAGAATCTTGGCCTGTGTGACATGGTCTTACACTGTTGAATTTCAGCCATGTAGCTCAGTTTCTGGATGCGCCCTGAAAATTGCTGCCCAGGGTCTTTGTGTCTTCCTCACTTTGTTGTCAGATTAGTGGTTTCCCACCAAGGTCCACATCATAATTCTTATAATCTATGAATATCTTATGCTCAATGTAAAAAAAAGGAGATTTAAAGTAGCAGATGGAATGAAGGTTGCTAATTATAATCTCAAGATAGATATATATTATGCTGGATTATCAAGACCAAAAGTAATCAAAGAATCTTTAAAAGTGGAAAAGAGACAAATTAGAATAATCAGAAGTAAGAAAGAGGCAACTCGCCATTGCTTTCTTGGAGGATGAAAGGGGGTTATGATCCAGAGTTCAGGAAGCCTTTAGAATGTAGAAAATGCAAGAAAATAGATTCTCTTCTGAAGTTCCAGAAAGAAGTGCACCACTGTCGGCACCATGGTTGTTGACTGGTGAAACCCATTTCAGACTCATGACAAACAGAATTCTAAGATAATTGACTTGTGTTGTTTTAGAGTATTTATGTTTTCAGTAATTTTTATAGCAAAGAGAGGAAATGCATTTTTGATGTAATAGAAATCTTCTTGTTAACTCATCTTTAATATTAATCTTCTCATGCTTTCCTCTTGTTAGTATTACTGAAAACTGACATATCTAATTGAATATTCCCTTTAACCTATACATGTCCTAAAATATCTTGGATAGTTTGAAGTCTGATTTTACTTAGATATCTGACATTTACCATTTACCTACTGTGAACTTTGATTACATAATTTATAAAATGCTGACTTCATTGCCTTGAAAGTAAGATAGATTTAGATATTGCATGTAAAGCAAGTATTTAGTATAGTGACTGACTCATAGTGAGATACAAAGAAACAACTAGGTAATACTGATTTTATTAGATGATAAAGCTCCATAGTACTTCTTTCCCGCCTCATTCCAGAATACATTTGTGAATCTCTGACCCAGCCTTTGTTTGTTCAGTAACATGCACATTTTTTTCTCTTCTTTCATACTGATCTCTGCCTATGGTCAGCTAGCCGGGCTGGCGAACTATGCTGGGTTCACAAAACCTGGTTACTTCAATAACTTAGAAAACTGCCAAAGAAGCATGCAACAACACACAGAAATACCTTTTCAAAATCCAGGATGGCTCTTGACCTTGTGGGTCCATTGGAAAAGAGAGAGAGAGAGCAAGCCTGAAACCCTCCTATTTATTAAGGGGGAAAGACATTCGAGAAAGTTCAACACAAATAAGGCAAAGGTTCAGGTTTCAGGGGGTTGCTTGGTGATGTCTTGCAGTCAGTAGATTGATAGACATCTTGGAAGACCAAACACATCTCAGGTGCTCTGTGGGATCAAAGCCAGAGCAAGAGGATAGTGCCTACATGTGTTGCATGGCCCAAAGAGCACACAACGCCAGGCCAGTCCTTCCATACCCTCAAATGCTCAAAGCTCACACACACAGCCCATGGCTTGCTCGTGACATCTGCCAATATGCCAAAATTTATTTATTTGCATGTCCCTTGTGTGTATCCTGAGACTGAAATACCAGGCTACTTAATTCAGCTGTCACAGGAATCTCAGGTCTGAATATTGTCCATGCTCTGTGCAGTGTGGTTAAAGATTAGAGAATTTAAAGTTATCTCTTTTCTGTAGATACTCATTCATTCCCTCAAAGTGAAATATTATACAACTCAACAATGTGTGTTCAATGTACTTTTATAACAATGTGCCAAATTATTTTAAAGCATGTCCGTCTTATCACTCTTGGGTATAAGGTTTTGAGTGCACTTGATAAATTTTTTGGTTGAATCTTAATAATATATCTAGGATAGGAAATAAGGCCAATCACTTCAAATTTTCTTCTTATTTATTCCTGGTTCATATTCAAGAAGGCAGCAGAAAAAAAATGAGTAATAATAATAATCATAAATATTTACTGAGTATGTCTATTATTCTAAGAATTTAATTATTAACTCATTTAATAGTCTTCTTTTTTACAAAGGGAAACTAAATAACAAAAAGGTTAAGCATCATGCCCAAGGCCAAGATATTAAATAAAAAATTCAGATTCTGAACTCAGGCAGAAATTCTGAAGTGCAAAGTTTTAAACATTGATGACCAATAAAAACAAACCTCAAAATGATATTTATCTTAGGCATTTAAAGTGATTATGTCATATTACTTAATAAGTGGAATATCTTTATTTTTAAGCTTTTAAGATGGAATAATTTGTTATTAATGTTGTCTTCCAGGAGAGCAAGTCTGTATTACAGAGTTAAAAAATAACAAGTATGATTTATTGAAATAGTATTATCTTATAAATAAAAAGAGAATAATGAAATATGTTGCAGAGCAACATGATTACTAATAGAGGGAGGTGTTGGATTTTATTAGTTTTATTGAAATATATTTAAAATGTCAACCTAGTAGCTATTTAAAAAGGCATAGAGTTCAGATGAAGATGAAAAAGTTAGAAATTGGAGAAACATCAGCATTGACAGCTACCTAATGTTTTTAATAGCTATACAGTAAATTTTTAAGAATTTCTTTTTCTTTTTGACTAGGATACCAATGCAATTTTCACTCCAGGTATTGTTTTAAATGGTATGTATTCATCAATAATCCATTCTGCTCTTGATTTTCTAAATGTTTCATTTTTTATATTTTTTTCCATTAATTTCAATAAACAAAAGTTGTTCAAAATCCAAGTTGAGTAGAATCTTGGATGTTTTTCTAGTGTAACCTCATATAAAGTAAATTGTGTTTCCTATGTCTTTTTTATTTGTATAGTCATCCATTTCTGGAGAATCACCTGGAACCAGGTATATATATGGAGATAAATACACATATTTTTATATAGCCATCCTGTTGTGCCTCAGTCTGGCTGGGCACAAATCACGAGCCACTCAAGCAGGAACAAACTTTATTTCCAAACTCCCCCAAACGCCACTCACATGGTCCTTCCAGCTACACCACACACCAACCGGAACTCCCTCCACCGGAACTCCCTCCACCGGAACTCCACCAACCAACTGGAACTCTTCAGGAATCCCCACAAGAGCTCAACCAGAACTCAATGGGGAACCTCCACGAGAACTCAAAAGTCATCATCTTAATGGCTCCCTGATATCACCTCTCAACCACTACTTCTGGCAAAATGCCAGGGGCCATTCCGACTCGGCTGTTGAGTTATGTAATCCCCCTAAGTAACACTTTCTAGAAAGGTAAGATTTACCCTTGAAGCAATATTAGTGCAGTTTGATATATATATATTTATAAAGTTATCTCCATGGAAAGAAAATTTGAGTATGTGCTCTTAGATAATAACTATGAAGTTTGTCATCCTCTGTCATATGAAATGACTTAATTGTACAGTAGATAATTACAAATAGGCAATAAAAACTACAAAGTGGCTTAACATTTTGGTAACCTCATTTTGGCAATCCAATTATAATGGATTTATGTAATATTTAATGTTTTAAATGTTTCTTCTGATACTGTCTAAATATCTTAAGCAGGCTATTTTTTAAAGGCAAAATCTTTTCAAAATTTCTTTTCCTCATGCATCATATATATGATTTGCACGTATTAGCCTGCAATATTATAAATGAGCCTTTTGAAGAACAAGTAATATATAATGCCTTTAGGGAACAGAAGACACAGAATATGCATGGAAAATGCTTAATTTATGAGATACTAGAGTTTCAAAAGTCCTTTTTTAAAACATCACAGAATGACTGCATTTTGTGGGACATTTCTTCTTTAAGGAGTGAAGACCAAGATGTAAAAGTTGGGTATTAAAATAAAAAAAATCACAACTCCACAGACTTGAGCTCAGACCTATCTGTAGAAAAAGTTAAACTAGGTGTGTTTTCAAACCAAGGCTTATAGTGTAGATTATATTAAAATAGGGGACATTATACTTGTGTAGATCTCATTTAATAATGTCCTTGACTCTTACTGAATAGGTGAGTATATATAATCTACTTCACTGCTTTGAATCTGTTTTCCATTTGCCAAATAAGTATAATACTTACAAAGTCTGAAAATGAATATTACAATAAGTTCAACAAAATAAAATTAAATGTTCTTTCATGAAAATATTGCCTAAGATCTAGTACACAATGAAAAATTGAGTTTTTACTGGTAATAGAGAAATGTTTTCTGTTTTTAAAACTATGCACTAAATTACAAAATTAGTGACCGTATATACACAACAATATAAATTTTACTGGAAATTTTTAATCATGTTTTTAATATTTAAAATTATTTTAAAATTGTTTTAAACAGCAAATTGTGATCATAAGCATAGAATATAAAAAGTACAATACACATACTCTTTTAACTGTCATGCAAGCCACACTAAGTAAACAGCTGGCACCCAAGCTGTCACCCTGCAGTTCTCCATGAGGCAATGAGTATTTGAGAGTCAGTTAGCTTTTTGAAGACATTTTGTCAGTAACTCTGACTCAGAAACATTGGAACCAAATAGACTATCTCTCTGATTCTCTTAATCTTCTTTTTATAAGAATCAAACATAGTATGCTAGGCAGAAAAAATATGTATTTGGTTTGATTTTAAATGTTTCTTTTATGAATAAAAAATTAAGACATATTTTCCCCTGAGCTATGCCACAGGCATTCTTAAATTATCTTGGTGGATTTGACCAGAAAATGTGAAATATCTAGCAAAGAAACGAATTTCATGATAGAAAAAGAATAATATTGGAAATATATTAGGACTAACATTAAAAACCTGGAAATAGATCAGATTGTAGAGAATTTTGGTTACTAAAGAGATTAGCTTGATGACCATATCAGTAGAAAAATTCTGAAAAACATAGGTCAGAGAATACCATGGTAAAGAGAATACTTAAGGACTATTGATCATACTGGAGGGAGGGGCATTATCAATACTGAGTATTATTTTTTCCATTCATTGTATTATATAATAATGAGTCCTGGGAGAAGTTGTTATTTTTAGAAAATGAATCTGCCTCCCATCCTAAGCAAAGAGTTATTCTACATGCATGAAAAATAAAATGTATTGAAATAAAGTGTAAATAATATTTTAAAAGTAAACACAAATAAAAAGTAATTCTAGGTGTAGATAACTTTCATTTTACTTGGATAGGATTGCAAATTGTTGTGAACAATTGTTGTAATAGCCTTAGATAATTTAGATACAAATAAAAGGACCTCCAAACATATGCACCCTTAAAAACTTAATTGTGATATTTGAATGAATAATTATGTGATTATCCATTGCTAATTCATATTTACATGAATGATAGTCTATTAAAATGTACAATAGTTCAATTCAGGGGCACAAAGGGACCTGGCAAGTGAAGTCTGCTGGTCAGATTACAGGAAGTCTCCTGTCTTAGCCAGAGGGTTTCTAAGGGTTTCTGTGCATCAAAAACCCATGAGTATCTACTTCCTACATAAAATGCTTCAAACATCTGCTTACTTTCTATCTATAACTTTCCTTTTCCATGTTCTTTCATTTTTCTGATTACATTAGAGGAAAGCCTTGATTAGAAGCCAGTGGTCTTTAACACCTGCTAATCTCCCTTTGAACAAGGAGAGTGTTTGCCAGGCCGGGCCATCTGCAGGCCACAGAGGGCTAAAGTGGCACCAGGGGGGCAGGATGCAGTGGGTATTCAAATACGCATATCCTGAGTCTTTGAATCAAGAGGGTTTCCTTCATTGAGCACTTGAGTGGGGTCTCCTAGCAGCTAAGGAAGCCCTGTAGATGTGTAATTAAAGGAGTCCATTATGCCCAAAACACAGCGAGACTGTAGCTACTCCTAATTCCCATAGAATTGAGCCAGCTCCTTGTGCCCACTGCAGAGTTTGTGCTCATTCTCCAGGAAATGCATGGCCACCCATCCACTGTGGGAAGAGAAGTGTGAAGGGCTGTAGTAAGTTTCCCTGCTCTGGAAAGCAGCTTATATATTGTTGAAAAGAATGTGGTGTTCAAACCAGCAAGCACCTGGGCTCTCCTAATATCCATGCTTGTCAAGCCTGGCTTAAAATTTAATGAGATCTTTTGGGAAAGAACGTTCTACATATACTTTTAATACATGTCAAGTCTTAGAAATAATGAAATAATGAAATGATGAAAAGTCCACATTTGAGTTGAAACCTAGAAATTATTTTTTCTGCCCTCTTAATTTTCTCAGGGGTAAAATGTAGCCAAGTCAAGCAAAGTTAATTATTTCAATGTTTAGGTGAACTTCCTAATTTTTGTTTCCCTTTTTTCACCTTCATTATGACTTGAAATTCAATAAGAAAATATTTGTTGCTTATGCATTATAGGCTAGGTATCATGTGACAGTTTGGAGAAGTAATGGAGACTAAGATAGAAATGACCTATGCATTCATAAAACTTAAAGGTTAGGAGTAAAGGACAAAAATATGATAAGTATCATGGGCAAAAATATGATAAGTATCATGATGAGAAACAGTTATTATGGGAAAAATTTCAAATAAAGAAGTGTGAATAACCCAGATCACAGTCAGGTTCTTATTATTAAAACAGTAAATTTTTAAATTAAACAATAAACATTTGTTAAATTTATTTACAAGACTTTGTTGATTTTTATTGCTGAGATATTATGTATTTCCTTTAAAGTCTATCATGAAACTTCAAGAAAATATTTTTCAACCTCAGATTCTTGTGATTAAGGGGACATGTGTTCATTAAAAACATATTCCATGGGGATGGAGTTGTGGCTCAGTGGTAGAGTGCTCACTCAGCATGTGTGAGGCCCTGGGTTTGATCCTCAGCACCACATAAAAAAAAATATATAAAATAAAGTTTTTTTTTTTTTAAAAAAAACATATTCCATGAATGCGTTAATTCAAAATGTTGTCTCAGGATAATTAAAATATTTCACACCTCATAGAAACAAGTGCCCTTGTTTTGCTTTTTATTTAGAATTTACTATACCCGATGTTCTTTCATGTGAAACATTTTAATGGTAAGTAAAGAATTTGCTTATTGTAGATTATAAATGTAATACTAAAATCATGGCTTGGAGGAAGATTGTATCACACAGTAGATGGATTGGTTTTAGTCTATATTTGGATCTGGTGGCAATTTTGATAATATTATTGTAGTTTTGAGCACTAGTTCTTAAATATATTTGAGGAGAATGAGGTCTCCAGACTATTTGAATATGAGATTAAAACTCAGAATTACCTCCTTAAAAATGTATGCACAATTTTTTCACAGACCTAGTATTCTGATTCAGGTCCTAAGCAGATAGCTTAGGGTTTTGTCATTGTCCTCAATTTTTATCAGTTTATCAGATTATCTTCTATAAAAGGAAATGGTTAATATAGTGGGTGGTTAAATGCCAGAAAGAATAATAGAAAATGTAATTTGTACCCTGAGACAATAGACTTCAAAACATAACACTGAAGATATAGGAGGGAATGAAAGGAAGAAATAATTCCACTTATTTCTTCATACCATCATCCAAACCTCAAGTTATAGTATTAAGATTTAGTTTCATATTTATAAATTATCTCTGAAGTAGAAAGTATGAAAGGAATGTGACAGGCATCATGTGCCTGCAAACAATCATCTGAGCAACTATTTTCTTGCCTGCAGACTTCCAGCTTAGAAGGAAAAATACAGGGGCACATGTCTCTTCAAATATTTCAGTCCTCTGTGTCGGGGTAAGAATTAGCAGCAGTTGGTGCACTTTTTTGTTTGATGACAAGTTCTTAAATGCAAGCTTGGTGCCTTATTAATTCCTAGCAGCAGGGTCCATAAATATGTGTTGAGTGAAGGAATATATTATACAAGGAAGAAAACCACAAATAAAGAGCAATGTTCACATTATTAGTTGAGGGGGTCTAGTGAGCTCACATGTCTGGCAGTGCTCCAGTGGCCACTGAATTTTCATTAATCAGGGAACTTGAATAAGAAATTCTTGAATTAGGAATGAGATGCAGATAGATGATTCTAAATCCCTTCTCCATTTGTAGGAATAGTTTATGGTTCCTTCATAAAATGGAGTCTTTCTTCAAAGAATATGATAGGTGAACAAAGAAAATTAGGGATTTATTTGTTTTCTCTCAAATAATTTATATGGTAAAAATGATGATACTTTTTTCTATGAATTTATTAATGTTCCAAAATAGACATTAATTTAAATGAAAAAGTCTTATGATAAAAAGTAGTAAAATAAAATATTCTCTTTTGGGTTATCAGTATCAATCACTGTAAATCTAGTCATCTGAATGCTATGAAAATCATACAATTATAATTTCATCTCAACTGAATCACTTCCAAGGATCTTGGTTCTAGAAAATTGTGAGCAACTCAAATGAAAACTAGAGAGATTGCTGAATCCATAATAAAAGATTGGAAAATCAAACAGGAGAAAAATATACCAATGTTATTGTTAATCCATACTCAAGTGGATTAACAACTAAATTAATTTAAAATGTTCTTGTGGTATATATACATTGAGTTATTTCTGCTTGAATTTTCAACATACCTCAAAATGTAATGAAAACACATTATTGCATGGATTTACAAAACTTAATGAATATCAGGCTGTTTGCATGAACAATTTTTTATATTAGCTTTCAATTCAAGCACACATTTTTTTTTCATTTCAAAATATAGTTTGGTCTCATAGTGAATTGTAATTTGTGTGTGTGTGTGTGTGTGTGTGTGTGTGTGTTATAAATTCTTCTAAGAAGGTCTTGATAAATTAAGATGCTAAAATCTAAAATTAATTTTAAGGATAACAAAAAATATAAAAGAACTGAAGAAAAGATCGTTTTTGTAAAATTAGCACATTCCAAAGGCAGACAGTTAACCCAAATGATCTACTGTTTTTAATAGTCTTCTCTTAACCTATCTATTAGGGTTTTCTTTGTTATGTTTTTACTTCAATAGTAAAAACAAATTGAAGAAGAGTCCTGGATTCCATCTCTTGGGTCCCCTTCTTCCTCCGGGAGAAGTCTTTTCTGCTGTCCTTTAATAAAGCCTCTACTTTCCACTCTAAAAAGAAGGAGAAGGAGAAGGAGAAGGAGAAGGAGAAGGAGAAGGAAGAGTCCCTTTATATTCTAAAAGGAATAACTGATGGATGGGGTGAAGACTGACCATTCACTGCATCATTATGTTACTCTTATAACTATGTGATATCTCACTTTTTAATGACTGGACTTATCACTATAGACTCCAAAAAGAACAATCACTATCTCTGCAATCTACATTGTATTAAGGTTCATTAAAAGTTGTTATGATTCACTAAATATTGTGTGTTAAAATGTTTGGGCTAATACTTTATTTCAGGATAGCAGATGTAACTCATGATAGATAGCCCATCTTTCAAAGCCTTCTCAAAACTCCGTCAATTTTTAGTTTTTAAATCAGCTAACTCCTTAAACAATCATCATAGAACTAGTTTATAAACTCCAAACACTAAATGATTGAATTGAAAACTAAGAACAATGAAAAATACTTGGTGAGCATCTGTTATGTGCTTCTTGGTTGAGCATATATATAAAACAAAGAAATGAAATCCTCAATTTGATTTCATAAATATTTACTGGTTTCACACTTTTCTTATCTTAAATTGGGCTTCCCAATCAGAAAGAAGGTTATTAGCTAATGAGATCTTACAAATTTCTGGTCTACTTGGCAATTAAATTTTCAGAATGCATTAATCTATAATCCTTCTGGATAATTAACTAGTCAGTTATTTTTACATTTGATTTACATGAAACTATCCATCAAAATCTAGTCTTAGTGTGAAATAGGAAAAAAACATCAGCCTGTTTTTCCTGTTGTAGTCTTAACACAAAGAACACTTAGGACAACAGATGTTTAAGATTTTTCCCCTCCCACAAAGCAGTTCTCCAGTGAGAACTGCTGGGGTGTCTTTACAATTTCACTCAATTTTGATACTATCTGAGTGTGAGTCATCCCAAAAGTTAATGATTCAGTCTCCAAAGACTGACTATCCTCACATACTTTAAATACCAAAGCAAATCTGGACCTAGAGTAGGCTGTATAGTTTGGAGACTCCCATACCCCTTCTTTGCATATGATGGCAGATCTCAAGGATACACTTCTGCTTAACATTTTGTTATATTAATGAAGTGTATGATAAAGGATGCAGGTGAGCAGCCAGAAAAAGTGATACAGAAGGTGAGGTTTGCAGGAATCCTGTATACAGGAGTGTCTGTGCCCATGTAGGTGGCATGTACCAATTTCTTAGCACATGATGGTGTTGACGAGTTCAGTTGACCACAGGGTTCAGGGATTTTATAGACTTTGTCATATAGGTGTGTAGCTAATAATGCAGTATCTTCTGAAGGAGAAAGTGCTAGGCTTCTAATCATGACTTGGTCCTGACACTGGCTTCCATGCAGGAGCCCATAAATAGCTGCCTCATTAGAACACAAGATACCCAGACAATTCTAATGGATTTTGAAGCTCTGTTTTAGGCTCCATGTCAAAGCATAAGTATTAAAAGATTTTCAGCACCCCTACCTAGAAGAGTGGTGAAATCTCTGCATCAAAACCGGGGGCAGAGACCCATATATGTATGTCTCATTACTTCACACTCTATAAACAACAACAAAAAAAGAGTTTCAAATTTCTATTGTGGATTTATATATTCATTTAACATTACAAAGAATATGCAAACAGGTAATGAAAATTGAAAGATAAAGTCCAGAATATAAAACAGTGACATATTCTGGAATCCCGTTCATTAATGATGATATCCCATTTAGCATTGAATTGATTTTCAAGGATTGCATATTACAGAAGAAAATTATGACAATTTAACCATGAATTCAGAAATTAAAAAGTTACAAAGTTTTTCTGGTGGATTATCTCTAGTGCAGTGTGGTTTTAAAGAGGAAACGTAGGGCTGTGAATGTAGCTCACTTAAAGAGCCCTTTCTGAGCATGTACAAGGCCCTATATTTGATGCTCAGTAATAATAATTATATTAATGCATAAAATAAGTAAAACAAAAGAGGAAACATGTAGAAAATGTTATGAACCTTCAGATAATATATATGCATTTCTTAATTGTCTACCACAGAGATGGTTTTACCATCATCTCTACTCTACCTTGATTATAAAAATTCTTTCTGTCAAGATCACATTGTGTATTCCCAAAGAAATAACAAATACAAACTTACTTAAATTTAGAGCAATTACAGGTGATGTACATATCAAGATATATTAGAAAAATAACCATGGCCAAAGACAAGATAAAATGTATCTGCTTACGCACGCCAGAGCAGTGAATAGGTGCAGATGCCCTAAATCTATATTAGGAAAAAAAAGTGATGTAAATGCTTTTCATAAATGACAAAAAGAAGAGCTGGGCTCACTGGAAAAGGATAGAACTAAGGTAGTGTCTCTATGCCTATGAAAGGGGGTTAAAACCTACAGCTGTTGTTGAGGTGTATATCTAGCATTGAGCTGCTACAGGGAGCAACAGGAAGAGCTGGGAAAGCCACAGGATCAAGCCAACCAAGGATTAGAGAACAGAATGAATGCTCTGTATTGTCAATATAAACCCGGATTTTGAATCAGAAAACCAAACTTATTAGGTGCAGAGAAACTTTAATTTCAGACATGAAGGAATGTCTTGGTGTTGTGGGGATGAAAGAAAAATAAATTAAGAATAAAGAGGAACAAGGAAAAGAATGAAGAAGGCAGCCTTTCAAGATAAGTTCACAGCCTAAATTTCAAAACATACCAGAAGATTGAATTAATGAATAATAGTCATCAATCTCAGAAAATGATTAATTCATCCCAATGAATTAATTCCATTGTGTAATTTGAAAAGGAAATAAAATAAGTAAGTTAAAGAACTCAAAGAGATAGAAGTAGAAATATCGAAAAGAAATAATATAGTTTATATATCAATAAGAATAAATCAAATTCTAAGGTGATTTGAAAAGCAAGCAAACAAGCAAGCAAACATAGTATAGCTATGCACACATATATGTGTATATTCATGGTTCATGCAACAGAAGAAACATAGGTTAGGTTGGTCACAAATGAACACAGTGACAAACAGAAATAATAATTAAAATGTGAAAATGAATTTGAGAATTGGAAAAGAGATTGAGATTATTCAACAGATATATAACAAAGTTCTGGTAGAGAAGAGAACATGGAAAAGAACAGCATCAGTCAAACATCATTAGTTGACAATTTTTAGTAATTTGAGGAAGATATTAATCCTGAAAGAGAAAATAAACATTCAGTGTTGAAGAGAAAAATACATGCAAACTCAGGTATTATATATTGAAATTTTTACATAAAATAAAAATTACTCAGTAAGTAAACTGGCAGTCTAAAGATGCATGACATGTAAGCAACAGAATTTGCTTATATCGGGGTACTGGGGATTTAACCTAGTAATTCAAACCCCTGAACTACATTCCCAGCCTTTTTTTTTTTTTTTTTTTGAGACAGTGTCTTGCTAAATTGCTGAGGCTGGTTTCCAATTTGCAATCTTCCATATTCAGCCTCCCACGTCACTGGGATTACAGGGTTTTTGCCATTGATCCAGGCCAAAATAACTTTTATCAGTAAAAACTGTCTAAGATTTTAGGTAGCAATTGGATTAATATTTTCAAAGGAATGAAAAAAATTCAACTTAGAATTCTAAAAGTAGCTTAACTATCACCTAAAAATGAGAGAATAATAGAGACATTTTTACACAATAGGGATTATTTATCACTAAGAGATTCTAGCTAAATATCTAGTAACATATATATATATGTTACTAGATACACACACACACACATATATATATATTATATATATATATGCATCAAAAAATCATATTGAAACTAATAACAACTATAAAAAAACAAAAAAAATAAGTTAAGGAAAGTTGAAGCTAAAATTGTTAAAATTTGCTTAAAGTGAATTAAGTAATGAAAATATTAAAAATAGTATATATTGAACTCTACAATACAGTGAGATAATTACAACTCATAGGAGACTTAAAAAGTACTAAGGCTCACATCTTTTGAGGGAGAGAATTAATATTCTCAGCAATGTTATGTTTATAAAATTTGAAGTTTCTTGACAAAATATTGAAAATAATTGCTAACATAATATAAATAAAACCCTGAATTTCCAAATAAATAGGAAGAAATAATCTAAGAGAAATCCAGAAAAAAAAATTAAAGAAAGAAAAAGAAAACCACAATTAAGACTAAAATAGAAGATAGTAAAAATAGTTTCAAATGTATCAGTAATAAACATTAAAAACAGACTATAAGCAACATTAAAATGCACAATCTAGTCAGTTTTTCATTACTCCAAACAAAATAGCTGACAAGAAAAACTTTGAAGAGGAAATATTTATTTGAGTTCATGGTTTTAGAAGATTTGGTTCATGGTTAGCTGGATCCAAGACAGAAATATTACGACAAAAGGGCATGGCAGAAGAAAGCTGCTTAGTTCTTCCCAGCCAGAAAGGAGAGAGGGAAGGTGGGAAAGGAAAGTCGAAGGACAAGATAAACCCTTCTAGGACACACAGCCAGTGATCTACTTCTTCCAAATGGGTCCTACAGCCCAATATTCCTTCCTGCTACCAATGGATAATCCATCAAATGTACTAAGCCACTGAAGAGATTAGAGCCTAAAAGTCCCACCTCTGAATCTTGCTATAATGAGGTCCATGTTTTCAATACATGAGTTTTGATTGGACATTCCACATCAAAACCATAACAATGCACAAATTAAATATTGTGGTTTTAAAATTTTGAGCCTTACGTTGTTTACAAAAGATACAATTCAAGTAAATAAGCAATAAAAGAATACAGAAAAATGACAATGTAAAGATTAACAATAGATTCACTTATTTTTAGTAGTTCTTACAACATATAAATTTTAAACCTATTTCATTGAGTTTAATATAAAATATTATTTGTCTAAATTATACAAGTAGATAATAGATTGTATGAAATGAATAAATGTCAGTCAAATTTTTCAGTGACTCATTGCAACTATTAACCACAACTTATTCTTACTAAGCAAAGTGAAAATTTATATTCAAATATGTATTCATTATCAACAAAATAGAAGACACTCTTGTCATATCTGCCTTTACTTGTTTAATCATTTTTTGGTTCTGCAAACATATTTATAGTGTCTATTTTTAAAACTATATTGTTTTAATGTAGCATCTCTTTGCTGTTATAATTTCCATTGTCTGTTCTTTATTCATAATATGGTTTATATTTTCTGCATCTTTGCTTGCCTTCTAAATTTCTGTTGGAAATTAAAACATTTAGGTAATACAGCTCATCTAGATTATTCACAGATTCTGTATTTCTGAATTGATCTATTTGAAAAAAAATGTGTCACCCTCAAATCAATATTTGCTGTGCTTTTGTGGTTGCTATTGGGCATAAGCAGAGCAGTAAAATATTTTAGTAATCCAATGTACATGTTCCCATTTGAGTTTGAACAAAGCAAACTTCATTGTTTCGCTCATGTTTTGTAAACAAATGTCCTTTGTACAATCTATTTAGAGCCAAGTTTTTTGGTTTCATGTTTGTGATTATACACTTTAAAATGAATACCCCAAGCATAGTGCTCAAAGTTTATCTAGTGTGTCTAACTGCAAGGAAGTTGTGATGTGCCTTTTGCAAAACAGACAAAATGTGTTAGGTAAACTTTGCTCAGGTATGGTTAATAGTGCCACTGACTTTGAATTTAAAGTTAGTCAACAATAAATATTATATCAGGTGCTTTTAAACAGAAATCTCCAAGAAAAAATTTTACATATTATATATTCATTGTTTCACTAAAATGTTGTGACCAGACATTTGCAAGAACCATAATACACACACACACACACACACACACACACACACACACACACACACTCATTTATATACAAAATATATATTAAATTTGAAATATACATAAATATACATATAATTTCTCAGGAGTATATCAGTATAAAATAATTCCTTATTTGTATTTAGTTTATATAGCATTTGATTAATGAAAATCATCTGTGTGTTGTAGCATCCTTGTGTGTTGGTGTTACTCAACCTTTGACATTGAAGGTTTTTTATTTTTATTTTATTTTATACTTCTGACTTAATGACTGCCTGGATTATTTTATAGACCTCTTTCCCCCCACCCACCTATCTTTTCTCTCTAGTGTGAGGCCTTGATGTTGGTCACCAGTGGGCAAAGTCTTAGGTATGCCAAACAGTCACTCTTGGAGGACAGTGGTTTATCAGGATTCTTTTTCACTATCTGTGTCTTTCCCTGAAAAGGCTAAATCCCAGGGCTAAACTCCACTGATTGAAGGTTGGTTGATTTGTCATTTTTAACAATGCCTTTGGACAGAAATTGACTCACAGTGTTCCCTTAAGGAGATAGATCCTGAGGTCAGGTTTTAATAATTATTATGAACCCAAGAGGTCTCTTCCAATATGCCTCTTTCCCTGTTTCCCTCAACAGAGTATCAGACCCTCAGTTTATCCTATACTTCCAATGACTCTATACATCTCCTCCCAATTGCCTCTACAACAATATTCATTGATTTTGAGAGTGATTTTAGGCTTGATTTTCTCCATGCATGGTTGTAAATTAAATCATATATTCATCCTTGAGGGTAAATCTTTAGTCTGCTTCTCTTCCTGGCTAAAATATCTGAGCCACTGCCTTGGTAAGTTGGAGGTGAGAATGATAGCATTCTTCTCTCTGAGCACCATATATGTTTTTGGAGATGACTGCTTTGTAGATGAACAGCACATCAGTTCTGTGTATCCTTTGCTAAACTCTTTCAGTGTATCTTATCTCTATCAAATGTAAGGCAGGGGAAATTAGGATTCTATGAATCTCAGCTGTGCTTCTTCAAAGGTAACACCTTTAAACTCAAAGTGATAGGTGAAGAGAGACCAACTTCTTGAGCTTATTGCTATAGAACTTAGCCTTAAGAGAAGGTAAGTAGGGGCAAAATAAGAAATGCTGATGTCTTGTTTCTCTTAGAGAGATTATCCTATGAGCAGAGAATGGAAGGTAGGGTGCCAGTATGCTCTTATTTATGTGAAATGGTGTGACCCTTATCCTGGATCTGGAGGCTTGAGGGAATTTGTGGGACACAGACTTTCATGTAGAATTTGAGTAGTTAATAAAGTATTCAATCTATGCATGCTAGTGGTTAGCTGTTAGTGACCTCAATTATTCTGTCTGAGATAAACTTTGGGTCTATAATTACATATAATCTACCAAGTAGATGCCAGTAGTACTCGTCAGTCATGACAACTACAAATATGCCCAGACACCAATAAATGTCTCCTGGGGTGGGGGGGAGGCTAAAGGATCCATAATTGAAAATCACTATGTTAATGAATAATCTTTATCAAGAAGAAAAGTGAACCCAGGAGGAAAATGTGAAAAGAAAAAAAAAAGTATAAATTAATTTCTAAATAGTAAAATATGTTGGTAAAATGATGATATTTTCTAGCTTATGTTTGACTTTATAGAAAGTAAAACAAGTTGCAGACAACAACAACAAGGAATATATACATGTGTGGTCAGTAAGGTCTGGATAGTTTTTGCCTTGTTTGGAAGGAAAAAAGAGAACAAATAGAATAAAATTCAGATATGTGATTTTGCAAGGACTATCATTACACGCATGTAGCTTTTCTGACAGTTTTGGTGGCAAGGACAAGGACAAGGTCAAGGACAAGGATGTCAAGGAAGGATTTGCCTTCACTTCATGGCTTGTAAGATAGTTGTCTTCAACAATTTTCATATTATCTTCCTTCTATACATTTGTGTCTAAATTTTCTCTTCATAAAAAGTGTAAGGATAAAAGAAAAATCATGATAAAAGCTACATTGAGAAAACTTTTCAAAAATGGAGTTAGGAGGCTATTAAGAAAGCAGTAGTTTTTCAGGTCTTCAACTACTTCTTGATGTGAACTTTGGTTCACCCTTTGACTAAAGGCATGTAGAAGGACTGGATAGATTGGCTAATTACATGGTGCACCTAGAGTCAAGATATATATCAAGAGGTTATCGAACTCTTGTTTTATGGACATTTTTACCAAGTATACACAGTTTTTACTTATCTTAAATTATTCACAACGTTCCTGTTCTTTCTCAATATTCAGTAGAATTCTCTTACAAAGGAATTTTTGCTATTTGTAATAAATCATCTCTACTTGCCCGTGCATGCTATCCTTTTCCGAGTTCCTCATCTGATTCAGAGCTATCTGAACCTGTGTCTCCGAAATTGAAAGCTGTAAAACCTTCAACGAAGTACTTTTTACCTTTACAATTTCTGAGTTTGAATTGATTGATAAAGGACACAAGTCCTGTTGGATTAAAGCCCACCAAAGAACACACTTAAATTTATTTTCTCCTTTAAGAAATTATCTCTAAATATACTCAATTTCTGAGGTTTGAAGGGCTAGAACATAAACCTATGAATTTTGGTGAAATATAATTCACCCCTAACACTAGGTAATGTAAATTATATTAAAATGCTACAGAGTTTCCTTTAAATTAAAAAAAAATTACAAATGGAAATGAATATTGTAAAAATAATTAAACATCAGATAGTTTAATATATTAGAATCAAGTGAGTACTATATAAGTGTATTGGGGTTGTGGCTCAGTGGTAGAGTGGTAGAGTGCTAGTCTAGCATTTGTGAGGCCCTGGGTCATCCTCTGCCAAAAAAAAAAAAAAAAAAAAGAGGTAAAAGAAAAGAAATAAAAAGCATATTGAGGAATAATTGGTAATAAAATTAATAGTCTCTTTGGATTAAGAAATTTGGTGGTCTATATTTTAGAGAAATATTTGAAATGATGTCAAAAATCACTGTTTTTAAATATTAAATATTTAATTTTTGTAGCATTGATCAAAAGTATAAGTATTAAAATAATCAGAAAGATGCCCCATTTTAAAAAAAAAACAAGATAATGTTTTGATGAGTCAATCAATAAATAACTTCCAATTTGTAATTCTATTATGTGATAATAAATTGATTTGATAATTTATGGTCTAAGAATGCTTCACTGACAAGACAGCAGATCTGTGTCATAAATATAAATACTGATCAATTTTTTTCTCTTGATAGTCTTCAAAATGCATATTAATGACTATTATTTTCCACTTTATTTTCTAATGTTAATATTTAAAGGCATTATTTGTATTTTCCAAATACTCAGACATTGTATATAATTTCTTTACTAAAAATCAAATGAATGCATTATGCATTTTAAGAAATAGATTTAAATACCTTACACACACACACACACACACACACACACACACACAAACATGCACACACACATATTTTTTTAATTCTTTTCAAAAATAACCCGCACAAGTCTAACAACAAAACATTATGTTGCTAACAGGCCAATTATAACACAGTCTATAATTGAATTTACAAATTGCTATGTTTTGCATTTTTGAGACAGGTTCTTACCATGTTGTTCAGGCTGGCCTCAAATTGCAGCCCTCATTCCTTGACCTCTCAACTAGCTCAGGACTATAGGCATGCACACCACACCAGACACAAGGGATTGCTATACTTTATTACAAATGCAAAATGAATAAATAAAGTCCATTTTTCTACTGCTAAATTATTTACTCTCAATTTATATGATCTAATAGTTTCAGCCCCTCAAAACTTATATTTTGAATCCTCCTCATCAATGTAATGGTGTTAGGAGATGGGACGTTTAGAAGGCTAATGTATCATGAGAGCACAACCCTCATAAATAAGATTAGAACTATTATAAATAAAGACTCTAGAAAGCTGTCCTCCTATATACCAAGCCAGGATACATTGAGAAAGCTCCATCTCTGAACCTAAAAAGTGTCCTATGACAAACATGAATCTGCTAAATCTTTGATCTTGGACTTCCCAGACTCCAACACAATAATGAATAAATGTCTTTTGTTTATAAGCTATGCACCTTAAGGTAGTTTGTTATAGCAGTTCAAATGAGCTAAGACATTATCTCATTTGAATTATCATCCTCTTTTGTGATATATTTTTATTTTCCCTTTTCATTTATTTATACTTCCTCCAAATTCACTAAACCAAGAAAGTCTGTCAATTAGTTTCAATGACATCAAACAATTTAGTAAAGTTCTATTATAGTGGAATTCTAGTGTATTACCACAGTAGAATTTACATTTAGTCAACAATTGACTCTTACGTATTTATTCCATCATGCTATAGGATGCAGAGAGGGAAAAATGAAGCATGAATGAAGTCCTTTCCCTCCAATCCCCAACCCAAATCAGTAAGAGTCATTCCTGTGCTCTTTTTATTTTTTCCCCTTGTGGATTTCCAAGAAGTCCTTGTCTAATTAATGAGCTCATTCTAAGTTTTTCCCATAGTGCAGACACAATAATTGTGAAATTCATTGGATCCAATTATCCATTGTGATGGTTAAGTTTTGAACTTGACTGGGCTAAGGAATGCTTGAATATCTGCTTAAATATTTTGGTGCTTTTATGTGAAGGTGTTTCTGGAAGAAGATAGCATTTGAATTATTATAAGTAAAGTGGATGACAATCCCCAATGTTGATGCATATCATCCAATCTATTAAGGGCCTAAATAAAATAAAAAGATGAAGGAAGGTTTAACTTTATTGCTGGCTTATTTGAACTGGAACATAAATCACCTTTCCTGTTGTTCTTAATTCCTAAAATTTCACAATGACCTAGGGATCTATACCATTGGCCCCTTGGTCTGAGGCTTTAAAACTAGACCACTGGCTAGGCATGTTGGCACATGCTTGTAATCCCAGTGGCTAGGGAGGGTGAGGCAGGATGATTGCAAGTTCAAAGCCAGCCTCAGCAAGTTATAGAGGCCTTAAGCAACTTAGCGAGACCCCACTGCAAAATAAAAATATAAAGGACTGAGACTGGGATTCAGTAGTTAAGTGCCCCTGGGATCAATTGCAAGTAGCAAAACAAACAAACAAACAAACAAAAAACCCAAAAAGCTCAACCACTGGCTCTTCTGGGTTTCTAGCCTGCAAATGGGAGATCATGGGCATTCTCAGCTTCTATAATGAGAAAGAAAAAACAACTTATATTAATTTTCTGTATATATAAATTCCATTTCTCTGGAGATTGCTAACTAATACATCTAGATATCTTCTGTTAGAATAATTCCAAGAGTGTACCTGACTTAATCTCACTTCAGTATCACACAAGACTGAAACAATTTTGGGATATAGGATTACTCCGAAGGTATCCCAAATTTTTCTATTATTTTACTTAACTCTAACAGATAACTTAATTTAACTCTAACAGATCACTTAATTGTTTATTAACGTTTCAGTTTCCTTTTGGAAATTGTAAATAGTGTCAAGGATTATTTTATCATAACTAAGTATTTTATGGTGATGGCTTTATTAAACAGTTTATCAGTTCCCTATATGCTAGCTTCTTTAGAATAGTTGGGTAGATCACATGGCGTTAATGCAGTGGACAACGTCTGTTTAGCACTTAAACGCCTCATGTACTTCATTATTTTAGGTAATGGAATAGCTATGAAGAGAGACCATTGGTCTAAAGACAATCAAGCAGTAAGATATGAATACTTTGATGAAAATCCATTTCCTTTATTACAAAACCAATAAATTCAATGTTGTACTAATGAAAATCTGATCAAATCATTTGGAAGTACTTGTAAATTAATTAACCAATGAAAAAATTGCATGTCATCGCAAGAACATTATCAGAACAACATTGTTTAAATAAACTTAATGTGTCTAGTATAGTGTTTAGTAAAAGGGATTTTGGAGTTATATAAGAAAGACCTCAAATCTTATCTGTGGAATTTAATGGGGTAACTTGGAAAAATATTAAGCCTCTTGTGTTAGCTTTTTAGACCTGAAGACAAAACACCTGAGATTAAAAAAAAAATGATAATGATCCAGGTGTGGTGCTGCATGCCTGCATCAGTAGCTCAGAAATCTGAGGCAGGAGGATTGTGAGTTCAAAGCCAGCCTCAGCAACTTAGTGAGGACCTAAGCAACTTAGTGAGATCCTGTCTCTAAATCAAATTTAAAAAGGGCTGGGGATGTGGCTCAGCGCCTTAGTGGCCCTGGGTTCAATCCCTAGTATTCACCACTCTGCTCCCCCCTCCCCCCCCTACAAAAAAAAAAAAAAAGGAAAAAAGTTTACTTAGGTTTCAGTTTATGGTCATTTGGCTAAAAAATATACTGTAAGGCGTACTTCACTTCAAGGAAGCCAGAAAACAAAAGTCAGAAAGAAAAGGGCTGGAGTTCCAATATATAGTTTGAGGACAAGCACCAAATGATCTCACCTCTTTCCGATAGACCTTACCTCCTTATGGTTCTCCTATCTTCCAATAGCACCACAGGGTCGGTACCAAGCCTAATTTAATACATGGGCCTTTGGGAGAAAGTTCATATCTAAACTAAGCTTGAAGTTTGCTAGTTGTAAAATGGGAATAATAATATACACAATGTTAACTTGTATGGAGAGATATAGAGTTGGGTGGAAGGGGAGTTCTTCTTGTGTTTCATATATCATTTTTGAGCCTATTTTCATTTTTAATGATTAGCTTTATATTTTGCCTTTCATTTAGAAATACTTTAAAAAATACAATATCAATAACAACAGTAGTGATTTATTATATTAATCACATGACACTGAATATGTAGGTTCTGTTCCAAATATTTTAAAAACAAGTTGTTTGTTGGCCACAATAGCTTTATGAAGTAGGGGATAATAATAATAATAATAATAATAATAATAATAGTTTTTATGTTTTTGTTATTTGTATTAGCAATTGAACTCAGATGTGCTTTACCTCTGAGCTACATTCCCAGTCCTTCCTTTGTTTGAGATAGTTTTGCTAAGTTGCTGAGGATCTTGTTAAGCTGCTGAGGCTAGCTTTAAAATTGCAATCCTCCTTCCTCAGCCTCCCAAATCACTGGGATTACAGACATGCACCATGCCTGACTTAAGAATGTAATTATTTTAATCCTACAGAGGAAGAAATTGGAGCTGAGAGTGATTATAAAATTTCTCTGAGTTCTTACTGAAAGCAGGTGGTTGAGTGGAGATTCATTTCACCTCTTAAAAATCATATATATTCCACTCAATACTAGCTTTCCAATACACATTATTCTTCTTGGTCTTGATGATATTTGGTTTCTGAAACTTATAATCAAAGTTGAAATTGTTTACCTCACACACAGTATTTAAAATATTTTATCATGTACTTATTGATTGATTGTATGTCCTCCTCTGAGAAGTGTTTGTTCAGGTCCTTGGCCCATTTATTGATTGGGTTATTTGTTATCTTATTGTCTAATTTTTTGAGTTCTTTGTATATTCTGGTTATTAGGGCTCTATCTGAAGTGTGTGGATTAAAGATTTGTTCCCAGGATGTAGGCTCCCTGTTTGTCTCTCTTATTGTTTCTTTTGCTGAGAAAAAACTTTTTAGTTTGAGTAAGTCCCATTTGTTGATTCTAGTTGTTAACTCTTGCGCTATGGGTGTCCTATTGAGGAATTTGGGGCCCGATCCCACAGTATGTAGATCATAACCAACTTTTTCTTCTATCAGATGCCGTGTCTCTGATTTAATATCAAGCTCCTTGATCCATATTGAGTTAACTTTTGTGCATGGCGAGAGATAGGGATTCAGATTCATTTTGATGCAAATGGATTTCCAGTTTTCCCAGCACCATTTGTTGAAGATGCTATCCTTCCTCCATTGCATGCTTTTAGCCCCTTTATCAAATATAAGATAGTTGTAGTTTTGTGGATTGGTTACTGTGTCCTCTATTCTGTACCATTGGTCCACCCGCCTGTTTTGGTACCAGTACCATGCTGTTTTTGTTACTATTGCTCTGTAGTATAGTTTGAAGTCTGGTATCGCTATACCGCCTGATTCACACTTCCTGCTTAGCATTGTTTTTGCTATTCTGGGTCTTTTATTATTCCATATGAATTTCATGATTCTTTTATCTATTTCTACAAGAAATGCTGTTGGGATTTTGATTGGCATTGCATTGAACTTATAGAGAACTTTTGGTAATATCGCCATTTTGATGATGTTAGTTCTGCCTATCCATGAGCAGGGTATATTTTTCTATCTTCTAAGGTCATACAATCAATCAATAAGTACATGAAAAAATGCTTACCATCGCTAGCAGTCAGAGAAATGCAAATCAAAACTACCCTAAGATACCATCTCACTCCAGTAAGATTGGCAGCCATTAGGAAGTCAAACAACAATAAGTGCTGGAGAGGATGCGGGGAAAAGGGCACTCTTGTTCATTGCTGATGGGAGTGCAAATTGGTGCAGCCAATTTGGAAAGCAGTGTGGAGATTTCTTGGAAAGCTGGGAATGGAACCACCATTTGACCCAGCTATTCCCCTTCTCGGTCTATTCCCTAAAGACCTAATAAGAGCATGCTACAGGGACACTGCTACATCGATGTTCATAGCAGCACAATTCACGATAGCAAGATGGTGGAATCAGCCTAGATGCCCTTCAATAGATGAATGGATAAAAAAAATGTGGCATTTATACACAATGGAGTATTACTCTGCATTAAAAAATGACAAAATCATAGAATTTGGAGGGAAATGGATGGCATTAGAGCAGATTATGCTAAGTGAAGCTAGTCAATCTTTAAAAAACAAATACCAAATGACCCCTTTGATATAAGGGGAGTAAACAAGGACAGGGTAGGGAAGAAGAGCTTGAGAAGAAGATTTACATTAAACAGGGATGAGAGGTGGGAGGGAAAGGGAGTGAGAAGGGAAATCACATGGAAATGGAAGGGGATCCTCAGGGTTATACAAAATGATATATAAGAGGAAAGGAGGGGTAAGACAAGATAATACAAATGGAAGAAATGATTTACAGTAGAAGGGGTAGACAGAGAAAAGGGGAGAGGAGGGGAGGGGAGGGGAGGGGGGATAGTAGAGAATAGGACAGACAGCAGAATACATCAGACATTAGAAAGGCAATATGTCAATCAATGGAAGGGTAACTGATGTGATACAGCAATCTGTATACGGGGTAAAGTTGGGAGTTCATAACCCGCTTGAATCAAACTGTGAAATATGATGTATTAAGAACTATGTAATGTTTTGAACGACCAACAATAAAAAAAAATAAAAATAAAAATAAAAATAAAATATTTTAAAAAACTAGAATGTGTAAGAGAAAAAAATAAAAAAGAAAGAAAAAGATGAAGTATTAATCATAATCAGTACTTGCCAGGGTGATTATTTTTGCCATTATTACTTATGATTATTAAAATTGAGTAATTTACTCTTGTGGCATGATAATATGTGTCAACATAAAAGATGCTCTGAATTGTTTAAAAACAAGCTTTTATTTTGAAAAATTCAAAAGGTGTCAAATCATGAACAAACTACTGTTGAATACCAACAGAAATGAAAAAAGGAGACATAAAATAGCTCAATGAGTAAAATCAGATATCAGCATATGTAAGATTATAAAACTAAATAGTTCTTGAAAAATTGTCAACACACAGTATAAGTATTGAATGAACTATGTTTTAAATGTGAAATAGTTCCAACAAGCGAATTTGCTTAGTTTTTATTTTTATTTCATTTTATTTAAATTAATGCATAAACTCCTATACTTAGGGAAAAGATGTCCTATAAATTGTTGCCTTAAATGTGACAACATATTTGCAAGTTATTAATATGCTTATTAGAGTAATATTGTGTATTTTCTTTGAAAATATCTTCCTTGTTAAGAAAATCTTCAACCTTTTGCTTTTTCTGGGTGATACAATCCCAAAGAGCATTGATGATGAACAATTTTAATAGAGAGTATAAAAATACCTTTTTAAAAGGATACACTCCAATGGAAATAATTTCTTTTCCAAAAGACAATGTGTTTTTCAGTATCCTTTTGTTGTTTTTGTTTTTGTTGTTGTGTTTTTATTCAAGATGAAACAAGTAAGTCTCACTTCACCTTTTGCACTCTCCATTTATAATAATGTAGAATTCCTGGTCAATACAAGCAGAGTCACAAACAAATTACCACTCCAAAGCTTCAAAAAATGCTTACCATACAAGCACACAGAGCCACACATACAATGACACTATAAAGTTACAGACATAAAAGATAAGGGTTTTGAGTCACTTTTTTTTTTAGTTTGTCACTTCTCTAAATTATGGAAGTTTCTGAAGATATGTGGGTGGTTTATTTATGGGTACATCAAAACAAAAACACTAATTACTATATGATTTCTTTTGGAACATTACCTATCAGGTTAGGGTACATAATCTTTGTGAAGCTGAGGAAGAAACAACAGAATACAAAAGATTTGTTAGTAAAGCACATTTTTATTAATAGATAGCTGTGATATTCCTTATCAAATATCAGTGAAAATTTCCTACCTGGACCTTTATCCACTCATCTTCTCCTTGCCAGCTAGGTTGAATTTAGCTATGATTTATAGGTACAGTTGTCCCTCCTCCTCCTTGGGGAATTATTTCCAGGACATCCTGTAGGATATTCATTTGTGTGGATGCTCAAGTCCCTGGTATTCAGCAGCATAGTATATATCCATATAACATATGCACATTTTCCAAATACTTTAAGTTCATTTCTAGATTATTTTTAATATTAACACAATGTAAAATACTGTGTAAATATTGTTGCAGTGTAATGTTTAGGAACCTGGGACAAGAAAAAATTCTGTACATATTTAATGTAGATGCATTCTTCCTTCAAGTATTTGAGTATCTTCATTTCACAGTTGGTTAAATCCATGGATGCAGAACCTATGGGGTAGGAGGGGCCAACTTCACAAATCATAAATTTCCTTTCATTTCACCATGTCTATCCAGTAGAAAAAGAGCTTTAAAATCTTTAAAGAAATCTCAAATTGTTGCAAATGTAGCATAGACTGAATGATTTGTAGCATTTTAGGTCATCTTAAACAAAGAAAACCATTCAAATAAGTTGGTTTTCTTTACAGAGATATGATCTTTACCTAAAACTTATGATTTCCATTATATTTTGTAATATTTCTGGGACTTTCATATAAAAAGAATTTTTAAATATGTAGTGCCTTATAGCTTGAATAGCTGTATAAATAAAACCTATGCTTGCGTAGATATTCAAACCATCTCAATTCTGGAAGCATTTTTAGTTAAAGTGGACAGACACAGAAGAATTAAGCAAAATAAATAAAAATTACCTTAAAGAAGATTTTCCAATTGAACAGGGGTCTGTGTTTGGTCAGAGACATTCATCTGATAAAGTGCTAATAATATTGTTTCATTAACTTAATACAAAATACATGCCATAGAATACTCATGTAATTCAATTACTCTATATTATTATAAAACACAAAATCATCACAAAAAGTTAGTATTATTGGCCTGAACAAGTGAGATAAACCACATTTTGACTTGTGTTTCACGTACTTCTTTCAACAAAGAGAATGGGTTAAGTCAAATTGTCTAACTGAGCTACCTTCCAGTCTCCAAATTTAAAATTAGTAAGGTAGGTAACACTCACACCTGCACCTTGAAAGGATGTTAATATTGAGCAATATCTTTCAGAGAGAAAAAAGCCCTAGGGGAAAGAAAAAGCACTTAGGGTAGAAAATTTTCTGAATGGACTACACTAAAACTACTTTCTGAATAATCTCACAGAGAACAGTTTCCATTCACATGAATATCTGCAGAGAAAACATAGAATCATAGTTATGAAGATATGAGTGAGAACTTCATTAAGGATGGGTTCAAAGTAAAGGAGAAAAGATCCATGTAACATGGCTTCCAAGTATGCATGCAAAAATAAAAATCTGGAGCAACTCAGTAACAAGGACTGATCACTTGTGTGTTTGTAATTTCAAGTAACACAGCAACAAAATTACTCTCCATGTGTGCACATTTGTGATAGACTTGTAATAGGTGACCGATTCTCATATGTTGGAAAGGATACTATACAAGGGACATATTTAAAGATAACAAGTATAAAAAGAAATTATGATCTCAGAGTTGTGAAAATGGATAAAGATTTAAGCAACAATTAAACATTGGGGATCCTCCTGTTTCCAGAACTGCCTTAGGCCACATTGAGTTCTCAAGGCCAAGGAGGTAAATCGATAGAGAGCAATGCCCCATTTATTTTGCATTGCTGGGTAATGAAGTGGTTTAGCAAAGAGAATTTTCCACTGAAGTTATACCTCTTCAAGAAATGTTTTCATGAAAGCTAGTTTCTTCTATCAGCATTTATAACCTTGTGGTCTTCAACCAGTATTTATGTATTTAATTCTTAGATTCTCATTTGCAAGTGTAGAAAGTCCATTTCTATCTCAAAATATTATGGTTCTTAAAAGTCTTTCTAAATGGTATTGTGTTTTCCTCCTTTCTTAAACAGAGTAAATGATCACTTTTTTATTTTTTTATTTTTGTTATTCTGGGGATCAAACTCAGGGCCTTCCACATGCTAAGTACATGCTTCATAACTGAGCTACATTCCAGTCACCAAATTTAAAATTAGTGAGGTAGGTAACACTCACACATAAAGAGGGAGGTTTCTTTATTTTCTCTAATTAAATTATTTTAAAAACAGGATACTGAAGAATCATCTGCTTAACTCTAACAATAGGCTTGGGTCGTTTTCTAGAGATCCACTCTCTTTGGATACCTAGAAAAACAAAGCTGGAGAGACCTTCTGGCTTCTGTTATCTAACCTCCTAATGACCTCATTTTAGGATGAGGAAATTGAGAATTATATTGGTGAAAGTTTGATTCACACATTAAGTGCCAGCATGGTATCCTGTAACAGGAGATGAGAAGCCATGGCCCTAAGTCAAATTTAGTCTGTCTCCTGATTTTGCAAACAATGTTTAATTACAGCACATCTAAGTCCATTAGTTTATATATTATCAATAGCTATTTTCATGCTACAGCTACAAAGTTGATGGGCTGTGACAGAGACCAGAGGCAGAATGAGTGGTCCACAAACCTGAAAATAGTTACAATTTGTTTCTTTACAAAAAACACTTGCTGATCCCTGCCTGAAATCAACCAGTTCACCATCCACTGCATTCCCAACTTTTCCCTAGTGTACATTATTCATATGCAGGATTTACCTTGCACATAAGTACCAGTAACACATGGACCTAGAAAACTTATAAGGAGAAGCATACCTTATTGTTTTATCATAAGAACAGCTATTTCTTTATGGTCAAAATATCTAAAGATCACACAAATTTGTATTATCCGGTTATTAGAAGACTCTATGCCACATCACTCTACTCCAAATGAATGGGGTGGGAAGTATGCAGAAAAAGTACATCTCTCTTTAATCTTCTTCCTACAGCTAAAGTTTAGATCATATAATCTATCAGAGGAGGTAAAAATCTTGTGGGTTAGTTACAAAAAAACATGCAGCCACACTGTTATCACAAGAAATTTTGGTAATAATTTTTGTAGTGTGGTATTAATTCATAAGAGCAAATATAAATCACACCCTCTTCAGAGCTGAAAATTCATATAAATTAAATTAAAATGAGGAATTAAGGGATGTCTGTCTCCCCCCACTATGGCACAAGTCATCTCTACAGAAGCATGAGAAACTCCTGCTCAAATTCAAAACACTTCAGACAAGAGTTCTCATGCACAAAATACTGCTTTTAATTGGTTCTTAACTAAATTAATTAAGCTGGTATGACTCACTCTCCAGTCACAACTCAACTTGAAAAACACAAAGGAATATGGCTGGGATAACAAAAGCCAAGAGTCCTGAATTACTCCTGATTTTCATATTAACAAGGGAGTTCAGCCTAGAGAGAAAAGGTTAATTTGTTTTTTAATAGGCTTTTGAAAGACGTGATCCGGTCTAGTGTGATAATTTATGGTTAATCATATGTTTAGAGGCAAAATGGATTAATCTTTTAATATTAGAGCCATTTTTGTGTAACATAAAACAAAATTCTCTTCATAGTAACTTTGAAAGTCAGGTTAGACTTTCTTTTTTTGAGCAAAGGTGGCAAATTGACAGCAGGGAAAGGTAAATTCTGTGTATCAGCCTAGAAGAAGACCAGGATGGCAGAAGCAAGTCCCGAATAAGCTTCTTTCCCAGTCTCTCTCTTCTTCCATTTTGCCACACGTGCTAACTTAAACATTATTTCCACTGACCTGTGTATTGGTGATTTCGCAAGTTAAACAGTTGAGGAAGGGCTGTGTTCTGGACCTTCATGCACCAAAATGAAAGGGAAAACAATCTCCATCAGTCATTGCTCCATGATGTAATTCCCAGAGAAGCAGTTTACTGAACTGGACCACTTCCTTCCCTACATAGGGATGTTGCTGAAAACTCTGACAAAGAAAATCACCAGCTTGGGAGAACATCATTCAACCATGGAAGTCCTCACAAGCTCATTGGGGACTCTTATGAGTTGATTTGTATCCTCCCCAAATAAAGATATGCTCATGTCTCCAGTAGCTCAGGATGTGACCTTACTTGGAAATACCATTTTTAAAGAGGTAATCAAGTTGAACCCAGGTGAAAAAAGGTATGCCACAATTCAACACAGCTAGTATTATTATGAAAATGCAAAATGTAAACAGAAAGAGTATGGAGTCAGAGGAAAAAAGGTATGAAGACACACAGGAATGACCATGTTTTTGGAGTGATGAATCAAAAAGCTACTCCTAAGATTTCAGGCAAATACAAGAAACCCAAAGAAACAAGAAAGCATTCTCCCTGAGAGCCATCAGACAGAGCATGGCCCTGGCAATTCCTTGATGTCAGACTTCTAGCCTCCAGGAAGGTGAGACAATACATTTCTGTTGTTTTAAAGAACTTGCTTTTTGGTACTTGGTCACAGCAGCCCTAGAAACTCATAGAAGATATTAGGCACAATCATTTTCTTTCACAGCCTAGTGTCAGCACTTCAGGAGAAGAGTAAGAAAGGTAGATAGAAATAAACAATGTTATATTGTGTGAGACACAGTTTAGAATTTAAAAATCAATCTCTTGTGGCTGGAGCAGTAGAACAATTTCAGAGATGGGATACCTCATTTTGTCCATTCCTTCACGTTGATTAGACCTGATGAAACCTGATGCCTTTGGCGACTTTGCTCCTGTAAAGACATGAATCTTTTATGAGTAGATTGGATACATGAAAGCTCAGGTATAATGCTGTCCCTTTTCTCTTGTGAACCAGCATTGGTACATGCACAGAGATAATAGGTGAATCTGATCATAAAGGCTCCAAATTAACTATCTTCCTGATGTAGAGTTGTGTTTTAGAGAAAAAGATAAAAAAAATACTAGGAGAAATTATTTATTTTTGATAGAGACTTTATATGTGTGAAAGGATCTTTAAATTTAATCTGCCCAACCTTTTACTCAAGATTATAGGACTTACTATACAATGAAAGTGTAACTTAATTTGACATTCACTTACAGCTCAGGCACTTCTGTTAGCACTGCTAAGGCCACTCAACTGTAGATTTCACACTTCCCCAGGTCTGAGAGAAGCTGATTGCCTAGGTCCCACCCCTTCGTGTATCTGGCTCCAGATTCATGTCCTGACTTAGTTTAGATTGCACATCTTTGGCAGCACGGATTTATTTTATCTTCTATTGCATCTAAGTCTTCAGGAAAAATCAAACAAGTTAAATAATAAATGGCATCCAAAGCCTTTTACTTAAGTTGCTGTGTTTTCTTAATCCCTCCTGATTACCCTGATCATATACCAGCTTAAAGTAACGTCCACCACAATAGCAAAAAAAAAAAAGCACAAAAACCAAAAAAAAAACACACATTCTGAATCCTCAGTGTCAAATCAATCCTGATCTCTACTAAACTTACTCATTTGCTTCTTTCATCATTATGAAAAAAAAAAATTGTAAAAATTCCCAGTTTTCTGAATTGCAATCTGAACCTTATATCTTTTTGTTGCATTTTATAGATTTTTATCTTTGGGCTCATGTAGTCAATGATGAAATAACAATTTAGAGCATTAAGGGAAGAACACAGATTTTATCCTGGAAGGCCTAATTGGTAACTTTATTCTGTTCCAAGGCCAAAGGCTACACATATGTCAACTATATTTGTAAACCTTATCTAGTTCAGTGTTCACTATGACTAAGGATAATTCTAGTACTAATCTGGAAAAAAAAATATGTAAAGGATATCTTTTAGACAAAATACACAGCTTATTTCAAGAAAGGATAAAACGAAGAGGAAAGACTAAGGTATTTAAATGTTCCAAATCAGCCCTTCACAACATTGAGATGACAAAACTGCCAGAGCTTTTTCTCAGTGAGTAATAGTTGTATTTAGATGTATGAAAAAACTTCCTTATGAAAATATTTAAATATACATAGATATATCTCATAGTTTTCAAAGCACTTTGATGCATCTATTCCATCTACGTAGTCTGATGGAAAAACTAGCTTCTAGTGAATAAAGGGTATTCCCAAAGTCACATAGAGAAACTGATTGAATCAAGATTCAAATATAGAAAATCCACTCAGTCAATAAACATTTATTGATGCCTACTCTATGTTAGACTTGTGCTAGGGGCAAGGACAAGAATGTTCTTGTTATACATTTATATCTTTGAAGCATATGCCCTAAATAGAACAGAAAAGTAATCATTTTTAAATTTTTTTTTCCTTTCTAAGCAGAGTCACACCGTTTTTATTTAGGCAATAAAATTGTTTCAAGTTCAAAAATATGATCAAATAGCATTAGATGTTTCTTGAAAAACATCTCTGAAACTGTATTAATTTTAATTTGTGTCTAACAGGAAACATAAACATAATTTTTAAAACAAGTTCACCTTAGGAATCACAACTGCACTTTTCTTCTGGGATACATAGTTATACTCTCCGTTAGTCAGCTTTTTGTCACTGTGACCAAAATACCAATAAGGACAACTTAGAGGAAGAAATGTTTAATTTTGGCTTCAAGCATTCCAAAGTCTTAGTCTGTAGTCAAGCAACTTCACCAATTTAGGTCCAATATAAGGCAGAACCTCATGGTAGAAGTGCAGGGTGGAAGAGGAAAACTGATCAGGTTATGGTAGCCAGAAAGCAGAGAAAGACACAAGAATTTGGGGACAAGTTGTATAATCACTGAGGACATGCCCTGCTTCCTCCAACCATACCCCACCTGCCTATGTTACCACCCATGAATATATTCAAATCTGTTTAGGTTACAGCTCTCATAATCTAATCACATAATCTAATCACCCTGCACTTTCCTGTATTAACACAGAAACTTTTGGGGGGTATAACTCATATCCAAATCATAATATGTACACAAATAGATTTTGTATTCAATAAAACATTCTGATTTAATTTGTAAACAATGTCAATAACTGTCAGGAGAGATAATCTATCAATATTTTTTGTCTGTGTTAAACAGAATAACTTGTTAGTTTTCAGTGATCCAAACAGAAGGCATAGGTGCAGAATACCTTAAAATAAATCATTCTGTTAAAATCTAACCAAATAAGGTGGAAACACATTCGGTAGGATCTTATGAATTGCCTTCCTCAGGGAATTGAGGAGAAAACATGTCAAATCTAGATAATTAAGGTAGTAGAATGCTGTTGAAACCAAGTCAAATTTCCATGTTATTCAGTTATGAATACACTACTTTCCCTTCTTTGAACTAACCCACAGACACTCAAGAGTGTTTAATATTTTATACTGTAAAATATTACTTGAATATTTATTTTTATTAATTAATTCTATCCAGTTTCCATTTCACTCTTTAAGCTCTTGGCTTTGTAATTCTGTAGGATTCTGGTTTACTAAGTCTACAAAGCCTATCATAGATTTTACTACCATTTTTCAATCCAAGAATATGGCTCTGAGAATTGTAAGCCCTATGTGCCTTTTGATGAGAATGTGATGGGTAAGACTGACTGACTCCTGTAAGCTTAGCTTCCCTGGGAATTACACTCTCATAGATACACCTTTAGCCACCTTTGCTGATTCAGAGGATCGATTTTTTTCAGAACACACAAGTGTGAACAACCTCTAATTCTCAATGATAATTTTTAAGAGACTCCTCTGTAAATCCAGGTGGTATTAATTTACAACTGGGTAAGAAAATGTGGTATCTGCTTACCATAGTTTATTACAAGTCAGTAGGTCTATTAAATCAAAATAAATAAAGATCAAGAGATTGCCTATTGAATGCTCTGTCATGGAAAAGGAAGAGATTAATTTCCAATGATTTCTGTATCTTAACTGTTAACAACTTGCTCTAATGCAGAGAGCAAGGAAAAGAACTAACCAGTAGTTTTATCACTTTCCCATGAAGATATCAAGGAAAGGAACACAGCTCTAACTCATCATTCTTCAATAACCCCCTTTTGCTACATTCAACATTATATCTTTATTTTTTTCAAAACATATGCATGAAATTTAAGTAGTGCCATCTTACAAGAATATTTTGTCCAAATTATATCATGAGTACCTCTGTGGTTTCTCAATTATCTAAGTATTATGTTGTGTATTTCATTCTTATCTATTCATTCATTCAAAAATGGCATAATTTATATTTCCAGCTTGAACCAAAGAAAACATATATTTCTTCTTTCAGAATTTTTATTTAAATGATTTTTTCAATATTTATTTTGAATAAAAATTCAAATATACTCGTTGTAACTTGAGTTTGGACTTTCATCCTTCCACAGTTTGTTTTGGTCCTGGTTAACTTCAGTATTCTAAAAAAATACCTAAGTTGATTCTAGGTACATGCCCCAATGTTTTGGATCATAGAGGATAATATTTCTGGAGGTTTGAACTTAGCTCCTTCTCTTTTGGACATAAATATCATGAATGCATTAAACACCTCAGAGTTTTACAGTATGAAATCCTCTACCATTTATATGCCTTGAATTAGGCCAAAGGAGTTAGTATAATATAAGGCATTAATTGACTTTTGATCCAAATATTCTAAAACACAATAGCATATATCACTACAAAAACCACAGAGAGCCAGGTGCCGTGGTGCATGCCTGTAATCACAGCAGCTCAGAAGACTGAGGCACGAAGATCAAGAGTTCAAAGCCAGGTTCAGCAAAAGCGAGGGGCTAAGCAACTCAGTGAGACCCTGTCTCTAAATAAAATACAAAATAGGGCTGTGGATGTGGCTCAGTGACTGAGTGTGCCTGAGTTCAATCCCTGGTATCATTTAAAAAAAAAAGAGAGAGACAGAGAAAAGATTCATATTAACTTCTGATAAAAAGAACCATTAACCATTAAAATATAATTCAGGTTACAAAAGCTTTATTTATGTATTTTCTTTTTGGAAATCCACTAATTTTATAAATATAAAAATTCAAATATGAAGATTGCAAAATTCTAGATATTCTTCAAATCCTTTTATCGCATAGTTCTAATAATTATGAAGTTTTAATTGTTATGTTTACATTTTACATATGTTAATATATATTATTTTTACACTAGAATTTGATTTTGGTATCAAAGATCTTTATTGATTCCTCAATATAAATGGGCCTAAAAAGGCATTATTTCCCCAGTTTTGCACATCTGTTTCAATGTCGTGGGAAGACAGAACTGCTCTCTCTTGATCTGAATGCAAGTAAATCATCTCTCCCTTCAGAAATTTTGGAGTATGATTGATTTCTTTCCACAGTCTGAAAGGTCTGTCATTCTTCTCACCAAAATGAGGGAAAGGACCAGATACCCTGCTCTAAAGAACATTAAGAATGGCTTAAGTACTGTGTAAGCATCTTCAGGGCATAGTTTCACTGTGAACTCTACAATATGAGATCTAGACTTATTATGAGTGAAGGGGTTTAGAAATCTAACAAGAGGTCAATTTCAAATTGTAGCTTTCTAAGGATGTTACCATGATAATGAAATCACTGGTTACATATAAGAACAAATAATTAAGCTGATGTACTGTGATTCTACCTTAAAAACAACTAATATATAGAATTATTATGAGATATAATAGGTACAAGACAGTGGTATTCTGTCATTTTTGAATGAAGCCTAGCATACAAATGCATTCATTTATTAGTAAAGATAAATTAAGAAATAATTAAAAGTACAAAAAGATTCCTATTAAGTTATCATAAAAAGAACCATAAATCATTAAAATATAATTCAGGTATAAAAGCTTTATGTATGCATTTTCTTTTTTTTTAAAGAGAGAGAGAGAGAATTTTAATTTTTTTTAATTTTTTTTAGTTTTTATTTTTATTTTTTTTTAGTTTTTCTGGGCGGACACAACATCTTTGTTTGTTTGTGGTACTGAGGATCGAACCCGGGCCACACGCATGCCAGTCGAGTGTGCTACCGCTGGAGCCACATCCTCAGCCCTATGTATGCATTTTCTTTTTAGAAATCCACTAATTTTACAAATATAATTCACAATTGAGTAGAAAACCTGCTTGTCTGCAATGTTTTTGATTTAGTTTTTCTTGCAATTATATAAACTCTTGATTCTTAAAGAATAATTAATAACTAGTTTTCTGTTTGTTTTATATCTTTTTTGGCAGAAACTTTAGGATTTACAAATATAACTACCAGGAAGGTTGCAAATGATAAATAATATAAAAGTAGAAATATTTATTAGGCTTTGCAAAATTCTTGTTAAAAATTTCCATCCTAATTTGTACTAGTTTGAAGTTTCCTGTATCTGGTAGAGGAAACTTACCTACTGAACCTGTCCCAAATAAGGTAATGGAATAATGATTGGATTTTGCCAGTGTTCATCACTTAGGTCCAGAAAAAAATAACTGAAGAAATGGAGATATCCATTTTGAAGCAATTTGTGATTTACATGTGACAATCTTCTGTTGACCGTAGTCAACTTAGATGGAAGACTACTTGAATGTGTAAGGAAATGAATTAATCTCAACAGTAGAAAGAGAAGTTCAGCATGTATGTCTCATTTTACTTTCATTTCCTTTGGACAGCGAACAAAGAAGATGGCAGCTTTTTCTCATGGTCCTTCAAACTTCTTCCTATATTCAAAATATGACTCAAGTCTTCAAAATCAAAGCATTTATTCATTCATTCTCTACTCAAAACTCATGGAACACCTTCAGCTGAGCCCATGAACCTCATACTGGACCTATCTACTGAAGATAAAATGGTGAGTTAAAACATCCAGTCTTCAGATTAATAATTCAAATTGTTAAAATATTTTACACTCATGAGTCAATTTTAGTCAAATTTTAGAAAGACCTTACTTCAAGATTTGAAAAGAATAAGATGCATGAAGAAGAGTATTCTATAGAAAAAAAAAATAACTCATTTCTCTATGCTGGGAAAAATTGATACCTTTTAATGGAACTTATTGAAAATGCAATCACATGTCTAATTGTGACATTCTAAGTTCAAATGTTACCATTTGAATTCCTATATCACAGGTTAATTTTATTTAGTGTGAGAATCCAGGTAGAGAGTAATGTGAAATAGTGAATAAGTAACTGTTCAACATGTACAATTCAGTAAATACTTGTTGCAGTTGAACTAATCCAGTGGATTCAACAGAGACGCAACATTATGTGAAAGAAAGAAAGAGAGAAAGATGTAAACCTTTTAAGGGTGTGTGAGAGTGAAGCCGATGTAATCTCTGAACATAAAATCATTAAACAGCCAAGGAGCTTGTGAAATGGGGCACACAGGAAGTGTACTTCCATGTTTGTGTTCAGCGAAGAAAGTATTCATTTTAGACTCAGTCTGAAAAAGTACTCTTTGTGTGAAAATCTGGCAGGGCAGAAGCTCTTGTTCAGTTGCAAAAGCAGAGCATAGAGGCAAAGAGAGCAGAGCAGTAGCAACAGGAAAATGGAAAGACAAACTCCTCCTCAGTTGGAGTAACCAGTTTAATATACTTTGGTGTGCATATTAAAGGAAGGCAAAACCCCAGCATAGAATGAAAAAGAGTTTGTGCCTTACATGAGTGTTGCACAATTGTGTAAACACAGGTTTTTGTAAATAATAAAGAAAGCATCAGTGCTGATTATCCTGGGAGAAGTGTGGCAAAGAAATTTCATAAAAGTATTTTAGAAGAACTTGGATAACAAAGATGAGAAAAAATTTCTTATACCCACAAAGCAAATACACAGTATTCCCTGGTTCCTTAGTGAGTATAATTAAAATTAATTTCTGAATTTTAATGTTTGTTGTTTATTGTTTTCCAAATACTCTCATTTTTTACATTATTTCCAGTCTCTTATACTGTATATAATTCTCTCTTGAGTACAGCACAATCATTTTATTATATTCATAAACATTTCTTTTATATAAATCTGGGTTAGTTTTCACAGTGATCCTGGGACTCTTTGTCATACAAAGCAGAAAATCATCAGGTGAAAAACAAATGCATGCATATTTCTATGTAGTTATTGCCAAAGAAACCAAGCCACTTGGGGACAGATTGAGAGGTTGTCTTTAAGAAAAGGTTAAATAAATTAGCATACTTGCACAGCACAAATATTATTCACCTTAAAAATAACAAATAAGATCTATAAAGGTAATTAGAATTCACTAGGAAGTTTTGAAAGTGAAGAAGCAGGGTGCAAAAGAGCAAGATATGGTTACATTTTTGTAAAATAACCAATGGATTCCAGATCCTTTGGATGATATTTATAAAATATCTATATAAAATTATACATGCATGAAGAAATTAGAGAAGTGTTCATACTAGGTGGTTAACAGGTTCCTGAGAGGAACAGAAGGGCAAACTTATGCTGTTTTAAAGATAAGGAAAAAAAAAAAGAGAGTCCAAAGCCAAAGTCAAAGTCAAAGCCAAAAGAAAAAAAAATAGTTCCTTAAAAGAAAAATCATTGACCTTATGATATTGTTTATATACCAAGCATCACTATTTATGCATCTACATATAATAAGAACCTTAAAATATAAGAATAAAGTTCTGGTTGGCAGAGTTATTGCACTCATAAGTTACACACCATGCATATTCTTTCTTGGTTCTTGAAGTTTGAGCTTCTTTACAAAAGGAACATCTATTCAATTGTTCTCATCTATCCTACAGCATCAATGGCTAATATAATTTGAGATTATAATTTGGAATTATTTCTGAAAATAAGCATCCTGTATAATATTATAATATTCCACAGGAAAATGATAATATGTTTTTTGAAATTTTATAGATTAACTCCATTAAAATGTTCTAATTATGATAGTTTCTGAAGTATAATTTAAAGTATATTAGTTTCAAATTCCAAGTAAGAGTATTTAACAGTGTTACTATTACTTAACATCTGGTTGAATGTGGTAACTTTTTAAATAATTTTTTTTCTGGAATATAGTAATAAAGAATTTGTATATTTTTGTATGATTTATTTTCTGGTTATAGATTTAATTAAGATTTACTATTTCATACACAATGAAGGAGAACATATTTTTTGAAATAATGAATTTTCAAAAAATGAGAATGCAGTTACATAGATTTTTTGGAAATTTTTAGCTCTTTTGTTTGGAATCAAGTATATGTAATATTTGTAATCAACATATTATTTTATATAAATGAATTTTTAATGGTTTGAACAGATTTTTAATTCCTGAGAACTCATGTGGTATCTTGAGTGAATTGCAAACTTTTTTTTTTCAGTCTGTGAGTGGGACCTCTAAAACTGAGTCAAAATAAACATTTTCTCTTTATAAATTTATTGTCTAGTGTATTTTATTATAATAACAGGAAGTTACTACCATAAGTGATCTATAGTATCCATCAGCTATTTTGTGTTTATTTGCCTTTATCCTCTAAATAGACTGTACATTTCTTGAGGCTTTGTTTGGCTCTTTCTTTTCTAGTACCCATCATAGCCTGAGTTCTTAATATACTGTCATTGAATGGAAATATAAATGATCCTTTGCAGCAGAGATGTTTTTCACTATACTTAACAATTAACAAAACAGCCTCAGATTGAGAAGCATCCCACTAGACACTGCCTGTCACTTGAAAGCTAATTTACATGTCTATATAAATTTTAGGTATTTAAATATTTTTCAGATTATTTTGTCTTTTTAGCAAGAGTATTAGGACCATGAGAAACACTCTGTTTAAATGGTATTGCCATTTCATTTCTTTCCCATAATACCACTACATCCTCATATCATGTATGCCCACTTTCAAATTCTGGGTTCCAGGTAGCCTAAGCTACTTGTTCTCTGAATGCAAGTCTTTTTATATGGTATCTCTTCTTACAATGGTTTCTCTCACAGTCTTATTGAGCTAATTCTTACTGTTCCTTAGAATTTATCTCTCAGAGCTGATGCTCCATTAATCCAAAAGCTGGCTAAGTTTCCTCATGTGCTCCTATATATGTTGTATGTACTCCTGACATGGTGTATATCTATATTTATATCATATTTTTTTATCAGAATTTCAAGTTTGTTGAAAGAAAATTTATCATCATAATTAACATTCCACTGCCTAACACATAGTAGAACTACTTACTTATGGAGATTAGAATGAAGTCATTTTCCTATTTTCATATATGAACTAACCACCAACTCCACATCACGTACACCCACAAGAATGAGATCCTAATTAGAATAAGTTATACACCAGGTATATACAATATATCAAAATATACTCTACACTCATGTATATTTAATAAGAATAGAATTATTTTGACACTCAATGAAAGCCAATTATTGAAAGTTCTACATCTGCAATAAAAGTTTTATTTATTTTTTAAATATCAGGTTATTATATGCCACATAACATTTTAGAGCATACATTATTGTGGGGTTGCTATGTGACTATGTGAAAACTTAGAATTTTAAAGTTAACACACTTAGAAATATATTAAGCATAAAATAAGGTCTGAGTGTCACATTGTAACTTTCATTTTTGTCATTACTATTGACCTTTATTTTTATAATTTAAAATCTTTCAATATTATCTGCATTAAAGAATATCCAGAGATTGTATTAGGAAATTATTGGGATAACCTGCACAAATGGCTAAAGCATTCCCGAGTTTGCAGTTTGGTAGATCATATAATTTGTTGGATAAATCAGAATATTTTTGAGGATGAGAAACTCTGGGATAAAAGAAGAAATGTGCATTGTCTTGAAAGTAGCTAAGCCCCACATACACACACACAAAAAAAACTCAATAAAAAGTAAGCGATATTATTTGAGGTCAAAACCAGAAGCTGTTTTGGGGGGAGTGATAATGTGCTGCTTTATGGTTATAATTGTACACTATAACATTGAAAAAAAAGAATATTTATGTCTCCTTTTCCCACAGCCTCCCAACATCACGAGTTTTAAGTTTATAGTGCTGAATTCTCCTGAAATAAAAAAGAATTCTCAATTATACCTTCTGTCATTTTGAAACCTGTCATATTTGCTGATAATCTAACCAGGCCTCTTGAATATTTAAAAAATATAGCTTGGCTCAACAGGTAGATAGAATACTGTTCCTACATGCAGATACCATTAGGAAAGTCAGAGGCTTCCACTTTTCCACTGCTTATAGATATGTTGAATATGTTATACTATCTGTTCACAAAAACTAAAATTTTCTTGAGTAGATATGTCTATGATTAAAATGTGATATATAGTAAAAGTGGAGTTAATTACTTGATTATGTGCTGCATTAAGTGGACACTTTGATTTTTGATTTTACTAATTAAGCAGTAAGTACGTCTTAGAGATGTTATAGATATAGTAAAAACTTATGTCAATCAGAAGCTGAGAGGCCAACCTGGGTTATCACAGTCTTGAGTTTAGAATAAAATTATTTTCTAGTATGAGAAGAGTATGACCAAAATTTGTAATATAACCCTTCATAAATACACTTTACATGATTTTTAATATTTGTAACTTAATATAGCTTTGCTGTGCAGTTTTGTCTGTGTACAGTGTATGAATATGTCAATATACCTCCATATTTGTTCAGGCATCATTGACAGAGGAAAGATAGACTACAATGAACCCAAGGTGGATGGCCAACTTTGTTGTTTGCATTTTCTGTGGATTCATCATCACAAATTCAGATATTAGAAAGAAAGATAATCCATGTAATGTGAAATAGTAGAGCTTACATTCAGAGTGTTTCTCTTCAAACTAAGTTTTAAATTTATATATAATATTACAAATAATAATAGATCACATATATTGGTTTAGTCTCCTGATGAATATAAAGTTCCCTCACAATTCTATTACCTGGGAGTTGTAGACATGAGTTGCGGGTCCTGGATATTTAAGGCTGCTTAAAAATGTTAACATTATACACAATTTTGTGCATTTAGAGGTGAGGACACTACACACAGCTCAGGAAATCTGTGCACATGACACTGGTCATCAAAGCTTCAACTTTTGGCCTGGCAAAGAGTGTGTAAAACTGCAGAAATCTTCTCTTCCTTGTCTACAATGGAGTGATTTTGAATATGAGTATTGTCTTCCAGGAGGAAGAGTTGAACTGGCAGGTGAGTTAGAAAAATAGAAATACAGCTTAGATCCCACTCTACCTTTGGGCAACTATACCACAAATCTCTTGTAGTTACTATAAGTGGAACTGACAAGTAAGGGTTATTGTAAAAAGAGATCACATTTAGTGTTTTCAGATCATAATAAAATGAATATCTACTCTGTTAGTTGAATGGGAAGTAGATCAAAGATGACAAATAACTAAAATATATTGTTACAAATTTAGTTTTACAACCTTTTTTCTCATAGACAAAAAATTTAATTGTTATATGTGATAAAAGTAAATATTTTAATGGCTGGCAAGTGGATATCATATTGTAAAAATTATTTGTGACAAAACAGCAATAAGTAAAGGATGACATTATGTAGTTAATGATAAAAATAACAGAGATTAAATCACTAAAAGAAAAATCACATTAGTTATCAAATGAATAAAGGCAAATGTAATTGGTTTTATTATTTGAAATTTTATCACATGATATCAAGGCTTCTTTGATTTCCTATTACTTAAAAAGGGCACACTGTGTCCCATCCACTTTTATATTGAAGAAAAATCAATGGCTAATAGAGTAGAAAAACCTCTTTCCTTAGGAAAAATATTTTTGATCTTTTCTTTTAGACTGATACGAAATATGAGTTAACTACATTGTATTATATAATAAATGATTTTCTCAATAGGGTAGAACTTATAAAATACACATTCATTTTATTGCTATTAATTTGGATGCAGTAATTTAATTGGTCAGTCTGCAATCTTCATACAAAACAAAATTTCCAATTTCCAGTATATTAATGTTCCTTGACAATGCCATGTACACTACAATTCTTCTGGATCACAGTATAGCTTAAGGCACAAAATACTCCCATTTTAGATATAATGGGAAAGCAAGATATTTTATAAAGGTTAAAATAGGTGCAAAACATTCTAAAAGATAAAGCATTATTTGTATTTCTGCAGGTCTCTAATAATATATGGCTTCTTACTGATGTCAAATTCAAAAAAGTGTGTAGTCCTTTTAAGTACAACATGAGTTCTAAAACCCTTTTAATAATAAAATCAATATTTTAATTTTAAAATATACAAAAATATTAATGCCAAGCCAACAAAAGCTTCATGAAATTAGACCCATGTTATGCATAGATATGCATAGGTGATGAATTTTCATTAATATTAAGCAATATATTTGTCATCCTTAAAGTGCATTGTATGGTATAATCACTTGTAATATATGTTTTTTGTTTGAAATATTTTGTTGTGTTCTCTGGGTATGTTTCCCAGACTTGAGGAGTGAAAAGAACAGAATTGGAGAAAATAATCATAAAACTATTATAGTATTTAATATACATCATTCACCAATCTATGTTCTTGTGTTAGTTCTTTTAGTCTTTGCAACAAGTCTATTAGGCTGTTACTATTATTTCCATTTATCTAAAAGAAAACTGAGAACCAGATGGGTATATGACTGTCAACTCGACAAAATAAGAAGTGACTGGTTTTGAAGGACCAGCAAAAATATCACCTTTGCTGGATGACCTAATGGCAGAAGCAATCTGTTGGAAATTGTTTTTTTTTTCCCTAAAAAGTTAACAGATTGAGTTGGTTTAATGTATTAGAAGTAAGGAGAGGCAGTTCTAAATTCTGGATTTTTGTTTGTTTGTTTACCATACTGCTTATTCAAAAGTAAACTCTTAACTATAGAACTTCTTTTCTCCCAGGCATGTACAGGCAAAAGTAAGTCAAGTGATGCATGGGTACCTCTCTTTAAAACTTCCTTGCAAGGTATGAAAAGCTATAGTCTTTCTTTAACAAAGCAGCTGTGCCAGGTACAAAACTTTCTGAAGCAAATGTGCTTGACAATTATATACTTGGTAAATACCTGGGGGTCATAGAGATGGAGTGTGACTGAAATAATATTCTCTTACACTAATTATAAACAGATGTATTGTAAAGAGATACTAAAAAAATAAGGTCTATTTTAAAAATAGTAGATGAGTTAAAGAGAGACGACAAGTCTAAGTATTTCTCCACACCTTTCCTTTTTGATATATATTTAAAATATTTTCTTCAAGTCCACCTAACACAAGTACCAATCCATTGAAGTGACTAATCATACCCAAGTTACAACCAATTTGAAATGACTAATATGTCTTTGAATAGGGAAAGAAATGGGTGGATTATTAGTATAAGAACTAATCATACCAAGATTGAATACAGAATGTTTAGTATTTTTCAGTTTTACATAGCTGTGTGGCAGATGTGCAGGTATGCCTCAGAAATACTGCAGGTTTATTTTCAGACCATTGCCAAAAAATAAAAAATAAATAAACAAAACAAAATAACTATCATAATGAAGCAAGTTACATTATTTTTAAAAAATTTCCTCTTGCATATAAAAGTTGTTTGTACTATACTGCAATTATTAAATGTGCAATAACATTATGTCTAAAATAATGCACAAAATTTATTTTAAAAAGTTTATTGCTAAAATATGTTAATGATCATTTGAGACTTTAGTAGGTCATGATTTACTTTTGCAGGGAGAAAAGAGGTTTTACTTTGTTTTGTTTGTAGAATAATATTCAAAGTTGTCCCAGTTATTCTAATTCCTTTGTTTTTATTCATTTTTATTAGTGCATATTAATTATACAGAATAATCAGTTTCATTATGGTATGCTTTTACATGCATATAATATACTTTAATCAATTTCACCCCTATTATCCTTCCTTCCCCACCCCATGTCTTCCTCACTGATCCTCTACTTCTTTTCTAATATTCTTCAGTTTATTTTTACACCATCTTTTTTCCCTCTAGATTCTACATATGACAGAAGATATATGACACTTATATTTCTGGGTCTGGCTTATGTCACATAGCATGATATCCTCCAGTTTCATCTATTATTCTGAAATGACATGATTTGTTCTCCTTTATGGCTAAATAAACTCCATTGTATATATTTAGTGTATTTTCTTTACTCACTCATTTGTTGATAGGCACTTGGGCTGGTTTCATAACTTGGCTACTGCGAATTATGCTGCAATAAATGAGAGCAGCACTTTATTTTCCTTGAAGAACTTTCCCTTTGCATTCACAGCCTAGCTAATCATTTGGTGCAAGAGACCTAGTTCTGGGCCTATCTAAGCTTTAGGCAGGCCTTCCTTACGAAGCTCAGTCATTTCTAGCTTCTAATTTAAATGGAGATACTTGATATACTTCTTTCACCTAAATACTTAAAGGCCATTTCAGGGTTACTAAGTGGCCTGATTTTTATAATGTTATGTCTCATGGAGTAGGAAGGGCTGAGGAGCAGAAAAGGGATGTGGCTGGTTGGCAAAGCACTCTAAAAGCACAGAATTTATTCATTAAATTTAGCATCATACTGGTGAACTTTGTGGATGTCTGGTACAACTACATAGTGACATCAAGGATGACTGATCATGGGTCATCATAACAGATAAAATAATAATTAAAAAGCTATAAAATATTGCAAGAATTTCCAAATGTACCATAGGGACATGGAGTGCACACATGCTGTGAGAGAAATTGCATCAATTGATTTGCTGAAGGCACAGTTGCCACAAACCTTCAATTTGCAAAAAATGCAGTATCTGTAAAGTGCAATAAGGTGAAGCACACGGTAACTAGCTATGCCTCTAAATTCTAATGTAATAAAGTCTGCTAAACCAAAACATATTTTTTAATATTGTAAAATAGTCTTCTGTACAAATAAAATGATCTCGCGGTGTTGTGATTTCAGCTCCATTCTTTATGAGTGAAGATATTCTAACTTAGCAGTGTTCACATATTGCTAAAATTAATAGTTTCAATTTATCAAACTAAGTGAATGTTTCTGTAAAATGAATACTTAATATACAAACATAATATTGAATATCTAAACTGCATATGCAAGAAAAATTTCAAGAATATTTTGCTTTGTCTTTTAAGGCTTTTAAAAAATCATCTAAGGCCATAATTTGGCTAATTTTGAATTTAACTTCAAAGAATTTTAATGTTGTACAGGCAGAATAATGACTTTGTTTATGTTGCACCATTCTTTGCCCATCCTTTTATCAGAGTCTCCATATAGTAAGTATGTTCTTAAAATATAATATGTACCTTAAAATATGGCTTATTCCTTTTGCATACAAATTATGTATGCCAGAACAAATAGATTAATAAAAACAATGTGCTAAAATATTAATCTATTAAAATAGCTAAAATAACATTTTAAGGCAAATATTAGTGCCTTCATCATTATTAAAGAAGGAGAAATTTTCATAAATTATTCTCATGAATATCCTCATTTTAAAGAAAAGTCTGAGGGAAGAATGTATCCTTCTTACTACACAAAAAAATAATTTATATATGATCATCACTCTGTTAAATTTAGCACTGCTGAGTTGTAATCTTTTGATCATTTCCTTCCCTGTTTTTTGGAAAGTATGCATCTTTTCTCCATGCTCATAAGTGAGATAAATGATAGTATCATCCTTTTATCTTCAAATATTTAAGAAACTTATACTCCAGAGATTATGTGATATACAATGCTATTTTTAAAAATTGTACACTGAAGATCTTCTAAAACCTTATTCATAATATTCCCCAAAAGAGTTATTTTTAAAAAGAGGCAAAAAATAAAACCAAGCACAGCAGAAGCTGGATTCTTTATTAACTGAAAGATTTGTCCTACATATAGATTTAATGTCATATAATATTACTTATGCACATGTGTGAATATAACATAAAGAATGCCATAATTATGTATTGTTATAATGCACCAATAAATCTTTTAATAATCATTTATGTATATGAAAAAAAACCTCAAGCAATCCCTGCTTTCATATAATGCTAGAGTCTGATATGAGACTATTATCTTACTTATTTGATCTTCTGAAAGTTCAAAGGACTTTTCTGGGTTCCATATATATCTCTCTATAGAGCCCTTTAAGCTTTCCAAAAAGGGAATTCAAAAAAGTCAATGTTCACTTTGCCAATGGAAAGGTCTAGTGATTTAAATTTAAACAGGTAATACATATTTCGATAGTTAATATTCTCAGGCATGTCCCAACTAATGCAAAATGCTGATGAGTTTCAATCATGTGGAATTAATTTCTGGAGAGAGGCTAGGGAGTGACACCAGGTTTCATGAGGAAATAAGCTAAAAAATGAAAAGATCAGTATATGAAATCTTTTCCTCAATTTAGCACTGGAATGTCCTTTGATGATCACCTAGGGCTCTGCTCATGCAAGGAAAGTAATATCTAGAAACCATGTTATTAGTATTGTGAGTGAGATAAATCATTCAAAGGTAAGCAGTGAATGAGGCTATCATACCCTCTTGCTCTGAGCTTGGAACTCTGAGTACCATTGCTTAATTAATAACTTCTTAATATTTACCAGATATTGAAAACCCCCTTATAAAGCATTTTTGTATTTCAGGTATTTACTATTTATCATCAACATACTGAAGTATCCTACACTATAAATAAGGAACTTTTACTGATAAACCAACTGACAAGATCTCAATGATTAGTTCACATGAAATGTCTACTAAAAAAAAAGAATAGCTTGGTTTCTGAGTTAGTGAAAAGATAACTACAAATACTTTCCTCTGGGTTTCTATTAACCAATAATTTTAAACTTGTGACCTTCTCTTTTTTGTGCACCTGGTGCTATCTCATTTTCTTACCACAGTTCAGATATATGGGACTGGGGTAGCTGACTTCAGAATCCTCTTCTGAATCCTTGATGACATCCTTTGAATTCTGGACCATTTCTGAGATTTTTGTGAGTCCTGCTATACACATCTCCACTTATTCTTTAGTGTTCTAGCCCTAATTTTTTTTTTCTGAATAAGCATTATTTTCTAAGCATAAATGACATTTTCCTAAGTTATGTTGCACACACAGTTAATTATACCCTCTAATGTTGCAAAATAATCCATCTGTGGGAATTATACAATGTTTGCTTTTTAAATTTTTTATCATTTAAAGTAATGTAAAGTTATTAATATAACATTTTCTCCCCCCCAAATTTTTAAAGTCTCCTTTAAAAGGGCATAATGGGCTCAAAATTAAATCATTTCATTATAAAATTGCTTTTCCCATTACCAGCACTGTCAACAGTGAAACAGCTGTATCACAGAATTAGAAAATAAAGGACAAGATCATTTCAACCACAAGACATCCCCCCCCAAAATAGCCTGCTATGGGAAAGTTATAACTATGCCTATTTGGTTCTGTTAATTGGCCTTAGTGTATTTATTTTCCATGATTTCTACATATAATGCATCAATAGTGATTAAACTGTGATTTAAAAAAATCTGTTTTATTGATGTTTTCCTGTTGATTACTTGGTTTGAGTACCAATGATCTGTTCATTTGAGCATAAAAACTTGGTGTAATTAATAAGAACTACTTACAGATCCTATCACAACATTAGTGGGAACCTCACTACTCTTTTCATTTGATGCCATAACGTCTAGTTTTCCTTTTCTTTCTTCCCTGTACTTTGTATAAAATCAATATAATTACATTAATATCAGACCCAATCTAGCATAACATTTTCTTACTGGGATTTGGAAACATGATAAATAAATCAATATTGCAATGTGAATTTAAAAAAAATGATGATAGCTATGTGAAAGTCTTAGTGAAGAAAGTAGTTCTAAAACATACCAAAAATTATGGTTCAAAACATACCAAAAATTATGTAAGTATGTTTTTTTCTGCTAGTATTTTTTATTTTGCATTTTAAAAATTTTCCACCTTAAGATTTATTTCTTTCTAACAGATTAAAGTCATAATATAGCTATGTAGCATTTTCACCTTGGCCTCTTTCACTCAGAAATGTGCTTTTAAGTCCCTGTGTATTTTCATGACCTTATAGTTCTATTCTTTTTTAGTGCTGAATGGTATTCCATTGTATTGATATGTAACAGCTTCTGTCTTTGACTGCTGAAGAACATCTTACTTGCAAATTTGAATAAAGCTGCTCTAAACACACACACACAAATATGACAGATATACATATACATACACACTCACACACACACACACACACACACACAGGTGTTTTGTGGACCTAATTTTGGAACTTATTTGGGTAAATACCAAGGACTACTATTACTAGACCCTAAGGTAAGAGATGTTTAATTTTGTAAAAAACTGCCAAAGTTTCTTCTAAAGTCGCTGTACCAATTTTCATGTCCAACAGCAATGTGTAATAGTTTCTGTTGCTTCACATCTTGTACTGCATATGGTGCTGTCAAGTGTTCTGGATTTTGGCTATTCTAATGAAAATATAGTGGTATATTGTTGTTTTAATATTCACTTTCTTAATGAACTTGTGATAGATTTATCTTTTGTTAAGGTCTATACACAAGTCTGGATGGCACCTGGCATTTTGCCAGAGGGAGTGGTTAATGTTAAAGTCTGTAAACAAGACTGGATGGCGCCTGGCAAAATGCCAGAGGGAGTGGTTTGTGAAGTAAGGCCAGCAAGCCATTAAGTGTGGAGATTTCTTATTGGTTGACTGATGTATCTAGTTTATGCTAATTAAGATAAGCTGTGTGGAATGTATAAATACCCCTCCTGTCCTACAATAAATGGCTCCCACTCCTGCTGTATCAATCTACACAAGTTGCTCTTCACACACACACCCCCACCCCCGGTTATTTTGCTGCAGACATACTCCGGCAATCTTTTCAGAGGCTTATTTGTCATTTATGTATCTGCTTTGGTAAGGTTTCTGTTAAGGTCTTTGGGTCATGTTTAATGGTGGTTTTATTCATAATTATTGAATTTCAAGAGTTCTTTGTGTATTGGATAATAATCCTTTATTACCTGTGACTTTTGTCAGTGTAGGCTTTTTTCTTTCTTTTTTTTTTTTCATTTTCTTGATGGTGTCTTTTGCAGAATAGGAATTTTTAGTTTTAATTGCTTCTTTGTTCATTGGAAATGTCTTCTATATTATTATTTAAAACAGTGTTCAGTGTTTTACATCTAGCTCTATGATCCATTTTGGAAGACACCAGGGTGTGGTGAGCCGTTCCTGCGGACTGTGGTCGCCATTACATGATGGCGCTGGCTCCGCTGTGGTCTGTGAAGGACAACTCCATATCAGAGAGAGTTGGCGTATTGTCAACTCCTTATCAGAGAAAGTTGGCGTGTCGTTTTCTAGCACCCTGTGAGAAGGGTCCACGTGGCAGCTTCGCATTGGGGTTCGCGGTGCTTTATTAAGGCAGGGAGGGGCATCCAATTATTATTCCGGGGATTAGAAGAATTATTAGGAGAATATCAAGGGCCTGAATAAACTGCTGAAAAAAGATTCCTGAGTCGCGTCTTCCTTGCGGGCAAGGGGGTCGTGACACCAGGGATTGAATGTTTGTGTCTTCCCTAAATAAGGTCTTTGTGAATTAATTAGATAATGAGAGGAAAGCCCTTTATGAGACCTTGAAACACATCTTTTTTTCTGTTTCCCTCATTCTCTCTTCACCAACATGTAAGTATACTGCAAGAAGGTGACTATCTGAAAACCAGAAAGAGACCTCTGATGGGACACCAGATGTTCCGGCATCTTTATTTGGACTTTTTAGCCTCCAGAATTGAGCAAAAATGTTTGTTTTTTAAGCTACGCAATCTATAGTGTCTGTCTTAGTAGCCTGAAATAACTGAGACAAAGAACATTTGCCTCTCATAGACAACACGTAAAGAAAGATTCACATAATCATTTACAAAACTTTAATTAGAAGACACTAAAAAATTATTAGAATTTACTTTTAAATCACAATTATAGTCACACTTATTACATGATTTTCTATTGGATGCATTTCCAAAAAAGGAACTCTAACAAGATTTATTGATATCAGAGACAAAAATGTCAGATAATAATATATAATCTAACTGAAAATAAGCTTTTACTATTAAGCCCCAAAAATCAAGTTGTAATTTAACATTTCATGTTGTAGCAATTAATGTAGCTTTTTTTTTAGGATATAAAACTGGGTTAACATAGAATGAAAAGTGAAGATGATCTGGCATTATTTACTGAAGAAATTATGTTCAACAATTATTTAAGGGTAAAAATCAATTCAGCAAAGTGCATTTTATAGTTTATATAATCTTACAGAAAATCTAGTTGTGAGTCCATCCACTTGTTATAAAGTTTTTATTACTTTTCATGAAATTTCTGCATCCAAGGGCATTCCTAATATCACAAAACAATCAGAGGAATAAGTAAAGACAGCACAGGACTGACAATTTAGGTCTAAAAACCCATTTCCTATAGAAAAACTATAATCTCTATCAAATGATTAGTTTGTGAATCAACTCATACTATTTGAGAAGAAAATCTTTAGAATTGTTGACTGTAATATTTTGAAAATTTTATCGCTTCTTTGAACATTTTCCCAGCAGGAAACAGATTTATACTTACCATCTTTGAAACTAAAAAGGCTAAAGGGCGAGCATCATATTTCTTATGTACCTGAAATCATCAAATGTCAAAGCGAAAACAATTTAAATCCCAGATAATTCTATTTCTTCTCTCTTTGCAATCATTTCACCTGTCAGTTACTTTATTTACATACAGCATTATCTAAAATTTATGAGAGAAAACAATTGTAAAGAGCAATAGTAGCTCAATGCTTATGGGAGGAGACACACAGACTTGTAAAAAGGACTGCTTGTGGGAGGGAGATTGGGCGTCTGGAGTCCCATTTTTAATTAAAAGAACCCATGAATCTCTTTAATAATCCCAAAACAATACCTTTCATAATTAATTAACAATTTATGCCACCTTGTCCCAATAGCCTACATTTCACATAATTTTTGTGAAATACCATGAGTATGACCAGTAAACTATTCTAAGTACTGGTATTTTTAAGAATTTTATTGATTATAATAAAAGGTTATAAATACATTTGTGTATATGAATATTATACAATATGCACAATTAAGAGTTTTTAAAAATGTTATTCTCTATATTCTCTCTCTCTCTCTCTCTCTCAGCTTCATTTAAAAAAATTCCCCAACTCTTAATGGCAGATATTTAAGAAAACATTCAGCCAAGAAACATTTTGAAAACCAGAATAATAAAATATTTTTAATTGTGTCATATGAGAAACTACTGAATGCACATGGAGTAAACCCACTTTTTCCTTCCAAGGAGCAACAAAACAAAACAAAATCAAACAAACAAACAAAACAAAACAAAAAAAATAGGTAGACAATGAGTATAATTTAAAATAACACACTTTATCATAAAACACAAAACCTTTCTTAAAATTATAATCTCTTTATTAATGTCTGAAAAAGTTATAATTAGTCATTAATAAACAATGTTCAAAAACAAGCTAGTTGACCATTTATTAGAAGTAGTATAGGATTAATTCTATAAATAATGTTTTCTGTAGGTTACTTCAAAATTCTCAGATTGAATCAATTAATTATAAGTAGATATATTTTATATGTATATGTATGTGTGTGTGTATATATATATATAGTGTATGTGTGTGTGGTGAGGGGAGTACCATGAATATGTGCTTAGCTGAAAGACAAGATTCAGACAAGTATTAATGGACTATTAAATCATGACTGAAGGTATCTTGGAACCAAAAGCCTTTTAGGTATGTATTTAATTAAAAATTAAAGGCCATTTTTGGCTATTGAACCAGCTCTTCCATCAGAAAAAGTCTTAGTAAAAAATTAAGATTATTCACTTCTCTTCTTAAGTATTTAGCATCAGTTAAACTTTTTCATGCTACTAGACACCTGCTCCCAAAGTTCTAATTCTAAAGACCCATTTCATTTGCATAATACTTTTTTTTGCTGTGAGAACCATTTATGGTAATACTTTTACCATTTAGATAAGCTCAAAGGCCATTGCAATTTTAAGTGGATTTATAATCTATACATAGAAATACAGGTTTTTTTTCACATCTTCTAATTAAACTGATATTCAAAAGAGCAAATTTCTATTATGAATGAAGGAATTTGCATTTTTTATAGTCTTATTACAAACTTGACTGTACAAAATGTGTTTGCACCAAACATGTATACTTTGTCATTAACATAATATGATCTTCTGAACTATTACAAAGTTTTATTTTATTTACAAGAAGAGATTATAAAATTTCTGTAGTAACATTTTAAGACGTTAGAGGCAAAAGGGAGAACACTGAACCTACAAGTTTTCAAGAGGCTTGCATTGAAAATGTTATTTGATTGTAAATTACATGTATTATTAATATTCTGGGAGTTTGATTGTTGATGGATTAAGAAATAGCCCAGATTAAAAGAATAAAAAGTAATATAATTCAAAAAGGAAAATTATTAGTTCCATAAAGGTAGAGAAAATTTAGAATCTGAATTTGGGTACAGAAATTTCTTTTATAGAGGATGTTGAAGGATACCAGGTGTAGCAAAAATTTGTTCCTATAAACCTGAAAAGGCATCGTTGAGATGGTTTTACTTGAATGAGCTCTGATTTGACATTCAAGAGGCAATCTACCAAGTAATAACTACTAGGATTTTTCTGGGACAATACCTTCACATACTTGTGCTTCTTCTTTCTAACATAGAAGAATTTGAACACTGTTACTGAAAATATAACAAAAGATCTGAACTTGCCAAGCTGTTAATTTTTCAAATCATAAAAAGTATTGATTTGGAGCACAAACTAGATTTTAAAAGAGGAAAAACTATAAATAATATATACTAAATAAATAATTAATAACAATATTCTAATATTTTAAAAACTTCTTTATCATACTCTATATGACCTAAAATGTGGCTACATGTCAGAATTGAAATAAGAAAGAGTATAATTTTTTTCTCTAGTTCAAATTTAATTTGTGGACAATTTGTAAATGAAAGAAAAAAGCAGTCAAGAGTATTAAGTTTTATAAAATTAGAAAAATCAACTTAATTACTTAACGTTTTGAATATTTAATTTAGGAATGTGGCAGAGACTCTCACTGTTCAAGCAGGGTATATTTTTGTGGGAAAGATAGACTGTGTGTTGTCAAAATAAATATTATTCATTCAGAAGTAGTTTACACAACCCTTTGAATTTTGGGAAAAGAAGTTCTATAGTCCCTGGAATCCTTTAGTAAAGAGCCATAATTGTTGATAGAAGGAGTGCTTTGTGATCAAACAAATACTTGTGGGTATCACTAAGTCTTTACTATGTTAAGAGATACCTTCATTTTTTTTTAGTTAATTGCTAATAAATTTATGTGAAACAAATTATTTTCACATAAATCAAGCAATCAAGTTACCACTACATAACCAATTCTTTTTGTTTTCATTCCACTGGGAGATGTTTTTCATTTGCATTGTTTGGAAATTTGAGCCCTAAAAATCCTTTACTCACACAACACCGACATAGTTTGACCAGTAGAGGGAGCCATTATCTACTTACAGTAGTCTGACTGAAAATCAAGTATTTCATGCTCATGAAAGAAACTATAAGAGAAGTTTAAAGTCAATCTATAAAAACATTTTAAATGAAAATTAATAAATAAGTAAGATTTTTAGGTTTCAAAACAAACTCAGCAATAAGTTCATTGTAATTTCTTTGGAGACAATAATTAAATCAACACCTTTTATAATATGTGGACAGTTTTTAACTTTGCATCAAATGTATTAAATGTTGAAATATTAAATAAAATGTATATATGTGATTCTAGCAATTTATTTTCTTTACATTCTTGTGTATTTAGCTTCTTTTTTTAAAAAAAAAGTTCTAATGAAATGGCTTTAGGTGGCCTATTTATCTCTTTCCTCCTTATTCCTATTATTTAGTCAAATGAAAAACCAAGCCTTACCTCCTTTCAATTTTCTTATTGATAACTAAGAGTATGTTAGTAGTTCTTTTTGATAAAATTTATTTAATGAATGGTTCTCAAAAAGAATATTAGGAAATATATGTTTGTACAAATGATACATTAATGATGTGGCATTTACAATTGCATACTTCCTAAAAATTCTGGAAAATAATTACACATGGACACCTAAGATTACTCATTACTTGTGTATTTTTGTGATATGAGTAGTACAGTTTGAAATACCATTTGTTTTTAAACATGACTTTACATAAGTTTATAATTAAAAGTTTCCGTACTCATATTCTAAAAGTTCAGCTTGTTTGTCATAATGATATTTAAATTTATACCTCTATTAGTCAAAGAAACACTCCTTTGGCTATTTACTTTAAATTGTATTTCATTAGAGATTGACAATTCCTCACTTTGTCACCAAGTTCTTACATGTCATACTATTTCACGCAGTTCTTACTGTGACAGTTGTGATAGCTACACAAGCATGACTCTTATTTGTGTCAAACTTTACCATCTGGATGAATAGTTCAGTAAATATATATTTACACCAACAAGCACTGTAGAGACAGCACCTGCCCACTAAGCCTGGGCAGCTTCATCTTTAAAGCAGCTTCTCTAGTAAGAAAGTAGTTTAGTTAGTGTTCCCTGGTAAAAGGAAGGATCTAGCAACCCTTGCCACTCAATGTATGTTCCAAGAGATGGAACTCTGGCTTCCCTTGGGAGCTTCTTTACAACTCTGAAGTGTCAGGGCCCAGTCCAAAGCTACTGAACCAAAATTTGCATTTTAATAAGATACCCCAGGTGATTCCAATACACATTACATTTTGGGAAGCAAAGGTATATATCACATCTTTGCAGAATTTCTCCAGGGCACAAGGGACCCCTACACTTCTAGTGTCTCTAGCAATAGTATATATTTGTGACTTTGAAACCAGTTTGGAAAATTACAAGAAACTTCTATATTTTTGACAATCCCAATGAATTGTACTATAAATCATGATTTTGAGTATCTTATGTAGGCTGTTCCTGCAGTTTTACATGCTAAATTTAATTTTAAAAATCACTCAGTGTTTATTTACTAGTTATACTATCTTTTCAATAGAAAAAAACACTTATCATAAAGAAACATAAGACTACCATATACATTTTTTTTCCTGAAGTGTCTACAATTTTTCAATTTAAATGATCACTAAGCAGATTATACAATACTTACATAATACAAAGGGAAAATACTGGTTGTGTTAGGAAGCTTCATGTCATCATTGAAATAACCTAGTACATAAACTTAGACATAGCAAAGCTGAGAATGAGTTAAATGTTGCTAGCTGTTCCTTTTGAACTGAAGAGGAGATTTTGCCTGTAGAATACTGTGATTACTTGTTATCCCAAATCTGCACTCATATCTCTGCTGACAGGGTAATCATCCTTGTGTTCAGCAATTTATGTTGTTCTGTTTATACCTGGCCAAATTATATTTTCAATGTCGCAAGCAATCTCACTTTCATTATGATATAAAATGGATAGACACAACAGCAAAATCATGATGCAGAGCTAGCTAAGAAAATAGAAGCTTCTCTATCTGGATGGAGCTGGCTTTGCATTACTTGGAACGTGAGAGAGAACCTTAACCAATCCATGTCCCTTCTAATGCATCCTGCCTCCTTTTTCAGCAGAGAGGTAGAGGGAGGGAGGGATATAGTCTGTATACATGTGTATAATGTGTTGTGTGGGTGTGTGCACCTAAATAACGTTCCCTGTCTCCTTATCTTTCTTGCATTATCACAATCTCAGAGAATCAGTGACTTGGTACTTAAAAAACTAGAAAAATCTAGCAATTTGTATTAATTACAGATGCTAAAATTGAAGTTCAGGGAAACAAGGCTAGAAAACTTGCCTACAGTTTAAAGTTAGTTTATAACAGAACTGTTTTTCAAATCAAAAGTTCCTCAAGTCTCAAGCTTTCTTTTGCATTCCCGACAGAGACAGAATTTTTAAAATATGTTGACTTTACTGTTCCTCCGAGGCAGCTCTGTTAACCTAAATTTGAGATTGGGAAGATTTGGAAAATGCCCTATAAATTAAACAACTGTGGATTTTGAGACTCATTTGATTGAATACATAGTTAACTTGCATCAACACATCAAGATTGTGTTTAGTAGTAAGACACAGTCCAGAAAGCTCCTTGCCATTCCTCACTGAGCTGATATGTATGCTAAGGCTTGGGGTTGTCACCAGGCTGCACACATCGACCGATTCCCTCTTGTAGGAGGTTACCGTAGCCTGTCATAAAACCCCAGTGCGAGAATGAATCTCTTCCTTCCTTTCCTTCATACCTACATGTAAAGGGCTGTACACACCCCAAGGAATTACACATTCTCTGAGCACAATAAACAGATTTACATGATTTATGTGTGGTTCCTAAGAAAATAGCAGACCCAGGCTCCCTTGCCAACTTGAGAATTTGCTAGAATTTGGGGGGGAAAAAACAGCGAGGGGAACTATATAAATTCTAGGGGAACTATATAAATTATGGTTTTGAAATTTCAATGTAAATCACACTGTTTCTATCATGCATGATCATCATACTCTATTCTGATAGGCATTGGGTTTTGCCAAATTTTTTAAAAATATCACCTCAGAGATTTAAGATGTTCATATTATTTGAAAGACTTTTTTAAAAAACTACAAATTAATTAATAGAATATTGGAACCTTTGATCTCATTTCTTTCTCCCTGCTGATAAAATGATCTGTAACAAGCATCAGTTTCCCACTCAAACACACACATGAATTATACAATTTTTTTAAGAGCATAAAATTATAATTGCCATCAAGAAAAAGCTTAAACCTCTTATTATATCACTTTCTTTTTTCACTAAAATCAAATAGAAAGAGGATGGGAGGAAGAGTGACATCATTGGAATTTTCATCTCTGAAATTTATTCAGCACACACTGAAGGATTCCAGTATCTCCACTAAAATTCTATTGTTTTAAGTCATTCAAATGCAGATCCGAATTTAAAAAGAGAACCAAATACAATTTTAACATTCTTGTAGCATAAAAGATGTGCTTGCCCAAGAAGGAAAAGGGGAGGGGATTAATAAAGACAGCAAGATGTAGGAAGACAATATATGTTATATATACATTTTTATGCAATGTGCAGAATAAAAATATTTTAAAAATCAACTGTACCAATTCACTTAGACATTATATAGAATCTTATTTTAGATACAAACATTATGTCTGTACAAGGTCAGATCCTCGATTCTCACTTAAAATAGTGTGTTGGCTCCTTCCCACAAGGCTGTCCCTAGTCAAATCCAAGTCATAAGTTTGTCACAAAAGTTCTTTATAAGAATATAATTGGTAATGTAACTTCTCAAATTTACCAAATTTTTCTCTTGCTTGCATGTGGGATCAAATCCCTCTCTCACCTAGACTTTAAGGTCATTTGCAGCCTCGCTATACCTTCTGTTTCAAGCTTCATCTCTCCCTGGCCATTTCTCTTCCTTTCACACCATCTGCTTTCCACAAAGTATAACCTAGGCTCTTAGTACTCTTGAGTTTTTCCCAGGTGAGCTAGGTATCATTTACTAACCCTGCATGCTATTCTGTCTACTTGGAATGCTCTTTCTCTCCCTTCTCATATAGCAAACTCCTTCTTTTCTATGCAAATATGACTTGAAAGGAAGCTAGTAAGAAAGGTAACACCTTCAAGTGCCTTTCCAAGTCAGAACTTAACTGTGTGTTATATATCATGAAACATCTGTTCACACATCTGCAACAGTCAGTACAGGTGTATTGTAATAAATGACCAATCACCTCTGCTATTTCTTACCCTAGATTAGAGACAAACCATGTCTTATACACTTTCCTATTTCCTTTTTATTTTTTTTAAACCAAACACAGTATTAGGCATATGGTTGTTTCTCAGTAACTAATTCCTCAGGAGAAAATGAATGGACCCTAATCAGACTAGAAAAGCACATTTATAATATTAAACAGTTAGTTGTTTTCCAATTCATTAGTACAAAATTTTCTGGCTCAAATTACACTTTAAGTTCTATTTAAAGGTACTACAATTAGTATGTACTACCTGTTTGCCATGAATGGTAGGTATATTTTCTTACTTTTAAGTGAGAATAGTAGTTTTAAAATACCTTCTTTTCATCTAGATCCTCATTACAATATTTGTGGAAAATTTTTAGGCTACTGCAAAATAAATAAAAGTTAATATTTGGTTCTTAGATTTCCATATAACTTTCTACAATGTTTTACATAATCATGATGAATAAAACTCCATAGATACCAAAAATATCCCCTTGTAGCTCCCAAAACTATCATACTCAAAGTAAATCTGTTAATTATTATTTTGCATCAAGTATTTCAGAAATCTCAAGTCAAATTAATTGAAATTATAAAGTTTTGACTTACTTCTTTTAGATGCCATTTTAGTTCATCTCATACTTCCAAAGGCTTGTTGACCTTGCCAAGTAGGTAGAAATAGGAAGTATTAAACTCATAGTTCATCTAATATTAATTAATTCCATAGTACCAGAATATCTGCATTTTTATAAAAGATTCTGAATATTATAATTCACCTGTGTGATATAAATTCAGGTTAAATTTTCTCAGAAACTCCCTGCACAAAATTACTCTCTTTTTTGTGGAAAATTTTGGTTATCAATAGTTGTGGTGATGGCTGTTTCCTGAACACCATGCTCATCAGATATGTTTAGAAAGATGAAAGCGCACTGCTCCTGAGAAAGCTTAAATATAGATGCTGCAAGAAAATGTCCTGTCCTCATTCTCAATACTGAAGTGAGTCTTTAATATTTTATCATTAGCTGTGATATAAGGTAAAGATTTTTGTAGGTGCCTATTTTAGCTTTTATATCATGAATTGACATTGAAGTTTGTCAAATGATATTTTCTGTAACTATTGTTGTCCTGATAATTTTTTAATGCAGCATATTACATTGATTTACATGTGTTAAATCAATTTACAAGATATTTTTAAACCAACCTGGTCATGTTATCCTCTCTGTATAATTCCGTATTGGATTTTCTTATATTTTGTTGTGTTCATAAGAGGTATTAGTTTGCAGCTTGATTATTTTGTAATATGTTCATCTGGCTTCTGTATCAAGTTCATATTGGCTTCAAGAAGCAAGTTGGTAAGTATTCCCTACTCCACTAGTTTCTTAAAACTTTGTGTGATATTCCTTAAATGCTTTACATAACTCAGCAATGAAGATATCTGTATCTGGAAGTTTTTTAATTTTTTAATTTTAGTTTTTAAATAAAATTCCAATAACACCTAGAGGGATATTTAAATTTTTGGATTTTTTTGATGGAGTTTGATAAATTATAAATTCCAAGAAATATGTCCATAAAACTGGTCAATTTTCTTGGCATAATATTTCAGTAATCCTTGAAGTCTCATTAGCTTTTCTAATGCTGTTTCTGATTTCATCATGGTATTTGTACATTGCATTTATTTCTCTCTCTTTTCTATTTTTCATGCCAAGGATTAAGCAATATCATTTATCATAACAATGAACCAACATTCAACTGTTGGTTTTAAACATTTTTTTACCTATTTTATATTTCTCTGATTTGTTATTATTTTCATTATTTTGTTATTTGTATTAATTTCATTTTAAATTCCTTTTCAAAATTATACTGCACCTTTCACTTTTTCTTTCACAAGCATTTAAAAATGTGTATTTTGATTCAAATTGCTTAACCAGCTTCCCATGATTTTAAAATATTATGTTTTAATTTCTATGTATTTATCCATATTTCAAAACATATTCATTGTTTTTTTCCTACAAATTTATGATTTTTTGGAAGTGGACAGATTAGCTTCTAATACTTGAAAAATTTCCAGCTATTTTGGTCATTAATTTTCAGTTTAATAACATCATAGTCAGAGACTATAATTTATGTGATTTATATTATTTTTAAATTATTAGGACTTGATTTATTGCCCATTGTTAGTGAATGTTCCATGCACAATTGAAAAGAATGTGCTTCCTCCTTTCTGAAGGTATAATATTCCATAAATATACATTAATGTTACTCAAATATCCATACTCTATTTTTCTTATTTTTAAGAAATCAATAACTACAGAAGATTTTCAACACTACAACTACATTTTTTTTGTATTTTAGATTTGTAAATATTTTATTTATATATTGGAAACCGTCATTTGAAAAACACATGGAAGATTGTTATGTTACCCAAATAATTCATCTTTTAGTAATATTAATTTCCTAATAGAATTGGGTTTTATCAATCAAATCATTTCAGCCTAAATCTTTCTTTAAATATTTCTTACAGTCTAAGTATACTAAATACAAACTCTTCTAGCTTTCATCATTTTGAAAATGCATGCTTCACATTTAATTAACTAACTAATTTAAGTCATTTATTTATTCATTTTGTTGAACTGGGGTGAAATCCAGGACTTCTCACATACTAGGCAAGTGTTCTACCATGAACTTTATCCCCAGCCCCACATTAGTTTTGGATGCAACCTTTCTTGGATAAAGTATATCAGAGTTGTAAATATTTTATCTTCTTGTTCACTCATATTTGGCCTCCATTATTTCTTATATAAATTCAACCATCACTTTTTTATCATTATTCTTTTGCATATGCTTCTTTTTACTTTGGCTGCTTTCTAGATTTTCTCTTTACTTTTTTTTTTAAGAGTTTGACAATAATTATTTGCCACAGTGGGATTTGTTTAGTATTTATCTTGCTTGGGCATTATTAAACTAAATTATGTCTTTTAACAGTTTTGAAACATTCTTGGATATTATCTCTTCAAATGCTCCTCCTGCACCTTTCTTTCTGACTTCTTTTTTTCTCTAAATTCAACTATGTATATGCTTCCTTATTTAATATTGGCACAATGGACTCAAATGTTCTCCTCCATGTTTCATTATTTTTATTCTGTCTTGTTTCAGCTTGAATAATTTCTATTGCCATTTTCAGGCTTGTTGATTTGTTGTTCTGCTATGCTCAGTCTACTATTAAACATACTGAAAAACTTCTTCTTTGATATCACATTTTATTTCTGGCATTTACCTCTTGCTCTTTTACACACTTTCTATCTCTGTCTTCAGATTTCTGTCTGCTATTGGATGTTTTTATTAGGTTCTTTTACATTGTATTATATTTTTATGTTGTTGATAATATTAGTACTTGTTTCATCTCTGAATTTAGATCTTTTGATGATTTCCTCTCCAGAGAATGGGTCACCTGTTATTTCTCAATTAACTTAAAATTTTGTTTAGAGACACAACTCTATGAATACAAAGAAGAGTGAGGAGCCTGGAGAAGAAAAGGCATGTGTCTTCTGTTTGGAGTTTGAGGTGGGACTTTAATAAATCAAGTGAATCTAGTTGAGTTTTCATTTTGCTATAGCTTTAGTTATTTTCGAATTGTCACTACCTTCAAATTTTACTAGGTATGATGACTGAGTGTCTGTAACAGTTACAGTACCTGGGGGAGGGAGCCTTCCCTTGATCTCTGCCTCTGCTCTGGAGATAGACAGTCATTACCTCCTAGTTGTATTTGTGTAAGGTCTGAATTGCACTAGGTCTTCCTTTACTTTTCCCAATCTGCTCTCAGACTTCCTCAGACCTCACTTATCTTAGCAGAGGTGTCTCTCAGCTTTCCTGCCTACAAAATTGTAGGCAGGAAATTGTTAGTAGGTTGGTGTACATTCCCTTATGGTCTAAAACCTGAGAATGATAAATCATCTTAACATTTCACACTTGGTCTTCAAACTGTATTGTGCTAGGTATGGTAGTGCATGCATCAATCCCAGTGGCTCAGAAGACTGAGGCAGGAAGATCTCAAGTTCAAAGCTAGCCTCAGCAACTTTGAAAGGTCCTAAGCAACTTAGGGAGATCCTGTCTCAAAATAAAATAAAAAGGGGCAGGGGATGAGGCTCAGTAGTTAAGCATCCTTGGGTTCAATCCCTAGTACCAACAAACAAACCAACAGGGGGTGGGGGGTAGAGGGGAAACTGTGCTGTACATTCAGTTGTTTTATTTTATCATCTTCTGCAAAGTTCATTATTCTACTGATACTCTGAAGGGTGTGGAGATTCTCATTGACTTTTCCAGAAAGGGTTTGTCATATTTTTGAATTTGGATTCATTATATTTTGTTAATCCTCAGCTCTCTGAAGATTTAAACAACTATGAATTCATAAGCTATATACCATTTTCTCATGACCAGGTTTAAACAATTCTCTTTTGTAATCTTTCAAAACCAAAGAGAAAGTGTCTCTGGCATTATTTTGAATGCCCCATCATAAACATACTTTTATTCTTTGTTGGTCACGTACAATTTACATATTCAAAGTATTTAATTTCAGTTAAATGACATTTTAGTTATACTAGAGTATGGGAACCTATTACAACTTGAAGATCAGTTTAGTTATGTTTTATGCTAGAGAATGATCAAAGTAAAATTTTCTAAAGTCTGAGGCTCCAAGATTTGAGTTTAGACTAGCAAAAATTATGTCATGACGAGTATCCAAGAGGTTTAGTGGAAACCTAAATTTTCTCAAATATGTCTGGGCTTGATCTGGAAATTATGTTCCCAGGAGTATAAAGCAGAAATGGCATTCTCCAGCAGTCATCGGTGACCAGTATGAAGTGGGGAAGTGCTCTCATGCTCACTGTTTTGGCAATCAAGAGCACAAAGCCTGGGGATATCCTTTTATAAAAGGCATCTGTCTCTAGAAACTTAAAATAGGGGATTGGGGAAAGGTGGAAGAAAAGTAATCTACACTGAAATTCCTATTGTAATTACTTCACGCCAAATATGGGCTTCTGTTTGAAGCCCTTAATACTGAGTGTTGTATTGAATCAACTTCATAAAAGATAGGATGGAAATTGGAAGCCCCTTCATCTTTAAGATCTGTGAGGCTTGTTCACTAATTCTAAACCAGCTTGTTTGAAGAAATTATAGAATAATGCTTGTTCACTAATTCTAAACCAGCTTGTTTGAAGAAATTATAGAATAGCACTCATAAGAAATATTGTGTGTTGCTAGTTAATCTTATCCCTTTTCAACATACACACACTCATACATTGTTTGTGTGAGAGAGAAATAAAGAGAAACCAGAGATAATTAGTTTCTGAATAAAGAATAATGCATTGATGGACACATCATTTTACCTCTCTTAAAATTATTTTTTAAAAATTTGATAAAATCTTTCACTCAATTGTCCTATCAAGAAACAGAATGCCTTTTATTTTCCTTTACTCATAATATAAGGATAAAACCCATGGAGAATATATGTTCCCCCAGGAAAAAAATATTCTGAAAAAAATCAATCTATTTTTTCCTTCTCTGCTGCTTCAATGATCAGCAAATGAAAAAGTGCAGAAATATTCTAATATACAACTAAATCATAGAAGTTTTCTATTAGTTTACAAAACAGATTGCTGCTTTCCAAGTGATCCATTTGTCAAATATTTTAAAAGATATTTCATTGACCTTGAAAGTACACTAAAGTGTGGCAATAGAAATGTTTGGTTCTGTTGCAATATTTATTCTCTAAGATATGTTTGAAACCAAGGCAGCAGGGGACTATTTTCACCAGTTGCATATTTTTAATGTAATATACTGTTTTTACAATAATATTTCTCATGTTACAACAATCACTGGAATGAGGATTTATAAGTGAGATAATTTCAACAGAAAATACTGTGCTTTTTTAATTGGATGTAGTTTTAATAACAGGCATACATAACATTTTGCTTTATATTTTCTCATCTGTTATTTCATTGATCTGTGTGATTTTGCTACCTTCTCCTTGCCTTCATAACTATGGGGATAAAAATCTGCTCAAAATAAGGACCTGGGAAAATTTGTATAAAATATATAGTATATTTAGTATATTTCCATCATTAATGGAAAGCCAATGAAACAGTTTTCAACAATCACAGCATAAACCTATTGCATACCTTTGTGGAAATAACTCTTCCAGAAAAAAAATGACATTAGACCAAAAGCTGAGTTTTGCTTGTAGGGCCCAACTGGCTAATCTGTTATCCATTTGAAGGAATTTATGTTGCTACAGGTTTTGTTCTTTGTATTTGAAATTATATCAGTTATTAAACAGATCAGACTGTAAATGTAGTAATAATTCAAATATAACTATATTATACATAGAAAACATTTTGTGCCTACAAATATAAAAATCTTTCTCAGTTTTTTATCTAGATAGTTTTGAAAATTATCATCAATTAGAAAAAATTGTTGTGTACAATGTGTATTTAGCATGAAGATACTTAGTTGAAATATTATTTTTAAATTATTCTGTTTTCTGGGAAAACAAATGAAACCCAATGAAATAGACATTATTAAAATGCTTATTTTACATCTGTTGACACTAGACAGCAATTAATTTGTTCATTATCATACAAAAAAATATAATGAGAAAATTACCATTTTATCAGATTTATATTTATGATCATTTATATTCTTTATCATCTAGACAAATACAACACATATATATATACATATATATACATACATACACACACAAACATACACATTTGTAGATAGAAAATAGGTTGATTTAACATATAAAATAATTTGCATTTGTATAAATACTAAAATATTTATTAATTGAAAGTTTTTTCTTTTGATAATCATATATATTTTGGAAGAATATATTTAGTTTATAGAATAAAACTGTAAATTTTAAAACCTATAAGAAACATATCTGTTAAATTCCCAGTCTATGTTGCTGTAAAATTCATGAATAGAAAAGCTCTCTAGAAATATTCCTGACATAGTTTTTATTTTCCTTCTACAATGAAGAAATCATTTTTGTATAGATCAGCATTTACTCTGGTGTAAGGAGAAATAGATGAATAAAGATAATGCACATTTAAACAAAAAGGAATTTTCGTAATCATGGATAACAGGATTAGGAAAACAGATGAGAATTAGAAGTTATTCCATTTTCTAGCCTACATACATAAGCAAATAAAGAGTCCTGATCCTCTAAAGCAATAATTTGATTGTCATTTGGGCTCAGCCACATTAAGACTAGATTCAAAAGAGTGTAATCTGCTTCTGTATCCTTGCATTTCAGCTGGATACAATGGACAACTCAGATTCATGAAAATAACCTCCTCACTGATTTTAGCCTAAAGGCTTTCCAGTTCATTACCTCCCTTAGTATTTTAGTTCTGAAAAAACCAATTCAAAATTTATTAAATAAATTCATGCCATTATTTCTTTTTTTTTAATTCAAGACTTTTTTCTTCTGCCTTCTCAGAACATATTTAAAAAGCCAAGATTCCCTCTGCCTATTACTCTGCTGCTTTGAAATAGGTTGAGTATACACTATGATCTTATGCACTAAATTACTGCAAACATTTTGAAATATATAGTGCTATTTACAGTGCAATGTTGTCAGCAACAAAAATATTTTGATTAATTATTTACACCCAGATCTAATTGAAATATTAAAATGATTGAGAAACATTTTTCTAGAATGTCAAAATTGATTATCTCACATTTATACTTTGCTCTTAGTTATAGAAAATCAAAGTTAGAGCATGCACAGTAATGCCAGTCACCAGTACTTTCTACATATCCTGCATCCTTGTCAGTTATTAAATCAGTGTGCTTCATTTTCCCAGCACAGCCTTATGCTCCTGCTGAAGCAATGTGAACATTTGAAGCAACTGCTTGAATTTTGCCGGAATTTCTCAAATAATCCAAGCAGAAATAGAAAGTTTGCTTGAAGCACTATTGTTATTCTACTCTTCACAAGTTGAGTCATCCTCAAGCCTGTCAATCAAATGTCCTCTCTGTTAGATGGTTCCACTCTCTTAACTACCATTGCTCAAAATGTCTAGACCTCATACATTTTCTAATGTTATTCTTGGAAAAAATCTTTAAAAATATAGGCCTCATTTTAGAGAGAAAATAAGTGTATACATCAGAAGTGTTCTCTCACACTTATTTTCTGTAAATAAAATATTTCATTAAGCCTTTCTACTTAAAAACTTCCAAACCTTCATACCAATATGACTCATGTTCTCTACTGTAGGTTGTTATGAAAATAAATATTTTGTATGAGGCTACACATTATTATAAATTTCCAGCTCAATTTTAGAGTATACACATTTAAATATTACCACCTTCAAAAATAATCACTTTTAAAGGTCATTTGTTTATTTAGGAGTGTTACTATTTTGCAAAACTATATATATATATATGTATATATATATATATATATATATATATATATACACACTTTGAATTTTTTTGAGAGTTGTCCTGTGATAGACTATTTTAATTTTTATTAATCTTTTCCTGCAAACCATATATGTATACCATTATTTACCCCCAACTCTATCACTATTGTTCATTAGTATCCTCCATGTCCTCATGTCTATTTTTGTTTTTCTATTAGGAATCCCCACCCTTAGAACACAAGTATGAAGTATCTGTCAGTTGGATCCCTGTTTGTATCCATGATCATTTCTATCAACTGAGAAGCTGACCTCATTGGAAGACCCTTTCCATGCTCCTTTGGACCTATCCCTGATTTCCTCATTTGCCATCTTGCCCTGGCTACTTATACCCTTCTATATCTCCTTCAAATTAAAACCTATACATAAGACCTAACACTTCAAAGTCTTAGGAAAAAAAATTAGGGGTAAAATCTCTTTGATATTGACTTCAGCAATAATTTTTGGATATAACACCAAAAGCTCATGCAACATAAGTATAAAATGAACAAATAGGACTTAATTACACCTAAAAGCTTTCACACAGTGCCGCAGTCTGTCTGGGCACAATTCAGGAGCCACTTGTCAAAAGAAACTAACTTTATTTTTAGAACTACAAATGCCAAACAAACAAAACAGCTCCTCAGGAAAAAAACCTCAGAGCCCAACTGCCACCACTGGCTTCCACAAGCCTCTCACCCACACAAACCTCACCACCTCCCACAGTCCTCCTGCTCTTGAGGCTGATTGGCTGGGTCACGTGGGCGGAGCCAAAGAAGTCCCCCAATGAGCAGCTCCGTGGTCTGAAAGGGCAGGGAAACAGCCCAATGAGCAGCTCCGTGGAGGAGCCAATCAGCTAGATGTTGCTGGTGCCACTGTGAGCCAATCATCAGCTGGAAGTCTGAAGGGCAGGGAAACAGCCCAATGAACATCACCGCAGAGGAGCCAATTAGCTAGATGTTGCTGGAGCAGCTGTGAGCCAATCATCAGCCGGCAGCTGGAAGTTTGCTGGCAGCTGGAAGTTTGCTGGGGCCCCTTTGGCTGTGGCTCTCAACAACACAGCTGAAATGAAATGAAAGACAGACTGTGGATCAAGAAGAAATACTTCAAAATCATATATCTGATAAGAGGTTAATATTCAAAGTATAGAAAAAAAACAATTAAAAATAATAAAGAACCTGAAAACATTTCTGCAAAGACAATGATTAACAGGTATATATAAAAAATCTTAGCAGAATGCAAATTAAAGCCACAATGAGGTATTCTATCATATCTGTTAGGATGACTATGGGACAAAAAAAAAAAAAGTGTTTTTGACGGTGTGGAGAAGCAAAGAATACTTGTACACTATTTGTGGTCAACTCTTTGTTACTGTGACAGAATACCTGAGAAAAACAATTCAAAGGAGGAAATATTTATTTTGCCTCACAGTTTCACAGGTTTGGGTTCATTGTCAACTAGATCTATTGTGTTCTGGGACTGTGATGAAGCAGTACATCATGGTGGGAGGGCATGGTGGATCAAAGCTACTCACCTCATGGCAGCAAGAAAGCAGATAGAAAGGAAGGAAGGGAGGGGCCTAGAACAAGATATACCTTACTAGTGCGCATCCCCAGTGACTACTCCCTCCATCCAGATTCTACATCCTCCAGGTTCCACCACCTCCAAATAACTCATTCACTTATGAATTAAACCACTGAGGAGATTAGAAGCCTCATTATTTAATAACTTTCCTCAAGTTCCACTTCTTTTTTTTTTTTTTTAAAGAGAGAGTGAGAGAGGAGAGAGAGAGAGAATTTTTAATATTTATTTTTTAGTTCTCTGCGGACACAGCATCTTTGTTGGTATGTGGTGCTGAGGATCGAACCCGGGCTGCACGCATGCCAGGCGAGCGCACTACCGCTTGAGCCACATCCCCAGCCCTCAAGTTCCACTTCTGAACATTGATGCACTGGGGAGTAAGCCTTCGACACATGAACTTTTGGGGGACATTCCAGGCCCAAATTATAACACTGTCTCCTCAAAAAGTTAAAAATAGAACTGCCATATGACCCAGTAATCCCTCTGCTGTACATGTCCCAAAAAGAAATGAAATCAGCCCCTGGTAGAGAAATCTGCACTACTGTGTTGGGAACCTGTGATCACATGATTATAGTACCTGGGTGGTTAGCAATTCTGCTTATTGGAAAACAAAAAGGAAATATGGGGGGTTCTTTATAGTATGGCTGTCATAGAATACTTCTTTGACCTGATAGATGACCTGATAACCAGTTGTCTGATCCTTGATTCGTTTTTCCACACACAGGAAACTTTTGTATACTGTAAGACACTCCTATGACTCTTTTTGACCTGTGTCTATTTTATGCTTGCCTGACCATTACTCTGGCTGGAAGCCTGCCTGTTTACTCTCCCTAGCATCCTAACAGAGCAAACCAAGAGAGCCCTTTGTTCTCAGATGGAAGGCACACATTCAACCATTACAATAGAAAATATGTGGAAAGATTTATTATTGACAAGTTCTGTGCAGGAAGGTAGAATGAGTTTGGAGGACAGTGTTCTACCCTTGGGTCATGTGAGGCAGGAAAGAATAAGGTAGAGAGAGACAAGATTGTGGCAACTATTAGTCTGAATAGGGAAATATGGTGCAAGTCACTAAATTTGTGGGTAAATGCCTTAATAGTACATTTAAAGAAAGCAGCAGAAAAACAGGGAGCCCAGACTTCTAGGTGGAAAGAGACTTCTAACTTCTGATTTCTCATCTGTTGTCACCAGATTCAGCTGTTTGGGAATGGTATTTTGCTTTTAACATCTAGGAGACAACTTAGGTTATGTTCTTTCCACAACATATCCTATGTTCATTGAAGAATTGTTCAGAATAACCCCAATATGGAATCAAACTATGTATTTATCAGATGAAAGAATGAGGAAATTGTGATTTGTATGTGTGTGAGGTATGCATGCTTTTGTACAAACACATGAATATTATTCAGCATTAAAAAAGAAGGAAATACTGTCATTTGCAAGATGGATGAACCTGAAATACATAATGCTAAGTGAAATAAGCCAGGTACAGAGAGGAAAAATACTCCCAATATCAGTTAAATGTGGAATCTAAAAATAGTCAAATGCATAGACCCAGAGTATAATGGCAGAAATGAGGTTTGAGAACAGATATAAAATGATGAGATGTAGGTCAAAGAGTATAAATGTACAGCTAGGTGTGATGAATAATTTCAGAGACCTAACAACAAGTGTGAGGATTATAGTTGACACTGTGTTGTAAACAGAAAATTTAAGGAGAGTAAATTTTAGGTATCCTTGTGACACACATCTACAAAAAGAGAAGCATAACTATGTGAGGTGATAGTCATGTTGACATGATTGACTGTACTAATCACTTCTCTATGAATTTGAATATAAAAATTCTAATACATCTTAAATATTTATACTAAAAGAATAATTATAAAATATCCATTCACCACTTTCCTTGAATGTTTTAGGGTTTTATTAAATGTAGATCATCAGTGTTTTTAAGCATTACCTATTACACTCTTTTCAACTTAAACTTCATTAATGTTTTGTATATAACTAAATATGTAATGCTCAACATGAATCTTTACATTAATTTTTTTTAGTTATTTTTGCTATCTAAAGCTCATTTTATAGGATATCTTAGGATAAAAATATTAGAAATATATTTTATAGGTATATTGATACTAATAATAGTTTGTATCTTGGAAATGAATTTCATTTTACTGGATGTAATAGCTTATTTCAAATTTTTTGTCTTTCAAAGTCTTACATATTTGCTGTATTTTCTTCTGAATAAAACATTGATATATGAAAACCTGAGGAAATTTTAATTTTATTTTCAACATAATCTACATCCTTCTTCTCACCCCAACTATTCAAAAGATTTTTTTTACTTTTTTTAAAATCAAGAAAATGTGCTTACAGTATGTCATTTTACCTCAGATGTATATTGCTGCATATTAAAATGTTCCAAAATGTAATTGTGCAAAACAAGTACTTGTTAGGTTCACAGACTTTGTAGGTAAGGAATTTGGAAAGAGGATAAAATGAACAATTTCTTCTCTACTCCAAGATTTCTGAAGATGGGGAATAAATTTCCAATAGATTACTGTTCACTTCACATCAGGTGCCAAGACTTATGGACTTCAGGCCAGTCATGGCTGGGACTGCTGCCTGTAGCACTTACATGCAACCTGTATAGATGGTTGTCTCTAGGTGGTTGGCATTTATATGGAGACTGATGGTCTTTGCCTCCCAGTGAATAAGATGGAGAAAATAAGATCTTTCACCAATTTCCTCATACTCTGGAGTCAAACCATTCACAAGCCTCCCCAAATTTAAGAAGGACACAGCTTTCCAACTTTGTACAAGAAATGCCATTTATTTGAAACAACCCAATAGTCGAAACAACCCAATCTACTCTCTAAAACATCACATCTATTTTTCTGTAATTTCTATATACATTCCCTTAAAGAGTCACTCAAAAGTGATCACTCACTTGACATCAGGTTCAGGGTTAAGATTAAGAATTTCTGGAGTATATGACATCCTGTGTGGACAAATTTCCTGAGTTTAAACTCCTCCAGTTCTTTTTTTATCTTATTTGCTTATCATCAATATTTTTTTCCATTCTATCTCAAATTTTTGCTATCTCTTCATTAGTTTTCATTTATCATGTATTTATTTTAGTTTACATGTCCAATAGTGCATTATTTTCTGCATTTATATTTTCATTCTATTTTTCCTTATGCTTACAAAATGTTTTTCTTTCATTTCTAATCCTTTCTTGAATCTGACACCCCAATTTCTAAGGTTTTCTCATTTAACATGTGTTGTTTTTTCACATACTGTGTCATTTTTCTTACTGTATATTGAAACAATACAATACCCTTGTTTTTCTGTAGGAAGTTACTCCTTTGTTCATTCTTTTTATCCTTATACTCCTACTCTGTGTGTGGAATTTGACATTGACTTTTTCTTCTGCTTACATATATATAGTTTTAGTTTTTCTGAAGTCATAGAAGGAGTTTGGGGTCAGATAGCTTTTACAGCATTATAAAAATTTGAATTAGCATTCTAAAGACAATAGTTTACTTTGTGAAATGGCCTGGCTCTGTTTCCAAGCTCACTGTCATCTAGATATTCTTATTCCTTCATCTCTTTTGTCTCTATCATGCTTAACTTATTTCTATTCTAAGTCGTTTAGGCTTTGTGCGTGGAGAGACTTGACTAGTTGGTTTCTAGGGTTTAGGAGATGTAGCAAGTCCACTTGTAAACTTCATGTGAATTTCATATACTTACTCATGACTGGAGTGAGCAAAAATCCTCTCTTTTGGCAGTTGCCAATTTCCAGCTGCTCTTCCATGCCTTCTAGTGCAAACCCTTTGCCTATTTTAGGGTTCCATGTTTCTTCTTCTTACAGTCACTCATTGCTTCCTCCAGCTTTTTCATGCACAACTGGAGAGAGCACATTGTTCCTAGGAATTGTAAATTTAACCCCATCTCTTTATAATTTTCAGCTCCTGGGAAGCCTTTGCCAACCAATTTTGTCAAAAATTGTGAAATTATGTGTTCAGTGTGGCTGTCTATTCACTCTATCAGCTTTTATGTGGAGATCAGAGAAGATTAAAAAGTTTATGGCAACACTGCTGCCAATTTCCAAAAAATAATTTTCAAGGTGGTTTTTCAAATGTGATTTAGAAAGGGCAACATGCCAATGACAAGTCCTGAAGGGCTATATATCATCAATGGATTTGTATATTAAGATAACATTTTTTGTCATATCTGATTTTTCTAATGGAAAATGAGAGCAAGTAGCATAAAGCTCAATATTATTTTAAATTGTAGCATTTAAAACTTTCACTGTGTACAATCCTATTTTTATTGAAAAAACTCAGCAGAATGAATACCTTAATTTTCAATGCCTCATTGAATATTAGGTTGTAAAGAATACAGTGCAAAAACGTGTATATACATACACACACACACAAATATATATATATGCATGTCCACACACAAAAGTTTTTACATAATACAATAAAACATACATACATACACTCACAGGAAATAATGTACTTTGTTTAATTATGTTGTCTGAAGGAATAATAACTGACTATTTCTAACTAAATACTTCTGTAGAAAAACTAGGAAATTGCTTGGTACCCGTGACTTGTCCTTTGATCCATGAGGCACCAACTCACAGTAATTCCTCTGTGTTTCCACATTCACTTTGGCAGAATTTTTCCTATAGCCTCAGATTATTCTGGGAAAATAGTGTAATTATATGATTAGTCATTATCAGCTCGTTAGTAACTAAATTCTTATAACAAAGACATTTCCCTCCTCTTTGTATGTTAGGGTAATGATTGTTGGTCAAATTTTCTCTTTATTTCTAAAAGTTAGTAAAACATCTACATGTGAATTTTGTGTGTGTGTGTGTGTGTGTGTGTGTGAGATAACATTAATTAGTAACTGTATTCTATGAATGCAATTCATTTCTTATGGTGAATGTAATTTATTCTCATAGGTTTTACAGACATAAGATACCAGTTAGATTAGTTGTATCATCCAACTCTCATTGCTCAAAAGGTAAGATATATTACCTACTCTGGATTGAATAGATTCAATTTGATGTTTTATTTATATTAGAACATAATAAGAACAAGTTTCATAACTTAAATTTTTATTTATTTATAATATGTTGAGCTCTAAATCCTAGCTTTAAATTCTATTCTCAAAGCAAATCTCTTGGACTTATACATACATACATGCATATAAAAATATGTGTATATCACACACACATATATGTAACAAGTTTACTGTGCACTGATTAGCAACTAGTCTGAGTACAGTGAGACAGAACACATTCATACATAAGAAGTTATAAGAGGTAGATTATTACAGAAGGGATGACACAAATTTATGATTGATTATGAGTTGGTTTCCCCAGGCTCTGAATACTATCTAGTGAAATTAGAGTTTTGACTATGCATGCTCTGCTTGTATCAAAAATGAGAAACCTGGAAAGTCTCCTGCCTAGGTTTTATATACTAGAATCATGAAATTCTAGCTGAAGCATTTAGGGACAACCTGCCTCTAGAGAGGTGCTGAAGCAGAGTCTGGGCTTTCTTCTTCTCTCTTAACCCTCCATGTCTTTGATGCTTACACCATTAGACTGTTCTTCCTGTTACTCCTCTTTATTGTAGTTAGCAACAAACTTATAGGACACTTCAGCCCATTTTCTTACACACAATATGGATTTCTTCCAAAAGAGTCTCTAAATGACATAAGTAGGTCTTAAAGAATCACATTAGTATTCTGATCCCAATTTATGTTTTTTTAAAAAATGTACTGTCTTTTCAGATAAGCATCTGAATATGAACTCAACCATTCACTCCTATGGTCAAGCATTGGACCATGTTCTTAATAATAACTGCAGACCTGTCAATGTTCTTAGTTTCTCTTTCATGTCTTTATAATTTTTCTCTTACAGAAACCCTCAGGTTCTTTGCTTCTTGTTCTCTCTCACACTCCTTGAGAAATTTCAAATCTTGTTAAAGTCACATCTTCACCTATTCTGCAATGGTACTAATCACACTCAATGATGCATTGTTCTCAGTTCACTAAATTAATCCCGGTTAATATGAAGATGATCTTTGGTGTCACTCTACTTGCCAGCCACATTTCCTTGTCAATCACTCTTCACTTTTTCTTCTCTATTCAAATATGCTAAACTTCTTCTCAATTCCTCAAGCCAAGCAAAATGTGTTTGTTTTTTATAGCACTTACCAAAAGCAACACAGCAATGACTTTGCTCCTACCCTCCTTGTACAACGTCTGTGTTTCCATCTAAGAGAGTGGGTCACTCCACTCTTCACTTGAGACCATTAGTTCTGAAGTTATTTCTTCGCAGACTTCAATTTCCCCTTCTATTGTCTCAGTTCTGTAATAAGACAAAAAAGCCAATATAATTACAGTTTTTAAAAGGTTCTATTTTACTTTTTGTTTAAGTTATTATCTCTATCTCATTACTCACCTCCACTTCTCAGAAACATATTTTTCCTATCTGCAAGTATATAAAATTGTTCATGCTTTTTTTTTATTACCAAATGTTTGCAATTCTTTACTTCATATTCTATCATGGGTCCATTTGTTTCCCACTACTCTAGTGAAATTATTCTTATTCAATTTGACAATAATTTACTCATTGTCATGCTTAATGATAATTTTCTCAGAAACCATTTTGATCCTTTTGTGAGCAGTCTTTTAAAAAGCTGTTCATCCCTTCCATTAAGAAATACTTTATTCATTTAGCCATTGGGATATTCTGCCTCTTGATTCTTCTAATTCATAGTCCATGTTGTTACAAAGTTCTTAATTCTCTAATCTCTAAATATTAGAGAAACCTAGGAATAAATTCTTTTATCATTATACTCACTATTTGCATTAACTTTTTACGTTATCTTAACTTGACTTTGGTTTGAGATATTTTCTTTAATACAAATACTCCCAAATTTAGATCCACAACCAAATCCTGCCCTTTTCCTAAATGTACAACTCACATATCCAAAATTTTATTCAACAATTGAGATTTTAAGAACTACGTAAATAATATATTCTGGCCAAGTGTTTAAGCATGCATCTGCTGTCCCAGCCAATTAGGAGGCTGTGTCAGGAGGATCATTTGAGTCCAGGAGTTCCTGTACAACAGAGCAGAATGGTCTCATGAAGCCACTTCAGTGTTTATAATAGCTCAATTCACAATAGCCAAGCTGTGGAAGCAACCTAGTGCCCTACAATAGAAGAATGGATTAAAATATATATATATATATATATATATATATATATATATATACACACACACACACACACAATATAATATTACTCAGTCATAAAGAAAAATAAAGTTGGGCTGGGGTTGTGGCTCAGGGATAGAGCTCTCAACTAGCACATGTGAGTCCCTCAGGGATAGAGTTCTTGACTAGCACATGTGAGTCAGCACCACATAAAAATAAATAAATTAAATAAAAGTATTTAAAAAAGAAAGAAAAATAAAACCATGGCATAAGCCAGTAAATGGATGGAACTGGAGAATATCATGCTAAGTGAAATAAGCCAGTCTTAAAGAAATAAAGGCAAAATATTCTCTTTGATAGTGGATTCTAACCTACAACAAAAAAGAGGATAATTAGAAGTTCATTGGACTAAACAGAGAAGGAAGGGAAGGAACAAAGGGTGGGAATAGGAAAGACAGCAGAATGAATGGGACATATTTTTCCTATCTGCATATATGAATACATGACATGTACAACCACAATAATGGGATATTAATTAGAACATGTCATACTTAGTTTATGTATTATATGTATAATATGTCATATTTAGTTTATGTATAATATGTATAATATTTCAAAACATACTGTCATGTAAAAAAAAGACCTACTCTCAAAATTAAAAACAAATATGTTTAGAGTTTTAATTTCTTCATAGAATATTCTGTCAAATTTTCCTCATCTATGAGTTTTCATGGCTTAGTACATAGCTGCTCTATTCTAAAACAAGCTCAGGCCAAAATTTTGGTCATTATTCTTGCCCTTTCTTTCTCTCACACAGCATCCTCAAAAGCCAAGTTCTAACCCCATGTCTTCATCACCCCTCCTCCTCTGAGCGTTCAACAAATTTGTCTGCAATTGTAATTACTTCCTAAAGATTTTCTTTCTTTCATGTTCAATTCCTTATTCTCTATTCTTCCTTTGTCTGATGGAGTAAGCATTCTTTTAGTTAATAATTCATTTTATATTATTTATTTAAATATGTTTTGAATAAATAATTAATAAAGAAATAAAAGACTATGGGATATAGAAGGGAGTAAAAAATGGGAAGGAAGGAGGAAAAGCATGTACTCAAAAATTCCTTAAGTAACTGAGGAATATCAGAATATAGCGGAAAAAAGTATAGTATAGTGAGATTCTATTAATTCAATTATATAGAATTGAACACTCTCCTGACTTTTTATTAGTTATGTAATTTTGGGTGAATCGCTTTTTTCTTTAAGCCTTAGATTTTTCAACTGTGGTAGGTAGAATTCCACAGTGATTCCCATGATTCTCTTGCTCTAATGGACAGTGATTTCTCCCTATTCAATCAAACAGGAAAGTGTCTCTGTGAAGGGATTTTTGCAGATGTAATTGAATCTCATTTCTACTTACTTTAATATAAATGAGGTAATCTGGTGGGTTTAAGAAAATCAGGCAAGTCCTTAGAATGGACTAGGCTCTTCCTAAAATTCATGCCAGTGAATTGCAGGTGACTTTTAGCATCTGAGATAGTCACCAAAATGTTAGCTGGAAAGGAAATTGGGAGTACAGTTCTAAAGTTGCAAAAAGTGAAAGAGAGAAAAAAGAAAAGAAAATGGAGAGAAAAGACAAAGAGAAAAATAAAACAAATTTGGGATCTTGACACAAGCACGTAACCTACAAGAGGACTCTGAACTGCAGAAGAGAGTGCAGCCTGACCTACATAATGACTTTGAACTCGTGATGACCAAAGCAGGCAACCCAGTCACACTGTACCCATGCTTCTGACCTGTGAACTGTGGACTGATAAATATGCATTGTTTTGAGCCACTGTGTATGTGGTAATTTTCTATGCAGAAGAGAAAATAACTACTATTAATCTCTAATGTGGCAATTTTAATATCATCTATTTTTAATGAGACTATAAGGAGGTAGCAATTTTTAATAGAATATGCATATAGATTGAACATTCTTAATCCAAACCCTCAAAAATCCCTAATAAGCTCAAATTCAACATGATGTCATTAATCTAATATTTCAGTATATATAAACTTTGTTTCATGAACAAAGTATTTAAACCTTGTATAAAGTTATATGCAGTCTATGTGTACAGGATATATACAGAACATAAATGAATTCTGTATTTTAACCTGAGCCCCATCCTTAAGAGATTTCATTATGTACATGAAAATACTTCAAAATCTGAATAAAATCTAAGATCCAAAACACTTTTGGTCCTAAGCATTTCAGATAAGGGACACTTGAAGTGTAATACCTCCAAATATGAAGAAAGGAATTTGTAGGGAGAGATGTTGGTAAGAGAGCTGCTCCAATAAAAGATTTTGGAATAGGAAATTTGAGATAATAACTTTAAAAATATTAGTATGCACCATGGAGTGAGAACTGGGTATGCATAAATGTAAAGCATGAATTCACATCCATCATTAAATTCTGTCACAGAATATAATTTATTTTAAAGGAAATTCTAACATAATTAATAATTCTATATCTTGCAGTTTGATTTATTTTTTTCAGAAAATTAAAGTTACTCTATTATTGATTTCTGACTATTTTTAGCAGATAATACGTTAGATACTTTTCTTAAAATGTTACATTTAATCCTCCAAACAAAACCAGAGATTTAAGAGTAATTACCAAATTACCAAGATTACTAAATAGATGCCTTCTACAATCTAGGATTTTTAATAAATTTTTGAAATTATTTAAAAATTAAAATTATTTAAAAGAATTCATACATGAAAGGGTATTTTAAATTTTGAATGCTTAAAGATATGTCTTAAATCTACTATAGGATCAGTGAATTTGCCATTTTTTAAAATCATTCTAGTTTAGATTTCTTTTAAACGGTGACTCTTTCTTATGATTATATATAACAGCAACATAAAATTTTCAGTTTTCCTCCTGGAAGATATGTTATTCTCAATCTCTGATAATTTTCTCAAGTCTGTCTTCTATTACGAAGTATTTATTTAGCTAAGTCCAATGTGCTTATTCATGTTTGATCTCTTTTATCCCATATCATTGCTTTAATAAATATTTAAATGATATATCAAACAAAAATTATACATATTAGTGGGTCATCATATAATATGTTGATACAAGAACACATTGCATAATAGTGAAATCAGGTTAAACATATCATAGATTAATCATTTATTTACATGTAAAAACTTTCAAACTTACTTCTTATAATTGCTTGAAGTATACTGTATATTATTGTAATCTATAGCCACTTCAATGTGCAAGAACACACCATCTAACTATAACTAACTATAATTCCACCTAACTGTAATTCATTTAACATCTATTGGTTAACCTTTTCCTGCCCCATCCCACATACTTTCCCTGATCTCTGGGAACTACCAGTCTGCTACCAGATTCTACGAGAATAACTTATTATATTTTTTCTTTTAAGATTCAACAGTACTTATCTTTCTGAACCTGGTTTATTTCATTTTATATAATGATCTCCAGTTACATCCATTTTCTCACTGTGACAGGATCGCATTTTTTATGGTATTGCATTTTCTTTACCTACTTACCTATTTACATGTTGATTAATTCTTAGGTTATTTCCATTTCTTGTGTATTTTGAATAATGCTACAAAAAAACATGGGATAGTGATTTCATTTCTACAAATCAATTTCATTACCTTTGGGTATATACCAAGTAGTGGGACTGCTGGATCACATGGTACTTTTTATAATTTTTTTTTGAAAAAACACCATACTGTTTTTTTTTCTTTTTTAATTTTATTGATTTAAAAAAAATAAATGGCAGTGGCATGCCTCACAATTCTTATTACATGTATGGAGCACAATTTTCCATATCTCTTATTGTATATAAAGTATGTTGACACCAATTCATGTCTTCATATATGTACTTTGGATGATGATATATATCACATTACTTTTCCAACATCACTGAACAAGGTTTCTCTTTTATCCACATTGTCACTAACATTTGTCTTTACCCTTTTAAATAATAACCTTTCTTTCTAAACAAGGTGATATATTATTCTGATTTTGGTTTGCATTTTTCTAATGACCTACATGATGACTTTGAATTTGTGATGATCAAAAAAGGCAATCCAAGTCACACTGTACCCAAGTTTCTGACCTGCTAACTGTGAGCTGATGAATATGCATTGCTTTGAGCTACTATGTATGTGGTAATTTTTTATGCAGCAAGAAAAAATTACTACTATTAATCTCTAATGTGACATTATTATGTTGTTTTTTGAGAAATGAATTTTTATGTCAATTGCTTATTTATTTAATCAGGTCATTTTTTGCCATCGAAATTTTGCCCTATAAATTCATAATATCAATATCTTATCAGAAGAATAGTTTGAAAATATTTCCCCTCATTTTTAGGTTGTTTCTGCACTCTGTTGAATATTTCCTTTCCTTTGTGGAAGCCTTATAGTTTTATATAATCCCTTGACTGCTTTTCTTTCTTATGCTTTTGTACCTTGTCCAAAAATTCCTTTCCTGTTTCAATGCCCTGAAGTGTTTACCTTATGTTTTCCTCTAGTAGTTTCATATTTTCAGGTCTTAAACTTAAATTTTTAATTGATCTGCAATTGATTTTTGTCACTGATGAAGGAGTTTATTCTTCTGCATATGGACATCCAGTTTTCCCAGAAACATTTGTTGAAAATAATGTCCTTTCTCTAACACGATTTTAGCACCATTATCAAAAGTCAGGTGGCTGCAGATGCAAAGCTTTATTTCCTGGCTTTCTATTCTGTTTTATTGACTATCTTTTTAGGCCAATCTGGTGCTGTTTTGATTGCTACAGCTTTGTGGAATGTTTTGAACTCAACTAATAAAATGCTTCCTGCTTCATTCTCTTTGTTCAAGAGAACAAAGCTTTTCAGGGTTTGGGGGGTTCCATATAAATGTTTGTTTGATTTTCTAGTGCAGAGAAAAATGCCATTGGTGTTTTTACAATGGTTGTATTGAACCTATAAATTACTTTGAGTAATATGGGCATCTTAAAAATACTGATTCTTCCATCTATAAACTCAGGATGTTTTTCACACTTTTTATTTGGATTCTGTAATTTCTTTGATAAACATAATTTTCATTGGAGAGATCTGTCACTTTTTGGTTAAATTTATTCCTATTTTTTGCAACTATTCTAAATTGGACTGTTTTCTTGATTTTTATTTCACATAATTGTCTGTTGGTATACAACAAAACTATTGATTTTGTATTCTACAACATTGCTGAATTTTTCTATTATTTCTAATAGCTTTTTAAATCAGTTTTCCTTATATAAGAACATGCCATCAGCAAACAATGACAATTGGATTATTTTCTCTTCCATGTTGGATGCCATTGATTTTTTTTTTTGGCCTGATTTATTGCTGGAGTTCTATTTGTATATTCAGAGAGCATGATTGTTAAATTTTATATTTTTCCCTTTTAACATTTAATAAATTAAAAATCCTAATGTTAATATTTCTCAGCTTGTGTTATAACTTGTCAGAGTTTTAAATTATATTTTTGTTACATCTTCTGTAACTTCAAGAACATCATTTCTTTGTGAGTTTTGCATTATTACTGTTACTTTTGTTTGTTCATAGTCATTGAGAATATTTAATTTTCCTGTATTTTTCTACGTACCCTATATTGTAGAATTGTTTTACAAAGTAATTTTCTATTTTTCTCTGAAATCAGGATTTTAAGTTGTAAAATTCAATGATTAAAATTCTTGACTTAAGGGACAAGTAAAATAGAGATCATACTCTAGATTTAATGTTTGCAGTAAAAATGCTGGGGCTAAGGTTTTTCTGAATTTATATTTTCCTTTATTCAATGATCTAGGCAGCTATTAGCTTCTTTATCACTTTCTTATATGAATGGAATACAACTTCTCTCTCTCTCTCTCTCTCTCTCTCTCTCTCTCTCTCTCTCTCTCTCTCTCTCTTTGAAACACCAAAGCATATTTGATCTTCTGCGGATATTGTAAATTTATCCCTTTGCCCCTAGTATTTATATTATTTTGTCTAATATTATCTGTGTTCATGTAACATCAGTTTGCAAGATTCTTGCTGTTACTTTAAGCCTATTTCTTTTCCCATACACATAGAAGCCTTTCCTTTTAGCATAACTATATATTTTAATAGAAATATATAGTTATAAGTGTAGTTAATAAAAAATAGTCATTTTCATTCATTCTAATGTTTTTCTGGAATTAGAAATCAATATATACTTTCAGTCAAAATAAATGCAATTAAGCAGGAGAAACTAAGATTTTTCTAAACAATTATAGGAACAATTTTAGGCAAGTTATCTTTTTGAGCTTCAGTTTACTCATATATAATACTGAAAATCTATTTTTTTCCATATAGAATTGTTTCAGGAAGTATAAATGCATTCTGTCACTTGAGGATACAGCCAGTAAGGTGTCCATTTATAAACACCCTGTAAAGGACAGTCTGACAAAGACTGAGACATGGGTAAACTATTATTTCTAAGAAATTTTTGGGAATAATTGTTTGGAATGTGGATAGGCTGTGGAAAGAAACACAAGTACTGATATCTGCAGGAAGTGATGATAACATATTTGGTTTTAATGACACTTTTTTTTTTTTTACAATTTTGATGTTCTGGGTAACTAAGATATCTTCTCTCTTTATCTATTGGAGTAAAGCATAGCATGTTTATGTTGCTTTAAAAACTGCACTACCAGCTCATGAATGTCAACTATTAAATATGTGGAAATTTTGTGAACCTATAATTACATTGCTGATAGCATGAAATTGATCATGGTAAAAGTATGTATACCTCAAAAAAGTTTCCAAAATTTCAAATCAGAAAATTAATTATTTTATAACTTATTTATAAGTCAACACTTTTTACAATAAAATGATAGTTATATAATTGCATGTTATTTAATTATATTTGTATTGACTTTTATTCTTTTAAATTTTTCTCATTTTTATGGCAAATAGTATGCCTATAGTTGTGAAGAAGAGATTTACATATCAAACTATCACAACTTGACAAGAGCCTGAAGACACAATACACAGTGAACATCTTAGAATTACTTCAGACCTTATTACATTGAATTAAACAATGCTATGGTTTGATGAATCTTTTACTTCCCCCACATGTAGAAGGTCTCATTTTAAAAGCATAGTGCTGTTAAAAGAGCTTTTGAACTTCTCAGACTGAATTTTGTGGTCTCAAAAAAAATTGAACATGCATATGAGGATGATTTCTATCACTAGATAAAACCAAATTGAAACATGTGGCAAATACAATTTCCTGAATCATGTCTTCAGAGGAAACTACTTATACCATTATGAAACACTCTTCCCCAATGATTTATTCTGGTTTATTCTCTATCAATATTTTGGTTTCCTTTTATAAGTGTAGTTAAAGTATCCAGTACATCCCGCTATCTGATTTCCATCACACTAAAACTATGTTTGACTAATGACTGCTTGTATAACTTCTTGTTTTACAATATCCTTCCTAATCCTAAATCACTCTCAAAGCCAGTAATAGGTTCTGATGTGTCATGTCACTCAGCATAAAGCTCCTCATGTATTTTTGATATCACTCAGACTCTGGCAAGATAACTCTCAACATGAAATTGTTCCTGTGAACTTTCTAAGGAAAGAACTTTTCCAACAATGCTTTTTTTTTTTTAAAGAAACCTTTTTAACCCATGCTGATTTTTTATGTTTAATGCCCCTCCAACCGGATGGCATCATCATTCTATTATGGTTGCCTAATATGACCTCTTGTAAACTACCCCTCACTCACTGAGATTCTTTGAATTCTTCATGAGTCTTTAACTCCTTTATTTTGAGCAAGTATTTTAATTTTATCAGAAATACATAACTTTATGTTTTTTCATGTACTTAATTATAGATTACCTAATGATACAATAGACATTCATACAAGACTAAGTTAAAAAACACCTGAAGGAGCTATATTTTTATATTTAATTTTTATCTGCTGAATGGTTAATGTGATTAGTGCTTACTGATTATGCAATACACATTGAAAATCCTCTCTTTTTTGTCCAATATGCATAATTAATGAGTATACTGAGTCTGGAAGATATATTTTACTAGAAGATTCATCAATTTAAAGCTGTAAAAATGGAACAAAACAATGATGTTGTATGTTTAAGAATTCATAATGCTTTTAAAAAGTCAATGATTTTATAATAAGTTGTTCTAAACATTTTAATAAATACAACATGTATGAACTCACAGGCTGGTCAAATTGTTCAACAAATTCTCTTGCTAGTCTGGTCTTATAATTATAAAGAAAGAACTTTTCCAAAAATGCTTTTATTTTTAAAGAAACTTTAATTAAGAGTTTATTTTTGTGATAAGAATTGTTGAGGCATATAGGTTCAAGAAATTGATCCAGATCTATGTCATAGAAAATATGAGATTTTTCAGAAAGTCTGGACATTGGAGCTAAATTTATCAACAGGTGAGACTAAGGTGCAGACTAATAAGAACATAGAATCAAGGGAGAAATGACAATAGCTAATAGAATTCGGAAAAAGATGTCTAATATCTAGAAGACAGTGTTAGGTAACAAAAGGTATCATCAGTTCAGAAGAAATCAAACTCTAAAAGGTCATCAAACACAAATATCTTGGAAGAGAGAATATCAGATACAGGTACAGGAAACCAGAGTATAAGATTAAAGTAATGGTTGACATGAGAAAATATGCTTCCTAGACACCTTGTAGACTACCACTGAGATTAGAATTCATTGATTTATCTAAGAAAGAAAAGCTGGGGGGGGGACAGAAGATTCAGAATGGACACTTGATTCTTTTTACATTGTTTGTATATGTGATGATGTTATAGAAAAGATATTTGTAAGGTGTAGGATATACAAATTTCTGTGCTCTGTATATATTAAGTTTCTTTTCTCCACCTCCTCCTTACTCACCCCAAATTCATTATTTACTCAGTCAATTGAGACAGAATCACTAAGTAAAATAGTAGGTTGGTTATAATATATATTAGCCTAAAGCATCTAAAGGTTTTTGGGTTGTCCATGTATGTGTGTCCACATGTATGTGAGTGTATATATGTACTTCTGATCAAAATATTTGTTTTCAGATATGGAGAAATTCAGAAAAAGACATTAAGTTTTTTGAGAAACTACAAATTTTATAGTCAACTCTAAATATTAAGCAGTATACTTGAGAGTTATTTGAACCTATGTACTCAAGTACAGATAGTTCTGCTATTTAAACATTCATGAGTATTGAAAAAATCTCTCCACTGATTTACTTGTGTATATTTATAAATATGTACACTTAGTTTAAATTTAGCAATAATATTTAAAAATAAAAGTGAAAACTAGGAATTATTGACAATTTTTAAAGGGTAACAGCTTATAACACTTAGATTTAGTTGTATAAGAATAGCTGAAATAGGGGGTCGAGGATGTAGCTCAGTAGTAGAGCACTTGCCTAGCATGTGTGAGACACAGGGTTCAATACTCATTACCACATAAAAATAAATAAATTAAATAGAGGTCCATTGAAAATTTCAACTAAAAAATATTTTTAAGAAAGAATAGCTGTTGGGCTGGAGCTGTGGCGCATTGATAGAGTGCCGACCTGGCACATATGAGGCAGAGTTTTCGATCCTCAGCACTACATAAAAATAAAGATATTGTGTCCAACTAAAACTAAAAAAAATTAAAAAGAAAACGAAAAAATATATAATAGCTGAAATAGTGAAAAACCTGAATTGTTTTTTTCAACTAATCACATTTTAAAATATTATGGAAGTACATTAGCTGCATTGCATATTAAACAAGATAAGTTGTGGAAAGATATGACTAGAATATTATATAAATAAGAAATATTATTATTTCAAAGAACTATTCTTATCTTTCTTAATCCAAACTTACATTTATCTGATACATGGAAGCATACCATATTTATTAATGTGGTACTAGATAATGTTTGATGCATGTATACATTGTACCATGTTTACATCATGTAAAACAGATTTTTCCTCTCAAACATCTATTATTTTATTAATGGTAAAAACATTCAAAAATATTTTTCTATCTTTGCAATACTTTATTACAATCTATAATCCCCTGATAGAGAATAGCAACTAGCACTTCTTATTTCTAACTAACTGTATATTAATAACCATTGATTAACTTTTTCCTACACTACTCTCCTCCCTATTCTCCTCAGCCTTTGGTAAACACTCTTCTATTCTCAATTTATATGAGATAAACATTTTTCTAATCTACATATTATGATATCAATCTTTTCCTGTGCCTTGCTCTTTTCATTTAACACAAAGATCTCCAGTTTCATCCATGTTTCTGTAAATAAAAGAATTTTGTCTTTTTAATAGGTTACTACTTATGCCTTGTGTATAAGAACCACATTTTCTGATATTATTATATTATTATATTTCTGATATTATCTCATTAAAGATATTATGTATTCCTTTGATTTGAATCTCTGTGCCTTCCTCTATCCTCCCAAAATTTAGATTTGGTCTTTTGAGGCTATCCCATAATTTTTGGATTTTCTGTTCATCGTTTCTTACCATGTTCACCATGTTTTCAACTTTACTTGCCAGATTGTATACTTTGCATTCATTATCTGACATTCTATCTTCCAAGTGATTTAGTCCATTGGTGATGTTGTCTATTGAGTTTTTTATTTGGTTTATAATTTCCTTCATTTCAAGGATATCTGAGTGTCTATTTCTTTCTTGAAGTAATCTTTTGCTAACTGAATTTGCTCCTACCTCTTTATTGGAGTGATCAATTTTTGCCTGTATTATTCATTTAGGTCATTCTTTAATTTGCAGATTTTAATTATGTATGCTTTAAATTCCTTCTCTTGACATTTCATCAACTTTCCTGTCCTTGGGTTCTTATATTGTAGTATCCTTGTTTGTTTGGAGCACTTTCCTCTCTTGTTTTTTCATGTTGTCTATGTGTCTTACTTTCTTGCACTGTAGATCTGAGGTATTACAGTTTCTACCCTATAATCTTGTAGTATCTATGCATATTATCTGTTCCTCACCTTGGTGTTGTGATTTCAGACCCTTCCACTGTCCCATTACGGAGGCTACTGCAACTAAAGGTGGTGGCGGCAATAGCAGAGGTAACTCAAGATAGCAATGGGGGTGTCCCAAAATGGATTCAACTTCTTTCAGAGATGGGACTGAAAGGGTGAGCCTTACACTGGCTTTGGGATGCTGGTTCTGGGATTTAGCTGCTTCTAGGCCATCTATTGTCTGCAAGGTGGTAGCTAAGGCATGGAGAGGGCAATGGCAGTGACCTGGGCCTGGGCTATGGAGTGGGTCTGATGGTCTGGTGGGTGTGATCCTAGGCCTAGGCCTGCATCTGATGTATGTTGGCAAGTCAGTATGGGTATACTTGGGACAGGGCTTGAGATCCTGTGCCGATCTACTGGTGGCCAGGCAGAGTAGGCTTAACTAGGCCTGGTTTCCTGCTCAGGTGGCAGGGACAGTCCTCTTGAATTCTTAATATATATATTTATCCCTTTGAAATCAGAACAATGCTTACAAAAATAATAGAATTGCAAGAATAGCTAGCATATCTACATTAGTCTATTTTTTATTGCTAATAATACCATAGACTGGGTAAATTATAAAGAAAAAAACTCACTTTGCTTCATGGTTCTTGAAGTGCATGGCTGAGAGCTATCATGGTTTGAATCTTTAATGTCCTCTGAAAACCTCATGTTTGAAAGCATAGTCCAAATGCATCAAGATTCAGAGACAAGACTTTTAGACAATGATAAGATCATGGCAGAAGGTTCTGTATCCCCATCATAGGATTACTACTGATGGATTAATAATTTAAATGGACTACTGGATGGTCACGTATACAGGTTCTGTGACTTGAGGAAACAGGTCACTCGGGACATTGCCCTGTATTATATCTGATTCCCAGCTCCTTACTCCCTCTCTTTTGGTCTCTTGGCTCCCATAAGCTGAGAAGCTCTCCTTATTCATGTCCTTCACCATGATGTTCCTCTTCCGCAGGCACCCTGAATAATGCAATAAACCTAAAATAAAATAAATTCTGAAACTATGAGCAACAAATAAACGTTTCCTCCTCCAATTTGTTCTTATCAGGTATTTTGGTCACAGTGATGTAAAGCTGACCAACATAAGGAGCCACATCTGGCAATGTTCTTTCCGGCAGATTCCTGAGGTGGTGAAGGGCATCACATAAAAGAGACGAGGTGAACAAGTGAGTATGTGTGTCTCACTTCTATGAAGCTACTGGGATTTAATTATATGGGCTGTAGCCTAATGGTTTCCTCTAATACTAATCACCTCCCAAACATCCTACTCATAAACATTACAGTTCACTGTCTCTACCTTTTATAATATCTCACAACAAGATTAGAATTCCAAGGCCTTGGACCACACACTCAAGCCACCTGCAAACCATAACAATGACTCTGTTCACATTATATATGTAGATGTTAGAAAATGACCTTTCAGAGCTTCAATGTTCTACATGGAAAATGAAAGAATACTAAATTTAGGAAATTAATACTGGTTTAAGAAAGAATTAAACTGGTAGCTGTTGAAAGGGTTGTAGAAATTCAGTGAAGAAATTCTGTACAGAAATAAGATTAGCTACTTATGAGTTATGAATATTCTTGATGTTCACAGAAACCTGGCTTAGCATGTTTGAAAATATATTATAACTGAAGTATGCATCAGAACTTTTTGTGAAAGTTCAACAGCAAGCTCCTAAGTTTTTCTTCCGTTGGAGTACCCCCAAATATTTCTTTATTCAGTGACAACTGCCAATACTGAAGAAAATTCACAAATGACAGGATGGGTTCTGCTATTATTCAGTGCTATCAGCTATGAATTAAAGATATTAGTGCTGCTAATAAAGGTTAATTTTGGGATCCCTAGAACCAACCAATGCCAAATGGGTAGTTTAGGATAACACAGACTATAAAATTGAAAACACATAAGTTATGTGCATTTTCTATATGGCATTCATGTTACAAACATTATGATAGCATATGTTCCTATTATATTTCCCTCTCTTCAGAAGAATTTGTTTTATTTCACCATGTGAGAGAAATTCTTTGTTATCTTTCTTCCTATTACCTTCTTGGGTGCTGACAGGTTAGAATTTAGCCTAGAGAAATACATTTGCAATGATAAATTTACACCTTTCCTTCCACAAACCACAGTTTGTAATGTTTTATTCTTCATGTGAAATATTAGTAATGTATATCTAAAATGAATAAATAAAAAACTTACTTCTTTTAATTTAAGAAAATATATTATCCATTAGACATCAAGTTAAATTTCAGAATATATTAACTAGGTTGGCTTGGGAAATTTACCTCTCAAACTTTTCAATGTGACTTTATGGTTATCTTAAATACAGGGATCATTTGATGTCTACAGGGAATTGGTTCTAGAAACTTCTTTACACCACCTTTCTTGCTCATGGAAATCTATAGACACTCAAGTCTTTTTATATATACATTTTCATAATGTAGATATAAATTCTCACATATTACCATCTCTAGATTACTTATAATGCCTGATATAAGATAATTACTATGTACACAGTTGTTATACTATGTTTTTTAGGTAAAAAAATTATATTCTCAAAAGATGCAATTTTTAATACAGATTTGATATATGGTTGGTTGAATTTATAAATACAGAAAAGGGAGATATGGATGGTCAACTATAGACTGTATTAAAAACAATAAATTTCTGTTAATCGAATGGAGGAGAACAATTTTCAACTTGTCTATAGTTTGAAATTGAAGTTGCTGGAAAATAGCTACTAAGCCAGGTGGGTAACTGAAAGAATTCAATGAAGTTTAATATTGTACAGGCAGAAAATTGGCCATACTCAGAAATTCTAATCTTTGGAATAGAGGGTAAGAAAGAGTACATTTGCCCAGAGCCTACGGTGTCAGTGCTAGGGCATAACAGGAAAGGGAAAGAAACAGAGTGATGATGAACTAATTTGACACAGTAACAACCTATTGAACATTAAGGCAGTCTGAACCTAGCTGACCCTGGAACTGCACAGCAGACTGGTGTTTTAGAAGTGGTCTGCATTTCTCAACTTACAAGTGGAGAGTTATGGCAGGTAGTCATCTTGTAGAATCACACCTATGTCACTCCTGAACTTGCTGTTTGGAAAAGTCCTGAATTTCCCTTTTCACTGGAGATCTCAGAAAATTTGTCAAGATGTTCTGGATGTCATTTACCATTTCTCCCAGTATGTCTCCAATAAAATATGATTGAAAAAGGCACAAAGAGGATTATATGCAATGCAATTTTGGTCAAAGATATAGAAGTGAGTTCAGTTTGCTTTCCTTTCAAATCTGGCAGCTTAAACAATGAACTCGCTGAAGAGAACCAGGAAATGGAAAAGGCACACATGATTACCTGCAAGGAATGGGCCTTGGAAATTCACAGTTGTAATTGGTAGGATGTGTGGAATCTTCTGTGCCCCCTTCCACCCAAGAATGTTGTTTTTCCTTCTAAATGGAGTTTCTCATGGGAAGGGGTGCATCCAGCCCAGATACAAGATAAACATTAATATCCCTATCCCCATATTGATCTAATATGTTCAGAGTAAACTCCAGTAGATACTACTTCTGATTCCATACTACCTGTACTAGTGAGCAGAGAAGCTGAGAACTATCTAAACCAGACCATTTCAGTGTGCAGAGTGGCTAACAACATGAAAGGAGAAAAGTGATAATAATGCCCAGTGCTTGTTCTTTCTAAGGGATGCAGAATTTAAAAAGTTCTGTAAAAGTGCAGATTATCCTAGGTACAGAAGATCTACTCATCTCCACAGTTAACATCATGTCAGCAGACACAATTTTTTCATCTTTCATTGACATTTTTTATTTTTTGGGTACCTGAGATTGAACTCAGGAGCATTTGACTACTAAACTACATCTCTAGCTCTATTTTGTATTGTATTTAGAGACAGGGTCTCACCGAGTTGCTTAATGCCTCACTTTTGTTGAGACTGGCTTTGAACTCGCAATCCTCCTATCTCAGCCTCCCGAACTACTGGGATTACAGGCATATGCCACTGAGCCCGGCCTTTCATTGACTTTTTTATTTGATTATTGATACAGATATTCACATTCATTATTCCTTTTAATTTTTTCTCCTTACTAATCTTTGTTTGTGGGGGTTTGATTACTTCTTGTCCTTATAATAGTCAAATTCTCTTGTTCTCTCCCTCTCATTTAATTTTGTTTAATTTGTTATTTTATTTATCTAAATTTTTTCTCTTGTTTCTAAGTGTTTTTCACTGTATTTTCCTTTTCTCTTTTCATTTACTGAATATCCTTTCTTTTGCCATTAACTTCCCATTTTCTTCTCTCCTAAACCTCTAAATTCAGTTTCTAAATCTGTAGGGAAAAATGTGTTAATTAATCATATTTTATCATCTTTGAAGCAGTTTTACTTGTATAATTTCTGTTTCCCCCACCATTCCTTATGTTAGCATTTTTTTTACATTTTAGTTGGCAACTGGTTTTCACTTTAACATTGTACTTGATTTACTGCTGTTGATAGTTGTTCTTGATATTTTCCCCCTCTCTATGAGCTTCTCAGGGTCAAGCATGATGTTCTCATTTCATGGGATATATGTTTTTCACTGTTTTTTAAATCTGACTTAATAAGATTTTAATTTCCCAAATTTATGTGTGTGGGCTCTCTCTCATCTAGCAAGGAGGTCCACAGAAAAGAGTTAGAGGACAGTGTGGCTGCAGAGTCACTAATCAAGACCAAGCAGGAAGCAGGTCTAATTTTATTGCACAATTACCATGTATATATACTCAGGCAATAGTTAAGCAGATTATAAGCAGCCACCAATGCATTTGCTGCCTTACCTTTTGGACAGTGACCAATAGAGGAGTGGGCCATGGAGCAAGCACAGGGACTGCAACATGCAACCTCACGCCATGGGCTGTGCCTATGGAGTAAGCAGTTTGCCACTCACACACCTAAAATGGGGGAGTGGTTTGCCACTTAGATGCCCTTAATGTGTGCCATTTTGCAGTACTCCATGCACTTGTCCCCACATTTATGTATTTTTTTCAAAATCTCTACATTTTCATTGAATTTCTTATTCATATTCTTTAATGATTTCTTAGTTTTTTTTGCATTTTTTTATATTTTCTCTTGGAATTTGTTGATTTTTTTTACAATCACTCTTTTGAATTGCTTGATCAATATTTTAACTACTTCAACATATTTGCTACAAATTATGAACTTTAGGAGGAATCATGTTGTCTTTTTTTTTACATTTCATATATTTCTCTGTTAAGATTCTCACATGACCAGGTACTACAGGCATTTGGAACCCCAATAAACACAACCAGGGGAAAAACAAAAACAAAAACAAAAAATAAACAACAACAACAACAAAACATTGTATAACATATTATATTTAAAATGTCAAAAATTCAGAATTAAGACAAAACATTAAAGGCTAAAAGAGAGAACAACAACTCACTTATAATGGCAAACCTATCAAAATATCACTAACTTCTCAAAATAAACACTAAAGTCCAGAACAGTGTGTAATGATGTATTTCATATACTGAAAGAAAATAACTGTCAACCTATATTTTTATATCTAGTAAAACTGTCCTTTAGAATCAAAGGAGAAATAAAGACCTTCCAAAATGAACTTAAATGAAAATAACATATGACAATCAATCATTGAATGGGATACATAAAGAAATTCTGTACCCAGAAGATAAATATAAACACAAACACAAGAGCAAGGGAAAGAATAAACTTCTCTAGAAAAGTAGTTATGCAAGACCCAGCTCAGATTGCCCACAGGTCACAGTAGGCTCAGGTCCACCCCTCTACCACGGGGCAGACACCTACCAGAGCCTAGCCTCTGGCACAGGACCACCCCCTCTAACCAGCAAACTACCATGAGAGGTCAAACCTGGTGGCCCAGATCCACCCACACCAGCCTGTGTGAGACCCACCATCACAGTAGGCTTGGGTTCACCCCTCCACTGACAGGCACCTGCTGAAGCCCAGCCTCTAGCACAGAACTGCCTCTTCTGGTTCCATGCTACACTGATTGTAGAACTGCAAATTGGTGCAGCCAAAATGGAAAGCAGTATGGAGATTTCTTGGGAAATTAGGAATGGAACCACCATTTTCCCCAGCTATCCTTCTTATTGGTCTATACTCAAAGGATTTAAAAACAGCATGCTACAGAGACACAGCCACAAAAATGTTTATAGCAGCACAATTCACAATAGCTAAACTGTGGAACCAACCTAGATGCTCTTCAATAGATGGATGGATAAAAGAAAAAAAATTGCCATATATACACAATGGAATATTACTAAGCAATAAAAGAGAATAAAATTATGGCATTTGTAGGTGAATTGATGGAGTTTGAGAAGATAATGCTAACTGAAGTTAGCTAATCCAATAAAAAACAAATGCTGAATGTTTTCTTTGATAAAAGGAGGCTGATTCAGAGTGGGATAGGGAGAGGTACCATGGGAGGAATAGACAAACTCTAGATAGGTCAGAGGGGTTGGAAGAGAAAGGATGGGGTCTGGGGATAGAAATGATGGTGGAATGTGATGATCATTATTATCAAAAGTACATGTATGAAGACACGAATTGGTGTGAATATACTTTGTATACAACCAGAGATATGAAAAATTATGCTCTATATGTGTCGTAAGAATTGTAATGCATTCTGCTGTCATATATAAATAAAATAAAATAAATAAATGAATGAATAAATGAAAGCAAATGACACAAAAATAAATCACATCTGGAAGAGGGAGAAAAAGAAGAGTAGTTAAGCAAATGAGAAATAGGAAAAAAATCAAACATCAGAAAAATGGAAAAATGGCAGAACACTATTCAATAATAAACCTGGGTATAAGTAGCCTTAGTTCTTCAATTAAAAGAGGAACTGGCAAATTTGGTTAAAAAATCAGGTCAAACTGTTTGTTGACTGCAAGGAACACAGATCACCAGCAAAGTCATATAGAGAATGAAAGTTGAAGAATGAACAATGATTTTACAAGCAAATAAAGTACAAAAACAAGCAGAGGTAGCTATCCTTAAAACTGACAAAGTAGACATCAAATCAAAATTAGTCAGAAGACACAATAAGAGTCACCACATATTGCCAAAGGCAGAAAATTCAACAAAAATATATAAGATTGTAAATATATATGCTCTGGATATGGGTGCACTCAATTTTATAAAAAAAAAATCACTACTAAGCCTAAAGTGACAGATACATCTCTACACAATAGTAATGAGTGACTTCAATAACCCAGTGTTAAAAACAGATAGTTTGGACAAAAAAATCAAAATAAACATCAGAGTTAAACTATATTACACATGGAATAAACAAATATCTACAGAATATTCTCTCCAATATCAGAATACAATTCTTTTCAGGAACTAACAGAATTTCTTCAAAATATATCATATTTTAGACCATAAAACAAATCATGAAAACAAAAATGAAATTACATATATTATCAAATCATAATGGTATGAAACTACAAAATGATAAAGGAAAGTATATAGAGACTATAAAAATGCATAGACATTGAGCAATACATTTTTAAATAATCAGTGGGTCATTGAAGAAATCAAAAGAGGAATTTAAATAATCCTAGAATCAAGTAAAAATGGAAAAACAGCAATCAAAATTCTGTGATTACTATAAAGTAGTTTGAAAGAGGAATTTCATAGGTATGAGTGCTGGCATTAAAAAATCAGAGAGAGAGCTGGGTGTAGTGGCATAGGTCTTTAATCCCAGTAGCTCAGAAGGCTGAGACAATGTGGGAGGCCAAGCAACTTAGTGTGACCCTGTTTCAAAGTAAAGTAATAAATAAAAATGAGGGGCAAGGAATGTAACTCATTGTTAAGTGCCATTGAGTTCAATCCTTGGTACTAAAGCAAACAAACAAACAAAAAAAAAACAGAGAAAAATCAAATAAATAACATAATGCTGTATTTCAGGATATTGGAAAAACAGGAACAAACAATTATTAAACCAGTAAAAGGACAGAAATAATAACAATAAAAATCAGAGCTTGAATTAATGAAATAGAGGCAGAAAGCACAATACAAAGGATCAATGAAACAAATAATTGGTTCTTTAAAAGATAAGAAAGATGATAAACCTTTAACCAAACTAACCAAAAGAAAGAAAAGATCCAAATTAATAAGCATATAGATAAAAATGGGATATTATGACAAATATAACTGAAATCCAGAGAATCACTAGAGGTTTATTTTGAGAACTTATAATATTCCAGTAATTTGAAAAATACAGAATGAATAAATAAATATCTAGACACATAAGATCTGCCAATATTGAATGAAGAGAATATAAAAACATCTAAACAAATCAATACATTTAGATTGAAGTGGTAGTGCAATATCCCTCAACAAAAGAAAAGTAATAGACCAGATTCACTGTTGAATTTTATCAGACTTTCATTGAAGAAATAATACCAATGTTTCTCAAACTACCCCATAAACTAGGAAAGAAGTGATTACTTTCAAACTTATTCTACTGAGTATCACTCTGATATCAAAACCATATAAGGATACAACCCCCCCAATAAAAGAAAATTATATACCAATGTTTTTGATGAAAATGATGTAAAGATCTTCAATAACATATATGAAAAGTTAATTCAAAAGCACATTAAAAAGATCACATAGCATGATCAATTTGATTTCATTACAGGAATGGTTTAGTGTACACAAATTAATAAGTATAATGAGCACATAAAAGAATCAAGCATGAAAACCATATGATAATCTTAGTAGAAGCTGAAAATTACTTTCTTAGAATTCAATATCCCTTTGTAATAAAATTGCTGAAGAAACTAGGTATGAAAGTATATTACCCCAACAGACTAAAGGCTATATAGAATAAACTCAATGCCAATATCATACTGAATGATGGAAAAACAGACAGCATTTTCTCTAAAATTAGGAATGAGACAAGGTTGTCCACCATCACAACTCCTGTTCAATAGAATACTTGAAATTTTATCTAGTGCCATTATAAGAGATAATAAAAAATAATGGAAATAGGAAATAAAGAAATCAAATTATCATTGTTTGCAGATGATATAATCCTACACTTAGAGAATCTTAAAGATTTTAGATCTGATGAAATAAATTCTGCAAAGTAGCAGGATACACAATTAACATATAAATTATTAGCAGCTTTACTATATACCAACAAAAAGCCTCCTATAAAAGCAACTAGGAAAATAATTACATTCAAAATAGCATAAACACTAAAATTCCTTACAATAAACCCAACCAAGGACACAAAAGACCTCTACCATGGAAATTATAGAACACTGAAGAAATTAAATTAGACACTAGAACAAGAAAAGCCTCTCATGATCATGGATCACCAAAATTAATATTGTTACAATAGCCATTATACCAAAAGCAATGTACAGATTTAATGCAAGCACCATCAAAATGGCCACGAAGTTTCTCACAAAAATAGAAAAAAAATCCTAAAATTCATGTTGAAACAAAAAAGACACTGAATGGCCAAAGCAATACTGAGACTAATGAGCAATGCTGGAAGTATCACCTTATTTCAAAATATACTACAGAGCCATAGTAACAATGACAGTATGGAAGTGGCAGAAAAACAGACTGACAGAATAGAATAGAGGACACAGGGATAAACTCATGCACCTACAATCATCTGGTTCTTGAAAGTCGGACCAAAAATATTTATTGGAGTATAGACAGCCTCTCTAAAAAATGGTGCTGCAAAAACAGGATATTCATACATTTAAAAAATATAAAATAGATACCTCTAACTCTGCATGAAAATCAAGTTAAAATGGATATGATCAAAATATATTATCTGTATGGACAATTATGTCAAAATGTAATTCATTATTCTGTTTAATTAAAATGCACTAATTAAGACTCACATATTCAAGAGGAAAAAAGAGCAGATGCAAAATTTAGATATATAACCCAAATCTTTGAAACTACAAAAGAAAACAAGAGAGACACTGTAGAACATAGAAACAAGCAAAACTTCCTGAATTGAACTCAGATAACTCAGAATATAATAATGGAAATTGATAAATCGGGCCTTTCCAAAGAAGTTCCTGCATAACAAAGAAAACAACAGAATGAAGAAACAATCTATTGTACCTGATACTCTTCTGATAAATGATTAATAAACAGAATATATAAACATCTCAAAAAATAATATTCACATTGACTGAACTCAATCAATAAATGAGAAAGTAGACAGACATTTCTTTTTTAAAAAGTGCCCAATAATCATTTGAAAAACTTCCCAACATCTTTAGACTTCAGGGAAATTGAAATCAAAACTAAGTTGAGACTTCATATCACCCAGGTCAGAATGGTTACCAAGAATACGAAAAAGTAATAAATGCTGGTGATGATGTGGGGAACAATGGGACCCCTCCCTTATACACTGTTGTTGAGAATGTAAATTAGTAAAGCACAGACACTTTAAGGGTGACACTTCCTATCCAACCCAAGACCATAGGTGTTAATATTTCTTCAAGATAAAAAAGTCAAGAGAAAAAAAATATAGAGCAAGTGAAGTACAACCAAGAAAGTTTCAGATTCTGTGAAGTCAAAACTCAAAACATCATCATTAAGGAAAAAGCAAACTATTTTTAGAAAAAAGAGCTCAAATAATAGTGATAGAAAGAGGAAAGAATTTAAAGTTTAAAAAATAAGATACACACAAACTATTAAATAACAGGTTTAAAGAACTGGCTGAAAATAAACTGCGTTTTAGTCAGCTTTTTTGCTCCTGTGACCATAAGACATGAACAGAACAATCAGAAGAGGAAAAGTTCATTTGGTTTTAGAAGTCTCAGTTCATAGATGGCTGACTCCATTGCTCTGGGCTAGAGGTGAGGCAGAACACCACGGAAGGTGGGTATGGCAGAGGAAAACAGCTCAGGTCATGGCACCAGGAAGAAGAGAGAGAACTTGGCTTGCCAGGGACAAAATATTAGCCCTAAAAGCATGTCTCCAGTGGCCTGCCTCCTCTGGCCACACCCACCTGCCTACAGTTACTACCCAGTTAATTTCTATCAGTGGCTTAATGCACTGATTCGTTTAAGACTCTCTTGACTCAAACATTTACCTCTAAAATTTCTTGCATTGTCTCATTCATGAGTTTTTTTTGGGACACATCATATCTAAAGCATAATAAGCTATAATATAATTTCAATATACAGAAAAGTCTGAGTTAAAATGAAGATAAAAAATATCCATCAGTTGCCAGGAATAAGATATTTTGAAAAGTAGATGATTCTAGATCTTTGAATATCATGTATTTTAATAGCATCACAATATGAGAGTACAGTTAACTTTTCTTGACATTACTGGCAAAGCATGTCATGGGCTCTTAGGCATTAAAATAGAAATTGTCATTTAAAATAGACCCTAAATAAATTATTTCATTAGTGACATTTAAAAAATAATGTTACTGATATAAAATTCTACTCATTTTGAAAACTATTAAAGTATGTGGGCTAGTTATCTAAATTAATATCTAAAAGACTCTAGAAGAATAAAGTGTTCTTTTTGTTTGTTTCCTATTGATTCAATCTAATGTTTCCAAGATAATTTCAATTCTATTTATTTAGATATTACAATAATCTATTTATATTGTGTTACATATTTAATATTTGTAATAACTTATTATAATTATTGTGCTATGTCATTTGTCTCAGGATATTTGTTCCTTGGAGAAACCTGTAGAGCTCTCATAAAAGAGAATAACATGTGTTTCCAAAGAATTCAAAACAAACTGGGTATGTTGAATAATTATTAGTTTCCCAAAGCATAAGAACAATCCTAAAGAAAAACAACAATCATAAAACAAAAATGAGTCAAAACAAGAACATAATTTTTCAATTCTCTCGTATAGTCTATGTTCATTCTCATTGTATATAATCAGTGTTTCATTTTGTAAGATCTAAACTGTGATTAATTAAGAAAAATTAGCCATGAAGTTGTTTCATATAAACTTATTCATTCATTCTTTGAAAGTGGCCTGTTGGCTAGCTAATGTTCTCTTTTATTCATACTTTAAATGGTGGTGGCCAAAGAGGATTGTGTATATCTTTGCTAGAATTATATATCCTCGTAATTTAGTATTAATTAATTAATTAATTAATTAATTTTTTATTGATTGTTCAAAACATTACAGAGCTCAAGACATATCATCTTTCATACATTCGACTCAATTGGGTTTTGAACTCCCCAAATACATAATACAGACTCACTTCTGTTACATACTCACATTTTTAATTTAGTATTAATTTAGAGAAACTGAGAACTGAGGATGTTAAATGGATTCCTCAAAATCACACAATTAGCTCATACATGAGTCACATCTAGAATTCCAGGATCAAGATCCTGTTTGATGCCAAGTAGTCCTTTAATTCTTAAGTATAGAGCAATTTTCCAGTAATTTTAAAATTATGAGTAGATGTTAAATAAGCAAAAAACTATGAAACTGTATAAACATGAATAAAGATTAGAGAGGTAACAAAATAAAAGTCATAACAAATTGCATTTAGAACTTTGCTTAATGGTATGCACAATTCATATCCTACCACAAGGTAATGTGGTATAAATAGTAAGCAAAGATCATGAAAGCCAGCAATTAGTCTTTTAAATGGACAATTTCCATGTTTACCTCTTTAATATTTTAAACCCTAAGTTACTTAGTTATTCCTGATTTAAGTTTAGTTTTAACTGTGTTGTTTGGAAAGATTTCACGAGACACAAAGACAAACACACACACCTTCACAAGAACATTTTAAGGAACATTATAGATAACTGAATAAAACCATCTAGTCAAAAGCACCTCAGTGTTGGGGAAAGGCAGTGAAAATCCACGACCATAGACTAAATCTAATGGGGGATGACGAAGGGTTTCAGTGGTGAATTACCTTCATCAAACAAATAGTACAAAAAGTTTCTAACTTAAAAAAAAAAAGTTGGCTCAAGGTTAAGATTAAAGAACAATGATGAGCAGGAAAGAACAGGAATTGAACTTGAAAAGTGCCAGAGCCCGAAGAGGAGGCAAAAGGAAAGGGACATTGAACCAGTTTCTCACACTTGTCCTGTACCCTCGCTTCTTCTGCAATTCAGAGACAAGTACATGCTTTGCTCATTCTTTTTATTAGATTAGTCTAACTTCAGGAAAACAATCTCTGACAAATCGTTGAAAGATCACTGCCTAAGATTTGCTTTTCATTTCTTTTGCTGCTTTTCACAAAATGCAAGACAACAGTTTTTTTAAAATTTATTTTTATTAGAAGAAACTTTATTTCTTTTGCAATGTGCTGCAATTTAACTAAATTGTCATCTTTTTTTGGTAAGCATCCCTGGCTTAAGGAAAAGTTGAACTTAAATGAATAGGAAACAGTAAAATAAACTGTAGAAGTACAAATGGCATAACAATTATAGACTTCACTGGGAGAAAAATATATCATGGGACCTTTTGACTCTGGTAATCAGAAATTTCAAAAAGGTGAGCAAAGATGTTAAGAACTAAGGATGTGCAATTTAGCAAAATTATCAGACTTTATTAGACTCCCCATAGTAGTGCTTTTGTGTTTGTAAACTACTAATAAGTTATGAAATCAATTTAATGGAGCACAAAAAGCATTTAAATAGTAAGATGGAATAAAACATATTAGAAGTCACCAGTGCATGATTTATAGGAATGATAAATATTATTTAAAAAAAAAAACAAATTTTGCTTCAGTTGTATGCAAGTGTGTTCTTTCTTATTGCTGTGGACTATGTGTTTATGTTCACCAGAATTCAGATGCTGAATCTGTAATGGCCAGTGTGATGGTATACGAAGATGAAGCCTTTGGGAAGTAATTAGGTTCAGATGAGAGTGAGGCCCCTGGGATGAGGTAATGTCCTTATTAAAAAAAAAAGAAGTGACCTCTCTCTGCCTGTATATTCAAAGAAAAGGCCATGTAAGAATGCAACCGGGAGGAAAGACCATCACTAAGAACTGTCTGATACCCTGATCTCCAATATCAAGCTTCTAGAATCCTGTGATATTAGTGTGTTTTAACCACCAGTCTGTAGCTAATTTGCTATAGCATTTGGACTAAGTCATTTATTATGCTAACTTATTTGTTACTTAAGGCAAAGAAGTACCAACAAAATCAACACCTCTCAAACAAATGCCAAATTTTGAAAATGACTGCCCTGATTCTCTGTGCCACACTCTTTACTTCCCCTGGTAGAAACCGAATATCCAGGATGATACAGTCCTTTGGTGGTAAAGTCATTGTAACTTCCCAAATCTTTACTTTTCAATATTAATGTATTCTCACTTTCTAAAGGTTCTCCTTTCCTAACTTGATTTCTATTTTTAAGTTCTCTCACATATATCACACCACAGTCAAGCTCACATAAAGAGTATTCCACAGTATATGACGCTTACAATTGCTAATTAGCTCCATGCTTTTTAACAGCTTGCTTTCTTTTTCCTCATAATTATTTAAAATTGGTATAACTTTTTTTTTCAGATTTTTAAGAGTCAGGAATCTATAACAATGATGGCCACCTGCCTTCTCCATACACATCTTCTAGTTACCTCTATTTTAAAAGTCACTTTTAGTATCTTAATCTAAATATATTTACATCAAATACAATTTTATAAAGCACAGAAAAAAATGAGAAACCTTTAGAAAATGATTATTATCATCAGGCTTCAGGACCATTCCTTTACCTATTTTCTATTTATAGATAAATGGGTGAAATGGCAGCATTCTGTCTGGTTTATCCCACTGGGTTTCAAATATGCCATCTGCCCATTTTCCATAATTCTTTTCATCTCTTGCAACTACCTAATAGGACTATAAAAGAAATCCTGAGTCAACCTGATACCATCAGAAGAATTTATTGAAGAGTTGTTCATTATGGCCATGTTTTTGTACAGACTTTTCAATGACTCATGGTTTATTTTAGGATGTGCTCAGCTCTGAATCATTTGACTGCATGGAATGAGATGCTTCACTGTTCAATAATCATGATGTGAAAGCCTGGGCTGTTTTCCATTCCTATGTGATAAAGAAATGACCCACACTAGTGTCCTTAGTTAGAGGTGGGCATCTCTAAACTCACTGGCTCTGTGAGTTTTAGGAGGAAGAAATGGCTTGAATGTCACATATATAAAGCCAGATGTCTATACAGAAGACTTACAATAGAAGGTTACTCTAAAACATCAATAAAACTACAAATTTTCTAAGGTTTTAAACATAAATTTTTTTCCATGCAATGAGAAATGGCTTTAAGAAGTAAGAGTATTCAGTTTTGTTCATATTATTAGATTTTTTTTATCCTTTACTGTCCCAGCTTAATGAGTAAAGGCAATAGTGAAACTTAGTAGACCTTTTGCTAGGGAAGTGTTCTATCCAAATTACTTAGGGAGCAACAAATACATTCTGTGAAGGAAGTGTTCAATGTTAAAAGTAAAAGAGTATAGCTCAGACAGGTTTAAGTGATTCTGTGTGACTCAAGATTGATACAAGTAATAACATGGGTTAAGGGAGAGATGGAGGGAGCAGAGAGGGCAATGGGCTTGTTTAATGGAGTGTCTTTCTCTTATATTACTGATGAAACAGAAGGCTGTTATCTGCTGGTACACATATAACCTTATTTTTGCTTCCTTATTCATATAATTGTAGTTTCTTAGAAAATATGCTACTGTTAAAAATTCTAATATCTTTATCAATGTGTGTAAGTTCAATTTTATTTTATACATTCTTAAGCACATTAATTCTTTTATAGGACTAGTATAATAACAATAGATTAAAGGGACATGAGACTTCTCAATCATTTCATATCATAAGTGGAGATCTACCATATATTACCTATCATTATTACGTTTATATGTATATATAACTTTAGCTCAATGGTGGTATTAAGTACATTCACATTGTGATGTATCCATCCCTACTATCTATCTGTAGAGCATTTTGATGATCCAAAACTGTAACTCCATTCTCATTAAACAGTATCTCCTCATTCTCTTGCTCCACAACCCCTAGTATTGACCATTCTACTTTCCATCTGTATGAATTTGACTACTCTGTATGCTACATTTAAATTGCATATGGCACAACTTAATACCATGCAGTATTTTTCTTTTAGTTACTGGCTTATTTCAGTTAGCACAATATCTTCAAAACTCATTTACATTGCAGCATGTGTAAGAATTTGTTTCCTTTTTTAAGGATAAATACTATTCTATTTCATGTATATACCACATTTTCTTTATCCATTCATCTCTTCCTGGCCACATTGGTTGCTTCCACCTTTTGACTAGTACAAATAATGCTGCTATGACCATGGCTATAGAAGTATTGGCTCACATTCCAGTTTTAATTGTTTTTTGAGTTGTTATATACCAAAAATCATATCATACATCATATGATAATTTTATTTAATAGAATGAAAAAAATAGTGAGGAAAAAAAGTTGGTTCTCAGCAAATGCTCTTTTATTCAATTATATTTTTTGGGGGGATGTCCCAGAGATTGAAATCAGGGACACTCAGCCACTGGACCACATCCCCAGCCCTATTTTGTATTTTACTTAGAGACAGAGTCTCACTGAGTTGCTTAGTTTTCTCACTTTTGCTGAGGCTGACTTTGAACTCATGATCCTCCTGTCTTGGCCTTCTGAATTGCTGGGATTTCACGTGTGCGCCACTGTGCCTGGCTCATTTATGCACTTTTAGCACAACTGTATAGTAGCTTCAGAATTGTTAATCTATAGCCACCACTTTATTCACTAGAGTACAGTGCTTATACATAGTTACTTTTTCTTTCAATCTTATAGACTCCATTTATTTCCAGGGATAGGTCATCATCTTATTCCTCATATCCTTAGGTGAGATTGCTTCATACTCTTACAATACAGTTAGAAATTTATATTATATTCTGCATTCCATCCATAGGACTCCAACTTCCTAATTTGTTTTAACATGAATATGTTAAGACTCATTCTTCGTGCTGTAAAAGTCTTAACAAATGTATGTGATGTGCATTCAACACTACAATAGCATAGAGAATAGTTCCATTGCCCTTAAACATACCCTGTTCTTTACATATTCAACCTTCCCCTTTACCTCTGAAATTCTGGTAAATGCTGATGTGTTTATCATTTTTATAGTTTTGATTTTTCAAAATGGATATAAGTGCCATATACTGTATGTAGCCTCTTTAAGCTATTATCTTTATTCATTTAGCAATATGTGTACTATCCATGCCTTGCTTGGTTTGCTAACTCAATACATTTTATTGCTAAATGGTATCCTATTTTATAGATAAAGAACAGTTTGTTTATTCTGCCACCTGTTGAAGGTTATCTTGGTTGTTTCCAAACTTGGAAATTATGACTGAAGCTTCTATAGACATTTGCATGAAGGTTTTTATATAGACATAAGTTTGTAAATCATTTGGGTAAAAAATCAGTGAGTATGATAGCTAAATCATATGCTCACGCTATGTTTAGTTATGCAAGAAACTGCCAACTGTCTTCCAAAACGGCTATACTGTTTTATATTCCCAACAGCAATGAATGAGTTTTCTGTCTTGTTTTTAACCAAAAATTTGTCTTTCAGAAATGATTGGATTAAGAAAAAACTCCCTCCTGCATTTAAATAATATATTTAACATCCTCAGTGATCTCTTTGTGTGACATAAGTGTCGTTATTCTGAAATGGCAGGGACAAATTTAGTTGTCTTTGCCAGCATTACCACTTCTAATCTGTGCAGTCTCGGGATAGGGATGATCCTCTCCAAACCTTTATTTGTCAGAGTGGAGATACTCTCCACTAAGAATTTGCAAAGATTAAATGAAGTTATTTTGGCTGAAGACATGAAAGCCTTTTTCCCCCACTAAAACCTTGGGTTGATTCACTTTGCTTTGAATACTGCTCTGAATTTCAGGGCTTCCTGAGAAGAAGCTTTTCCCAGATAGGTTGGATACTAATTTATTCATAAATATGACTCTATACTTTTCATTCTTGACAAATAGCCTGTCCTCTTATTTACCGGAGTATTCTTATTTTATTCAGTGTGTGTGTGTGTGTGTGTGTGTATGTGTATAAATATATATATATATATATATATATATAGAGAGAGAGAGAGAGAGAGAGAGAGATGAGACAGATAATAATGTAAAGTTTAATAATTTGTCACAAAACGAAATACAGTGTAACTAATATATTATATAATTATATTGTGTGTGTATATATATAATATATATATGTTGATGGACCTTTATTTTATTCATTTATTTATATGTGGTGCTGAGAATTGAACCCAGGGACTCACACATGCTAGGCAAGTACTCCACCACTAAGCAACAATTCCAGTCCCTTACTAATGTATTTTTAAATCAAAATCCACTAGGTAAACTTGTATTATGCCAACACCTCATAAATCCATTTAATTGTAATATGTTTTTATTCGCCACTGTATTCCAATTCCTCAAAATTTATGTTGTATATAAATTTGGGGAGTGATTATATTCATAAACATAATGATGATTATTGAAGATATTTTGTGGTACAATGAGGCAGCTACTTGTTTATTTTTTTATTTTTTGCCTCACCTTAGGTGTTCAGCAAATTTCAAAACATAACAGATTGAAAAGTAACTTTTTACACATTCATTAATCACAGTTGTGATAGATAGCTCAAAGTTGTTGGTGGAGATTCTTCATTCCAGAGATAGCTTTATCAGGAACAAGAGTGCAAGGTGGAAAAAGGAAGCTGCTGATTTAGAGGCCTAGTGAATAGAGAGTTGAGAGGAGGGTGAATTACATAAAGGTAGAGGAGAGCCAGATCCCTCTTTCACACCCATTCTGGCTTCTTAAGCCAAAAAATTTCACCAAAAAATCTAATATTTAATGACTGCTTCTGTCATTAAATGACTGCTTCTGATTGTGTGTGTGTGTGTGTGTGTGTGTGTGTGTGTGTGTGTGTAAAATACTTTAGTTACACTCTATTTTTTGTGACAAATTTTTAAACTTTATATTATTACTTATCGGTTTCATGGTCTCATGTCTTTATACACACACACACACACACACACAGAGAAATATACATGTGTGTGTATATATATATATATATATAATACTTTAGTTACACTGTATTTTGTTTTTGTGACAAATTTTTAAACTTTACATTGTTACTTATCTAACCTTTTCCTATCTTCCTATTGTCTTAAAAACAATCTCCTGGTTTTGTTTAGTCATCTGCTTACCTCATTACCTCCCAATTAACCAACCATTGGTATAGACTTACTGCAGTCCGGCTGCAGCAAAATAGCCCCGGGGGTGATGATAAACTTGTGTACATTGAAACAGCAGGAGTGGAAGCGTTTATTGTAGGACAGGAGGGGTATATATACATTCCACACAGCTTATCTTAATTAACATAAACTAGATACAGCAGTCAACCAATAAGGAATCTCCACACTTAATGGCTCGCTGGTGTTACTCCACAAACCACTCCCCCTGGCTAAATGTCAGGCACCATTTTGACTTGTTTACAGACTCTAACACTTACCAATTTCAGGGAAGGTATTATGAACAGGTCATTTGAATTTTAATCATGCTGAATTTGTTTGGCACATTTAATTACATACATGTCCTTCATGCAACCAGTTGACCATAATAAATTAAACCTCAGGAATGAATGATGCATAGGGGATCTGGGATTCATGAGAATGTTGCTGGTTGAAGAAGTCATAGATGAAACTACCTAGGAAGAAAAGTAAATAATATGGGAATAGCAGAGAAAACCCTAAGTACTTACAGATAAATATCAGGTGGGGTAGGCCAAAGAAGTGTGCATAGAAGGCAAGGAAGGCCAATCTAAGATGGATGAGACTCTAAAAGATTATAAGCAGGAAGACAGTGTCCAAGAAACGAGGGTAGTCGAACATAATTTAGACACACAGGACTGAAATTGCAAAATGGATTCCACAATTAAGTTATTAATGATAACACACAGTATATTGAGAGATCTGGAACTGATTTTTGTGTTTCAAGAGTGAAAGTGGTAAGGAAGTGAAAATGAGCAGTATATGCGAAGACTTTGGGGTTGAGAGTATAAAGTGCCTATTGGATTTTGTTTTTGTACCGACACTTCTACAACAAGATTTTCTCTTGTCTTCAATCTCATCTTTCTCTCTGTCTTTCCTCCTGTCTCTGGTGCTCTGAAGACTACTCACTGATCTTTTTCAAATATTGGAATTCCGGTGTAAAAACTTGACTGAGATAAAAAATAGGTTGAAATTATATAATCATCTATGAAGTTAGATTTTACCTCTGTGGCACTGTCTTCAACATATAGAGATTGTTGGCTGTTTGTTTGACATTTACAATCCTCTGTGCTCAACATAAACTTCAATTTGTTAAATGTCACTAATCTCTGGGGGTTTTGAATACCAGAATTGGCAGCTGGTCCATTGGGTGTTCTCTAAAGCGACTGAAGAAAGCAAACTCAGATTGTCCATAGGGCATTATTCAAAAAACATCTATATCTACCAAATCGAAAATTCTTCACCAAAGCTTTCAGGGAAAGAAAATGTCCTGAATTTTGACATAGTAGAACAACTTAGGGAGAATTTTATTTCATTTTAACTCAAAAGAAGCAGCATCATAAATTATTCTAAAACTATTCCCTCTCTATTTACAACACTCCTTGGGATGTGTTCTGGAACATGAGTTAAGTTATTATTTCACATAATATTTCTTTGCATATTTGATATAACTGGTTGAATATCTCTTAGCTTAATAAATTTTCCACATTATGAGACTAAAGTCACACAACAGTGCCTCATGCAGAAGAAGCAGTCATTAAATATTAGATTTTTTTTGGAGAGACTCATGTTTGAAACTAAAAATGCCCTCTAATTACTATTAATCTCCCTTTGCATCTAGCATATAGACACATAACCTAGATTTTTATATCAGAAACACCTTATAGAATTTTTGAATTAAAATGCACCGACAGATGGACATTCAAGAAATGTAGTCCGCTGAGAATGTGTTCTGATTGTCAATAGTGGCTGTGGGGCAGACACCTGCTTCTCGAATACTACTAGCTGTGTTTTTAGGAGCAGCCGACAAAGTGCATGGAAACAACATCATCCAGTGTCCCATGGCCAGGGCCTGTTGGTGTTTTTGTGGCAAGATTTTGGCAAAGGTCCTGACTTCAGCCTAACATCCTTTCTCTGACTCTTTCCCTGTATTTGGTTCTCAAGTCTTTGGATATTTGATGTTCTACCCATAATTTTTAAATTTTATTTTGTCTTCTGCTTAAATCAGTGAGTCAGACTCTGTAACTTTCAGCTGAGGATCCTGATGCATACCATAGCCATATACATAAGAAGCAGCCACCAAGAATTTTATGAAAATTAACTCTGACTACATATTATTAATGCCTTAAAACTCAATAATGATGCAACCATGTGAAGATAATTTGTTTATTCTTCAAATACGGGATGAAGTGAGACACTAAATCTTGGTTGCTTAAGGTATAAATTTCGTGAGTGAAACCATAGACTGTCAAGGATCTGATTGCCGCCTATGCTGATTGGATTCCCATTTTGATATATAAAAAGCATGAGCTCCACAATTTACTTTCTCATGGATTGCTAAAAATGTGCTCTCAAAAAATAGTTAACTGAAAAAAAATCTACTCTCTATCAAGTAATAGTTCTTGATACCTAATTTCATTAACCTTTATGTTTTTTACTTTGTTTTGGTTCATACTATTTTTTACTTTTTGTTTTATTAGTACATATTAATTTTATACATTTTCCTACATGCATATATTGCACACTGATCATATTCAACCCTTTTCTACCCTGATGTGCTCCTTTCTGCTAGGACTTTCTATCTAGTCCATAGTAATCAGTATTTTGCTTTTAAGTCAACTTTTTTTCCCCCTAGTTTTTTACATATGAGAGGATTAGAAATGGTGGGCTCAAACTCTACCTATTCATTTGTTGTCACATCTCCATGACTATGATCCTTCTGATCAACCATGGTGCCATCTCAATTTATTTGTCTCCAAAGTAGAAATTTTCTGGTTATTATGTACTTCATTGAAACTATATGCCAATTTCTTCTTGCTTAAACAAAAACTGTGAGCTTCTCCAAGATAAGCTCTCTGTGATAAGCTTTTAAGTTAAAAGATATGTTTCAGCATTCACCTCAAACTAAGTCTGTGTTTTAGAATGGTCATATAGAGCATGTATCATCATACACAAACTACTCAGAATCAGAAGAATTTTCTCTTGTTGGATTTATCATGAGGTACAAACACATAAGAGATTCTGGAGTCCTAGAATTTAAAAGTCTACACTGATACTTTGATCACATCTTTGAATAAATTAAGTATGCATACTTCTTCTAGGAAAAGATAAAGAGCCTTCAGTTTCTCTGTGCAAATACAATAGTATTATTTTCTAGAACTAGATATAGTTTTAGCCAAAGAATGACACTCATATTTATTTGTTCTGACAAACAGAATTCTATGAGAGAGATAAATCATATATTATCAATATTTTTTTATTAGCCCGATAGACACTTTATAAAACCCTAATATTGTTCATTTAAAATCAACATAGATATTGAAATAGAATTCCACACTCAAATTTTCTTTTTAATGAGGAAAGTCTTGTCCTCATACATGGACTTTCTTTCCAATTTGATTCTTTTCTGCTTTCATATGGAGAAGTATAGTCTACCCTGAGCTTACTTAATTTTTTAAATACATGCTTCTTTCTATCTTTCTGCAATATGGGATAAGATTTGTTTCACGTTTTGTCAAAGAGTATAAACTCAATACCATGCTATTTATTACTTATTAAAGTTTTCTAGATAATTTTTAATGTAGTGAATCTACAACTGTATGACACTATAATGGTAGATACATGCCATTATCACTTGATTCAAACTTATGGAATGTACAAAGTCAATTGTAAACCTAATATAAACTATGAACTCTGGTGATAATTATGCACCAATGTAGGTTCATCAATGATACCACTCTGATACAATGACAATAATGGGGGAAGCCCTATACATGTTGGGGGAGGAGGTATACATAAAGTCTCTGTACTTCCTACTCAATTTTTCTGTGAACTTAAACATCTTTAAAAAAAATAACATCTACTTAAAAATTGATTGAAATACATAATTATTGACTGAAATGCATGAAATTATTTCATGGAAGACTGCCTAGAAGAAATTTAAACATGCCATTCATCTATCAGTCTATTTATATTACGAATTTTGAGTTTGTGTGTGTGTGTGTTCTAAATCTATCTCTTCAAACAAGATCTTGTATAGATAATGGTGTGATGCCTTTGATTGAAATGCAAGTGGGGAGAACTGATTCCAATCACTGAAACCTTGGGATCCTTTAGAGCTGCAGAGCAGAGTTTGAAAACAGTACACTGAATAATTTAATTTGATTTGATATGTGGAGGAATTCCATCAAAGTATATACACCATGGCCATGCTATTCAAATCCCCAACACTTAGGATCTAACATTCAGCATTGCATATGCAGCATAAACTGAATTGCCCTTTGAAATTCCTCATTATATTTTTATAATTACAGCATTAAGGTATTTGCTATAATGTACAAATTCTCTCACTGTAGGAAGAAGTTTATTTTATCTTTGGAACACTGAATCATAACAGTTGATTTTGTTCTTATTTCCATTGTTTGCTAACAAACTCAAGCACAATTATTTGTCTAACATCTAATAAGTATAGGGTGATTTGTGCTTAAATTTTGTGTTATGTGTCCTTTGTATATTTAAGTTCATTTGTTTTAATTTTCCTTTTTCTTAAAATTCTTAACTTTAATCTGTTTTATTTCACAACCAAAAACATAAGTAAAATATGATTGTAGTTTTTATATTTTTGAGAGCTACCCAGAATCTATTATTTTGAAACAAGAACTGATATGCTTATTACAAATAATGTAAAAATACACTTTTTCCTCATCTATGTGAAGTCTTGAGCATGTATACTTATGAAGATTTATTTTCCATTATCTGTATTTGTCTTGAACAAATTCATTATTCCTCACCTATGCCTTTACACACACACACACACACACACACACACACACACACACACACTACCATCTGTGAAGTTTTCACATATTTGATGTTCTTGCGGCAATGTTTTTGTGAATAGTTTTATTTTGTCAAAAATAATGGAAACAAAATGTTTGTCTTCCACTTTTAATTCAAATAAGAGTTAGGTTTCTAGTTTGGTGCAAAAACACTAAACGGAAATGTTTCCTAAACCTTAACAACTAGACAGAGGAAATACATAAAAAAGGCATCCACTAGCATTCTTGTACTTCATTACAAGAGCACTAAATTGCAGGGCTTTCTTGAAAATGTTATCAGAAGCTCATCAGACAAACCCTTTGAAGTATTTCATGTATTCAGATATCAGATATGTAAACTGGGTTGAACTTTGTATCTATCAACCTGTCCCCAGTAAAGTTAACTAGAAATTTTATCAAATTTTGCTCAAGTAATTGGTATATCTAAAGTAGTAAGTTTTCTTAAGAACAGTACTCTAGAAAAACAATCTCAGTGTTGAAGGAAACATAAAAAATGACTTTATCATTTTCATCTATATATCAGGGCTGTGATTTTTATGCCAGCAATTGATTGACTAAATTAACAATTTACACATTGTTCATCAACAATGGTTAAATAATTTTATTAGGAAAATATTCTTCTTAGAATTTCATGCTCAAAATAACTATCCAGTTCAAAATAAATATTTCTCAATGTTAAAAAATCATCTGCTTAATAGTCAAAAAGCCTAGAAGATCCCCAGGGATAATTAGACAGAATCACACTATGGAAATAGGGAGGCACATCAAGCAGATAATTTCTAATACATTTTAAGCAGAGGCTCTCCACTTTTGCCCTGTAATTATTTCTCACACAATATGATCCATCCCAGAGCAGAATTTTTGAATATAAACATAACTTTCAGTGGGAACTACTAATGAAGGAGCAATGTTTAGTGCTATCTAGCACAAGGACATGCATAAATCATAAGTTAAAAATGCAAAAACAGAAGGAACTACTCTATTATTCAAAAGTTACAGTGCTCAGTACATTAGTATCCCCAAACTTATGACAACAAGTATACTTTCATTCTAGCTAAAACTTTCTAACCCGTGCAAGTAATATGAATAAATGCATTATTTTCAAATTTCCTTGAGATATTTTCTAATTAACTGTGCAATTTAAGGAAACATATTCATATCATTTCTATTAAACAAAACTGGCATTTTAATCAAAAATCAAGTTTTCAAAAAAAGTATGCATTAAACAGCTTTTATAAATTAGTTTAATGTTTCACATACAATAAATATGCTCATCTCTAATTTGCTTATAATTCTGCCAAAGAAAAATTTTGTAAATAGATTTTGCAGACTCCAGATTCACCAAAATAATTAAAACTAGTTAATTAATGATAGAAAACAAAGTTAATATTTTTTATGCCCCACCTACAACCGGGACTAATCCAGAAAATTAAGTTTCTTATTGCTTTCTAGAGTTTTTCCAGACTTACTAACTGGGGAAGTGAAGGAACCCTGTGTTTGTTGGGGAGTCATGAATAATGTGTTTTAGTATGTGCGAGTAGTAGTAAATTTCTGTGCTGACATTTCATCTTACTTAGACTCATGATTTGTCTTAGTTTTCTTATCTGTATATGCCTTGTTAATACCATGTAATGGACCTCAAGGGTTTGCAGATGGTGTCTGAGAAAATGGTAAACAGGATCCCTTTATGCCTCAGAACCAACACTTTGTCTCTGGCTTCCATTTTTCTTTTTTACTTTCCTTCCAGCTAGCTAACTCATTTAAAACAACTGCAAGTCTTATCTGAATATTTTACTTAATATTTTTCATGTTTACTTTTTTTTTTTTTTATACTGGAGATTGAACTGAGGGGCACTCTAGCACTGAGCTACATTCCCAGGCCTTCTTCCTTTTCTTTTTAAAATTTTGTGGTAAGTCTCCCTAAATTGCTCAGGCTGGTCTCTAACTTGTGATCCTCCTGCTTCAGCCTCCTGAGTTGCTGAGATTACAAGTGTGCGCCATAGAGCCCAGCTTAACATGTTTGGTATTTTGTACTTGGAGAAGCTGTTCTCAATATCTTACTAACATAATTACAAAACTCCTTTAAAATTATATTTTCTGGGGCTGTGATTGTGGCTCAGTGGCAGAGCTCTTACCTTGTGCATGTGAGTCATTGGGTTTGATCCTCAGCACCACATAAAAAATAAATAAATAAAGATATTGTGTATATTTACAACTAAAACAATTTTAAAAATATCTTTTCTGGACTATAGCCAATTTTACATACTTATTCTGTAAAATCCTGATGACACAAAACATGGATTTTATTCTTATTTTTTTACCTTTCACTAGTTACAAATGTTCAGGGCTGTACTTGTTTCATTTCCCCAGAAAAGAGATTCAGCTAAGTAATATTAAGAATCCTTAAAGCTATATTTTCAAAAAATTTCTGGGTTCAGCTGTTTTCAATAATAGTGAAAAATAAACTCTGGCACTTTTTAAAAAAATTGTGGGGCTCTAGCTTGGTTTTTGTTGTTAGATACAGAGTCATCTGCTTTCTTGAAGAAAACAAAACATAAATGAAACTCAAAATAAGACTTTCTTCAAGTTCATTCCTAAAGAGTGGGATCAGTTTTATAAAACAAGAGATGTGTGGTAAATAATTTGATTTGAATCTTTAGGATAGAATAAAGAGTCATTTATGTATGCATATGTAGATATATTACATACAATTATATAAATAAGATATAATCATATGTTTAACACATACTCTTACATATGTAGTAAAATATAGTAAATTGTATAAAGTACACACTGTGTATTGAAATATGTATCTATACTTATAAATTCTAGGTAAATGTAATTATAATAATTTAATCAACTAGAGTAAAAGGAAAATATGATTCTGTTAATCTTGGATAATTACATGTATTTCAACATTTTTCAAGTTCATCTAAAAGTTTGTTATCTGTATAGTGGACCTATTAAGATATAGAAATATAAAAATAATTCTCATTTATTTCTGAAGGTAATTATACAACATAAAGCATGTGACTTATTTTGCCAAGCCTATATACTCAACAATAAAATCAAGAAGACTATATTATCCATTCTACTTCATGAACAATGAAGCATTTTCAAAACTGTTGTTGGACCCATTTCCTCTGAGGAAGAATTCTTTCCCAAAGCACACTGGACCTTCCCTCAGTTCTTTCCCCCTCCCTACTCCTGCGTGTAGAATGAAGATTTCTATCTATAATTCACAAAGAATAAGCTAAACAGGAATAACTTGGACAGCTTTTCTCAGTTCTTGACAGAGTTTCCAGATGTTTTTTTGCTTATATTTGCTGTTCTTTTCTATTGCTTTGTCACTTAAATTTTATCTGGCCCTGCCTGTTACCTGCCTATAACTGATGAGTTAAATTTTGAGATTTATAAATTATCCAACTTCCAAACTCTCTCACACACCAAGTTGTTTTCTTATCTAAGCACCATCAGAAATAAAGACTTTTTTTAACTTCTATCTTTAATGCATTTCCTAAAGGGAGGGGGCAGAGGATTAGTAAGGATGGTGAAATGTGGTAGACATCATTATCCAAAATACATGTATTAAGACATGAATTGGTGTTAACATACTTTATATACAACCAGAGATATGGAAAAATTGTACGGTATATGTGTAATAAGAATTGTAATGCATTCTGCTGTCATTTATTTTTTTTAAAAAAATCAATCAAAAAAAAAAAAAAGGATAGTGCTAATTATACAAGGTCACAACAGAGATCCCAAAGAGCATACGCAAACTTTTCCCCATACTCTTTTTCACTGAATATAAGTGATTGATTGCTCCACCTGATCTGAGCTATAATAAGTTTTAAGTGCATCTCTACCAGAGTAAGGTAAGCTATAAATGTAAAAGCAATTTGTAGACGTACTAAGAGGAAACCCTTAATAAAAGTTGAAATCTAGTATGCTTTGTCAAGCCTTACAAACTTTTGAGCAGGAGAATGTTGACTGATGGAGAACTTGTATTTTTATGCATTAAAAATTTCAATTTGCCTAAATACACTTAGTTTTCCTCATAAGTATCATATCACATAATTTCTTCTAATGATTTTGATTTCATTTATCTTGAAATTACAAACAAAGGCAAAGAAATAATATTAGGGAGACCCTGTACAGTTGTTTTATTTTTCACTAGAAATCACAGACAAGTGACACTGAACTATTTTTTTTTCAAGATCACACAGCTAACCAGAGACAAAGATACAATTACCATTCACAGCCAACCAGAGACAAAGACACAATTACCATTTAGTTCTGAGAAAAAAACAAAAACAAAAACAAAAAACAAGTTCTACAGGTATTCAGTTACACAAGGAAGGCAATTATTGTCACTAAAGTCATATGATAGAAGCTTACATGTGGTGGACACTTACTGAATATTCTATACTGCTTAGCATTTTTAAATACATCATTTCACTTCATATCACAAGTCACAAGATATACATATTGCTACACAAACTTTCTAATTTGGTGAAAAGGAGACTTACAAGTTTAGGTACCTTGTTCTGTCTGATAAGTTAATAGGATACCTTGGAATACAAATGAGACCTCTATACTTTAATGCACTATGAAGTCTGTTCTCTTGTAAATAATTTCCATTTTTCTGCGTATATAAGTTTTTTAAACTTATATACGCAGAAAAGCAGATTTCATTTTGGACCTGTTTTTACTTTTTAAATTTCCAAACTTTCCACTCAAATTATCCTCATGGGTTCAGATAAGTTAAAACTATATTATAAACAAAATAAATGCTAAAAATAAACAACATTCAAACAGATTTGCAATGGTTGTCTTTCACTTGTAACATAAATAGATACCCAGAATCTCACAAGAAAGAAGAATAATTTAATGTTAAAAATCAAGTTAAAATTTAAAGACCACAACTTGGCACTATATTTTCTATGTACTTTCACAAAATTCTTCACAAATTAATATCAACTTTACAGACATGTAAATATAAGTATCTATTCACTTATATTTAATACAAACAAAGTCTAAACAAAAAATGAACCTAAAATACTAACAGTTACCACTTAATGTAGCCCTTATTATCCTACATATATTGCAAGTATAAATTTATAATACAAAAATCACTTTATATTTTCAGTCCTAAGAGATAGATTATATTATTCATATCATAGTCATTTTACAGATAAGAAAATTGAGGTAAGTTTTCTAAACTTATATATGCAGAAAAGTGGATTTGAATGCCTCTGCTATTAACCATTGCTCTTTACTACCTTGCAGTTCTTGATGTTGCACGTTGAAATAAAGCAATGAAGTTCTTTGAATAGGTAAATATTACCTCGCACAACTAGCTAACTTCTATTGCTTAAAACCCACCACAAATCTCATTATTTGTTGGACATTATTTTTTTGTGTTAATTGAATATATAACAGTTTTTATAAATAACATTAGATTCTTTCCAGACCAATGTCACCCTATAGAACGTTCTGAAATCAGGAAAAGCTCTAGACCCAACTGAATACAGAAGCCAGATATGATTACTGAGAACTCATAATGTTGCTAGTGTGGTTAAGCGACTAATTTTTAATTTTATGTAAAGTTAATAAATTTATGTGAAAGTGTAATAGCCACATGTGACTACTAGCTACTGTGTTGAACAACTCATCAGTAGAAAATATCCACAAATCCTAACTTTCAGTCCTCTGTGTCTGGGACTATAGTAAGAAATACATTTTACATCACAGTGCCATGTCCCATTATTGTGAAAGTTGCTTTTTGTGTATAAACAATTTTTTTTACAAAGTAGTATTTAATAAAGAACATTCAGTGTGTTAATAACAATTCAAGTATGGTATTTAGTGAAACTTTTGACCCACTAAATTGATTCTGACTTGTTAAACTTGAGATGTGATGCTTGGTAAACTCTTGGGAAAGATATACATGTGTGATGATGCCACTTCCAATCTCCTTACTTCATAAGGAGAACTGAGTGTCACTGCCAAATATAGACACAAATTGCCTCAAATGTTTCACTCCAATACTTTTGCTACTGGATTTAAATGGAAACAAAAGACCTCTAGTCTTAAAAAGAAAAAATAATCTTGGTGGTAGACTGATTCTTTTGTTTGCAGTGAGAAGCTTATGTTTATGCTTAAAGAGGGTCTTCAGGATGATAGAAGACCTAAGAAGATGGGTGGGTGGGAAAGAAACTTTCTTTTTTCTGGACAGAAGTACAGAAAGTATAGTTAGGGCTGCTTGCATCTGGAGAGCATCACAATGGATCACAGTAGGAAGCAAAGGGAAGGATCCAAGCTAGTAGGAAATCTCAGAAAGGAGGCTGAGACAGAGAACAGAGAACAAGATCAATCTTGACTATTCTTTTACACACACACACACACACACACACACACACACACACTACTTGGTCACTGAGTAAGCTGGCACTCAAAATAACAAAAGGGCATGTTAAAACTCTCAGTCACTGTTAGTATATGGCAGAACTAATGTTTATTGATAATGCATATAATTAATATTCATTGTAAAACTGTATATTAAAGTATTTACAAGAAGAATGTGTCAAGTTGTCCTCTATATCTCTGTTATATGGGAGAAAACTTTAGAATACCCCTTTCAAGCAGAGCTCTAAAGTTCTAGGCTTTTTAATTATTACATTAAAATAAATTGACTTACTTGGGTTTCAAATAAAAATACATGTGATACATTATTGAAGCAATTTTAAAATTTTACCATTTTTATGGTTTGGATGTGAGGTGTCCCCCAAAAACTCATGGGTGAGACAATGTAAGAAGGTTCAGAGAAGAAATGATTCAGTTATGTGAGCTTAACTTGATCAGTGAATTACTCACCAGAGGGGATTATTTGAGTGGTAACTGAAGGCAGGTGGGGTGTGGCTGGAGGAGAGTGGTCATAGGAAATGTGACTTTGTGCTATATATATATTTTCCATATGGTGAGTGGAGTTTCTCTCTCTCTCTCTGCTTTCTGATCATCATGTGAGCTTCTTCCCTCTACCACACTCTTCTGCCATGTTGTTCAGACTCACCTTGAGCCCCGAGGAAGGGAGTCTGATGTCTATAGATTGTGACCTCTGAAACCAGGAGTCCCTAAATAAACTTTTCCTCCTCTACAGTCATTCTGATCAGGTCCTTACTCACAGCAGTGAAAAAGCTAAGTAAAACAATCTTTGTGTCAAGGAGCTTAATTTTTCTTAACTTACATATATCTATGTGTGTGTATGTGTGTGTGTGTGTGTGTGTAAGGCTTACTATTACTTGTGTGTGTGCACGCACGCGTGTGTGTGTGTGTGTTTGTGTGTATGGCTTACTAATCAATGTAGTCTAATGGAACAAAACACAAAAGTAAACCCAAATTTTATGATATTTTTATAAATTAGTGTTAATACTTCTTGTTTCTTTTCCTCAAAATTATTTTTCTGTTTATGTATCTTCTCATTTCTAGTTATCTATTTTTCTTTTTTTTTTTTTTGAGAGAGAGAGAGAGAGAGAGAGAGAGAGAGAGAGAATATTTTTTTTAATATTTATTTTTAGTTTTCGGCAGACATAATATCTTTGTTTTTGTATGTGGTGCCGAGGATCGAACCCAGGTCGCACGCATGCCAGGCAAGCACGCTACCGCTTGAGCCCCATCCCCAGCCCATCTATTTTTCTTGATAATAATTGTCTTAATATTTGTCTTAAATTTTTCACTAAATGTATACACTGCATTTCAATTTCTAAATAGTTTCTAGAAATTTATTTTATAATATTGAATATTAAAGAAGATTGCCAGGTTTATGTCATGTAAGCTTATTTTTTTTATCTGAACAATACAGATAAAAATGGGTTGGATCATTCTTCATTAACTTCTTTTTTTTATGAATGTTACAATATTTAAAAATATTTATTTGGCTTTTTCTCTAATTAAAACTTACCATAGGCTTATGTAAAAAATAGTACATTGATACATAGAAAAAAAGAGGACACAATGAATTTGGGCCAATGATTTTAGTGCCTCAAAGCATCTTTTGCCTTGAACAGTAAATTATGTGTTTACTTGAATCAGAGATTTTAGTTTTCATAGCTTGAAAATATCTTCAAAATTTTCCCTAAAAAGTTGGAACTAAAGCAGTAACACTTGATTACTCAATGTTAGTCTGAAATATCATTATTTTTAAAAGTGTGATCAGATATTTATTCACATTTTTCCAACCATACTGAAATGTTAATGAAAATCATATAAGCCTAATATCTTATTAGATAACTGAAATTCAGACTTTTCTACAACCTCAAAGGTAAGCCACAGTTGCACTTAGCTGCTTCATCCACAATGGCTCAGGAAATTTGGGTCTGTTATCCTGGATCTTATATCAGTATAAATAAAGTACAAATACAAATGATCATATTTTTGGAAACAGACTGTGCTATTGAGAATGATTCCACCACAATGAACCTGCCTAATTTACAGTCTTGTTCTTTTTGTTTTTTTCTTTCTGTTCTTATCACTAACATATATTCCCACAAAAATTTATCACCTGTCCTAAGCTTTGCTTTTCTTGACCTTTATTTCAGTTTTTCAGTACTCTTCATTTAGGGAGGAGATTGAACTCCCAGCCTCTATTTTTAACAAAAACTTTGCCCTTTTAATTTTCTAGTTTTGAGTCACATTTCCTCTTTCCTTCTAACTCTTTTCCCCACAAAAATGATACTTTTTAATTCAAAATCATAAGTAAAAAACTACTTTGTCTTGAGTGTTAGGTGTGTGCAAGAAGACTTTAAATTGTCTTTGTGTCTGCATGATTGACTTCCAAGCTAAATAAACTCATTAAGCTTTGTTCTTTTATCATTATTCAACCTCTTATTGAAATTATAGTCTATTCAGTCTTGCCTAAAATAACTTCAGATCTTTCTGATTCCCCCATAATCTTAAAAAAAACAATTAGAATTATTATTTACAAATGAATAGTCATTACTTACTGAAAAGCCCTATGTATTCTGTGATTTTAATGTGTGAATATAACTGTAAAAATGTAAATAAGTGCAACAATTCCTAATCCATTCTACTTTGAATACACCAAAGTCAGTTTTTTAGAAACGTGAACATAATAAAATGAACGATTTCTGTTTTATTCTACATAGAGGAATGTCTACATTTCTTTACATTTATTGCAGGAGAAAACAAGTAAGCTTCAAAAATGGTTTATTACTTTATTTTAAAGTTGACATTAATTTTTTTCTTGTGTTTATAATTTCCTTTTTCCTGTTAAATAATGAATTTCAAGACATCCAAAATAAAATTTTTAAATTGCTTATATGTATTTCTGTCTTATTTTATTATGTATATTTCAGAACACAAGCAATACACGACTCATTTATTAATTATGAAGGTAAAAATTTGCCTTATTAAACAAGAATATCAAAATTTCTTCAGATAATTATTTTCTTCTCTATTTAAGTTCTTTAAAAGAAACTGAAACTTAAAATAGTTTGTGTCACACAAAAAATCTGCTACCTAAAATATTATATCAGTGGGACTCTTTCCACTCTATCAATATCAATTTAGTTTTTGTTTCTAATATGTTTGACCTTGATATGTATGTGAACCCCAAACTTATTTCTTCCCTGATTCTGCATTCTGGCAGAACTTATTCAAGCATATATCTTCATAAGGAGCTATATGCTTAGGTCATCTCTGTAGAAATATAAAATAAAATGAGGTAGTTTACCAATTTCAGGCAATATATGATTTGTACCAAGTGTGCAATGCTTAGAGAGATGAGAAGAGTTAAAGAGTAGCTATTGGTTTCAAATAGTCTCAGAGAGAAGAAATAGCTATCATATGCTTTGGACTTGAGTCTGATTTTGAAAGTTTTATGATAATATGCAGTCTACCAAGTTGCCACACGTGACAGCTAATCAACCAGACGAATAAAGGTGCCAGGGTAGACAGTTCCCATCAGGATGTATTCCTATGTGCAGTGACCCACTAGCATCATATTTTGAAGCCTCCCTTATTATCATTTCATCTTTTATTTAATATTTCAACTCTATACTTTCTTCCATGCCCTTATTTTTATTACACATATTAATAAAAATTCATGCTACATCACATTTTAAAAACTCTCTCTGTCATAACAGAAATAAAAAAAAATATCATGACTTCTCTGAACTCTGGGCAAGGAAGGCATTTTAAGCATAAATCTAAACAGAGAAAAAAATCAGATGAAATATATGGAAAGTCATTTTTATGAAAAAGTTAATTGTTATATAGAAATTCTCTTACAATCCAAACTTGAAAGTCAACAGAAAAAAAATGTTAACATATAGAAACACATTTAGAAAATGTTTTTTTTTTTTAAATCACCCTTCCTAGTAATCTATGCAACAAAATAGAAATACTTCAAACTTTTAGGTAGCATCTCAAACTGGCAGCATTTCAAAATCAGCCAGAGTCCTTAGATGTGAGTAGAGAGAAAACGAGAGCACTCTAAATTGAATTAGGGAGGTAGAGGCCAATATATGGACTTGTGTCCCCTTCTGGAAATGTACAAAGCAGTATTCAGTGACATGCACAGTCTTGTTTTTAAAGTCAAAAGAAATGTTTAAAAAGAACAAAAATCCAAGAAAAGATAACTTAAATTGTATTATCTACAGGGGGAACTGCTCATTAAACATTTTTCTGTAGGTTCCATATTATAAAAATTTTTCATTAAAAACCATTTTTCAAAATTATTCCAGCTAATTATACTGAATGCATAATATTAAAGACAAAAAACAATTTCAATTCTACATACACAATATGCACACATGGTTAATTGGTTAATATTGACATAATAAAATTGTGAATGCTTTCCATTTTATTTTTGTATTTCTGCATTTTTCCAATCTCTATACTTTACATATTACTCTATAATTAGAAAAAATAGTTTTAAAATAACAATATAAACTGTTGATATATAATTTACTGATTTAATTTTCTAGCTCTTATGTGAATTTATTCTTTTTTTACAGCTTACACTTTCTTAGAGATTAATTCTTTATCTCTGGAATGTATTTTGTAATGTAAACTCATAAAGATTCTACTAAATTATTTAAAATAAAATACCTTCTTTAATTTATGTTATTTTTCAGAAAAAATATTGAAACCTAACTAGATTACATCATTTATAAACTACAAAACATGGAGATTAATAAAAATTTTAGAATTATGGTTTCCTTCATTTAAACAAATACTTTTTTGCATTCTACTATATAGTTAAAGGATGATATGATTGTTCTCTTCATTTAAATAAATTTGCTTCAATTATATTTAAGCATCAATACCCTGTATCTTCTATAAAACATTTTTTACCTTACGTATATAAAATTCAAACAATGATTGACTTTTTATTATTTAATATTTCAAACAAAATATTGCTAAAAATTTATAATATAGCCTATGCTCTGTTTTTTTTCAAAATTAAGTAATATATAGTAATTCTGTTAAAAAGTGACTTACAATTTTGAAGAAAATGTTTTCATATTCATTTCTAATAAATCATGGGTAAACCCAAGAAAATACCATTCTGGTGAGCCAGATAACAGCTCTGCAGCTAGTCATCTGATGGTGATGCCTAACCAAGGTCAACTAAAATAAACAGAGATTGTCCAAAATCAGTAAGCTGATCATAAGACCTCTAAACTCTTGAGAAATTATTATCTTTTCTTTCAGCCAGTAATCTTTGAGTCAATTGTTATAGAATAGCAGCTAACTGATACAACTGAATTTTAAAAAGCTGTCTATTAGTTCTAAACTAAAATTATCAAATTCTCTTTCCAATTTTAATCCAATATGACTGCAATATGGTCTATACTTTTTGAGGATCTGTTCTCAGTTTCATCCTTTAATAAGATGTTTTAAATACCTTAGTGCTGGACTCTGGAAAATGTAATTGACTGAACAATGCAGTCATTTTTAGTTATATTAGCTACATAGTCATAAACATAAGAAAAAAAGAAAAAAAGATAGTATTTGCCTAGTAAGGATTATAATAAAAATTAAGTAAAACTACATTATACAAAAAATGAATCAAACAAGGTTACTGCAGACTGTGAACCTGTTAGATATTCGTCTTCCAACTGCTATGAATCAGGATGATGGTTGGGTGAGAGGAGAAAGAACAACGACATTCTGTTCATGTTCCCATTCCCTCCCTGCCCCCATAAATTATTTCCTATCTTCCTAGCTCAACAGGGTCTATTATAAAGCAATTGGTTTAATATTATTGGTTTCAGTATAGGAGATGAATATGTCCTGTGCCATTGTTGTTCTTTTAAAGATTTTTCTGATACTGAAAAACTATTTGGAGATCAAACTATTTGAAGAGTAAAAATTTTCCTTTGCTTAAAATAATTGAAAAAAAACAACAGCATAAAAATCTAGTTATGTATCATTAACATTTTACCACTGGTATTTTAAAACATTCTAAAAAACCATCTTAGCAATTATTAGATAGTCATCTATTGTCTTTACTGAGTGGAAGAATTTGCCTCCAAATTAACTATTGACTACATCCTCAAATCTTTAAAAATTTCATCAGCAAAAGTTCTTGGTGAGTGAGGACTCTCTCTTTCCAAGATTTCCTTCCCAAAATGTGAGTGTGGAAGCAACCATCTTGGGCAAGGAGATGAAAAGAACTTCTGTAATGGGCAATATGAAGGCTCTTGAGTAGTGTAGTAAAGTGTTCATGTACTTCAGAATGATGAGTTCCCTTCCCAGCATCCAATCCTCATGATCTGTCATAGGACTGGTATGGTGAGTATTATAGCAATTATCTGAGTAGAAGTGTTTAGTAAAGCCTCATTAAAATGCAAATACATTACTTGAGAAAGGTAACACATTAAATCACAGTACATATTAATAATTTAATATGTATTATGCTATCATAAAGTTCTCATAATTGATCTGTTGACACAGCTCTTAGAAGATATATTTACTGAATTTTTAATAATAGGCTTTTCAAACTTAAGATGGTTCTATTTAATTCTTGATCTTCCTTCTCTACATAGTTTTTCCCCAGAATATTTTCTTACCAAATGCATTACTATCCACTTACCCAGTTTCTCATCTTCTTTCATTCCTTATGATTTTCATATCTCATTATTTGAAACCAACAGTGATTCCTCTGTACTATTTTCATATTACTCCCTGATGAAAATCTTCCAGAGGCTTATGTCAATAATGCAACATAAAGTATTTGTTTTATTTTTATATGATTATTTATTTTGTACTGGGGATTGAACGCAGGGGCACTTTATCCCTGAGCCACATCCCAGCCATTTTACCTTTTTGAAAATTGTTGCCTAAGGCCTCACTTAATTGCTAAAGTTGGTCTCAAAAATTTGAGATCCTCCTGTATCAGTTTCCTAAATCTTTAAGGTTAAAGATGTGTGCCCCCAAACTTGGCTCAAGTATTGGTTTTAACCTCTGTCTACTTCCCCAACTCATCTCTTACCACACCTCTCTTGATTCACACTTCTGTCATACTCATTTTTCTCTGCATCACAAAGTCTGTTCCTATACAGGGATTCTGTACTTGTTGTCTCTGTGTCGGACACACTGTTCTTTATTTGCTGTGGCTTTCTCTTATCATTCACATTTCCATACAAAGTCCACCGGCCTGGGAGATCTTCCCTGACCATCCTAGCTAACATGGTTCCACAAATACCACACAACTCACTCTATACTCTGTTCCTTCTGGGAATGTATCATTGTTTGAACACTTATAATATTTTGGTTTTTTTTCATGCACCATTACTGTCTCACTCCATAAAATATATACAATGAAATGTGAATATTGTTTATCTCATCTGTTGCTCTGTCCTGAGTCTATATGCTACAAACTTAAAATGTCATAACTGACATTAACAAGTAATAAAGCAGTATGCCAAGAAATCTTAGTACAATTAATTCTGTCACACCATCTATAGAAACCTTGTTGACAATAATGTATGCATGCTGTTCAATACAAAATAATAATTTCAGTCAAATATAAGAAAACCTGCAGGTATCCGAATAAAACATAACCAGTGATGCTAAGATTTTCCTTTAAAATATATTTGTAGATCATCACCAACTTTGTTTTTTTTTTTTTGAATAGGGAAAAAAGGAGAATTGTTTATAAATATATAATATATTGAAACTTTCAGTTGAATAAATTTATAATTTTGGTAAAAATGAATGACAAATTTAAACAGGCAGAAATTCTATTCATTCACAAAATCTCCTCAACACACACAGACTAGGAAAAAATAGTATTAGTTAAGTTACCCAATTATGCATTCATTCCATAAACATGTATTCAATAAGGACCATACATGAGGGAGAAGAACAGAGTAAATTTTATGTCAGGAAGCAAAAACATTCATGTATGATGCACTCTATGTCCTCAAGAAAATTAGTCTATGTTTAGGGACCAACATGAAAATAAAAAGACTAAAATGCAAAGGAAATTTGTTCAAAAATAAACATGGACATAAACAACATGAAACAATATGGTAATGGGGAGGTTTTTAATATTTGAAATGCTATGAGGAAAGAGATCAGGGAAATTACTTTGAGAAAGTGACTCCTGAGCTGGCTAGTAAAGGTCAATGAGATGTTTGCAGGACAAAGGAAGAGGGGGTAATCTAAAGGAGGGGGTCCATGTGGGAGACAAAATGTACCAACAAATAGATGAAAGATGAAGAAGGAAAAGCAGTTCAAAGTTTGATTAGATAGTGCCTTTTGACACTTTTGCTTTGTTCATTGATTAGCTACTTATTTCCTCTACAAATATTTGAACTGCATATATGTGCAATACTGTGCACTTCAACATAAAGAGCTTGAACTTTTTCAATATGTGGAAAGAATACATTTTATGATAGTTTATATTTTAGGATGTGTGAATGGTATTTTTATGGAGAGAAAAACTAAGGGGTTTAAGACTGCAGGCAATGTAACTAGCTGTTGTAATAATCCATGAAGAAGTTGATCATGATCTGCATTAGGGGAATAGTAATAGAGAAGATGAGATAGATTTAAGACAAAACATTAGCAGATTTTACAAGTCAGAGAGAAGTAATTTCAATAGTATAAAGTGAGCAAGGAGAGTTTATTAACCTTTGCTTTTTATCAGTTCCTTAATAGCTTAAACGGCAAAGGTTCTATAAAATGGCATGATCTGTCAAGCAGTGGTATTTCTACTATACTCCCAAAGGGAAGGAAAAAAAAAAGTTTGCTTCCTAATCCTTCTTTTCATGCAGTCCTTGCCCTTGTCTCACACACCCACAGGGTTGCTCTCCCTGGAGGAGAGCTCCTTTGACCTTGACAAAGAACTCTGGGTCTATGTCTATTAACTACTTCCAAAGAGGAGACAGAGAACTCCCATCCCAAGCCTCCTACAGGTCTTTGCTCTGATCCTATCAATACATGCTCATTAGACCAAAGAAGAGAGATATCTGCATATTCTGCATCTTAAGAGTTTGTAGTTTTAAGTACAATATTGACCTTGCGCAAAAGGACCAAAAAAAAAAAAAAAAAAAAAAGCTGTTTATTCTAACCTTTGCTCTTGGGCTGAATTCTAACAGAAAAATGTGAGACAACTCAGATCTTTTTATTTAACATCAACAAGACAAGAAAATATATAACTACTGTGTTTACCAACATTTTTAATTTTTGTTTGTTTGTTTGTTTGGTGTTGCTGTGGATTGAACCCATGGCCTTATACATCCAAGCCATACTCTATCACTGGGCTATACTCCACACCTGATACTTTTCATATTCCTAAAAGCAAACTTTCATTTTGAAGGCAAACATCAACTCTTAAGGGCTGGCTCAGAGGGAGAGCAATAGCCTCACATGCATGAGGCCTGGGTTTGATCCTGAGCAATACATAAAAATAAAATAAAGATATTGTGTCCACCTATAACTAAAAAAAAATAAAATAAGAGATCAACTCTTAATATAGTATGTAAGATAAAATAAAGCAAATGGTTTTTAAAGGCAAATTTCAATTTTTTTTAAATATGTAAGATTTCATTAGACATCATAAGGGTTAATTTAATTTCTCATGAATCATTTTAATTCCTATTTTTCTTAATTTAGATACAAAATATCTTGCTTATTTTATATATAAATATAATATTATTCCAACACATATCGATGAGTTTCATTTTCTAAGGAATATGTATTGAGAACTATAGTTTGAAGTAATTAATGGGTTAGAAAAATTGAAATTATTTTAATGGATTGATTTTTTTTCTCTTCTACATTGACTAAAATGTATTGATTTTCCTATGTCACTCAAGAATGTTATGAAAAAACATATCTTCTTTAAATCTAATTTAACTGTTTCGTTTCTGTGGGACTTTGGGGTATTCAAAGAGGTCTATTATGTATTTCAATATAAATTTGAGATATTAAATTAAATAATTTAAAATTGTTTTCTGTTGACTAAAATGAAACTATAGCTGGGCATGGTGGTGCCTGCCTATAATCCCAAAGACTCCACAGGCTGAAGTAGGAGAAATCTTAGTACATTTTACATTTCCATACAAAGTCCACCTGCCTGGGAGATCTTCCCTGACCATCCTAGCTAACATGGTTCCACAAATACCACACAACCACTCTGTTTCTTTCTGGGAATGTATCATTGTTTGAACAGTTATAATTTTTTTTTCATACACTATTACTGTCTCACTCCTTGAGTTCAAAGCTAGCATTGTTGCATTTAAGGAGACCCTATCTAAAAAACAAACCAAGAGAGAGAGAGAGACAGAGAGACAGAGAGAGACAGAGAGACCGCTCTGTATTGGATTGCTCTTGAATTCAATCCCTATTAACACAATGAATGAAAAAATAAATAATAAATAAATAAAAACTACAAAGTTTTAATATGTCAACATTGTATCCAAATTTAAGATTGGCATTTTTTATCAATTAAACATTGAATTATTTTTTTTCATAATGCATTTAATCATATGTTTGGCAGTACAACTTAAGCTTTGAAATAATATAGTAGTTTTAGTACATTTTGTTATTTATTGACTTTAAGTTCTATATTAAATTTTTTTTATTTTTTAAAAAAGTGATTGTAGTAATAGTATAAAAGTGAATTAAAATGACAGTAGCAAAGGTTATAAACACTCTAGATTAGGTATGGGCTGCAAATTGACTTTGGATTAATTTTATTTAAAAATTGTATAGCATTAAGAATGCTGTTTTCAACACCTGAAATGCCAGCAACTCAGTAGGCTGAGGCAAGAGGATCTCAAGTTTAAGACTAGACTGGATAACACAGTAGGATCCTGGCTCAAAGAAAAAAATAAAAATGGAAAGTCTTGGAGTGGAGGTCAGTAGTAGAGGATTTCTGGGTTCAATCCCCAGTATAAAATAAATAAATAAATAAATAAATAAATAAATAAAATTAAGCTAGATTTCAGCAGCAGTCATTGAAGTTTAGAAATGTGTCATTGTAGTTCAAGTAGTACTCATATAATATGTTACAATTTGGATCACATTTGTAGAATTCCGAAGACTTAATGGAAATTCTCTCTGAAAATGAATAAGCAAAAATTTTCTTCTTCACCTATGTTTGTATGATGCCTATATTTTTCATTATTAGCACACAGTCACTGCACATGATCTACTTACATGAAGATGCACCTGATGCCTAAGCCCTATGTAAATGGAGTGTGAAGCTGGTGATAAGAAAAAAAGGGCCTGAGCCCAGCATGGTGGCACATGCCTGTAATCCCAGCATATCAGGAGCCTGAGGGAGGATGATCTAGAGTCAAAGCCAGCCTCAGCAATAGTGCGGTGCTAAGTAATTCAGTAAGACCCTGTCTCTAAATAAAATACAAAATAGGCCTGGGGAAGTGACTTCAGTGTTCAGGAGTCCCCTGGGTTAAATCTCCAGTACCAAAGGGGTAAAAAATTTAAAAGATGAGCCTGTTTTATATCTGCACTCCATCTCTACCTGTCTGCCAATCTAAAATTCCATCTATTATTTAGAATACTATGTCTCCAGGAAGCTCCTTTAATGTAAATATATTAACAAAAGTGGGAAATTCTAAAAAAGTTATTGTGATATAAATTATATGGACCTATACTTATATAAACTATTAGTAACATAGAAGTCATATTTTGACATGGGTTATTTCTATCAGTTATTCACTCAGAAAATAGATAATTAAAGGAAAAAAAATCAAAATAATTCTATTAGTCAGCTATAAAGGTGTTGAAAAAGAAAAGATATTCTAGTTAATGATTTGAAAGCCATCTTTTCCATATTGTAAAGAAACAGAGACAATTTATAGTGTATTAAAAGTAATGCAAATAAAGATTGGTGAACATATTTTATGAATTTTAAGGGCATTTTAATATATTTTTATTGGAAGATTTTGGGAAATTTATAAGTACTAAATTATATTCTTATTTTTCTCTATTTTACATGTAAATGTCATACCAATATGCTAATGCACATTTTACACAGGTATAGTCTTAATAATTAAAGTAATTTGAAAATCATAAGCTTTTAGTATGTCACAGATTCATATGAATTGAAAAACAATATGATCTCTTAGGCAGTCTTTCTGTTAGAGGTTCATTGAAAATTTCAGAACACTGTAATAGAAAAATAAACAAAGAAAGAAAAATTCATCATCATTTCTTGAGTATTGTACAATGCAAATTTTATCAATTATTTTCTAAGGCAAAACACAAACCCCTCACTTAATAAACATGATAAATTAATATAAAAGATAGACTGCAGGCCAAAGACAAAAATGAAGGAACTTGAATTATTTTTACTGGTATTCCTGTGCAACTGTGTAACTGACATCACAAATTCATCAAACATATTCACTCTTTATATTTCCTTTCTGTTTGAGAGACTGCACTCTTGATATATTGAATAGATTTATTCCCCCACAATACTAAAATTATACATCAAATTCATTTTATTAATATTTCATATTAACGTGTTATTTTTCAGAAAAAATGCTCTAATATTTAAAAATTGGAAACATAGTATCTAAGTTTCAAAAGAAAGATCAGAAATTCCAGTTAGAAGATAATTGTCTTTATAGTAGCAAGGAAGGAGAAAATCAGTTTGGTATGATATGTATAGCTGTGAGCCCAAGGAATAGGGGGGATGTTTCATGTTAGGAAGAAATACAAAGGGTCTAAATTTCCTGTAATTCAAAACCTCAGTAAAGTTTATGATTGAATTTAATCATCTGAACACCAAAAAATCTTTAGCGGAGGGGATCATGTTTATACTTTAAGAATAATTACAGACTTCACATAACATTACAACTCTTTGATATACAACATAAAATATGCTGAATAAAATTCAAAAACTCTTTCTTAAAAATTGTGATTGGCTATTTTGCATTAGAAAAATAAAATAAAGTTTAGGACTACAGAATATGAGAATTTTTAAAAAGATTCATCAGCTATTTCAGTGTTCTTCAACTGAGAGTTAAATCAACTTTAGGAGAATCTGACAGTCAAATCAAACTCAACGGAATGTTCTAGCTTTTTGTTTAGTTTAGTGTGGCCTTATGTTTACAGTAATCACAGTCAATGGCCTTCATATTATATTTTAGCCTTCATATTATATTTTAAAATGCCTTGTATGCACACAAAGCAATCAATGAACCCATGAAAGAAAATAATTCAACATGAATTCAACTAAAGAAACAAGGAAGGCCAGGCATGGTGGGACATACCTATGAAGCCAGCTACTCAGAACACTGGCAGGAGGTTCTTAAGTTCTAGGTTAACCTCAGCAACTTAAGAGAGATCTTATCTCAAAATAAAAATTAAAAAGACCTGGGGATGTAGCTCAGTAGTAAATACCCCAGGGTTCAATCATTAGAATGAAAATAAGAGGGAGAGAGGAGACATAAAGATTTTGATATTAAATTATTAGACACAAAATGTAACTGAATTATTTTAATATGTATAAAGAACACATATGTGGCAATTGATTTTATGTGTGAATTTGATTGGCCATTGAATGTCCAGATAATGTATATATGAAGTATCTCTGAAGGGATTTCCAGATGAAAATAGCATTTGAATTCATGGGTTCAGTAGAGTAGATTGCTCTCTCCAAAATTGGTGGACATCAACCAATCTGTTGAGGGCCTGATTAGAACAAAATAGAGGAGAGAGGAACCCACTTTGTTGGATTTCTCTGACTACTAGAAATAAGACATCTCATCTCACCTGTCTTGGCTCTCAAACTGGAATTTATACCTTGGACTCTCCTGGTTCACAAGTCTTCAGATTTGGGTTGAATTGCACCACTGAATTCCCTGCATTGCCAGCTGCAAGAGGGCAAATTATGAAATATTTCAGCCTTCCTAATTTTTTGACCAATTCCTCATAGTAGATTTCTCTCTTTCTTTCTCTACATATTTATATATCAGAGTATGTCTACTACGTGTGTGTGTGTGTGTGTGTGTGTGTGTGTGTGTGTGTGTGTGTGTACACGTGCATGTATGTGTCTGTCTGTATGTATTTAGTGATTCTGTATCTTTGGAAACTCTGCTTAATACAAAAGGCAAACATAAAATTACTGTGCTTTTCCTTTATATGACTTGCTCCAACTTCAAGTTCATCATGTGTTGGCTTGATATCTCTCACCAAAATTTGGAAAACTGTTATCCTTTGTCTTCAAATACTATTTCTGTTCCATTTGCATTTTATCTTCTTTAGATTTTCTAATTGCTACTATGACAAATCATTCACTATATCTTCCATATCTCTTGTATATTCTTTTAATCTCTCCATGCTTCATTCTGAGCTGTTCTTCTGCTGTATTCTTATTTTCATTTTTTTCTATCTCCTGCCTGATGTATTAATCCCACCACATAGGTTCTTAATTTGTATTGCTTTTTAATTTTCAGCTTAGAATTTCACCTCATTCTTTTTGGAAGATTAAGATATCTGACCAAATTCTCAACCTCCTCATATTTTATTGAACATATTAAGTATAGTTTTATGTTTTTTTTAACTTGATCTGATGCCTTCCTTATCCAGATTCCTTCTGAGTCTATTTCTCATATCAAATGTCTTGCTAAATGTGCATGATTATTTTTGATTGAGTGCTCGACACTGTAGATAAAAAAAATTGCAATGGAGCATAGGAGAAATAGACAAACTCTAGATAGGGCAGAGGGATTGGAGGGGAAGGGAGGGGACATGAGATTATAAATGATGGTGGAATGTGATGATCATTATTATCCAAAGTACATGTATGAAGACACTAATTGGTGCAAATATACTTTGTATACAACCAGAGATATGAAAAATTGTGATCTATATGTGTAATAAGAATTGTAATGCATTTCACTGTTATATATAAAAAATTCAAAAAAATTGTAGAGATAATTTGAGTTTTGTAGGAAATGTTCTTACAGGATATTATTATTTTCTTCTTCCAGGTGGCTAAGGCCAAAGGTAAGCTCAACTCTAATTAATCAAATTTACTTTTGAGACAGCTTGAAGCTGTGCCTCACTTTATAAAGGATGGTTTATCTACTTCTTTAATACATATTTAAGGTATTGCACTTTGGCTGTCAGGTATATCAGTACCACTCCATGGTACATCCTTATGTCCAACTTTTTGTCCTTTTTCCTGTAAGTCCATTCAAAGGTTTTTTTTCTAAAACTGCTAAGTAAACTAGAACCCTAAATGCTTAAAAAAAAAGTTAATCTTTTTTGTTTTATTTTTGTTTTTTTTTTTTTGCTTTTCCTTCACAGATCTTGCTTTGTAAGTCTTTATTTCCTTAGTAGCTACATATATTAACAACATATATTTTCAATATGCTTTTTCCAGCTTTTCTACTTATTCTCTTTGTGTGGTTTTGTTCAGATTACCAAAATTACTATTGCAGAAAAGTGAACTCTGATAACTTGTCTTTGTATCTGAAAATCAGGCACTCTAAGATTTCACTATGGTTAAAGTGTCTGTTTTAGTTAATTACATTTTCAGGTTTTAAAAGTCTATAGGCAAAAAACGTCCATACTTTTGCTATGAGTTATTTATTTATTTTTGCTACATGGAAAACTAAACAATATTTTTGCTAATGTAAATTGATGAATCAGTTGAAATATAGACAAGTTCTACTAACTTTCACTGTTGACATTTCAACCCAGGTCTACTGATTGGTTTCAACAGAAAAATGTGTGCTCCAACATCTTCTGCTGACCTCTTCATTTTCTTAAAAACCAATTTACTTGCAGATGGGGACAGAAAGGCATGGTGTGCATACTGGTGAGAATTATGAAACAAAGATTAATGAATGGTGCTTGTCAAAGATTTGCTGAAGTCAAGTATTTTGCACAGGCTGCCTGATACAGCAGTCATGCATTCATTCAGTCTGTAGCGTTTAGGACATAAAAATGGAATCATGCCAGATGAGTGAGCTAAAGAAATGTGAGTGCTTGAATGGTAGCAATGTACCCCATATACTTCAACTTAATAAAGCCTGGCAAGTCACCCTTTTTAGACCTCATTTTTTTCTGTGTCAGCTGAATATGAGTAACATTTCTAAGAGATAAAGTATAGAAGTAGTATGCAAATACTTCAGTCTAATTTACTCAACTTTCTCTTGAGCTTTCCAAGCATGAGCGTGCCATCATACCAGTAGACAACTTAAGATAAATTAGTCTGTGTTTAAAAGAAGATTAACTATAGATATGTCTAAAATGGTAACTTAAATTGCAGTTATAATTCATGGTACCAGCATAATAGACTTAATATTTGCAGAAGTTAGATGAGTCATTTTGAGAACATTGGAAAGTAAGATTTTTAGTTTGCATTGTAGTAGTTTGATCTCTGTTTTACATACATAAAGAGAATTGCATTCTAATTAGCCTCCAATTAAAATATTATTGGCTTAGTTTGGGAATCAACCTCCTATATACCTTGGTTGTCAGTTACTACTCTAATTTTCAAGCCCTAAAAGATTCATAATATATCCTGAAATATGATTTCTTTGAATTACTAGGGTAACTCATTTGTTACTAGAGGAACTCATTTGTTTATCTTGAGTAAAAAGCAAAATTTCAAGAGAACTAGATTTTAGGTTATTCCATTTTAAAATATTTATTGTCCATGTGTAGAGACACATTCAGTTTCTGTTTAGATGTTTTATGTAAGTCAAAACAACTTTATGTTAAATAAAAATATATAGCCCATTATTTCAATGTTAAATTTAGTTTGGTTGAATGTCTTATTTATTCGATATTTAAATATTAAAAATAAACGTGTAAGAAAAATGGTGAGAGCAAAATTCTAATTGTATCTGATACTATTATAAAATACTGCTGATAGATTTCCTTTTTTATTAATGCTATAGGTTGATAATTGATGGTATCTTCAGTGATTAGAAAATAATCAGTGGTACTGTTTTAATAACTCCTCTTTTCTCCCCTTATTTTACTTTATGTATGAATTAAGAAAAAGTTGCAATCATAAATATACATGAATAAATACATACACACATATAATTTCTCATAGGTTTTCCCTAAATGAATATAATGTTAGTCAAAAAAATATTTTAGATTAAAAACTCAAAACAGTTGAAATTTCTGTTGGCCAGTATTGGATCAATTTTATTTATTTAAAATATTCATAAATATTTTGTAATATAGGAACCATAAATTTAGTAAGTTAATTAGTGACACTGCATTTTCAATTTAGAAACAAGATATGGCAGTGAACATCAGAAAGTACAAAACTACATGATAAGCCAAAAACTACTGGCAATCAAGTTCACAGCACAGTTAACCATGAGAGAACGTCCATTCTAATCTGACAGGAAGCCAAGATATACAGCTGAACATTGTAACTCAGAAACCTAGTTTCCTAAGTTTTATATGAAAAATGCAAATGTACACAAACATGTTTAAAGTGATTTATTTGTTTATCCAATTGCCAATCATTCATGTCTACTATCTGGGAGAGAGACTCATATGGATTAAAAGAAGGGAATAGCTCAGTGTGGTATTTAAAGTATAACAATATAACTGAAGGTGATTTTTTTTTTATTTCAAAGAATGGAAACAGGGAAGGGAATTGCTTTTATTTCTTATCTCATTGAATGGCAATTCCATTCATCAAGTCTTTCAACTATAATCCTGTCAAAAATACCTCACGTATGTCTCTAAAAATCTGTTCTCCGTCCCCTCTCATTGTTGCTCCCTCAGTTTCGCCCCTCATATCTGTCACTCAAAATATTGTGAAGCAACCTTCTTGCTGATTTTTATATAACCAGTTTATCTAGTTCTATTTGATTTGTCATGCAGTCACCTCAGTTATTTCCCTTAAAATGCAAATAAATCATCTACTCACCAGTGTTAAAACTACTTTGCTCCTTGCACATATAGGACAAAATGCATAACCATAGAGAGGCACAAACTACAGCCTTATGTTTCACAGCACAACTCTGATCTACATTTCCTATACTTATTTACTACCTCTCACTCTAATCCTCCCACCCTGTCTCTTATGTTATAGTCCATGAAACATTGTCCCATATCCTAGGCATGGTAGCTTGCCTAATAATCAATCCCACAGCTTTCATAGATTCCCCCCACTATATAGAATTGTGGACCGCCAGCTGAAGACACTCCATAAGTGAAGGCTGAGCTTGAATATTGATTGCTTTTTAGGACATTATTTACAATGTCCAGATTCTATAGTTTGGCTCATAAATGTACCCCAAAGCCTATATGATAAATGCATGGTCCCCAGAGCTTGGCACTACTGGAAATTTAGCACTAGGTGGAAACTTCAAGAGGTAAGATAAGGTAGAAGGCTTTTAATTAATTGTTAACAAAAACTCTAAAAAGTTTCTAATTTCAGAAGTTTCTCAAGTTAAAGAACATATTAGAAAAATAAATGAATAAATAAATAAAACAAAACAAAACAAAATGAAAACTAGAAATTCCAGTATTTCACCAATTCGTGAGTTTACTTGTTCTTTTGTTAGCTTTTTTCCTACAAGAAAACAATAGATATTTTTCAATTACTGTCTCTTAGGATAAAAATATAGAACATATATTTAATCTTTGAACTTATATTGGCATACTAGAGGCCACAAATCACAATTGGTGGTAAAGGAAGGAGTATTTTACTTCAGCAGGCAGAATTCCATGCTAGAAAATAAATGAATATTTAAGAAAATATATGACTGTGAACAAATTTGACTCAAAAGTTTAGTCCTTCTATCTTTCTCACAGCAGTTAACACTAAAGTGTTTAAATAGGCTTGGTTAGTAAACAAAAAGCACCAAATAAGAATTTATAACTTACATGTAAATACTGTTTTTTACTACATTATCTTTCTCAACAGATATATTTACTTGTTTAGCAAACACTTGTTTTTACCTCACTCATAGGAAACATAGCCCTAAAAAGATAAATGGTAATGTACCCCAATTGAGCTATTGTGAATTGTGTTGCTCTAACAGTGATGTGGCTGTGGGTCACTGTAGTAGGCTAATTCGCAATAGCTAAATTGTGGAGCTAACCTAGATGCCCCTCAATAGATGAAGGGATAAAGAAAATATTGTGTATATACACAATGGAATATTACTACTCAGCTTTAAGAGAATAATATCGTAGCATTTGTAGGTAAATGGGTGGAGTTGGAGAATATCATGCTAAGTGAAGTAAGCCAATCCCAAACACCAATGGCCGAATGTTTTGTCTGATAGGTGGATGCTGATCCATAACGGGGTTGTGGTGGGGTACATGGGAAGAATGGAAGAAATTTGGATAGGGCAAAGGGGAGGGGAGGGAAAGGAGCTGGTAGGGGGTAGGCAAGATGGTGAAATGAGATGGACATCATTATTCTGGGTACATATATGAAGTCACAAATAGTGTGATTCTACTTTGTGTACAACCAGAGAAATGAAAAGTTGTGCTCCATTTATGAATGGAAATCCATTCTGCTTTCTTGTATAACAAATTAGAACAAATAATAAATAAATAATTTTTTAAAGTGGTAAAGTACTTTGAACTTGCATTTTTTTTTAAATTTATTATGGTAAGGTAGAAAAAGACCATGCTCTCAACAAACTAAAATGAACTGTGAAAAAAATGATTTTCATATATACGGATACAGATATAAACATAGATACATATAGAACCCAGATATAGGTACATATACATACCTCATTCCAAAGGAGCACAAAGGATAGAACGAAATTTTCAATACAAAACTATAACTCAAAATTAATAAAGCAATGATTTTTACTTCTTATCAATTTGTTTTATTCATTGTTATAAATATAATCATATTCAAAGTTTGGGTTACTTAAGTTAGCATTATTTTAAATTCATTTTCCATGGTGCCATTCATGCTTCATTAAAATTTGTTTTTAGTGTGGAAATATTGTAGATAATGCTCTCTCTCTCTCTCTCTCTCTCTCTCTCTCTATATATATATATATATATATATATATATATATATATTTGTTGTTGTTGTTTTTAAACATTTATTTGTATTTCTAAAATGAAGTTAGAAGGAAAATTCATATGCTTATATAGAGAATAGATTTTAAATACACATGTGCAGGTTTGAGTGATTTCCTTTATATATAAATTAAAGAAAATTTATAAATAACATATATACCTCCTGGTACATTAAGCATTCTAGAATTAACACATGGAAAGGTGCACTATTTGAGGAAAGAAAGTGATCCAAAGCAACAAAGACCTTTTTTCTTCTACCTTGGGTGATGTACTTAAACTCTAATACTTCATGCTCCTTTTTGTAAATGAAGGTAGCAAGGATCTACTTTACTGTTTTGTTTATCTTTGATAATTAATTTTTTAAATGTACAAAAGGGCTTTACTGTTTTACCTAGTGTATAATATAAGACCAAGACATTAGAAACTGAGCACAATTTTTATTCACCCAATCTATTCCTAACACTTATCCTTTTTTATTTGTAAAATAACCTATTGCTTTCTCTCTCTCTCTCTCTCTCTCTCTCTCTCTCTCTCTCTCTCTCTCTCTCTCTCTCTGTCTCTAGCTGGGGATTGAATCCAGGGCTACCAACTGTGCTATACCCTTAGCCATTTTTTCTTTTTATTCCAAAATAAGTATATATATATATATATATATATATATATATATATCATCAAGAATTTGGAAATACAGTACAAAAATCCTAAATATCCATCATGCAGTTTCTTCTCACTGCTTGCATCTTATCAGTACAGTGCAAAGTAAAAATTAGGAATTTGACTTTAGAGTTAAATATCATTTTATCACGTGTGTGAATTAGTATGATTATCAACAGTCAAGGCTGAGAACTATTACATCATCTCAAAGATTTCCTGTGGTGCTCCCTAGTTATAATCTGACCCATCCTCTCTCAGCCCATCATTACAATTCCTATTGACCACTAATCTTCTCTGTGTCTTCATACTTTGTTATTTTGAAAATATTTTATAAGTAAAAACATTATAAATGTAACCTTCGAGATTGAGCTTTGTTAACTTGGTGTATTGTCTTATGTATTGTGATTTGCCAAAACATATTTCAAGCAGTAATCATACTTTTTATTAAGTTGTATTCCACTGTGTGTATGTATCATAGCTTGTTTAAATATTTAACTATTCTCCCATTAAAAAACATGATCAGTTCCAGTTTGGGGCTGTTAAATCTAAAGTTGCCAATGGACAATCATGTACATTTTTGTGTAGTCATACATTTTTGTGTCTCTGGAATAAATACCCAGAAACACAACTGCTGGTAGATGTATGCTTTTTTTTTTTATCAAGAGTGAATGTAGAATTTTACATTTCCCTCATGCATTGTTTGTTATTGATACTACCATCTGTTCTAACAGGTATGCAATTGTGCAGAAGTATAGCATGTCTTGTGATAACAACAAAGTCCTGCTTGCCAGGTGAGCCCTTGGTTGGTACCTTTAGTATTGGGTTTTGAGAGGATTCTCACCATGAGAAGAATGGCTTCTTGTACCTAAACTGTACAATTTATGTTGAACACCTGTTTTCCTTCTGGGAGCCTAGAATTTTGATACTTGTTAGAAAATACTTATATGACCAACTCTCAACAAAAACCCTGGGAACTGAGTCTCTAATGAGCTCCCCTGATAAATAACATTTCACATCTATTGTCAAAACTCATTGTTGGAAGTCCTGAGTGACTATAACTGGGAGAGGATTTGGGGAAGGAAGCTTACTCCTAATTTATATGAGAATTCTACCTGTTTACAGAATTCTCTCTGCTGATTTTTCTTCCTATCATATTTGTGTAATAAATCTTAGCTCTGTGCAAGAATATACTGAATCCTGTAAGTCCTACCAGTCAAGGACCATCTGGCAGTGCTCATGAGGACATCTTACACAATAGTGATTGGTACCTTCTGGTAATAATATCTTAGGCCCCTCCCTATAGGCTTGTGGGACTAAGTACATTTTCATACGCTCATCTGATATTTGTATATCATCTTTGGCAAAATATCTCTTCCTGCTTTTTGTCTTTTGTTTCTTTTTGAAATTGGACTTATTATACAGTTGAGTTTTAAGAGTTCTTTATAATTTATATATAATTCATTTTTCAGATATGTTATTTGTAAGTATTTTCACCCAGTCTGTTTTTCTTTTTCATCCTCTTAACAAGGTTTTTTTAAACAAAAGGTTTATATCATTTTGTAAACAAGTTACTGATTTTTTATATGTGGTTTAGGAAATATGTTATATCTAAAATATCTCAATAAGTTCTATCTCAGAAGGATGAGCTCATATGTTTTCTTTTAAAAACTAGTTTTCATTTTATATTTAAATATATGTTTCATTTTAAGATATTTTTATATAAATTTTGAATCTTGGGTAAACATTTGGAGCTAATGGAGATCTAGTGCCTCCTTCTTCATTTGTTGAAAATATGATCCTTTATACATTTTAATTCCTTTAATACCTTGGTCAAAAAAAGCTTCATATCTATAATTATTTCAAGATAATTCTATTTCTCTACTCTGTCCTTATTATCAGGTAGGATGATTTCTTGTAATTTATTCTCCTTTCAAAAAATTGTTTAACTCTATTAATTCCTTCACCTTGAAATATAACTTTTAGAAGGATATTGTCTGCATTGATGAAAAAAATTGCTGATATTTCTTGTAACTTTGATAAACCACTATGACAATTTAAAGAAAATTTGCATTTTTTATATTTAGTATTAAATCCATGAACATAGATTATCTCTCTACTTTTTGTATCTCCTTTAATTTATTTTATCAGAATATTGTAGTTTTTATTAAATAGGTCTTACACACATTTTGTTAGATTTATGTCTTCCAGTATTTCTCTTTTCTTGAGTATTTATAGATGATGTCTGTAAACAAAGCTTATTTTTGTATAATTGAATTGTATCCTTAACATTTGCTAGATGCAGTAATTTGTTCTAGAAATTTGCTTTGAAGAATTCTTTGGCAGTTTTTACAAAGACTATCATCTGTGAATAGGGACAGGCTTCTTTCTTTCTGATCTGTCTAGGTTTCATTTTCTTTACTTATGGTTTTCAAAAGTTTTCTTGTTTCGTAATTTTCAGAAGTTTCATTATCATGTCCTGGTATTATTTCCCTAGGTTTGTGCTCTTTGAGGTTTGCTTCAAGTTTTTGAATCTTTTGTTTTGTATCTTTTCTGAAATATGGAATATTTGCAATCACTATTTCTTTGATAACTTTTTTAGCCACACCTCCCCTGACTATTTCTGGGATGTAGACACTTGTCATATTTTTCTTATTGTTCCACAAGATTCTTAAGTTTTGTCAATTAAATTCCAGTCCATTTACTTTTGTAAAGTAAATGTATAATTTAAAATTGTATAACTTCTATTGTGTTATCTTCAAGTTAACTGATATTTCTACCTCATACATTTTGTTAAGCACTTCCATTGAGTTTTAATTTTCTCAGTTATTCTTTAGTATTTTTATTATAAAATTTACATTGGTTTTCTACTTATAATGTCTATTTCCTTACTAATATTTTCTGTTTCGTTGTGGAGATTTACAATTTTTAATTAGTTTTATTCTTGTTCACACTTACTTGTTGAAATATTTTCATGTACTTGTTCAAATATTTTATGTTACATTAAAAGCCTTGTAATATATTTTGTCATATCTGCCATCTGATATTGACATCTATTAATTTAATTTTTCATTCAAGTTGAATCTTGGGGGGTATTATGACAAATGATTTTCAGTTGAAAACTGAATATTTCGGATATTACGTGCTAAGATTTACATAGATCAAATCTTAGTGGGAAAAGGTGGGAGGACCTCATTTTCAGAGGATAAGGGCAGAGAGGTACAGGTTATCTAGAAGGTCTGCATTTGCTCCAGAGTAAGGGAATAAAAGTTCTGCCTCTCAGCTTTCCTTCTTAGACTTATCCCTATTGTGGGTGTTGGGGTACCCATTCAGCCTGGTGTTGGAAACCAAGGCATTGTACTCATGTCTTACCATTTACTACTCAAGGAGGAAGTGGCACCATGCCCCCCCATCATAGTATATAGTTGTAATATAAAAATAAAAAATATTTCTTTCTTGTTTGGCTGTGATTTTTCCTGATATATTATTATACTCCCCTCCACCACCCTTTTGTTTTGTTTTATTTTGTTTTGTTTCATCTGCAAATATTAGCATGTAGTGGTTGCTAGCTTTTCTACTACCAAGTCTGGGGAAATGAGGCAAACAATAAAATTCAATGAACTTATTATCTTGTTATTCTTTCCAATTCAAGGGTAATAGCTATTCTTTTCTCTCTCCATCTCTGAGAGTATAAATTTATATTAAATATAATAATGAAAGTTTTTAGTTATAACTAATAGAAGGAATACAAAAAAGTACTTCTATTCCATATTTTCTTAAGCAAAAGGTTTTAGTAAAGAGTAAATTAAATAAATTTAATCCAGTAGTAAAATATACTAAGACAACTAATAATTTTTAGTACCTCACTCTCTTATCTAGACAAATATTCTAAAAATAAATTTAAATTCTTATTACATAAGAGGAGAAATTGTTTCTTCAGTAATGGTATGATGTATATTAATTTAATACATTAGTCAATCATATGAATAACTTGCAAAATGTTTGTAAGAAATTAAAACATTGACTAAATAAAACTCATATTTTTCTGCACAGCACTTGTATGGACTTAATTATTTTGAAATTTTTGGTTCAAGTTCTGAATTTCTGTTTCTTAACATAATTACTAAAAAGGAATTCTATCAACTAGTTTAACTGCCCTATTGTTTTCCCATCTGTCCTTGACATTTAGGTGGATTTTCAGAGAATGAAATAACATAACATTTTGTAAAAGAGAAAAAAAAGATGAAAACAAAGAAAGTGATAAGATTACAAACATAAGCATGTTCTAATTCTATGTTCTCTGTCATGGTTACTAGCTTGAAATCTTCAGTCTACTGTTGTGGATATACTCACAAGTTAAGCCATTCCATGTTGCAATTCATTCACAATGGTACAAAATAAGAAATTTAGTGGTGGATTAAAGCATGATCAATTTAATAGACTCTTCATTCCTCTTTCTCTATTGAGTTACTAAACTTTGTACTTCTGTTACAATTTCAAGGACTTGGCACAAACAATGTTGGTTGAGAATTTCAAATTTTCTGTTACCTAATTTTCCTACTGTTTCATCACAAACTTCCTGCCTACACACCATCTTTTCATTTGTATTTTTGTGTCATTTCATTATTATTATACTAAATGTTACCATTTCAAAGGCTTTTCTCAGAACTTTGAGTTTTAGAAGAAAATGTACCATATAAATCTAACAGGCAAAGCCACTATTGAAAGCCAATAAAAAAAAACCTCCAGAAATTATTAAAGATTCCACAGACAGAGAAATTTATCCTTGATATCCCATTTCTTTATCTTTTTACTGCAGTGGAATCACTGAAATCAATATATCTGTAATGAATCGCATTTGGTCCATTCAGAATAATAGCCATGACAGAGAAGTGAGTAGCTTCTAAAACTTGTCAAATCTGTTCATGCCTTGAAACAATGTGCACAGAATTTTAACAAGAGTTTTTTTAATTTATCAAATTTATAAAAATGAATGGTAGAGCTTTTGATGAATTCACACATAGATGCTAATAGACTCAATAACTTAAAATTAAATTGCACAACACAGTCACAATATACTTAAAGGTCATGCATTTTGCTCATTTGGGACTCAGAAATATCAGGATCAAATAAAGATTTAGAAATATTGGAGACAATAGTTTTATAATGAAGATTTAAGCTTGGAGATACTAACATGTAATTCATAAAGAGCATAATGAACTTTTAGATCAGCTTGGAATGAGCATGTAACTATGTAAGAGAAGATGGACAACATGGGGCAAAAATGGTTTGGGGATTTTTCCATGTTTCTTCTATGTTGGCTGTGTCAATTTATTTGAAATCACACGTCATATGTGTATATTTATAAGAAATTAAAAGACAAGGCAATAAAAGAATAATATACTAAATACATGCTAGGCACTATATAGGGCATTTTATACAAACTATATAATTTAATACTCTGAATTTCCATGAAGTTTGTAAGTAATTCCTGACCTGTCCCTGATTTCTTAGAAATTGCTTTGTCTGCAGGCCTTGTTAAAAATACAGCCATAATGCTCATGAATTATATCAGGTAAGTCTAATTGCTTTATCCCTTATTATATTTCATTCATTTAGAATTAGGTCCCTTATCCAAGATCAGCCAAAATATACAGTACCAGAATAAAAACTTTCTAAACCCCAGAAGTTCCTTCTGATAGGAATTTCAGCTGGATAAAGGGAAATAATATACCCATAGATAATTATATTAATGAATCTATAGTCAGAAGACAGAAACCTCACCGGTTACTTGAATAGACATTAAATGAATATAGAGAACTTAGGTTGCTTAAATGGCAAGAAGAAAACATCAAGTCTGTCACCCCTGAAGTGAAACAGCTACATCTCCTAGAGCAGAGAACAAAAAGAAAGTTCAAATTATTAAGACTTAGAAAATTCAACAAAGCCCCACAAAACTGAAAATCTGACTTCTGAAGAGGAAGTGTTGGCTAACTGGTGCACAAGTTTCTGGCCTTGCAGGAGGAACCTTAATGGTCTGGTATTCAGATCTTTAATAAAAGGACTCTAACCTGTGAGACTGGTGTCTAAGAATATGACATGACCAGGCTGGTACTGTACATTTTCAAAAAACTACAAGCTTGATTCACCAGCTGGTACAGAGAAAATGCTGTCACTGGTGTTAAGCATTACTAGGGTGATGCTCAGGAAGTAAAAAGAAGATTGAAAGCAACAAAGGATGAACAAATCCCTTCTTCCTCTAGTCTTCCACTCTGCCTCTAACACTCCATATTGACAGTGAGCCAGCTATCAAAATAGATAAGTAGCTTTTAGAATCTCAGCTCTACAAAAGAGAATATAGAACGATGTGTTTGGTTTAAAAGATTAAAAAAAAACTAATAACTGTCATATTGTGTTCTTTTGGCTATTTTGCTTTCATTTAAGCTCCTATATACTTATTTTGACTTTCATGCAAAACAAAACAACAAAGTTTATGCCTAATAAGATGTAACTAACTTTCATTCAAAAGAAGATCTTCTTACAGTGTACTGAAAAAAGAAAATGTAAAATTCCAACATTATCGTATCTGAATTTGGAAGACCGTCACATTATTGATTTCTAATTGATGAAAATTTGTGCTCAAATTCAGTCACAGTCTTTTATATATAATTTGTTCCCTGAATTAAAAATTCAAAGTAAATTTTAAATTACAAAATCAATCTTTTATAAAAGTTAGATAAAATAATAAGGGGAAGAAAAAGGAAAATCATGTGCACATATATATGCACATACATATACAACAAGGAAGGAAGGAATATATAAATATATAAAGCAAGACATTTCTCATTTCTGTAACTAGTCTTGAGGACATAGTTGATATTTTCAATTTTTAAATTTAACATATTTTATTTTATTTTTCTTTCATCCTTAATACATAGGCTTTAAACATATGGTATATTTATGATTTTTTTTTCTAGAACTCTTTCCATGTTTCTTTGTCTTCAACTGATCCACTTAAATATTTTTTCTTAGTGTAGTATTCTTGAATCTTCACTGTCAAACATCTGAAGTTTTAGCATTCTCTCTTTATTCCATTGTTATATTTTCAGACATAGAATTATTATAGTCATTCTAATTCATTTTCTAGTTTCCATATTATAGTCTTTCCCACCCCAGTGTTTTAGTCGCAAGCAATATTTCCTTTGGTCATCCAAATCAATCACTCCAGTGAGAAGAGGAATCATTTTGCTTACCTGTTAGTAGTTTAGCAGCATGGAAAGCAGCAAAGGACCAAGTGACAGTCTCAAGTAGCAATTTAATAGAACCATGGCTGTTTCTCAGGGGGAAACATTCTTCCTTTGGTGGGAGTTCCTATGAAACAGTGCAGATCAAAGTTGAAGGGAAGAAAAGCAATAATTCTGTTACTGAATTTGTTTTCATAATAGAAGCCACTCTCACCACCACTCTTTGATTCCCAGGCTTTATGTATTCTCTGTATAACAAAAAAGAGCATTGGTTGATCAATGGTCTAAAACATACAGTAAATGCTGCACACAAAGATCTCTATCATTTGAAATGCCCCCTCCAAAAAAAAAAAAATACTAGTACTCTAATAGTCTTTGATATACCCTTCTTTCAATAAATTTGGGCAATAAAATAAGATCAATAAATTAAAATTTCATAGGCAAGAGCATTTTGTTGCTCTTGTTTTGTTATGAAATAAGTGTCTACCAGAATCAAAATTGTAAAAAAAAAATCATGATTATAAATAAGGCATTCTATAAATATATGGCAGGTGGTGTTGGCAGAAGTATGGGGAAGAGGGTAAGCCAATCCATATCCAGAAGGCCTGTCTGTTCTAGTGAGGAGACAACTTTCTCCCCTTCACGATGGAAATAGTCCAATGTCATAATCCTGATACTCTATGGATGTTTGATCATCCCAATGATCACCCTGTGCCGATGTTCACTTTTGGGTTTTGCTGTTGGCAGCTAAGAACTCAGCTTTAAGAAGGTCAGTTTAGCATTGGGAGAGGGCATCCATGTGGATATGCTCCATCCAAACCCATTATGGTTAGTATGGAAGTATTGAGCAAGAATTGTATGGCTGGGAAAACAACCTGACAGAAATCCATAAAATGTGTCATTCAGTCAACCTAAGAATACTTTCTTCAGTGAATAACCTTTAGTAAACATTCAAATGTTTAGTTTCAAACTCTGCACCTGCTTGGAGAGATCCATCTACACACGTTTCTTACTCAAACTTATCTGTTTTCTAGTGTTATTCTTTATAAGTTCCTAAACTTCCAAGAAAACCATTAGCACCTTCCCACACATCAATGCAGGTTTGTTCTTTTGGCAATTCCTTAGCCCAGACAAGGTGATAAGTCAGAAATAATATTTGAAATTCTAACAATTAGAGAAATTCTTCTGATATGTTTCTTGAATGCAATCCCCAAGGGAAGTTATAATGGATGGTTGGTAAATAAGCCTGGACTTTTAACTCCTTAGCCAAAATGGTCATAGTGAATGCCCCAAGGGGACCTAAGTATAGATTGAGAAAAACAGGCAGTACAACAGAAACTTTTGTGAAAGAAATTTGAGCCATATGTTCATTCAATTTACATATGCCTTCTAGATTTCTTCAAGCTTTAATTCTTATGTGTAATTTTTCTGCTGCTGACTGCTGCTGCAAAAGCCCAAAGGTATGGTTTTCTCAGTCAGATAAAATCACAGGTTACACAAGACACATGTACCACAGTTAGACATTCATTGTATTCTACAACCTTATAGCAAGCAAGAAGCTATGTCTCAAAGGACAGAATAGTTATTTGAAGAAAAAAGGCAAACATTTCTCAAAAACCTTACAGGAATTCATTTTGATTCTTCTATTGGTCTTGCTAGAGTCTCCATTAGAGCATCCCTATTTGCCACAGACTGTTTGAGAACAATCGATTCTTGTGGGTCTTAAGGAAAATTGGAAGAGGCGCTGATCTTCAGCCTAGAATTACTGTTGAACCATTGCTTGCTTTAGTTCTCATTAAAATCTGGTAGACTTAGTGATTATACAGTAGGTGGTTTGAAGTAGCACAACTTAAGTGGGTATATAATTCTCCCAAATTTAAAAGGCCCATCAAGCATTGTGTGTCCTTGCTGATGCAAACTATATCCACTTGTCTTTCATTGTGAATAGAATATCATAAGTGGCTTCATTCCTTTATTACTCTCAGAAACTTTTCCAAGTTGGCAGGCCCCAGCATAGTCATGACGTTTTATGCCAACTTCTGATCATATATATCTTATTAAGGAATCTAAAGTACTTACTTCTTCCTGTTTATAAATGTCAATAACCATAATGTTAATGAAATAATGTGAGGTTATTTAAAACATCAAAACCATAAAGAACTCTGTGGGTTACATATTGCAGAAAGCTGAGTCGAGATTTTTATTATTCCTTTTAGGCAAAAGCAATAGCTTTTGATAGCATTTTCAAATTGGTGGGTAGCCTGAATACACATTGTCTAAGTTAATAGCTGCATATAAGTTGCCCAGAGACGGATCGATTGGCTCTAGAACTACATCATTCAAGTGTAATAATTTGTATTCTCTAATATTTAGCCACCTTTTCCATGGTCAGATGATGCATGTTAAACAGTGCTGTGATAGGAATGATAACACATCTTTCAATATTCTGATGAACATCTTATTGCAGTTGGTCTTCTGTATTAATGAGCTTTTTTGTTGCTCTGGCTAAGAGAAGTGATAATAACAATTTTAGAGTGGAAAAGTTTATTTTGGGGGCTCAGGTTTCAGAGGTCTCAGTCCATAGACAGCTGACTACATTCCTCAGGATTCCAAATGAGGCACAACATCATGGTGGAGGGAAATGGCTCAAGACATCACACCAGGAAGCAGAGAGAGAGAGAGAGAGCTATGCTCATTAAAAACAGAATTATCTACCACAAAGGCCTGCCCCCAGGGGCGCACTTCCTCCAATCACACCCTATCAGTCTACAGTTACCAGTCAGTTAATCCTTATCAAGGGTCAATTCACTGATTAGGTTAAGGTTTTCATAACCCAATCATTTCCCCTCTAAAGCATTTTTCATTGTCTCACACATGAGCTTTTGGAGGACATCTTACATCTAAACCATATTGTTCTAGGTGTCCATGGGTTCCACATCTGTGAATTTAACCAATTGTGGATCAAATATACTTGAAAAAAAAAACTGTATAGAATATTTTTAGAATTTGTTCTTGTCATTTTCCCCTAAATCCTACATTATAGCATGTATTTACATAATATTTATATTTTTTAGTTATTATGTTAGTAATTATACTTGAAAGACCCTAGCCCAGTTATCCCAGTTACCTAAGGCCAAGATATGAAACCAAGATACCAGGCAGGCCATAAACAGGTTCAGGCGCCAGGCATGCTTTCCGGACAACCGGTTGAAGAACAGAGCACCCGCATCCTGAGGCATGAATGAATAAACCGGAACAGATAAGCAGGAACAGAAAGAATAGAATGCAGACCTGTGGTTTTTGGAATGCAGACCTGTACCCCCTAGGTGGCCTATATACTAGATTTAAACAAACCAATAAGAAACCTGTTGCTTCCCACGCGTGCAACCTGTCCCAAACCTTATAAAAATCTCGTTGTAACCCCAAGCCCGGTGTGCCAGTTCACCAAAGCTCCGGCTGAGGTTCTGCTGGGCACCCGCAGGCACCTGTGTCCCAATAAACAAACCTCTTGCTTTTTGCAGCCAGTGTTTCGTGTGATTCTCCTTGGACAGGGATATGGGGGTCTTTCATTGGACGGGGGTCTTTCATACTCATTAAAAATCTAAACATGATTTGAAGTATACAAGAAGATTACCTAAGTTATCTGTGAATATTATACCTTCTTATGTAAGGAACTTGAGCTTCTGTGGATTTTGGTATCCATGGGGAAACTCTAATCCATCCTCCACAGGTACCAAGAGAAAATAGTATTTACAATATCCTAGGAATGTGGTATTGCATTTGGACTACTATATTGAAAGTAAAAATAAGTTCTTGAGATTTTTGCCTTCACCTTTCTTCACGGAAATGATTTTATATCATTAGTCAGAGGGCAAATATGTGAATTTTTTCTAGTTTCCAATACCAGTATTTGTATTATATATTCAGAAAGTGAGGGTGACAAGCACAGATGAGACTTCAAATGTATTGTACTTTATGTAATGTAAGCTTAGGCCAAATCCCCATGTATCACCTGATTTAAATAAAATCTTCCTTTTGCTTGTGGAACATGAAGAATTATGGCATTTTTTATTCTTATGATTTGGCATCAGTATGGAGACAGTGCCTAGGCATTTCCAAAACACCTAAGTATTTACTTGTCCAAAATGTGTAGTCACTCAAGTAAATGGCTGCAATTCTCTCTGGCAAAAGCTTATGTGAAGATAAACGTAGAGAACATACTTTTAGCAGCATTGTAGGGTCTTTCCTCAAGGCAATATAAATATTCCTACAATACACATTCTTTTCATCTATAAACTGGCTTAGTTCAACAAACTGGATAAGCAACAATGAATAATTATTGTATCTCCTTGTTGTTATCATGCCTGGATTTTCTGTTGCATAGATCAAGTAAATCTTTAGTATTTTCCCTGTACACTCATTCAGAGAAAGAATATGATCACTTAAATATCTACAGTTACTTCTGTCAAATAAAACTTTCTTTTTTTTTAAAGAGAGAGTGAGAGAGGAGAGAGAGAGAGAGAGATTTTTTTAATATTTATTTTTTAGTTCTCGGCGGACACAACATCTTTGTTGGTATGTGGTGCTGAGGATCGAACCCGGGCCGCACGCATGCCAGGCGAGAGCGCTACCGCTTGAGCCACATCCCCAGCCCCAAATAAAACTTTCTATTTGCCACTTTTTTTCCTGCTTCACTTTTCAAGGAATAAAAGTAATCAAGCACTACTACTTAAGATTAAGTTTTCTGGAATCTAATCATCCTCTACTAATATAAGAAACTCATTTCCATGATATTATCTCTACCCTGTCTGTCCTACGAGGGACAGTTCTCACAGAAGTTGTTTCAAGGAGGCAGACACTCTATTTGCTAATATATTTATTGATATCTTTATAAATGAAGAGTTACCTGGGTCCTCTGAAGAAATGTATTGAGAGGATACATATGCACACCTCCTATGAAACGTCCACAACAATATTCTTAACATTTTAATTTTGGCAATTCCATTCTCTTTATTATTTAGGACAGGTACTTTCTTGAATCTCATTCTCATTAAATGAATATAAATTTTCGAAGAATAAGCCAAGCACACTATAACAAACACGTCCAGGTGCCCAAGTTGCCATAATAATTCAAAATTTGTGGTAATGGCACTAATTTTAATAAATTAAACCTAATTTGGTGTTTTATTCCATCTTTTAAATTTACCACTCTTAGAACATGTCACATTTCTTCTCATATAAATTAGCAAAATTTTAAAATTCTTTTGGCACATAAGGCATTTTGTCTTAAATAATTTATTCATACTTGCCTATTTATGAGTCTAGTGACAGAAAAGTGTTTCTTAGATAAATATTGGCATATATTTGCAATAAAACAGCAACAAATAATGTTCTTATAAGATTTTTCCAGCAAGAAGACACCTGATACTGGAGAAGTGAAGTTGCATCCATAGAGAAAGCATCTTCAGAGTTACTCAAATTTTGAGATCCTTAGTTTCTTTTTGGGTCCAAATAAACTTTTCTATTATGTTTTAGTTGCTCAGTCCTGACTCAGTCCCAACATTCATGTGAAAGAATGACAAGGCAGTGACTTCACTTCATATTATGATTCTGCAATTCAGACAATGGTAATTTTTGTTTTTGTCTTATTCTTTTTTTAAGTTGTCATGTCTCTTTTAATTTAGAATATTTTACATCTTTGTATTTTATGACATTAACATTTTTTAAATTTTTATTTATTTTTATCACAGTAAAGAAATTAATTTTATAGCAACAGAGGAGTGATATATGGAAAGAAAATGTACACATTTATAGATCTAATTGTCATAAGTAACAGACATGAATGATGGGCACATGGGGTTAAGGGGATAATTCTATGATCTGGGCCCACTTTGCTGACCCCCTACATTTATTTTTTTTTATTTTTTATTTTTTATTATTAGTTGTTCAAAACATTACAAAGCTCTTGACATATCATATTTCATACATTTGAGTCAAGTGGATTAGGAACTCCCATTTTTTACCCGGTATACATATTGCAGAATCAGGGCAATTTACCTGCAGCCTGCCTTATCATTTTCCCTGGCTTAAGTCAATAGGGTATGTTACATTCCTCAGTAAACATCCCATTATCTGCAGGAGAAATGCAAGCCTGAAATGCTGATAACAACACAAGTTACCTTGAAGTAGTCAGGAAGGCTTTTATGACCCTTACACAAACCAAATACCAAACCCAGGGAGACAAAGATAATTCCCCCTAAATACAAAATCTGTAAGAATAGGTTTCAATTAGAACTGGTCAGCATGGTCCAAAGTTGTCAAATGTGTTGTGGGGGTTTGAAAATCTGATGTCATTCTACTATCAGGCAAAAGTCAGGAGCTAGACCTGGTTGGAACTCTCTGGAAACTTTCATGTGATCTCCAAACTGGAGGGAGTAAGGATGCACCATCCACTCTGAAAGGACCCACTCTCTCCCTTGAGTGTTCCCTTTTCCCTCTTCCTATCCCTTCTTTTTAAGTTTTTTTTTAAAAAATTTAATCTAATTTGTTATACTTGAAAGTAGAATGTCTATTGGTACATCACATATACATGGAGTATAATTTATCATTTTTCTGGTTGTACATGATGTAGAATCCCACTGGTCGTATAGTTATGGTAGTCATAGTGTCTCTATGTGGTGATTATTGAAGCATTTCCGTATAATCAGTGACTCTATATCTCAGACCTTGTAGTAATTATTACATAGTTGAAAGATATAGCAGCTACCAGTCCTGCTGAACCATTGGCTTTATTAGGTACTTCAAGATAAGACAAATGATAATTGTTTTAGTTATGGTGATAATAAAATGTTAGGTATTACTAAGATTCTATTTCCTATTGTCAGAAGAATTTAGAGTTGCATAAAGACCAATAACCAGACTAATCCACTTCCCAAATAAGACCTGGTGGCTTATGTTCTGCAACCAATTTCTTATCAGTCAGGATCCAGTAAAGATGAAGAAACCACACCAGTTATATAAATGAAAGAACTCAAAACAAGAAGCTGTCAGCTAGGAGTAAAAATTTAATGACTTTTCTTAAAAAGGTACAAAGAATTCTAAGCTTTTACAAAGTTTACACTTAAATAATGTAGTTTCCACCCTATATTGCAAGTTTTTGTAGTGTCTCCAACTGAAAGAGTCTCTTATAACTGGCAAAGAAGAAATGTGGTTTACAGTGTTCAAGACTGAGTATCACACACACATACACACACAAAGATAGAGATAGGGTATTTGGAGTTGCGAGAAAATAAGTGTAAAAGTAGCTGAAGAGAAATAATTAATTGGGAAAACAACAAGCAAGTATAATAGAGCATACAATTGACAAAGAAAACAGTGACCTCTTTAAAACTGGCAATTTCCCACTGAAATTTTGCCAATTTCATTACCACATATATTCTTACAATAATCTCTATGCTCATACTTAAGGATATTTGAGTAAGTTCATTCCTTCTTAACCAAATAAAGTACACCTAAATTATACTTCAACACAAAGATAACAAGATGAGGAAGACCAAGTAACAAATAATGGACTTATTTTATTCTGGTAGAAATATTTAGTACTAGAAATTGAACATCCACTCTTAATTTGTCAACTATTATAAATATTCCCTTTTTGGTAGTCTTCGTATTCTTGGTGCAATCAACTCAAGGTTAGTTAGACTAATTTTTTATTAAATTGTTCAAACATAGCAGCTTTGCTAATTTTTTTTTTCAATTTTATTTCTAACATATGGAATGGGGATTTTGAGACCAAAGCTTCCTGACTAATCCAAAATAATTGTACTGGATTATTTCTTTTGGGAATCTGGATGTCTAATCCACTTAGTATTACATTTTACCTGAGGCAGGTATAACCTTCATTAGAAATTAATTGAATTTAGCTACAAAACTTTTTCTTGTGAATTTGGTTTTTGTAAGTATGTCTGCCAAAGACTGATTATTTGAGAGTTTTTTTGCCAGCTAAGTCTTCTGAATCACAGGGAGAGAAACCAAATCCTTGAAGAACAGGCGATCAATCTAAGGCAGAACATTGGTCTGAACAACTCATCACTGTCTGAGACAAGAAACAACTTCATTCTATTTATAATATAGCATTAGAGTGTTAATAAGTTAGAATTTATGTGTTTCAGTTTTTAATGCTTAACTCTGTATTTTGTTTACTACAGTGAAATAATTACAAATTCTATTTACAATATTATGCATTTACATTTTTAAAAGCCATAATGCACTTAACTGTATGCTGGCATTGCATAATAAATTTGATATGAATATTGCTATATAAGTTCTTAAAAATTAAATTTAAAATAATTATACAGTTGATCTTGTCAATACGCATAACACTTTATGCTAATGTTATTCTATTTTATTCCCAAATAAAACTCCCTCATAATTGTTATAATAGAAAATCATACCTAAATAGTGCATTTGCTTTACTCACCTGTCACTTGTTCTTACCCAATCTAAGTTGCACTACAAGTTAATGTACCATTAGCTCTATTAATGATTGAAGAAATGAAATTTTTTTAAAGATATTAAAATATTATAAAATATTATAATGCAATTATTTTCCACAACTTCTTTATTTTTAAATACCTACCTAAATTTAGAACTTATGTAACTTATTTAGTTACATAAATAGGTACTTGCACATATATAGGTACTTGAAGTTACAATGTATCTATAGCAAACACCAAAAATTATAAAATGTCATTTTAGCATTTATTATACATAATTTAGTAAAAAATTATATTATCACAATAAATAGTATAGAAAAGAACATTTATAATGTACATCTAAACAATAAATATTTACATAAGTAGGGCTAATTTTAACTTCTATTAGTTAATTAATTCCACTAACTATTTGTATTCTTCCAGTAAAGTTTTATAATCTTAAAATTTTCACTGTCATTCATATACATTTATAGCAATAATCCCATATTTAAGTGTTTTAGATGTGGAAAACAGTCTTTCTTATAGGACATTATTCCTTACTTTGCTGCTCTATCTGAAAAATCTTTCTAATGTTTACATAAGAGCAATAAGCTAACCCACAGAGCAGCTAGAATTTTAATACAGGGAACCATGGAAACAGAAAGCTAACAAGAACCCTCTCCTGGAGTTGAACCAAGTCTCAAAGTCTGGCCTCAAATATTATCACTACAATTGAGTCAGACTTTAATTGAATCAGACTGTGGATCAATTTATGCCCTGAGCATTATGGAAAACAATAATACAGTATTTAATAATTAGTAGAAACTAACATCTGAGTGAGATGCCCATAAGTGCAGGCAATTTAAGAGAGATCAGGGAAGAGACAAAGATAGTCATGAAAAAACCTCTGTCGTCCCAGAGTGATTGGGAGCATAACCAAAACTGAATCTTAGAAGGAGTGACATCAAGACTGAATATTATAAGGGAAAAATTCAGTGAAATCATCTAGCCAAGTAATTAAGCAAAGAAGCAAAGAATAACAGATTCTGGAGACAGAGACTGGAGCAATATCCAGAATTATATGATTTAAAATATTTAAAAAATATATGAAATAAGATTAAAAATTCAGAGAAATGGGAAAGTATAGCAAAACATATTCTGGGACAAAAAGATGGCAAAAGCAGCTAATTTTCATGGGGCCTGAGTGTTAGATTTAGAAGACAAAGACTTCAAAGGAGTTTCTATAAATATTTTCAGAACATTTAAATGAAATATGCTTAATTAAGTAAAAAGAATAGAGTAACAAAAATTTATCAAATGTAAAATCTCAATAAAAATTATTGAGATTATAAATATAACTATAAATTATAAGATTAATTATAATTTTAATTTTAATTATAAAATTTTCTAATTATAAAATGATTAAAGAGGGTCAAAGTAAATATCTGGAGTTGAAAAATACAGTCCAAAGTAAAAACAATTCACTAAAGGACCTGAATAGCAGATTTGAGCTGGTATAAGAAAAGATGAGCTAACTAGAAGATAGTTAATAAATATTATGCAATATGAAAAACATAGAGAAAAAAAAATAAATCAAGTTTAATATAGTCCTAATGATCTGCAAGATATCGTCAGGAGTAGCAACATGCATGGGATAAATATACCAGAGAGAAACAAGAGAAAGCTAGCAGAGAGAAATTACCGAAAATAATGGCTGAATTATAATAGTGTTTTAAAGTCAAACAATGCTTGGACAATTATACATAAACATGCAAAAATGTAAAATTGGCTAATTCTTTATATCATACAAAATATTAATTTCAAGCAGATCATGGAACAAAATATAAGGTCTAGAATTATGCTAATTTTAAAAGAAAATACAAGTAAATTCTGACTTTGAGTTAGAAAGTTTGTTAGCTATAGCACCAAAAGCTCAAGTGACAATAAAGAAAATCTGTTGGACATTATCACAATTAGAAATTCATGTGATTTAAAGGATGCTATCAATAAAGTGAAAAGAACCCATAGAATGGGAGAAAATATCTATGGAATTTTATATTTGATAAAAGACTTGTTTCCAGAATATATTTTAAAAAAACTTAACGGATCAATGATAAATAAACAAATGATGCAATTAAAACTTAGCAAAGGATATGAAGAGGTATATCTCCAGGGAAAATATATACACATGTCATATAAACACATAAAAGATGCTCTTCATTGTTATTGATTAAGAAAATAAGATCAATAGCACAATAAAATTTTACTTCAACCAATAGTAATGCAGAATTACAAAACACAGATAATTTCAAGTGACAGCAAGGGTATGTGCATTGCTGGTTAGAAGGAAAATCACTTCAGCTACTTTGAAAAGAGATATTTGGCAGTTCATCAAAACGTGTACAAAGGAGTCTCCTTATAACCAAATAATTATATTCCCAGGTACATCCCAAAGAGAAATTAAAACGTGTCTACATAAACACAAAACATGTACAGAAAGGTTCATAGTAACAATATTCATAACAGCTAAAAAAGGAAACAATCCAGCTAAGGAATGTATAAAAGAAAATATTACACATCCATGTAATGGAATATTATTTGACTATAAAAGGGAAAGAAGTAGAGGCCCATTTCATAATGTGAATGAATCTTGGAAATATGCAAGTAAAAGGAGTCAGATGTAAAAAGCCACATATTGTATAATTTCATTTATATGAAATTTTCATAACAAACAAATCTATAAAGTTTAATAGATTAATTGCTGCCTAGGCCTGAAAAAATTAGAGGAAATGAGGAAAGAAAACCATCTTAGAGAGTTTATTTTATTGGTGATGGTTTTGCAATTCTATGTATTTACCAAAAACTGCTATATTGTGCACATTAAAGAAGTGAAATCTTTGGCATATGAATGCTATATAATTAAGCTCTTTAGAAAATACATTCTAATTATAGATTCATAAAAATACTATTTCAATTCTCTGAATAAAACAAGCAAATGAATTTTCTAGGTTTTAAGATCAATGTATAAAAAATAACTGCCCAGTGAGGTCGTGCATGCCAGTAATCTCAGCGGCTCAGGAGGCTGAGGCACGAGGATCCTGGGTTTAAAGCCAGCCTCAGAAACAGTGAGACTCTAAGCAACTCAGTGAGACCCTGTTTCTAATAAAATACAAAATAGGGCTGGAGATGTGGTTCAGTGGTTGAGTGCCCTTGAATTCAAACCTCAATTCCCACCAATAAAATTAGAGTCATATGTTTAGTTAAAGGTATTATGTTTCTAGGATGGTTGAACTATCATTCTCATTCTTCCTAAAATTAGAAAAATAAAATGTTCCCTCATGACTTCTTGTCATTAATTTGTCCACTATTAAATACATAAGTATCATTTTAGGAAGGTATTAATAATTTGACTTAAGCCTCCAATAACTTGAAGTCATGTGTTGGAATAAATCTTTACATTTTTAGAGAGAGTTTCAAAATGTGATGCTATTATTTCTAAATATTACAGATACTAATATGAAAAACAAGGTCTTTGTTGGTAGTATTTTGAATTTCTAAAAACCAAAACTATGTCTGACTTACATTGAATACATTTCAGAATTTATGATACTTACGTTAATGTATTTAAAATGTAAAATTCTATTTTGTTTTAAGAGAAGCATATTTGCCACCCCTATTTGCTCTTAATCATATTACTGTTATCTTCTTGATCCTTTCAAATTATCTCGGAGGGAAAACAAATATTGATAATTATTGCTTGATAGTTTGGAAACCATTAATTTCTTTTATCAGAAAAATAAGGGACTGTTTCTAATTCTTGCATTAAGGTTGCAAACATCACATTAGGATCTTTTCTAAACATTAAAAATGGGTTCATATGGGAAACACTAGAGGATAAGATATTATTTCTGAAATATTACTTTTCTTCCAACTGAATGCAAAATTGCATAATAAACTGGTTTACAGGTGATTATAAAGAGTCAATAAGAACAATTATCTTCTTCCTTTGAGGGTTAAATTTAAAATTAAAATTCATTTTAAATTCAAAGTCATTAAAGGAGAAACATAGTAAAAATAATTTTGTTCTATAAAAAAGCAATATTCAGAAATAGAACTCCATAAATCAATTGCCTAGTCATAATTCTTTTGAATTATTTTAATTGTCCTAAAGAAGGATTAGAATAAGGTTTAAATAAAACTGATATATTATAATTTCTACACCTAGCAAAATAATTATCTAATAACAGTGACAGTTTTTAGGATTCAATGTAAATCTGTATTAAATTTTAAGAGGAGGCCTTTCAAATCTGTTTAATTAATCAACCTTTAGTGAATAATTAATTAGTCCATTGTTAAAAGTAATGTGTCCTAAATTTTAAAAGGAAATTTAGTGTATGAAATTTATATGAATTGGCCATCAGAAAACTATCTTACAAATGTCTTTCTAAAGTCAATACTGTCGAACGTTTAACTTTCTAAGTACCTAAAATATATTATCCATAAGTAAGTGAGAGAAATGCTAATAGAAATAAAGTTTATATACAAAAAATGATATTTGCATATATATGAAATATAAAATGCATACTTTAAAGGATTTCAAATAACATCTGACAAGATTTTTTATGAGAGAAAAATGTAGATTTGACTCTCAAAAATTGTATCAGATTAAAATGTTATATTTGTTATGTATCTCCATTCTAAACAATCTTTTTAAAATTAATGTATTTTACTTTAGTGGAAAAATAATTTAAATTATATCGTGTTAGTATTACATGTCAAAATAGTTTCAGGCACATGCCTATAATTTCAGCAGTTCAGGAGGTCGAGGCAGGAGGATCACAAGTTCAAAGCCAGCCTCAACAAAGATGAGATGCTAAGCAAGTCAGTGAGATCCTGTCTCTAAAAATACAAAAAAAAAAAAAAAAAAATGGGTTGGGAATGTGGTTCAGTGTTTGAGTGCCACTGAGTTCATTCCCCTGTACCAGAAAAAAAAAAAAAGTTTAAAATATTTTTATTTTTGTCTATACTGACGTAGTTATACAATTACATTCATATTTTTAGAAGTTTTAGAGTATTTATAAAATATGATGCTATGGATAAATAATATAGATCTGAAAATGTTAATATAGCTTTTTATAACAAAGCAGTATAAATAAAGACCTAATATTAGAAGAGAGGATTATATTTCCATGATTCTGATGTCAAATATTTTAAAAAGAGAATGTATAATATCAATGGAAAATTAGAAATGCATTTGACATTCCTCTTTCTGCTTAGGTCTTTCTCTGCTCTTACACTAAAATCTGTTTCAAAGGATAGTTGGTGTTCAGAAAATTAAGATGTCCTACATTTATTGTTATGCAAAAAATACTCCCTTTGGAATACTTGTTTAAAACAAAGATAAAAATATTTATTATAAAAAATAAACAAAGCAAGTACCTTGAAACCTGGGAAACGAAAAAGAAATACTATAGGAAATAAGAGGTGAGTTTCTTAAAGCAAAATGGAAGGTTTCATTCATTTTCAGAGTAACTGTTGCAGGATTAATCTTTCTACTCTAAACTGAATAAAATATATGAATATATATATATGTAAATATGTGTGTATATATATAATATATATATATATATATATATATATATATATATATATATAATATAATTTCCTTTTGGATGCTTCATGCCAGAGCATTTGAGAAGCTGATCCTTGAGGGAAGGGCAAAATAAAGTAAGCTGCCAGATGACTTCATTCCAGAGTCACTTTCTGAAATGCAGAACAAGATGGTAAAGCTTAAGGAGACCTTGGTGGCTTAGCTGAACAAGGAGATAGAGATTAGGTGTAGTCAGAAAACATCGGAGCAACAGAGTGAAAGAGACCCAAATTCTGTCTTTCTCCAAATGCTAAAGGAACTGCTCACTGAAAGTGAGAGTGTATGGAAAAAAACAACCACCAGAGAGCTGTAAACTGAGTTATAATTCTCTATGTCACAAATCCCTGGGCCATGTCAGAATTCCAAACATCCAGAGTGGAGAGATGTCTCTGAACACTCCACACATTCATTAAAAGATACTTCTTAGAAATAATGCACTTAAGTCAGGGAGACTCTGATATGCTCTGAAAAATAATTAAAAATAATAAAGTCACAAAAAGATAAACCTCTCCCATGCACTTGCCAAAACTTTAAACATTCTTTAGAGGAAGACCAGTTAAGAAACTGTCAACAATATAATATGCAGAATATACAGCATAAAAGTTTTGGACACTTAAAGAAGTAAGACTCATGACATATAATGAGACAGTTAATTTTAACAGTTTTAGAGATAGCAGAACCTAATGAATTTAGCCAACAAATAGTTTATTGGAGGGAATGAAAAAATACTTAATATTACAGTGGCTCATTTTTATGATATACATCTTATGAATATGTCAAATGAAATCCACCATTGTCTGTAACTTTAATGCATAAAATAAATTAAATAACTAAATAATTAAAATTATTATAAAAATAACTCTTCAACTTTAAAAAACTCAACAAATTTTAACAAATAAGCATAAATAATTTAAACATGACATAATCTCAGTTAAATACTTCAAACAATAAAGGAGATAATATTTTCAAAGTAGCCATAGGAGAAATAAGTTTGTTGTATAAAAGGGAATAAATAGTATTGATTTCTGATCCCCAAAAAATGAGAAGTAAATGAAACTACATTTTTTAAATACTGAAAGAAAACTATCAAACTAGAATTCTATGTCCAGAAAAATTTCCATTAAACTTAAGGCAAAATGAAGAATTTTAAGATAAGAGAATCTGAAAGAATCTGCCACCAGCAGATGTGCACTGAAAAAATGTTAATGGAAGTTCTTTAGCCTGAGGAAATATGAATCTAGGTGAAACTTATGATAGTTAATTTTATGTGTCAACTTGACTAAGCTATGAAGCCTAGCTGTTGTAGTTGCTCTGAAGCTATTTTGTTGATGTTATTAATGTTTACCATCAGTTGATTTTAAGTAATGCAGATTATCCTCTATTATGTGGCTGAGTCTCATCCAAACACATGATAGTCTTGAAAGCAAAAACTAAGATTTCCCAAAGAGGCTGTGTTACAGTAATCCTGTCTGAGATTTTAGCTTTCACTCACCTGTCCCACAATTGCTTGAGAACATTCTTTAAAATGTGTCTTCTTTTTGATATATAAACACACATATTATACAAACTTGGTTTTATTTCTCTGGCAAACCCTGATTAATAAAAAGGTCTCAGATACATAAAAAGATAAGAATTTCATAACTGGAGAATTAAGGATATATTTTTTAAAAATTAAGGATAATTTAATACATGAATAAAACAACAATGTCACAGATGGAAAATTAGGGATGTATATTTGAGATATATTTACTGTTAACTAGTTCTATTGAGTCGTAGCTTAAAAAGCCTCTAAATAAACTGATCATCTTTCAGTTAAGAATTATAATCTAAGCAAAATATCAGGGAAAAAATGCTATTTGAAACCTTCAGAAGATAAAGGCAAACAGATTATAGACAGAACAGAAGACATGGAAATAGAAGTCACCATGGGTAATGGCTTTTTACTGCTCCTAATATAACAGCCTAAACTGATTTCAAAAATTTACCATTTGAGGTCTGAAGAACTGAAAGGTAGAGCTATTAGGAATTTCAGGAACTGAAGGGTGAGGAATAAATTTGGATTTAAATTCAAGGAGAATATTAGAGAGGGGGAGTTTCACATTTAAAAAATCTTTAATTCCCTAGCTAATCCTGAATTATGATACATCTACGAATGTATGAGACAGAGTGAAAGGAAGACAAAAAGGGAAAAACTGAATTGATGTTTAAGCTCCAAGATACAGATATTTCTGTTTGAGTTGAATTGAGTTAATTGCTAGTTGAAAGAAAAATATTGACATTGTTGAGAAATTATAACAGAATTCACAATATGATATTCATAGTGTTTAGGATACAATACAAAACTATTTAGATTTAGTATAGAAAGAATTAATAAATTGTGATCCACTCTCTAGGGAAAAGACTATTTAAAGATGCCGATCTGGAAATGATTCAATTGTTTGATGCAGCAGAGGAGGTAAATAAAGCAATTATTTTATTATCCTTAATAAAATAAAGAAATATCTCATATTGAATGAAAAAACAAAATCTCAGCAGAGAATAGAAATTCCACAACTTTAGATGAACATCATTGGAATCATCCGGGAGAGAAAACATAAATAAGAAAACTTTAGGGTCATATGTGAAATTAGCAAATTTTACAAAACATATAATATACCCCAAAGGAAAAAGGCCACTCGGACAAGTCATCCAGGAGAGAAAAACATAAGAAAGAAAACTTTAGGGTCATATGTGAAAATATTATATTTTACAAAACATATAATATACCCCAAAAGAAAAGGGATATTGGGACAAATTAAGAATAAAACTCAAGCAAAGTTTTCTCAAATTTGGTGAAAAGATACTTCCAAATTCAAACCTTAGAAATTTATATAAATGAAACAACCATCTATGCCCTCAAAAAATAACTATTCATGGTTGATTTATTCATCGTAGAACCAAACTGGATATAACCGACTGTATTTTAACACAAATTTTGAATACACAAATTTGGATATGCAAAAGTCAGTACACTTATGCATTGGAATCTCCTTAACAATTTAAAAAAGAATAGAACAGCATAGTTGAATTTTGTAGATATTATGAACTTAAAAAGCAGAAATGAATAATATTTGTATGTTTCCACTTATATGAATTTCTAGACAGCATTAGTCTATGATAATATAAATTAGAAGTATGTGTGCTTCTAAGTCGAGTGGGGACGAAAATGTTCACCAGGTAGGCATTCAGTATGCATTTGTTAAAAGTCATCAAACCAGAAAACTATCTAAAATGATTCAAGATGGCAGATTAAAACATCAGCACTGAACTGACTCTGCAATACACAGCCAAAACAATAGAGTGGGTGCCTGTTTAATTTGGTGGCCATGGCACTGGAATTCAATAGTAGAGATGAAGAAATCTGTGGAGTGGACTTGGGGTGTAGCTTAGGGGTAGAGTACTTGCTCAGCAGGGTTGTGGGTCTGGGTTTGAGTTCAACACAATTAATCAATCAATGGAAAGAAAAAAATCAAACAAAAAGAGAGAGAAAGAAAGAAAAGAAGAGGAGGAAAGGGGAAGGGGAAAGAAAGGAGAGGGAAAGGGATAATTCCTGGAGAAATCCAGAGATTTGAATAATTCAAAAAATTGATGAAACAGGAGAAAGAATGCTTCAGCACTAATCACATAGCAGTAGAGAGAGAAAGGAGGAATATCCTCTTGGTGGGGATACAGGTGAATAAGAGAGACAGGACCCTCCACTAGCACAGAATTCAGCACCTTGAAGATATTTAGTCTAAGCAGATATACCAGGAATCACAGAGTAGGCTGGCTCTGAGAAGTTCTGTGCCCTTCCCAAGGTATTCTCATGAAACTGAAATCGAGAACCTTCTGGATAAGGGTCCTATTGTCCCAAATTACTACTCTGGGGATCAGAGGCCTCTGTATTTTTCTATCTCTGGGACCCTAAACCCCAGGCAATTTCACTACACTAGTTCACCAGGCAGCAACCACATGAATCCATTAGGCCTAGGGGAGAGATTGTCACAAACTTGCTAAAAATTCTGTGTGATGAGAAACTGGGCTGTGGCAGGAAGAGGATCGTGAAAGGGATTTGCCTTTAAAATTGGCAGCTCTGGATATCAGCTAACAGAGTTGGGGGAGTGAACAGTCACTTGTGACTTTCTCTGCTAGTTAAGATGGCTAAAGAATCACTTACAAATCCTATATGATATATAAAAAAACTGAACATTTCATTAATTTATTGAAGATTTACTTAGCAACTATTAAATGCTTGCAAAAAAAAAAAAAGAAAAGAAAAAAGAAACTGAGGGTCAGGAGGTAAAAATTCCTCTAAGCTGTCCTCTAAGATCTCCATCAATTTGCCTCTCTCTTCAGGATGTAATGATAAAATATCATAGAGATTGGGTTGACTTAAAAACAATTAATATTTATTTCTCACAGGCCCCAAACTGAGAAATAAAAATCAAGCCACCATAGTGCTGAGTGTCTTTCAGGAGTATTTCTTGGTTCATAGATGGTAGCTTCTCCCTGTGTCCCAATAGGGTTAAAGGGCAGGGTGACTCTAGGGTATTTTTCATAGGTACACTACTCCCAGTCTTGAGGGCTTCATTCATTACCTTCAGAAATCTCTGCCTTATAATACCGTCACTTGGAAGTTAGAATCTTGGGGGAAGACAAACATTCAGACTACATTCATGACACACAGAATGAAAACTTTCATCAAGGCCCTCCATTGTACTAGCTATACGTACTCCATAGATTTTAACTGAACAAGGAACAGAAGATTTTAATATTTTGGTCCCTTGGAGAATTTGATAAAAGTATAGATATACATTTGGGAATACACATACACATGCGCACACACACTACACACACACACACACACACGCACACTACACACACACACACACATATATATGTATATATAATATCTTCTATAAAGTTTATGAATTCATAGTCTTCTTATGTTGTTTAATAATTTCCAAGGTCAATATTTAGAAATCCTTATTATACAGTAGACATGTCAATACTGAGATAAAGTACAAACATTCAAACCAAACCTTGTGTGGGAAGCAGCTGATTAAAAGAAAATACCTACAGAAAGAGAAAGGTCCCTGATAAGGTACATTGAATGATCAAAAGCAGATTCATCTTGCATATTGTCAAACTTTGAATAAAATATATACTTTCTTGGTGGCTTTGTGTTAAAATAAAAGTTGAATTCTTTTAAAGAAGGAGCATGACATATTGTATTCTGAAGCCAAACTTCTTTAACTTTGAGTGCTGTTTTTAATAATCATTAGCTTTATATCTTCAGGTTTTGGTCTGTAAATGTTATCTGCCACATGGAGAATTTGATGGTTAAATTAACTACTATTTTTATTTTAAAATTTATTTATTTATTTAATTTGTTATATATGACAGCAGAATGCATTTCAATTCTTAACACATATGTATAGCACAAATTTTCACATCTCTGATTGTACAAAAAGTAGTCACACCATTCATTTCTTCATACATGAACTTGTGGTAATGATGTTCGTCTCATTTCATGGTCTTTCCTTCTCCTCTGCCCCCTCCCTTCCCTTTGCCCTATTTAAAGTTACTCCATTCATCCCCCCACCCATATCCATTATGGATCAGTATTCTCATATCAGAGTAAACACTCAGCATTTGTTTTATTGGAATTGGCTTACTTAGAATTGTAAAGCATTACAATGATTAGTAATGCTATATGAAATTATTAAAGAGTATGTAAGTGCTTATTGAGTAAAACTTTCCTGATATTTGCAGCTATTTAAATAAATTCTGAGCAGCAGAGATATTTGAGAAAAAGTGAAGGGAACTAGATACAATTGTTTAGAATATCAAAAGAATATATGAAAAGTTACTTGTAGATACTTTTTTATAGCCACAAATTGCTTTAATAAGACATAGAAAACAAAAGAAGAATTGACAATACTATTGTATTGAAATCTCAGTACGTTTACTTCTACAATTAATATCTGAATTATCTGGACACACATGTTTTAAGACCAGCTGATTAGATGGCTTTTGTAAAAGTGTAATAGGTATAATGGGGAAATTTATATGAAGTAGGCAATTGTAAAGCATTAAAGAAACAACAAAACAGAAATTGAAAGAAAGAAAAAGTATCATTTTTTTAAATTTTATTTTTTGTCAGTTTCTCAAGTACAAACTCAGGTGGAACTGGAACTGGGTAAGATCATACCAGTAGTCAAAAGTTTTACTTTTTACAAAAAAGATTGAATTTCTCAACCATTCTCCTTACCCTGAAATGCTTCTATGTGTAGTTATTTATATTCTGACTAACAGTAAATTTTTTCTAACTTTTCTGGTCAAGTATTTATTGAGTAACTAATATACACTATGTGCTATACAAGAAGTAAGTATACATAGATGCACTGTGTTTTTTTCTTTGACCTGAAGCTGCCTGTACCAAAACAAAGAAAGAGACTTATAGATTAGCTACAATGAAAAGAAGTAATTGCCAAGTAGTGAACAAATTGCCAAGGAAGCCACAAAGGAACAAGGAAGTGATAAAGGTGGAATAAAAAAAAAGTTTTTCTGCTATTGTCATTTTATCTAACTTGGTATATTCTACACTTAAATTTTTAATTTCCTTTTTTTTCCTCTTTTGTACAAATATTTTGTAATTTTTATCATCCTTGGGATCCTATTCCAGAAGCCCTATAATTCTCTTGTTAATAATTTGCTAAATTTTCCTTTCAGTTTTAAAGTATAATTTGTAAATATTGCTACTTAAGGGTATTTTTCTGTTTCCACATTATATTGAAAAATAAAGTATTTGAATAACATATATAATTGCATCCACCTATGTTCAATTAAAACACTGAACAGGAAAACAGTAAATCAAAAAAATCACCAGAAGTAATATATAAGTGATGTAAAATGAAGTTCTAATTAGACCAAATGTTTCTAATATTTTTTTTAGAATAACAAATTTGGATACATACTTCTACATAAATATGAAAAAAAATACTGCATCAGTCTTCACTATTGCACTGAATACAAGCAAAGATAAGTTCAGGTACTTAGCAGTTCAAACAAAAGAAGATAACAATCTTTTGCATCCAACTGAATTCTCTCACTTTAGGTAGCTACTAATTATTCTATTCACATACATGCATCTATAAAAGTGAAAAAATAAATAAAACATAAATAGAATAAAACACATGCATCCTGTCTCTGCTCTTGCATGCTTTCTATATGAAATTATTTTTCTGATATTTGGACTACTTATCCATATAAGCTCTCTCTTACTTTGCCCATTTCAAAGTATGGATTAGAATTCTTAACTACTTCATACACATCATGAGGATTAATGGTACTAAGAAGCTTTCAAAATGGAATTTCTTTCAAGTATAAAGCATCATTAATAATAAAGAAAAAAGGAAATTAAACCTTAGCATAAATATCCTTGTGCATTATGACAAATTGGTACCCTGATGAATATAACTGGCATTTTATATTTATGACTATAGGCAGATTATAGAATGTAACATCATAATTCTATATAGGTGCACAGATCATAAACCATGTAACATATACATTCCACAACTATGTGTCTGAGAACAAAGCACATGTATATACCAAGTCTCACATATTGTATGTGAGTTTACCAATAAGATAATTAAATATCAAGAATGAATTATGTAACTAATTAAAAAATGAATCTTCAAAGTCAAAACAGAAGTTGGCTTTTAAATGAATATATGCATTTTAGATATTTTTCATATTTTAGTGTTTTTCAAAAACCTATGAAAGTTAATCTGGTGTAAATACTCTGTAAAGTCATGAAATGTTATATTTGATATTATGTAATACAAATTAACATATGAATTAAAAAACAATGTCCTCAGAAACTACACAATAATATTTTGTTAAGAGAAATAGCTATATTCTTCAAACTAGGTCCAATTCCATCACTATATAAATAGAGAGTTTTTAATTCTTGTCAGCAGATAAGATGAAATCTAATATTCAAAGACACTAAAAGATATTTGTATGGGAAGCTCAATTGATTTTGATATGTTTAAATAAGATGGTCCTCAAATCACAACATATATTTCAAAGCAATTCTATGTGATGCTTTTGATTCACAAGTATAGAGATGATAACACTGATGAGAATGTGGATAGTAAAATATCAGAACTGGCAGCACACAACTCCAATTTAGAAAAGAAATTAGATTTCCCTGCAAAATAGATTAGGGAAGGAAGTGGAGACAAAGTGCAGTACAACACAAAGACAATTCAAGCAAACATTCTGAGATTGGCGAGAAGGAGTTGCATTTCTGCTTAATGAAGTGGATGATTTACAGACTAAGTCTTCAGATTTCACATGGGAGGGGAGCAAAAAGAAACAGAAAGTAGTTACTGAGCAACCTGCTTTGAGATTTAAAGCATTCAGGGTTAGCACCACACAATACCCTTGCAGAATTTCTGAAGTTCTAGAACCCTGCAATATTTAATTGCTCTAAAAATGGAGAATATTCTCACTTACATTATATGTGAAAAGCATATAGTTAATACATAGCTGTCTCTTTGCTCAAAACAGAAAAATCATCATAACATTGATAAATTTAGTCTTTAGTGGAGGCAAAGTGTAACTCACTCTCACATTTTGTAATCATCTAATAAATATTCATCTTGTTCTTATTAGTGGCCAAGCCTTTCTCTAGACTATAAAAATAAACTGTTTTTTTTTTATGCCTGCCTTTCTATTGGAAGAACATAGATGATAGATAATAAAGAAACAAAGAAATTTTATATACTATGAAAGGATGCTAGGCATTACAGGCAAGAGTTCTAGAGGTACACAGGTTGAGGGTAAGAACTGACAAATAAATAGGTAGTGAAGACAAGACTGGATGAGAACATGAGGGAAGGAGTCTTGAAGAAGATGAGCATAAGGTCTCATAGGTGTTCATAGTTTGCCCAGTACTAATGTCCGATGTCTCAACTACTGTAGGAACAGGGTGTGGTTGGACAGCAATGAGTGAAACAGAAAACAGTAGTAGATGGGAACAGAAAGGAAAAGTATCATCCTTGTACACCATTGGAAACCTTTGCTTTCAAGCAGGAGGTGACATCATTGGACTGGATAGGATCATAAAAGAATATGTATGTGAACTCAAGGGTATGTTCCATGATACAGTGTTTAGGTGACAGCTAAAAACATGCTTATTTCCTTGTTAATTAAAAAGTGTGAAATTACTACCATTATTCTTTAAGTAAATGGCTGATAATATATGTATTATGTAGCTTATCTTTCATTTTGACTAATTTTATTTTTTATTCTTTAATGACATCAAATAGTAAACAGAGGCATTTTCTTAATCTGATATTTTCTTTAAAAATTACAGTAGAACATATTGAAACACAGTGGAATTACAATACAGGGTGTTGTGGTTTTGATATGAGGTGTTCCCCCCAAACTCCTCATAATCCAGGGATATTCAGCAATAAAATGATTAGATTTTGAGGGCTGTGTCCTAATGAGTCTGTCTTAGCTTGTATAAGCAGGTGGTAGCTGTAATCAGGTAGAGCATGACTAGAAGAGGTGGGACACTGGGAGCTTGCCTTAGAAGGTTTATTTTCCTGTATCCTTCCCCATCCTTTCCTGATTGCACCATGAGCTAATCAGCTTTCCTCCACTGAGCCATTTCCCCTTGATTCACTGCTTCTCCTTGAACCCAGAGCAAGAGAGTTAACCATTTATAGACTGAGACCTCAAAAATGATGAGCCCTAAATAAACTTTTCTTCCTCTAAGTTGTTCTTGTCAGGTATTTTTGTTACAGTGATGAAAACAAGAAACAAAAATACAGGGCTATAGCATCACTATTTATCTCCATGGATTCATTCTGCCTTTGGTCCATAGCAATGAAATGGCAAAGATAGGTAGATTACTATCCAGAGTATCATTATATTTTCCAGCATCTTTTGCTGATAAGTGAGACCACATGATTAACTCTGGTCAATTATATATAACTGTGTATAATTGGTAGTATCCTGTAGTAGTTTCTCAGACCCATTATAAAGATATGATTTGGCACTTCTTCTCCCTTTGTTTCTCCTTTCTATTAAGTAATAGCAAAATCTCATAATTTCTCTGTAAGCCGGTTTCTGCAATTTAGCTTTATCTTTCTGGACACTTTAAAGTGTGATGACAATATTGTGGTTAAGAGTGTGTTCTGGTCGAAATTCCAGTTTTGTAACTGAGTTAGCTTTGCAATTTTTGGTAAGCTGTCTATTTTTTTTTACTCTCGCTTTATTATTTGTAAAATGATGTTGTTCTGGGAATTAAATGATTTCATAATTCAAATAAAATATATGATAATTCACACAAAATATATGGATGAGTGATCATATTAGGCTCCCAATGCCATTTCAGCTAGCTACTTTTATCATCCGTTTTATTAGAAAATAACCGCTTTCAATCAAATGCTATACGTTATTCACCCTCCCCCCAAAATGTTTTTTATTTGAAGAAATCTAAATTCACAATAATCTTTATAACAAGCAGCACAGAGGGAGATTTATCTAAAATATTATTTTAATGTGTTTTAAATCCAGAATACATAGACATAACTGCTTTAGCATCAAATTTGATCCAATGTCTACTTTACAAATAAATTTTCAATTGTTCTTTGACATTGTTAACCAGAAACACTTTAGTTTCGAGGACATATGTTTTTTCAATAAGTGCTAACTAAGCAAATTCATGTAATTATAAAGAAGCTAAATATTTTTAAGACATCAAACACCTGAAATTTCCAGCCTCTTTGTATATATACATATAACTTCCTCCAAAGTCAAACCTTAAAATTTAGATGCAGTTATTTCTGGGAACATTAGTGTTGGTAGCCTGTTACTGAAGGAAATCTGAAAAAAAAAAATAAACAAACTAACTAACTAACAAATAAAGGCCAAGAAGAAAAAATGATGTTATATTTGAACTAGTGTATTACTTTTATTATATTATGCTAATATGATCATCAAAACATAAAACTTCAATTAAGGTGTCTAGGAAAGTTACTGCCAGATATCCTGATATAACTGAACTTAAGAAACTCCATTTGTTCTCCTGTGAATGAAGTAAGAGGAAAAAATTGTGTATTCATAACAGAGTATGATGTGTGTTTATAAACTATCCTTTTAAAGTATGTCTTCATTCTTTGGAGGAGAAAGCAAAGGAAATCTTCATGAAAAACTCAGAAATGTTACAGAACTATTAAAAAGAATCATCTTTTAACTTGATGTTAGCTACCTGAGGTGGAATTGTGCACAACTTTTTCCATTATTGCACATCTTTATGCCTTCCAAATTTTTATTTACATACGTTTCAAAAATAAATGGAAACAAATAACAGAAGCCTAACATTTTGACTATATAGGAAATATTGTATGAAATAGATACTGAATTAGATATGTGGTGTCCCTCAAAAGCTTATGTGTGAAACAATGCAAGAAAATTCAGAAGTGAAATAATTGGATTATAAAAGTCTTAACCTCATCAGTTTGTTAATGCACTGATAGGGATTAACTGGGTGGTAACTAGAGACAGATAGGATGTGACTGGACAAGATGGATTCCTAGGGTGTACTTTTGATGTATACATTTTGTCCTTGTAAGCCCAGCTTAGTCTTTTTATTACAAAGATGTCTATACATACATGTATATGTATATATGTATATATATAATATATGTATATATACATATGATATACATATATTATATATGTATATATATTATATAAAATATATATTGATATACTATGAAATATAATATGCATAATATATATCATACACATTATGTTATATGTATTATAGTACATAATATATTATATGTATTATATATAATGTAGATATATATGTATATGTATGTATATATGTGTAAATACATATGTTTATGTATGGAGAAATACTCATGTATAATATATAGTAATGTAAATATATGTGTATATGTATTATATATGTGTGTGTGTGTATATGAATATATATTATTTTATGTATGGAGAGAGAGTGAGATAAACAACATATTATAAATGCAGCTACTGTAGCTCAAAACATAAACCTACTAATTCCTCTTAGCAAAAACAGTAAGATTAAAATGGATATGAAAAGCTATCTGCATGCACAAGGCTACATGTAAATATGATTCCTAGCACTAAAAAAAAAAAAAAAAAGCCTTCTGGGAGTTAAATCTTACTAACACACAAGATCTTGACTGAGAGCCAACATCACCTAAAAAGAATGAAAATGAACACTAAGAAATGCCAATTCCCAGGTAAAGAAAAACACTAACTGGACTTTTTAGAACACTATTTAGAAAAGATGAAATCAAGTATCCAATCTTCACAATAATCTGCCATTATAGATGTGAACATTGAATAGCTGGTCCAGGAAATCTTTGAACTCTCAGGAAGGTGTACTTTGTCTGCTTTGCAGTCAGCCAGCAATGTCTGTCAACCTGCTTCCCAGTTTGCCTAGAGGGAAAGGATACACTGATCTGTGAGGCAGGGTGATTTCCATCCCCTTGGCACTTGTACTTATAATTTAAGTGAATAAATAATCATTCTGCTTTTTAAGATAGGTCTCCTGTCATCTTTTCTATGTTAGCATCTGTCATTCTAAAGAACTCTGAGACAAAGGCAAGGTCAGGTTTAAATCCAGAAGATCAGAGTAAAGTCCTTGATAGTGCCAGGGAATAGTGCCAAACTTCTACATGCATAGGCTACTTTCATTTAAAAAACAAACCTAATATATAAAAAAGAAGACTCCACTATTGTTTTTTAATATTTACCTTTTATTGCCTACATAAATAACCAAATGACCAACAATTTAGTTTAAGTCAAATTTGATAGCAAAATAAAAAAGTCAAGGGTTTAAATAGATAAACCATATATTATTATAATAGTAACAGGTGTATTAAGTCAACATGATAAGCATGATAAAGTTCACATTTAGAAAATTAGCCTATATGATATATTGAAGAAAAGGAAAATCAATGAAGACAGACAAGCCAAAATATGACTAAGAGTAGTAAGAATCTGATCATTAGCAGGGATGGGGAAAGGAATGTATTTGGGAAATTCTTAGTACGTGTTCTATATTCAAAGTACAAAATCAGACTGACAGTTTAAGCAGAAAAGGAGTTTATGAGGAGGTTATTAGGTAGCTTAAAGAACTGCTTAGAAAGCTAGATGTCTATTTACAAGTTCTCAGCTCAGCTTTCAAGAAGAATTTTAAAAAGCTATCTAAAAAAAAAAATGGACTGTTGAAAAAAACACCTCTGTTCCATTGCATCCCCTAACAGTGCACAATATGTAGCAAACATTATTGCCAGAATTTGGAGTTTAATTCTACCACTACCTGTTTGTCAGGATCTTAACCCTATCATAGCCAGCCACCACTGCCTTCACTTGTAGCTTATAAAAAAAAATTCTGTGTGGAGTCTTTTAATTCATTTGCTTATTTTTCAAATCACATCCTGAAAAAGTTTATTTTATTGTTACATACTAGGTCCTGGAAAGAAAAATGAATGAATGAAAGAAAGAAACTAAGAAAGAAAGAAACAAACAAAAAATTTTTCTTAATTACTAGATTTTCTTAAATCTACTTGGTGCATGCTGGATTTAAAAAAAGGAAATTTCTCAAACATAGGAAAATTGTTTAAAAATATTAGACATTCCAGAAAATAATAATAAATTCTAATATTGAGAGATATTGTAGAATTTTAATTTTCATGATGATTGGAAGTAGTTGGTAAGATTGAGTAAAGGGGAAAAAGTTGGAAAGAGGTGGAGAATAAAAGATAAAATTGAGTTCAAGTTTCACATTTTGATGAGTTTGTCAAAATTTAAGCTGCATTTTATACTTTTTGAACAATTTACAAAATAAAATATTATTGAATAAAATAGTATATGATCAAAAGCACATGAAATAACATTTAAAATCAATAAACAAATCCACAAATATTTGTGGGGCAAATAAAATCACTGACTCTATAAAAAAGATATACATTTTTTTTTTTACCTCATAATGTCAACATCAGCAAAACTTGTAGGTGGGATTCTTAGATGAGGAGAGTGTAATATGTGCTATTTATGGAGATGAGAGTCTAGTATTAGCCCAGGAGGAACTGAAGGTTCCTCTTGACTTGTTCTTTCCTTAGGATATGAAAATGTGTGGGATTAATTTTTGATTGCAGATAAAAGTGTGGTAATGATTTCATTTTCCCTTGCAATATTTTGAGGGTGGAGTGCAATTATTCCTTCATTTAATACATATTTGTAGAGTATTCACCATACTCCAGGAATTATGTAAGGCAAAAAAAAGGGAATAATAAAACAAAATCTCTGCCCTATGAGAGCTCATAATTGATAAGTGTTATAATAAAATTAATACTGAAAATATGAAAACGAATGTGAAATTTTCGAAAAGAAGAAAGATGTTAAGAAAGAGATCTCTAAAAAAATGTATAGCTGAAGGACATTTTAAGAGGATACAGCCAAAGAAAGAATCTGAGAAGAGTCATCAGTTCCAGACTAGCAGCTAGAATGATTTCATTCTAATTTAACTGACATTGCCATTTTTGAATGCTGTTTTCCTTTTTAAAAAACAAAGAAAATCTTAATGTCACCAATATTTTCCTCCCAAAGGAGCTATGTAATTCTTTCCCTATAATTTTGAAAGGGAAGCATAAAAGTAAAATTTGTAAAACAATGAACATTGATATACTCTTATATAAGAATTTAATATATTAACCATAAAAATGCACTTAAAAATTACTTTATGATCATATAGCATTTATTGCATTGAAAATTGACTAATATGCTGACAAAAATGTAAAAACAATATAATTCCATGAAATAATATCCAATTATCAAACTAATATACTTATTATTTTTTGACACATTTTTTAAAAAATTATTAATCCATATTAGTTGCAAAAAGAGGATTGACAGAACAACAAATGGGCCCCTTCAATGTTGTGAATTCATTAATGCTGTCTCTTTCAACCTCACAATAATACTTTATTTTTAATACTTTTTTAGTTGTAAAAAAAATTTAAAAAAATGGTAATCTGGACCCATTACCTTTATTTTACTCTTTTTTTCTTATGTGGTGTTGAGGATTGAACCCAGGGTCTCACACTTGCCAGATGAGCTACACCCCCAGCTCACAATAATACTTTTAACAATAATTATTGATTTCTGGTGGAACTCAATTCAAGTTATAAAATAGATAAAATCTAAGTAAAATCTCTAGCTTACTTGCTTTTAGTTGATTTTTAATTTTTGTTGCCTTTTTAAAAATTCTAATTTGCTATGTATGATAGCAGAATGCATTACAATTCTTATTACACATATAGAGCATAATTTTTCATATCTCTGATTGTACACAAAGTAGAGTTGCACCATTTGTGTCTTCATACATGTACTTAGAGTAATGATGTCCATCTCATTCCACTGTCTTTTCCACCCCCATGCCTCCTCCCTTCCCCTCCCTCCCCTTTGCTCTATATAGAGTCTGTCTTATCCACCCATGCCCCCACCCCACAACCCAATTATGAATCAGCATCCTTATATCAAAGAAAACATTCAACATTTGGTTTTTTGGGATTGGCTAACTTCACTTATATTCTCCAACTCCATCCATTTACCTGCAAAAGCCATGATTTTATTCTCTTTTAATGCTGAATAGCATTCCATTGTGTATATATAAGACATTTTTGTTATTCATTCATCTACTGAAGGACATCTAGGTTGGTTCTACAGTTTAGTTATTGTGAATTGTGTTGCTATAAACATTGATGTGGCTGTGTCCCTGTAGTATGCTTTTTAAAAGTCCTTTGGGTATAGACTGATTAGTGGGACAGCTGGGTCAAATGGTGGTTCTATTCCCAGTTTTCCAAGGAATCTCCATACTGCATTCCATATTGTCTGCATGAATTTGCAGTCCCACCAGCAATGTGTGAATGTGCTTTTTCCCTCACATCCTTGCCAACACTTGATTGTATTCTTAATAGTTGACATTCAGACTGGAGTGAGATGAAATCATAGAGTAGTTTTGATTTGCATTTCTAAAATTACTAGAGATATTGAACTTTTTTAATATATTTGATTGTGTGTCATCTTCTGAGAGTGTCTGTTCAGTCCCTTGGCCCATTTATAGATTGGGTTATTTGTGTTTCTGGTGTTAAAATTTTTGAGTTACTTATATATCCTAGAGATTAGTGCTCTATCTGATGTGCATCTAAAAATTTGCTCCCAAGCTGTAGGCTCTCTATTCATCTCACTGATTGTTTATTTTGCTGAGAAGAAGTTTTTAGTTTGAATGCACCCCATCTATTGATTCTTGATTTTAATTCTTGTGCTATAGGAGTCTTATTAAGGAAGTCAGGACCTGTCCAACATGATGGAGATTTAGGCCTATATATTTTTTTCTATTAGGTGCAGTGTATCAGGTTTAATTCCTAAGTCCTTGATCTGATTTTTGTTGAGTTTTGTTCATAGTGAGAGTTAGGGGTTTAATTTCATTTTGTTGCATATGGATTTCCAATTCTCCCAGCACCATTTGTTGAAGAGGCTATCTTTTCTCCAATATATGCTTTTGATGCCTTTGTCTATATAAGATAACTAAAGTTTTGTGGGTTTGTCTCTGTGTCCTCTATTCTGTACCATTGGTCTACCAGTCTACCTTTGGTGGCAATATCATGCTGTTTTTGTTACTATTGCTCTGTAGCATAAGTTCTGGTATAGTGAAGCCACCTATTTCACTCTTCTTATGAAGAATTGTGTTAGCTATTCTGGGTCTCTTGTTTTTCCAGATGAATTTCATGACTGCTTTTTCTATTTCTATGAGAAATGTCATTGGAATTTTAATTGGAATTGCATTAAATCTGTATAGTGCTTTTGGTAATATGGTCATTTTGATAATATTAATTCTTCCCATCCAAGAACAAGGTAGATCTTTCCATCTTCTAAGGTCTTCTTCAATTTCTTTCTTTAACATTCTGTAGTTTTTGTTGTAGAGATTTTTCATCTCTTTGGTTGATTCCAAGTTTTTTTTTTTAGACTACTGTAAATGGGGTAGTTTTTCTCGTTTCCATTTTAGAGGGTTTGTCACTAGTATACATAAATGCCTTTGATTTATGGGTGTTGATTTTATATCCTGCTACATTGCTGAATGCATGTGTTTGTTCTAGAAGTTTTCTGATAGAATTCTTTGGGGTCTTCTAGGTATAGAATCATACCTAACTTGAGTTCTTCTTTTCCTATTCATATCCCTTTAATTTCTTTCATCTGTCTAATTGCTCTGGCTAGTTTTTCAAGAACTATGTTAAATAGAAATGGTAAAATAGGACATCTCTGTCTTGTTCCAGTTTTTGGAGGGAATGCTTTCGATTTTCCTCCATCTAGAATAACATTGTACTGAGGTTTAGCATAGATAATTTTTATGAAGTTAAGATATGTTCCTGTTATCCCTAGTTTTTCTAGTATTTTGAATATGAAGGGGTGCTGCTTTTTGTCCAATGCTTTTTCTGAATCTATTGAGAATGATGATCATAAGATTCTTATCTTTAAGTTTATTGATGTGAAGAATTTCATGTATTGACTCTTCCGTATGTTGAACCAACCTTGCGTCCCTAGGATGAACCCCACTTGATTGTGGTGCACTATCTTTTTGATATGTTTTTGTATTCAATTTGACACAATTTTATTAGAGTTTGCCTCTATTTTCATTAGAGATATTAGTCTGAAATTTTCTTTCTTTGATGTGTCGTTGACTGGTTTTGGAATCAGGGTGATACTGGCCTCATAGAATGAGTTTGGAAGTGTTCCCTCTTTTTTATTTCATGAAATAATTTAAGGAGTATCGATATGCGTATACATCTGGTTCTGGGCTTTTCTTTGTTCGTAGGCTTCTGATGGCATCTTCTATTTCATTAGTTGAAATTGATCTGTTTAAATTATGTAGATTATTCTGATTCAATTGGGGAAAATCATATGATACAAGAAATTTGTAGATACCTTTGATATTTTCTATTTTACTGAAGTACAAGCTTTCAAAATAATTTATTATTATCTTCTGTATTTCTGTAGTGTCTGTTGTGATATTTCCTTTTTCATCATGTATGTTAATAATTTGAGTTTTCTCTCTCCTTATCTTTATTAGCTTGTATAAGGGCTTGCCGATTTTATTTATTTTTTCAAAGAATCAGCTTCATGCTTTTTAAATTTTTTCAATTGTTTTTTTTTGTTTCAACTTTATCAATTTTAGCTCTGATTTTTTAATTATTTCCTGTCTTCTAAAAATTTTGATGTTGGTTTGTTCTTCTTTTTCTTCTTATTCTAGGGCTTTGCGATGTAACGTTAGGTCATTTATTTGTAGACTTTTTCTTTTTTTAAGGAATGACCTCCATGCAATGAACTTTCCTCTGAGTACTGCCTTAATAGTGTTCCGGAGATTTCGATATGTTTTATCAGTGTTCTCATTTACCACTAATATTTTTTATCTCTTCCTTGATGCTTTTTGCAACCTATTGTTTATCCAGTAGCATATTATTTAGTCTCCAGGTATTGGAGTAGCTTTTATTTTCATTTCAACATTAATTTCTAATTTCTTTCCATTATGGTCTGATAGGATGCAGGGTAGTATCTCTACTTTTCTTCTATTTGCTAAGAGTTGCTTTGTGGCATAGTATATGGTCTACTTTAGAGAAGGATCCATGTGCTTCTGAGAAGAAAGTATATTCTCTTGTTGAAGGATGGAATATTCTATATATGTCAGATAAGTCTAAGTTATTGATTGTATTGTTGAGGTCTATAGTTTCTTTGTTCAGCTTTTGTTTGGAAGATGTATCTAGTGATGAAAGAGGTGTGTTAAAGTCACCCAGAATTATTTTGTTGTGGTCTATTTGACTCTTGAACTTGAGAAGAGTTTATTTGATGAACATAGATGCTTCATTGTTTGGGGCATATATATTTATAATTGTTAAGTCTTGTTGGTGAATGGTTCCCTTGAGAAGTACGCAGTGTCCTTCCTTATCCCTTTTGATTGACTTTAGATTGAAGTTTACTCTACTTGATATGAGGATGGAAACCACTGTTTGCTTCCACAGTCCATGTGAGTGGTATGATTTTTCCCAACCTTTCACCTTCAGTCTGTGGATATCTTTTTCTATGAGATGAGTCTCTTGGATTTTTTAACCCAATCTGCCAATCCATGTCTTTTGATTGGTGAGTTTAGGCCATTAACATTCAGGATTATTGTTGAGACATGATTTCTCTTCCCAGTCATTTTTGTTTATTTTTGGTATTTAACTTCACTTGGTTTCTCCTGTGATTAGTTTTTCCTTTAGTGTAATACCTCCCTCTGCTGATTTTCAGCATTGTTTTTCATTTGCTCCACATGGAATATTTTGCCTATGGTGTTCTGTAGTGCAGGCTTTCTAGTTGTAAATTCTTTTAACTTTTATATATCATGGTTTTATTTTGTCATCAAATCTAAAGCTTAATTTTGATGGATATAAGATTCTTTCTTGACATTCATTTTCTCTCAGAGCTTGGTATATGTTGTTCCATGCTATCCTGGCTTTGAGGATCTGGGTAAAAAAAAAAAATCTGCTGAGATATAAACTGGTCTCCCCCTATTTGTGATTTAATTCTTCTCCCTTGCAGCCTTTAATATTTTATCCTTATTCTCTATGGTAGACATTTCCTGTATCCCAACAACTCTTAGATTTGGTGATTTGATGCTATAACATAATTATTGGATGTTCTCTTCATGGCTTATTACCATCTTCACTGTGTGGTTAATTTTATTTTTCAGATTTTATACTTTGTGTTCATTATCTGATGTTCTGTCTTCCAAGTGATCTACTCTGTTGGTAGTGCTTTCTATTGAGTTTTTTATTCAGTTTGTTATTTCCTTCATTTCAAGATTTGTGATTGTTTTTTTAGAATCTCTCTTTCTTGAAGTAATCTTTCACTGCCTATATTTACTGTCTCATTTCTTTGTTGAATTGATCAATTTTTTCCTGTATTTGCTTATTTAGATTATTATTTTATTCACAGATCACTTTAATTATGATCCTCCTGAACTCATTCTCCATTCTATCAACTTCATGCCCATGGGTTCTTATATTGTTGTACCCTGGTTTCTTTGGGGCACTTTCCTCCCTTGTTTTTTCATGTTGTCTGTGTGTCTTCCTTTCTTGCAGTGTGGATCTGAGGTATTACAGTTTATACACTGTAATCTTGTAGTACCCATAGAGATTTTTGGTACCTCGCCTTGATTTTGGATTCCAGACCCTGCAGGTGTCCCTCAATATATTCTACTGCAACTAGAGGTGGTGGTAGCAATAGTGGAGATATCTTGAGATAACAGTGGAGGTGCCCTAAGTTGGATGCAATGCCTTTCAGAGATAGGGCTGACAGATGAGCCTTATAGTGTGTTGGCGATGCGTGCTCTGAGATGCAGCTAAGTCCTGTCTGTTGTCTAAAAGGTAGAGGCTACTGCATGGGGAAGGTTATGGCAATGTCTGTAATATCCCAATATGAAAGTGGTTAGGCCTGGGCTCCCAGGTAGGCGGTTAAGGGGTGGCAGACTTGGACCTACCCTGGGCTTGGGGTCCATGCAGTTTGGTATAGCAGATCTGGGCTGGGTCTGAGCTCTTGCAGATGTCTACTGGTGGGAAGAGGTGGTCCTGTGCCAGAGCCTGAGCACCAACTGACATCTGCTAGTGGCAGGATGTACCTGGGTCTACCCTGGGCCTGGATCCTCTGCAGGTGGGCTGAGGTGGTCCAATTTTAGTTGATTTTTTAAAAGATCACTAAATTTAGAGGTCACACAGTTGAACAACATATTATTAGTCTCCCACTTGCTTTGCTGTAGATGACGCCACTGACTAAACCAACTGAAAAAAAAAAAAAAAACTGTGCTCTGGCAAAAAAAAAAAAAAATTGTCTTTTTTTGCTCTTTTTTTCCTGTTCTGTATCTTAAACTTGAAAGATTTATCGGGGGGGGGGGAATCAGCAACAACAGTATCTTATTAGTGACTTCTTTTTATATTTACAGAACCCAGAACATTAGATGGGATTATGATTTAAATTTAGAATGTCCCACCAAAGCTCATATGTTAAAGAGTTGGTCCACAAAACAGCAATATCCAGAGGTGGGGCTTTTGGAAAGTGGATAGTGAGGGCTTCATCCTCATTACTAGATCAACTCATTTGATGTATTAATAATTAAATGGGCTACTGGCAGAAGGTGGAAACCCCAGGCAAGTAGGGCACGTTTGAAGGAAGTAGGTCACTGGGGACATGCCCTTGGAGACTACATCTTTCTTCTAATTCCTTTCTCACTCTCAGTTTCTGCTTCCTGGCAGCCAGGAGCTGAGCAGCTTTTCTCTGCTCTGCCCTTCTGTCATGATGTTCTGCCTCATCTCTGACCCATAGCAGTGAGCCAGCTCACCATGGACTGAAATCTCTGAAACTGTGAATCAAAATAAACCTCCTCCTCCAAGTTGTTTGTGTCACATGCTTTGGTCACAACAATGAAAAATTGACTAACACAGGGGACTTTCAGATAACAGCAACATGTGTATCAGAAAAGCCAGACTACCACAAAATTTAAGACCACCCCAGCACCCTTCCCACTTGTCCCATTCTAAAAATGTATCTTCCCTTGTAATCCTAAAGCAAGATTTTTTTTTTTTTTAGGACAGACAAGTCTTCATCTTCCAATTTAATGATTTGTCAATAATGCTTTTTCCCCACCCATTTCTGTGTCTATTGAGTTATTGGCTTCATCCGGTTGCAGCAGAATCTGACCTTTCAAAGTTACAAAGCATTCAGAAAGAGCACTTCTCCAGTCTTATAGCAAAACTTTCCATTTAAATATTTTGAAATATGCTAATGTGATACAGAAATGTCTGTTCACTAATCCCAACCCTTTCCTTTATTGTGATAGTAATGTACCCATTGTTCCAAGCAAGTAGCCATCTCCACAGCATTTTATGTCTGTTTGCAAAGCTGGGTTTCCAGTATCTGCCAGAACTTTGTATAATACTTGTGCAAATCAGTTTATACTGGACCTTGTATCACATATAATTGAGTTAAAAATGCCCCATTATTAGGTAAATTATTTCATAAGAGAGAATAATTCAAGTGTAAGGCCTGAAAAAAAATTATGTTTCAAGCTTAACAATTACTTCTAGCAGATTCACAAGGTAAAAATGGGCCACTGATACTTTAGTGCTGGAATGAAGATGCCCTAAGGTGGTGTTCATGACCATATGGAACTTAGAGACTAAAAGTAGAAGGTGATGAAAAATGATACCAGTACTGATAGTTGACATTTTAAAAACTCATTTTACAAAGTTCTTGTATCTTAAAATTAACTGATACATTTCTGGTGATATTAAAAAACAAATATACAGAACTGGTTATGTTACATTTAACTTTAAAAAATTAAATGATGACATGAAAATCAAATAAATGCTTGTTAACTGGGGTCACTTATAGCAGCTAGTGGAAAAAAATGAAGTTATTTGTAAATCTACCCTCCTGTCCCCCATACTTAAAATTGAACCCAGGGCTGCTCTACCAGTGGGCTATATCCTCAGCCTTTTTATTATTATTATTATTATTATTATTATTTTATTTTGAGACAGGGCAAGTTGCAGAAGCTGACCTTGAACTAGTGATCTTTCTGCTTCAGTCTCCAAAGTCATTGGTATTATAAGTATGTGCCACAGCACCTTTCTACTAGTTTCTCTTAAGAGAAACAAACAGGAAGAAAAATTTTTAAAACATACAACAGATTAAACACAAAAATATGCACTAAGCTAGATATGAGAGTAGTATAATGTTCAAAAATCAAATACTACCTTTCCATAGTGTTGATATTTATATTCTTATGTTATTTCTTAATCACTCTGATTATTATAACACTCAAAATTCCAGATACTTATTTTTTTTAAATGGTTAATGACTTTATGATAACCCTAATGTTATCTTCTCAAAGTTGGTTCAATTTAATTGCTCAGTGCACTCTAGGGTTCTCAAAAATAGTGTTTTTTTCTTCCCCATTTATGGCTTACCTAAATTTCTCATTCGCTGCAAAATGCTTGACTTCAGAAAGAAGAGCATTTAGTTAGCCTGCAAATGTAAGTGACAGCTTCAAGGTGCAATTCAGGAATTAATAATTAATTAATCATTGAAATAATGAAGGTGTACACCGCACATCAATTAACCTCTTTCTTTTTAAGAAACGTTCCATCACTCGCTCAAAATACCAATTTAAATGAGTGTATTTAAGTCACCTTTAAGACACAACGTAATGTGATCATTAACTCAAAGAATAATGTATGTGAATTCTCCCACAGAATGAAGGAAAAGTAAAATGGTTGTCAAGTGAGATGGTAACGTTTTTGCCTGAGTTTTTGTCCAAGAAACAAATTTACTCTCCCAATTTGATTATTACTAATTAGATGTTAGGAGGATAACAATCAGAATGAACCACACTGGAACAGTGAATGAACGAGAGCCCCACCCACTATACCTATTGGATTTTATCAATGGGAAGCTAAACTGATGACATTTCAGGAAATATAACACTAAAATAAAAAATGGGAAAGTGAAATTATGAAAAAGAAACATATTTTAGGCTTCTAAACCTTACTCAGCTTAGACTGTTTTCCAGATCATTGCAGCCTTTAATAGAGAGCTCAATCTAACCTTCTTTATATATGTGTGCTTGCACAAGGCAGAACTTGGTTTTAGAAAATTTTCCGAATCTACAAAGATTTGGGACAAACAAGGGATATCTTTCTATCATAAACAAGTCATAGGTTATTATTTGGGTGAATTTCAAATTTTTAAATAAAAAGCAAGAAAAGAAAAAATATAATTTTATTAAAGATTGACATTTTATACTGTTCATTTGGAAATTGATAGCTCATATCTTATTAAGCTTGACAGTTACTTTGATGACTACCTAAATGGAAATATTTCTTCTCTTTGTCCCAACTCTTTCACTTCATTATGTGATACTGATGACAAGCTTTTCACCTAGATTGCAGCCAGCGGGCTTGAGCATCGCCTGCCAGAAGTGATTAATACCAATCAAACAGAGTTTGTTCAGTTGGAAAGACTGGCAGAAAACATTTATCATCTTCTCAAGGAATTAGAGTTCCAGATTGGCTCTGCGCTTGAGATAAACAGGATATAAATGCATTTGCTCCAATGTTCACCTTGTTATCACCGTTATTGAGCCAATTTTGCCAAGCAAAGAAAGTGTGCCCAACCTTTCCAATGGCCTTCATGCTTAAATAGCAGCACATAAAATCTTTCAGTAATAACTGAAATTATAATGCTAAAATTTTAATTTCAGGGGAAAACCAAGTAACCCCTCATAGGATAACAAATCTTCCTCAAATTATTTCTGAGAAATCTTCATAGTTAATGAAAGGGGTAAACTCACATGAAAGGGATAAACTTACATGCTAAGGTATTTATTTTTGTTTCCTTATTGCTGCATTTTATTATTGGATTTGTCTGGACTTCATTCTAGCTCTTTCTGCCCCCCAGGGACTGCCTCTTATCTCTCATATTCCTCTCTCACCACAACTCAACTTTTCCAAGCTAGGCATTCTCCGGTACTAGATCAAAATTCCTCAAACTTCACACTCCATCCTCCCTTATGTTCATGTTCCAGCCTAATCCTGGTTACTAATATGCTGTCATCCCTAGGCCTAGGGATTATGTGGTTCATCTGCTCCTCTATTATTTTTCAAGTCTCCTCTTTTGATTTAAACTCTGTCAGGCTTTCCTCAAAATGTTTATTTTTTTTTTAATTTTAAATGTCTATGTGGTAGCTATAAAGAAACATTGAAACAAGCATCATTGCTATAGTAATTCCAAACCTCCTTAATGCAATGCAGTGGTTTCTCACTCACTAGGAAAAAAAAAAATCACAAAAAAGAAAATCAAAAATATGAGAACACACAACCATCTTCTTATGGTTTCTACTTTCCTTCACTTAGCACTTACCCAGCATTTACCATGCACAGCCAGACCCTCAAGGATTTCACTGACCAATAGGCTGGAAAGAACACAAAATCAATTTTCACAATACATTAAATCACAAGAAATATCTGTAGGCCCAAAGAGGATATTCGGAAGACACCTGATCTGATTAATAGAGAAGCAAGGGTTAAGGGAGTTCCACCTAAACTAATAGAGCAAGGGAAGAAATGGCCCAGAGGCCCAAAATAGTAGGTAAATCTAAAGAAAAGAAAAGTGGTTCAGTTTCCTCATGGTAGATGGTGAGAGGTGAGAAGGGAGTAGGACTTTTAGTAGGAAGTTCATCACAATAAATCACTTAAAGAATAACCAAAATACCAAATCCTTTTTAAATTTCCAGAAATGCTTTATATATAAATTTATAAAAATAGATTTACAAATCACAAGTTTAATCTTCCAAAGATTGTAGTATGGTTTGGAGGAGTAGAAACAGGAGATAGTTTACTGGAATTATCTTAGGGAAAAATTATGAGAGCTTAAGAAAATCTCAATTCATTTTTTCAATACAGAAATCCAACTAACTAAAGAGCTATTGAACATAAATGTGTAATGTGGTCCCACTATGTGATCCTGATCTCTTAATTTGTTCTCTTAAAGACACAGCATTGCAATTTGGGGAAACGTCCTCTGTCTCATGGCAAAGTGGATTGCATGTACAGACATATATCCCAGCAGCACACCTGAAAATTAATTAAGACACATAAGCCAAATCTCATATTATCTTTTGATAACATTAAAATCTAAAATATCTCAAAATCAATTTTGCTTTAAAAAAATCCTGTTTTGACAATTAAATGAGCTTCAAAACACCAAAACACGTAGCAGTAAGAACTAGAAAGTGCCTCTATGAACTAATCCTTCAACCTAGAGACACAAAATAATTTTAAAATCCAGTTTATGCCCTTCCAATGAGCTTGTGGCAAAAGCCATAAACAGTTTCCTAATAAGATTTTTGGAGAAAGTCACCAGTAGGAAACTGTGAAGGTGGAAGGTCAAAGTTAGTACTTCAAGTACTTACTGAAACTGTTTACACAAGTCAGAACCTTTATTAACTACACTCTTTTCTTCTGGAAGATAGGATTCAACTATAAATTATTTGGATAGGCCACAATTTCTACATTAATTTACCAAGGCTTTCATCCTCCTACACTGAAGTGTATTTCTTAATACACCTCAAAAGACATCAAGTACCTCATCCAACCTATCCGCCAGCTCTAAATGGGATTTGACATTACGAGGTCAGCATTGCTTTTCCTCATAGATGACTAACAAATTTACGGAGACATAAGTTCACTGTTCTCACATGGATCACTGCGTAACAGACCAGTGGTTTTTGATCGTAACATTTAGGTTTCAGTTATTAAATGAAAGCAGAAACTCAAGCTGTGACAAATTGCTTGGCACCTAAGTAATGATCCAGACAGATACCTAGAAGAAAGGCCAATGTGTCTTCAGATTTCAATTGGGAAACTTGGCCAATAGTAATGAAATTACATTATTCTGTGAGACTTCATGAAATAAAAAAATGTTGAAATATGATTTATAATCTTATCATTCATTTAGCTTACATTTGAAATTATAATGTGTTTCAATTTTTTTTCAACATTTCGCAAAAGGCAATCCTCATAGCATAGGGTAAATACTGATATAATTCTAGTTTGTTTTGTTATGTACTAACTTTTTAATTAAACTCAACAACTTAGAAGCTGGGGAAACAAATTATATCTTATTACAAAATAAACCAGCTAAGTAAAGAGAAAAATCCATGTGAATTTTCAGTACAAACTTGATTCATAGTTTACTAGCTAGGTCTGTATTAAGTTAAATATTCAAATGAAGAAACAGTCATGTATTCCAATGTGCCCAGATGTAGGCAAACTTTGACTTAGGACAAGTGATTTAGGAAAGGCTTGTTCAGTGGAAAAATCAATAGTGGCATTTTATGTCACAAAATACAATTTCAACTTTTTCTTCCTAGTTCAGAGTAACTAACAAATGACTGCTCTGGACAGGTGCCTTCTCTTATTTACACATCCATCATGGTAATTCCACTCCCTTTCTTCACTTAGACAACAAGTTTTCCATGTTTAAAAATAGTAACTTCACCTCTCTTTCACCCCTCACTTCTACTTCATTGCTCTACCTTTATCCCTACAGTTGGAAAATATGTTTTCTATATTTTTGGTTATAAACCAAAAGGTATTTTCCCCACTGACAGTATGGATTCTCACAGAATCAGTTATAGTGCTTGTTGGGCAGAGGTGAAAAAGCACTAATGAAATCCCTTCCCTAATGCATAATTCATATATCAATTTAATAAAATGTATTAAGAACACAGTATATTCCAGCTACTAGGGATAAGACAAGTAAGTAACAAAACAAGTCTTCCAGAAATGTCCTTTCTCGTAAAGGACAAAGACAACTAAGCCATTACAATACAGCCCGTGAACACTGTAGAATGCTGTATATTGCTGATTCAAAATCCATTCTTTCATTCTTCTTCTAAATAAAATTCTAATTTTCTCCAATTACCTACAACTTGTCCATAATGCTAGGATCTCATTCATCCAAACAAGTGGCTTTCAACTGGGAGTGGTTTCGCTTTCCAGGGAATATTTGACAATGTCTGGGGACATTCTTTATTGTTATAACTTGGGGATGGCATCTAGTTTGTAGAGGCCAAAGATGCTACTAAATGTCCTACAATGCACATAACACAGAAGTATCCTGGTCCAGAATGTCAATTTTGTCATCATTGAAATGCCTGGTCTAAGTTAATATTGGTAACACTATCCCTTCCTGACTCAGGGATTCAGACATGAGATTAGAGTTTTCTCCTGGCAACTGCTACTGTTTGCATTGGTTCAAAAAAAAAGGGAGGGGGAGGATTTTTCATGCTCTTTAGACTTCAATAAGTGGTCAATTTTCTTCAGTTTTCATTTGCAGATACCTTCAGCTACTTGGACAGTAAAGCAAAAATTAAAGCCAACACAAGTAAGCATGCAAAAGCTCTTTCTTTTGCAGAGAGCTGCCAGAACCTCAATAATGGCATACTCTGTGGCTGTAGGAAGTAAGATATTTCCTTATTGTTTAAGTCAGTTTGTGTTTGTTTTCTGTTATCTGCAAAGAAAAAAGTCTTCTAAACAAACATAGTACTAAATATATTTAGTGAATTGGGATCAAGGGAAAGAACAAGCAATTCCTAGAAAGTCTGGAATATTTTTTCAAGAAGGAGTTATCTAAGGTCAGTCCTAGTCGGTGAGATAAAAGCATATTTCAGATAGAGTGAGCATCCTGCATAAAAGTTGGATAAAAGATTGAACATGGCACTCCAAATTGTGTGGAGTTTAGTGTGGATGAAAATGAGAACATATGGACTGAGGATGAGGGAGAGAGTATGATAAAAGAATGATCATCAATAGTTAAATGAGGAATGGTTGCTAAGGTTCTGTTATAATAAGCAAAGAATTTGAACATTTTATTGAGACAATAGGAAACCACTGAAAATTATCATCATTAGTGTAATAGGATCATATTTGTGGTTTTGAAAGACCATTGTAATTATGCTATGAAGACGAGAGAGACAGAGAGAGAGAGAGAGAGAGAGAGAGAGAGAGAGAGAGAGACAGAGAGAGAGAGAGAGAGACAGACAGAGAGAGAGAGAGAGAAAGAGAGAACAAGAAAGGGAGAGAAAGATTTTGGTTCTACAAGGCAACTAGGGCCAGTTGTGATTGCCTACTAACACGGGCTGAAATCTGGAATCAAGGTAATAAACAAAGGAGTGGACAGAAGAGGATAGATCACATAAAGCAATATGAAAGAGATTAACTGTACCATGACTTGTTGATTCACTTGAGTTAGGGATAAGGAATAGTGAAGGATAAAAAATAATAATGAGACTCAGAACCAATAAAACTTTATAAAATTGGTTTATTTACCTGCTGTAGAGTGCAAATGGACCAAGATGTAAGAAAAGTGACACCCAAGTTGTTGACCTAGTGGGGTTGAGTTGAAATAAAAAAGCTGTATGTTGCAGGACTCCAGAGACTACAAGTAAAAGGTAAGAAGAAGGATCTAGGAAATGACAAGCAACCACTGTCATGCCTTAAATAAGAAAAGTGTTGCAGTAGAGAAAATCATGCCTCTCAAAGATGTCTACATTCTAAACCTTGGGAACTAGGGATAAAACATTACATGGAAAGAGGAATTTTGCATATATGATTAAGTTAGGATATTGAGATACTGAGATTATCTTTACACGCCTAAAGTTATCATAAAAGCTCTTTTAAAAAGGAGATGGTAAAGAGTCAAAGTTAGAGAAGAGCACAGTTAGGAGTGATGTCCTTGAAGGTGGAGGAAGAGGCTCTTAGCTGAGGGATAAAAGACAGGCTAATGAAACAGGAAAAGATGAGAGGATGCTAAATATCCACAAAGAGCCTTCAGAAAGAAATGAAAGAATCCCTGTATACACTTTGATTTGAGAACTTCTGAACTTCAGAAATATAAGACAATAAATGTGTTTTAAGGCACTGTGCTTGTTGTAATTTCTTACCCCCACAATAAGAAATTAATATAGGTATTAAAAATTTGAATGAAATAGTCAACAGGAAATTTCTAAGTTCATTCTCACATTTAACTACAACTAATGTAATCACACCCACAAGCATATCTGTTGAACATCAATGACAGAGTCTAAGACACTGCAAGAATTTTTCATATAATGCTCACAACCACCTTTTGAGGGCATGTAATTTTCTCTAATTCATGGATGAGGATATTGAAACAGGGAGCTTAAGGAATTGACACAATGCAACATGGTTAGCAAAAATGGAATCTTAAGAGGAGCATGGCAAATTATTTGTCTTACGGTTTTTAAGAGTATCAAGGTGAGGGTAAGTTCATGTATTTTTTTTTTTTTTTGGTTTATGATCTTGGCCTCCTATTAAAAGTCTACAATGCAACCGCCTAATGAAGAAGAAAGGGAATTCTAGTGGACAGCCTAAGATTGGCAAGGCAAAGACATGGCATACAATACTGTAAGGGCAAGTTGTTCTGCCCAAGTGCCTGATATTTTTGCAGCTGTCAGATCAGGTTCAAATGCTTTGTCCTTTTAACATTTCCCTCTACTCCAGATGTTTTAGTATGTGTATCCTAACATACAATTTTAATTTATAGAATAGATGATTAATTAAACTTTAATTAATTGCCTAATTTCTGATTGAAGCGTAAACTTCTTCTGAGTTCTGTTACTCAGTTCTATCTTAAACAACTTTGCTTGAAACCCAAGTGTAATCAGGTTACTACCTTCATTTGGATTACTTACATTTATTTTTATTGTACATGCAACAATCAGGCAATGATAAACATTTATATAATCACTATTTATGACAGAGTTCTAACTATAAAACAATTACTGTGTTTCCTGTTTTACACAGTCTATAGAACACTTACATTTTTTTCTATTTTGTTTAATAAATACTACAGATGGAATTCTTCCCTCTAGAATCTCTGCCTTTAAAATTTGAACAATTTTCTTTTTTTTTCTTTTGTTACCAGGGATTGAATACAGGGGTACTTAATCACTGAGTCACAATCTTAGCCCTTTTCTTAATTTTTTATTTGTAGACATAGTCTCACTAAATTGCTTAGGGTCTCACTAAATTGATGAGGCTGGGTTTGAACTTGTGTTCTCCTGTCTCAGCCTCCCAAGTTGCTAGGATATAGGGATGCACCACTGCACCTGGTTTTTATGGTGAATTTTTAAACTGAATTTGTATACACAATGTGATTTATGTGAATTTTGTTCAAACATAATAATAAAAGATCTGATAGGGTTCTGAGTCCAATGGATTAGGGACCCTTGTCCCAGGTACCACCTGACCTCAATTAGCAGAACTGATATGAGTCTAAGGAACTGCCTCTCATCCTGCCCTGTTGTGGTTATCAGAGGAGCTAACTTTCCCAAAGCGCAAATGGCAAGATATTGTTTTCCATGATTGCCCAACTAGCCCAAGGAACATGTATGTAGCCAAGACCTTCCAAGTGAGAAATAAAGAAACCTAAGAAAGGAGAGTCCCTTCAATATAGTTCTCGAAATACTGGCCAGAGTATGTGTCTTATGCATTTGATTTAAAACCTGAAAATGAGCATTTGATGCATGGAAATGAGCATTATGGGAAATGCATAGGTATATGTCATTCATCCTTCATTTAATATAAACCACTTCTAGCAAAAAAAAAAAAAAAAAAAAAAAAAAAAAAAAAAAAAGCCTGCTAAAGGGGAACAAGGAACTCAAAAGCATGTAGAAGCCCAGATTCCCTCTGAGTCTATGGACAGATGTCTGTCATGTCTGTGCTCTACCCTCACAGATTATCTTCTCTAATAAACTCTCTTAATTGCTTCTCTTTCTCTTGTTGAATTATTCTCACTATCCATGCACCCAATATCCAGGTTCTATGACATAAATAGTAACTATTATTTCTTTGTTTGTTTTGTGCATTTTATGATCTCTGTCACAACTATTCAACTCAGTCAATATAGGGTAAAAGCAGATATTGACAATTTATACCAAGATATGATGGTTCCACTCTTAGTTTTTTGAGGAATTGCAATATTGCCTTTCACAGTTCTTGTATTAATTTTCAGTCCCACCAAAAATATATGAGGACTGATGGTTTTTTATTTGAATTTCCCTAATTGCTAGAGACATTGAACATTTCTTTCATATATTTGTTGGCTAATCATATTTCTTCATTTGAGAAGTGTATGTTTAGTATTTTTGCCCATTTATTGATTGGTAAGTTGCTTTTTTTGGTATAAAGTTTGTTCATTCTTTATATATTCTAGATATTAATGCCCTACTTGACAATATAGAAATCAATGAGTGTAGCTCTGTTTCAATATAACTTTATTTTTAAAATATTGTTTGCATGACATTTTTTGTTTGCTGGCTATTGTCAATTTTCTTCTGAGTCTCAGGAACTCTGAGATAGTTGAGAGGAAAAACACATGTTGTTGGAAAGGGGAAAAAAGTTAAAGAATGAGGGGTAGGAAGTGTTTGATTTGATAGTTTCCAATTTGTCATCTTAATGTTGTTGTTTCTGAGTTTCATATGGTTTGTTGCCCTCATCCTGGAGGAGGCGTATAGAAAATGAATCAAGGAATAAGTAAATAAGAGCACTTAATAATAGTAGGCCAGTAAGAGTTTGAAGACTCCAAGTTTAAAATGAGGAAATCTCCTTCTCCTCTCATTTTCACTCAATCTTGGCAGCTTGGTAATGGTTTACATTCCCAAACTGGAAATTATAGATTTTTTTTATTGCAATAAGTAGGACTTCAGATTGAATTTTTATTTATCTTTTCTCTTAGGGAAAATGACTAACACTGTGAAGACATTGAATATAGCCTTTTAAAGGAGGAAAAAAGAGTGAGCTACATTCCAGTTGGTTTGGTAGAACTAAAGCTCTGATTATCCTGTTAAAATAGTCGCTCTACAATTGAGTTCTTAGTTGAACAGGATTGAGAAAATGCTGTTGGAGCTCTCTAGTAAACAATAGAAAGGGAGAAAACAAAGTGACAATAATACCATTGTTATAGTACACACACCAGCAGTCCTGTTAAGCTACCATCTTGAATTAAAACATGCATGAATATTGAAGATCATAAAAACTATCACTAGAAGAAGACACAAAAATATGCAGTCTCAGCACCATCACTTGAAAAATAGATTCAGCAAACAATCTTGCTCTCCATTTGTACATTTATTTGACTAGAAATTTGCTGCTTTAGCTGTTTTACTAACTCAGAAAATATCATTTCAAATATAATTGTGCATATAATCAAGACTTACATAATTACAAAATAAGACTGTGAAGCTTCAAAAGGAAAATCCAATGTAGAATGAAACTACTGTTTAAACAAAAAGAAGGGGGAAAAAGGAAAGATTAATAGATATGTGCTCCCATGGAATGAGGGCTCTCATGCATTTAGCGTGAAATTGGTATTCTGCCATTAAAAAAAGGGAGACATTTTAGAGACCTTTTCATTTATAAGGGGAGGTACTGAAAAACATTTTCCAAGGGAGTGAAGAAAAGGCTAACTATTACAAAGAGCTACTGGATATCTTGTTATTCTCACCTGATCTAAAAAATAAAACCCATATGCATACAATAATACCTAGCAATAAGTGTACTATGTAGATATTTTAGTAGAGGTACCACTCATTACCACCTCAAAGGATCATGAGATCATCCTCTTTCTGTTAGCCATAGCTTTATCAACTCTCCATGAAAAATAAATTTAGAGGAAACTTTTTACTAAATGACATTCTTATAGTTTAATTAAAGAAAAAAATCCTGCAAAACAATTATATACCCCTGTCTAGTAGAGAATGTGGTTCCTAGAACATGATGCTCAACAAGACTCAATTTCTTGCAGAGAGACCAGTTATTCATGCATACATTTTCTTGAGCCAAAAGTCAGGACATAGTCTCTTCCTGCCATAATAAGGTCTTATTATACTTTGTATATATAAGGTCTTCATTTACTTTTTAAAAATGTCATTTTCATTACTTGATCCTCCTAGTAGACACTGTGAGCAGACATTGGTGCTAGCCAAAGTGAAGTTGTTTCATTCCTATTTGTTTCTTCTATAACTACCCCCTACTTAGGAGGCGAACCCATAGGTCCCATCCTCATGACAAGATATGAATGTTAGCTTCATTTCCAGCTGTTGGGAAGACTCAGAACTAAGCTAGTCAATCAGGGTATTGCTCAAGTGCAGTAGGATTGCCTCTCAGAAGTTCTCATGGGATTTCTAGATCTTTTCTCATGCATTTAAATCTGGATGAATGTAGCATGAAAAGCTGAGAAAGGCATCTTGAAACCATGATGGGAGAGCTTGTGTGGAAATGGAATCAACACAGAAGCAGGCTGCCTAGGGAAAGTTATTAGAAGAAAGGAGAGAGGGAAGGTGAAAGAGGGGGTGTCCTGTTGATAATTTTGAGCTGAAGTCAGATATATTTCTGTGTTGTTTGGCTATATTTTCGCAGTCAAAGTCAATGCAAAGTTGTTTGTCACCTACCCTAAAGAACTTGTAAATTTTGACTTCTAAAAATTGGATTATCAATGCTTACATTTGCTTAACCAGTAATGATTCTATACAACAGAATATATATGTTGAATTTGAAATTAAAAATACTATTTCAGTACCATTAGTTAGCTGGTTATGTATGATAAATTATCTTCCCCATTATTTGAGTCCCATTTCTCATATGTAAAATGATATACTCTTATCTTTCTCCAATGAAGACTGATTCTCCACAGGATCTTATCTGATCTTTCACCTATAATCTCTTGAGAACCGATTCTCTGAATTTTCCTATTATCCTTAAATTCATTATGATATATATTCAACATTCAACTTTGGAATATAATTTGTTTCCCATATCTAGAATGACTCACTCATTTACTCATTCTCTAATACCTGATGAAGGACTCATGTTTCTCCCAGAAACCTGGCTTCATTGTCTGTGAAACTTTGGTAACTTTCTTTGGAAATTTATTGCATTGCCCTCCTTCCTACCAATCCATGCATGCCTCCGTTATGTCCTTCATGATTTTGAGTTGTAGTGATTTGGTGGTTCTCTTTTCATAATTGTGAAAAGTATTGGAGGCTGAAAATATTTTTTTAATGTCTTTAGTGTGTATGCACCCTCCCCTTCGAACAACACACTAATATGTAATTCTTGTTTGAAGGTAGCCTTTATCATAATTTAACCAGTACAAATGCTTTAATAGTTAAAATATGAAACAACAGACAATAGGCAAGCACATGACAATTTTACTGCTTTAATGGTATAATTTAAGTGTCTATTCTGGTATGGATGAGTTATCCTCCAAAACATTTCTTTTGTTAAAGCAAAAATGTTTAACACTGAAAGAATTAGATTACAATATGTGTAACCTAATCAGTGGATTAATAGATTTGATGAATTAATAATTTGAAAGGACTATTAAACTGGGTGATAACTGCAGGTAGGGTGTGGCTGAAGGCAGTAGTTCATTGGGATTATATATTTGTCTCTGTCCCCCCATGCTTTCATTCTGGTGACTACCATGAGCTGACAGCTTGCCTTCGCCATACCCTTTCATCATGATATTCTATCTCATGTCAGACTTAGAGCAATGGAGTCAACCAACCATGGACTGAGACCTCTAAAATAATGAGCCTCTAAGTTGTTCTTGTTAGGCATTTTGGTAACAGTAACACAAAGAGAACTAATGGCATAAAATTGGTATTTAATAAATGTTCATGGTTTACAGAAGAGTGATTATTGAATGGGAGACTCAACTCAGAGACACTATGAATGAAGGTGATTATCCCTATTTAAGTAATTTATGTATGATTCTTGCTTAACAAGCCACCCCAATATTTGAAAAAAATATATATTATATCATAATTCAACATGCCATCAATTTGGCTATATTCAGATGACTTATTTTTATAATTACCTGGATTTTGGTGGGAATCTAGTTCTAAGAGATTTCTGCTGGGATGGTTCAGTGGCTTTATATGATCATATCTTCCAGTGGCTAAACAAAGTTTCTGCCTTTCTTTTAACACACATATACATAAAGTCCAAATGCAATTCATTCTGCTAGTTCATAAGTAAATGTGCAAGAGTGAGTCTTCTTTTATTTTCCTATGCACACATATGAAAACATTACCCTGAATTCCCTCCACATGTAAATCCACAAAAATGGAGTTCTAACTAGAATAATACATATTACATCAAATTGAATTCTACTGCCATGAATAATTAAAAAGAACAAATAAATAAATGAAAAAAATCATACTTTTAAAATTTAAAAATAAAGTTCTTGCTAAAGAAATGAGATTGAATAGTAATATTTTTGTTCTAGACTTTTTTAGGTAATACTATAAATGCACAGTTTAAAATTAAATAAGTTGGTGTTTTTCATGTATCAAATCAGTAACATTTTTAAAAAGAATTTCACCAAATACTGATGAGAATATGATATTGAAAATAATGAATAATCAATAAGCTGTTTTGGGAAGCGATTTTCAGGTATATTTAAGAAATTATGTGACCTAATAATGACAGAAGCATAAAACAACCCTAAGGAGACAAAAATTAACAAATAAATCAACGATGACACAAACATACTTTTTCTTTCTTTCTTTCTTTCTTTCTTTCTTTCTTTCTTTCTTTCTTTCTTTCTTTCTTTCTTTCTTTCTTTCTTTCTTTCTTTCTGTTTCTCTCTCCCTTCCTCCACCCTTCCCCTTTCTCTTCCTTTCTTTCTTTCTTAGTGCTGGGGAAGGAACTTAGAATATGCTAGGCAACATCTCTACCACATAAGAACTTTCTTCACAAAATTCATAACAGTGACAAAAATTAAGTTTTAAAAAATAAGATATTGTTTAGGTGAATTATGTTGGATTTTTTTTATTTATTTAAAGAAGAGTTTAAACAACAGGACAATTTCATAGATTTTGATGTTGAAATAAAATAAAACAGGAGACAAGATAGATGTCAATCCAGACAGGCTCTATTGTGATCTTGTGATCTCATAATAAAATTAACCTTAATCTTGTATTCTCAACACTACCAATATTAAGTTTTCATTTATACTATAGAAATAGTTGCAGGTCATCAAGGGGACTCTTGGTGTTTCTCCGAGAGTCTCAGACTGAGAAGCCTCATTAATACAGATTCTTCCACGAGGTCAGTGCCACTGGAAAAGAGACATGATGCTCTCACAATTACTGCTAAAACTTGCCCCAGAAAGTAGCACACATAATGTGCCTTCACATGCCATCAGCCAAGTCTCAAGGCTACACCACTTGAGAGCATTTTGGGTCCTGCAAACATAGGTACTCAGAGTTCCATGGAGAGATAGAGATATATTTAATGTACAAATTTTATGGACTACTGAATGTGCGCGCGCACACACACACACACACACACACACACAAATGATCATGACTCAGAAAAGAAAAATAAAATAGTGTACATAAAAAACAACGAATGAAGTAAATTTTGAAAATCTATGCTAGTAATAAATTTTAGAAAGTGGATTTATTGTCTGTTTTTCTGTATTTTATATAATAAATTTCATCCATAATTGAAAAGTAAAATAAATGCAATATGAATTATTAGATTAAAAACACAAGGGTTTTTTTAATTACTTCTTTAAGAAGTGGTTATGAGTTCTCTGGTAAATTGTGGTTATTATGAACAAAATTAACTATATATTTCCCCAATGTATAGAAGTGGACAGAGTATCTGATTATAAGTATTTTTTTATCAATATTAATACACTAAAACGTAGAACATCGTATCAATTTTTCTCTGTATTTTTTCAGGACAAGTGTCAAAGTGATTAATGTACTGAACATCTATTGTAATTTATTATATATCTATGAAGAGCAGAACAGAGGAAGCTGACAAATTAGAAATAAATTTTACAAGAAGACCAATGGTATAAATTATACTGTTACCAGTCACTGGTTATCAATGTTCTAAGAAAAAAAAAGTTATACTTTTCTGGAGATGAAGTCTAAAACAGTCTCATACAGTGATAGGTTGAAGATTATTGTTCTTTGTTGGGCATGGTGGCACAGATCTATGATCCCAGTGACTCAGTAGGATAAGGCAGGATGATCGAAAGTTCAAGACCAGCCTCCAAATTTTGGAGGCTGGTCTTGAACCAGCAACATAGTGAGACCCTGTCTCAAAATAAATTTTTTTAAAAAAAGGACTAGGGATGTAGCTTAGTGGTAAAGTGCTCCTGGGTTCACAATCCTTAGTTTAAAAAAATAGAAAAAGCGTTGTTCCTTTAAAAGAGAATAAAAATATAATACTGGTATCATTAGTCAAAGAATCTCCTCTTATAAATCTAAACAAAAGTGAATATTTTACACATACATATTCAGATACAATTTTCACTTGATTTCTACATCCTTACTCAGGAATTTGCTCATATTATTTAGTTTTTCAGAAGCATGCAAATTTTATGAATTTACCCCAAAATATCATAAAATCTTATATAGTAGTAAAAACAGGAAAGTCACTAATTTAACTGTAAGAAAAAAAAGTTCAAATTATTTTAGGGGTTGTTGAACCATATAATGTTTATTTTTGAAGTGAGATTTTGGAAATGCAATTTACTAAATTATATTTCTTTCTCAAATTGACTTTGTTCAAAGGAGACTGTAATAGTAAACTCAAAATTTAACAGTAATTAAACTTATTATGATAGAAATGGAGTAGATGAAATTAATGTTTTTCTTTTAAACTTAAAAGAATTAAATTAAGTAAATTTAAAATTTTTAGATTGAAATTTATATTGTTTCTTGTCCTTAACTTTTAGGGAAACAGAATAATCATCATTTCATAGATGTAATCTCCTATACATTTGCTAATATCTGTCTTTTCATCACTAGAATTAGGCCCTTTGGAGTACAGATAACTTTTCTGCTTCGTTGATTACTATGGGCACAATGTCTTTTATACAGTACATATTAAACAAATGTCCTAAAAAATGAATGTTTTTATCCTCTTAGTTCTATTTTTGGCAGCTATGTTTAAAATAATAGTGCAGGATTTCTTGCAATTAATAAAGCTTTAATAAAATGACTTCAACTGTTTCTAAGGTTAGTGGAGTGGGGAAAAATAACTTTTTCCTAGATGTTGAGTAGTTGAGGTTTTGGTGAAATTAATTTTGTTTAAATAAATATAATCTGAATAATATTTATATGAAGGAAAGTGCATTATTCTTTCTCTTATGTTTATCATTGATCCACGGGAAAATGTTCTCTGAACTCATAAAAGAAGGTCATAGAATCTTAGTTTGGAATATTTAATTCCAACTCTTTCTTAATTGAGTTCTTATTAGCACCAATAGAATAAATATACGAATGGGCAATGGTTGGAACAAACATAAAATTATAACTTTGATCCCAAACTTTCAGCATCCTTTCCAGCAAGGTAAACCTTATATCCACAGTAAACAACCCAGGAAACTGGCCTGCTCAGATCCTCATCTCTAGTAATAATCCAGGAAAATGAATGATAACTTTTATAACAATCATCCCAGGATGGCCAGGCCTTGATTAATAACTGACAGTTTCCCTAGTTTTTATTGCCAATTCCAACTGAGGACCAAACCAAATAAAGCCAAATATGCAACTACAACCAATCCTAAAGAATGTTGTGCTTCTCATAAACACTCCTATAACTTCCTCTTGCCAGCAGCCTCAGAACAGGGCATCCATGGAAATTACTTTTTCATTCTTTACAAAATTGTCCAGCTCTTCTCTTCTGGCTTTTATGTTTTTATTGAAACACAAGTTATAGTGACTGACTACTTTGCCCACACAAGCTCAGAAAAAAATATTCTTTCCTTTTCTTCTTTGGTTCATCTTGGTTTGTTTTCATAGCACATGCTGTCAAACATACTTCAACATTTATACTATATAACTAAATATCCATTAAAACACACAGAGTGCATGTTGGATTCCCTTCAAAGAAATTCAGGCTAGGCGCAGTGACTCAACACCTGTAATCCCAGAGGGTCTGGAGGCTAAGCCAGGAGGATCCCCAAGTTCAAAGCCAGCCTCACCAACAGCAAGGCACAAAACAACTCAGTGAGGCCCTGTCTCTAAATAAAATACAAAATAGGTCTGGGAATGTGGCTCAGTGGTTGAATGTCCCTGAGTTCAATTCCCAGTACAAGAAAGAAAGAAAGAAAGAAAGAAAGAAAGAAAGAAAGAAAGAAAGAAAGACCAAAAGAAATTCATAAAATATTCCACTACAGGTGATTGTAAGAAAGTCATGCTTTGCCATATGGTTCACAAGGAATGTTAATTCAATTTTTTTTAAATAAAAACAACTATATAAGGTCTATTTTTGGCATATTTATCCATTAGAAAAGAGACTTTTTTTCTAAACAGTTATTTTTTAATATAGGTGTAAGCAAGATAGATTAATACTAAAAATGGAAACATTATGTTTCACCTTTCAAAAATATTTGCACCAAATTTCAGTATATGAAGAAATTTCTGAAACATTTTTTGATGATTTTTGCACTTCAATCACAATGCCTTAGTTTACCAAAATTCTGAGATTACAGATTATAGGCATATATAATGCAATGACCCTATTTTAGATTTTTAAAACAGACTTTTCAAAATTATACTTTTCTAAGCAAAATTTATGGATCTCATGCCAAATTTAAAATCTCCTCCAATTTAAACTCCTTGGAATCATTTTTCACAAGTTTGAATAAAAACGTACAGAAAATCACAAAACTAAAATGAAGAATAGTTAAACATAATTTCAGAATAAGATTCCTAGGTTACCTGGAAGTGTTTACCCTTGCTAGTCCAGCAATTTTTTTTTCTTAACATGTAAATCCTACATAAAGCTACAGCATTTATTGAGGAAATACTGATTTTATTTATCATAACATGATAAATACTACTCGGGAAATTACAATAAAATATATTAATTAACCTTGCAAATTTTTGAAGAAAGATATTATTTTCAAAAATTGAGTATAATGATAGGGATTTGTATACCCAAAGTTATTCTGATCTAGTGTCTTTAGTATTTATTTTAGAACTCAGACATTTCTTATTGCCACCAGAAGTGCAGAAATGCTTGGAGACAAAGATGTCACTAATCTTTGAGCCATGAAATAAGAATCCAAGACATAAGTGAAATTAGGGTCTTCTAAGGGAGGATAATAAATCCAGCAATCCCCAAAGGGAGAATGCATGGGAAAATCCTTGAACCAATTGAGTTGCACAGAATTCCACTATTTAAGATACTTTCTCTGGGTCATGATGATATTTTGGTCAGATTCTGAGTATTCCTAAGATGGTTAAATGCTCTTAAAATAAAATGATGATATTTCAACAGCTTTAAAATAATTTGGAATGTTAAGAGGATCTAGTCAAGAGTATACATTCTGAGTCTATGACCTTCATGTCATCTCAACACATCTTATTTATAAAGCCAGAGTACAAGTAACCCAATAGCACAGGAGCTTACTAAGGCTGTGGTTTCCAAGTGGAATGCCACTCTCCTCTATTTTCTCACTCAATTCTTATATTTTAAAAATCTTTGAACATAACCCAGATGAAATGTCTGGTATAGGAAAAGGAGAAAAGAATAAGTAGAAAGGAAAAAATAAATAAACAAAGAAGAATGGTTGCATTACTGCAGAGTTTGACTTTAGATAACTTTCAATTTGTTTATGGTGTCTTTGCACCCACAACACACAGAATCTACGACTAGAGTTGTCAACTCCAATGCCTGAGAAATATAGCATTGCTCCATTGGATGGTCACACTAAAATGAAAAATAATTACCCATTTTCTCTTTAAAGTTTAGGAAAAAAAAAATTCAATATAAAAATCCAGATCAGTAAAATAGATAATGGTTTTATTCTTTCTTAATTAGAGTCCAGATATTCTGATTCAGTCATTTCTCCAAAAAAATTTAAAATATAAATGGGAAATATATCACTGCTATTTTTATTTTTTTAATTGGTTACTCAGATAAATAAAAGCATAAAAATATACATTTTAATGGGTAATGTAATGTTTTGACACATCACTATTACATTTAAGTTTAAATTTATGGCAGGGTCTATAGATGAAATTGAGATTAAAAATACATATGTATATATGGAAGTACTAAGCATATGTACTTGTTAAATATAGCATTAAACACTGACATTAACATAAAATAAAACCTATATTATTTTCCATTTGAGAAATACCTATATTTATTTTTTTAACTTAAATGCCTAATTTATTCCTCTTTAGAAGCTCAGAGAACAATTAGTTACATAAAAAATTAAAAATTACAAATAATAATGCCAATAAATGATTATAATCCTTCAATCTTATTTCAATAAATGTAATCCATTGATTGTTCTGTTAAAGCAAATGAAAAAGTTTCTTTTTTGTTGGTTGCATTATTTCTTTCACAGTTAAAACATCAACAAGGTATTAATATGGAAGGTATAAAAATAGCTTTTAGGATGAAAATTTCCAAACAAAGAGTATATGTTTTTAATACAAAAATCTAATATAGGGTAGTAACATGGTAGAAAGAAAGAAAGAAAAGAAGAAAAAAAATAAGAGAAAAGAGAGAGCTGAGGTATTCTCCAGAGGGGCTGGAGGAGATGCCTAAGGAATTGGAAATGATGTTGGTAATGTAATGGTCTGTGTAACCTCATGAGCTGTCAAATCCTAGACTGCACAAGACTAATAGCTCTTTTACAAAGAGTTTCTTTTAGCACTGCTCCCCAAACTCAAAGGCGCAGAACACTAGCTATTTAAGGGCAAAGTGATAAAGACTCACTTACTTAGGTTGATAAGCTTTCTCAGGAGTAGCATTTTGAGTCTGAAACAAGTCACAGAACTCATTAGCAGAACCAATGGCAATGATAATAGGCTATGACTATCTTTAATTGTCCTTCTGTTGTGTTATGCATTTAAAGCCCATATTTGAAATGAAAGCTTTGTTGGTGGTTTAATAGCAGGAATTGGGTTTTAAAGTAAGATAATCTCACACCTATAACAAGATCAGTTCTGCATCAGACACATGTATTGGATCACCTTGAGAAATCTTTGTTGACCTCAAAAAATACAAGCACTTTCACTACTGATTTTGCAAAATAATAGTTAAAATCTATTTATTATTTAGTATGCAAATACATTAACTTTATGTTTCAGAAAATATGAAGTAAAATGCTAGCTACAAACATGCCTACTTCAAATAGTCATCTATTGTTTAAGGTATCAGAAGATTTAAATAGTCATTATCATTGTATATTACAGAGATTTTTAATGCTTTCTATAGGATGCAAAAAAATATATCAGCATCCTTGAAAGAATATATAAAGTTTAAACAAGCATATTCAGTATGTTACTGTAATTTTATATTTAGATATATCTGAAAAGTAACTTATTTTTATAATGAAGTATTTAAAGGAAGCTTATAAAGAGAGACTACTTTGCACATTATTGATTCTCAAGGTAAGAAAGGGTAGCTGGGATAGGGAAATGTTTGTTATAATGCAGCACACTTTAGATTATAAAAGCATGAGAAATTCCAGCAGGAATCAAATGGACTCAAGAAGCACAATTTTAGCCAAGGACCTATACACCACCCCAGGGGCTTTAGTATACCCAACTTGTACTTGTGTAGATTCAGAAGACTATAAAACCAGCCTTCTGCTATTGCTTTCACCTTTGTTTTAATATATAAAACAAATCTAATAAACCAAATAAACTAAAAGAAAAATTTATTATAGAAAATTGGGTATTAGGTCCTCTGATGATTTGATTTTTCAGGAATTGCTTTCATACTTTTGTTGTTGTTGTTATTGTTTTCCTAATTTCAGTTACACATTTTTCCTTCAGAAAAATATCTGGAAACCACTCTTATTGAGAGTGATAATGAAACTACTCAGTAATTTCCACCCCTGGTAGCTATACTTTAAAAAGCACTAGGAGAAATTAAAGGTGGTTAGATGAACCTATAAAATTGGGATACTTGATTTATCACAATGAAATTTGAGTAATTCAGGGACCACTTGCAGGCCTAGCTCCTCCATACAATTCAAAGACCAAAGGCATCTGTCCCAAAAGTGTTATTACCATCCATTTATTCTAGATGTTTCAGCTACAATATGGGGAGTAATGTGGTTCTCTTGCTCACAAAGGACATGAACTTAGCCTTCATTACATCATGTAAAAAGTGGCAATGAAACTGCATAAATTCATGAAAATGTCTAGGGTTATTTATTTCTATATTCTTATCTTGTTTACAAGAGAAATCTTTCAACCAATGGAAACATTGGATTAAAGTGGAGAAAGACATAAAGAATGAGAAACACCAATGAGTCTAGTTTGAACATGCCAACTTTGTGGTCCTGTGTGACATTCAGGTGAGGATGAAATAACACATCTGAATACACAAATCTATATGTTAAAAACAGAGACCTTGGTTATAGACACAGATTTAGAAGTCAGTGAATTATAAATTACTGGTGATGCCATGAAAAAAATATGACTCAATTCCATCTATTTATAGTCAAAATGTAAGGATTGTGTGAAGAATAATTTTAAACCATTCCCTCTAAAAAGAGGAACAAGATAAGGATTCCCATTTTGACCACTTCTATTCAACATACTTCTTGCAACTCTAGCTGGATCAATTAGGTTAAAGGAAAAAAAAATCAAAGGAGTACAAATAGGAAAAGAAGAGCTCCAATTATCCCTATTAATCAATGACACAATTCTATATTTAGAAGATCCTCCAAAAAAACTTCTAGAACTCAAAAAACGAATTCAGTAAAGTAGCAGAATACAAAATTAACACTGATAGATCAGTTGTGTTCCTCTATTCCAATGATAAATCAACTGAAAGAGAAATTATAATAGCCATCCCACTCAGAATAACCTCCAAAAAATAAAATAATTAGTAATCAGTGTAACAAAAGAGTTAAAGGATTCTACAATTAAGCCCACAGAACACTAAAGAAAGAAGTTGAACATTGTTGGTAGTTGCCTGGCTCCAAAGACTAACTTTCCCATCCCCCAAGAATAGCCATCCAATGGTGAGCCCTGCTGGCTCACATGATCCTTACCCACCAATCAAACTAGCCCTGCTGGCTCACATGATCCTTACCCACCAATCAAAAGGCACCCCATGCCAACTGTCAAACCTTCAACCATTAAACTGTCATAACTGTCAAACCACCCCCAGCTCTATAAATATGCAGAGCTGTTCCTCAGTAAACAGGCTGACAGCAAGTCTGATTGTTCTTTCATTGGTGCTGAAACCTGGGAAGGGGAATTCCTCACTGCTCGAGGGCCCCCTCTCTCAAGGCTTGCCGCCCTAGCCCACTCTTAAGAGCATTGCTACTACTCACACAACACTGGCTCTTCAGTAGGTGAGTTCCCCTATCAGGTATCCAACTTCAGACGGGCTACGCATGGGCTTTGACTGATCGTCCGGCAAACCTCTGACGCCCAATCTGGAGGAGAGAACGCACCCCACCATGACCTTCATGGTCATGGTGGACTCTATAGAACCTGGTTCATGAGCAGGAGGTCCTGAGGGGTGGAAGAACAGGCACTCCTCTCTCTCTCTTTCTCTCTCTCTCTCTCCTTCTCTCTCTCTCTCTCTCTCTCTCTCTCTCTCTCTCTTAACCACCCTTGTCACTCTCCTGACCTATGGGATTCTCTTCTTCCCTCCCTACGGACTCCCCCTTATTAAATTCTGCACACAAGATCGGCCTTCCTATCAATTAGACAATCAAAGTCAATGGCCCCCCTAGATCCCGCAATTCTCAGAGATCTGTTTAACTTCTGCGAGCACTCGAAAAAGTGGAAGGAGATCCTATGTTGAGGTTTTTTCTCTACTTTGTTATCACCCCAACCTATCCAGCAGATGAACCTCCTCCCTACTGACCTTCCCTGTGGGCTCCGTCCAGCCCCTCAGGTGCTCCCCCTGACTCGGCCGACACCTTTAGTTCCCCCAAAACTAGGTCCCGCCCCTAGTCCCACAAACCATGGCCCCTTTAATAGAGGTTGCTGGACCTGAGGGCATTTTCCGGGTACATGTCCCATTCTCTATGAATAACCTCACACAACTCAAGCAAAGATTGGGCTCATTCACTACAGAAGAGAGTTTCAATGGGTCCTCCAGGATTATAGCCTCACTTATATGTTATTGGCTAATACTCTCCTTCTTGAGGAACGACGTACCAGAGTCTGGGAACTTGCCAGAGCTCATGTGGATGAAACTCACCGAGTTAATCCCAATCACCCTCTGGGGCCACTTGCTGCCCCAGATCAAACTCCCAACTTATATACACAAGCTGGCATACAGAGTAGGGACTGATTCTACGCATATATTATTGCTGGACTCAAAAAAGTGGCACGTAAGGCTGTCAATTTCCAAAAATTACAAGAGACCCCATTGGAATTTCTGGATTGGCTTACAAAAGCCCTTCAGCAGTAACCTAGATCCCAAAACCCCAGATGGCCGTCATGTACTTATGATATATTTCCTCTTGCAGAGCTACCCCGACATTTGGGCCAAACTAAAAAAGCTCAAACAAGGCCCTGCCACCCCCCAGACTGAGAAATTTCAGATGCTCACTCTGCAGGGTGCTTCCTCGGGTCGCTGCCCATCACCAACCTCCCTGCCTCGTGCCTGCTTCAAGTGTGGCAAGGAGGGACATTTGGCTAGGACATGCCCTGCACCACGCACTCTGCATACTCCACACCCTAAATGTCAACAACAAGGTCATTGGGGCTCTGACTGTCCTAGATCCCATAGGAGGCCTATGGCCAGGGAACCCTCCGACCTTCTGGGCATAGCAATCGATTAACGGTGACTTGGGTCCTTGTTCCCGGCTGTAACAATCAATAGACAGGAACCCAGCGTGCGGATTCAGGTGGACAGACGCAAGGTTGAATTTCTCCTTGACACCAGGGCTACCTTCTCAGTCCTGACAGAATTCTGGGGGCAAACAGTGCCGTCCACCTCTCCTATTGTCGGGGTAGAGGAGGAAAGACCATCTATCCAAGAAAGACTCCCCTATTACACTGTTCCATAGACAACTTCCCTTTCTCTCAGACATTCCTAGTTATGCCCCAATGTCCAGTTCCTTTGCTTGGCCAAGATATTCTCTCTAAATTCAATACAACAATCAACATCCGGGCTCCTGGCATCAGTCAGGCCCCAGAATCGGCCTGTTCATCTTTTCTGGCCCTTTTGGCAGAAAACTGGCCATTCTGCTCCACTTGTGAGGCTGACATGAAATACCATACTAACCTGGTTGACCTGATTATATGGGATACCCATACCCCCGCCATCATTTCCTAAATATTCAGGACCTTCTTAGCAAGGGGTACCTCAGTCCTGCTCATTCCCCTTACAATACTCCCATACTAGCGGTAAAAAAAAAAGCCCAACGGGTCCTACCTATGACTCATCAACACCTCTGTTAGGCCCATAAAGTTCTTCTGGGCCTACAACATACATCCTTTGGTTCCTAACCCATACCCCTGCAGTCTCAGATCCCCCACATTGCCACCCACTTCTCGGTCATAGATTTAAAGGATATCTTTTTGCCTTTAACCTGGACTATCCTTCCTCAGGGATTTTGAGATAGTCCACACCTCTTTGGACAAACCTTGGCCTCCGACCTCCAATCTTTTCACCCCCAGTGCCCTGAATCTACCCTCTTGCAATATGTTGATTATCTTCGGGCAAATCTCTTTGCCCACCTGCGAGGAGGAAAGCACCCAACCACAGCCTTTAAGGCTATGGTGGCCCTCAGGGACTTGGGCAGAGTCGAAAAGTCCTAGTCCTCTCACCTTAAGACTCGGCTGCTAGAGAGTCACTTACCCTCCCCTTCCACTCACTGCTTTCCAGCCCTGGGAGTATCTGGCCTCCCCAGGAGGAGTCCCAAAAAACTTTGGTCAAGGTCTCCCACGGCTCTGGCTTTTTCCAGGATGAGACCTTAGACAGTCAGGATTCGGTGACGACTGACCAATCTCTGCAGCTCAAACCTGCCACTTAGGCACTCCTGATTTTCTGGCTCTAGCAGGGATGCCCCCTTTGCCAATAAATCAGTTTCCTCCTTCTCTGCATCTTCTTCCCTCCTCCTTACATGGGTATTGTGTCCTCTCTGCCAGTAGACTCTCCCCTACAGTGCCTCTTGGATCAAATATAGCACCCAGGCCTGGCCCACTTATCCCTTAGACAACCAAAGCAGATGGCCTCTTTTTGGGTCTCTGGATCCCTCCATTCTAAGGGATCTCTTCCAGGCTTTCTTCTTGCTCCAATCCAATCCTGCTCCCTGCACATCTTGCAAACAAATTCTTCTAGCCTGTTCAAAGGGCGCTCAACAGATGACACAGTTCTCCTACTTAATTTCTTGGCCTTAAAGGGATATTGGGCCTCTCCACAAAAGGCCCAAACAGTATGTATCTAGGGTTCTCTATCTCTCAAGGAAAAAAGGCCATCACAGTAGACAGAAAACAGCTTATTGTGTCTATACCTACACCAAAGACCAAAGATGACTCTCCTTCTTGGGTTTGGCTGGGTACTTCAGGGCCTGGATTACTTTTGAATTTCTCCCTCCTCACCAGACTGCTATATAATCTGGCCAAGGGCCCTCACGCTGAACCCCTACCCTCAGAGGTAGGGAAGCCCTTTACAAAAAGGCCCTCCTCTGGGCACCTGCCCTGCATCTCCCCGACCTCTCCCAACCCTTCACCCTCTATGTACATGAAAAACAGGGACAAAGTCTGGGCGTTCTGGGTCAGGAATATGGCCCCACATTTGCACCATTAGCCTACCTATCCAAAAAGCTTGAACCCACTGTCAGGGGCTGGCCCCCATGCCTCAGAGCCCTAGCAGCAGCCCATGACCTCCAGAAAGAAGCACACAAGCTTACCTTTGTCTCCCCACTAACCATTCTCATCTCCTCACCATCTAAATGATTTCCACACAAGGGGCTACAGTCACTTCCTCCTTCCAGGGTTCTATCCCTCCTTATCTCATTCCTTGAAAATCCCTCCATCTCTTTTCAGCCCTACTCTCCATTAAACCCTGCCTCCCTCCTCCCATTTTCTCCCTCACAAGATCCCATCCACAAATGCCTGGAGGTATTAGAGATGATTTTACCCTGCCCTACCACCATTTCTGAGGGACCTCTGCCCTCTTTGGACCTCGTCTGGTTCTCAGATGGTAGCTCCTTTATACACGAAGGGGTTAAAGTGGCGGGGTATGCTGTTGTTTCCCTCTTACCCATCATAGAGGCAAACAAAACCTCTCCCACCCAATACTACCAACCAACAAGCTGAACACATAGCTGCCACAAGGGCATTCGAGCTAGCGGGGGGGGGGGGGGGAAACCCTCTCCCTATATATCTTGATCTCCCATGCAGCCATTTGGAAGAAAGGGGGCTATTGACCACCAGAGGGACGGCAGTCATTAATTCTACAATTATTTCTGGCCTACTACAAGCCTCCAGGCTGCCTTCCCAACTGGGAATAATCCATTGCAAGGCCCACCAAACTGACTCCTCCCTTACTACTATGGGGAATTCCAAGGCCCATCAAGCGGCTCGATCAGCCGCCCTACAGAGCTTTACCTCCTCTCCACTACTCTTCATAACCACTGGGGACTGGCCCAAAGATCCCTAGCAACTCTTCTAGTTTCTTCACTCTCTATTCCATTCTAGTCCACAGAGTCTCACTACTTTCCTTCACTCCTTTTTCACCCTTTCCCCACAGGATAAGACCCTCCTACAACAGATCACTTCCTCTTGTCAGATCTGACAGAGAACCCATACCAATACTCCATTAAAACCTAAACCTTTCCCTTCTCATCAGGCCCACGGTCATACATGCAGATTGATTTCAGCAACATGCCCCGAATAAAAAACAAGCCTTTCCCACTTCTAACAAGCAGGCCTCTATGGTAGTTGACTCACATAATCCCCCATTTTGGGATGCCCACTTCTATCCAATCAGACAATGGCCCAGAATTCACCTTGCAGATAACACAGGGACTGGCTCATGCGCTATCACTCCCTTGACATTTCCATTGCCCTTACCACCCCCAGGCTTCTGGAAAGGTTGAAAGGACTAATCAGTCTCTTAAAGAGACCCTCACCAAGCTCACCATGGAATTAAGCCTGGACTGGGTAAAGGTGCTCCCCTTGGCTTCATTGCACATTAGGGCCTTGCCAAAGAAGCCTTCTAACCTCTCACCTTTGAAAGGTGAGAGGGTATGAGGGTATGGCCATCCCCTCATTCCTCCTGGATTGGCTACAGAACCCCTACCCATCTCTGAAACCTATGCCCTGCCCCTTCTCTTTTATCTATACTCTGAATTCTGGTGCTATCAAGACTACTCCTTTCTTGGGCTGGGCATGTGACTTAAGTGGTAGTGCGCTCGCCTGGCATGCATGTGGCCTGAGTTCTATCCTCAGCACCACATAAAAAGATGTTTTGTTCACCAATAACTGAAAAAAAAAATATTAAAAAATTCTCTCTCTCTCTCTCTCTCTCTTTCTCTCTTAAAAAAAAAAAAAAAGACTACTCCTTCCTGACCCCAGTTTCTCTCAAAACCCTACCTCTTTAACACCTGGCCAACTTGTTTACTATTGCCCACCAAGGGAAAAGCCCCCTCTAAAACCAAAATGGGAGGGTCCTGCTCAAATGATTATGTGCACTCCCTTGGCTGCCAAATTCAAGCTGTCTAACAACCAACTTACCCCATGGATTCACATTTCCAGGCGTAAGCCAGCACTCCTATACATTCATCAGAAGAGTCAAGGATCCTCACCTGTCATTAAGTGCTTTTGTCAAACTTCCCCACAAGATCCCCTCAAGCTCTGCCTCTCCTGTGTCTCCGTTCTTAGTCCAATACCTAATGCTCCCCCTCATTTCTGGACCCTCTTGGGTCTTCTCTTCACCCTATGTCTGGAGAATCAAAGCAAGTGACTGTAATGGCCCCCTCCAGCCAGACCCCCTTTTCCTCCTTATAGACCCCCTACTTGCTTGGATCTGACTGGTAGTGGGACCCTTGTGTGTTGCCTTCTGACAAACCACTTAGGTGTCCGGAGCATAGTGACCCCTGAATGGTGTCTGGAGCATAGTGACCCCTGAATAAATGTGAACTACCTTTATCATAAAAGAGCACTTTATCAGTTGACTTCTGGGCCTAAAGAGGAACATGTGTATTTTGTTTACCTTCCCAGTTTTGTGTCAGTATTTAAGGTTGAGTTGTTTCACATAAAACTTGGAGAGATCTGACTGCTCTCAAAGGGAAATCTGGTAACAATGGGCCACCGTCCTCCCTTGGCCACCTTTGTTCAGAGCATGGGAGAAGCTGCCTTCTTTATTACAAAGCCCTTGCTTTCTTGGTGTGAAGAGAAACAAGACTAGGGAAAGCTGGGAACAGTGTTATTTTGGGATCCAAGGGCCAGAGAAAGGTAAAGAGAGAAGCAAGCTGGTTTCAAAGATACCCAGGTAAGAGAGAGTTTGATTGGACTAGGAATGAAGAGTGGAATTGAGGGTGTTAGGACAGGCTGGTCTGCAGGGCATGCCAAACAAAGTCAGTTGCAGGATGACCTGGCTTCTCAAACCCTCTGTCTAGTTCTTTATCACCTGTTTGCTTCAAGCCCAAATGCCCAAGCCCCTGCTCAAAGGTGAACACTCAACCTCCCTTGTACCAACAAGGCAGCTTGAAGACCCAGAGACCCCATTAGATTTGGGCTATAAAAACTCCCTGTGTCTGTTCCTTCCCTTTATCATAAAGTTCATTCAGACTCAGGTGAGTAAAAAAATTTTTAATCAAGCTTTTAACCAGCTTCCCCTCAAGAATTATCAACTCCTGGCTACTGATGATACCTCCAGTCGAGACCTATGCCAAATGAACTGACATCATCATGGATCTGTGGTGGCAAGGAACCTTCGTTGATCTGGTTCCTGAAGTTATACCAGTCCTCTCTTCCCTCCTGTGGGGGCTCCTTACTTCCCTCCTCTCTTTCTCCCACACTGACCCACCTCAGCAGGAAGCAGCCAGAATGAGTGGATGCCCACTCTCATTTAATAAAAAAGAGGGGGGAATGTTTAGAGTTGCCCCAGCTCCAAAGACTAACTTCCTCATCCCCCATGAATAGCCACCCAATGGTGAACCCTGCTGGCTCACATGATCCTTACCCACCAATCAGAATAGCCCTGCTGGCTCACATGATCCTTACCCACCAATCAAAAAGCACACCATGCCAAATTTCAAACCTTTCAACCATTAAACTGTCATAACTGTCAAACCACCCCAGTCTCTATAAATATGCAGAGCTATTCCTCAATAAATGGGCATTTTCTCTGAGGACAAGCCTTGATCGTTCTTTCAAGCAGAACCTTAGAAGATGAAATACTTCCCATGTTCTTGGATAGGCAGAATTAATATTATCAAAATGGTGATACTACAAAAAATGCTATACAGGTTCAATGCAATTCCCATAAAAATTCTGATGATGTTCTTTTTAAAATAGAAAAAGATGTCATGAAACTCATTTGGAAAAATAAGAGACCCCAAATAGCTAAAGCAATCTTTAGCAAGAAACACAAAGCAGTAGGCATTACAATACCAGACCTCAAATTATACTATAAAGCTATAGTAACACAAACAGCATGGCATTGGCACCAAAATAGGCAAGAAGATTAATGGAACAAAATAGAAGATACAGAAACTAACCCACATAAATACATTTATCTCATATTAGACAATAGTGCCAAAAACACACAATGAAGTAAAGGTAGCCTCTTCAACAAATAGTGCTGGGAAAACTGGAAATTCATATGTAATAAAATGAAAGTTTATCCCTATTTCTTACCCTGTACAAAAATCAAAGAATCAGTGAATCAAAGACCTAGGCATTAGACCAGAAACCTTGCACCTAATAAAAGAAAAGTTAGGCCCATCACTTCAACATATTGGCACAGGAACTGACTTTCTGAGCAAGACTCCAAAAGCAGAAGAAATAAAATAAAAAAAACAATAAATGAGATGGCATGAAACTAAAAAGCTTCTTCATAGCAAAAGAAACAACCAGAAACAGAAAGAAAGACTACAGAATGGGAGGAAATCTTTGCCACCTGCACCTCAGATAAGTTATTCATTTCCAGGATATATAAATAACTCAAAAAGCTTACACCAGAAAAACAAATAACCCAATCAATAAATGGCCAGAAGAATTGAACAGACCCTTCTCAAGAAATAAAAATTATCAACAAATATATGAAAAATTGTTTAACATCTCTAGCAATTAGAGAAATGCAAATTAAAATCATACTGAAATTCCATCTTATTCCAGTCATATTAGCAATTATTTAGAATGCAAGTAATGACAAATATTGGTTAGGTAGGATGTGGGGAAAGGGTACATTTATCATTGCTGGTGGGACTGCCAATTGGTGCAAACCCTATGGAAATCACTATGGAGATTCCTCAACAAACTGGGAATGTAATCACCATTTGACCCAGTTATCCCACTTGTGGAATATAGCCAAAGTATTTAAAATCAGAATACTATTGGGACACAGTCACATTGATATTTATAACAGTGTAATTCATAATAGTTAAGCCATGACACCAATCTAGAAGCCCATCAACTGATGAAAGAATAAAAAGAATGTGATATATGTGCGCAATAGAATATTACTCAGCCATAAAGAAGAATGACTTAATGACATTTGCCAGTAAATAAATAGATTTGGAGACTATTATGCTAAGTGAAATAAGCCAACCCAAAAAGACAAAGATTGTAGGTTTATAGTAATATGTGGAAGATAAACTGCAATAAAGTGTTGGGGGTAATTCAGTAGATTAGACAAAGAGGACTGAAAGGAAGGAAGGAAGAGTAGGAAAAGGAAAGACAGATAAATACCTCTAACTCAATTTTTCTATGTTCACATGTAAAAAAGTGACCCTCAGTGTTGTGCCCACCCACAAAAATGTGGTCCTAACTAAAGAATAAGATATACCATATGCTTGTATGATTTTAGCAAAACGGATTCTACTGTCATACATAACTAAGAACTGCTAAAATAATATTAAAAATAAAAAAGAATAACTATCAGTCATTTATAACTATTCAAAGTACTATATCAGTTTACATAATTGTATTATAATTTTTGATGTGTGTTATACATTGGCTCATTAGAATAAAAAAATATTTGACAATCTTTATTTTAGACAAAAATAGAAAAGTATAATAAACAAAAACATCTTCTTTAGAGTTAACTTCATTTAGACACACTTTTCTTTGATTATCTAGCATTAGTTTACCAATATTCTGGCACAATTCTCTTACCTGTAGGTAAAAAAAAATATTCTCTGTAGATAGTAAACAAACTGTTCTTCCTTAAACAAAGAGTGGCCATGTGAAGTATGAGAAGCCAATCTTGCTTACCTTTCCAGTTCTAAGCATATGAGTGGAATCATGTGAAGGCAGAAAAAATTTTCCAGAGCTCATTTATTTTAATAATTTTTTTAAAAAATTGGTAGTTGTAAATGGACAAAATGCCTTTATTTGTTTATTTTTATTTTTATGTGGTGCTGAGAATTGAATCCAGTGCCTTGCATATGTTAGGCAAAGCTGTCTGCCACTGAGCTATTGCCCCTACCATAAGAATGTTTTTTGATAAGAATCTTAAGTGCTTAGGAATATTCAGACAGACACCTGGGTGATATTAATTTGTTTCACTGTTTTTTTTCCCCAGTATTTTAATGTTGTAGTTGATTCTCTAAACTGATGATTAACTTTTCAATAAATTCCCATTAAGCATGAGAGAGCTGACTTCAGTCAAAGAGCACTAACTGCTGAATACTCTAATGCAAGTAAACAAATTGAGTTACAAGTAAAAAAAAAAAAAGTAATGATTTTCTGGAAGATCATTTGTGCCAACAAAAATTACTGATTTGAGAATGAAATGTGAGTATCTAAGGTATTCAGTTAGGAGTTTTGCCATGAATGTGGAAAAAGTCATTCAAATTTTACCCTCTTTAGAAATAAGGAAATTTTTTAAAATAAATTGATTCTTCTAAAATGAGAGCCATAAAGAAAGATTTCAAATTCTATTAGAGAAAATCCTTTGATTTTTGTTGTTGTTGTTGTTGCTGAACTGTTTTGGACATTCATTTTGTAATTTAAATGTAAAGTTGTCTTTCAGTTAATTACCAAATCTAAACAAACTAGACAAAATGACTAAGGGCAGAAGAGTGAAATGGGCATAAGTGAAGTGCACACTAAAAATAAGAAACTGTGATTCCAATATTAATAATGTATTTGAGCAGTTAAAATAGTAAAATTTGAGCAAATGAACCATGTGACAAGAAGTATTTTACATAGGAAGAGACCCACAGAGAAACATCTTTTTGAAGATGCCACTACCTGAACAATTAAATTCAGAGTCAGGTGGATAATACAATTAAAATATAAGTACACATTGAGATATTATCATATAAAATTGTTTTCAATTAAGTAATAAATACACATTTTCCCATTAGATGTGAAGCTCCTTGCAAACAAAAATTATATTCTAAGTCAATAAAGAAATCATTACTGAAAGCCACGTACACTGAACTGCACTTGGTTAAGGCCTCAATGCAGTCAGAGAGACACATACAAACCAAGTGTGACATGGTCCCTGTCCACAAAGAGTCACATTGTAATAGATGTCATTGCAGAGCCAGGATCACAGAGGAAATAGAGCAGTTTTCTCCATGGAGAGTAAGTGAATACTGTATGAAGTAGAAATGTTCACAGTATGACTTAAGATTTGTATAGAAGGTATGTGTGTTTGTGGATATTTAGTGGGAGAGTAAAAGATGATACTGTTATATGTGGTTAAATTTGAACATCAATTTAATAGGGTATTCTGCTTTTTTTTTTTACTTTCCAAATTTTTATTGGTATATTATAGGTGTACATAATTATGGGATTTGTTGTTGCATATTTATGCATATTCAAATGCACATAATATAGCAATATAATTTGGTCAGTATCATTTCCCAATATTTCCCTTTCCCTCCCCTTCTCCAACCCCTGATCCCTTTCCTATACTAATCCTTCTTTAATTTTCATTAGATTCCCACTCCCATCCCTTTATTTTCCTTTTTCCTCTCTAGTTTGCACTTATGAGAGAAAACATCAGCCTTGGATCTTCTTAGTTAGGCTTCTTTCCCTTGACATAGCTCTATTCATTTTTGTGGACATAAAATAATTTCATTTTTATTTATGGCTGAATAAAACACCATTGTGTTTTATATCACATTGTCTTTATCAATTTGATGGACACCTCTGCTGATTCCATAGTTTGGCTATTTTGAATTATGCTGCTATCAACATGGGCATATATGTATCTCTATAGTATGATGACTTTAATTCTTTAGGATAAATACCTAGGAGTGTTATAGCTGGGTCATATGGTGGTTCCATGCCTAGTGTTTTGAGAACTCTCCATTTTGATTTCCATAGTGTTTGTATAATGGGTTGTTCTAAAGAACAATAAGATTATGTGGAGAATCTTGTTGATAGATTATAAAAGATTTTCATATTAGATAGTAATTCATATTACTTTAGATAAGCAAGAAAATAAAAGGGTTTATTGTGTTGGAATGACTAACTGGCTTGAAATGCAGAGGGCAATTGATGGAAAGAAATGAAATGAAGAGATTACTAGGAGGCTATTGTAATAGTACTGAGAAGAAATAATATATGAGCAATATGGGGCTTAAAGCAAGAATTTCAATAGCATTTATTTTATACAAAAAACTCAGGTTATCATATATGGCCACTTGTTCTTCAGATCTACAAATTCATATTACTTGGGAACAATATACTGGATCTGTTCTTTCATTAGCAAAGTGACAATTAGAAGAAAATATCAGTGATTTTTTTATCACTCAATAAAATCATTTATTGGTATCTTAGCTAGTACACTGACACACACTAAAACATACCCATAACAGGTTTAATAGCATGGAATATAAATCAAAAAATAAGAATTTAATTAAGGCATCTTAATTTATGAGCTCCACAAATCTGCTGCCAATTTAATGATCTGACCTCATTGAGAAAGACAAACCGATGAACCTAAAAATTTACTTTAAACATTTAAGGAAACCAAATGGCCCAAATATGCCTATAATTAGATGTGGATCATAAGAGACAGTGCCCAGAATGATAAGAATATCAGTGCTAAAAATTAGCAAAAATGCCAATGTTTAGAGTGTGTGAGATGGTTACTCGTTTCTTTAACAGTCTATTTCATCTACCATCATTTACAAAATGTATTTGGTAAATCACAACCACTCCTTGAGGAGTAGTTTGTAGGGCCACACAATTACTGGGCTACAACAATACTTGATAGGTTATTTAACAAAACAATTATCTCTCCAACAGGTTGCTGTGACTAAATCAGTTCACATCAATAAATGCGTATGCCATGACTAAAAAATTCTAATAAAATGACACTAAATGATCTGAATATTAATATGAAGACCAAGTTTAAATACCTTTCAAATCAAACTACAGGATTAATATTGAGTTATATGAGTACATGTGACTCCAATACAGTAGGAGTCTTCCTTTGGCTCTAGTTTAGTCCCATGCACATGTTTGAAGTCAGAGTTAAAACATTTAACCATCCCCTGAATACTTGCCCCCATAATTCACTAACAGCATTTTTATATTATGGCAGAGTTTACCAATGTCCTATTCAATATTTACCCTCATTCTTTTCTACCTAAGCTTTAAAGAAATAAGAGTTTGGACCAGATGCATCGTATCATATGCTCTTTGCACTCCTGTACTTTCCATACAGGTTGCTTATTATAACTACCTGAGACTCTCTCTGAGATTTTTCCTATTTCTGGAAGTGTGTTAATTCTCCACTGCAGGTCGAACTGATACTTCCACAGAGAAAAGTTCTGGGCCTGTAGTTCTTAATCAGTGATGAATAAATAACCCAGTTTCTTCATTAATTTGTTAGGATAACTTTGGTATAAGTCTCCCATACTTGCCTAGTTAGATTGAGCTTTAGTTTCTCACAGTGATATTTCACTTTCCTTGATGTCTTTCTCTTCCTTGTCTCACTGCCACCACCAACCAATTCCCTGTGTTGGTTAGGTTTTCATCGATGTGATTAAATGTGACAGCAACCACTTAGAGGAAGAAAAGTTTATTTTAGCTATTGGTTCAATGCATAGTGGGACAATTTCATTGGCCTGAACTAGAGGTAAAACAAGTCATTGTGGCCGAAGGGAATGATGAAGGAATGCTGCTTTTTTGTTCCTAGCAGCCAGTAAGAAGAAAAAGAAAGGAAAAAGGGGCATTAGGAAAGATGAACACTCCCAGGTCAAGTCTCCAGTAACCCATATCCTCCAGCCATGTCACACATTTCTAGTTACAGTCGTCCAATCAAACTGAGGTCAGGTTACAACTCTCACAATCCAATCATGTTTTTAAACTTTTAAATTTGTTATATATGACAACAGAATACACTACAATTCATATTATACATATAGAGCACAATTTTTTATATCTCTGGTTGTATACCACAATCCATTCATTCTTGTCTCCAAACATTCCTGCATTAACACCAGACTTTTTGAGGGACACCTTGTATCATTACTGTAAGAGTCTCCCACCAGGAATCAGCTCAGAAACAAAGTCCTTGAACACAAATTCTTTTGTGAGGATCAGTTGCCTATAACTGGAGAGTTCAACTATGAGCCAGCCAATGAGGCTATGAAAAATGCTGATGGTTTAAAAAAAAAAAAAAGAAGGCAGGGAAATAGTGGTAAGTTAACTTACTTTCCTCCCTTCTTTGCCTCCATCAAGCACTTCTGGTTTTACATGTAAATGCATCTGGATCTGCACTGCCATCTTTAATCAAGCATATGGATGATATGAGACACACTCAGAATGGTGAAGTGGACCTACACAATAACCTGGGGCTTTAGACAGCTGACTAAAATCAGTAGAGAGTTTCATTTTGTGAGAAAAATAATATATAATCCTTAGTTAAATTTAAATATATTAATTTTCCTAATTGTGCATGCTGTACTGATTCCCATATGAATACAAAATATTTTACAGTAAAAAGGAGAGGGTTCTCATTGTACGTTATACAGAAATACTTCACAGAAATTTTCCTTGAATCAGTTTTTAATCTCTAACATTAGTCTTCAGAGATTTTCACAATCTTTTCTTCCTTCACATAATATTTAAAATATTTTCTATTATATTCAATAGTTCAATTTCTATGCTCAGCTTGTAGAGCTGACACATAAAATAAGACCCTGGTAGTTAGTTCCAACCAAATCTTCCATCTTTCACATAATGAGGCCTCTTGATTCATTCTCCATGTAAGCACACAATATCAGGAAAAGAAACTAAAATATTCACCTAGCTTAATTCCCATATTCCAAACAAAGGAGTCATAGGCAAATTGTTTTACAAAGTTTAAAGTTAAAATATCTTTGATACCACAGTATGCTGAAACTATAGCATATTATTTATAGATATATTTACAAGAAATATGTTAACAATAGAATCTGCACTCGAAACTATAGAAAAAAAAATGAGATAGGAGAAATTGGCCTGAATTTTTCTAGCAACAACTTACAGATGGAAAGTTTCTGGATGTGAGAAATTCAGAAAGCAAGTCCAAATAATCATGTATGTGAATGCACTGTGTGCATTATGTATTCTGCTCTCCATAGTAATATTGTATTCAAGGTACAACTAAGACATCAATTTTACATATGAAATGCAGAGAAAGGTTGGTGAAAATTTTTCCAGATTATAATCAGTAGATAGTTTTAGATTTAAGTCAGCATTGTCTGGTTCCCAAACTCGTGTTCTTGAACACCACATTAGTCAGTTTTGTGTTACTGGGACCAATATACCAAATAAGAACAACTTAGAGTAAGAAAATTTTATTTAGGCTCATGATTTCAGAGGTTCAGTCCATAATAGGCTGACTCCATTGCTCTGGTTCTGAGGTGAGGCAGAACATAATGGAGTAAGGGAAAGGCAGAGGAAAGCAGCTCAGGACAAGGCAGCTGAGAAGCTGAAAGGAGTTGGGTATAAGGAGCCAGGGATAATATAATTCTCAAGGAACTCACAGTGACCTACTTCCTTACCTGCCTAGAATTCCACTCATTAGTCAATTCAAATTATTAATTCATCAAATAGATTAACACAGTAAGTTTACAGCTCTCATAATCTAATTATTTCACCTCAGAACATTCCTTCATTGTCTCATACATGCCTTTCAGGAGACACCTCATATTTAAATAATAAAAACCACCTAAGGAACTACTTGATGCTTCCTTTCATAATGAAAGGCAATCTTTATTGACACAGGTTATAGATTATGGACTTCCTCAGGGATTAAAGTAAGTATCTGTTTAGAGCATTTCTGTTACCTTTGTTGTTAATCTAATCTGAACTAGTTTTATTCTAAATATTTAATTTTATTTCCCAGATATTTTGTCATAGTTTAGATATTTGGTGTCCCCTAAAAGCTCATGCATGAGACAATGCAAGAAAGTTTAGTGGTGAAATGACTGCATTATGAGATCTTTAAAGTAATCAATGCTTTAATCCCCTGATAGGGATTAAAATTGTGGAAACTGTACAGGTAGGGTGTGGCTGAAGGAGGTGGGTCTCTGGGGTGTGTCATTGGCATAGATATTTTGTCCTTCTTAGTGGAAATCTCTCTGCTTCCTGGTGCCATATTCTGAGCTGCCACCTTCTGCCATATTCTTCTACCATGATGTTCAGCCTCACCATGAGTCCTGAGGAATGGAGTCACCCATCTATCGACTAGGACCTCTGAAACCGTGAGCCCCCAGATAAACTTTTTGTCCTTAGTGGTTCTTGTCATATCTTTTGATAACAGTAGTATAAAACTGACTAAAATTCCATGTAAATTAAAACTTGAAAACTTCCATATAAAATATCTAAACACTTTGGCTTATAATATTCACCTATGCATTCATTCAACATTTCAATACCCGCTAGAATAATAAATTCTAGGATACTGAGAAAAGCAATTTCTGAATATGTAAATCTGAAGGTTGGAAACACTAGAAGATAATACATGAGCAAACAACTACATGCTTTAACAACAAATTCTTCCTTGGGATCATAGTGGTGGCATGCACAAATACTGTTTTATTTTTTATGACACTAATACAATTACCCATATCTGAGTAAAATGAATATGTAATGTGGTCTACAACTCACTATTTACCTGGGAAATGACTTAACTAATTTGAGATTTATTTTTGACTGTACATAATCAGTTTTAAATAATGGTGGTGTTTACAGGATTCAAGATCATGCATGCTATGTTCTAAAAATTTATGTTATTGAATTTGAGTCAATTTTAAATCTTCAGTTTATCAGAATTATTACAGGTAATTGTATCATCTTGAATTCACTTTATTAAGACTAGAGGACATTACTTGTTTTGTTTCTTCCTTTTATTTCATTCTATTTTATTTAGTTTACATAAATTGACTAATTCTGTTTCCTTTATTAGTTCTTAATTTCTCCTCTATCTCTTAATTTTGGACTTTCCCAGACTTCTGTTCCTTGTCCTTGCTGAAATTAAATTCATGCCCTTGATAATCTCATCCAACCCCTTAGTGTTAAAATAAATTTACATACTAATGACTATTAGGTTAATATCTGTAGTTAAACCACTTCCAAAATCTATGAATGTATACCTGGCTACTTACTCAATATCTTGACTTGGTCATTTACTAGACATCTCAAAACCTGACATCATGTGATGCATGACCTTCACGAAGTCTTAACCATCTCAGCTGATGGAAACTTCAACTTCCAGTCCTTCAGGTATCAACTACTCTCATTCTCTCCAGCCTCATATCCAATTGTCCAGAAAATGTCTTGAGTTCAGTATCTGACCATATCCACTCTCACACTGGTCCTATCAGGCATCTATGTAAATGGCTGCCCAATTTGGCTTCTTAATAGATCTCATTCTTTTCATTGCTGTCCCTCCTTAGGGTATCGTCTGCACAAAAGAAATATTTTAGCAAGTGTGATCCATCAATATCTGCTTAAAATTCCAGATGAAAACATATAATATGGAGGGGGAGAAAATAGAAGTTCATTGGATTAGACAAAGGGAAATGAAAGGAAGGAAAGGGGGATAGGAATAGGAAAGACAATAGAATTAATAAGACATAACTTTCCTGTATTCATATAGGAATACACAACAAGTGAAACTCCACATCATGTATAAGCATGAGATACTGAGTAGAATAAGTTATTCTCCATGAATGTATAATGTATTAAAATACACTTTATTTTCATGTATAGCTAAAAAGAACAAATACAAAAATTAAATTAAATTAAACTCTAGATGACAGATCACAGCTGAGTTCCTCTCCAGAAATGTCTCTCAGCAGAAGAGAGAATGTGTTATCCAGGAGTGTGTCTTCTCTGTACAGGCAGCTGACCTCCAGTGAGTGGTCAACACAGGAGTAATTAAGCTCGACCTTGGTTTGATTTAGAACTACTTTTTAAAAGCATGCTAGCTCATGATTGCTTTGAGAGCAACCAAGAACAGAACAGGAAGGAAGAGCATGAGGAAAAGACTAACAGTAAACAAAGACGAATGGGGGGGGGATAAAGGGAGAGAGAAGGGAAAGCATATGGAAATGGTAGGAGACCTTCAATGATACACAAAATTATAAGAGGTTATGAGGGGCAAGGGGGAGGGGGAAAAAAGGGAGAGAATTGAACAACAGCAGAGGAGGTAGAGAGGGAAGATGGGAGGGGAGGGGAGGGGAGGGGGATAGTAGGGGATAGGAAAGGTAGCAGAATACAACAGTCACTAATATGCCATTATGTAAAAATGTGAGTATGTAACAGATGTGATTCTGCAATCTGTATTTGGGGTAGAAATGGGAGTTCAAAACCCAGTTGAGTCAAATGTATGAAAGATGATATATCATGAGCTCTGTAATGTTTTGAACAATCAATAAAAAAAAAAAAGCATGCTAGCTCCTGAGCATTCCTTGGAATAGCCAGTATTTTCTGTTTCAGTAACTTTCATATTCAACTTCTCTAATATTATTGCCCTCTCCCTTTGAATGTAGCTTCCAGTAATGTGCCCAACAAAAACCCAACATATAAGTCACTTTCTCAGAGATTGCTTCATTGGGGGATATCACCCAAGACAGTTTGTACCAGAAATAATCCCCAAAAGCCATAGTAAAACAAATTTTGGATTGCAATGTTTCTTTCTTGACAGGCAAGTAGGATCACATCTCTGGAGGTAGAGTTCTGATTAACCCTGGCATATTGTGACAATGAATTCTATCAACTTCACAAGTGTAAACCTTGGATGAATTAATGGTAAGAGGGAATGCTTTAGCTGATGTAATGTTTCAGGCATTTGATAATTCAGAGGAAGAAGTTTTATAAGGATTCAGGAACTAGCTGGCTTTCGTTGTGTTGAAAAAACAAAATAAATGTTGGTGATGATTAATCCCCAATTTAGGTTAAGTGTGAAAGCTGATGATATTCTAAGTAGCATAAAGTTATTTTTATATCCGAGGGGCAAAAATAACAATATGTGAGGTTTATAGTCTCAGAAAGGAGTTTTTAATCTCAAATTCTCAAATTTGCAAGTATGCTTATGCTTATGTTAAGATTAAGTCTCTAATTGAGGTTATGTATGAAGATATCAACTATGTTGATACACAAAAATAACTTAAATTTCTTTTATTTTAAATAAAGTGGACTTTCAACAGTAGTCCTCTGCTCCCTTAAAGCTCAGTCCTTACATGAAGATGAAGCAGAGACTCTTTGGCTTCATTCTCCCCCACTCCACCCTTCCTCTCTATATCATTATATCAATAACTTGCTTCAAAGTACATCATAATCATAACCTATCAGGAGGAATACTTGGCTTGCAAAGGAGAGAAAAGGATTTTTTTTTCCCTAAACAACTGTAGGATATAGTCAAAAGTTACTGATTGGAGCCAGGAGGATATATGTAGATTCTGAAAGGTTTGGATTGGATTAAAGAAAGGCATATAACATTTTGAAATGTATGTTAGCAATGAGGGTAGGCATAATAATATTCTGTTCCCAACTCCAACCTATCTCTTTGATTTCTTTTTCCTGAATTCCAAAATCATTGTATATTTTACTTCACTTGGCCAATCAGAATTAAAGTTGAAAACACTATTAAAGTTGCTAATAACCAAGCCTTAAAATAGAAAAGTTATTCCAATTTATCCAAGTTGTTATAATTTAATTACAGGGGTTCTTCACATTAAAAGAGGGGAAGGTAAGAAAGGGTAGGAAGGAAGGGTGGAGTCAGAAAATGAAATGTAACTGTGGAAACAAAGTGACGAAACGTGAGAAAGATGCAGTTTGCCTTTATGTACTTTGTTTGGGTACTTGGGACTGAACCCAGGGCATTGCACTTTCTAGGCAAGTGCTCTACCACAGAGCTACTTTGCTCACTTTGAAGATGAAAGTAGAGGCCAGAAACCAAGGAATTGGGCAACCTCTAGAAGCCGGAGGAAGCAAAACAAATGGGTCCTACTCCAGAGCCTTTGGAAGAACTCGGTCCTGCTGACACCTTGATTTTAGCCCAATGAGACCCATTTTAGACTCTGCTCTCTGTTACTATTTGACAATAAATTTGTGTTAAGTCATTTAGTTTGTGGAAATTGGTTATAGCAGCAGCAGGAAAAATAAAGCAGCTCTTCTCTAAAATGTAGTTTTTTATCATTTTGTGACTCCAGGAGATAGTGCTGATGATACCTTTCTTAGAAATCAGGATGAGGATGAGGTCCTCATTCCACTGGCACTGAAGATTAAACACAAGAAATACACTGAAGCAAGCATTAAAAAAAAAAAAACAACAAGGTTTATTTAAGAGGGAGAGACAGAGGTAGTAGACTCCTCTGCAGAGCAGCTGGGACCTATAGCAGGTGCCCACAGAAGTGAAAGCGTATTGCTTTTTTACAGACCCTCATCTCTTTTTTTCCCCTGTGGAAGTGCTCAAAGTCAGAAAAGAGTAGCCCCAGGCAGTAATTACTTGTATGGGAATAGTAGACCCTTCCCCTCCCCTGGAGGTATTAGCAAGCAGTAGAAGTGCTATCCAGAGGTTAGCTTTTAGCAATTTCCTTTTCTTTGATAATTAGCCCCCATCTTTCCAACTGAACCATTTATCGCCTATGCTGACTACCTGTCTTTTGTCTCTGTCTCCTTAACAGGGTACTAGGGGTATGAACAATGACCCACATTAAATAAAATACTTACGCCATATTTGCCATTGCTTAAAGCACATGGGAGAATGGCTGCTTCAGTTTGAAGGGGGAAGTGGGCAGCACATTCCAATATCTTCCACAATTCTCCCCATCTGCCTCTCACATGTACTTGCTTCATATGATCTGTTTGTTTCCTCTGGAAAAGTCTCCAGGATTGTGTTGACAAGAGTTAGCTGAGTGTCAGCTCTCTGTTATTTTCTGTTATAGGAGTTGCCCTTAGCACAGTAGTGCTACTTCCCCCAAAGTTACTACTCTACTTGGGGCAGTCTAAAAGCTTGGCTGGTTCATGAGGGGTAGAGACCTAGAACCTTAAGCTAAACTTAGTACCATTATGACAAATCACCTCAGCCCCAGAGCTTTCTGTGGAGATCTGCTGAGATGTCCATAGAAATTTTGTCACATTTAAACCTCTAAGTCAATGCTGTTTCTTTTACTTTTTCTTGCTGCTATTCATCTAGAGCACTCCCTTCAACATTTCTTGAATGCAACTCTTCATCTCAGCATTTGTTATGCAGAGAGCTCCTCTAACAGAGTCACTTTGTAAGAAAGGAAAATAACTTTTCTCCTGTTGAAATGAGCAGCATTTCTCAAAAGAGATGAGCAAAAAGCAAATTATGTACTGCAGTATATCCTCAGATTTCCAAAGGGTTAAAAGTGGAGATTTTGAAGTATGGAGGTTGATTTTTTTTTCTACTTTTCTTCCTTCCTCTCTCTCCTGCCTTCCTCCTCTTCCTCTTATTCCTCCTCTTCCTTTAATAGAAACATATAGCAATCTGCTTTTTTGTGGTACTTTGAGGAAATATTTTTGTTCCACATGATGTGATGATCCATGAGTGGATTAAATAATGGACATGATTTAGGATGTAACCTGAATTTTAACATAGAGTGTGGATGAGTTCTTTTGAAGCAGACTAGGTACCGCCACAAAAAAGAACCTTGCCATATTAAGCTTCTCCAGAAACCCTCACCGTAATTGTTCTTATGAACAGGATAAGAGCAAAAATTTTTGCAGAAAAGTCAGTGTGCTTTTAAACTTCCTATTTTTTTGAAGGGCTGAATTGCTCTGTCTTGCAGAATTTAAATTTTCCCACTAACTTGATGGAGTACATGAATTATTACTTCTGCTTTCTGTGGTAAAGACTTATGCAACCTCTGCCTAGTTTAAAAAAAAAATGGAACAAAAAGCACTTTTCATGTAAACCTTCAAACCCCTCCTCTAACTGGGTATAAAGTTCAAAGAATTTCCAGATTCATGGTCCAGATATTTTTAGGTGATAACCCCTCTGGACCACTGCAGATAAATAAACCTGCTTCCTGCTGATTTCTCAGGTGTCCCGCCTCATCTGTCTTACATCTCTTTGATGAATTTGAAGAATGAAATCCACAGACACAGAGTGAGACCAAAGCAACAAGATTTATTAGAGTAATAGAAAGAAAGAAAGCAGAGCTCCTGAGGAGGAGAGGCCTAGGAAAGGGATGCCAACAGATGTCTGTTGTCCAGAGGGATTTATGGGCTTGATTTGTTCCTATAGGTGATATAGGATTCAAAAAGGAGCCAATCAACTTTCTCTATTTTTTCTTCTTCAACCAATCTGGGGAGAGTAGTTTTCAATCCTTTATTAATGTAAGAGTATGTTTGAGGGTTTGTTGTTAGAAGAGAAAGTGCTTTAGAGAAGATTTTGTGGTTGGCTGTTGCTAGGGGTAGGGGCAGGGATAAGTGAGGAAGAGCTATTGTGGTTGAAGCTGCCAAGGTCAGCAAAAGATTATTCTCCAGTACTGATGTCTCATTCTCCAGAATGTCTTGAACTCATTTCCTCTTTCCCTTCTCCAAGGCTCTAATTCTGGCTGCCTTCCTTCCTCGTTTTCTCAAAATGAGTTTGAGGTTAGAGAAATAGTATGGCAGCCAGTGCCATCCTGGAAGGCTGAGAGGGTTTGGGCCTGTGTAGAGAAGAGAATCACTTCATTTAATTCATTCCTGTACTGACTCATTCATTCAACAAATATTCATCAAAAACTTTCTAAATGTTTGGCACTTATGTCAGACAGACAACTAGCACCATGGTGAAGAAAACACACCATGCCTGTCTTCTGAAATAGACTTGTAAACAAGCACTCTTGATATTGGGCAACAGCAGTGTAGAACTAGAACATTCTGAAGCAAGTGGAGGGGTGGAGTAATATAAGAAAAGCAAACAGCAAATGGAAATTCTCCCAATTCAAAAAGAGTAACATGTTAAGCTCAGTGACCTAGAAGTATTTAAGCATGTCTGGATAGAACTGAAGGAAGGAGCAAGATGAGAGGAGAGTAAGCAACATCCAAGTGTGAAATATCTTGTAGGTGGGTGATGAAAAGGGTTTAGACTTTGTTCTGAAGGCTACAGAGAGAATTGAAAGATTTTAAACAGGGAGTGATATGATCAGAGTTGATTTTCAGAAATACAAGTGTGAAACTCTTACAGCTTCACTCACAGGGCAGAATCTGTGGTAGCTCCTGCTGCTGGCAAACTTGATAACATGGAGTCTGCCTAGACCTTGACCTCTTAGTATTGGGAGATTGAATGATACAGTTCTGGTCTGACATGTCTTGTTTATAGGATGCAAATAGATGAAGAAAGTCAAAAAACTCTAGCTAATGCAATGCACATGATACCAAATTACTGGGGATATTTGTGATAGTTTCTAAAATATACTGATGATATAATTTGTGGCATAATTAAATTTGACCTCTCATATCATCAAACTGTTCTTTGACTAGATTATGAGAAATCAGTTCTGCTCAGGACATGGTATATAAATTAGTGAGCAATGAATCTTATCTTTTTTTCCCATCAGTATTTTCAAATAATTTTGCTTAAAGACTCCAAAGATAGATGACCTTGGGTAACACTGTTAACACAATGTAATTATATTTTTTCAATGTTCCAGAAAATTCCACGTCTTCTAGAAATCAAAATATATATATATATATATGTGTATATATATATATATATGTATATATATATATATATAAAAGTGTTTTGTTCATAAGTTTCAATAAAAAATCTTGGAATCATCCCCTCCTCCAGTACTGGGGATTGACCCCAGGGGCACTCAACCACTGAGCCACATCTCCAGCCCTTTTTGTATTTTATTTAGAGACAGAATATCACTAAGTTGCTCAGGGCCTCTCTAAGGATGTGCCTGGCAAGAATTTTTTTTTTTTCGTGGTACTAGCCATTGAACCCAGGACCTTGCACATGCTAGGTATTTGCTCAACCACTAAGCTGCAGAATTTATATATATATATATAATTGTTATTGTCACTGAAAAGGTATTTATTTAAATCATGGATCAGAGTTAATAACTTCTGATATTACATATTAGAAATATCACCTACTGAAGGTTGTAAGATTCTCAACTTACCTTTTTAAAAACCAGGTAGTAATAGTCTTATAACAAACATTTTGTTTTCAGATCTCTGATCACCTTGATTCTTACTCTCCTTATTGGTAGCTTTTAAGAAGGCTTTTCAGTCTTATGTACCCTGATAATGCTAAGTTAGCTGGACAAGCCTGAGATAATGAGGAAGTGTTTGCTCAACAAATCTAAACTTTGAATCTGGTGATTCTTACCAAGAAAAAAAACTAAGAAATATCATTTGATCTAAAAATTATACATCCAGAGAAATTAAATTTAATTCAAACAGTGTGAAAAGGGATTTTTTTGATATGGGTAAAACAATGCCTCTTACCTATATATTAATACACATAACAACTTCAAATACACACACACACACACACACACACACACACACACACACACACATATATATATATATGACATATAAATTTATTATTAGGCACTCATAGAAGATTAAAAGTGTAGTAATAAAAACAGCAATGCAAAATAGTATAATAAAACATAACAAAATATTGGAAAAATATAGGTATTTCTTAGCTTTGTTTGATTTTGAGCCATTTGATTGAAATTAATATTAAATGATCATATATGTTGACTTCTCAAGTTTTAAAACAAAGTATCAGTTTGGTACACACACACACACACACACACACACACACATTGAAACATATAAAATAGTTTGGAATTACTCTCACATGACCTGTGAATAACATGTTTACTAACTTGAGGGCAATGTTTGTGTGGGACTATTTTTTGTCTTTAAATTTAGAGTATCAAATCAAATTACTGTTTGCCAAATATCGTTGTTTTAATTGTCATGGTTTGGATATAAGAGATGGCCTGGTAAGCCTATGTGATAGACAATGCAGGAATGTTCAGAAGTGTTGTGATTAGATTTCACAAGTGATAACCTAATCATTAGATTGATTCATTTGATGGGTTGATGATTTGAATAGATTATTGTCTGTTAACTGTGGTCAGGTGGGTTATTACTGAGAAAGCTAGGTCATTGGTGCCATCCCCTTGGGGATGACATATTGTTCCTGGCTCTGCATTCTCCCTGTCTGCTTTCCTGCTGCCAAGAGCTGAGAAGCTTTCCTCTTCCCTGCCCTTCTGCCATGATGTTCTGCTTCACCTCAGACCCAGATCATGGACTGAAACTCTGAAATCATGAGCCCAAAATAAACTTGTCCTCCTCTAAGTTGTTCTTATCAGGTATTTTGATCAGAGTGACACAAAGCTGACGGACTCATTAGTTACTGTTTTTCTGGAATTTCTTTATTGTTATTTAGGCATTACTATTAAGTTCATCTGTTATAATTACTATGCTGTTTAGGATAGCCTAATAGATCATTTTGATTTGTGTTTACATATAGTTAAAACGTATTCTTTGTAGTGTGTGTTTCTATGGATTTTGACAATGCATTGAGTCATCATCTACCAACACTGTTGGGAATCAAAACATTTTGTCATTCAAAAAATTGTTCAAAATTTCCCCTTTCTGGAGTCAATTTCTCCTCCATCACCCCCAATGCTCACAAGACAGTGTTCTGTCTTTCATCTGTATGGTTTTGACTTTTTCAGAATATCATAAAAATGGAATTATACAGTATGTAACCACTTAGTTTTGGCCAAAATCTTAAAATGTGTTTAAGATGTATTGATATAATTTCATTAATAATAGTGCTTTCTGGGTTTTTTTCACAGTAAAGTATTCACTTGGTGGATGTACCATGGCTTATCCATTTACTAGTTGGGTTGAAACAGCATTTGGGTTGTTTCCAGTTTGTGGCTAATTAATCATGTACAGGTTTTTATACAAATGTAAATTTTCCTTTATCTTGATAAATAGCTAGGTGAGGAACTGGAAGGTAATTTGGTAAGTGGCTATTTAACTTTATAAGAAATAAACCAAAGTGCCAGAGGCTCAGATTGAGAGTTCAAAGTCAGCCTCAGAAACTTAGCATGATCCTGTCTCAAAATAAGATAAAAAAGGGCTGAGGATGTGGGTCAGTGGTGGTGGCTATATTTTGCCTTCACATCAGCGCTGTATGAGAGTTCCAATTGTCCCACATCCTTTCTAGGCCCTGTTAATGTCAATGTGTTTTCGTTTTAATCACTGAGTATGTAAATATTCATATTTCAGGATGTTCTTGACTTGTATTCTCTAATAAAAATGTTGAGCACTTCATCCTATCGTTGTTTACCATCAGTGCATCTTTTTTGATGAAGTATTTATTTGGATTGTTTGCTTTTTTTCTATTTTATTTATTTTTTTATTATTGAATTTTCAGAGATTTTTGGCCTATTTAGACGGAAGCACTTTATTAGAATGTAATTTCCAAATATTTTCTCAGTCTTTGTTTGCTCTTTACATTCCCTTAACAGCACCTTTCTCAATATAAAATATTTAATTCATTTTTAATGAAATCATTTTTTAATGGGTCACATTTGGCATTAAATGTTAAGGAGAGTAAAAACCTGTTTGCCTAATTATCACAAACTTTTTTGTGTGTTTTCTTGTGTTGTCTTCTATAATGCAAAAACCTGTAGTTTTGCATTTTATATTTGAGTCAAGATTCATTTTGAGCTGTTTTTGCTTAGTAGGTGATATACAGATTGTGGACTACAGCTTTGCTTTTTGTTTTTTGCATATATACTAAAGTCCCACCATTATTCATCAAAATATTTAAATGTTTTGTTGTCGTTTGTTGAAAAGACTACTCTTTATGCATTAAATTGCCTTTGATCTCTCTCAAAAATAAATGGGTTTCATTTGTGCAGTTCTATTCTTTGACTAGACTTTGTTTTCTTCATCAGTACTTTCATCCTTTCCTCCTGCTTCTTGCCTTGATTACTGCAGATTCACAGTAACTCTTGAGATGGCAGCGAGAGTCCTCAAACCTCACTATAATTTTCCAAAGTTTTGGGGTATTCTAGTTCTTTTGCCTGTCTGTAAAAATTTTAGAATGGTTTGTCAGTATCTATAAATAGGCTGCAAGGATTTAAACTAAAATTATTTTAAATATATAGATTAATTTGGGGAAAATTGCCATTTTAAATTATTAAATCTTTGACACAATATCTTTGTTTATCTCTACATCTGTTTATGTATTTGTTGATTTGTTTCTGCAATGTTTTGTAGTCTTCAACATTTAGATCTTGCATGTCTTATTAAATTTTGCCTAAATTTTCTAATTTTGTTCATTTTTGTTTCATTTCATTTCAATTTTTTAAAAAATATATTTTTGTAGGTCCTTTGAGTTATTCTACATAGACAATCCAGTCTTCTGCACATAAACTCAATTTTATTTCTTACTTTCTAATCTATAAATCATTTGTTTCTTTTTCTTGACTTATTATACTAAAACTTCAAGTACAACATGGAGCAGGAATTATGAGATTGAACGTGTTACAATTAAGGAGAAAGATTTGACCAATAGGTATCATGACACCTGTAGGTTTGTTACAGATGACTTTTTGAATGTTTCTTTCTGTTCCTAGTTTTTTGAAAGTTTTGCTCATGAATGGATGTTGAGTGCCATTAAATGCATTTTCTTTTATCTATTGAGATGATCATATGATTAAAAAAATTTTGCTTATATAAAGAGTTGGCAAACTGGGAAAGAGGTGTTCTCTGATGCTCTCTGTAAACCTCAGATTTCAGTAAACACAATGTGTCTGCTAATGGGACATGTAATGTTTTCATTGCTAGTGACTGTTCCTTTACTGTATTTTGGGGCCCAGTGTGTATTCCTATTTCTCTTCTAGATGTAGAAATTTGGAGCATGTTCCTCTTTCTTGTGAGTATTCTTTCAGATACCCCAATTTTTACCCTGCTATTAGACTTCTCTAAGTATACACTTTTTTGATTAAATATATCTTATTTTTCAGATAACTTCTTCTGAAAGTTTTCCTATCATTTTTGAAGTAGGAAAATAGATTCCTCTTACCTGATACTTAATCCTCTCATCAATAGACTTATTCCCATTTATGACAATTTTCAGTTTTCCCCATATCTCCACTCAGATTATAAGGTCCATGAAGGCTGAAATCTGTTGTATGGCTGGTGCTTGACATGTTTTAGGCATTTATTAATCAGAATTCCATTCCAGGGAAGAACTCTAAACACCTCTGCAACACCTTGTTCTATTAGGGGAAAACTCTAAATACTTCACCAATTTCTGGTTAGATTCCTAGATTCCTAGATCTCCAAGGTATTATACATAAAGCCAGCCACCAGAGTACGGGTTGGGTGAGAAAAAACACTTGCCTGTATTACAGGTCAACAATAAGAACCAACAAAAGACCAAAACTCATGGAGATTAGCCACCAAGGATTAGGAAAGCTTCTTGCAGCAGAAGGCATGTTGGTTTTGTGTCCCTTTCTTCCTACTGCAGTTAATAAACCGCCACGCCAAACAGTGCATTCTGGACTCCATACCCCACGCACCACTTGGTTAATTAAAGTATTGCAGGACATCTGGTTTTAAGATGGACAGGCCGAAAACCTATTGTATTTCAGACAGTTCCTCCTTATCTCAGGATGCTAAATTTTCAGCTCATTCTGCTGTTTCTTGGGAGCTACAAATGGAAGACAGGAAGAACTGGGTTGACCAAGACCACTTAAGTGATCTATCCTCCTGCAGTATTCAATAGTCATTTCCCTAATGAAGTCTTTCTATTGTAGATACTACAAAGAGTTTAAACAAGGAATATAGTATTATAGTAAAAATAAGAATTTTAACCTAGACAACCTCTACCTAAATCATAAGTGTACCTCGCTGCTAAACAGGAGATTGATATTTCAGGAAAATGGGGAAATTCATGTATGTTAAAAAATGAATTATAAAATCAATGGAAGCAGGAATGTATCATACCACCATATCTTGTTTGTGTGATACCCACTTCACACTACTGCTGAGGCACCAACAGTGTCCACTCCTGACTGTCACCATGGGAAGCCATACACCAAGCTGATGCGTTGCAAGACACCCTGCAATGTTGGCATTTTCAGTAGTGTTTACCACAGACTTATATGAAATGTTTTAGAGATGAAACAACAGAGGAAGAAAGAATGAATCATCCAAACATTCACTGTTGTCTTGGAACAGTGATTAACACTGTGAGGAACCATCAAGTGATTCTTAAAATTATTACCACCAATATCCGTAGAGAGATCTTTGCTAAATCTCAATATATATCTTAAATAAACTTTATATTTTGTATTTCCTCTTTTTGTTAAGATCATAGAATATTCAAGCAGAAAAATAAATGTATAGGGAAAATGCAAATGAACTTCAAAAAAGAGAAGACACATTTCCTCATTTGTAGGTAATAATTATGCGGACAGTCATGTATCCCCAGTTTGACAGTCTGGAAGAAACTAACCTGGGCCAAGATGCCCAGACAATAGGCAGCCTCCCAACACACTACAGCATGTCTCCTGAGGGAATATATTTAATTACTGTACCAGTGAAGTCAATGGATATTCAAGTTATTTCTCCAGAGAATTCAACATTCATTCAACATTTACACAAGAAGAACTAAGAAATCCTTCACTGCCTTATGCTCTGAGCCACACTTAATTGCTGTTGAACTTTCTTAATTTTTTAATATATACTTTTAATTATAGTCAGGAAAGTGGACCTAGACATTTTAACATATCAATGGTGAACTCATAAAGCTACAGTCTCTTTCCAGCAATTAATTTTAGTTAATTCTCATTTTACTACAGAAAGGAATTTCAATTTATCTACAAATATTTTATGAACCCAAAACTTAAAACAACCTCTTTCTCCTTTTGCAAATAATTATCAACAAGATAGGGAAGAAGAAGAGGAGGAGGAGGAAGGGAAGGAAAGAAAGACAAGAAGGATGGTTAGTTTACATCTAGGTTAAAGAACTTGATGTTTTCCAATAACATCCAAATATATAAAATCATTTTTATAATACACATTTACAATCCCTTGTTACATGGCAATCTAGAAGAGACTAGTCAAAGTGGACAGAAATTTTAACATTATATAATAGCATTATATAATATATAATAATATATTATAAATTATTATATAATATTATATATTATATAATATATAATAATATATAGCATTATATAATTGGATTTGTAAATAAAAATTGCTGGAATAGCTGTTATTACTCTTAGCCCTGTCTTTATTCCACTGCACAGTCTTCCTCTTTGTATCTATACACACAGCAGACAAATGGAAGCAGTGCATGATCGCACTTCAGAACAAGGGATTTGGAGTCAGACTGCCTGTGGTTAGATGCCTTCTATACTTGGTAAGAGGTCTGTGACTTCACATATCTTACAAGACTTCTTTAAGTTTCTGTTTGCCCATTTGTAGAGGAGTGATACTAGCATATGCCATAAGGGTTTGTTTCCCAAGATTAAATGAAAAATTCATATAAAACCATAGACATGATGGTGATGCATAATGAACATTCAATAAAGACTAAATGCAATGTAATGGTTATAGTTATTTTTATATATACATACATATATTTATATTTATATAAAGTCAGAATAATATGATTTAATACTTCTTAGTAGACAGGAAAAAGCCATCACCTCCTAGAAGGGAAGGACTTTTATCTCTAGTATTGCATCAGGTTGTAAGGACATGTGCATTGTTGTAGTCCTTACATCCTGATGCAAGGACTTGAAAACCCAAATGGAGCTTCTCTTAGGTGTCTATTTTTGTTTTCCTGGCATCTCAAATGCATACGCTTATAGGTTACAGCAAGGCAGGATCTATGATGCCTGTGGCCAATGGTGACTTACTTCAACCATCTCTTGGTTTTATGGTATTCCCTGTAAGAGACTTAAAAAAAATCTATCTCAAAATATAACACAAGGATCAAGTCTGACTTATTTATGTATCTGCAGTCTTAGCATGATGCCTTGCATATAATGATACTTTTATTTGAATAGATCATTTTAACATGTCATTTCATGAGAATTAAAAAAAACTTGGAAACTGACAGGGCTTTATTTGAACATTGGGGTCTGTATAGATCTTAAATAGATTTCAAAAAAATATCTGTGTGTTTATCTTCTGTAGTGCTAGGTTAATAACATCAAGCTCACAGGGTTATTGTAAGGATAAATGGTTAATAAGCATTGGGCCTGATTTACAATGGAACTTTAATAAAAGGCTGCTATTATCATTTTCATTCTGCTTTACTTAGAAATAGATATAAATCCAGAAAAAGTAGCAAGTATCAATTTTTGCTATCTTGATTTATTTACAATGAAAATTATTTCCTTTTTTTTTTTTTTTTTACAAAAGAGCATTAAGAATCTCCTTACAAAATTATTTGTGGCGGGGCTGGGGATGGGCGCTCACCTGGCATGCGTGCGGCCTGGGTTCGTTCCCCAGCACCACATATCAACAAAGATGTTGTGTCCGCCGAGAACTAAAAAAATAAATATTAAAATTATTTGTGGCAATTCCTATAAAATACAGCAGAAGAGGTTCTATAATTTCTTCAAGTAAGTAGTTTATTAATGGATAAAGAAACATAAGATTTTCAGTCTACTTTCAGTTAGAACTGTTGAAGTTGCTTTGGTTTAGTCTATTTTAATTACATCAATTCTAACCCCCAAATAGCTCTTCTATTTCATGGGTACTGGGTTGATTCACAATGTTTTTAAAATTATGATATATTCCAGGCATATGGAACAAATGTTAAAATTGATGCCTTTTTATCAAGCAGCACAGCTTAGCAAATAAAGCCTTACCTGTTGCACAGAACTTGGATACTTCTAATAGATGCTGCTGCCTCTTCCCCATTCTTCCCTCACCCCAACACATGATCTCCACCTTCATCCTGAACTTGAGGTAGAATTCCTAGAGTTTAACCCCAAACTGTAATGGACTTTAGTGACTCACAAAAATGCCCATTTTTACCTTTGCAACTGAGTTTTAGAACAAAGATATGAAGATTCTAAACTTAATGGAATTTTTTATGCTGCTTTCTAAGGTTTTTCATTTCTCACTTTTAAACTAAATAATAGCATGAATTTCTATCATTGCTAACAGTACAATGGGACCAGAAAGCATCAAGGTCAAATCTGAGTCATTAAGATAAATTAATACACCATTCTTTTCTTTAAAAAAATTAAATGGCATGTTAAAATGATCTATTCAAATAAAAGTATCATTATATGCAAGGCACCATGCTAAGACTGCAGACACAAAAATAAGTCAGACTTGATCCTTGTGTAATATTTTGAGATAGATTGCAAAATAACTATCCCTATCCTTTTGTTAAACATTTTACATAAAAACTTGGTGTTGTATTCATGTATAGCTATTTTAAATGTTTCCCACTCTGAACAAATTAGTAGTGACCTTGCATAGATCTATACCAACTTTTGAAAGCTTAATGTCTTTTCTAACCTTCAAAGGATATTCTCAGGGTGTTTAAAAAATAATTGTTAAAATATGCTTTTTAAATGGAAAAGCTTTTAAATAGCCTGTAGGGAAGACAGTATTAAAATGAACTTTCTTGCAAAATGCAATTTTTCTATTTACAAGGCAAAATATTCTGACATAATCAAACAGGAAAAATTAATATAGTTTAGCTTATGTGTTTGTTTTAAGGCTTTAGTTTCATTCATATAGCACTGTGTTCCGAGAATGCAGGTCTAATGAAACATGGTGAGACACATGTTACAGAATATATTTGGTTGTCTTTGAATGCCTTAGAAACTTCTGCAACCAAAAGTCATGACAGATATAAAACAAGAATATTTCTAAGAATCCAAAATAAAACTGTTCACTGCTATTTAGGAATGCCTCGTGGACCCAGACAGAACATGTTCATACTAAGAAGCTTCTGCCCAATTGGATTCACAGAAAACATTAAAAATAAGATAGCAGGGAAGATGAACAAAGAAATCCATAGGGGAAACCAAGTCTTTGACATTCTTAATCTCAGTAATAAATGGAAAAGCATTTTTCTTTACTTTATTGACTCATAACCTGCTCTTTTGTTAGTAGTTCTTTGTTATAAAAATTCCCCCTCCTTTCTATATCATGACTGATCCAAACACAAACACAAGTCTGTGATTCATGTAAACTAAATGATCATTCCACAAAGATTCCATGCCAGCATGTGCCTAACAGGCATAGCTCATTTCACACAGAATATCCAATGTATTTGTAAGAAGAAGCATTTTAGATCTATCCTGTTTTAATTAAATATAAGCATATTTTATCAATGATGTTCTACTTGGGAAGTTACTTCTTTCAACAAATTATAAATTCTGAGACTATTGGCCAGAAATTGTGGCTTACTGTGTGGAGTATGGCATGAATATATATATTCTGGTAGAAGCTATGCCTGGATGTCATATTTCCATCCTCTGATTTAAGTTATAACTCTCAATTCTCAAGTACTGTTGACCTTGACTTCATGACCGTGGTTTATTGGAATGTGCTCAAACAGCTTAGAGTTCCCCACCCCCAACCACCAAAAGTAGTTTGGAAAACAGGGTAAACAGGGGATTGAAAATAGTATGATGTGTGGCTTCTAAGTGTTTCTTATTTGGACCAAAGTAACAGAGAAAGCCAGTGTTTAGAGAAAAAAAAAAATGAAAGTTAAATGAGGGGATTAAAGGTGAATGACACCAGCAATGTTTGACTTTTGGTTGCACTACTATCCTGAAAGCCCAGAGGATTTCCTTTCATTGGTTTTTATTACTTTGTGTATATTTATAATAAGATATTTACCCTTTCTTCTTAAGACATTGCAAGTTGGTTTATCTATGATCAAAAGAGTCTTAAATTTTATTTGTACTTCTTATTAAATTTGTCTCAATTTTTAGAAAAATACTTATGCAACACAGTGATAGACAACTTGTGGTTTGGGTTATTTCTTTGGAGGTAGAAAATTACCTTTTTTTTTTTTTTTTTTGCAGTATCTAAGAAGAGACACTTGTTCATTCTTTCTCATTTGTGTTTGAATTACTAGCCTAAAGGTAGAAATCCATTTCAGGACTTGTATAAGGATCATTTTCCTCCATGGAATTAACAGTCACAGAATACACATGAAATTGAATTCCCTAGCCAATGTAAGAAATTTCTCTGTGATATTCTCTGCCAGGTGGCCAGCTCCTGAATATTCTAGTGACTGGTGACTCTTTAGTCTACAAAGTAGTCAATTGAATTATTGTTAGATAGTCATGATGTTTGAATTTTTCTTTTATATTAAAATATTTCTTCTAAAATGTAATGGAGTGGAAATTCAGGGAAAGTTTGCCAGTGCCTTTGAAAAGTTTGCATCATTTATTTTAAGTCAAGGTACTGCTTTCAGAATTATTGCCAACAAGTCTCCAAGGCATTACGACTTAGGTACTGTGATCAATGTGACATGAACGGACTGATGGTGGGTGAGACATTAAACTAAAGTGTGAAATGCTATGATTTAAAGTGGAAGTGAAAACAATGGTGAGACCATGACATTGAGACTGTGCTCCAAGACTTTTGCTCATTTTCTTCTTTTTTACATAACCTTCATATTTGATAAAGAATTTAATTTTCTGAATTTCTCCATCCTTAAATAAACTATATGAATAAACTCTCTAAGGGCCCTTTCTCACTCTGTCAGCTTATGGTAAATAAAAGAATATGTCACAAATACCTAATGTAGACACTGTCCTAATCAATGAGGCATGCAGAGCCTGTGGAACAAGTAGAGAAGAGCACTTCAGTGCTATACTTCATCAACTGCTGAGCCTTGACCCCTCTGTTTCTTACCATGACCCAGGATGCACAGCTAGCAGAGAGTTTTTGTGTACCATCTGTCACATCAGCATCAGTAGCTTGAGGACTGGATTGTAGCCTAAGATCCATCCATTGAAGTATCAGTCCTTCAATTCTTAAAGTCATACAGCTTTAAAAGCAATGCCTTTGCCTTTATGTACATTATACTTAATAAATCGTAACTCAGTGGTTGGCAATGAACTAGAAAAGTAAGTGAATATCAGTAAATCACTGATTCTGATTGTGACTTTTATCATTCAAGTGAATATGGCCACTCACTTGGGCCTTAGATATTGTGAAGTAGAGAAAGCATATTGAGGGTTGCATTAACACCACCCAAACTTTCTCTGTGACTCCCTTCCTATTCTCCTGTAAGTTCTATCACTTTTCTCTGCCTATTTTACCAGTACCCTTCTCTGCCCTGCTTTTCTCCCTGATGTCCTTTTCTTCCACTTCCAAGGCTCTTGTTCTCTTGTTCAAACCACCTTTCCCTGCATCCCATATCCTTTCACCTTGCAGAGTAGCCAGCAAGTTATTAAACTATTTTGGGCTAGGCTGTTAGTGACCACTAAAGAATTCAATGTGTTAGTACTTAATTTAATGCTAGAAAATACATTTTGTGTGTGTGTGACAAGTGTGTATCAGAAATTGTCTGAGTGGAGAATTTCAAAATTTATACCTATGTTATCTTTGAACTGTTTGAGATCCTAGTCCAAGTAATGAAAATGTGATATTCAAAATAATTTATAGTGAGTGCTATAATAAATATTGAACGAAACATTGAAAATTAAAAAAATTGACTCAACATGGACGAAAGAAACAAAAGGAAATATTGCAGAAGTCTGTGAAGAAGGTGGCTTTTCATGTTGCTCTGAGAAGTGTCACCTAGAAGATGATGGAATATCTCTCAGGAGGAAGAGAGAATATATGCAAAGGTCAGAGGTAAGGAAGAGTCTACTGGGCCACTAAGGACATATGAGAAAAAGGCCTGGTAGAAATATCTTTATATAATGATCTAATACCATTAAGGCATACGAGGATAATAATGTATCATATGTGTAGAGAAAAATCAGCTGAGTAGTTCACATGTTTGCAAATCAACCTGAGAATACAGTAGAAATTGAAAGGATTCAGAAGCATGGAGAAAGAAGGCATATGGGAAACTGAGAAAATATTGAAAAACCAAATAACTCAGGCCAAACTCAGCCTGAGAGCAAAAGAAAGAAGAAAACATAGCTCCTAAATAGTTTTTACTAAAGGAATTGATGTGGCCATAATAATCCTGGTGGTAGGGCGATACCAATGAGAGAAGGCTCGAGGCTGACAGTGGAGGATGCATCTTGGACAGATGTGGTAGTCTATGGAACAATATGAAGTGCTCAAGTGCTTCAGTAAACAGTACAATAGTAGTATTCTATTTGTGGAAGTGTCATTCCATCAACTTTGCAAATTCTACTGGTTAAAATAAATCAAATATCTTGTCTATACTCAAGGATAAATATAGTAAGGCATGAACAACAAAAAGTAAGAATGATGGAAACCACTGCAGAATGTGTGAGGAGTAGCAGTGAGACAGTGCACTAATCTGAATAAAAGATGTTAGATTTGGGTAGTAGCTGTGGATTTGTGGTAATATGTAGAGTCTAATTTGAACTATGCGTTCAAGGGTTTTCTGAATAGATTAGATGTTGGGGCATGTTAAGAAAAAAAATGTCAAAGCAGAGGTCTGAATGTTTGGACTGAGTAGCAAGGTGAATATTAATGCCATTAACTCAAATAGGTAGGAGTGGCAGAGACAATTGGCAGTGTTGGGTGTGTGTGTTTTAGATATGCTCAATCAGAGATTGCTAAATTTTCTGAGTTATGTGCGGATTAGGAAACCCAGCGTATGAGACAGGTGAACAGGAAATGATTAAGGTGAAAATAGAGATTTGAGTTAAATCTGCATTAATGTTTGTGTGAATGTGTATTTAAATTATTCATATTAGAATTCCACATAGAGTTGAGCATATATACAAATGGGTACATATATGTATATTGGATCATGTCACAAACTATACGATTGCATCTCATGAAACGGGTTCTGGATATAGTGTAGTATATAATATATAATAACATGGTATCATGATATGAGATTACACAATGAGTGAGTAAACACAGAAAATCAAAGACCAATAATCTAGATGTAGAAAGAGGAAAAATATCTAGCAAAAGAGACTGGGAAAGTCTACCTACAAAGTAGAAAAAAAAATTACTGTAGCATTGTTGCTAGAAGACAAGAAGGTAGTTAAAAAATATAGAGGAAATGATCAACTGCATCACATGCTTTTAGATGAGAATTACTTACCATAGAATTTGGTAAAGTGGACTCACTGGGAACTTTGATAAAAATCAGTTTTATTTGGGTTGTGAGATTAAGGTGTAATTGAATTAAGGAGAGGACAGGAGGGGGAGAAATAGTTAATGTGATAAGAGTAGGCACAAGTCCATGGATGGGGGATGGAAAGCTGAGGAAGTTCTCTTGTGTATCTCCTCCATGAAGTAATACTGATCACAGGGTAGATAGACTTAATGAAGGCTAGTGAATGAATGGAAAAACTGCTGTGAGGAAACAGAGAGAACTTAAGCTTATATAATTAGAAAAATCCTTCCCTAGATGTCTGAGTACCTCTTATTGACATATTAATAGCTTCAATCATATTATCATCATCTTCAATGTGTGAACCTATGGTATGAATACATCCAGTAGTGAAGATGTTTGGGGGCCAAAATCTTTGCCCTAACTGTCTTAAATCATACCAAATACATGACTACCAAAATCACTTACATGAAGTGTAGAAATGGAATCACTGACAGGAAGAAAATCATATATTCCACTCATGAGGAGTGAAATTATGAATGAAGCATTTTAATTGATAATGCAAACAGATAGTTAATCATTTTGTGTCAGATACATTTATTTTGAAAAATATGTACTGAAATAGAAAACTATATAATTTACAAACATAAAGTCAAGACTATGATTTTTATTCTGTATAGTCTCCTTCAAGAGCACGCTTGCTATGAAGTGTACATTTCTAGAGGCTGATCTCGAAGTCATCTGTGATCTCTGAAAAGTCACAATACTATTTTAAGGTATAAAGTATGATGCTAATCAAGAACTCCAGTTTCAAAATGTCAGTGTTTGTAATTTCAACTATTTGTATTTGCTCTTGACATTGATTCAATTATCTCTATTTCTTTGGTTCTTTGTATCTATATACAGTAGTGTTAAAAGAAGTGGAGGTTGGACTAGTAGTATTTAGATGAGGCTTCTCTTTTGAATTATTAAATAAAGAATGTGAAACACAAGCTAAGTCAGGAAAGAAAGTGAGCTGTCATGGAAGTATTGTATGTTAGAAACCCTCCACTTGTATAAACATGTTTCCTTTCTATAAAGAGAGCTGACTGCACATTTAAGTAGAAATGGGAAAGAAATTAATCTCTTACACAGGCTTTCTGCCTCTTAAAGTAGTTTTAGAGAAGTTTAGGAGATCTAAGGAAAAGATGCAAGTGTCATGGACCAAGTACACTGAGAATCATCTAATGCCTCTAGTGACTAAAAGATTATCAAGGGTCACTGAAGTCTTTTAAGCATTGGGCTTAACTCTTTATGAACAAAATGTCAGTACATTTGGGGAAACTTCTTAGCCCTAAAAAAATGGGAAGGGTGAAATTTAAAATGATATTTGAAAACATTCAATGATGCATTTATTCTCTGGGACTCTTTTTCTCATATTAAGAAAAAAAATATCAAGTGCACTAAGCATTCCAAGTTTCATCTAATGGAACATCAGGGCCCTTCGAAAGCTTCCCTCTATTCAGAATATACTGAATTGAGCATAATGTTTCATTTACTAAGAAAATGAATACCTAAAGCCATATATTCTTTATTGTGATTCACAGTAAATAATTCTAGGACAAAATGTGAGGAGTCATAAAGTTGTTATCATGTTGATAAGTTCATGGGACGACCCTTGAAAATCACACACCTCATTTGAGGATGTAGAATTCTAAACTATTTCAACACAGGCAACAATTTTCAGCCACCTCTTTCTCATCTCTTTATCTCTCTTCATCTGTCACTTCTCTCTGTCTCCTCTACATAATATGTGTATGTATGTGTGTGAATAAAACTAAATACTCTATATATTCTCTCTACATATATATTTATATATAATACACATACATATAAAATCCTATTGAATAACTATGAAATTTTCAAACCTATATAAACTGAAAATTTATACTCACATTCCTGAACTACATGTATATTCAAAGTTGTATGAGGCATTGGTGTTCAGTAGTCTGTGTCTTCATATTTACCTATAATTTTATAAACACTTGTGAATATAAATTTCAGATTAATAAATAACCAAGAAAAAGATGGAAGTTTATAAAATTTCCTGGACAATTTTATTCTTACTCTATTCAATTAAACCAAAGAAGGAGCTATTGATTCGGTTGTTACATTAGAAGAAAAGAAAAAGATACAACTCACAGAGTAGCTAGTTAGCAGTTCTTCAGAATCAAATAGTTTAATAAATTATATTGAATTCAGAAGTCAACGACTTCCTATATTTTCTAGTTAGTGTGGAATTAAATCGATCCCTGCAACAGTTCCACTATATTCTAATCTTCAATTACATCCAAATTAATAAAGCTCCCATGACTAATTTTAAGGACTAAGTAACCTTGTGGTGAATAAAGCTAACTAAATATCATATAGTTATTTATTAAAGAGTAAATGCACTTGTTAAGATATCAAACACACAGTTGTTTTGTAAATCATTCACAAATTGATAAACCTAATATGGTATGTCAAAGAAAATAAATGAATGCTACTGGGTCAAAACATCATATCTCAATCTGCTTCTCCTGAACCCTTGACAAAATAACAATTTAAGTAACTAATTTATACATTAAAAAAGCCAATTTAAGAGGAAATGCCTTGACACTAAATAATAAAAAGTAAAAATTTACCAAATATTACCATCATTATTGCTATCCCATAAAAGGGGGATTATATCAAAATATGTTTAATTGTGGTATAGGATAAAACATCACTAGCAAAACTTACACAAGAGAAAATACTTATGTGCTATAAAAGTATTACACATAAGATATATATATGTATACATATTACACATGAGAAAAAAAAGTATATATATATATTACACATAGTTTATTAGCATTATTCTTTTGGCCACCCCTAATCTGGCAATTGCTAATTTCAACAATGAACAGTCTTTGATGGCAAAAACTCTTTGTATTTTTAAGAGGCATTTGATCAATATTGGTGTTTGACCTTTGCAGAAAAAGTAAATAGAATGTAAAATAAAGAAATAAAGCAATATCAAAGGAAGAGAAGCAGGTATGGTAATCAAATAGATTACCCACGAATTGTATAGAGCCAGGAAAGTAAAAAGATAGAAATTACTCATTTCAAATATTTTTAATATAAATCACTTTCTAGGTGACACCACAACCCATTTTTAGTGAACATTTCCTTTACATGAAAACATAATATCTTATAGAAGAGGAACTTTATAAAATCTATAAACTGTATGGATCTGTGGGGACAGATAAAATGATTTTTCCCCCTCTTACTTCATCAAGCATTTCAATATAGAATCAATGTCACATTATCAAAAAATTGTGTAGGATATTGTCAGCTTTGTGACAATGTAATATGTACAGGGTTCAAAGCAGCAAAGAAACTGACAAGTCTGTCCACAGAAGCCACTGAAGAAGTATAGGAGGATTTCCCAGGTGCCCATAACTTCACTGTTTAGTAATAACTTGATTATGTGCTCCTGCTGAAGGAGAAAGGACCTCAGCTCTACAATAAATATTCTTCCTACTCTTTATCCTCTATAAGAAAGTGAAATGAGCACAGTAAGAAAATCACAATGTAATCAAGGTGTTCTTAAATATTAGTGCATCTGTCACTAAAGCTTTATCTTCTGTCATCTAGTTACTGCACAAAGATTAATGACAGAGATGACAAATGGTGAAGGCACAGTGCAATAGCTCCCTAAATTATTAGTTGACACTAGTTTAATTGCGCCTCTTAACTCTATGTAAGGTTTGATTATGACCTTACAGTAGTACTAGTACATTGATCAATTCACAGAGTAGCATCACTTATCTACAGAAAGATGGTTTTGGTTGTGATTTTTAGAGACAAGCTTTATTGAAGATGTTAAAAAAAAGGAAATAAATAAATAAACAAAGATAAAAAAATTTAAAAAATCATTTGCCTCTTAAAACAGTGAATTACCTCTAAGTTGCTCAAGCTTTAAGATGTGTCATTGAGCTGTTTCCTTATAAATTAAATTAAAATTTTTGTGATCAAGTCCTAAATAATACCACTTTCTTAAACATTTTGTAAAATTTCTAGTTTATTATAAATTATACTATTTTTTCTAGCTCTGCTATAAATATGTGTATTATTAGAGTAAAAACTTTAGAAAGAAAAACAAAATCAAATATTTCTTGAGATTGATATCAATTTTTTGCAGTGCACAACTTCCTTGTGTTTTCAGAAATAAAATAAGTCTAATTTTAGATATTTAACATTGAAAATGTCATTTACATGGGGAATAGTGAAGCCATAAATATACTGATTTATATTTTTCTTTTCAAATAGAAGATGATACCTTGATTTTTAAAATAAAAAAAGAAAATAACCAAGATGAAATGCTTGAGTACTTTTCACTAATTTTGACATGTATTGTATCAATACCAATGGATATATGTGATTAAGTCCTAAAAATATCAGCAAGTGGTCACTAAGTTTTAACTGATACTTTTGTCCATTGTCCTAAAACACTCAGGTTCTTCAATGTCTTCTTCTATTCCAAAATATATTTTAAAATATGTTAAATTCACCCACGTTACAAACAACTTTGAAAATTGGGATAATTAATCTTCCATAATTCCACTGCAGCAACTATCTTAAACAGGAGTATTATTAACCTGTGAGGTTAAAGATGATTTGAAAGCTTAGAGCGTCTTTTGGGAAAACTCGTGAAATTGCATTATTACTTCCTATATAAGATATGGATTCAGACCTCACAAAGGTTAATGTCACTGAAGAGAAAGACTTAGAATTGAAATAATTTAGATATGAATAATTAAAGCAATAACATACATGCTGGTGTTAAAGTGAGATACACTCACTCTAAAGCATGCAGAGAAGAAAACTTCAAAGAAAAACAATTGACCTTAAATCTGATGTTCTTTGGGATTTGGAGCACGGAGGTGAAGTAGGAACAAGTTAGGAATTAAAAATAATTTTAAAATGTCATTATGTAATTTTATTTTAAAAGCACACATTATCACATCAGACCAAGATAGTTTCCTTTCCTTTTAGTAATTTAGAAAACTCCAGAATCAAGAGAAGAGGTTAAAATTCTCCCTCTTCTGTATTTTTCCAGCAAGAATAGATGTGTTCATTATCAGAGGAAGTTTTTATTATTACTATTATTATTATTATTATTATTATTAAGCCCATAATATTAAGTCTTGTATTTTGTCATTGGAATTAACTTTCTGGTTCCATTTTCAGATTTTACACTTAAGCATTGAGCAGCTGGAACATGGATACATAAAGAATGCTGTCTACAGGTAGAAATTATCAGTTGAAAAAACAGTGTCTCTTGTTGACCTAGAAAACATGTAATAGGATATATTGGGATAATTTGATCGCAAGATGCAGAAAGCTTTACAGAAAACAACTAGGAAAGAAAAAAAAAAGAAGTTTCTCTTTATCCTTGGCCTTACCTTTTGCACTTGGCAATTCCTTCTTAGCAACACAAATGGATTTCCCTATGCCTTCTTCTCTAATTAACCTTAGCATTAAAATTATTTAACAAAAATGCCCTTTAGCAAGGCTAGAGATAAGAACGTTCATGCTATTCTTCTCAAAATTTAACTCCTAAAACTGTTCACCAAACATAAAGAGCAAAACCCATAAAGGTCATTTATCTTTCAGCAGTGGCATTTTCTCACTGAGACTTCTGAGTTCTCAGACCTTTCTTCATTTTAGTTTTCTGCCTTTTCAAGCAGGTCACAACTACAAACCTGACAGAAAAGAAATGTGGTACCTCTAATTCATTGTGAGTCTACCTGTATCTCACCCTTTCCACATTCTACCTTTTGTCAGACTCTATCTAAAATCAAATCACTATTGGCCAAGGCCATGTACACACAAAAACGGCAGTTAGTCTGTGTCCAAATGAAATCATAATTCTGCTCAGCTTGAACCATTTACCCAGCTATGTGAAATGCAACTCCATGGGCAGTGAAAAGATGTTTTCTGGCATGAGCCAGAAAACAACCTCAACAAATCTCCGTCAATCTAAAATTAATATTAAAGTCATACCAATCCTATTTAGCATGTTCTCCCTAAGAAAAAAAGAAATATTAAAATAAGTCGTTAAGATGTTTTAAATTTCCAATTAAATAGGAAAAACTTGTGAAAAAAAAAACATTTATAAGACTAAAAGCATCTATTTAACACATCATTTTAGAATAACATCCCTGATGTAAACAAGTTCAATTATCATGTAATGTGACATTCCACATATATTTGTTGATGATAACTTCCACAGAATAATTAGTTAATATATGAATTTTTCAAAATGTTGCCAAAAATTCCTCAGAGGTATGTATAATAACACCAAAGTTCTCCTCATTCTACCAAGATATGTTATACAGGTTAATAAGTATAGCTGAAGAACACCATAAATCTTCCCTGTCTTTCAGTTAGTTATAAATTGTTATCACTTGTAACCAGAGAGAAAGATGTCCATCTTAATTCTTGTAAATGTTGTCTCAGTTTTAACAGATGACTTATTCCATAATGTGACCCAGCATGAAATCATAAGAGTCAACTTCAATGAAATTATTTTAAATGAAGTATACCTATTAAATTTTACCTTTAAGTCCTTCTCACCTTCTGTATTTTACAGCCATCAACAGCACTATGCAAATGTGTTGGTTTTCAATGAGAATGAATGCCACAATTTCAGTTCTGCTATGTGTGAAAACTCCTTTATGGCCCAGAGAATACACTTTTACTAGTTTAGTTGTCAAGATAAACAAGAAAAATCTAGCTGGGTAGATTTCCAGATTCCCTCAGGGTAAATTGATTTATAGTTAGGCACATAACTGGTATACCTGGGCGTCTTACTTTCACTCTCAATGTACTGGAACTTAAATATTGCCCTATATGCCTTTGCTGGTTCCTCCTGCAGTGGACCCTTTCCAAGTGGACCCAGTCATCAGCTACTCTATTCTTTAAAAATATTTTCCATGAGGTTAACTAACAACAAATTTCACCCCTCCCCAGCAAAGAGGAAAACTGTTACACTAATGGTACCACTGATGAGTCAGCAAAAGGCAAGGAAGTGTTTACATTGACAGAGTGGACCCTTTAAAAGCTTGTTTTGTCAGCAGCTTCCTTCAGAGTCTCTGGACTAATATTGGTTTGGATTTGTAAGATACTTTATTATCAGAGATACCTCTTACTGAACCAGTAAAAGTCTAGGTTCTAGGAATCATACACCAGAGATTTTATCATATATTTAGTGAAGAAAACTCAGACTAGAGCAATAAATGTAGCTCATTTGAAAAAGGAAATCAATTCAATTTGCTTTTTTGCCACCCAAAACATCATTTTATACTCTCTTGCATCCTGTTTGTTTGTGAAAAAATGGTAGGAGGAATTTTAGCCAGAAACTCATCAGGTTTGGGAAAAAGATCATAATTCAGCTGAGAGTAGAACTTAGTCTTTGGATGACAACAATCCACAAAAGGAGACTCAATAGCCCATTCAAATGGGGTCAGAATTAGATCAACTCTATTTTTCTCAATCCCCTCCCCATTCAGTCTCACTCTTCTAAACTCTTTGGTTTTTGTAACATGAAAAATAATTTTTTATTACTGTCCCTTATCCTCTCCACTAATAATAAATATGACAAACAATATTTCCTCTATATCCAAATAGACTTTAATAAAATTTTTTAAACCGTTTTTTTTAGTTGTAGGTGGACCTTTATTTTATTTTTATCAGGTGCTGAGGATTGTACCTAGTGCCTCACACATGCTAGGTATACTCTCTACTTCTGAGCCACAGCTCCAGCCCTTTAATAGAGTTTATATTTCTTTTTTTATTGATTTTATTATTTTTTTTAAATACATGACAACAGTGGAATGCATTACAATCCTTATAACACCAATAGAGCACAATTTTCCATCTCTATATAAAGTATGTTCATGTCAATTTATGCCATTATACATGTACTTTTTTGTATTACAATTCTTAATACACGTATATACTACAATTTTTCATATCTCTGTTTGTATATAAGGTATGTGGACACCCAATTCAAGTCTTCATATATGTACTTTGTATAATGATGACCATCACTTTCCACCATCCTTGCTAATCCCCTTCCCCTTCCCTTTCCCTCCTACTCCTCTTCCTTATCTAGAATTAATCTAATCCTTCCATGCTCTCCCTCCCTACCCCACTATGAGTTACCCCCCTTATATCAGAGAAAACATTTGAAATTTGTGTTTTGGGGATTGGCTGACTTCACTTAGCATTATCTTCTCCAATGCCATTGCCATTCATTTCCCTGCAAATGCCATGATCTTTTCTTTTTTAATGCTGAGTGCTATTTCATTGTGTATAAATGCCGCATTTTTTTTTTTATCCATTCATCCACTGAAGGACATCTAGGTTGGCTCCATAGTTTAGCTATTGTGAATTGTGCTGCTAAAAACATTGATATGGCTGTGTCCCTGTAGTATGCTGATTTTAAGTACTTTGGAGAAGAGAAATAGCTAGGTCAAATGGTGGTTCAATTTCTTAGATTTCCAAGGAATGTCCATACTGCTTTCCACATTGGCTGCACCAATTTGCAGTCCCAAATCAATTCTTTGCCTATGAGATGAGTCTTGTAGAGAGATCATATTGATGGGTATTGTTTTTTAATCCAATCTACCAGTCTATGTCTTTTGATTAATGAGTGTAGGTTATTTGCATTCAATATTATTATTGAGAATATTTTTAATTCCCTGTAATTTTGATTTATTTTTGGTTTTATTCTGAATTAATTTCTCCTTTTATTGGCTATTCTTCTAGTGAAATTGCTCCCTTTGATGGTTTTCACTTTTATTTTTTATTTCTTCTTCATGAAATATTTTATTAAATTATTTTGTAATGCTGACTTTTTAGTTGTTTAAAGTCTTTTAACTTTTATTCACATTGGAAAGTTTTATTTTATCATCAAATCTGAAACTTACTTTTGCCAAGTATAGTATTCTTGGTTGTCATTCTTTTCTCTCTGGTTTCATATTTATTATTCTAAGACCTAGCTTTTAGGATCTGTTTGACAAATAAACTGATATCTGGACTGGTTTCCTTCCACGTGTGATCTGTGACATGTCATTTTTCTCTAGAAGTCTTTAACCTTTATTTTTATTCTGTATGTTGGGTTGTTGTAGTTTTTTATATTTGAAGTCCTGTAAGCCTCCTGTATTTGATTTTACATTTTATTCTTAAAGTTTGGGAAAGTTTCTGATATTATTTTATTGAAATTTTTCCTTTGGTTTGTGTTTACAAGCCTTCATCAATCCCAGTAAATCTTAAATCTGGTCTTTTCATGTTTTCCCATATTTCCTGGAAGTTCTGTTTGTGGTCTCTTAACATCTTTTTTTCCATGGTCAAATTTGTTTTCCAGATTATATATTTTTCCTCATCACCTGAAACTCTATCTTCTAAGTGGTCTAGTCTGCTTGTAATGATTTTCATTGAGTTTTTAATTTAGTTCAATGATTTCTTCATTTTGAGAATTCTTGATTGATTCACTTTCAGGACTTTTGTTATAATTTAGATGTGAGTTATCCCTAAAAAACTCATGTGTGAGAAAATGCAGGAAGGTTTAGTGGATAAATGATTGCTTTGTAAGAGTCTTAACTCAATCAGTGAATGAATTCCCTGATAGGGATTAACTGAGTAGTAACTGAAGTGGTAGGGTATTGCTGGAGGAGGTGGAAATTGAGGGCATGGCTTTTGTATCTGGAGAGTGGAAACTCTCTTTTCCTCTGCTTTGTGATCATTATGTGAGCTGCTCTGCTATACTCTTCCTCAATGATGTTCTGCCTCACCTTGAGTCCTAAAGAATGAAGTTGGCCTCCTATGGACTAAGACCTCTGAAACTGTGAACCCTTAAATAAGCTTTTCCTCCTTTACAATTGTTGTGGTTGAGTCATATAGTTACATAGTGAAAAAACTGACTAAAACTACTTTTATCTCCTTCCTGAAGTGATCTTTAACTTCTTGAATTTTTTAGCTTATTTCAATTCTTACATCATTTTACTTCACAGTTCAGTTTAACTATGAACTTTCTAAACTCTGTCTCAGATATTTGATCTACTGTGTTATCATTGGATTGTGTTATGAGGTATTTAGATTTGTTTGTGATGATCTGTTCCTTTGTTTTTTCATGCTACTTGTATGTCTACCCATTTGTCAGTAAGAATCTGAGGTGGCAGAGCTTCTGCCCTATGAATTTATAGTGTTTCTGAAGGTTTCTAGTATTTCTCATTTTAGGGGGAGACAAATAGTAACAACAACCAATGCAATCAATATTCAGCATTAAACTAAATACTTAGTGTCTATTTTGACATCTACAATGTTAAATAGCACTATAAATAGAAATTATATAGTAAGCAATTGCCAACAGTAGAAATATTATATTTACAAAAGAGTTTACTATTTCAAAAAGTTGAAGGAGGTTGTACAAAGGAGATGCAGTATGTAATATTGAGAGGGAGGATAAGAGGAATGCAGTCGTAAAGATTTAAAGGAAGAGTGAATGAGAGAACAATAAAATTTGGGAGTTAGTGAAAGAAGAAAGAAAAAGAGAATCAAGGAAAATAGGAGAAAAACAATGTATATATATAGATGTGTATGTGTGTACATATATGTTTATATATATGTATATATGTATTATGTGTGTATATATGTATGTATAGTACTATTATTATTATTATTATTATTATTATTATTAAAAAAAACCCAAGGTATGCTAAAGATAGGTCAAGAAAATAACTACCTTCAGGTCAAGAAAATAACTACCTTCAAGAAATTCTAGAAATGAGAAGACTGAGACAAATATGTATAGGTACAAGCATCCATGGGTTCATTCAGCACACAAAAATTTGAAAAACCAAATACTTCTTGATGGAAGATTAAGGGGTAGTTTCAATTGTAATGATTGAAATTGTCTATAATAATTTATGTTCATTGGCAGTTCCAAATTTTCTTTCTTTCCTTTATCCTGAGGTATATATTACATGCAAGTATAGAATTTGGGTTCTGTCAATTCCTTCTTCTTTTTGTGGAACTAATCAGGTTAACAGTTCTCAGCTTCCTTTCTCTGTAGTGTGAGGTGGGGCAGATTGGAGGGTGTTGTGTAATCCACTAGAGGGGTCACTATACTGTTCTTTGAAAGGAGTTCCCAAAGGCAGAGCTCATAGAGAAGGGGTTTGCCTCTATTTAGATCCCTGGTGCTTTTTAGAATGATGTTTGCTGAAGCTTTTATGTCAGCACACTTCCAGAGCCAGGCTGCTTCTGGTATGCACTTCTGGTAAACATCTGTATCTCTGGACTCTTTCCTGGATTCCACTTGTGCTTCGGAGGAGCAAGTCCCTGCACCATTCCCACCATGGCTCCCCTATCATGTCCTCAGGTGCTCATTCCCAAGATACACATTACTCCCACAACCTTCCATACAAATTTCCAGGTAGTCCCCAGCTGGTCCTGAAAACCTGGAGACTCAAAGTGTGAGCACCCAGGATCCCTCAGGTCTTGAGGTCTCAAATTTACCTGGGTGCAATATTTTTCATGCCTGAATTTCACCTGGTTTTCTAGTCACAGTCCTCTGGGCTGTTGCAGGCGACTGGCAAGTCAGGTTTTTGGACCCAGCTGGAATTACACAGGTCTGAGAGCTTGGTTTTTGAACTACACCTGCCAGCCCTTTCATAGCATAGCTGGAAAAGTTGTAGGCTGTCTCAGATCTTCGCAAACCACCATGAGATGCAAAGCCTCCCTCTCACACAAAACAAAATGTAGCTCACCAACTGGATCAGCCCCAAAATTTCCCCAGTCACCATCCTCTTCTCTTCAAGACATGCTACAGTGCTACCCAAAATGTAGGCTCTCTTACACCCTATCTTTAACCTACCAGGAGTGAATCCACATCCACATCGGCAGCAGGTGCCGCTGGTGGGTTTTTTTTCTTTCTTTTATTCTATCCAAACTTCTGAGTTCCTAAGCTATTCTGAGAATACAGTATAAATCCTAGTAGAATTTCTTTCTTCACTGACCTTAAAGAGAAGCATCTTTGTCTGCATTCCTGGTCTCACTCCATGAAGCAGATTGGAAAGTAACCTCCTTTATTCCACCATCTTGACCCCTCCCAATGTGATTTTTTAAAAAATTTATTTATTTTTGTAGCTGTAGATAGACAGAATGCCTTTATTTTATTTATTTTTATGTGGTGCTGAGGATCAAACTTAGTGCCTCATGCATGCTAGGCAAGCATTCTGCCACTGAGCTACAGCCCTAGACCCCAATGCGATGTTTTGATATGTTTATAATGTGGATTGATTATATCAGTGTATTTTCCAATGCATCTATTTATATACTTACCAGGTTTTGTGGTGAAAACATTTATTTGCCAAAAAATGTAATTTTTAATATCTACATACAAAAAATATATAATTGAGCTTAAAAATTTCAATATCATCTTGTATATCTAATGTACAAACAATAGATTTCATGCAAATTCCTGCATCATTTAATTATTTGCATGGCTGGCCTCTAATGTATTTAAGTAATTTATATATTTTTGCAAGGTGTATTAACATAGTATAAATTAAAATTAAGTGAAAAATGAGGCAGTATAGTGCCTAGTAATCAGGATACTTAAAATAAATTATAAATGCATTGACAAATGTATAGCAAAATATGAGACTAACAACTTTAAATTAAATTTAGCATTGAAACACCTTATAAAATACCTATGGAGAGTTTTTATATCAGTCAAGTAATTTGAGGTGTGGGGAAGGAGGGGATGAATATATAAACTTACAGACATCAACATGCTAAGTATTTACTAACTGTTTTAAAAGACAAATTATGGGAAATATTGTGTTTTTTCACAGTTATATGAATAAGTGACTCAAAATACAGGTGTAAGAAAAATAATGACTCCAAAGAAAAAAAAGTCTTACTTTCCCAAAAGTTAATTTGGGGATTTATTTTTAAAACTTTTTATTATTTGGGTTATTTACCAAGAGTAACTAGCATAAGATGAAAGTGACAAAAATTTTTTTGATATGCACATTATATTTAAGAAATATATTCTGATAAAATGATGTGAAATCTCACAGATCTTTAAAATGAGCAACACTATTTCAAGTAACTAAGAACAAAAATGAGACATCTGCCAAGAAGTCACCAAAAGAAAATGACAAGGTAAATAGAAGTGGAGTGATGCCAACTTGTTATACTCTAAGATACGATCTAAATGCTTCTTTTAAATGAAAGACTAAAGATGATTTTTAACATCAAAAGGTATTGTTGGCAGGAAGATGGGGGAAATTTCTTGAGATAGTTCCAAGTTCAAAACATTCAGTGTAGAAGATTGTATATCTATAGTGGGATCTCTAAATGGAATGCACCATCTTTATTTTACTTTTTTTTTGAGTTTGCATTATCTTAAAATATGGAATAAAAAGATATGACCCAGAGAAACAAGTCTTTTAGATGCTATCTTATGTGGAGTGCTAAAAATAAAGAACAGATTAACTTTTATGCTTGATCTTAGTCAAAAGGCTAAAAAGTGATCAAACAAAATTTTAAAACATTCATTCCATTCAAGATCTCTTGACCATTTCAGCATAATAGTAACTCTGTGTTTCAAAATTCCATAGACACTTCACTGTGGTAAATGGTTGGATACCAAAGAAGTACCTACAATCAAGTAACTGGGAATAAGATGGGAGATGGGTACTATAAATTCCTTAGATTTGTCAGAATCTACAAGTATTTTAGAATACCAAAATAATAGAGAGTGAAAATGGAAACTTTAACAATGTTATCTTCCAGATTTATTGTTTGTGAAAAGACACCACAGTTTATGATTACCTTTTTCTAATAACAACATGGACTGCAGGACCTGAATTCTGGTTACCACTGACTGAAAGACTATTTTTGCCAAAACTTACATTTCCCCAAATCTTTGATTTCTGAAGACTTGTACTTTATTTTGTTACCAAAACCCCACTGAAGCTCCTCTTCTTTTAGCTCTTCTACTCCATTTATACATCAGGTACCTTGAATCCTCTAATGCTGATATTCCAGTTTTCTTCATTAGTTAGTCTCCTAGGATACTGGGTGTACAGTATCTAAAATCTCCTCATGGGACAGAATGCTTCAGCAATGTGGGCTTAGCTTGTTCCTAAAGGCCATCTCTTATTCTCAGCATTTAATATGGTTATATAGCCAGTTGGATAATGATGATCCTGGGTCCTTAGTATTAGAAATGTGTCCATTTATAAAAACAATGATATCTTTAGTCCTTTCTTCTTTCTCAAGCTGCTTAGGGTCATTTTCCCAATCTTTGATGCATTATTTAAGATAAGAGCAAAGGACCATCATTTCTTTTTTGTTGTTATTTTTATTTGTTCATTTTAGTCATACATGACAGTACAGTCCATTTTGACATATTTATATAAATATGCAGTATACTTTATTCTAATTAGGATCCCAGTCTTATGGGTGTACAAGTTATTGAAATTCACAGTGGTGTATTCATATATGTACATAGGAAAGTTACGTCTGATTCTTTTCACTGTTGTTCCATTTCTAAATCCTCAGTCTTTTGTCCTAAAGGATAAAAGTATTCATTATTCCTTATAGTTTCCTGACTGATTTAATTTATATTGATTGACTATTGACTTGAAATGTATCTCAAGATAACACAATAATTTGGTTGTCATAATACATAATCAAGTACCAAGAGAAATTAAAATTAACTCTGAATATGAATACCAAAAGAGAATAAGAGTTATGGATAATACCATTAGATATCTCATAATTTAACCATACTTTGTAATTTAGCACACAATATTTTTAGTGAGAGATGAATGAATAGTGAACAAAATTTTGTCATGTAAAAATTCATTAAGCTAATTTAAACAACATTTGAACTGAGAAAAATAATGTTGAGTAGTACATATGGTGGTTATGTAAAATTTTCATTTGAGCTTAGCTACTACTTCAGTGATCATCAAACTTATTATGTAAAGGACTGATAGTAATTATTTTAGACTTTGCAGCACATAGAATCTATCACAACTATGTAACTCTACCACTGTAACATGAAAATAGACATAGGTGACACAATAACAAAGGACAATGGTTGTATTTCAGTAAAATTTTATTTTCAAAAACAAGTTACCACAGCTAATTTTTGCTTGAGAGACCACAGTCTATCACACTTGTTTAAGACCATTAATTTTGCTCAACACAATTGAAAATAGTCCTGCAAAAAAAAATGTCCATAGGCAGAAAGATGCAGGAAGTCATGAACTTATACAAAAATTTCTGTAAGTGGTAAATGAATAGGAAAATAATAGAAGTTAATGTCAGTAAATTATTTTATTTAGAAGAAAGACATACAAAAATTTATGATGTATTCTTTTCAAATCAAAATAAATATGGCATATAGTATATGCTACAAGTATTTCAAATATTTTTAAATGATGTATCTCCTAAATTAAGGAAGGTAGAATTTAAATCTATTTTATCCCTAATAATATTAAAGTGAATTAGTTACAGTTGATGTGTATAGTTATATGAATACTGTGAAGGAAAAAAAAAAGCTGTTCACCTCCCACTAAAATAAAACAAAGCAAAGCAATTGTCACCTGCTTATTTGTTCTGTATCTATACAATGTATAGCTAAAAAGACTCCATACTACAGTTACTTCCTCTTAACATTTAAAATGACAAAGTGTTCTTTGTCAGATCTTTCTATCAGATCAAATAGAAAGTAAAACAGAAAAAAAGATGTTTGTGGCCCTGTGACATTGATTTATCTACCCTGGAATTTAAGTACCCATGACCACAAAGAAAGGTGAAGCTTCAAAACAATGATTCTAGAAACAAAATTATCACCTTAAAAATATTGATTAAATAAGTTACGAATAAATAATGCTTTAAAGTTTTTACTCATATTATAGAGTTTTCACAAAATGTCACTTAATAACTAGAAAGAACACATGTATTCTAGGTCAACCAAATAAAGAAAAGTTCAAGAGAAGTAATTTGGGGAAATTTCAAGACTTATAGATCAGCAGGTATTTTCATTTCATGACTTTTTAATTTGATTTTCTGTTAGGCTGCACCTGAAGAACTTTGACTCCTAACTGTATCTCTACTGGACATAATTTAAAAATAAATGAAAGATAAACCAAACACACGGGTAAGGTAATAGAATTTTTACTGTAGTTTTGTAGGACTGTAATCGAGTTCACTCATAAGCAATAAGATTATTGCCTCATAAAATAGCCCAGTAGAGCTACAGTATTATCCCAATTGTGGTGCAACAAGACCTGCTAAAAAATGGGAGCAATAACTAGGAATATAAACATATAAATGTATTGGATTTTTCTTTTCTGCCACATCAGAGAATGGGAGAAGCAACACACACACAATAAAAGCTTAAATGCTGACTATAAATAAATAAAGAATAAGTTAACCATAAAAATACAGCACAATATCATCAATTATAGCATTTTTAGAGTAGATATATTAAAAGAAAAAACTATTCTCATGATGCACTTACAAATTAGTAGTTCAAAAAGCTCGATTCAGAGTTTTATAAAAAACAGAAATGTTCAGATTAATCAGTATGTCAAGCAAGTCTAGTATGAAAGTAAGAAACAAACCAGGTACTGAAGACCCTTTCTGTTGAGAGTCACAGCGGAAGGGGCCCCAGCAAACTTCCAGCTGCCAGCTGATGATTGGCTCACAGTGGCCCCAGCAAACTTCTAGCTGCCAACTGATTGGCAGCTCATTGGGCTGTTTCCCCGCCCTTTCAGACCATGGAGCTGCTCATTGGGGGACTTTTTTGGCTCCGCCCATGCGACCCAGCCAATCGGCCTCAAGAGCAAGAGGAGTGTGGGAGGTTGAGACGCTTGTGGGAAGCCAGTGGTGGCAGTTGGGCTCTGAGGGTTTTTCCTGAGGAGCTGTATGGTGTGGTGTGTGTGTTCTAAAAATAAAGTTCATTTCTTTTGACAAGTGGCTCCTGAATTGTGCCCAGCCAGACTGCGGCACCTTTCTCCATGTATATCTGTATTTAACTGTGGAAATAGAGAGATATTGTGGAAAATAGAGAGCTATTGTGAAGGAGGTGTTATGTGTGGTAGATCTAAGATGAATTCAGAGGACTAGAAACAGAAATGTAGGTCTCTATTTAGAATGTATTTGCCCTCTTTAGAAGCTGGAGATAGTCACAAGAATTTGTTTGATCATTGTATATTGATTTGGGTTTTTGCAACTTTGTTTCTATATTTTCTGGGGGGGTGGATTATGTCATGTGAAACACAAGTGGATTGCTACGTCTGTAATTTGCCAAGTTATTTGTATGTAACATAAAGATGCAGAGTAAAGAAATAGTAATTTGTACAGCAAAGATGAACAACCTTGAAATAGTCTCCCTAAGATGTCTAATTGTGGTAGGTACAATCTAAGATGAACCTAATAAATCTTCCTTTGAGTATGAGCAGGTCAATTTAATAAGAAATAATAATTCTCCCACAATGAAATTGTCCTGGGAAGTTCTGATCTCATCAGGTCAGCCTTAAAGGAAGTAGAAATACCAAAGGAAATCCTGGACTGAAATGTGGGAGACCATCCTCGCACGTGATTTGAGTTACCTCCCTGGCTGGGTGAGAGGTGCTTAGATGCAACTGTGTCAGAGCCTTTCCCACCCTGTCCCAGGTACGAAGGCTTGTCTGTGTGGAGGTGTGCCTGGTCACTGACCCAAAGATCCAATAGCTGGCCCTGACCTTGGGATGCTGCCCCCCTCTACCTTCATTGGATGGGATTTTCCCTTGAATTTTTTCTTTCCCAATAAAAGCTCACTCCCTGGTGTGCTCTCTCTCTCTTGCTCTCTAGCCTCTTCTGTAAACCTCACCACCACATTAGGTGGCTGGAGGTGGGAGCTAGGAGAAGCTGTCTCTGGAGCTGGGAATTAAAGGTAATGAGAGTATGTCTCTTTAATTTAAAACACTAGTAAATTTCTATGCTTCAAACCTTCTTTTATAAAGCTCGCGTGCTGGTCGCGCGGCAGACTGAAAGAAGAAGTGAACCACCATGAATGAGGCTAATGAACCTGAAGCTTCAAGAAGCCAAGGTTAACCCTTAGTTAAAAACCAACTGGAAAAATAACAACCCTTCTAACTATAATCTTATAACATTTTCTCAGACATTTTAGAAAAGACTTTCAAACCTCAAATGATAAAGAAGGGTGACCAATACTTTGATTTCAGCCATGTGAGATCCTGGATAGTGAACTCAATTAATTAATTTCAAGATTCCTGATCCAAGAAACTATATTACCATAAATCGGTGTTGTGTGAGGCCACTAGATGTCATAATTAATTTCTACTACTAAAACAAAATATCACAGATCACATTGCTTATAAGCAACAGAAATCTATCTCTCACAGCAGACTGTGAAGTCCAAGGTCAAGGCTCTTGTGCATTCAGTGTTAAGTAAGAACGTGCTCACTCACACATGGCCATCTTATCATTGAAAACTCACTTGGTGGAAGTGGCAAGGGGTCTCCCTAGGATCTTGTTTCTAAGGGAACTCATTGCACCGGCAAGGACTCTATCCTCATGACCTAATTGCCTCTAAAAGGCTCACCTCCTAGTACCATCAATTTGGGCGTTAAGATTTCAACACACAGATTTGAGGAGGACACAAATATTCAAACTGTAGCACTGAGTTTATAGTAGTTTGCTATTTAATAGCAGGAAGAGTACACATTAACCAAGAACAGAACCCTTAGAAATTACTTCTCAACACCATACTAATTGGGATGATTTTTAGGTGTATTTGTACATTTATTTACAAGTTTACAAATTTTACATATATATATATATACATATATATATATATACACACACACACACATATTTTATATAGAGAGAGACAGTTTTTTTGTTTTGTTTTGTTTTGTTTTTGCCTTAGCCTTTGTGCTATGTGTTTGTGCTAAGGCAAAATAAGGTCCCACCAAATATTCTATTCAACTTAAAGAAAAAGGAAGTGTCATTATCACAATGACACATATTCACTGAAAAAGGTCAAGTCACACAGAGAGTACATGAATGAAAGACAAATGCACTTTGAATCTTCTTCACTCCTCTACTACAGTGTTTCCCATAAAAAGGTTGTTAGTCACTGCTTACTGTTTTTATTAGACTCACATACTTTATAAAAGTATAAAATATGAGTTAAGAAAACAGAAGTCTACAGTAACTACTATGAGCTTATGGAACCAACACTGGAAATCTACTTTTAAATTCTGTATGTTTAAAATTATCCAGATCACAACTTTTGAAGGTCAATCAGTTATGACCTCAAATATTCTCTTAATTATTAGAGAAGTATAATTTTATACAACATTCTATTAAAGAGTATCACATAGTCTAAAGTAATAGACATGAAATACTGCACATAATTTTCTTGAGATAAACAAAACAAGTCAAAGAGCAGGATAAATATCATAGTACCATTTATGTTTTGTAAAATGTATGGTTTGTGATTTGCAATTAGGCCTCACATAATGCATTGATCTCTTATCTCAGGTGAAAATACTCTGCTTCATAATTACAAACATGAGTTGAAAGATGCTTAATTGTCTACAAAATGTCCAGAAATTGCAGAGAAAAGTCACATAGAGTGAACAATTTGCAGGCTAAGATAAAGTCATATTTATTTTCAGAGTGGCTGTAAAGTTGTGTGTGTAAATGTGTTGGGTAAGCTGCATTATGAAGGACTCAGAGACACAGCAAGCAGGAACAGTTTAGAAGAGAAAATACTAAATAAAATAAGTTAATATCAATGTCTTTCCATCTTTTTTATTATTTTTATTTGGGAAGAAATATTATAACAATGCAAGAGTGGCATCTTTTAAATTAATCCTGTCATAAACACAGAGTGTCATATACAAAGGTGATTACTAAGTAGTAATCAACTGAAATATTTTAAAAATATCCACCTTGATATTATATCAGTTTCATTCAACAATTCAGTTTTGAAATACAAAAAAAGATATGACACATTCATTTCCAAATCCATGACAAGGTCGTAGAAATTAATTTTAGCATCTATTTTTGGAAATCTTTGTCCTAAGGCAAAATAAGTTCCTATTAAATAAGGTCCTACAGAGAGCAAGGAAGTGTTTTGTTACTTTGGTTCAAATCCCTGCATAATTACCAATGGTACATGTTGCTTATGCTTTCTTTCAGCTCTAATGTACTATCTGTTGGTTGGAGAAAATCATAGTCTATGTGGCAATGTTTTTATGAGAATTAAATGAGATAATGTAGTCAAGCACTTAGTGAAAAGTATTCATTTCTACTGTTTTTCTAGTGTTACTATGGATTTTTTCTGTACAGTGGAAACATCTACCTTCCAAACCACATCTAAGTGTATACCTTCTATACAAAAATGCTTCCCAAAACAAATAGTAACCATCTCTTAATCTTCAAATCATTTCCCTTCCTCCCTTTTTATATTTTTGTGCTTCCAGATATGAAACAGTGACTAAGAAACTTCCATACACTGACACCTTTATAATTAATTTTCTAAATTTTTTTGCTTTCAATAGAGCTTTTGAAAGTTCTATTTGCTCTCTCTGTTTAAGGTTTGAAAAAGAATTTATTGTTTCTTCAGAGACACTTTAGTATATTCAGTGTTAGATATGCAAATAAAAACTTAGATGGATTTGAATAAATCATGTTTAATATCTTTATAATTATATAGCTGTCTTTCTATCAAAAGTATAATGTAGCAGAGGATTGAAATATAGTAATTTCACACATGGTCCAAAGATCAAAATTCTGTATTCTGAATCTATGATCTAAATATTTAACCCAGTGATTTACAGACATTTTCATACTGAAAATATCTGAACACAGCTATTATATAATATTTTCTAAAAAAAAATTAACAATGTTAATATTATAATTGACTTTTCTCTGAGAATGGAAGAATAACTTCCTTCAATTGTTTCAAGTAGGAATAGTAATCATATTTTCTCTTACTAGAGGAAGCTGGAAGAAATTATACAGCACAAGGGAGAGTTGCTTTCCAACCATGGGACACATCACAGAAATAAAATTCTTTGGATTAAGCTATTAGTGACCTTCCCTAGAAATTTGCTTTGAAAGTGACAATTGTCTAAATATGAAATAACATACACTTAACTTTAAAGTATCTAGATTTTATATTAAGTAATTAGATTCTGAGACTGTTGTATATTTTCCTGAAAATAAACATGTTAAAATTTTTAATAGACAATAAGGCACTACTTACCTTCCATAGTTCTAATATAAATATTTTTGTCCACGGTTTAGTTAAATAATACTAGTCCCCCAACTACATGGTTCAAATTTTAGATATCAAGGTGTATTAACCATGGATATTTGCATAAAACACAAACCTCATGTTTTTAATTAGCTGTGCATTGTTATGATCAAAACACCAACAAGTTAGAGGAAGGATAGTCTATATTGGTTCATGTTATCTGAGTTTTACTACATTGCTTTGGCCTAAGATAAGCCAACATATCAAGGCAGAAGGGATGGTGGAAGAAATCCACTCTATTCATGACTGACCAGGAGGCAGAGGGAAGGAAGTGGGAAACGGGTCACAGAGGAAACACATCCTTCTAGGACATGAAATCAGTGACCCACATTCTTTCTCCATGTCTCCCGATCTCCAGTTACCACTCAGTCCATTCAAATTATGATGAACAATTAGATTACAGCTCTTATAATCATTTTACCTCTGAATATCCCTTAATAAACACAAGAAATGTGGGGGGATACCACACATCCAAATAATAACATTCTGCCTCTGGCCCCCAAAGCTCATGTTCATTTCACAGTGCAACATATATTCAGTTCAACTTCAAGAGTTCCGTAGTCTTAACAGTTCCAGTACTATCTCAAAATCCAAGTCTAAAGTCTTCTCTGAGTCTAAAGGCAAACTCTTTGGCTGTGAGTCTCTGTAAAAATCAAAAACAAGTTACGGATACCAATATAGAGAAACACAATAAACATGGGAATAAAAATTCCCATTCTAAAAGGAAGGGAATACTGGCAAATAAAGAGAGAATTGGGCCAAAACAAGACTGAAACCCAGTGAGCCAAATGAGTCCCATAACTCAACATACAGCTTTTAGGAGATGTGGCTGGGAGACGTGCTCTCCAAAGGACTTGGCAAGCTACCCTTTTGCCTTTGCTGTTTATCTTTTAGCCTGTGTCTCTGAAGCTAGCAGCTCTTGTTTGACAGATTGTTCATGTAACTGGTGTCCTTTAATTCCTGGGGTCTCCATTCCAGCTTTGATTTCACCCTCACAACTTCACATATCACCCTATTAGGGGCCTCCTGAAGGCATGCCAATTCTATTACACTTTGTCATGTCCACAGGCCTTCCTTTAAAATCTGAATTTTCCAACTTTTCCATATTATTCCCACAAATTATTTTTAAAGGTTTCTAACCCAGATGGTCAGGTTAGTCACAGCAATGACCCTGTTTCTGGTGAAAATATTTGTTTAGATAGATTTCAATAACTGTAATTAAAATAACTATCAAGAACAACTTAGGGGAGAAAAATTTTATTTTGGTTCATGGTATCAGAGATTTTGTCAATGGTGAATCCACTCTATTGCTCTGGGGCCACAGTAAGGCAGTAATCCTGACAAAAGATGAAGGTGAAGAAAAGCTATACTGTGAATGACTAGTTAGAAAATTAAAAAAAGGGAGATGGGGAAGGGGCTATAAGGAAAATTTGCCCTCCCTGGGCATACCGTCAGGGCCTCACCATCTCCAGCCACAGCTTGCATGACAACAGTAACCACCTAGTCAGTCCATTACAAACAATGGAGGACTGATTATATTACAGCTCACAAATCCAATCATTTTACCTCTGGATCTCCTGGCATTAATATAGGAGGTTTTAGGGGACACTTTATATCCAAACTTTAACAGTCTTCAATATACAAACCAAATAAAAAGGCACATCATAATCTGTAACTATGCACAACCATTCTTTCCAAGTCCATTGGTGATTGGTCTCTGCACAACTGCTATTGAATTCACATAGACAGCAAAGCCCATAGTCATGTTAACTTCTTGTCTCCTGGGAATGCATTGTGACATTTTCTGAAAAAGAATATTAGTTGGCAAAAATGAAAGTTCCTTGAAGAAACAAAAAGTGATAACATTGAAAGTGAAAAATTTTTTAAATGTAATGGGAATTATAGGAGAAACTGCAATAGTGAGAATGTTGGGTTGCTGCTATTTGGGAGACTCTAGCTTTGCATCCAAGGAAACTTAATGAGAAAAGGTATTGTACCATTAACAACAACAGAAAAGGAAAATAAAGGAAAAGATCCTAAAGAAAGTGCCACTGACAAAAATAACTTCAATACAAAGGATATTTCATAACACTAAACTGACAAGTATTAAAATGTTCAAAGCTGATCCGAAAGTATAAAGAATTATGACAACTTGCCAATTCTGAGAAGAAAACACAATTGAAAGAATAATAGAAAAGTATTTTTCTTTTCATAAAGCCTAGTAAAAGCTAACCATATTGCTGTTTGAACAACACATTTTATCTAAAGCTTACATACTATAGGAAGTAAATGGCCAATGTAAGAATAAAAATATTTAAGACAAATTTAAAAAAATGAAATGATGAGAAATAGATTAGAGAATTTTTAAGTGGTGGAAAAATATTTTTATTGGTACTGTTACTAAATAGTAAACAGCTATCAAAAGAAGCAAAATAGTATCAGAATCTGATTTATGATATGTCAAACATTTTTGAAAGATATTTATTTGAAAATTGAGCATACTTAATATGCCCCTACTACTTTTGATGGAAGAAATTTTCAAGAACTAATGTTAAATATTTCTTTATAGATCTCCTATAGGTTAAATCTCAGGCACTCTAGAAGGCACAAACAAATACCTCATTAATGGAAGCTTTGTAGTAGGCCAAAGATGTAGGTACATTCTAATGGCAAGGGTAGTTCCAAGAAGCTACTTACATGGACCCAGCCATTATAAATAAACTAAACAGTATCCTTAGTCCAAGTATTTTTATTTACTTAAAACCCTTGAAGGTGATAATAATAAAAAACCCTTGAATGATGATAATAATAAAAAACCCTTGTTTTTTTTATTATTATCATCATTATATTTTATAGTGCTGAGGATTGAACATAGAGCCTCCACATACTAGGCAGGAACACTACTACTGAGCAACATTCCCAACCCTATAAATTTGCTCTTTAAAAATATCTACGTAGAAAAAACTGTTGAATAGTGGTTGGGGGTGGAATTCTATTGAGTTTTATGAAAACAGCAAAGATTTAAAATAGAAACAAAATTACCCCAATTATGTTTTGTCCATTTGTTTTATTTTATAACATATTATGATATCTAATTCTCCATTTTTTATTTATCAGTGCTCTAATAAAATAAAGGGTCTTCAAAATATAATTTCTAAGTATATCTTTGCCAATATAATAATACAGATATCTTTTAGAAGTTAAAACCTAAGAGTACAAGCCATGCTATAAAGTTATTAAAAAGAAATTGTATAATAAGTTACAAAATTATCAATAAAAATAAAATTTGTGGATAAACGCCATTATAAATATTCACCAGAGTATTGTGTGAAAAAAGGCAAAGATTTTTCAAAATTTTATAGCATTTCTTAACACTTCAATTTTCAAAAAAATGAACACAATTAGAAAGATGAAAGAAAAAATTAAAGTCATGTGACTCTTCATTATATGTATACATGCATGTATATATATTTACACATATGTAAACACACATGCACAATACTTATTATAACTGAATGTTTTTTAGAGGTTAGTACTTGTAATTATATTGGCTATGTTGACTCAATGCTGCAGTAGCTGAATATTTCATACTTATGAAAATGCCTAATGCAAACTGCACATGTACTGTGCTATTAATGAGTGTGTAAAGGATTGGAAAATGTAAACCATCCATATAAAGTATGCAAAGCAGGTGGTATATTTGCTCATGAAATAAATCTTTAATTAGTGCTTTGGAATATAATTTTGCAAAAATAATATTTGTTTCTTCCCTTCCTACTACTAAAAGAAAATAGAGTAAAGATATCTGCCTTTTTTCTCTTTAGAAAATTATTTCCTTATGTACTGTCAAAACTAAACATTTAGAAAATATTGTTATACTCTAGCAAAAAATTTAGATATGAATACAATCCTCACCATAATAACACTCTTTTTATTGAATGTGCACTTTAATTTGTTTTTCCTAACATTTTGAGATTAAAAAAGACCAAGAGAAGAGTAGAAAATACAATTATATCGAATAGAGTACATCACAATTAAGAACCAAACAAGGGAAGGGGTGGAGAGAGAAGAGTGAGGTGAATAGAGTTAGATGTGGGACAAACAGGAAGCTTTAGGTTAAAACCTCATTAAGGCAGTTATGGCTTCCAGAGAAGGAAGTGATTTTGCATTTTTGAAATATTACAGAAAACATCAGTATAGTTGAATTTTTAGCAAAGTTTCTCAAAAGGTTAGAAAGATATAGTTATGTATAATCTAGGACCAGAGCAGGCAAAATTCAGAAAGACAGGTATAAAAGCAGTTAGCATCAGTAGCTATGGAAATGTGTGGCAAGGATTCATTCATGACTCAGATACAAAAATCAGATTTTCTAAGTCAGTCTCCAATTTATAGTGGGATTTATAAAGAAAATTATCAAGTAAGCCTAAATGTTGGATGATAGGGATATGGAGATGAAATCAGACAATCCTCGAAGTTAGCTGGACATCTGAGATTGAATTCAAAATCAGATTCATGGTACTCAACCATCATTCTTGGCTGTAGGGTCTCCAGGAGCTATGGGGTGAGTCACAATTAGTTTTACTTATTGAAAAAAATTAAAAAGTACAAAATCAATCAATGAATATATTTATGTGTTTATTGCTAATCTATTTTACTCTCAGTCCGATATACTTTCAGGACAAAGAGAAATAGAATAAGTCCAGTGAGCTAACACAAATGTCCATGGGAAGTGATACACAAACAAATAATTTCTGAAGCATCACATGAAGCAGAAAAAAGTCCACACTAATATGTTTTAAAAAGAGAAATAAGAAAATTTACATAATGTCTGGTAAGCAAATGTGGTTACAAATATACAAGAACAAACAAAATTCTTTGTTATTAAAACATTTACTATGAACAATGTGCTCAAACAATATTCACTACCCCCAAGGAGTTTAGGAACTGTTAAGAAGTTGAAGTCTGACAAGTTGGTTCATAATTTGCTTTTTTTTTTTTTGATACATTCGGGTTCTTATAGTATCTAGGGATATTGTAGAAATGGAAAACTTGTTACTCTACAGTGGCATGATAAGGACGAAAAGCAGGTAGCTTAGATCCAAAAGATAAAAAGAGAAAATGCAGCTGGAACGTTCAGCCGACTCATAATTTTAAAAGTGTAGATGGAAAGTCAGGACAAAGCCTGGGCAAATGTTCCTAGCTATAGCACTTCACAAAGTTTCATTTCCTTGATTGTAGAATTGGAGTAAACTTTTTTTTCTGCCTTGTTGTGTTGATCTTAAGGCTAAAGATATTCTTGCAATATTTTTCATTTTACCTAGCGTCAAGCCATTCACTATGTAAATACATGCTCTGATATTATATAAATGTATGTGTTTTAGTCAGCTTTTTCATGTCTGTAACCAAAAGACTGGACAAGAATAATGTAGAGGAGGAAGTTTATTTGGCATTCATGGTTTCAGAGGTCTTAGTCCAAAGAGGTCAACTCCATGGCTCTGGGGTCAAGAGAGGTGAGGCAGAAAATCATGTTGGAAGGGTATGGTGGATGAAATGAGCTCGGGATGACATGACATAAGGAAGCAGAGAGAGCTTTCCTTACTAGGGACAAATCTCAAAGGAATACCCCCATTGACCTACCTTCTCCAGCCATCCTTACCTTCCTACAGTTACCACTGAGTTAATCCATATCAGTGAATTAAGCTCTTGGTTAGGTTAAGGCTCTCATAATGTAATCATTTCACCTCTGAACATTCTTACAGTGTCTTACACGTGATTTTGGAAGACACTTCATATCCAAACCATAGACTATGCATGTAAGAGTCAGATCTTACTGCTCAAGAACTAGCTGATATCTGTGTCCTCCATTACAAAGGCATTGATACTACCCTGCCAAGTAAGCCAAACATGAAGTCTCTAAACCTAGTGAATTATTGGTATATTTGGGACGCCTTCTTAATTAACTGTACCTGTTCACATTTGCAGTCCTTTCCTTCTTTTCTTTTCTATTTTCTTATTATTCCTGCTTCCCAATTGACTGCCCATCTTTCCGCAAGAACTTCAATATGCATCCAGAAACATAAATGCTATCTTGATACACACACAATAAAAGTTTCCGCTCTACAAGGATCTACTATTCTATTTAAACTTGTTATTGACTTGAGGATAATCTTTTTGAGTTTATCCCCAAAACAGGGAACTGTATAGACATAAATAAGTATTTATGAAACATTCATTTCATTAGAACATGGAATAATGGGACTATATAAAGGATGGCAGAAATTTTGAAACTAGAAGATTAAACTATATAAAAATGATGATTATTTAAAATAATATTTGGAGGACTGTGTACTAGGCATTCAATACTAAGTTTATAGTTTAAAGTTTTATTTGTGTGTGTATATGGGTTCTATTAGCAAAGCTATAGTTTTATAGTAATATTTTCATAGAATTCAAAAGATAATGCTTTGTTGTGTTTTGATAGTTAATTTCAAATAGCACAGATCTTTCTATTCTTGTTACTATGGATGTTTATATAATAAGGGGATATTAATCCAATGAGTCCTCTAAGACTACAATTTTATAAATAACTACTATATAATGGATAATTCAACAGCAGAGGTCAGCTAAAGTATAGTAGAATAATAGAAAGATTTTGAGTTTAAATTACTCTTTACATTTCTCATTATTTAGGAGTCCTAGTTTTAGTTTGTTTAACAGAAATGCAAGGACAGATAAAAGTAGAATAAAGAATATGTTTTAATAGAAAAATGTTTCTCCTAATTCATAGAACTTTGAAAGCAGAAAAGAACAACTGACTTATTGTAATAAAAATGAGCTACAGCTCAGAAAAGTAAAACAACATGCTCAAGATTATATGTATTTTAATTACTTTTGAATGCTGTTTTCTTACTTCTATTTCTGTGGTCTTTATAGTATTTACCAGTATGACTCTGTTCTTTAAAAATGACTTATGTAAGGTGAATAGTGCAGTCCCCTTACAACTTTTAATGTTTTTAAAATTAGAGATTCTGTTAAAATTACTTGAACCAATTTAAAGTTTGCTTGCAGTGAGATTATATAAACAAGCTGCTTCTTTCTAAAGACTTTTATAAAATTAAAGTTTATGTTTTATTATTTATGATGGAAGACTAAATTTTTACTTTGATATATTTTTCAAGGGAAGAAACACAGACTGCCAATCTTACCACATAAATAGTAAAACCTATTAATTAATTGCTGCCTTGACCCTATAATAATAATATGTAAAATATTATATGTATATTGCTGTAATTTATAATTATTTAATTTTAGAGAAACCAATTTGCACCTATCATTAATTCATTGTTAATACAAATTTCACATAAGAGAGTGTGTTTTTTAGGAAGGACTTATCAGCTTTACACAGAAGAGTGTTCTAAGGGCTATAAGGTTCTTGCAAGCTTCTTGAAGGAGGCTTCTCACAAGTTGCAAGTACTTTGTCACTATTAGCTCATTAATCTCTGCAGCATCCTTGTGAAGGAGACAATAAGTACTATCACTGCCTTACACATGGAACAACAAATAATAGAAAGGTCAGCTGTTTAGTCTGGGATAATGGTGAGATAGTCCTGTAGCCCAGCACATCTAAAAGAGCAGGCAACTATTCGGGCTCAGTCTCCCAACTGCCTTGATTAGAGTCCCAGAAAGCTCTTATTAAGACACATATTCACCCTTAACAACAACATTGCAAGGAAAGAAAAAATTAGGAGGAAACAAACAAGTAAGTAAAAAGACTTGAAAGATAAATAAATCAAGTATTTTTATGATCTTTGTTTCAATCCTGATTATTAATTATAAAAATAGAAATGTTATGTTTTGGATATGTTATAACCCCAAAAGTTCTTGGGTTAAAACAGGAATGTTCAGACTTGAAATATTTGGACTCTGACAGCTACAATCCAATCTACCCATCCTAATATGAAAGGACTGAGTGGTAACTGTAGACAGATGAGGTATGATTGGAGAAAGTGGGTCACTGAGGTTGTGCCCAGGCAGGGTTCATCTTCCATGTTGTGCCTTCACTTCTCCTTTCTGTCTGTGCTTCTAGGCTGCCATGAACTCAGTGTCTTCCTTCCACGGGCTGCCCTACTGCCATGGTATTCTGCCTCAATCAGGCCCAAAACAATGTCATCATGGACTGAACATCTGAAACCATGAAAAAAAAAAATAAAATAAAGCATTCCTCTTCTAAGTTGTTTTTTCTCAGGTATTTTGGAAAAATTTTCACAATGGAAAATGTGGATAGTTGTTGGCTATTTTTTTAACATTTAAAAATTACTTGGTGGATTTTTAGTTGTGATAATGTTATTGTTGTGATAATGTTTTTTATTTTTAAACAGACCTGTTTACAAGATGCATTCTGAAATATGTGTGGGTGAGACAATGGTGTCTGGGATTTAACTAAAAACATGTAGTAGGAAGAGACCATAGGTAACTAATTTAAGTTTTGTTTATCATGAGTTGGTATTTGTTGAAACTGAGTGTTGAATAAAAGTGATTTTATTATAATAAACTTTACATTTTTATGTCAAAAAATTCTCATCAGAAAGTTCTTGAAAAGAATAAATAAATCTGTCCCTGATGAGCCTCTGATAAACTTGTTTTGAGTCCTAATAATCTTTATTCTAAACAAGTCCTCAAGTGACTCTTATGATGAGAAATTTCTTGTAAATTTTGACCCCAGTAATCCACCTTGAACTCTGTAAAGACTGAGATAAACAGCCAAATATTTAACATTGGTGATATATTTCCATTTAATATTTACATGTGGAACTTTGAATAATAGTCAGTTTGGAGCATAAAGTAATTTTAAGTTCTGTTTCAAAGGTAGAAGACTTTGTCATCATTTAAAAAATCATTAAACAAATGTTATTTTTATAAAAATCTACTTGAGTTGAGTGAGCTGTACAGATCTATCTGTAGTTTACTGAAAATTGAAGGAGCAAAGTTCATTTTAACTAAAAAAAAAACTACATTAGATGTAGTTTTTTTAGTACATGATAATTCTATTCTGACACAGATAGTGTGAAAGTGTATCCTATTAAACAAGAATGCAAGCTTCTATGGGTTTTGAGTAATGGGTTAGTAATTAGTTTAATAATAAAAATGTGATTTAAAGGTAGAGGTCTGTTTTGGCATTCTCAAAGAAGCCTTTAACTACTTATGCAAATCCAGCGTCAGTAATGAGAAATAAAATATGTGTTTGGAAAAGAAGTGGTCCCTTATGTTAATAAAATACTAGCACTACCATTGTTGATCAAATGCAATTCCATGTATTTCTTTAGGAAATCTTAGATATCAAGCTAACATTAACATATCAAATTGTAATTTAAATAATCGTCATTTAGTGGCAAGATGGGATTTTTTTCTAGAGATTACATAGGATTTTTTTTCCTATTCTAGAACTATTAGGGAAATCTTTCAAAGAAAATTTGTTATTACCAAGTTTCCTTAGGAAGCCTGTAGATATATTTCAGTAGTAGAGTGCTTACATTGCATGCATAAGGCCCTAGGTTTGAACTCTAGCAGTGCAGAGAGAGAGAGAGAGAAAATAAAGAAAAAAAATGTTTCCATCAGTGCAAGTCACAATTATCACTTATGAAACAAACCTAGCTTCCTGCCAACAGATAAATGAAGAAGAAAATGTGGTATATATATATATATATATATATATACACACACAAGGAAGTTTTACTGAGCCTTAAAGAAGAATGAATTTGTGCATTTGCTGATAAATGGATGAAAATGGAGACCACCATGCTATGTGAAATAAGTGAGACTCAGAAAATCAAGAGTCAAATATTTTTATCATATGCAGAAGCTGAAGAAAAATAGGAAACAAAGAATGTCAGGAGGGGGATCCCAGGAAAATAAAAGGGAGAACAATGGAATAGAAGAAGGCAATTGAGAGGGAAGTATGAGGGACAGCAAAAGGAAATATGTAATGAAATTGTCCAATTTAGGCTATCTATGCTATTTATTGGCTCTTTATGCTACATGTATGACTATACTACAGTACGTTTCACCTTTATGTATATCTATAAAGTGCCAAATAAAAATAAATAAATAAAAGAAACAACAGTAGAATAGAAGAAAGAGTAGGGGGCAAGAGTAGGGAAAGAGGGAGTCATGGAAACTCAAATGAAGCAAATTCTATTCCATTAATATATGATTATTTCAAAATGAACCTAACTTTTAGATGTAACTATAATGTACTACTAATAAAATCATTTAAAAATATTCCTCAGAAAGTTGTATAATATTTTTACTTTAAATTTTATGATATATATTTAATCCGATTTAGGGTCAAAATCTATAGCAAGGGATTTTCAGATTTGAAAAGTTTGGATTGTGAGAGCTGCAACCCAATCCATCCATCCTAGATTGAATGGAATAACTGGGTGGTAACTATAGGAAGGTAATTAACAACATTTATTATTAAAAATTATTAGGGCTGGGGATGTGGCTCAAGTGGTAGCGCACTCACCTGGCATGCGCCCGGCCCTGGGTTCGATTGTCAGCACCACATACAAATAAAGATGTTGTGTCCACCGAAAACTAAAAAATAAATATTAAAAAAATTCTCTCTCTCTCTCTCTCTCTCTCTCTCTCTCTTTAAAAAAAATCATTAAAATTATTTTTTATGTATAAGAAACTAGTACAGACCCACAACTTATATATACGCATAGTTTAATTTAACTAGGAATAATTATATTGCTTAAACTTATAAAATATTGTGCATAGGCTTCCTGGGCACTTATTAATAATAATTCTAATATTCACATATATTTATAAGAAGGTTGATTGTCTTATGTCAGACCAGAGAGAAAATTTCATAAACCCTTCATTTAAAAATGAATTCTCCTATGTTAATTCATATTAATAACTATTTTAATAAATTATGTCTTTGAAAAGCAACCTGTTTGTTCTCAAATTCAGGAATGCTTATTTTCTACTTTTTCACTTGATCCCTACCTCAGATTTTTGTATCACTGTGACCTCCTCTTGTATACATAGATAGAAGAGGGAGAGGTGTGGACTAGGTGCCTTCTCTGTTTTGAGGGAAAGAGCATTAAAAAAAGGTGCTATAGTAAAACTAAATGTATTTTCAAAAGTCAGTTGATTACATCAACTCAGCCTTTAAAAAATTTGTTTTTACTAATTGATGATTGTTTAAAGCTCCACATTTCTGCTATTTATGTGTTCTTTGACAACAATTTTTTTTGAATACTCAGAGATTATATTGCTTAAATTCACAAAAGTTTCTCACAGGGGAGCTGAGAAAACTCAAAAGTGAGTAAATAAGAGGAGAGTTCACAGAGCTAGAAGCTTCATAAATATGGGGATAACATTGTCAGGAAGAGGTTGGCTAGTGAATGTGACTTTTTCAATGTTTTCTCTCTTCAAAGAGATTAAAATTAATTTCTGTATTTGTTTCAATCTTAATCTTAGGATGCCATAACAACATACTGTGGACTAGGTAATTTAAATACACAAATTTACTTTCCCACAATTTAGAGGTTGGAAGTCTAAGGCCTGATTGTGGTCTATTTCTTTTTTACCTGCTAAAAGCTTGAGCTGTAAATACTAAGTTATGTTGGAAGTGAGAGCTTTGACACATGAATTTGGGGAGGAAAACATTTAGGCCACAACAATTTCCTACTCTTTATCATAGCATCCATCTTCACTCCTGCCAAAAATCAAACTTCCCTTGTGGTAGTACAGTGTAACATAACTTTAGTTGGAGATACAAAATTTGCAAAAATAAGATCAGAAAAACCTCATTATGCATTTAAACTACAACTGAATTGTTAAAGGATTAACTGAGCAAACATAATTTGCAAGTTAAATTCTCTAAAGCTTTAGTTTTCTCATATCTAAATTAGGAATAACGATGTATAGGTGTAGATTTAACTAGTCATTGCAGGTAATGCATTTAGGAGAGTACCTACTACTTTCTAAGCACTCAAATACTTATTAATTTGCTATAACACCCCATCCCTAAGTATAAATGAATTATATATGAGCATATATAATGGGTCATTCATTGTTCACATTGAAAATGCAGTGGTGAACAAGTGAATAGTTTCTTATTATCATGGGGTTATTAGCATGGAGGGAAATAGAGTATATATAAAAGACCATCACCCAACAAAGATAGCTTGGCAGAAAATTTCATAAAATTTAAGAGCACTGTGACTATTTCAGATTGACTGCTCCTTTTGAAAGATTGAGTTCCAAGGATGACCCAGTTTTGCAAATATTAGGATGCAGCACCCAAAGTAGAGTGAGGAAAAGCAGTGTAGATTAATGAAGGACAAAAGTCAGTGTGGCTTGAATGGTTGAGAGCAGTAAGGTGGACAAGTAGTTAGGATTCTAGGGATGATCAAGTGGGACTTCATGCACCAGGTTTCTTTTATGTGGGATGCTACACATTTTAAAGGTTTTAAGAAAAATAACAGTGTTAGGTTATACAAGTTAAAAGAATAAAATTGGCTTCTGTGTGAAGAAAATATTGTAGGGAAAAAAACAGAAGGGTCCAAAAACATCACTGCAGATCAAAGAACACCCTCTCCTCATCAACCCCATCCAGGTATCATCAGTGTTAGAATTCTGAGGGGCAATGGCTATGCATTTTGAATATTATTGTGCATTGTGTCTTACAAAAAACAGATCACTTAAGCCATCTCTGTATTATGGTTAGAAACAGATGTATTCTAACACATTATTCCACATAGAGGTCATGTACAAAAGTGCTTATTGCTAGACTACATAACAATTCATTTCTTTTTGTTATAGTTGACAGCGGAACACATTTTTTTCTTCTTTCACTGTCTCCTTCTCTTCCTTCTCCTCTTTCTTCCTTTATATGATCATAGAAGGAAAAAATAATAAAATAACATGTGTGTGTATGTTTTAGTCATCTTTTTTGCTGCTATGACTAAATAACCTGACAAAAACAATTGTAGAAGACCAAACATTTATTTGAGGGCTCATGGTTTCAGAGGTCTCAGTTTGTAGATAGCTAAATCTATTCCTAGGGGCTTAAGGGAAGGCAAAATATTATGCCAGAAGAGGGTGGCAGCACACATGTAGATCAGTAAGCAGGGAAAGATACTAAGTTCAATTCACCAAATATATGCCCCCCAAACATGCCCCCAGTGACTCACTTCTTCCAGCTACACCCTACCCATCTTCACTTAACCATTCAGTTAATCCCTATCTGGGAATTAGTTCACTGACTGAGGTAAGGTTCTTATAACCCGATCATTTCACCTCTTTCACCTCTGAATGTTCTTACCTTGTCTCACACATGAGCTTTTAGGGGGCTACCTCACATCTAATCCATAACATCCCCCACCCTGCTCCATCTATCTATCTATCTATCTATCTATCTATCTATCTATCTATCTATCTGTTTATCTATCTATCTATATCTATATATTTCAAAATTAGAACTTCAAAATTTTTGCTATAAAGTGAAATGAATCTGTATAATATACTACAATTGAGCTAGGTACAAAACAATCAACTGGTCAGACTGGTATCATTTATCTAAATAATTTAAAGTTTTAAATACAGATGCTATTGCAGACACCCAGTATGTGGAAAATGAAATTATATTTGTCTACTTAGCATGATACAGAAAAAAAAACACTTGGTTATTTAAACAAAATAAATTTATTTTCTCACAGTTCTACCCTGCCCTCACAAAATCCATGCAAAATGAATTTATTCCATCTCTAAATCCAAGCAAATTCATTTTTTTCAGCCAAAATCTCCTTTTTTTGTGGGGGGGGGGGAGCCAAAATCTTTAGAGTATCAACTCAAAAGTCTAAAGTTCAAAATTTAAATCATTCAAAATCTAAATCATTATAATTGTCTTCCAGCTATGAATTTTTCCTGTGGAACTAGACAGTTGTATGCTTGTAAAATATAGTAGTGGAACAAAAATAGACATTCCTATTTTAAAAGAGAGAAGTTAGAAAAGGAAAAGGTGATGAGTCCCAAGCAAGTTTAAAACTTAGCCTGGTCAATTCCATTAGATCTCAAAACTCAAGAATAATCCTTTTTGCCCTCCAGGTCCCACAGGGTTATATTATTTCCCCAGAGATCTTCAGGATTCTGTCTCAAGGATCTCTGTGAGGACTATTCTCTCTGAAAATACAGAGAAAGCAGCCTTGTCCCCTTAGCCAGTAACAGGAGTTGCAGCCATTATGGTTTCTGAATGATCTTTGGTGGTCACTCTTGCCTTTTCTTGAAGGTTCAAGAATATTTATAGCTGGAAAACTCTACTCCTATTTTTTGGTCCTATAGAATTCCTGGTGTCCCTTAGTATTCTTTCATCAGCATCTTCTCCTCTTGTCATCATCATCTTCTTCTTCCTCTTCCTCTTTTTCTTTTCCTCTTCTTCCTCCCATTCCTTTTTTCCTCTTTATTCTTCTTTCTTTTCCTCTTCCCCATCATTACAAACTCCTTTTCTTTCTTTCCCCATAATCCTCCTCCTCCTCCTTTTTTTCTTCTTCTTCCTCCTCCTCTATCTCATTTACTTCAAACATAGAAATGTTTCTGCTCAAGTAATCTTATCTCCACTCTTGGTTTCTGCAAAGGTGGTGACTAAATTTGCAATTCATACCCATATTCATCTCCTTCTCAGTGGTTGTTCAGCCAGATCCTTAGTTGCTCTTCAGATAATCTTTTTTTTCTATTTTTTGCAATATGAGTAGATGATAATTTTCTAGGTCTCTAGTTCTGTCTCCTTTTTTGCTTAAAAAGCCCTTCTCTAAATCATCTCTTTCTTCATATGTTTTGCTATAAGCAGTTGCAAGGAAACCTGCCGTTCCTTTAGTACTTTGCTTAGGAGTCACCTCAGCTCAATATCCAGTTTCATCACTCATAATTCTTACTTTTCACAAAACACAGTTCAGATAAGTTCTTTGCCAATTTACAATAAGAATATTTTGTCTAGTACTCAATTACCTATTTTTTTTTCCTACTGAGAGCATACCAGAAGACCATTTGCATCCCTATCTTTTACCAATATTTTATTTAAAATTTTTATGTATTCTCTAAGAATATCAAGATTTTTGTCTTCATTCATTCTCTTTTGAGTTCCCACCAGAATCTATATTTTTGGCACATAACTCTATTTGTTTCCCAGTGCTATGCTGTATCTAATACCAAGTTCCAATGCCATGTCCATAATTTGGATATTTTTATAGAAGGCCCTTGCTCTTGTTCCCAAAATCCATATTAGTCAGGATTTTCCAAAGATACAGAACAAACAGGTTGCATGTATTATATAGACAGAAAAATATGTATTATATGGAATTGGCTAACATGATTATGGACACTAAAAATCAAAAGACAAGCAAGCAATTTGCAAGATGAAGACCCAGAAGAGCTGAAGTTGTTGTTCCTGTTTAATTCTAAAAGCTTGAAAAATAAGAAAGTTGATGCATAAATATCAATTTGACAGTTCCTAGTCTTTTTTTTGGTGGGGGGGGGAGGTGCTCTGGACTCATGGGCACTTGACCACTGAGCCATATGGCTAGCCCTATTTTGTATTTTATTTAGAGACAGGGTCTCACTGAGTTGCCTAGCACCTCCCTTTTTGCTGAGGCTGGTTTTAACTGGTGATCCTCTGGTCTCAGCCTCTTGAGCTGCTGGGTCATGCACCACTTCAACTAGCCAGTAGCCAACTAGTCTGAAGTCTTGACTTGATGCCCCCAAACAGTTGTGGTTTCAATCTAAGTCCAATGGTAGGAAAAGTCTTGTATGCCAAATCAAGAAGTCAGTCAAGGTTCCCTCTTATTCACAATATAATCATCCCATCTAGTGTTCTGTACTCAGTCTATCTTTCCAAACGTTAATTTCATTTAAAAACACTGTATCTAAGAGATACATCCCGAAAAATGTCTGTCCAAATACGTGGACACCCCATGCTTCAAGCAATTTAAGACATAAAATTATTTCTCACAATAGTGATTCAAAACCTTTAAAATCTTTTCTTAGTATTTATAATAGAAAAGCATTTACTTTGTATTTGATAGTGCTAATTTGGGGAAAATGCAAGCGGATGCATTTTAATTATGTTTATGCTTCTTAAACTACTACACAGAGAAGAAGTATATTTTCATTTCACAGAGAAGAAGTTATTTCTACTTCAGCTATATTAACGTACATACTTACTTTATTATTATTTTTTTTTTTTTGTATTTAGGATTGGATCCAGGGGCACTTTACCACTGAGCTACATTCCCAAACCCTTTATTATTTGATTTGAGAAAGGGTCTCACTAAATTACTTATAATTTTGCTAAGTTGCTGAGGCTAGCCTTGAACTTGCAATTTTCCTGCCTTAGCCTCTAAAATCATTGGAATTACAGATGTATGCCACCACACCTGACTAACAATTTTTAAGACAACTTAATTTTCTGTAATATTAAAAAAAATATCAAACATTAAAATGTAATTAGAGTAGTTTGGTTCATCTTTGTTTTGTATAAAGCAAACCTTTATTAAAAAATCAACATTTTCCAAAGAAATATAGTAGAATAAAAACTGAAAAAAAAAATCAACATTTTCATCTTTCTCTTTTACTTAATAGACACAGAAAATTTCTAAAAGAGTGATGCAATAGTTTATTTGATGCAAAAACAATACTGACAATTATGACATAGTTATGCCTTTGAAAATATGATAATGCAAAAGAGAAACTTTAGAAATAATTTCAAAATAATATGCTTAGAAACCTGTTTGAGCACACACAGAAATAATCTTTTCTTTCCATCTTTTTCAAAACATTTGTATTTACTTGTTCAAGGTCACTTCACTAACATTTTTTGTTTGTTTGTTTAAGGTCAGCAATGGTCTTCTAGAGGCAAGAGACAGCATGAGAGAGACAGAAACAGTCAAAGAGTTTTCAGTTTTTATTTTATGAGATCTCACCACCATATTTGAGCATATAATTACTTCATTTTTCTTTACAATCTCTATTCTCTTGTCATCTTCTTCAGTGAATACTCTTTGAGTTTATTTGTATGTAAGGTTTATTTGTATGTAAGGTCTATTTGCTACTTGGTTTTATTTGGGGGCTCCTTTATCTCCCCCACTCCTCACCATCTTCTGACTTGGGTGTTGAATCTCTTCTTATTTCACTTCATCTTTTAATTAATTTTAAGTCACCTCTTTTATTAAGATTTAATTCTGACATCTCCAACATCCTCATAACTTTTATCATTTCAAATAAAGTAGCTTATATAACATTTTAGTCAGTACAATAAAAAGTTAATTTTCAAAGTATTTATTCTTAACTCTTAATATTATAAGACAAAATAAAAGAATTATTATTTCAAGTATACCATTTTAATGTTCTTTTGCCTTTTTCTAAGAGGAAAAGTTATATATTAATTCTGATATATACCTCACTTAATATGCTGCTCACAACATGATAAAAGTGAATCTGGAGTCTAATCCTATGATAGGAGAGTATTTGAAAAATATTCTTTCTTAGAAGTTAACCTCCCATTTTAGTAAATTTCCTCTGGCTGGGACCTTAATAGTGTTAAATTATGGTCAGCCTTCTTGTATCCTTGAAGGAGTAATTTACTTCAGATGAACAAAAATTTACTTTCAAAATAGAAAGCTATTTTTATGACTGTACCTGAGTCTGGTATCAGCTAGTGAAAGAGATGTTATCAACCTATTCTCTTGGGAAAAGCCTCAGTACTTATTTAAAATATAATGATAATACATATTTTAAAGCTACATAATATTTTTAGAGTCCTCAAGACAATGTGAAGAAGTGGAAAATTTGATGAGTATTATGTTTGTGTCTTCACACAGTTATCATTTCATATTCAGAGCTGGATGAACCAATTAGAAAGCCCAAATGGATTTTATTTTTGATGATTACTCACTTAATTTATCCACTAAACATTATCAGATTCCTGTTATTAGCCATAACCAGAGCTCAACATCAAATACTGTGACGAAGGGACAGAAGCCTAGCACTGGCAAACTGACTGTCAGCACAGAGACTGAGCTGGCAGCCGGTGAGCATAGATCTCACCTGCAGATGTGTGTTCTGTCTGCTTAGGTCATGAACGTTCCTACCACTCTTTATTGATTCCTGCCCATATCTGGAACATGCACCATTGTGTTTACAATCTCTAATCATGTTTGTTCAGGCTTGTGGCTGAACTGCATGAAAAAAAATGGAAAAAGGAAAAAAAAAAAACTTGTCATAGAATACCTACCAGTGAAATACTAATATTAAAAAACATGGTGATTTTGAAATTAATTTCAGTGGGCTTCTTTTTCCAACAATTATCTAGTGGGTAAATCTGAGATAGAAGGTATGGGGCTTTTTTTTTTTGGTAAGTATATTTAAAATGATGAAAATGGGGTGATCTTCTATGTGTTTATGTTTTGAAAATCCACAAATCCTGTTTAAAAATTTTTTTTGAAAAGGATACCTGATAAAATTGATAGAATTGAAGTTGCTGTGATTATGGTGTTTGTGGCAGCATGGAAGATTCCAGTCCTTGTTGGTAGATTTGGAAAAGCACCAGAAGAAATAGAAAAGAGCTCTAAGGAATTCTTATGTTTGCATGTCAAAGAAATAAAAAAGAAAACAGGGTGAAATCTGAAAGTAAATGCCCAGAGTAATAAAAGGAAATCAAGATATCAGCATAGGAGGGAATTTAAAAGAAAGGCATTGGATCTGGCAAGGATATTTAGAATAAATTTTAAAAAAAAATGTAAGGACTCTTGTACATTTAGTTATTTCTTTACATAAAAGATATTTATTTTTGTGAGGTAAAGGGGAAGCCAGTTAATAATGGGTCTAGAAGCAAAGAAATTGGGCAAGCAGAATTTTGTTGGAATGTGGAAGAACATTTTCAGATAGCAGTTCAAAGAAGGTGTAGGGTAAAGGAAGTTGTTTTTGTTGTTGCTGATTGATTTTAGTGTATTTACAAATTGAGAGAAAGGGGAGTCATCTGGGGAATCACAGCAAGAATAAGGCAGTGGTAATGGATATATTAAAATCCTGGATTATGTGAGAGATGGTTGAATAAAGAAAGCAAGGAAGAGTTATAAGAGAGATGTACCCATGCATCTATGATAGCCAGGAAAAGATGGAGCCTGGGGATTAGAGGAACTTCACTTTGGATGGCTTTTATTTTCTTCATGATAGAGGGAACAAGTGATTGTTAGAATGGAGTAGACAGAGATGAGGGGAAAAATGGGAAAGAACATATGGGAAAAGACTGAAGGAAATTGGTCAAGACCATGTTAAAACAAATCACTCTGCTGTGCTGAGGATCTGACTATTATAACTGATACTAACTGAACCACTCCCTGACCATATATTTTTTTATTGCTAAAATTATTCAGATTATAGAACCAAAGAACCTTTGTGCTAAGGTATTTTGTATGTCTTTGTGATTTATCAATGGAGAAATTTTAATTCCATTTAGATCAAATCTAGTGTATACTTAAATGTTTCCAATATCAATTTTAGATAAATTTAGATAATTTTTAATATTTGGAATCCACAACTAAAATAGAATAAGTCCAAATTCTAGTGATATAGTGCCTCAGCTTTTTGATGACTTTGCATCAATTTCATTTGACAATTGGGTCAGAACTATTTAAAAAAAAAAACCTGCTGAACAAAGATTTGGATTTACATGAAAAGAGAACACTTTGGTGTGAGTTTTATGGTCAATAGCTTCTTGATCTCTAGCTAATACATGATCTAAGATTATCACTATTATACAATGAGTTTTAAAAAAACACTAAATGTGTTATTTTTTTCCATTCACTATGCTGACCATTCTGTGATCATTATATAAAATCTTGCAAATATTTACTTTTATGTCTTTTAGCAAGCTGTGATTATACATAGCAAGGTTAAAAACATTATACATATTACAAATTTTTTCTCGTAGTTATGGAAATAAACTTAACTTCATATGCAGTGATGTTATTGCAGATCTATGATTAGATCCATTGTTTGTAGGATATATACTTTTCTTTTCCCAGATCTACCTATATGTTCTGAGCTGCTTCAGCTCCTCCCTGCTTCTAACAGTAGTCTGTAAGAGACATTTGCAAAAAAAAAAAAAAAAAAAAAAACATAGATCATGAGTAGCATCCATTATTATGAGTGGAATTTTTTTCTTAATTCAAAGTTAACTGGCCCTTATATAGATCTATGACCTTGGCCTCATTAGAAAAGTCTTTAACCAGCTGAGAATATTGCTTCAGGCTACAATTAGTCATGACTTTCTAGCAGAAAATTCCTCAATCCCTATTTTAAATATTCTAAATTTTATAAGGTTATTTTAATGCCTTTTTTTACTTCCTTCTATAGCCTTCCAACTAAGATAGGTGAGATTATTTAAATTTTACCTTTAGTTGAATCTCCATAGCATTGAAATACTGAGATAAATTGAGGAAATTGATTTGATTTGATTCACCACTCACCCATCTGATAAGCCCTTTTCCCAAAGCTTGCTTGAGTTTTCTGCCCAGCACCAGTCCTCTCAAAGAAATGCTTATTTACCTCAATCCCAGTATCTTCAGAGACTGAGTTCTAAACTGTTTGTCTTTCCAAATCCATCATTACTAGAATAACCAAAGAAAATAAAATGGACCATTAAATTACCAAAGGGAAGTTTTGCCAAAGCTCCAAGCCAGAGAGCTGAAACTATGGGCTGGTGATTTCTTGATAAAAATAAAGGGGAGTATAGTTGAAGTAAAAGTGACAGAAAGAATAGAAGATCACAGAATATGGAAGAGAATATAAGTCCAGTAAAACTTGCTCCCTTATAATATGAACCCGGTAAAAGTTATTCATAATGATGCTTCCCTCAAAAAATGACTAATGATCCAATACCTAAAATGAACACATTAGCTTGGATTGTTCTTGGTTACCTTTATATGGTCAAAAATGCACACATGAGGATTCAGAATGAGAATTTTTGGGGGGCAGAATTTTGGCCATAATACATATTCCAAAAGCATAATTTATATTACAATTTCTTCTTTAAACTAATTTAGTAAATTAATCATCTTCTTATAAATATTTATTTAAAAACTTATAAGTAAGTAGTTGGGAGCTTACTTGTTCTGTTCCACAGTGTATTCTGTGGGTTTTGGGAAAAGAATTTTCATTCTTTAACAACTTTTATTTATTGTCTTTCATGAATTCTAGTACTAGGTATAAGTGAATAATATGGAGTAACACAAAATGAATGAGTACTCTTATGGAAATTACAGTCTGACAGTTAATAAGCACTCCTAGCTCACATTAAGGATTAAACAGAAAATAAATTAATCTTTACTAGGTTTATAAATTAAATAACATGTTTATAAATTAAAACAAGTTCTGCAAAGCAGTAAAAATTATTGAGATAAAGAATAAATTGAATGACAGTAACCAGAAAACTTTCTGAAGAATATCTGCAGAAAGTTCCTAGATGAAGACTTAGTGATGGGATAGAGAATATACTTCTGACAAAGGAAGCAAATTATTGATGCAATTATCTGAAGGAGGAACAGATGTGGTAACATCCAAAATGGAATAGCACTGAAGCTGGTGACATCATAAAGAAGGCAATTCATATCTTAGATCTGGGGAGCACTCAAAGGACAGAACTCAGAAAAATGATTTGTAATATACTTTCTATGAAGTTATTAAGAGTGTTGTATAAATTATAGATTGGAACCTATACATCTTGGAAATAAAATTTTTACTGGAAAAAACAATAAATAATACCAATAAATAATAACCTATATAATTTACAAAAGAAGAAAAAACTTAAAAATTCAAAGCAAACTCATAAATAAATAAGCCCACGATGAAATATATTTTAGAGATATTAAAATCAAATTAAGAATCACCCAATATTCAGGATAATGACAACCCCTTAGGGAAGTGAGGGAAGGCAATATGTGGAACAGAGCAGAGAAAGTTTGATACCTTATTTTGATATGAATTCACAGTGCTTCTTGTATTATATTTTATTTTCTGGTTTTCAAAGCTAGTAGAATGTATTTTAAAATATTAGTGAATTTTGCAGAGGAGTTTTGATTAAAATGGCTTCTAAAGCAAGGAGGTCCATCACCTTGCTTTTGATTGGGTAGAGCAGGTGAGGGAAGAGTGGATCAAGGATGGCTTGAAGGTTCTAGCTTGATCAGCCAGGGGAAGGATATTACCTATTCTTGAGATGACAAAGAATAAAGGGGAGTTGAGGAGTCTGCAGTGTTTCTTGGTGAGCATTTGACCTTGAGTTACCAGAGAAACATAATGGTGTGGTGAAGTGCATCAGAGGCCATCAGAACTGATACAAGAGGGAAGAAGGAAAAACAATTCCAGTTTTAGAGATACACCAAGACACTGAATTTTGAAAAACAGACTAAAAGGTTTATCTTAATGATGTGAAGGCATTATCAAGTGGGAGTAGTACCACATATTCCAAGGGAAGTTATTGTCTCAAAAAAGAAAGTTATTAACTATGCTGAATGTTCCTGATAAAACCAATATGTGACAAAAGTTTTTAATTTTGTAAAATTGATATAACTAAAGACTTTATATGACAAGTTTTACTAATATGAAGGTGATAGATTCTATCCTGGAGTGGAGGGGAAAAAAATCAATAGAACTGAAAGACATGGAAGCTGAGGTGTGAAAAGAACTGGAGAAATAAAGATAGTAACTGGGACCATTTTATCTTTATTTTAGCTTTTACTCTCTTAAGATCAAAGATCGTAAAGATGCAAATGGAAATCCCAAATAAATGAAAGTATTGAAGATGCCAATGAGGCATAAGAAATAGTGACACTTTCCTGAGATGGTAATAGAGGATAAGATATATATTTTTCAGGCTTTTCAAAGAAAGAAGGAACATTCCTCCAAGGTATATATTAAAATGAAGAAGAATTGATGTTCGTGTGAATGTGACTGAATTTTCCATCTTGGGAACATAATTGATCATTATAAGCATACTTTCTTTTCAAGAAGGTAAAAGATAAGATAATTTTCTGAGATGAATGGAGAAATAAAATTGTATTAACATTGTGTCAATAGGTAAGGCCCTGTGGAAAGAAAGGAAAGAACAAACAAAATATTGAACATCTTGTAACATTGTCCTATGGCCTAAAGTAAATTTAGAGATTTATGATATTTCCTAATGCATCTATTTTGACTCTTCTCCAGAAATACCAAAGAATAAACCATTACTCATCATCCTACAACATGCTCGTTTTCCTCAGCAATCAGTTTACAATGATATTGTTACCATCATCATTCATATCAGATTCCTAAATGTAGGAACATCGACAACTTCATTAGTTGTAAAACAACCAGTTGCCAAATATACTTTCTTTCTTAATGATGTGCATTTCTCTTACCTATCACCATAGCTTAAATCCTTATTAATTCGTATCTAAAATAATTTCCCAAATTTTATTTAATCTAGTATCAGATATCATTTCTATATTATACTTTCTAAAATGCAGGCTGAGTGAATTTATTTACATAAAAGTCTTAGATGCTCCCCATGGTTTTCTATTAACCTATAACCCCTCAGTCATACATACCTAGACTTTTGCAATATGATCTCTCTCTCTCTCCCCCGCCTTCTTTGGAGGGGTTGTACTGAAAATCAGACTCATGGGCATTCGACCACTGAGCCGCATCCCCAGCCCTATTTAGTATTTTATTTAGACAGGGTCTTACTAGGTTGCTTAGCACCTAGCTTTCGCTGAGGTTTGCTTTGGACTCATGATCCTCCTGTCTCAGCCTCTAGATCCACTGGGATTACAGGAGTATACCCCCTTACCCATCTGATTCTATTCTTTTTCAGGCTCTGTTATGATTGTTCACTTTGTGTACCCTAGAGTTCTAAATGAGAATTAATAGAATCAGATAATATGGGTTTATATGTACATTTTACCATTTTTAAGCTGTTTCATAATGAGCAAATAACTTAAGAATTTGAGGTTCAGTTTCTTTACTTCAAGAGAAAAGCACAGGGATTATATGATATTACTGCGAGCTTGAAATGAAATAGTACAGAAAACAGTAATATATTAGCTCTCAATTCCCTCTCCTCTTCCATTCATTCTTACCACTCTCCCATCTAAAACAGTGTGTTTCACAATGTCCATTCTATTAATGCTTGTCAAAATAAACTGACTACATTAAAATTTGGCTTTAACAATTATCTTTAATAATCTTTAAAACAGTTGTCACAGAATTAACATACATAATATTAGTCATCAACTCTTCATTGCAAATTAAGTTTTCAAGAATAATTTTATTTTGTAATGACCAACCAGAATCAATATAGTAATGTGATTGATCTGTGTTTATTTGTGTTCAATTGTGTCTTTTTTTTTTTTTTTAGGTAGGAAGCCAAGACATTACGACAATAAAACAAAGCAAGTTGGGGTGCCTCCATAAAAAAAGAAGAAGAAGAAAAAGAAATGGAAATATGAAAGGAAATAAGATAGGTAAGAAGAAAAAAATGTGAAAGAAATACCATGGACCAAAAGAGCGAAATTTATAAAATAAAACAGACTTTTCTTTGGTCTCATTTTTTCCCTATAGGAGACAATATTGACTCAGATCAACCTGCTAAATGCTAAAATATGCATATATTGAAAACAGAAAATATACTAACAAGATATGAATTCAAATCCTATTTTGTAATTTTGGCAAACATTTGAAATAATATTAAATTACAGACTAACTACCAATTACAAAATAAAAAGGCTTTTTTTGTAAATCATATGAGCATTTTCATGTCAGCAGGAACCTCTTGATGGCAACAAAGCTTTGTAATTCATAGGTGCCTGTTTTTATTCTATTTTAGCATGGTTATCAGAAATGTTTCTAATTCTGTATTAAGTACAAAACTATTATATAATCAGTTTGTTACCTGAAGGTTGGATTATGGCTTTGCATTTTTGTGAAGTTTTAAATTCATGCTTCAAATCAAATATACTTAGCTGCATTCGTTGTTTACCATTTCAGAATATTGCAAACACCACAGTATTTTAAATCTGCCATAGACAGTGAAGGCACCTTGCCAGAGATCCTGTTAAGTGTAGGAAAAGCAAGAAAAAATAGCATTTAGAAATCCAGGACAAATTCATGAGAACTTCTTGACTGATAGAGTTAGTAGTTGGCTTTTAAACTGTACAAGTTTAAGCAGCAGTAATCAACTTAGGTTCAGCAAGTCTCAGATATTGGAAGGTAAGATGGAATTTTCCCATGAAATAATTTTATAAGTGGTAGTAAATTCTTTATCCTTCTTACTCCTGAGCTCAATGACCATATACAAATTTTGAATGCACGTGTATGTAAACACGCATATATGCATATACATTGTACCATTATATTAGTAGTATAATGATAATTACAATATTATCATATAGTTTCTATTTTCTCCTTTTTTGTTTCCCCTGTGTATATTTAAGATCAGCAACTTCATGTTACACAAGATTCTTCCATTTTCCCTCTTTTTGTGAAGAGGAACTGTTAGTCCTTGAGAATGAATCAGAGACTAAGTGCCCAATACACTTGGCACTTTAGAATTCTTGAATACTCAGGTATTTATACTCAGTTATGTAGCAAGCCTTTATTAGTTTTTTTTAAATGGTACATCAGCTGAAGGAAGAAGAGCAGACACAACTTCTCTAAGAGAAGATCTTCATTAAAGCAATGAAGAATAATTCTGTCTGTCCCTAAGCTTGATCCCCAAATCCCATTAGTATTCAATATTCTCAGTTGGCTTCTTCTCATTATGGAGCAGGAAGAATATTTCTGGTAATTTCTGTATTCTCCATACTTTTTCCTTTATCATTTGTTTTAATTTGTACCTTCTCATTCAGCAAGTTATTTATGAAATCCTACTGTATTCCCAGATGCTTCCTCAGGACTTGCAGATGTATGCTCCAATCTTGTTGCTTCATGTTCATTGTCTTGGGGGATCTCCATCATTTTAAATAGTTCCACATGGAACAGGGAATAGATAGGTATGAGGCTCTCAAATTATCACAACTGATGTCAAGGTTTATGAAAACCCAAACTTTCCATGTGTTAATTTTTCACACTGGTGTTGCCTCCCTCTTGTATACCTTCTTCTCTAGCTATGCACATAATTCGAGCACAATTATTTAGTTTTCTTTTTGCCATAATTTCCAAGAGGATAGGAATATTGTGCTCTTTGTCTTCAAGTTCTTAGTGTCTAATGCAGTATCTGAAACTAAGCAATTTTTAAAGAATAAATATACCTAAGAAATCAGTTTATAAAACAATGTATTCATACATGAGGGAGAAATCAAACTCAAAATCATAAAAGTTGTCAGTAAAATCTGAGTTTCGATTGTGATGAACTTGGATTTTAATTGAAATCAACAAGAAAAATCAATAAATTATAGAATTAAAAATATTTTAAATTTCTACCCTTGATTTGCAGGTAATAAAGAGACTGTAAGGACTATGCTTCATAGTCATTAAAAACTAAAATGAGAATTAACATTAGAAGTGGACAGAATTAATAAAAAATGATATATAACTCATGAAGATATAAAAGTATAGCTTACATTCTCCCTGTTTAGGATTCTTGTATGACCAGATTTAGTGCCAATACTTTACTTTTCTTAATAGGTCCACTGTTAACCTGTTCAGGGGTCAGGGAGTAGGCAATGGGAATAAATAGTGAGTCTTTAGCTTTGTAATGCTGCCCAAAAGACCTTAATCAACAAGTATTGATTTTTAGTCTAGTGGGAGGTCAGCCACGGTCATGTACATTAATATTTATTAAAAGTTGTAGGCGAGGTATAATAAAAATTAGATTTTCTATTTATCTGCATTTAGATGGCAAGGAAATTAGGCTGTAAAAGCACCAATAATTGATTTCAGCTATTTTCTTTATTTCAGCATGACAGGCTTCTGGTGCTGAGTTGTGAGTGGATTCAGAGGTGATGTTTACAAGAATCAGACTTGAGAACAGAGGACTCCAATACTTTTATCACAAAATCTGAATCAAGAGAGAGAAGCAGTTATCTACATAGTGGTAGCAATCTAAATTCCCTGTAACTTGGTTTTCCTTTTATGGTTTTTTGTTTTTTGTTTTTCCTTCCTCCATAGGGAATATTGAATTTACCAGAAGACTAGTAAGGGTCATAAAAGGGAAACTGGTATGGCCCTATATATTGGAAATATTATAAAACTAAAAGATGTTGAAGTCAACTGAAGGTGGACCATTCAAAATAAAAAAACAGTGAATTTTATCTATTGAATTGAATGTTTGTAAAATGACATAAAAAGGAAGGAACAATAAAGAGATGAAGGAAGGATCCATTTTTATATTGCAATTATTTTCTTATATTTTTAACATTTTAGTATCAATGGAATTGATTATTGCCTGGGTATGGAGTTAGAAGGTATGGTATCAATTATGCTATATGAGAAAAGTATATAATCTGCTTTTCAGTTGCATGTGAAATTCTACAGACATTGTTGCTACACCGAGGAACCAGAAAAACCTTACATTAAAAAGTTCTGTGCATTCTTATTTTGAGGTAAAAGGCAATTTAAACTATGTTCCTATCATTTTGTATCTTTCACCCACAGAGGTCACTGGGGGACTATTCTCCCATAAAGCATAATAAAGTAAATAAATAAATAATGTATGAAGATTATGTATCAGCACAAGAAAATATATCAGAAAGGAGATAATATTCATGGGCAGGATAAAAGAGACTCATGGTAACATGTAGTTTGATTTCATATTAAATCTCATTTATATAGTAACTCTTATCTTTTCAAAGCATTTTCCCATGTCATTAGGAGTGCTCAACAATTATGAACAAGTTGTAGGTTGATGACAGATGTCATATTCTTTATGCTACCCTTCTTAGTGCAGTGACAATTTTTCAAGCAACCATTGCTAGTAATATTCAGTGACCTGAAATGAAATTGCAATCTTTTTGTTGTTAAACAAAGGATTTCAGGACCAGGGTAGAATAAGGATGGGAGAACTGGCTTATCCTTGAAAAATCTTGAGAAATAGTGAAGAGTAATTCTGGCTCTGTAGTAGGAAAATTTGAGACTGATCAGGATCATTATCAATCAAAAAATGTGCAGCATTAATATTAAAACCTAGATACTTGTATCTTTAAACAAGTATGTCTCTGGGTGCAATAATGCAAGCCCATAATCCCAGCATCTCAGAAAGTTGAGACAGGAGGATTGCAAGTTCAAATTCAGCTTCAGCAGTTTACCAAGGCCCAAAGTAAGTATGTTTATAACTAGCTAGTTGTTTAACCATAACTATTTATTTTTTTCCTCAATGTTCACAAGTAGACCACAATCTTGAATAATCTCTAGGTAGTTTAACTTAAAAGAGGGATATCATTTGTTCACATTGTTATGTGAATAAGAAATACACGTTTAACATGTCTGAGCTTTTATATACTTTTCATTACTCTGCAAGAAGAGCTAAAATGAAGTCAACTTATAGTCTAATTGCTCATCATGACCCAAAGGACAATCAATATGCCTTAGTCCCTCTAGTTTCTAGCCAGAACTACAAAACTCAAAACCCAAATTCTTTCTGAAAAAAAAAATGTCCATTATATTTTCAGTACCCAGTTCACTTCTGTGGTTTAGAAGTTCAGAAGGAAAAATATATCCATAATATAATGACAAAATACCATTAAACATATGAAATATTTATTAAGATATTTTTAAATCAAATATGCATATATGTGCCTGTTTATTTATTTACTATGAAAATGTAGTATCATTTCAAATCCAAACGCCCTGCTTACAGCAGCAAGATTATTCCAGACTTCTTAACAGTTTATATAATTCTGTGAAAATCTTGGTCAGGATTTGTTCAGGAATCAAGAGCTGCTGATCCCCCAGATCGAGAGATCAGCAACCACACATAAGAATGTCTGGAGAAACTAGGCTGATAATGCTTTGTGTTAAAGCACCATTCAATAAATGCTTCTTGTCTGCATGAATGACCAAATCTGAGGCCCATAAGGCAGCACTTATAATCTACTATAGATGAGTTGGAAGAGTAAGAAAAATCCTATTCAAAAAATAAACACACTTAACCTTCATTTTTAAAGTTTATTGTGAATAGCTAGGGATTGGAGATATGTTCACTGCATTATACACATCCACGAATGGAAGTATTCCTAGTTGATTTGTTCTATTTTGTTTTGTTCTTTAAAACTGACTGCAGAGGTCATATTAAGTTTTCTCTTATCACTCTTTTCTCCACTAGCAACTTTTGAGGGGAAAATATTGCAAAGTTTCTGACTTCATTTCTAATAACACACAGACAACACTCATCATCATATCTTTTTTCATTCGAGCACCTATTTCATAAAGTCTTAATTTTCCTAGGTCTGTGTAGCACATTAGCACTCAAAAACAAAGTAAAGAAATGATCATAGCCCCATTTGTGCTATTCATGAACAAATAATATTTATAGGGCTCCTTAAAACTGTTCACATTATAGTGACCTTGATCATCTGTTTTCTTTATATTCTTAATTATTCTCTTTATTGTTATAACTTAAAAGCTTAAAAGGAATTATGATGTACTTTTTAAACACTTAAAAGATACTGCCTAAATATATGTGATACAAACCAAAGTAAAAGCATACAAAAATGTAAAAGGTATTTTGTTAACACAATTTCATAAATCTATCATGTTTTAATATTTTTCAAGGACATGTTCAAATTTCCTTGGAAAAAAATTATATAATAAGTGAGATATGCTCAACTAAAATGATTATATCAAAATGTCTAAATATGTTATTGTAATACTGCAACAAAAAAAATGAATCTCTGAATACAAACTATGCTATTTTATAGCTTAAGTTTTTAAAGAATGCACTGATATGCTCAAGGAAAACAGTAAATAATTGATATTCAACAGAAGACATTTTAGCAAAACTGGAAAGCAGCAATTTCTAAATTAGGCCACAGTCATTAATGCTGATATACAACACTACATAATCCTTGTTTGTCAGAAGTATGATCTATTACCTTTAATTTCTCTCCAACAAAGGGACGACCTCCACATTCAATTTTTTTAAAAAATATACTTTTAAAAATTGCAAAATAAATGTATTTTGAAGCATCTAAACTTTTCTATAATATACAAAGTCTCTCTTAGGATAAAAGTATAGGTGGATTCTTATATATTCTCCTAGATCTTTATCTGTAAAGGTACAAATAGGTTATATTAATTCATATATCTGTGTACACGTCTTATTACGGTGATCATGCTATTTTTCCTGTTCTCTCTCTCTCTTTCTCTCTCTTTCTCTCTCTCTCTCTCTCTCTCTCTCTCTCTCTCTCTGTGTGTTTTATAGAGGCCCCTATTTCATGTATTTTATAGTTAAAAGGCAGAAAGGGAATGAATAAAAAGTAATAAATTGATGGGTCTTCCAGTACTTTCAGGAAATTATAAATAACTGTGAGGACAAAAAAATGAAGTAAGATCAGGAGAAAGGGACACAGGGAATAGAAGGGCTTAGATTAGAGGATAAGGGTAGATCTTTTGAGAGAGTGACTTTTCTTCCTTTTCTAGATAATCTGTTTGGGTTTTTGTTTGTTTGTTTGTTTTGTTTCGGTTTTGGTTTTAGTTGTAGATGGACACAATACTTTTATTTTATTTATTTATATGTGGTGCAGAGGATCAAACCCAGTGCCTCACATGTGCTAGGTAAGTGCTCTACCACTGATCTACAAAACCAGCCCTTGATTAGGTTTTATTGTTGTTCTTTTTAGATATACATGACAGAAGAGTGTATTTTGATATATTATACATACATGGAGTATAACATTCTAATCAAGATCCCTCTCTTGTTGTATATGATGTGGAGATTCACGGGGATGTATTAATATATGAATATAGGAAAGTTATGTCAGATTCATTCCACTGTCTCTTTTAATACCATCCCCCTTTCCTTCCCTTCATTCCCCTTTGTCTAATCCACTGAACTTCTATTCTTTCCCCTCCCTTTGTTGTGGGTTAGCAACCACATATTAGAAGGATATTTGACCTTTAGTTTTTTGAGATTTCCTTACTTCACTTAGCATGAGAGTTTTCAGATCCTGCCATTTACTGGGAAAAGTCATAAAGTCATTCTTTTTTATGGCTGAGTTTTGGTAGATGAGGAAAACCCACAGGAAGACCCAAAGAGGATTGTGTAAAGCAAAGGTAGCAAAGTAACCTAATAGCATTTAGCAGGATTGAATTTGGAATGTTCACAAACACAGTGAAAAAGAGAATGTGGTTCTAGCACAACAGGAAATGGAGAAGTTACTGGCTTCTAAACAAACTGGGCTCAACATTAAGATCGTTCATTTGGACACAATCCATTGGCAAGAAACTGTAACATCCCTCTTGACCTGATGCAAAGAAGTTTAAAATGCAGTACTGTTTGGGTAGCCCAAATAGTATTTCTGCATGGTGAAAGGGAACCAAAATATTTGGTAGACCACAAGTTATTTCTTTCATGTAAAAAGGCATGTTAGGATTATTGTAATATTCCAGGAGAAAAAAAAATTAAGTTGTTATTAAAGTACCTATTCTCAGGAATTTTGTTTTAGCAGTGGAAATGGACTAAGACTTACACTTTGTGTAATGATTCTGAATTATTACAATCATAAAGTAAACTAATAGCACAATAGAAGATTTAGAGAAAAGGATAGATTCACAATGTGTTATAGAGATAAATCAATATATTTGATATAGGGATCTTAGATTCATTGGATATGGTAATTCTATTTACTGCTATGTAAAACAAACAAACACACATACACAAAAAAATTGTGAAAAAGAAATAATTAAAATTTTGCCTGGTAATTCTAAAGCACTTATAGATATACAGATGAAAATATAAAGGTGGTCTTTGGTTAGGTATATCTAGAAGATACATGGATATACTATTGGAAGTCACTTGCAAAAAAGTCAACATTTAAAGCCACAGATTTGATACAATATTTTATGGAAAAATATACAGGTATAAAAGGCAATTCAAATCAGGATTTGCTTCCTAGTTGCTGAGAACAATATTTTATAGGACAAAAAGTGAAGTTAGAAGAAGAAATTGACACTGAAAATGAGCTGTCAGCACAGAAGATGGAACACCATAAACATGTGGAATAATGGAATTCAAGAAAATATAGGGTTTCAATAAGAGTAGCCCACTGTGTTGAACATTTCTGACATTTCAAATAATATAAAGAAATGCTATCAAGACCATTTGTGACCTTGGCCGAAATACTTTGATCTTCTATCCTTTATTTGGTGCAGATATTGTGATTGTTTTAACTAATAGTATATGGAGGAAGTGATGCTATCTGATAATTCACAGTAGGAATTAGTTTCCTCATGATTTTCTTTCTCAAGATATTCAATCTTGAAACAGCCAGCAAGCAAGAAAGAAACCAGGGATTCCATCTCTTGGGTCCCCTTCTTCTTCCAGGAGAAGTCTTTTCTGCTGTCCTTTAATAAACTTCTATTTTCCACTCTAAAAAAAAAAAAAAGAAAGAAAGAAAGAAAGAAACCAAAGGTATTCTGTAGGCCAGGTTCACATGGAGAAGACTATGTGGAAAAAAACAAGTCCTCTAAGCTGCTAATCATTGTCCATTGCTGAGTTAGGTAAGTGAACAAACCTTCTCATGACTTAACTCCCTGCCCTCATATTTTCTATCTGTGAGCCATACACTGTAGAGAAATAAAAGGTCATCCCTCTGGGTGCCTTGAATGTGGATTTCCCTCTCTCCAGAATGGTGAGATAAAAAATGTTAAGCTTAGGAATTTTGTTATAGCAGCAGAAATGGACTAAGACATAGTTGTTTTCCCACTTATATTTTATGGTGCTCTTTATGTAGCCATAGCAATCATCACATAGAACTAAGATTCAAAGAATAACCAAGAGATAAATGTGACCGGAGATGAAAGATGAAAAAGACATTGAAAAGAATGGGGAGGGAGTAAAGTGTGAGGGATTTTGAAGACTTCATAAGATCTTTCTCTTTTCATATTAAATGCAGTGGAGACATCGGAAAGTTCTGATCATATATGTCAAAATAAACATTCGCTTTTTCTTGACATGTCAAATTTTTGAGGTTCTTTGTGTTCTTTGCTAAAGATAAACATAACCCTGTTACAGTAACTTCTTGCCTAGGAGAATGCTTCTACCTCCATTTTCCTGAAAATGTAACTTTAGTTTTGTAGCAAAGAAGCCATAAAATACAAAGACAATTCTATATTTTCAGCTTCATTTTCTTCTTTGATAGAAGTTACAGAAAATATTAAGAGAGACATTCAGCTAGATGGCATTCTGAACATTTATCTCTGCTTTCTAATTATACCAAAGAATAATGCATTTTTAGCAGAGAATTCTTTAACTGTATTGCATAATTTTATCTAAATTAAATACTCACAAAAAGAAAAATAAGAACTTTTGTTATCTCATAAGTCTCTTAAACTTTAACTCATTCCTTTGTTCCAACATTGCATATTTACCTGAACACTGCCCAAGAAATTGATTAAAAAATAGAAATATCAAAAGCATGCTACTGAGAAATATGGTTTAGAATCATTTGTAGTTGAAAATGGTTTGTTTGCAAGAGAATGAATATTTTTCTCATATGAGAAATAGTACCCTGTCAGATTAGCAGTTTTACTGAAAACTATTTTGTTACCATCATGATGTTTCATAAATGAGAAAATCTAAAGTTATCATAACTACAAATAATGAGTGCAATGATGCTCCCTAAATTACTTGAGTTTCATTTCTCTATGGAACTTGTAATATGAAAGATAGGGGTTCTGCTATAATTAAATCCTTATAGAACTCTACTTTTAGGCCACTCCTAATAGAATACATACATCCTATAAAATATAAAATGTGTTTAATGAAGAAGGAAGAGCTCAATACAATGTAGCTCTTCTGTAATGCCTGGGAGTACTTAAATTTGTCAGGCGTTAAATCAAATATTAATAAAAGTTGAATTCCAGGGGACCATATTTTTCTTTTAATAATAAACAAATTGTACCATATCATGGATAAGCTGGAAAAAAGGCACTTTAATATTGAAACTGTAAGATAAATATGCACATTTTGAAGCACATGGTAGTGTTTGGAATTTTTGTTTGAACAATGATATATATTTCCACATGACATAATTATTTTCAAGACCACAATTTATTTGTAAGCTTACTATACTTAGTAAGGGTAATGATGTTTGTCTAAATAATTTTAATTCATTCAGAATAAAAATACATAATTTTCACAATGTACTTCCATTATATATTTATGTCATAGGATAGAGCTGTAAATAGATGAAATAGATTGTTTACAGCTTCAGGTTTAATTAACTTGGTTAAGAAAAATGAACTTGAAATTCATGATTTTCATCTCTGAATGATACCAAGGAAGTTCTAATTTAATCTGTCTCATCTTTACCACTTGTTACTCCTGAGCATTGATTGCTATGACTGTTGTGTTACCTAATATTATGTAAAACATCAGATAATATACATAAATCAGTGTTTCCCATCAGGTGAAAGTCACCAATGTAGGAAACAAATTGTTTATTTCTCTTGTAAGCATAGAGAATGTTGTTGTCTAACATATAAGCATTCCTATTGTGTTTTCAGTTAACCCTAGAAAGTTCTATCTGAATCCTGTATTTTGATATTATTTTGCTTATGCTCATTATTCAAATTCATTAGTGGGTAATCTAGCATGAGGTAATTGAGTTCCATAGTCAAAACTATTTCCTAATATGAGCAAAGTTAATTTTGGCAATGACCTTGAAGATCTAGACAAAATTACTTATTATTATATGTTAATTTATTTAAAATATGGTACTAAACTAGCTGGAGATGGATTTTATCTATTCAAATATGTGACTGGGGATTTTTTTCTAAAAGCTCCAAAATTGAGACACAAAACTATGCAGTATGAATAACAGAGAATTCCATCAATCATCAACACTTTTAATTTTAAGCCTTTAATAGTTTATGAAGGAACTAAACTAGTTCCAACAAACTTATTAAAAGTAACTTATGGTTATCAACCAAGTTTTACAAAAACAACTGTTCTGACTTTTTTTTTCTCTCCAAGGAGCCTTTATTGAAGTTTGCTTACTTATATATTGTAGATTGTGTTTCCAATCAGTGATATCCGTCTTTCCTTTTCTTATAAACATAAGTGCTTCAGCAAGACATACTCTTAAATCAAGTGGAACAAAATTTGATGTTCATCTTTTCATTTCTCAGTTATGTTTAGGACATGTTGCTACTACACTTAAATTTGTGTAAGATATAAAAACTAAATCTATTTTCTGCTGCTATCACAGGATACTCGAGACTGGGTATTTGTGAAATCAGAGATGCATTTGGTTCATGGTTCTGAAGGCTGGAAAGCATGGGATTGGCAAAAAGCATGGGATTGGCATCTGGTAAAAGTCTTCATTCTGTATCATTCCATGCTGAAAGGGATAGGAGCAAGGACAATGAGAGTAAGCTACAAGAAGGGGCTGCAATTTTATTTTTGACAAATTGACTCTCATGATAACAAATCCACTAATGCAATAAGGGCATTGATTACCTAAACACTTCTGATTACCTCCCGCTTTCCAATACACGTATTGGAGACTATGTTTCTAATGCATGAACTTCAGGAATACATTCAAATCATAACTTACACATATTTAAAGTATGTGTTTGAATTTGTATATGGGTCCATTTTTTTATTCTGTCACATTGGGCAAAAAAAAAAAACAGTATAGATATCATGCAATTGTGGATGGCACATTATTTGATGATGCAAGCTGAGAAGGGAGAAAGTATGGTACCAAAACGAGAAGGGTGAAAAAAATTGCAATGAAATGGAAAATATCCTGATGGAAGAAAAAGAGAAGATTAGAAGGTAAAATATATACTTCATCACTACAGTCAGAGAGGAATCAATTTTCTACTACACTACTAATTTGGTGAAATTTTTTGTTGTTGTTATTGTTGTTGTTATTGTTGTTGCTGTGACCAAAAGACCTAAAAGGAACAAAAGAACAATATAGAAGATAGAAAGTTTATTTGTTGGCTCAAAGTTTCAGAAGAATCAGTTCATAGATAGTAAACTCCAAAGCTCTGGGTTCAAGTTGAGGTAGAACATCATGGGAGAAGAGCTCAGTAGAGAAAAGCAGTTTAGGACATGGCACCCAGGAAGGAGAGAGATAAGAGATAAACATAGAGAAATAGAAAGAGAGAGAGAGAGAGAGAGAGAGAGAGAGAGAGAGAGAGAGAGAGAGAGAGAGAGAGAGAGATCCATTCACCTGGGACAAAAGATAAACTCTAAAGTCAAGCCCCCCAGTGACCTATCTACTCCAGCCACTCCCCTCCTGCCTACAGTTACCACCCAGTCAATTTATATCAGTGGGTTAATACACTGATTAAGTTAAAGCTCTAGTAACACAGTCATTTCACCTCTGAACATTGTGAATTGTCTCCCACATGAGTTTTGTGGTGACACCTCATATGTAAATCATAACTACTATCATATTCCCAGCATGATCCTTTTCCCTTATAATAGTACATATTCAATATATTTTCTTTAAACAATTGATCTGACTTTTCCTTCTACATGCCAGAAAAGTCACAGGTAATAATAACAATAACATAGCTGTGGGAAGGCACTGCATTTAATTGAAGTTGATTAGTTTTAACCAAAATTTCAGTTCATGGTCTTGAATTTTGAAGCTAATTTACTATAATGCTACCTCTTTAGTATTGTAATGATCAGCAAAATTCAGATATTCAAGATCTTGAAGACTGTTGAGCTCAGGATATTTCACCATGCATAAATGGATATTGAAAAAGAAATATGAAAATAATGAAGGAGGAGGTAAGGAAGGGTGCGAGGGACAGATTTCTGTTGGTTTTAGTTAAAAGCTGTCATTTGGAAGTAGATCATTGGTGAGAGAATAAAGAAAGAACCTTAAGTATTACTTTAGTATCACTGATAATAGGCAGTAGAAAAAGAGAAGAAAATAATGAGTATAAGCATGCACCATATGCTTGGTTTGGGGGAAAAAGCTGCAAAGGACAAGGATCATTTAGTTCAGAAAGAACAGACTATCAGAGGAAGGTGAAGAAAACAAAGTTAGATGAATTAGGAAGGCTACTTTTTTATAATAACTATTAAGAATGTTCTTTGTTGAAAGTAATGTATACAATGAAGATTCTATTTATCTATAATAACACATTTTTTTAGATCTCTTATGGATTATAAAATTCTTAAGAGCAAGAACCTTAACAAACATTTTAATTAGCATAAAATATAATTATATTCAGTTCGTGCCAGATTAGGTAACACAAGACATTTGTTATGGTAACCTAGGTTCTGTAACTTAATTTTTAGCACCCAAAATAGGACTGATGTCTGTCCTCAAGGAATAAACATGAATCAGCCACTTCTTTAGTAAAATAGTAGACTGCTATAGCCACTAATTTGTTTTGTAAGGAATGCACTTTGACACTTTTATATTCTTTTGTACTGCATAATCTTGCTTATGAAAAGTTGTATTTTTATAGTTTCAGTGAAAAAGTAACACAAAAACTAATTCTACGCATGTGGAGTTTTCACTTAGCATGAACTTAACTCTGATCATCTTACAAAAGTAAAATAAGTACTCTGTTAAAAAAATCTAGAGATATTAGGGAACATTGCATCTGAATCAAATGAAATAGCTATATATTTATTTGTATAAGAACCTTCATGTGGGTGGTCAAGCAACTACAATATCCCAAAGGCATTTAAAGCATGTGGGTAGCAGTTATTTGGTAGACATCACAGGACTGCAGATGATAAGATCACCTCAGGCTGAAAGGAAAAAAAAAAAAGAGGGAGTTGTGGTATCCAGGAGGAAAAGGAGCATTACCAACAAGCAGATTTAAAACCAGGAAAAGCAGTATGATGGAATGATTCAGCATGTGGGAGAGCCAGATACATGAGATGAATGAGACAGAAGGCACAATAATTAACTTGTTCTAGAATCCTAGGATCCAAGCAAAGTGTGGACTTTTGCTCCAAATAAGTCTATTCTCTATCCCCCACACTCCAAACAGAAACCCTTGTACTACAGCAATTTCATTATTAGGGAGCTTTTCTATCTTTAAGAAAAAGCACTGCCTTTATCAGTCTTCACTTCAATTATACTTTCTAATTGTCTATATAAAATTACATTCTTTTCCATGTAGCAGAAATATATAATTTTGAAAACAGTTATCTTCCTTCACCATAGGATTTGGCATGCTTTTATCAGATGTTTTTTCTTAAAATATGTAAGAAAATTAATTCTTTCTAAAAAACATTATTTATTTGTGGCAATATGGAAACAAAAAGAAAACTGCTTTAAATTTTTACCTCCTGAGAAGATTTCCAGATTCCCGTTAATTTTTGCTTGATGATATTCAGGGCACATGGTCAATTGGTGGAATACCTTTAACAGAAGTCTGGAAAATGTATGAATGAAAAAGAACATGTTTTTCGTATCTTCACAGGGACCTTTTTTAGTTTCAATTTGAATTTACAGAATATCAGATTCAACTTTTAAATTCAGTATGAGAGCAATTATATTTTTTCATATTTTCTGTTATATTTCCTTATTCATTTATAATTTTCTTATATATATGATAGGGGAGAAAAGGTTTATTTCCCCACCTATCATTAGAAGCATAGTTGAGAATCCTATAACAAAGGACAAATTAACAAAAGAAAATGTGGCACATTTACTTAACGTAGGTTTTACAGGATGTGGGAAACTTAAGATAAGAAAACCAAAATAACTAGGGAAATATGCATTTCTATTGAAAGTCATTCCGAAGGATAAGAGATTGACCAGAGGATATAATCCAGTGGTAATAAATTGGGGGAAACTTGACAAGGCCTGTTTGTTCAGATTCTTCTTGGTATCTGTCTCCTTTTTCCTCTTCTTCCAACATAGTAAATACCATGGAATGAGCATGGTATGACCTACTTTACAGAAAGGTAAGATAATTCTTTTATAGTTTTTTGAGGGTAAAACAGTGTGAGGACTGAAAGACCCCCTTGAATCTACTGTTTTCTCAAATGCCAAGGTGTTACTTTTTTGGGTAGCTTGTTTAGAACTTCATCTAGATATTTCTTCATCTAGGTATTTCTTTAAGTCCATTCATTTTTTTAATGCCCATATCCAGAACTAACTGTACATATATTGAGATATGTCTATTCTTTGCACCATAAAATTAAATCACCAATAAATCTTTGGAGAAAATAATAAATTTATAGGCATAAATGGTATACTTATAATATCAAAATAAAGTGCTTATACTCCTGCAAAAAAATAAATAAATAAGTTTGTTTAACATGTAAGTCAGAGAAATCCTGATCAACTACAGAAACTAAAAGGTATTCAAATGAGAATCAGCCCAAATTAGTTATTTTGTACCATTCTGTGAAAAAGGTACTTTGAATGACTTCACTTAATCATTATGTCACTGACAGCTGCATAACCTTGGGTAAGATGCTTAGGTTCTTGAAATCTCCATCCTTTTCTTTTTAAAATGAAGAAGCCAATTTTCACCAACTTCAGTGTCTTTCATCATACCCCAGGTATATGCATTTGTGGTTTGAAATATATTTTTTAACTATAAAACTCAGAAAATGATAATAAATTAAATATATTTTTTGTATTCCAAAAAAGATATGTAACTGTCTAATAATAATGCAACATTTCAATAAAAATTATCATTTTTTTGAGTTTTATTACAGAAGGTAATCATCATGTAAGAAATCTAAGACTAAGCATATGACTCATGGTACAGTTTAAAGGAAGGGTAATATTAAGGGAAAAAAACTAGTAAGCCTTGACTAAAAATAATGTTCATATATTTTCATCTTAACCTGAACACATATTATATAACCACTAAATTTTAATAAAAACAGACTGTGTGTATTTCAAGAATAGATATGACTTTACGTTCAGATTCCATTTAATGGTAGTGGTTCCTAACAGAGACACAATAATTCCTTTTGGAATGAATCATGCACATCCTACTGCAAATTGTCTTGTGGCTCTTTGCCACCCATCAGAGCGAGAGATATAGCCAGGTATCAGTTTTGAGTGTGGACTCTAATCCAGTCTTATATACTGGATTAGAATCTTGGCTCTAGTACTTACAAGTTGTATGACCTTGGCCAAGTGACATGAGCTCTTAATGACTCAGTGAATGACTCAGTGTCTTCACATAATTTTTGTGAAGGCAAATGTATAGAAAAGACAAGAGAAGAATGTCTGACTCATGTAAGTTCTATCAATGTCCTAGCTGTAATGATATTATAATTAGATGTTAATTCTATGCTTTTTCCCTTTTCTCTTTATATTAAAGCAGAAGAAACTAGAAGTTTTCATATCTAGTAATCATACATATTTAGATAGTGGTTTTTAACAATTAGACTAAAGATTTTCTGGTCTTTTTAAAAGGCAGATTGTTTGGATAAAAGAAAATCTATACTTATTTCATTAAAAAATGCTATCACCTCATTTCTCATACATGAATTAGGGGAAGAGTTCATTTCTTAAGTATCTACTTAAAATAAAAGGAGTCTTAATAATAAGATGTAAAACTTCCGAGAGGGTTTTCAAAATAATAATTTAGATTTTTTTATACCTGAAACAAAAATATTCTCCTTGAAATTTACTTGCTCCAATGGCTTTAGTATGTATTTCAAAGGAAACTGATGGTATTGTTCTCTCACTAAAATTCAAGGCTACAGAGTAATACGTTTTTTCCCCATGAAAATGAGCAATTTCATGAACCTTCTAAAGAGCATATGGTCACCACTAATCTAGTGACTTAATCCTCTCCTTTGGGTCTCTTATTCTATTTCAGGTTATCCATCCTTTGCCTCTAGGCAGAACCACAGCTAAGCCATGGAAGACAGATTGGTTCCCAGCCTAGTCAAGATTTCTAGGGAAGTCATTTTTACAGCATTTCAACATTAATCAAAATAACCAGACCCAGAATTCAGAAGAATAGCAAAATATATAAGTAGCAAAAGTTTTAGGTACCATTTTCTCTCTGATTCAATGTCTGATAAACAATAGTTTCTGTTTCAATAAGACATGAAATTTTTGAAGTTTAAAATACATGGTAACTCATTTAATTATAAACAATCCACTAAATCTCTGTGTTTTGAAATACATTTTATTGTTTATTGCAAATATAAATTCTAGTTGGTAAAAAGACTAAAATGAAATATTTTACATACTATCTAAGGCTCTTTACTGATATTCAAATTCTTTTTCTTTTTGAATGTTTTTTCCCTTATAATCTTTAAAGACTTAAAATCACTATGATGATTTCTCTCCCAATTAGTTAACTATTTGAAACACATGAAAATATAATTTGAAACATTATAAAAATTTACAGTGAAAAATGGTGCCTCCCATCAAGCATAATTTCAATTAAATATAGAAAAATTCAAGCTGCTTTCATGAGTCCCATCATTTTGCTGGATCATTTTAATCTGCAGCTAATTTTAATTTTTAGCTAATTTGATATTTTTGTCACAATTTCATGTCAATATTGACAACTGTCTGTGCTCCAAATACCCACCCCTTGATTTTGTGGGCATATACCCTCCATGTAATACCCTCTCCTTTTTCACTCAAATCCTCCATCCAGAGTGACAACAATAGCTATCAAATGACTTGTAATGAACTAGTTGGAATCAAAATGTATTAGTTTGGGTCCCAAGATTATGATAATATTTGATGTGGTGGTCCATTGATGGGGGGGGGCTATTTGAAAATAGATAGGTCGAGGGAGAAATGTCTTTGAAGGGGATTTTAGAACCCTGGCCTTTACTTTCTTCTCTTTGCTTCCTGGCTGCCATGAGGAGACCAGGTCTCATTCCATGTGTCCCTGCCATTATGTACTATTTTGCCACAGGCCTAGTACAACAAGGCCACACAACCATGGATGGACTATACATTTGTTAACATAATTCAAGAAGTGTAAGGTTAATTCATGCACTAATTTATTCTAAGTGTTATGGTTTGGATATGAGGTGTCTCTGAAAAGTTCCTCTGCTAATGAAGAAGAAAAAATGATTAGGTTTTAAAAGTCAGAACCTAGTCTGTCCATCCTAATTTTAATGGACTAACTAGATGGCAGGTGGGCCATGGCTGGAGGAAGCTATGTTACTGGGGGGCATGTCTTTATGGTTTATATTTTATTCTCCATTCCTCATGCTCTCCCTCCCTCCTTCTTCTCCCTCTCCCCCCTACTTTCTTCTCCTGCGGCTAAGTGAGCAGTTTCCCTCTTATGTGCCTGCCATGATTTTCCACCTCGCCTCCAGCCCAGAACAATGGAACCCATCATCTCTGGACTGAAACTGTGAGCTCAAAATAAAATTTTTCTCCTCTAAGTTGTTTTTGTCAGGTATTTTGGTCACAGAGGCCAAAAAACCCTACTAATCCATTATGGATTGATATTCTTAATTTGGAAATGAATAAAACAGTGACTAAGATGAATAGGAATAATTATATCTGCTAACAATTATTAGGATCTTACTATATTAGAGGTACTGTTGTAAGCACAATGCATCTCCCTCTTTGTTATAGTACTCTATTATGGAATGAAAGAAGAGATTGGCAATGAACACATATTTCCAAGTAGTGTCTGATTTTCAGGTCAAACTTAACTTTCAAAATACTTATGGCTTATCATGACAATGAAACCTCCAAGTGAAGTAGTGCTTTATGAAAGATTAACAGCATGGAATTAGCAATTCATATTTAGACCTACTTACTAAATTATTAAGAGAGTATTGATCTTGTATTGAAATTTGCAAACACTGAAAGAAAAATGCAGATCTTAATCGTAAACTACACCATTATCAAGATGGCTCTTGAGGATTCTAATAAACTCTGGACCTCATTATGTTACTAAATTATCTCTAAATAATATATGTTTATTTTCACATACAAGTACACAGATACATACACATTCACATAAAGACACTTATATTCACATACACACACCTATATGTACATACACACATATACACAGTATCCAACTTTTCTTGGGAGTTACCATTTTTCTTGGGAGTTACAGTTATCATAGGTACTTGACCAATCACTTTTTAAGTTATACATTCACTATGATAAATATGATTAAACATGTGGGTCCAAAAGATAGTCTCCAGTTTAATTTCAGAGTAATGTTAATTGTCTCATTACACTTCAGTAAGTTCTTACCAATTATAGTTAACACTTTCCCAGTTGTATGGTAGAAACTGAAGTTATTCAAATATATTATAGTCAGAATAAATAATTACTTCTATGAAAAAATGTCTATTTTTTGCTCTTGCCTTTAAAAAGTATTCATGTGTATAGCATTAAAAATTATAGACTGTATTTCAATTCTAAGCTAAAAATTAAATCTATAATAGAAATTCACTAAAATAAAGAAAGATAAAAGAAATAACAACAAAAAAATGACAGCTACCTAGTAACATCAGAATTTTTCAACCATAGGCAAAAGATTCATGTCCTTACTGCTGTTCTAAAATTTTCTACAGATTTCAGAATAAGTGGCATTTTAGATAGAAAAAAAAATGTTCAAATGTCAGTTTAGCTTGATGTTCATTTTGGAAAAGTACAAGAATTCTCCATATCCTACTTTGTTCAAATACATTTTAACAGGTTCGCTTTCAAAGGACCATTCCTATCTTCATAAAGGAAATAAAATAGTTTGTACAAAATATATTTCTAGCACAGTTTTGAAATTATGAATTTAGATAGGTAAAATATTTAGCAACTTTAAATGTTTTTGTTTCCTTCTTACTACACTGGTTAATTCTTAAATGGTGCATTGCTATCTGATTTTGTCTCATTGATTATTGTCTTATTATTAAACTGTTAATATAATAAATAGATATCTACTTCAGTTAGATTCCGAAACATTTTAATGGTCATTTTATAGAATTATTTTTCTCCCCCAAAATATTCTTAATAGAAGCAAAGAAAAACTCTTTCTTTTATCCAAGCTTTAATTAAGAAATGTAAACTACACTTATATTGAAGAAAAACTTTCTCTCTCATTTGTCCTTGCCAAACATTCTATATTAAATATAAATTCCTCACTCTAGGGGTGGATGGATTTTAGCTGAGTATGATTCATTTTCTTCCTTGGAAATTGTTTTGGGATTCTTTAAGATAAAAGATCTATATAAAAGTTATTATTATTGGTTACCTGTCTTGGTACCTTGATTCCTATATTGACTATTTCCCAAAGGTAATTTTCATTAAACCCTACACAGATACACTGCTAGACCTTCACCTCTTCGTGTCCATTGTAGTTGGTATTCTCAGACTCAGATACTTATTGGGAAACAACAATCTTTCTTTGATTGATTTAGGGAAGCAGGTGGAAAATTTTGTGCCCTGACTTTTTTTTCCCCCTGCAAGTCCTCTCTTTCAAGTCCCTCTATCAGATATAAAAGACATGGTACTCTCTAATCATACTCTAATCTCTATTGGTCTAAATCCAAATAATTTTCTTCTACATCCTGCTCAGTTGAGACCTAAATCCCTTATTATTCAATGATCCTATTTTTAAACTGCTTGGGAAAGCAGTGGTGACTTTTGATGCTAATCCTATTCAGTCCACTGACTCTATCCCCTTCAGGGAAATGGCCAAGGATTTTTAAGGGGTAAATATACACTCAGCCACATAATAAGAAAGAGAGGAAAGCAAAGTTAGGATTTTCAAAACTACAGAGGATAATGAAAATAGAAACTTCATATTTAAACCCAAGTGTATACATTCTGATGAGCTATCTATTTATTCCATTAGAAATAGCTAGTGAAATCCTCTAGCTGCAGTTTTTCATTGCTTAGGATTTTGAAAAAAAAAAAAAGCATTTGGTTTCATATTCTAGGCAACTACACTAGCAAATTCTGTCAGCCCCTTCACATAAAAATTGAGCCTGACTATATTTCATACTCAAAAAATAAACATATTATTATAAAGATATAATAACTGTTAGGCTGTTTCTTTATGAATTTTTGTTTGGAAGTTTATTATGACCAAATATAAAAAGAAACAAAAAATGTGTAGCAGAGAAATCTTCAAATTGTAATCCAGAACATGTAATTTCTGCGTTTATGCTTGACATGATGGTCAAGTAGATAGATTCTAAACCAATTTTCCTTAAAACAAAGGAGTTCAAATGAATGAGCATGTCACCATTTGAGCTTTAAAAGGCAATAACATTCACCATAAAATAATGTCTTTGTGGATCTAACACAGATCTTTTAGTAACAATTAACTTTGTTTATACAAACTTGGTCACTTACACCTTCTTCTTGTTGTGAGAGTGGAAATCATTATCTGTCCTTCTCTTCCTTGCTGATCTTCTACATGGTATGATGCCCAGGTCCTTCTATTTGTTGTATTTTTTATTCACTACTGTCAAGGTCTTAGTAAAATCTTTTCTCCCTCCCCAGGAAAAGAAACCTTTGGCATTCAGTGATACTTCTGAATCTGATACTTAAACTCTGCTGTATCACTAATCACGATGTCTTGTATAGGTTAAAGTTATAAATAAGGGGGAAAAAACTTTCTTAACATTTATTGCATGGTGTTTGTGAGTCAAATTTACAAACAGAGAATGCTGGATTTAAGTCCTGCTCTCTTCCCTAGCCTTGTAAAACAAGGAAAGTCTCTAGTCTTACTTCCCCTCATGGTTCTTTGGGCCACCATTATTATTATCACCCAATGTCCACATTTTCTCACAACTTTTTAAATAAATTTCACATGTCTAATAAACCACACATTTTTTGTGTCTTTCTCTATGCAGATGTATCTATATATAGCTATGGATGCATGTATTTTTAAATTGATAACTACATTAAGGGTTGCTATCATTGGCTAATGAAATGAAAGTGTTTCATTCTATTTGTATTATTAAGTAAACACCTGGGTATTTGTAGAAGTAGTTCTGTGTTTTCTGACTTCTTGTGCTGGCTAAGATGTAGAAACCCATTATAACCCAACTCCTCCATTTACTTCAATTAAAACTCTGAATGCAGTACACAAAGTAACTATGCAGCACCCTGAAAACGAAGCCAAATGAGACAGATTGAGTGAAAAGTTAACACTTGAAGAGTGGCTCTCACGATGGACAGTTTCCTGTTGTACTTTCTTTATCATCTGGCTTTGACGTAATGGTGGTCTGAATTGTAGAACTGCACAGTGGGAAAAGAACAAAATCTTCTAGGCAAAGCCACCCTGTCAGAAGAGGAAAGAATGGGAACTCTGAGATCCGAGGAATGTAGGAAAAATTATTATTTTTTTTCCTTCCTACTTTTCTTTTGTCACACCTGTCCAGGGATCAGCCCCGATCACAGAGCCAGACTGCTATGAAGCTGACAATGGTATAGGCTCCAAAAATTTCCAGAGAGAAAATCATTATGATTACCTTAGGAACAGGAATGCTGTGGGCTGAAGTAAAAGTGAGGAACCCTATTATTTTAGTCTCTCCCATATATACTCAACACTTCACCCAAAAGATGGAATCAACCTTGTGGTTTGTAGGACAACTCAGAGTCAAAATTCTGAAACTATTTGGCCATCTAGAAGTTCTACAAAATGAGAGCCCTCGGATCAGGAAATTGTGGGATGATTACTGAGAAAGAGAGATATGGAGAAGCAGATCCCTAATCCTGTGTCTAAAGGAACACAAATGGTCCTAACTTACAATGGTTTGACTTATGACTTTTTTTTTTTTAGGATGGAATGAAAGTGATATGTGCCTAGTATAATCTATACTATGAATTTGATGTTTTCTCAGCAAACACTATGAGGCTAGCTCTATGTAGTAAAATATTCTTCCATGTACCTGAATAGCAGCAATAAGCTGAAGCTGTCAGTCAGCCATAACATCAGGGGGTGGCAACTGGTACCCTAGAGTCTACTGTTCTGCTAATCTAGGATGTTAGTAGATTAAGTACAGCAAATATATTTTTAACATAAAATATTTCTAGTTTATGGTAGGTTTATAAGGATATAGCTTCATTATATAGTGAGAAGAATCTGCCCAAGGGCCCAAGCTTGCTTTTAAGGTCAGTACACATGGAACACACACACACACACACACACACACACACACACACACACGAGAGAGAGAGAGAGAGAGAGAGAGAGAGAGAGAGAGAGAGAGAGAGGGAGAGAGCAAAAAAATTTGAGAATCGAACTAGGAAGTAAAATTCAAACCAAATAAAAAGGAAAAAAAATCTTGTTACATGAAACAGCGTATGTAAATCACAAATGCATTATGATAAAGGAGATGTGCTAGATGAAAATATTATAAGCCATATGAAATTTTTTTTTTGGTATTCTGGAAAAGGTATTAACTATAAGTTAAAAAATCCCCAGTTGATGTTATATGGTTGATAGGAGTGAAGAGCAGGATTAGTCAACCTCAGAGGAAAGACATAAGGAGATGCTGTGGGTGAAAGTAACTGTTCTGTATCTTTATAATGGTTGAGAGTACATAACATTAGTCAATTATCAATATACAAAAACACTGCACATAAAAAGTGAAATTTACAGGAGGTAAATTACAAATTTTTATTTTTTAGGCCTTGTGCTTGCTCTTTCATAAGTTTTCCAATCATATCTTCTTTCCAAGTTATTTACTATTAAAGCAAGTATTAGTGATTATAATTTGCCAAACAAAGAACTGAAGCTAAATGTTTAAAAATAGGACTATTCAATAAAAGTAAATTAGTGCATAATATCATTCATATATCAAATGTAGATCTCTTGAAAGTTGAGAAGTACGGTGGTTATCAGAGGTGGAGCATACTGGGAAGGGAGGGATAGGGTAAGGTTGATGGATGTGTACCTACTATTAGGAACAAGATGTTCAGGTGTACTGCCATATAATAGGGTAAAAGTAGATAATAATGTATTGTGCATTTCAAAAATCTAGAGGAAAAAATATTTTTCCATGACTGGAGATTGAACCCAGAACCACGTGCATGCTAGGTAAACACTACACTGAACTACATGTACTCAGTCCTGGAAAAAATAATTTGGAACATTTTTACCATAAACAAATGATGAATGTTTAAGGAGAAAGATAATAAATACTGCACAATGTATACATATATGAGAATATCACATGGTACTCTTTTATATGCATAATTCCTTTAAAACAAGGGCAATATTTTTGCCTAGTGGAAATTATTTTTTACTGGGAGAAAACAAATAATAAACATGATTATTAGGCTAAATATATGCTGTTATTTGATCATAAAAATTAAGGGAAATTTTTGAATTAGCTATTTGAATTATTAGATTATTACATAGCATGGTCAGGGAAGATATCATTGACCAGAGAAAATATCAATGAGAATGCAATGTCTTAATGATAAATAAATCATAATGTACTCTTTATTAGTTGCATATATTAGTCAACAGAAATACAGTCATAAAAAATTATCTGAATATATCTACATGATACACAAATGCCCACACATAAATGGTGATAATGAGGTAGAAAATTCAAGAAATGATAATTACCTAATTTTTTTAAAATAACAGTATTTATTATATTTTTAAGAATTAACCTGAAATACTTTTAATATTCATAGGCATGCTTTGCTTTATGCTAAATCACTCTGAAAATCCTCAGATGGTCACATTTCTTGTTATTGGAAAGCAGCGATGTAGAAAGAAGCAAGGTGTTTCAATAAAATATATGGACAGCTTGATTGCTGATGTGACATTTGTGAGTATGGAAAATAATGTGACATTTTAATATTATTGAATGATAATTCTAACCATTAGCATTAGTGATATTGGACAATCATAATAAACACATAAAAATAAGGAAAATCATGGTTCACAATGGCAGAAATAGTCTTATTTCAAAGCAACATGAGAATTATTTAAAGTGTTACTATAAATTATGGAAGGTGCTATCAAGGTATAAAGGTATTGGAAATATGAACCCAAACCCCAAAGTCAAATATTAAAGATGTATCAGGTACTCATGAATTTCTTTAAACTGATACAACATGATAATCAATTTTAATCAGCTAATTAAGCTTCAATATTATTTTATTATATGGTTATTAAATATATCAACTCTCCATTCATTTTTATTAGAATGATAAAAATGATCTTTATATTTGAATTTCAAAAATATAAATCTGTGTTGGTTTCTGTATTAAAACACAGTGAGAACTTGCATTAACTTGGTTAGTAGTTATTTAAATGGCAAAAAATAATAATTGTACAGATCTTAGTTTTACTTACTTTTTAATCACACTGTTCTTTCTTCTTTTTGTATATATAGCTTTGTTTCCTGTGCATTCAAGTTATAATACTCACTAATATTTTAATCTGTGTGTCAATATATTATGTTCCCAAATAAACATTAAATCTCTTGAGAACAGAAACAATGTACAGGCTTCATTTGACTTGATTCAATAGACATTCATTGAGCACAGATTCTTATAATCATGTTTATACATATAAATGCTTCTTTCCTTCATTTTTCAGGGGTGTCATCATGACATTGCATAACCACTAGTAGAAAAAAGGAAACAAAATTTAGGGAAAAACATTTTCACTAAAATTTGAGGAGAATTTGTTCTTACATTTGATTATGTAGAGAATTGCAATTCATTGAATTTTTACATCACATTACTATAAACTTGAAATTTGAAAGCCACTTCACTACAGAAAGTTCATGGTATGAAAAATATGAATCAAGTTTCCTCTATATGTTTCAAATCTTTTGAAAGTTATTTGCTTTAGTAAATTCTGAATTCAGTTGTTATCATGGCCATTACACTGCTACTGATCAATAAAGTTCTCGTTCTTATTCATTTTTATATGTTTCCTTGAGAGAATTGATCTACAAACATATGAAATGCTCACTTAAACAATTTGCATCAGTATTGGCACTTAGAAGAAACTTGAACAACTTTAAGAAAACAATTATGTGGTTACCTCAAGAGTTATATGGACGAAAATGTGATTTTTTACTTTCTAATAGGAATCAAAGAATAGTTAAGTCATTATAGGACTGAATTTTTTTTACAGATGTTAATTTAAGTACCTTTTTTAAGTACTAGGATTCAACTTAGGGGTGCTTTACCACAGAGCTACATCTCTATTCTTTGGTGAGGCTGGCCTTAAGCTTGAGATCCTCCTAACTCAGCCTCCTAAATAGCTGGAATTACAGGGATGTGCCACTATGCCTGGTTTAAGTCTCATTGTAATTATTAATTACTCTTAATTTAATTGTGTTTTACCTGATGATATTAGGAACTCATACTTTGAGCTCTTTCATCTATAAAATAACTATGTTGAATGTGGAAAAAAAGATTACTTAAATGAATGTGTTAGTTTTCTATTGCTATGAAAAAATAAGTGAGGAAAATAAACTTGAAGGAGGAAAATTTTATTTTGGTGCAGAATTACAGAGGTTTCAGTCCTTGGTTACTTGGATCTGTTGCTACGGCGTCTGTGGGAAGAGAGCTCATCAGCAGGGAGTGCATGGAGGAGAAAACTGCTCACTTGATGGTGATCAGGAAGCAAAAGGAGAAAGGAAGGGGCGGGGGGGGGGGGGCGCGTGGTTTCCCATATCCATTTTCATGGGAATTCCCCATGATAACAGTTTAGAGAGAGAAGTATAATAAATGTGTGTGTGTGTGTGTGTGTGTGTGTGTATTTTACTTATTGTGAATCATTTGACAGAAATCTTTCCCATTGAAAGCATACAGAATTGAAGATAAAACTATTGTGGAGTCATAACAGCTCATAAGGAGAGAGGAAGAAAGAGTAAAAAGGAAAAGAAAATGGAAAACTGGAAAGGTTAGAATGTAAGCAGATACACTCATTAACCAGGAAAGTATATATTGATCTAGAGAAAGAAGATTCATTTTAAGTTCACACACATAGGTGAATAAGCCCACAAGTATGTGAAAGTTTGAGTTAAATACGTGAGCAACCCTTGAGGAACTTTCAAGTCAGTGAACAGCTTGATTGGAGGTGGAGGGTCACTTACAGGGAAAAGGATATTAAAGAACTTTGTATCTTTTTTCTTCTGAGAATGTACAGGCTTGTATTTCTTCCAGAATCATTTGGAGACCAGGAATAGACATATGAATAACTTGTCTGCAGATTCTCAAATTAACAACTTGATACAAAGTTCTTTTCTAGGCAGATTTGATAGTGAATTATATTTGTTAAATTGGCTAACTCATGGAAACCAGATCTTTGATAAATCCTTACAGATGATTCTGTGCAGGTATTTTAAAGATGAGATTAACATTTAAAATATTAACTTTTTTAACAAAGCAGAGTACCCTCCATATGGTGGGCTGGCCTTATCCAATTAGTTGAAAGCCTTAAGGAAAAGACTGACATTCCTCAAAGAAGGAATCCCTCCGGAAGACTGCCTTAGGACATGTGTGAACTGCATCTTCTCCCTGGATCTCTACCTGCCTATCAGTCTTTGCCAACACATGAGCCAATTTCTTAAAATAAATCTATTTATACATATTCTGGTTTTGGTTTCACATTGTTTGTTTTTCTTGTTTTTCTTTTTCAGAATTCTGAATATATATCAACAGGTAATATATTTGAAAATACTGGAAGAAATATGCAAAGCACTCAGAAGTTGATGGTCCATAGTGTAGGCTGTGGATATGCAAAACAATAACACTAAAAGGCATCTAAACAATCAATTCACATGTACAAAAACAAGATAAATCATACTGGTAAAAAAAAATCCCAGTACAAAGCACTAACTGTGTAAGTTACAGAGTAATATGCTTTATGTAAAATTATAGTAATCTGAAATAGAACACAAAATAACTACATTTAATATTAATAAGTCACAAAGGAAGAATGATTAAGAGTAATACAAACTATCAGGCAGTTTTTAGAAAGACTCAAATAGAAAAAAATACAAACAAAAATATACAATGACATTTTTAAAAACGGAATATATATATATATATATATATATATATATATATATATATATATATATACTGTAAATTATACATAGTTGAAGAAAGAATTGGAGAACTGGATCATTGCACTAATTAACTAGAATGCAACACAGAAAGATAGAAATGTGACGGAATAAAGATACTGAGCCTTAATTGAGATAATGTAACAATACATTATGTTCCTCAAGTGAAGTATGAAAAAGAGGTCAAAAGTGAGGAAAACACATTAGCACACACATTCCTTTTTCTACAGTGCATATTCTTTGTCACACCATAATGAAACTACATAATAATTAAACATAGGAAATACAATTGAAGCTACTAGAGAGAAAGTACTTATTTGCATCTACACTTGAATTCATACTTGAACTCTCAGAACAATGTTCTAAGAAGACAAAAATATCTCAACTGTCTGGAAAAAAAAAACATAAGCACACACCTGTTATCTAGACACTTGGGAGGCTGAGGCAAAAGGATCAAAAGTTGGAGACTGGCCTGGGCAATTGAGAGTAAAAGGGCAGGGATTAGCTTGCTGGCAGAGCTCCTGCCTGACATGCTCAATGAAAAAACAAACAAACAAACAAACTACCCTGAGGTTGAAATAAAGTTTCCAATTAATAAAGAGTAATGGTTGCTGTTTATGGATCCTAGCCTATCATTCCACTATTATGTGCCAGAAAAGCAATATTAGCTTTTAAAATATTGAAATAATTCCATACCAACTGATGCTCTAAGTCTTGGTTTGTCTCAATCAGAATGATAGATCAGAACCAGTAAAACAATTTTAATCATATAAATTGTTAAGCATTCGGTTAAGAATTGAACCAAGGGACTGGGGTTGTAGCTTAGTGGAAGATCACTTGCCTTGCCTGCGTGAGGCACTGGGTTTGAAACTCAGCACCACATAAAAATAAATAAATAAATAAAGACATTGTGTCCATCTACAACTAAAAAAAATTTAAAAATAAATCAAGAACTGACTAAATAAATTGGAATATTTATATCAACTAACATTAAGATAACAAAAAGAAGTGAGAATTAAAATACTGAACAAGAACAATATGAAAGAAGAAAATATACATAAACAGGATGATTTTATGCCTGTATTTTTAGTTAATTTTAGAGATATTAACATTATTCTTTGCTAAATCAAGTATGCACATTAAAAATTAATAAAAATTGACCACAAAAAGCAAATCTCAACAAATTTCAAAAAATCATTAGAAAACCAGCCCCATTATATGACCACAGAATAATAAAGAAATCAATAATGATAATAATAAACCATGTCTTTGGGAATTTACACAAGACACTTAAAAATTACTCAACTATGAAAATGTACCTTATAATGTAAGTAAAAATATTTAGAACTGCACAGTGTAATCTTGACACATAAAAACCTAAGGAATGTAAGGAAAAAAATATATGGAAATTCTCTGGCAAGAATGGTCAAGAAAGAATACTGGAAAAGAAACAAATGGTATGTAAATGTAAGTAAAACAAGGATAGTAAAGTGCAAGTACAAATAATGTTGAACATAGCAGAAATCAGTGATTTCCTGGACAAAAGGTAATGTTCCACCATTTAGTCAAAACATTATAGAATATCTCAATAGTCTCATGCCATTAAGAAAATTGAATCTTAAAATTCTTCACCTTTTTTTGACCACCTTTCAAAAATATCCAGATCCAGCCATTTTACAAGAAAGTATGTACAAATCTTTTAGGATTAGATCATATTTATCAGATACAAACTATTTCAAACACTAGATAAAAAAGGAAATATCCCCAAATCATTGTTACTTTCATATCAAAACTAAATAAGGACATTTTTCAAAAAAATATTTGCAGCTAAAATTCACTTAAAATTGCAAAGCATAAAATTTCTAAACAAATACAACTTTAAGATAATAAAATACTATTGAATTATCACTAAATCAAAATTATTTGAGAAATAAAAGACTTAAAGTTTAAAATATTTAAGAGAAAAATAATTCTATCATCTCAATAAAAAGGAGAAATTTTATAATATTCAAAGTTTCTCTTTGATTAAAGAAAAATACATTATTAAACTAATTTTGATACACTGAATAATGACTCCAAAGACATTCAAGCTCTAATTCCTTGAATCTATGGACATTACCTTTAGGGCAAAAAACTATCTGGGCAATTGAGAGTATGAATAAGGTATGGGTATAAAGATAGGGTGATTGTCCTGTATTACACAGACAGGTCTTGAATGTAAACACAGGTGTCCTCATTTGACCAAAGCAGAAGGATATTTCATGGCAGAAGAGAAGGTGATATGATTACCTGTTATGGTTTGGATGTGAGGTGTCCCCCAAAAGCTCATGTGTGAGACAATGCAAGAAGGTTTAGAGGAGAAATGATTGGGTTATGAGAACCTCACCCAATCAGTGAATTAATTCCCTGATGGATTAACTGGTAACTAAAGGTTGGTAGGGTATGACTGGAGGAGGTGGGCTTTGGGGGTTCCTTTGAGGTATATATTTTGTAACTGGTGAGTGAAGTCTCTCTCTCTCTGTTGCCTGATCATCATGTGAGCTACTTCTCTCCACCATGCTCTAAGGCATCCTGAACCCCAAGGAATGAAGCCAGCCTTCTTTGGACCATGACCTCTAAAACCATGAGCCCTCAAAATAAAACTTTTCTCCTTCAAAATTGTTCTGGTCAGGCTTTAAGTCACATCAGTGAAAAAACTGACTAAAACCTAATTTAAGTAGAGATTGGAATGATGTGCTTTTAAGATGGAAGAAAAGGCCAAAAGGCAAGAAATAGAGGCAGTCACAAAGATAATAACCACAAGGGACTGGGCTCTTCTGGAGCCTCTAGAAGGAACCAGATATATGTATGTATAGTAGTGTGTATATTTGTGTGTGTGTGTGTGTTTCCACTTGTGCACTTGTGCATCACCAATTCATTATGAGTGATATATTTAGAGTCAAAGAAAAATCAATCTGAAGGAAACAACAAGAGATATAAAAGTATCCCTTAAAAAAGAGAATTTCCATTAGGACAGGACAAATTAGGGAAATTGTCAATATTACAGTTGACCCAGTAAATGTATTATAAGAAAATGATAATCATGTGCCATTTCAGTCTCATTGTTTGGCACAATTTGGTTAATAAGAAAATTTGGTGGTGGTGTAGAGAAGCAGCAATTCTAGAAGAATACAAATTGGTACAACCACTTTAAAAAGAAATTTAACAATATCATTAATATTAATAATGCTAATTATTGTTAATATTGACATTAGCCTATGGCCTGACAATTTTTCTTATTTAAAGCAATTCTGTTTGTAGAAAAAGAGGAGAAATAAATTAAATGGAAATGCCTGACTGTCTTTAAGCAAGGCATCAGATAATTCGTTTTAATAAAAATGAATAAAGTAATATTACCAAAAATTTTTTTGTAAATGAAATAGATCAAAAGACACTAACAGGACTAGTTCACCAAAACATGATATTCAGTCAAAAAAGAAACATGTAAAAGAAAACATCCGTGTAATTCATTTTATAAAACACTGTAGAATATACAACATAATATTAGATCTTAATGTCTACTATGTTTCTGCTAAAAGCATGTCATAAGTAAGAGCATATTTCCCTATAACATCATTAATTATTCATTTGTAATTATTTATCAAATACCTGAATAGTTGAATCTCATCCTAGACTTTGGAGATTCAAGGTGAACCAAATAAACACCATTTCTTTCCCTCATGGAGTTTAAAAACTAGTAGACAGGAAAGAAAAAAAAAATACCTGTAACGGGGTATTGTGGCACATGCCTGTAATCTCAGCTGCTCTGGAGGCTGAGACAGGAGGATCATGAGTTCAAAGCCAGACTCAGCAATGGTGAGGTACTTAGCAACTCAGTGAGACTCTGTCTCTTAATAAAATACAAAATAGGGCTGGGGATGTGGCTTGGTGGTTGAATGCCCCTGAGTTCAATTCCCAGTCCCCCCCACCACAAATAAAAAAATAAAGAAAAAACAGAAAAATTTCTTCAGGCTAATATTTGCCTGTGGAGGGGAAAAGAAAGGAGAGGATCTAGAGTGAGATTTAAACTTCACATGGAAATTTCATTTATCGAAGTTTATAAAATAAAATAAACAATAATATGAAACCTGAAACAACAATGTCTAGCTATTAAGTTTGTTCAAACTCATCAGTACCTACATGCTTTGAATATATTTTGTGTATTTAAAATGTTTCATAGCTTTTAAAGTATTTCATAGTTTTTAAAATGAAATATGATGTTCAAACACTTCATAATTTAATAAATACTTAAATTATCATTTTTCATAGATAGTATTGATGAGAATGTGGAGAAAGAATGCAATTTTTATGTTCTTTGTGGCTAGTCACCTACTTGGTGGAAACTATGAAATAGTACACTCTCCTTGACTAGGCAATCCTCAAGTAATTTACCTCAGAGAAATAATAGAAGCACTAATAAACTTCTGTGAATAAGGATGTTCACTTTTGCATTATACATAAGAGCAAAACCTGGAAACAGCCTAAATCAAAAACTGATTATTTAAATGAATTATGGCTCAGAAAAACAACAGCATATTATGTAGTTGTAGAATGAGATAGATCTCTAAGTACTAATGTGGAAGTGTGCCTGTGATATATTGTTGAGTGAAAAAAGTATGTGCTAGAACCATATGAATAGTATGAAGCAATTTTTAGTTTAAAGAAATCTGCCTGCTTATGTATTCATAGAAAATGTCTAGAAGGATAGACACGAAACTATTTATAGTGGCTACTTCTGAGACCTGGAATTGGAGTGGGTTTTAATATGAATTTGTTTATTCTACCTGTATAACTTTGTATGATGGCATTAGCCACCAATATTACTTAAGAAAAAAAGTATATTAGAATAAATAATTACTAAATTAATAAACTACATATGAGGGAAACTGATCACTAATCTTTAACTCTCTACTCTTTTCATTACCCATCATACTTAGCCAAACTCAACTCTAGCTAAATATAACTTTTAACTTATTCCACACCTGTACTTACACAGCCGAACACGCCTTGAGAAAAATACACCATCATGAAGGCAGATTTTATTTTAAATACATAATCACTAATGTCGAGTTTCCTCTTTAGTAGAGCCAAGCAATCAAAATATGTTTCCTTAAATCTAGGGACTGCTCCCTCTATTCCCAGAAAGTCATTTCTTCTTCTTCTCTTTAGACCTCTAATTCTATCTCTCCAGTTACACTTTTGCCTGCCTTTACTCCCTTTGTATCCTATATCACTGAGGAAAAAGAAAAAAAACAAAACAAACAAACAGAGCCATCAGGAAGAAATTTCTACCAGCTGCAACCAATCTACCTGCATCATTTCTGTTACCATGTCTGAATTTTCCTAAAATCAACTTTCCCCATATGCATTTCCTCCTATTCTTTATCATCCACAAGAACATAGCTTTAGCAATTCTCATCTGCTACATCATTATTCATTAATCCCTGTTGAATACTCCCAGTGGCATGGCACAGGTCTGTAACTCCTCTTATCTTTAAAAAAGTAAAACTAAAATACAAACTTCCTGATACCTCTTCTCACAATACTCCATTTTCCTGCTTTCCACTTACAGTAAAGCCTTTCAATGTTTAGTCCCTTGTCAAATCAACTACCAACCATGACTTCTCAGTTTTCATCTTATTGGGTCTATCTTGAGTCTTGACTTTGCTTCTGGATTATTCTGTTAGTTTCTGTCTACCTTTCTGGTATTTCTTCCCAGTTCTCTTCTTGATATCCTCTATTATCTTATGTTTCCAATTGGAGGACCTTAAATATCCCTTGCTCTCTTTATTTTAACTCACTTGCTCGGTCATTTCATTCATTCCTATTGTCTTCATGCCCATTTCCCTGCTGACACATCCCATATGCATCTTGCTAGTTTACAACTCTATAATGAGTTTCTATAAGATCCAATTACCAACTTACATTTTCATTTTGAAGTATCATAGTCATCTCACACTTGAGCCCCCACCTTCTCCAATCTTCATATTTAAATACACAGTAACTAGATCTAAAACTTGAAATTCGTGGTTAGAGTCAGTGTCAGAAAATGCTATTGTCTTTCAAAATATGCTTAGAAGCTAACTCTCTCACATTCCTGTGCAAAGGCTGATTCACTGAGGTGCTATTGCTTATCTCAATTATTGCAATGACTTTCAACTTGTCTTTCTGCTCCTGATTTTTCTCCCCTAATGTCTCATCCCAACACAGTTCAGAATGTTTCTTTTCAAATAAATCAGATCATGTTGTTCCTCTCCTCAAAAACCTCCAGTAGTTTCTATCTCACTTACAGTAGAAACCCAGATTCTTACAATGACCTAGAGGGCCCTACATGATCTGGTTTCTTTTTTATTACTTTTTTGACCTTGTCTCCTACTCCCCTTACCCTGATTCAGTTCATGCCTTGCTACTTATTGAACACACTAGACAAATTCCCTTCTGCGTGCCTCTGTGCTTTCCTTTTCTTCTGCTTGGAATACTCTTCTGATACAGATAAATAAACGCTTGTTTTCTTATGTGTTCCAGCACTTTGCTCAAATTCTATCTTGTGATCTTCAAATTCTTTCACAATTCCACTTTACACCTGATTCTCTGCCCTGAATTTCCTAATCCTTTTCTCCATTTTTCCTTCCCCAAAGAGTTACCACCATAGGACCACTAATATGTGCAAAAACAAATAAACAAAAACGAAACAGGACTTTTATTTTCCACCTATATTTAGCAGTTGAAGTATGCTTGAAAATAATACAATTTCAATTAGTATTCTTTGAATAAATGGATGAATGATCTGCTTCTACTAGACTCAAGACAAAATTTTTAAAATGAATTAAAAGGAAAATAGATTATTTAAAAAAATTAATTGAAAGAAAAAAACAAATTCACTCACTGAAATGTGCAGTAAAATATTAAGAAAAGTAGTATGAATTATCTGTGAGAATCAAGACTTTAAATCTGAAAACTTTCTTTGTTCAATCAATGATAAAAATAAATTTATAATCAGGTCTTCCTGTTTTCCTGAGACTTTTATGTATTAGGTGATTATTCAATGATGGATAAAACATAAATTTGTATAATGGCTTATAAAATAAAATATATTATTATGCTTAACACATGTGTAACCACAAATATTTATAGAAATATTGATGAAAATCTCCACCTATGCAGTGAATATTCATACCTACGTCTCTTACTATAAGTTTTGAAAATAGGCATTTTCTTTCCTTTTCTTTAGTAATCTTACCATATGGTCCTATAGAAAAACAAAATAGTAATTTAACCAAATTTTTTTTACAAAACTCTGCAAACATATAGTCTTCTATCACAAAGTCTCATTGGCAAATTATTTATGTTGTAGGTATGGAAATTTTTATTACTAATTAATTTAACTGCATTTGACTCACAATTTTCTTAACATATTTGAGAAGGAACTTTTTCCATAAAATAGATATTAATATAGTAAGAAACTAGAAGTACCTAAATCACACATGCATACAATTCAGATTTATTTGGCAAATTGAGCATTTTGAATTTAATATATAATTTCAGAAATAAAAGGATGAGAAAATTATTTTAGGTATAAATGTTATCAAATAATATTTAGGGTTTGGTGATCTTTGTAATAGTATTTTATCATAGATTCTATGATTTCAATGTCTTATATGATTTAATAAAATATGTAATGGTTTCTGAATAATTATTCTAAAAACAAGAAAGGTAAATATTTGTGAACTCATGTGTACTGAGTCAAATTCATGCTCATATATACCTGTTCACAAAGAATATGTGGATTTACTCTTTATCTTGAATATCTTAACAAGAAAGATTGATAAAAGCTAAAGTTCAGGAGCTAGTTTCCTAGATCACTTTAAATGTGTGTATGTGTGTGTATATATATGTATGTAATTAAGTATATTTGGCTGATTAACATCACAGAAATGTGGAGTTGATAACATTTTTAAATACTCAATTATATTCGTAAATTTTAACGAAAAGCTCCTAATTCTTATATACAAAAGCAGAAATGAAAAAAAAACTCAAACCATAGTTATTAAGCTAAGCATAAAAAAAAGAGCGCTATCATGTATATTCAAGTGAACACTGTGAATATTTTCCCAAAGTAGCAGCCCAGGGAGGCTATAGACCAATTGCAATTTCACTGCTCTGCTGACCATACTCAATAGTGAGGGGGATTCATTTTTGAGGATAATTTAGTAAAAGAAAACAAAAGTTTGGGGATTATAAAGTATTACAATTAGTTTTTTTTTTTTTTTTTTTTGCAACTCAAAGCCACTCTGAAGACAAGGCTTACAAAAAGGATGTTAGAAAATGGTATAAAAAGCAATGTTTTAACAGTGTTTACTCTCCCATAGGGAACAACTTACCCTCTATTTAAATATTTATGTTCTGACTACGTTTCTAAATCAAGATTTTGACGAGTTATCATACTTCTCACACACCGGTACATCATTTATTTACATTCACAGTCACTTCTCTTTCTAATGACAAAACTTTACCTTATAAACTGTCAGGGATATTAAATGACTCCATGCTACTGCTTAGAAATCAAAGAATACACCGAATACAGTATACAGCAACATTTCTCCAACGGGGGCCACTTTATACTTAATTACAGGGAATTCACAGTTTCTCTTTATCATATTTTAAAATTTTTCCATTTGATAGCATTTACATTTTTCGTTTGGACCACGAAAATGACCTCTCATACAGGCACAAACTGACAAAGAAATTCACTGCTTGGGTTGTTAATTTAAAAAAAAATCACATAGACAACACACTGAAGTATTATAATTGGCAGATAAATAAAATGATAATGGTGACAATGCAGAAAAAACTCATTCTTGCCTTGATATAACACTATCACTATATAAGTGGCTTACTTGCTGTTTTTAGTAATTTAAATCAGTATGTGACAGGTTGAACTAGAAAAAAGAAGCAAAATTTTCATGTTTCAAGCATTAAGTTTAAGAAAACTATATTATTCATCATATCAAATATATGCCAATTATGAGCAAGTAAGTTATTTTATATGAGTCTTATAAAGAAGAGCTATAAGCTTGATAAGTATGTAACTAGACTTATGCTTGCACATATGTAACATAATTAATAGAAAATTAAATGAAAATAAAAATAAACTATAAACAATGTGAGACTTCTGAGAATAACTTTTCTTCAAAATGAATGTCGACATTACTCTGGAAACCATGTCATATGTACATTTCACAACCTAGCATTAGTTGAACCATCCAGTGAGGCAATCACTACCATTGTGTCCTATGGGAACTGAAATGTGGCTAGTTGGAATGGACATGTACCAAAGTTTAAACTGCAACTAGACTTCAAGAATTTCATAAAAATGTAACATATTGATTAAATAATGTTATACTGAAGTTGTGCTAGAACAATAAGGTTTTGGGAATAATTGGTGACTAAGATGTTATTAAAATTAATCTTGCAGTTTCAGTTTACATGTTTTTATGGCTTCTGGAGAACTTAATAATATATGTCTGTGCATCTTACTGTGTTAGTCATCTTTCTATCACTGTGGCAAATTACCTGAGTTATTCAGCTTAAAAAGAAAAGAAGTTTATATTGGAAGTTTTCCATCCATTTGTTGCCCATTATTTTATTATAACAAGAATAAGTGACAGAGGAAGGCTTTATCTCATGGTAATGGGGAAGTGAAAAAGAGAGACAAGAAGGAGCCAGGATCCCAATTTAGGCTTTGAGACATGTTCTGAATGACCTAATTTCTTTCCACTTGGTACCTCCTCCTGAAGTTTCCACCACATTCCAATAATGCCACAGGCTAGTGATCAATATGTTAATATGGGTCTCTAGATGACAATCAAGATCCAGAACAGCCAGGCTCAGTGATATACACCTGTAATCCAGCAACTAGATAGCAATTTAGCAAAGCCCTAAGTAACCTAGTGAAACCATATCTCAAAGTGGAGAATAAAAAGGACTGGAGATATAACTCAGTGGTAAAACAACTCTGGGTTAAATCCCCTTACCAAGATGGACCCTAAAATAAATTAATTAAATAACATATAAAATGGGCTGGAGATATAGGTCCGTGGTTAAGTTATCCTGGTTCAATCACAGGTACCAAATAAATAAATAAAGGAATCCAAATCAGAGTAATCCAAACCAGACTATTTATATTCTATGTCTATCAAAAACCTTTTTAAAATTTATTTCGTTAGTTATTTTTTTAGAGGCCAGGGTCTCACTGAGTTGCTAAGGCTGGCTTTGAACTCACAATCCTCCTGCCTCAGCCTCTGGAGCCACTGGGATTACAGGTGTGTGCCCCTGCACCCAGCTCAAACAGCTGCTTTATAGGGTTTTCTACAGACTCTGTGTCATGTACTCACCTTAGTCTGGACACAGTAAAGTTCTAGGTTATCTTGACCACATCATGGATCTTTAGAATTCTGGGATTTTGCACGCGTTACATATTTTTTTTTTTCCTTTTTGGGTAGCTTTCTGTATTTTTCTAAAAGAATTTCTACTAATGGTACATAATTTAGCTCTAAAGGAAATACCTCTGTTGAAATTCTGAATTTTCCTGTTAGAGTCTTACTTCTGAGCTTCTCTATTCTGCATGTCTGTATCACATATTACAACATGTTTTTTGCATTTTTGTTTCTTTATGAAAGCTTGACAGCAAGAGTATTTTTAATTAGCTGTTCATTTGCAACATTTAGCCCAGTATCCAGCACACAGCAAATAGTCAGCAGACATTTGTTGAATGAATTGTGAAATAAATTAATGAACAATGAATGACTTATTACAGTTAAAAGTGTGTACTTTATGTTCATGTGTAACTTAGATGTCAACAGGATGATCTTTGCCCTTCAGATCTGTGAAAAGTGGGCTAAATACAAAGAAGTTTAAAACCCTTTCCATTGGAACTATGAATTCTCATGTCAGAATCATTTCTGAGATTCCATTTTGTATAATATATTAAACTTATAAATAGATTACCTTTCCTTTTTATGGATACTATTTATACTTCTCAATTTATCTGCCAGATGTGAAATTTAGCCCATTTCCAAAATTATCAAAACACATAAAACTACACAAAGCACTATTATTTATATGGCCTGCATTGATAAAAAGAATTTAGATTACAAAAATAAAGCAACTATAAAAAAAATGTTAGAGGTGACCACTTCAATTTTCTCAGGGACTCCAAACCTTTTGGAGTATTTTTCTTTTCCATATAAAAACTCTCATTCATCTTTTCTCTTCCTTCCTTGCTCTCTCTTTCTTTTTCTTTTCTGATATTTTTTATGTTTTTTATTTATTTTTGCTTGTTTGTTTCCCTCCTTATTATCTCTTCCCTCCAAAACTCTTTTCATCTTCATTTCACTTTTGAATATCCAGAATGTCTTCTTCAATTTTATTACATATTTATTTTTTCAGATCTTACTTTCAAACCCAGCTCCAGATGCATCCTTTTTCGATCTTTTGTTTACTTTGAATCATCATTTATTGGATACATAAACTTGTTTTTGAAATTATCTAGGCTTTGTCTTTAACAATACTTAGAACATGGAATGGCTAATACCCTTAATTCTTTGTTATTGAATTTATAATCATTAAAATATATCCAGCATTTGTGTGAACAATAGTCTAGAAAAAAATACTGTCAGTTTTAATTTCCCTTTATCCTAAAAGTAATTACTATTTCAGTTTCATGTTTCTTGGGAAAAAGATGAGTTAAGTAAGTTCTGGACTTTGTATTATACTGCAATATATTGACAGGTTTTTTTTGTTGTTTGTTTGTTTGTTTTTTATTTAACCAAATGTTAAATGTATTGCTGAATAGTAAGCAAATTCTAGTAAATTATTCAACAAAAAGATATAAAGGTTATTTTCAGAAAGTAATTAGCGTCAAAAATTCCAAAACAACATTATATAAATGTCTCAAGGCTCAACATAAAATAATCAAGAGTTTAAACAAACAAATATTTTGATTATGTTCATTTAATATTAACTCTATATTTAGAACAGATAAATTAAACAAATTTATTCAGAGGAAACCAAACATTTGCTATTCTATTACAAAGTAATCATTTAAAAAAATAGAATTCTAAACAATAATTTGCTTCCCCACTTCGAACTTTCTGTTAAGTATCAGCATTCACTCAATTATGTTTTAAAATCATATTTCACTAACACTGTGCAGTAGAAACATTAGTCTGAACTAAGTCAAGAACAGTCACCAAGGCATTTTAGAGAAAAAAAAAGTATTTGAGATATATTTAGAAGGCAGAGTTAATAAGGCATTAGAATGAATGGGTGTGTAACATATCTGAGGTGCATACAAATAAAAGACATTTACAGACATGGATAGCAGGAAACTAGATATGCTTTCAGGTGATCCCAATTTTGTATGAAAATTAGAAAGTGAAGTCTTATGATTTGCCTCTGCATGATGATGGCTTAGCTAGCTTATGCTGCTAGAGCAACATGCCCTATACTAGTTGACTTGATGGATTCCTGTCTCACTGTTCCAGAGGCTGAAGTCCATAATCAAAGTGTTAACTGATTTACTTCCTGGTCATGACTCTTCCTGGTTTGACTCTGGCCATCTTCTTGCCATGTCCTCACACAAAATAGGTAGAATAGACAGAGAAAGCAGAGAGAGAGAGAGAGAGAGAGAGAGAGAGAGAGAGAGAGAGAGAGAGAGAGAGAGAGAGAGAAATGAACAGAGAGAGCGAGAGAGAGAGAGAGAGAGAGAGAGAGAGAGAGAGAGAGAGAGAGAGAGAGAGAATACAGGCTTATGTTTCTCCATCTTCCTAGGAGGGCACTAATTCTGTAATGAGGAGACTACCATTATAATAGCCACTAAAACAGCTTCTCCCAGAAGCTCCACCTCTAATATCATCACAGTGGGTGTTAGGACTTCAACATAAGAACTGGAAGAGGAGGAAATTACATTAGTCCAATGGAAGTTCAACATTTAGAATAGCAATTGTTATCAAGGCACAATGGTACAGGTCTGCAATTTTAGAGATTCAATAGGCTGAGGCAGGAGGATAGGAAGTCTGAGGCCAGCCTCAACAATTTAGCAAAACCCTGTCTCAAAATTAAAATAACAACAACATAAAGGACTAGTGATGTATCTCAGAGGTAAAGTGCCCCTGGGTTTAATCCTCAGTAACAAACAAAAACATACAGAATTACAGTTGTTAGGCATGTGGGAGAAAGATCAGCTCAAGATTCCTGGAAGGATTAGATAGTGTTTAGTGTCCCCATGGAATTGAAGAACATCATTTTTCTGTGGTAGCAATATGCATATTCTTGTGATTTTCTCCAGCAATGTTTTTTTTTAGCATTTTTTTTATTATTAGTTGTTCAAAACATTACAAAGCTCTTGACATATCATATTTCATACCTCCAGCAATGTTCATGAGATAAAGATCCTCATCTCTGGGTGGGGGGGGATTTTTAGAATAGGTATGACAAAGGATGAAAAAGTAAGTTATAAGTGAAATCTGTATTGATTTGATAGATCTAAGAAAGAATGTTTCTGTGAAAAGAAGAAGTGCATGGTAAGTTTTTATATCTGAATTTATCTACTTATTCTGGCTGAAAATATAAGTTTTCTGGATCAGAACAAAGATACATTATTCACTAGCTTGGCAACCTTAACAAGGATGCTCCAGCTTTAGTTCCCTGTGAAAACAAAACAGAGGTCAGAGGGTATGTTCATGGCTTAGACCCCAGTAGAAACTCTCTGAAATTACAAATCATGGGACTTCTGAAGCACAGAGAGCCCCTTTACCCACCCTATCCTGGGGAGAACAAGAAGACAGGACTTTGTTCTGGAATGCAAAGTCATCCTCTCTCAAGTGAAAGGAGGTGGAAGTCCCTGCTTCTGCTTTCTTTTGAAATGTTAAAAAAAAAAAAAAAGAAAGAAAAAAAATGGTTTCAGGAAAGTTGTCTCTAGGTCTTTCTGGAATTTCCTATCTTTAAATTTCAAGATTTGTTACCATTTCAAAGATTCTTTAACCAAGGGGTCTTTCATCTTTCTTCCCAAATCCCTGATGGTGTAGAAAAGAACTGTCAGTATTAGAAACTTAATAATCCTGTCTATATTTATCACGAAGGGAAGGGTTTCAGAGAAGTGAGGTTTCTTGCAGTTACTAAACTGTATCAGTACTATTTTGGGCAAATCAGGTTCTGATAGAAATGTCCATCTTTTGAGTACATTTCTTTTCATGAATATTCTTAACCTCTATTTTAACCCAACTTCTGAACAGGCAGCTGCACACTTGCTCAATCCATTCAAAATGTTAACCACATGAACAGTGATCATATTTCAGTTATTAGTGAAATAGCAAACAATCCAAAATATCCATTGGCATGCCAGGAAACAATCAATACCTTTTCTCAAAAGTCTTTTGGAAAACTAAAATATTTATAGTTTGTGTTCTGGTGAAACAACAAAAAAAAGTCTTTTTGTGTTTTCTTGAGAAAAAAAAAAGATACCAAGATAAATTCATTTAGAAAAAAATAAAAATTGTTTTTCTCCATGTGGGATTTTAAATTGGGGTTACTAGAATTTGGTATAGATTTTGTTCTATGCCTGTGTATATTTAGTTATCATTGCATTTAGGACTTTCTTAGTTACGTCAACCAAATATTAAGATGTCCTCAATCTTTTTTTAAAAAAACAGGGCATATGAAATTAGAAGGAAATAAAAGTTTGGCAAATGCTTTGAACTTCTTTCAGGGTCATTTCAGTTCAAACTTTGGGCAACGATTCAGGCCAGTTCTTATTTTATCCAAACTGGTGCATCCCTAATCATAATGCTAGCAACCAGCTGTGTTGATTCACTTGCATTTAGTGCATGTGTTATTGTGCTGCAGAGGAAAAGAACTTGATTTCATTTTGTGCTCAGACAAAGGTATTTTTTTATCACAGACAACAGAGGACCATCTTTGATTTTTGCCACATTCCAATCGACAGTTTTGAATGACTGCACAATGTATACATTTTAAGCTAGTCTACAACTGATTTAAAATAAGGATTTTACCTTACTTGGATATAAAAGTTTATTAAATCTAAGATTAATAATATAATAATTTATCATACCAAATTAATACCTCTGGATTAAGTCACTAATTAGTAGAATATGCTGAAATGTGCCCCAAACCATATTGGATGTTGACATAAAGTCATTCATTCTGATATTTTTATTTGTGGGCATTCAAGAAAAGGTTATGAAATTTGGGGATTGACAATGCCATATATATATATATATATATATATATATATATAATATAAATACATAGACATAGGCTGGGTTGGGTTTGTAGTTTGGTGTTAGAACGCTTGCCTAGCATGTGTGAGGCACTGGGAGCAATTCTCAGCACAGCATATAAACAAATAAATAAAATAAAGTTCCATCAACAACTAAAAATTTTTTTAAAAAAATACATAGACACATATGCACATACACATACACATAAATTCAGCATGATTTAAGTATTGATTTTTCTTTCACATTTTTATGAAGAGAAGACACTTTCAAATTCACTTTAAAAATAAGTTCAACTAGCCAGGTCAGGTAACACACACATACTTGTAATCCCAGCAATTTGGGAGACTGAGGCAAGAGAATCACAACTTCAAAGCTAGACTCAGCAAACTAGCAAGCCCTTCTTGTAAAATAAAAACAAAACATAGAAAGGACTGACAGTGTAGCTCAGTGGAAGATTCAATTACCAGAGCCATAAGTAAATAAATAAAAAAAACAAACTCAGCTGGCGTTGAGTCATTTTTCAATAAGATATAAAGTCTAGTGAGACTAATAACTACAATAATCTCTGGTTATTTTACTTTAGCATATTATTTTGAGCTGAAAAATTTTAATCAGACTGGCCATGGACAAATTACCTGTTCAGATAGGTGCTTCATATAAGTAACCTACCTGATACCAGCTCCAATGAAATGCAATAAAATTATATCATACTCTTCAGGTACACAAGACTAAAATTTAGTTAAACTATTTCTAAAAATAAATGTAACTTTTGTAGATAGTTCTTATACTATGATCTAAATGACCTGGAAAACTCATTAAGTTGGAATATATAATTTGTAGCATCTCAAAAGTTCTTTATATTGTATTTGCAACAGAAAGTTGTTTTAATTATCTTGGCTTGTAGGATTCTAGGATATATTATTTTTCAGTGTTCCTCTAATATTTTGTTATATGAATGTATTTCTGCAACATTAGAGAACCTACATTATATTTCCATTTTATTCTGTTTTTATGATAACAAAATCAAGCATGTCTGTTTGGTAAGCAAATGATACATGTTGTAAAATATATAGTGCAACATCTTAATATCAATTTGACTTTCTTTATGTGATGTGATTAGGACTCACAAACTTAGAGCAAAAAATAATGAAAGGAATGCAGTCTTTCCTATCACTGTACAGTCTCAACCTAAACTCTCTCATTTCAAATTATTCACCTATTAAATAAACCAATGCTAAGAAAGCAGTTTTTTCAGTGCACATATACGTATTTCCAATTTTTCTCTTTCGTTGTTTTTCAATAAATCTGTCCTTGGCTTTGGTGGTCAGTGAAGGGCAATTCCAGTAGGTGGAGTAATAGTAAAGCAAATACTCTGTGTGAGTCTAACTTTGTGCTTCTATTGTCATCTTGGGCAAAAATTAGCATAAATCAGATGAGGTTAATTTAGAATAGAAGTAAAAAACATAATTATAGATAAATGTACTGCTTTACAGAGTAAATGTATTGCTATAGAACAAAAACATGTTCTCTTTAGTCTTCAATTTTCTCTATATTTTTTCATTACACTTTCAAAAGTTTCCCAGAGATCTTGTATTTAATACAAAAGTCTGAGCGAGCAACTTATAATCAGCAGCACCAAATTTGACAGACAGCTCCTGAGTAATGTGTTGGGGGAAATCAGAGAGGACAGGCTAGGGCAAATCCAACTTTGGCTTTCAGGTCATTTGAGATTTGAGAGAGAGGATTCTCTAATAAGGTCATGGCCTTGCCAGCCTACACTTGTTTAGCCTGGTCAGAACCATCACTGTCCTGTGAAGAAGCATGACAGAGAGATTTTTGCCAAGTAGAGAGAGATAGAGAGTGAGTGAGAGGAATCATAGAGATAGATGCTCTAACTCTATTTCTCCTGGGAATCATATTTAACTTGCACCAGTACTTTATTTAGCAAATATGTACATTATCAAGAGAGATGGTAATTTATTACGTGCCTATCTCCAAAACTGAAGAAAAATAAATGGTAGTCCTTTATTATCATATTTTCTAATTCAGAACCTGTATCTTTCTCAACCTTCAAAATTTGGTCACAAAAAAGTAAAAAGTATTCCACTTCAACAAGTAAATTGTACCCAGATCCTGAAGGAAGGTCCTTGGGATTGCTCCCAGAATGGACAATAACTTACAGTTCTCTTCCTATGAGCTTTCTCTCTGCATTGCTGTAGAATAATATTAACAGAGAGATTACTATTCATAGAGAGAACAAAAGTAAAAAACATAATTATAGATAAATTATGAATAATGTACCAGAATATTCTAGTCTAGAATCCTGGAGTTCTCTAAGCTTGTTTTTATGATTTCCCCTTAAACTGTCAAGTTGAATATATGAATCAATGCCTAGAAATATAGATTGAATATATTTTTGCAATGATATAGAGCAATATATAGCACCTTTAATCCTTTTATTATTTACAGGTACTACATACAAAGAATCAATTAAAAACAACAGGACTAATACATTTTTTCCTTAGTCTAAATCTTGCATCTTTGTGTTATCTACACTACTCCATCAACTGTATGAATAAACATAAATGCTATTTTATCAAGTATGCATGCATGAAAAACTATTAACATAAACTATGAATTCCAAATTCTATAGTTCTTACTTTCTATCAAATATTTCCTATTAAGACATTTTAACAACATTTATAATTATGTAGCACTATAGAAAAGAACAAAGGGCTACTTAATACTTAAATAGCAATACTAAACTTATTCAAAATAAAACATAAATATTTAAATTCATCCTCTCACTTTATTATTTTTTATTCACTCTATGTAGCCTCAGTAATTTAGGAAAAATCTATATACAGTATGTGATTTGTACATTATTACATTTTGTCTGAATTAGTTCAGCAAGAATCATTAGATAATTGAGCTTAAGATTCCAAAATTTCAAATGCACCTCATAATGGGCACTTTAATTAGCATAATTAAAAAGCACAGAAGTTAACAAAAAAATGTTTTACAATCTAAACAAAAGTGAATCTTTAATCAAGACTACTCTTGATTCTTTTTATAAATGTTAAACATAGAGGAAAATCAGTGCTTCCATGTAAATATTTTCTACCTCATAATCAACTCAATTTTTTGCTAATTTCTCTTGTCTGTGTAACTTCATATCCTTCACAAATACATAACTATTTCTTAACAGAAGAGCTCTAGAATCCCCGAGGACACATTGACATTTTTCCCTCATTTTCAAAGGATAAAGAATTTAAAAAATGTATTAGTCCTGTTACTACCAGAAGGATAAAATGTACCATATCAGGGAATAGTCAATTAAGTTAAATAAATTTTATTGGAATACATTGTATGGTGGAAAGACTCCTGTTTTCTGATTTCATATTGAGATATCTGTCATAGAAAAGTCCTCCTTGCCACTCTCCCTTACTCTTATTTCTGTCTTGACTAGTTATCTAACTGGCAGGTCATGAGAGACAATGATTCACTGGCTTACATTTCTTGACTTTATAGACATTAAGCATTGATAGCTTTCAAATATAGGGCATTTGCTTAATTATGTTCAGACCTCACCACTAAGAGGCAGTATTCTTGAAAATTCAAGGTGTTTTGTCAACATTCTTGGATGGATGGGTGATTCTAAGGCATTACCCAGTATAGGGAAAACAGATGGTGTAGAAAAATGAGAAATAGCTGACCTATTTTAGACAGAAATTGAAAGTGACTTTCTATATGTTTTCCTCAATCACAATTTTTCTATCCACCTGACTCTATCTTGGGTTTCCTATTTCAATTTGTTTCTAATTTAAGAAGGAAAGAAAGAACTAATGTATTGACACTCAATCTACCATGTATGTAAGCCATTCTGACAACCTCTCCAATATATATAATTATATATTAAATATGGTACTAACATTGAAATACCTTTCAACTAACCCCAAAAGAGAACATCATATCTGATAAATTTTAGATATTACATGACTGTATGTTATTAATAGTGTTTTTCTAAAATTATTTTTAATCAGGAGGTAGTCACTATATAATAGTACAATCTACTTATGATATGTGACAATTTATTCCTTGATGAAAATATATTAGAGATGATTGACCTACTTATAAAAATTGCTTCTGATTGTGTTGAATATATCATACTGACTTACCAAAACTATCAAAATACTGGGACTCTGTAGAAAGCCACTGTAACAACAGCAAGTTGGTTCTTTCCGAATAAGTTTTAGTTACTGGATCATGAAATGAGTCTTCTGATGATATATCAAGTAGATAAAGTAGATATCGTAAAAACAGAAGAGCTCATTTTGTCAATATATATGGTCTTGAAATTTTCTGTACAAGTGGTTTCAATCTACTAAAATGCCTCAAAATAGCATTGATAAGATCATATTAGTTAAGGTTATATAGTTTTGGTAAGTCAGTATGATACTTTCAACACAATCAGAAGCAATTTTTATAAGTAGGTCAATCATCTATAATATATTTTAGTTCAAACTGATATGAAATATTGTATAATCTCTATTGGAGAAAAACATGTAGTTATAATTAATCTTATAATCACCATTTAAACAACAGTACTCTTCAATTAAAATGGGGAAAACAATTTAGTTATATGGGGCTATAAATATATCAAGGCACAAAAAAGGGAATGAGCTCAATAATAAGGAAGGAACAAACTTTAAATCTACATGCAGATGATTTTTCAAGGACAGAAAGCCGATTTTCACCTTAAAAATGTAAAAGATTAATGTGTTTGTGGATAGGAATGAATTTTTAGAGACTCACCTCCTAATCTCTGTGACATAAGACACACACTTGTACAGTTTTAAAGGCATAACATGATTTAACGTAGAATATTGTATTTGGCACATTGTGACTTGAAAATGATGTTTCCAGTTGCAATATGATATTAGCACAAAGAAAGTACATTCCGGAGAAGGAAAAAAATCATTATGTTGTGAGTTCGATCTTATCTAGATGGCAAAAGAGGTTATGTCAGTCATGAAGGACAATTCCAAAATATTGCAGCTGAGCAAAATTCCATTATAAATCTTCTCAATGTAACATCTCAATATACATAGAATCAATTTTACAAAGTCATCAAATCGTGACCTCATTTTGATAGTGACATACAAAGTAACCGTGGACTTGGTTTCTTCACCAACTAGTTCTGCAATCGTGGACTGATGTTCCCGTTTTTAGTAGTATTCCCACTATCTGTGAAATATGAGCACTGGAATAGGCAATCTCTAATATCCTCTTAAGGGTGAACATTATTTGTTTTCCTACAAACACAGAAAGAATATAGCAAGAATGCTATTTTTGCTTCTCAGTGTTAGTACTTTTCAATATGATTGTTTTATTTCAAATGAAGAATTAAAAATTGCAGATTCAGTTAAGGTAGTGTTTTAGTCAGCTTTTTTTTTTTAAATCATTGTGACTAAAATACTTAACAAGAAATTTTAGAGAAAGAAATATTTATTCTGGGGCTCAGGGTTTCAGAGATCTCAGTCCATTGCTTTGTCCCTGAAATGAAGCAGATAATGAAGAGTGTGGAGGAGGAAAATGGCTCAGGACATTACCACCAGGAAGCAAAGACAGACTATGCAGTCCACAGACAAAATACAAATCCCACAGGTCCATACCCAATGAGTATCTCCTCCAGCCCCACTCTACCTGCCTACAGACCCCATCCAGTTAATCCAATCAAGTGAATTAATATGCTGATTAGGTTAAGGCTCTCATAACCCAATCATTTACCTCTGAACTTTCTTGCACTGTATCATGCATGAGCTTTGGGGACATACCTCATATATAAGCTATAACAGGTAGGTTCATTGATTGCCTAGAAATGTGAGTGAATTCCCCACCTCAGGGAAGACTCACTTATTCATTTATTTATTATAAAGAAAATGCATCTTGATGTTTGGAAACTTTCAAATGCAAATTTGTGTGACTAGTTCTCACCACACACATATTACATACTGAAGGTGTAGATAAAAAGCTTTTAGAATTACAATTAGTCATAATGCAACCATAAATAGTTTCATACTATCATACATTTTAAATTGCAAAAGTAATTTATATACTCAAGAAATAATCTAATGCAGAATTTTTCAAAGTTGGCACTATTCATATTAGGACAGGATAATCATTTTGTTGAGATAGCTGTCTTGACTATTGTAGGATAGTTAACCATATTCTTGGCCTCTAGATCCTAATACTGTCCCCTTCCCCAAAATCTCACAACCAAAAGTGTCTCCTAGGAGAAGAGAACCCACTGCAATGCTGGCTCTGTATGTTCTCCAACAGAAAAAGAAAAATTCTCTAAAATTATCATCTTAATGCTCAGAAAAAAATGCTTAATTGTTTTAAAACTTGTTTTCATAATTATCATGGATTTCTTGAATATAAAAGTTAACAAACAAAGATACCTTCAGTCTAGTCTTTTCTAAACTTCAAGAAAAAAATATAGTGAAGTTCTATGAAGCATAAATAAGACTTCCACAGAGGAAACTGAGTTCTGCAAATGTGCTTCTCTTAACACAATATCTCCTCATTACTGGACAAACATCCTTATGTCCCTGTGTGCCATTCGACAGAGAGCAGCTCATTGAATTCACTGCCCTTCTCCATGACCTCTGTACTCTCAAAACATTTTATTAAACTAGCAAAAACAAACATTGCTCTCAATATCACTGGTTTCAAACCAACAGATTTGTTGGTTTCTAATGAAAATGATTTATCCATCAAGTTTGGTTTTGTTTTAGCTTCCTTGTGGATCCGTAACACTTGTTATTATTCATTTGCATATATTGAGGCCTATTTAATATGTTTAATATCTTAAAAGTGAACATGATTAAAGCTACTATGTATCTGTGCTCTGGGAAACTCTATGGAGGCAAAACCATGACTGGCATTAAACCTAGAGAGAATTATGCGTGTCCACAGAGGGAATGTTATTCACTCAGAGCATGACCACATGGCGACTTCAATCAGGTTTAGTTTTCAAGTGTTAAATGGAATGAGTGACTCCAAAGGTTTTTGAACCCTCTCCAAAATTGGAGTAGTATAGTTTCTGTTGTTAAGTCCAAGTTCTGGTTAAATTAGGAGAATCTTTAATGTGAAGAAAGTAGTTCTAATTCCAAAAAGAAAATGAATTCCGGGAAATTGGGTGTAATTTATTTACATGCTAGTTAGTGAACAAATCCAAAGAAAACCTTGGAGTTTTTTTCTTCTAACCACAAAAATACAAACAGTGTTTGAAACCTTAGTCAGTCACAGTTATATGAAAGAGGACATATAAAGCATTTTATTTTCTTTGACATCAAGGATCCATTTTCCATTATTACTTGTCCATTGAAAAGCTTTTCAAATAATTCACTCTGCTACCAAATACATAATATTTATAAAACTAGCTGTATTTTTTCTTATAAGAGAGTTGATCTAAATATAAAAAATTATAGAAGACAATAAGCTTATAAAAAGTGAATGAAATGTTCCTCTGTAGAATAAACTTTTATTCTTCTCACTAATAAATAACACAGTGAGTTGAAATCAGAGTTGGCAATCTATCTTAGCTATGATTTACATTAAAAAATTCCAAACTTATTTCACAGCCACTCAGATACACATTTAACAAATTACCTTAAAAGTAAGATAAAATGGATAGGTTTTAAAAAATTTTAACCTAAAGTATCTATTTTGAAGACTACTTCTGCATTCACATAAATTAAGGTCCTCAAAGCACAGTTTAATCAAATATTCAGGATAGTTGGCTAACATAGATATATAGTACAGTGAATTCAAGTACTAATGTTTGACTTGTATGGGATGTCAAAACTTTTAATAGCAGTATTACAAAGGGCTACTAGATCAGAAGTCAATCTGCCTACATTTGTCTTGTGACATTTATTTTCTAGCTCTTGATAATAAGCAATTTAAACTCTCAATTTATCTAGCTTCCTTGGTCCCTGTCTTTCTATAATCCATAAGTGTGTCATGTGAATTAAATTAAACATTGCACATACCAAATTTTAAACCATTTCCCATGGTAAGCACTCAGTAACCACTAGTATTTCTCACTATATAGATCCTACTCTTGCTTCAAATTAAGAAACTGTTAACTCATTTTCAAATGTGGATAATAAAATAATGATTTATGCTAGGTGAGGAAAAAAATCATACAAATCATCGTGAACTTTATCATAAAACATTTCTTTCTTTGTGTATTCCAACACAACTTTGATATGTAATTAATATTTCCGGCTATAAAGATTAAAATACACTAAAAAATTAAAACAATTATTCGAATTTGGTTTTTATGTTTAGTTATGTGTAAAACATGAACTTAAAGCATTCTTATAAGACCACTTTGCAAACAGGTGTAACACAATATGCCACCCCAAAGTAGGCCATTGTGGCATGAAGACTAATTTGTCCTGAAGACAATTTGAAAGTAGCAGTCACAGATTTCCCTCTCACCTCTCTACCAGGAAGGACAAAGGCAGATCAGCAAAGGAAATGTTAGATCCTTTTCCTCTGGGAGTCAGTGCCCCAGCAATCTACAGAATGATCTTTACTCACTAACCTTTATCTGCCATTAGTTTTTCAATTGCCTTCCAACAATCTGCCACTCCTAAAGGCTCAATATCCTTTTCCTTTGCCTTGTCACTTTTCTAAAATGGAATTGTCCCTTGTCCAAGATGCTGTATAAGCAGAAGTTCTGAGACGTGTTTGAGAATTACTCATGTTCTGGGCATCTCCCATGTACACGGGATATAAATGTTGATAAATTCTTGTTTGTTAAGAACTCAGAAGGGTAGGGGGGAAATTATTTTCTCTCCTCTATGAATATATAGGTATGAATCTTTCTACCCAACTTCCAAGTATAATATACACTAAAAATTCTTGACATCTCTTACTTTGTGTTTAGCTTGCCGGAAATACTGCATATATTTGTAATTGAGTCCTCATATTGATTTTGTTATTTAGTTATTTTCTACCCTAATTTATCATATAAAGCATCAGAATGCACAGGTTCTAGGAGGAGAATTATGATTCCAAATCAAATCCATGTTATTCCTAATATTACTGCTGCTTTAGTGTTAGCTCTAAGTTTCTCAGAATCCTTTTACTTGAGCACAAGTTGTTTTATTTAGTTTTGTTCAGTTTTTAAGCCGTGTATTGGGAAAAAAAAAAAGACAGAGAAAGATGAATCCTGTGTTCAAAAAATATTCCCAATTTTTCTGCCATATAGAGAAGCAAAGTAAAATTAGCCCGGAGCAACTTATTGAACTTTTTTTTCTATTTTAAACTAATTTTTCCTATTTCTCCATCTCTAAAATATTCCTGTCTCAAATAAAGATGTAGGGGGAATTAAATCTTTGATAGTAGCTGAGACTCAAGCCAGGACTATGCTAGAAATGCTATCATTATTGACATGTTACAAGAAGAAACTATTTAGGGAGGGAGGAGGATTCAGATTTAAAAATGTGAGGAAATTTGCCCAAAGGTATTGGAAGTTGAGTTGAGATTTGAAACTACTTTTATCTAAACTTAAAACATATACTTTAGAAATGAAAAATTATTTCTTTTATTAAAATAATTCAAATATTTTATTTAAGAACAAAAATTTTGGACTGGTCCAAATTCACTAACTTAAACCTATTCATAGACATTGATTTTATTTTTATGTGTCTTAGATGGTGAGGATGGCATAGTTTTTTTTTCCAAGCCCTGTATATATGGATTCTTATTTTAAAACAAAAATGACCAATAAAAATATTTATATTTATTCTCTATAATTCACAGCCTCATCTCTCTACTAAGAAGCAATGAAACAGAGGTACATTGACTTCTGAGTTAACTCCAATATCCTGAATGAAAATTAATATGTACTAAATATATTAAACAAGTTGCACAGCTACTTTATAGCATTGAATTCAACTTCAAAATACTAACAGGAGTAGTAAATACCTTTGACTGCAATAGTTTACAATTTTTAATGATAAAAAGTGGATTTTATATATATTACTTTTCTTAGTTCAATCCTTAAAAAATGTTTCAAAAGATTAAAAAATGTGTTACTTCTAAGGAAGATAAGCTAAAATATTATCGATGAAACAAATTCACAGTAAGAACAGCTTATAGTAGGAGGCTGAGGATTAAAATTGCTCTCATTATAAAGGATTGTCAGTAGGAAGTTAGGTTATTTTGGAGCTCAGTACAATAGAGATGTAGCCTGATATGAACCTATAAACAGGAGCAAAAATGACTATAGAGAAGGGTTAACTTTGTGGTAATTTGCAAATCACAAGATAAAATTCCAAGAAAAGGCTCAATTCTTTTAAACTATTTCTTGCTTCAAAAAGATCTGAATATTTAAAAGTTTAAAAATATAAGATTGCATTATACATGAACTTTTAACTATATTCCCTATTACAATTTTATACTTAATCATTGTCTTATAATATAGTCATAGGATGAAACTTTTGTTTCCCTTTGCTTGTCTTAGTTTAAGGTGATTTTTTATTCTGTTCCACTTTCTTCTTTAGCAGGTGTCAAAAAACTGAGAGAGTAGACATAGATTGATAGACTACTTTATTAGCCTAACACATGTTTGTTACATAAATGAATCAATGTACAAATTGATTTTAGACCTTTAGGACAATGATTTTAAAAGGAAGTCTTGTTATTTTCAAGTTAAAATTTGAGTACAGATACGTGAAAAATTTAATTTTATTATTTAAAAAATTTATTCTTATAACATCAATTGTAATTTTCCAAAGGCTATTTTAAAAATAGAAATAAAATAAAGTTATCATTAATAAGCTAGTAATAATGTACCACAATGGGTATGCTCATGGGATGAGGAGTCTTCTTAATGTTTTCTTTGTAATCTGTGTTATTTGCAAAATAATTTTATTCTTTTGCATTTATAATTTTTAAAAAATTTCATGTAGATTTTTATTTTACCAAGAATCAATGGAATTCTCTTTTTTTGAAAACGTAGATTACACATTATTTTTAGCATTGTTGATGTGTGATTTACAAATGAATTATTATAATTATTTAAGGTAGTTAACATGTTGTTTTGGTATAAGCATATCTTGTGTAATTATTATACAAAAATATACAAAATTATTATTAAGATAGATAAAAGGATATATATTCATAAGAGATAATGTGTATGGAAATCCGTAATGTGTATGGATACACACACACATTATATTTATTACTTGTATAATTATATATATATAATTATGTATACATATATAATCCAAGGATATATGTATGTGTGTATATATGTATACACACACACACACACACATATACATGTATATCTCTGAATCCAAAGGCTGAAAAATATTCATCCTCAAAGACACAGAATATGCCAACAAAATTTGGTGAAGTACTAGACTGTGGAATTTCTTTTTGTTCTATTTGTTTTATTTTTTAAATATATGACAGTGGAATGCATCACAATTCTTATTACACATATAGAAAAATTTTTCATACCTCTGTATATAAATTATGTTCACATCAATTCATGTCTTCGTACATGTACTTTGGATAATGATGTCTATCACATTCCAATATCTTTGCTAATCCCCTGCCCCATTCCTTTCTCTCTGACCCCTCTTCCCTATCTAGAATTTATCTATTCCTTCCATATTCTCCCTCCCTACCCTCCTATGAGTTAGCCTCCTTATATCAGAGAAAACATTCAACATTTGTTTTGGGGGTATTGGCTAACCTCACTTAGCATTATCTTCTCCAGTGTCATCCATTTATCTGCAAATGCCATGATTTTATTCTTTTTTATTGCTGAGTAAAATTCCATTGTGTATATATAACACATTTTTTAATCCATTCATCCACTGAAGGGCATCTAGTTTGGTTCCACAGTTTAGCTATTGCGAATTGTGCTGCTATAAACATTGATATAGTTGTGTCTCTGTAGTATGCTGTTTTTAAGTCCTTTGGGTATAGTCTGAGGAGAGGGATAGCTGGGTCAAATGGTGGTTCCATTCACATATTTCCAAGGAATCTCCATACTGCTTTCCATATTGGCTGCACCAATTGGTAGTCCTACCAGCAATGTTTGGGTGTGCCTTTTTCCCCACATCCTCACCAACACTTATTGTTGTTTGTCTTTATAATAGCTGCCATTCTGACTGGAGTGAGATGGCATCTTAAAGTAGTTTTGATTCACATTTCTCTAATTGCTAGAGATGATGAACATTTTTTCATATATTTGTTGATTGATTGAATATCCTCTTCTGAGAAGTGTCTGTTCATGTCCTTGGCCCACTTATTGATTGGGTTATTTGTTTTTTGGTGTTTAGCAGTTTGAGTTTTTTATATACCTTAGAGATTAGTGCTTTATCTTATGTGTGGGTTAAAAATTTACTCCCAAGATGTAGGCTCTCTATTCACCTCACAGATTGTTTCTTTTGCTGAGAAGAAACTTTTTAGTTGAGTCGATCCCATTTATTGATTCTTAGTTTTAATTCTTAGACTGTGGAATTTCTTATAAAATTAACTACCTCATGTCTATATCAATTAAATCATAGACAAAATCCAAATAAATTATATAATAATAAAATTTTTAAATAATATAAATTCATGGCCTTAGAAATTTTTTTCTAGATATCTAACAGAAAAAAATCATAGGAATAAAAATTCTAATGGATAGATAGGTGTATATGTATGTATCTGGTTCTCTGAGTGTATAAAACCATGATAAGTGTTGTGCTTGCAGTTTTTCTACTATTTAGAAAGAACAGACAAATATTAGAAACTTGGTTACCAGAACTCAATTAGAAATTATGTTCAGAAACTCCTGAAACAGATTAAATCATTTTTTAATATTCTGAAATTAAATTTCAAGATATAAATATTTTCTGAGTAGTTTGTGACCTTATTGAGATAATTTAAATATTATATAAATCCTTCTAAACAATTAGAAAGAGGAAATAGTATCCAGTTCATTCTCTGAGGTTGATAAAGAAGTCAGTGCAACCACTTTATCAACTCCAGAGAAGGCTGTAATGAGAAAGGGAACCTATAAGCTAACTCTCCTATAAATAGAGATATAAAAATTCTAAGCAAATGAAAACTATGAAATCTCTAATAGACAAGATAGAAGAATCGGTACATCCTCTGAGATTAAAATGTTAAAGGCTTGGTCTCTAAGGTGGCACTATTGAGAGGGGGTGAAATCTTTGAAAAGTAGGGTATTGTGGGAGGTCTTTAGGTCATTGGGAAGTATGACTTCAAAGGTTAATGTGACAATCAAGTAACTTTCTGTTTTTGCTCCCTGGATCATGACATAAGCAGTTTTACCTTACCTGTACTCCTGCCATGACATATTTCCAGTCACCGGCCCTAAAACAATTGGGTCAATCAATCATGTGTTAATTAATTCATAGAGAAAAGATTTATTTTTTGCTAACAGTTCTGTTATTGTAACAGAAATCCGAACTAGCACTGAAAATTGATGCTTTCGAATGGTACTTAGTACTTATTGTCATAAGTACTGACAATAACTTATAATGAGGAAAAGCTTTTGGAATTGACTTATGGGAGGAGAATGAAATAATTAGAAGGATTATACTACATAAAGCCTAGAATGCTGTAATTGAACCGCAATAGGCAATTCTGGTAAGGGCTCAGAAGTCCACAACTTTGACAGAAATATGGCAAATAAAGGTCATGTTCACAAGTGATGTGTGTTTGACAAGTAAATATTGTAATTATTTACAGTAAAAATAAGTGATCTATTGGAAATTGGAATAAAGGAATCTTTGTGATACTAGACTATTTTTTTCTATGTTCTGAAGTTTTGTGAGAGATGATACAAACTTAAATGTGATGGAACTAATTTTTCCTGTGGCATAGATTTCAAGCCATCACCAATATTCAGGCTACAGCATAGGTTTTATTGTTTGCTTTTAACCAATTTTATTATGAGAATCAGGAGTAAAAAGTAGAGCACAAAAAATTTCTAAAAATTGCAGCTTAATTAGAAAAAAAAGTGTGTGCAATGTGTCGCCAAGGAAGGTATAGTTACTAACAGCAATAAAAAGAAAACAAGTTCCTCACAACAGGACAAACGAAAGGATGCCTAGAGGACATCTCAGGAATTTGCAAAGCTACAGCCATGCAAAAGCTGGAAATCTAGAAATGCAGATTAGTTTCAAAGACTTTGCAGGGCAAAAGCAGTTCAGGAAAAAGTTCTAGGGTGTCCTGCTCACCTAGGAATACCCAGAAAATTATTTTTCTAAGGTTCATTACTTGCATTCAGATGGCAAGGCTCTCAGAGGTTGCTACAGGCCAAGAAATAGCTTGCACCAGTAATAACACCTTGGGCTTCACACATGAGGCTGGTTTTGTAGGCCTGCAGAATGCAAGAGGTATGAGCTCATGAGACCTTCCACTAAAATTTCAAAGGGAAGCCTGGTAGGCCATGCAATATGTTTCAGGTATAGAGTTCTACCCAGCAGCCTTTGACAGAGCAATGCACGAATAAATGTGTAGGCAAAGCCAAAGCTGCATACAGACTCCAGGAATGTGGTATCACAAATCATGTGTGACACCTGACAAGGAAAACTTGCAACAGCTGCCCAATAGTGGCCATGTGGACTAAAATCAACAAAGTTGTGGGGCTAGGTTTGCTCACATCTAGAAAGAGTACCTCACACCAGTGTGTTCCATATATCAGGCATGGAATTTTAATGTGTTCCCTGTTGAGTTTTGGTCATGACTTTTGCTGATCTCTCCTTTCTGTTGCCTAATTCTGCCCTTCTGGAATAGAATTTTTTACCCTGTACTCATCTAAACATGGTATACTGGAAATATGTAAACAGATTTTTTTAAAGTTTCTTAAAAGTTTTTTAAAAGTTTTCTTGAGTTTTCCTTGAGTCTCAGAGCAGACACTGGAACTAGACTTTTGAGCAATGGTGAAATAACTAAGACTTGGGAACTCTTTGAGATGTAACTAGTGTAGTTTGCATTGTGAAATGAGATGAATCTTTGAGGCCCAAGGTAGAATATCATGGCTTGTATATTGAATGTTCCCCAAAGGACCACTCATTAAAAGCTTGGTAACAACATAATATTGTGTTTGGGGTTGGAATTTTTGAAAGGTATTGTCTTGAAGGAGGTCTTTTGGTCTTTGAGAGCATGCCCTCGAAGGGGATTTGGGGAGCAAGATCCCTTCCTCTTTGATCTTTGCTAACTGGCTCATGAAGTGAATGTTTTTTCCTGTAACTTTTGCTCCTATATTGTTGAAATGACTCACTACAGGCCTATACACAATAAGACAATTGATCATAGATGAAAATATCAAATATCATGAGTCAAAATGCACCATTTTGTTTCAAAATTAAGTATGCCAGGTATTTTGTTATAGCAACAGAAAGCTGACTAACACAGTCAGACATATGATTTCTTAAGTCAGCAAATTCAATTCTAGACCTAGAAAAACTTGACCAAATATACACTAGAAAATATGTACAAGAATATCCAGACAAAATTCTATTCAAAAAAAACTGAAAATGATCCAAAATATAGGAAAATACATAAATAGATCACAATATATTCATATAATATAATACTATGATAATGGTAATAAGTGAAAAAAAAATTCATAGCAATAACATGAATAAAATTTGGAAAAATGTTCAATGATTAAGAATATAAAAACAGTATAAAGTTTTAAAATACTCTTAAAACTTAAAGTATATTTAATAATTCTATGTAAGTAAACATACATATAGTAATAGCACATATAGCAGATAAATAAGTCAAGAAATTAGTTCCCACTTCAATAAGAGATGCAGAAATGAAGGGAAACAGAAGTAATAGTTGAAGTTTCATTTAATTTACCTGTATATCATATCTGATATCTGTTTTTAATTATGTGTCAAAATTTAGAAATTTGTCACATATATTTTTATGTATGAAATAATACATCATTGCCCTAGAAAACTACTGACATCAGTAACTGCTGCTATGGGATCATTTATTCCAAGATAACTCAATAGAGTATCCCAACAGTTTCCTCATTCCTCAAAGAACAAAAAAAATTATAGCTTTATTTTGAGGTGAGTAGATGAGGGAGAACACTGGAAGTAACAATGAAGAGAAAGGAATACTGTAATAAATGGAGATCTAGGATGGCAACAAAGAGAAGTACAGAGAACACCAGTTCCCTTATTAGGCAAACTACCCATTATTGGGGAAAGGGTGAGAAGACTAAATAGGAGAGGCCAAGCAAACTCCATCACCATAGAGACTGACAATCCTATCTAGGGAAGAGTTCAATTTAGGAGCCCATGTAGAAAAGCTACCCTAATTCCCCCACAGTAGTTTTGTTTCAGAGAAGGAACTCAGATTGCCTCCTTTCCAAACCCTAGGATCCATGATGCTGTTACATGGCCCAATCTTGAGAGCAGAGCCACTATTGGAATCCATACTGTACTATGGCACAGAAGCCTCTACATATTCTCATCTCTGAGGCCCCCAAATCCTTCCACCACACTTATACAAAAGACTTAAGCTTCAGGATCCAAACTAGACCCAACAGTGCAAACATACAAGTCCATACTGTGCCCTACACTGGATGGGACAGGTGACTCAGCAAAATGGGGACTGCCACTCTAAAACCAGAGGGACCAAGGTACTTGCTCCCTGAAATACGAGGGTTATTTTTCCCCTGATTTCTACCTGCTACCTATGTGTTGTCCTTGGCACTGAGGTTATGCCTTCCAATGGTTTCCACAGCTAGCACTGCATGTCTTGACAGGGTTTGAAAATGCCTCCCTAGAATATATGCCCTGCTATCCCCTGAAGAAACCATGGACCTACTACTACAATATTATCCCAAGTGAGACTTGAATAAATGTCTTCAATGGTTCAAATCCCTAACGGTACTACTGCTTTTGTTGTAAACCCTCACTATCAGTGATGCTTGCCCCTAAATATCTGGATGACATGTTCCCAATGCTCTATGCCTCTGACACTTCTGCTGTCATTGCAGGAAATGGCCACCCTCTGTGGAGTGCACTCCATTTCACTCTTGTGTGAACTACTTCCATTAAGACCACCAGAGTGACCCACTATACAGAGAATATGCCATGGCACCCACATGGATTGAAAACCAATATAGATTAACCTAACCAAGACTATTAGACAAAGCTTCAGGAGGGTGTCTTATACTATCAAAGACACTTTATAAAATTGAGAAAGACAGCTGATTTCCCAGATGCACAAACATCAATGTAGGAATAGAAGATGTATGAAAAAGCAAGGTGACATGATGCCTCTGCAGGAACATGCTAACTCTTGTGACAGGCCTCTCAGCAAAGGATATTGATTAAATGTCTGATAAAGATTTCAAAACAATGATTCTAAGGAAACTCATAAGATACAAAAGAAGTACACAGATGATTCAATGCAATTAGGAAAACAATTCACAGTATGAATATGAAATTCAATAGAGATCATGAAAGAGAATCCTTGTAACTGAAGAAATCAATATGTTAGAATGTACAGTTAGACTCTCAACAACAGAATAGACAAAGCAGGAGAATTTCTTATCTTAATGTAGGTCATTTGAAACATCCTAGTCAGAGAAGAATTTTAAAATATATATTTAAAAGAATAAAGAAAGACTGAGATTTATAAACACCTTTAAATGAATAAAAATTTGGATTGTTAAAGTTCCAGAGGACAAAGAGAAGGAAAAATAGAAAACCTATTCAGTGAAACAATATCTAAAAACTTCCTTAACTGTGGGAAATACATGAACATTCAGGGTATAAAGAGGTCCAAAAGTCCTCAAATAATGTGATGAAAGAAGTAAATCACTTGACATATTACAGGGAAGCAGTCAAAAGTGCAAGATGAAAAAATTTTAAGGATTACTAGAGTAAAACACCAAGTCACATTTAAGAAGAACCCTGGAAAAATCATACAGATGCCTCAGCAAAAACCTTACAGGCCAGAGAAAATGTAATAATATATGCTGAAGTCTAAAGAGAATTAACTGCCAACCAAGAAACCTATACGCAGAATACTACCCTTAAGAAATAAAGAAGAAATAAAGACTTTCCAAGACAAATAAAAAATTAGGAAATTCATCATCACTAAACAAAAAGTATTTAGAGTCTTCTATGTAGAAGTGAAAAAGTGTGTGGGAAAACACAAAAGAATAAAAATCACTGCATGAAGAAACAACAAACTATTACTACAAAAAATTAACAAACCGAAAAAATTAACAAGAATAATTATGGACATGAGCAATGAATATACAAAATAGTAATGAATTCTTATTTATCAATAATAACTTGAATTGAAACAGATTAAATATCCAAATAAAGTATATAAAAGGTATATTGCTTATAAGATCTCACTTCCCCATTAAATGCACATAGACTAAAAAGAGCGCTCAAACTGGAGAAAGGAAAGTTAATTCATCACTGTACAACTATGAAAGGATCTTATAATGTGGAAAAACTTAAAGACTTTATCAGGTGTATGCCACCCAAAGAAATCTATTGAATCAATGTGATCCTTGTCAAAATACCAATGACATTCTTAAAGGAACTAGAAAAATAATCATAAAATTCATATGGAAAAACAGAAGTCCAAGAATAGCCAAAGTAATCCCAATTTAAAGGAAATAAAGCTATAGGCATCAGAATACCTACCGAAAAAGATCCCATATGAAAGAAAACCAAAACAAGCAAGTGTAGCTCTGCTTTCATCAGATAAAACTGGCAAGGCTAAAATTGTAAAGAAGACAAAGACTACCAAATAGAAATAAAAAGATGAATTCAAGAAGACGAAATAACAATTATAGACATAAATGCACTCAAAACTGAAGCATGCTCTCATATTAAGCAAATATTTTTGTATCTTTAGCCAGTCTCACCAAGAAAAAAATTGGAAGGTCCAGACAAAATCAAAGATGTAAAAGGTACCACTAGCATTTACACCACTAACACAAATGGTTTTGTCAGGAACTAACATGAACAACTACACACCAATGAATCAACAGCATAACAGAAATGGACAAATTTCTGAACAATTTCTACTAAAAATTTAACCCGGCAAACACAGAAGACCTAAATAGACCAATAGCAATTGCAATAATGAATTTTAATGAAAATTCTTCCAACAAAGACAATTCCAGGACTTGACAGCACCAATTCTAAATTCTACAAAACATTTAAAGATGAATTAATGCCAATTCTTTCCCAACTATTCAACTATGTTTAAAATGGGTGAAATTTTGCCAAAGTCATTCCACTACTCTAGCATTACCCTGATACTAAAACCAGACAAATGATAAAACAAAAGGAAAAAAAACTGGCCAATATACTTGGAAATAACAACTATAACCACAGATGCAAAACTTCTCAACACCATATTAACAAACCAAATCCAATAGAATACCAAAAAGATTATACAGCAAGGTCAAGTGGGATTTATTCCAAGGATATGAGGATAGAATGTGACATAACCCCTGAACAGAATAAAGGACAAAAATTATATGATGATCTCAGTAGATGCAGAAAAAGTATTTGATGAGAATACAATATCCCTTCTTGGTAAAATTCTTCAATGTTAAGTTTAGAAGGAATTCATCTCAAAACAATAATATTTTTGCATGAAAAATCTATTCCTATATCATACTGAATGGGGAAAAGCTAAAAACTTTCTCTGTAAGACCTGAAACAAGACACGGTTGTGCATTTTCTTTACTTTTATTCAACATATGACTGGGAATCTTAGCAGAGCAATCAGACAAAAGAAAAAGAAATAAAGGGTTTCAAATTGGAGACAGAAAAGTTAAATTTTAAATATCCAAATCAAACTCACTGACTATCATGGCATGATCTTATAATGTGGAAAAACCTAAAGACTTCATCAGGTCTATGCCAACCAAAGTAATCTATAGAATCAATGTGATCCTGTCAAAATACCAATGACATTCTTAAGGAAACTATGAAAATAATCATAAAATTCATATGGAAAAACAGAAGCCTAAGAATAGCCAGAGTAATACCAATTTAAAGGAAATAAAGCTATAGGTATCAGAAGACCTATTTCAAACCTATGGTAATCAGAATGACATGGTACTGGCATGAAACAAACATATGGATGAATAAAACAGCTTAAAGTAGTTAGAAATGAATCTACATCATTACAGCTGAGTTCCAACAATGGTTCCAAGAAGACACCTTGGAGAAACGACAATCTCTTCAAAACAAGAGTAGTTGGAAAACTGGATATTTGTATACAGAAGACTGAAACTAGATTCCCACTCCTTGTATCATACAAAGATGAATTAAAAATGGATGACAGCCTAAAAAGAAGATGTAAACTATGAAAATACTGGAAGAAATTATAGGGGAAAGATTTTAAGGGATTGGTATAGAGAAAGGTCTTTCTGAAGAATACTCAGACAACAAAGGTGAAACCAGACAAAAGGAATTATATCAAAATAAGAATCTTTTTACATAGTAAGGAAAACAATTAAAAGAATTAAGAGATAACCTACAGAATGTTAGAAAAAAATTCACAAAACTATTTGAGGAGAGTTTATATCCATAATATATAAGTAACTCAAAGAAATCAAGAGCAAAAGAAGAAAAAAGAAAAAAAGGTGCAATTTAAAATGAGTAAATGATCTCAATAAACATTTTTCAAAAGAAGTTGTACAAAGAGCAACAAATACATGAATAAATGGTACCATCATTAATCACCAAGAAAATGAAAATCAAAAAGCACAGTGAGTTTTCATTTGAATGGCTATTATCAAAAGAATAAAGAGAAAATGTGGCAAGGACTCAAAGAAATGGGGACTCTAATATACTATTGGTGGGAATGTAGATTGGTACAGCTAGGTTGGGAAACATTGTGGAAAATTCTAAAAAATCTAAAAGTTGAGCTACCTTATGATTGAGCAATCTTAATTTTGGGCATATATCCAGAGGAAGCAAAGACCTTATATCAAAGAGATGCCTACATGCCTATGGTTTCTACAACACTATTCACAATAGCCATAAAATTGAATCAATGAAGATGTCCATTAATAGACAAATAAATTAGAAAATATTTAACAAAAAATTATTGTCATTTTTGCTAAAAAAGCAAAAGTTCTCTTATTTGTAGTATAAGATTGTAGTAAGATTGGAGGACACGATGTTAAATGAAATAAACCATGCACAGGAAGACAAATACTACATTTTCTTCCTCATTTGTTAAAGCTAAAACAATATTAGATAGAAGTAGAAAGTAGAATAGAGGTAAATAGAGAATGTACAGGAGGGAGGAAGATAGTGAGAATGTAAATATTAAGTTACAAAATACTATTCAAAGGGGTAAAATTGATCTAATGTTACACTTTACAATAGAGTAACTATTGCCTATAATAACTCATTAAACTCTTCAAAATTACTAGCATTTGAAGGTTCCCAATACATAGAAATGACAATTCTTATGGAGATCAAAATGCTAATTGCCCTGTTTTGATCATGAAACACTGTAAATGTGCATTGAATCAGAATACTGTGCCCCATAAATAAACACAAATATTATGTGTCCATTTAAAATGTAAATACAAGAGTTAGGCTTTTGTTTTATAGAATGATACAGCTATAGTATTAATGTACAATCAGAGAATCCTGACTATGAAAATAATATTCCATTATTTTTCTTTATTATTCCATCAATATTAGATGATAGTTCATCTAATTTATGTGAATCAAAGTAAAGATTTTAGTTAATATTAACAAAACAAACATATATCTTTAGATAGAGAAAAATAGTGCATAAGTGTCTTACAATTAAATATGCATTTCAAATTATATTCCTTAAATTAATACCCCATGTTACAAGCAAAGTAAATAAATGCTTCTTTCAAACAAACATTTTTTTGAGTATCAGAAACAGGTCTAAACTGTGTATTTTCCATCAATGTATTTTTTAAAACTTTGCTCTTCACATCAAGGGCACTTCTTTTTTCACTCCTTTTTTAAGTGGCAGACAAATATATTCTAATAGATTCATATCATAAATATCAAGTGTCTTGAAGAAATATCTGTCTGTCCTGATCAACATCTCCAGAGGCTGTTATAAAACAAAAAGCCATCTCTGTGGAGCCCATCTGAGTCTCTGGTTTATCAGCTCAAGAATGTTAGAATACCTCTTCAGTTAAACTCATTAAGATGTATGTCTTTTGTGCCCCAAGGTAAACATTAAATCTCCAAACACAATGGAGCAATACCATAAGGCAAGGCAAGTATTTAGACTAGAAACCACTCCTGTGGCAAACACTTGGAACTTCCCAATCACTACTGGACCCTATTTCTGTCTGGAAACTCTTGTGTCATAATAACACATGTGCCATTTTGAGACTCATGTAAGCCGCGTCAATCTAACTGTTACTTGAAGATGACTTTGTAGTCCTAGAGGAGTACAAGATGTGGATGATTGCTCCTTAGAGGAATAACTGTTGACAAGGCTCGTGAAACAACTCATGAATGATGAACTGAGAAAGCATCCAACTGTTCATGCAGACCTGTAAATGTGCCATATCGCAACCTCAGAAATGATTACAGCAATTTCCCCATGTCCTATTATTTACCTCTGACCAAGAATGACAAGAGATGCTCAGACATCATGAGGTGTAGCCTGGATATATATTTCACACATTCTGATTGCTTGACGTTTTGGAGTTAGAAAAAAGCTTCATACCAAGGTATCAAACTCTTGACACTATTACAACTTGAATACATATCAATTTCCTCTGTTACAAAATTAATGACTAAGAACAACTCTAATAAAGTCTAAAATTATGGAAAACTTTACCAAGAGTTCACCATTTTTCTTCTGATTAACCTTATTCTCATGATAAGTAGCACTTATATTGACTTTGATTAAGAATTCAACAAAAGCAAAACATTTTAAATCAATCTCACACTTTCTGAATTCATAGAAATATAAGCACATAAGCATGCCCTTTTTAAAAAATTTTATTTTGGTACTGGGGATTGAACTCAGGGGCACTCGACCACTGAGTCACATCCCTGACCCTATTTTGTATTTTATTTAGAGAAAGGGTCTCACTGAGTTGCTTAGTACCTTGCTTTGGCTGAGGCTAGCTCTGAACTTGTGATCCTCCTGTCTCAGCCTCTCAGGCTGCTGGGATTACTGGCTTGTGTCACCATGCCCAGCTTATAAGCATGCCTCATTATGAAACAATCGTATATATATTAATGTAAAATAATATACTGTGTAAAAAAAAAGTTTATCACTCTTTTCTTCGTTCTCTTCCTGGTAGCAATAGCTATAGCATTTACTAAAAGAAATGTATACAATTTAGAAAAAGGTTTGGTATACATACTAAAAATGAAATCACATACTAATTAACAGAGAAATTTCATTGTTTTAAATATGAATGAATTATAAACTATTCATCATATTTTCTCAATCATCACAAAATACATTATAGTCTAGCAGTTTGCAATTTAGCCATTAAATGACACAATCAATACAAGAGAAAACTTTACTACACACACTGAAAACAGTGTGATCTATTTTCTTTATTTTTCATTTTGGGGGATTTCTTTGATAACCATAAATAAGATACCTTATTCCACATGGGTATCCTTCATTTCCTTCTTTGATTCTTCCTCTACTTAATTTTCTGAGTATTTTCCAAATTTATTCAATCCTTTCCCATTTTTATCCATTTCTACATGTGACCAATATTTGAATTGTCAAAGACATTCGCTTGAAAAAGAAAACCATCACCTTGTAAAGGGAATTTATTTTTAGAAAATTAGATAAGAACTTTTCAATACCAATATCTTGTTAAGAGGAACTTTCCCTAAGGAGGGAAAAGTATCTTTTATAATCAAATATATTTCTTCTTGTCTTTTAAACATAGGCTTTACATTTGAATTAAGCCTGTGATTATTATTTTTATTTAATTTTTTTGAATATTCTTTCAGCTCTCTCTGTTAATTTAGACTCACAAATAAAATGAAGTAGTTCTTTCTGTCACATAAGATCCTAAAAGTTTAGCTTCTGAATGAAGAAGACCTGGTCTCTAGCAAATGAGGTAACAGAGCAAAAATGATAGTAGCTGTTCCTCATGAGGAATGAATTGAAATGTTCTGCTTTTATTTTCTCTTTATTCTTAACTATAGTTTAAAACTACATAAATGCCCAATTTTGCTGTATTGGTTTGTTAACTATTGTGTGTACACATATAATGTATTAGCATTCCTACTAAGATTGTTATAATACTCACTTTTTCATCAAGTTTATGTGAGAATATATATTAAGCTATATTTATGTTTAAATATGCAAAAGTAGCCATGGCAATCACCATTACAGATAATGGTGTCAAACAGACTTCAAAAATTAAACAAAATTCTCAACAAAAAAAAAGAGAGACAATGGAAAGTCAGTACAACTAAAAAAATTTTTTAATAAATGGTAAGAAAGATTAAACGTTCAGCCACAACTATTATTTAATGCCTGTTACAACAATGCACATTTAATAAATAATCTCACAATTAATGACTATATTCCATGCCCATGAAACCATTTGCAGAACAATCAGCAATTCCTATCCCTAGGGAAAAGATGACCATCCCCCAAATATATTTCCAAGCCACTTTAAATTACAATACATTTTGGTATTGCTTCATTTATAATTAAACAATAAAACTCTTTCACTTTAAAGCCAAATTTGGGTGCTTTTCATTCCTCTATACTACACTTTAAAAAGATAAGAATATTTAATCACTAAAATATGTAAAGTAAAAAAACTCGAAACTTCAGTTCAACCTCTTTGTACCATTTCTAAGTAACTATTTTTTCACACATTTTAATTGTTTTATGAAATTCAAATATTTTCCAATAGCTGTTTACTGACAAAACACCTACTTATAATAAATTACTATTTATGAATTAGCATTTCCTCCCATTCTTTCCATATTAGCTGTAATATCTAGAATTATTCAATTAGTAATTCCAAAGCTTATTTTTTGACAAGTTTATAGATCATAAAATATTCAGTTCCTCTCTCAACTGATTATAATGCATTTATCATAAGAATTTTTTTATTGGTGTTGTTGTTGTTCGTTTGTTTGTTTATTGCCTGGAGACCTATGAATTTTGGCTTATATTGGGTCATATCTGTATACTTTGTTGGGACTTGAATTATTGTCTTGCTGTAGTAGAATGTGACTACTAATCACGTACCTATTTAGTCAATCCTGTTTCTACAGAGACACTTAAAGGAAACAAACAAAAATGTAAAATCAACCAAAAATAAATTAAAAATTCCTAATTACCACAAACCCACTATAACTGTAATCATAATCAAATTTTAATTCTTTCTCATGAGGACCAGGGCACTGAGTGGTCAACAAATTTTGATGGGTGATTCTGGTCCTGGTTACCTTTATATCATTCTGGGACTCACTTTGTTAGGTTGTGAAACCATAACTTCTGAATTAATATAAATCAAGTAGAAATTTACTTCAGAATTCATAGAAATCTAATAGAAATTCCTGAAATAATGCTTTCTTTTATTATGTATCAGCCTTGTATAAAGACCATTTGATTTTCTTTTTTTTTTTTTTTTTGAGAAGTATCTGTTAGTTCTTTTGCCATTTATTAATTGGGTCTCTCTCTCTCTCTCTCTCTCTCTCTCTCTCTCTCTCTCTCTCTCTCTCTCTCTCTCTCGGTGTGTGTCTGTTAAGAGTTATTGATTCCATCTCACCCCAATCAGAATGGCACTTATTAAGAATATTATTTATAATAAATGCTGTAAGGATATAGGGGAAAAAGGTCCACTCATAAATTGTGTAACTTAGTAAATGCAAATCAGTGCAACTACTCTGAAAAAAGTATAGAACTTCCTCAAGAAGTAGAAATGGAAGCATCATATGACCTATTGTAGCCACTCCTTTGTATGCAGCAAAATTCCTAAAATCAACATACTATAAGGATATAGCCACATCAATGTTTATAGCAGCATAATTCAAAATATCAAGCTATGGAACCAATTTATGTGCCCTTCAACAGATGAATGGATAGAGAAAACGTGGTCTCTATACACAATGAAGTATTGCCCATAGTAGAATGAGATGATGTATGACATTTGCAGGTAAATGGATGAAACTGGAGACTATCAAGTCGAGTGAACTAAGCCAGACCCGAAAAGTCAAAAGTATAATGTTTTCTCAGGTATGTGGAAGTTAGTCCAAAGTAAGGGGGTAAAAGCAAGATCTTTTTGTATCCTGGATATGAACAGGCCTATTGAAATGATATGCATTGTAACTGCATTGTTTTCATGCATAAACAGACACAAATGTATTCATGGAAAACTACTGGACATTAGTAAGATGTCTTCTGACAAGTGTAAATATATTCTTAGTGGATAGAGCTTAGAAGATCAGAACAGAGCAATAACATAGTTGCAAGCCATTAACAGAGTAAAAGACCTCCCGGGATTTCTGACCAGTTATTTGTGTTCTTGTGGAGTCATTTACAATATAGATAGTAATTATCAATGAAAATTAATGCAGTTAATTTTTGTTCTTTTTTGTATTGTGGTGTGCTTTAACAGCAAGTCGTTTCTGTTTTTAATTTTCACAGCTCTTTCTCTAGATGTATATAATATGGTAAGAAACAATCCTTTTATAATTCTGAAAATTTCATGCTTGTGTCTTGAGCTATTCTAGACATTGCTTTCTCTATCTCTGTAGTGAATACAATTCACTAGACCTCTATCCAGCTACTTACTTGATAAATTAACTTTAAAAATGGATGCCATCAACAGGTGAACTGATTTCAAAAATGCGTGTTACCAATAGATATGAGTGTGTGTGTGTGTGTGTGTGTGTGTGTATTTGTGCATGCATGCATACTGTGTACATGCACTTTTTCTTTAGCAAGATAGAATATGATTTTGGATATTAGTACCTACTTAGTAAGGGTCATTCTTACTGCATCCTGTGCAGTATTCTTTTTCATGATAATCCTCAAATATTGTTCACCAGTGCTTTTTTGTTTCAAAACAAAGGGAAAATAGTTTTAAGAAATCTCAATTTGTGTATATGAATTATGAAGCCATTCCATCTGATGAAAGAATTGCAACCCAGTTGCATAAGCCTTATAAAACTGAGGCTCACTCCATTGAATGGCCATAGCTCAGTTCCAATTTTTCTTATAGGTACAATTTAACCAGAAGTTGGAAATGTTTCAGTAAATATGCATTGCTATCCAAGTTGCTAGCTTTATTAAAAGAGACTAGATACAGCTCTGCCACACCAACACTTAAAATTACAACTCTGGATCCCCAAAGAACATTAATATCCCCCACGCTCAGCTCTGTACCAGACTTAGAAACCCTGTGAGTCATTTTACTGTCACAACTTTAATTTTACTGCTACAACTGGGATTTCCCTACAGGTAACTAAGCTTTTCTCTCTTTTCTATTTTCAGTTGTAGCTTCTTATTGATATAATAAGTTCTTAAAATTTATTGCTATGTGTTTGAAGATTAGCAGTAGTGGAATGTACTCCAGAATCTATTCAGTACCCCATTAGAGGTCCCCTCAATCAGAAGTGAAGAGTTTTAAAACTGTTTCCTGTATGCCAAGTCAACAATCTTAAAACCACCCATAAGAAGAGTCCATATAATAATAGAGTTGATATTTCAACCAGTCAGTTTATAGAGATTAATACTACCTTCCTAGTTGGAAATTACCTCAATATCCACCAAGTAAGGTAATGTTCAATTTTGTGTTACAATAACAAATGTAAGCTTCAAGGATCAAAGATTGGTCTGTTCAATGTTCATATTTAGCCTTCTCCCTTTCCTGCTAACTTGAGGCTTGATTGGAGCAATGTAGTTCACTGACTTATGATCCATCAAGGGTACATTGGATCATTGAAAAATGGACTTCAAATGACTGAAGAAAACAAAGCCACTGTATTTAGCTTCAGACAAAGACCTCAAGAAATTTAAGTTATGCTGCAAGTTATTCAACCCTCTGCTACAAACATTTATACTTGATGGTTACAGAATGCTCTTTCACTAAAGATCTTTTGGAGCCTGTATTTATATCTCCTCAAGCAATTTAAAGCACTCATTGATTTTTTTTAAATGTTCTCTTTTTCACTGGCTAGGTGAGAAGAAAATTTTTCCTCTGAAGGATATAAACAGACTTTCAATTTTAAGGATAAAAATAGACTCTAAACTCTTCTGCTAAAATTCCCTATCAAACTGACATTAATATGGTCAGAAATAAAAATTGTGGACTAAGTTAAAATGAAGAATTAGTACTAGTTAAAATTACTTTATATGTTTGTTTGTTACATTTCCTTAAAAAAGTGAAAATACGTCATAAGCCATAGCATAAATTTAATTGATATTTATTTAAAAATGTTAAAAATGTAGAGCTGGGGATATAGCTCAGTGTCAGAGCATTTTCTTAGCAAATGTGAGGCCCTGAGTTCAATCCCCAGTAACACCATACACACACACACACACACACACACACACACACACACACACATTCACATGCAACACACATAAACACAATATAAATCCTACAGAAGCTTGAAATTAATCAAATTATTATGCTGCTTTAATTCCATTTTTAAGCATAACTTGTAAATAACTGTTAATGTGGTTTTGAGGGAGATGTTTTTGGAGTATATGATTAATTTCATGTTTTAATACCTGCAAGTAAAAGTTCAATTGACTTTCTTGTTTTTATCTCTTTTTTTTTCTTAAAATAAATTCATGGCTTGGAAAAGAAATATCTTCTTAAGAATTTTGTGTAACTATGAATTATATAAAGTAGTCCATAAGGAAGTCTGTCTGCATAGAACTTAATGAGGTATAAGTAGCTGAGATTGCTCTTCTAAAAATCTTAACCTCTTTAACTTAGGTAGAATTTTCAGTACCTAAATGCTTAAATTTCAGGTCAGACAGAAACTCCAAAGTACATTTGTGCCAGTTCATACTCTGAAAGATTCAACCTAACTCTCAATTATAGAATTTCAATCTCTTAAATGTCTTGGCATTTAATTTATCAAGAATAACCATATTAAGAAAAGCAGAGTATAAACAATGTGTTATTGTTGTGGGCCTCATTTTTCTACCAGAGGAAAGAATGAATATAAAATAGACTCCTTTGGAACAAGCTCAGAGAATGAGGCTCTTCATGCTCCCTTTGAAAGCCTGTTAGCTCCCTCTACATCAGAGTTCTTTACCAATCAAGTGGATAATTCTGATCCACTCTGTGGAGGAAACATAAATCCACTTGCTATCCAACCCAATGCATATTTAATGTGCTCACAAAAGTGCCTAAAATGGCAGAGATGGACGCTTTTTTGTATACTCCAGTTAGAAATGCATGTTTTCATAATGAAAATAAAATGAATAAGTAAAAACTTATAGTCTCAATATGACACTGTCCTCAAATGACACACATGGAAGCTAGTTACTACGCTGAGCCCATTTTTATTGGAAACGGAAGATAATTTTCATCTCTGAAACAGAGCTTATTCAGGAGATGGTGTGCTTCCACTCTCCAAGTGCCTATGCCAGCACTTCTACAAATAGATTCACTTCATTCCTCATACACACACTGTTCACTTACATGACAGAGACTCCACTCATAGAGCTGATTTAACAGCAAAACTAGGGCAGCATACTTATGCCTTTGGAATTCTCTAGTACTACCAACTTTAACACACAGAAACACTTAGTTACATTGAACAGTCAAATGATAAACTAACTTGTAAGATGAGATTTATATCTGATGCCCATTAATGGTAGTTTCTACTGTAAGTAGCGTGCCTGGGTCCCAAAACCAATGATTAGGATTGGTAATGACTTTGTATTTGTGGTTAAATATTTATCTCCATGTTTGAAAAACTTTCACCAAGACTTCAGATTCTATGGCTCTTAAGATATTTCATTACCTCCAGGTGATACAATTTGGAGGTGTCCCCCAAGGGCCCAGGGATTACAGGCATGGTCACCAGTCTGTGACACTTTTGGGAAGTGATAGTATTTTTTAAAGGGCAGGCCTAGTAAAAGGAAGTTAGTTCATTGGGAGCATGTTCTATGGAAAGTTGCTGACCCCTTCCTGCCACTCTTTGCTTCACAGCCATCATGAAGCGAGCAGGCCTTCTTTGCTTTGCATTCCTACCATGATGAACTATATTCCTACAAGTGAAAAGCAATAGGTCCAAGTAAACATGACCAAAATCTCTGAAACCATGAGCCAAAATAAATTTTCTTCCTTTTAAGTCGATATTCTCTGGCATTTTGTCATAGTAACAGAAAGCAAACACAGGATATTGGTACTGAGCTGTGTTGTGTCTATGATTATACCTGATACGATATGAAGAAGACTTTGAAATAGGATTTTAGGAAGAGTTTTGAAAAATTTGGATAATTGGCCAAAGAAAATCTAGAATGCAGTGAGAAAAGTAAAATGGATAATTCTGGTGAGGATCAAAAGACTAGAAATATGTTAAAAATGTTAGGTAGTAATGGTTATTATGTTCATGAGATTTTAAATGTAAATAAGGGCTCTGTTAGGAATTTCAGCAGAAATTATGAGGGACTAATCTCAAAGGTGATTAATTAAGTAATCTGGTACAGGAAATTTCAGGTCACCTAAGTGTTCAGGCAGCATCGTGGATGGGTATTTAGCTGCTTTTAAGCAGATTTGCAGTGAAAAGCAGGAGTAAAGAGGAACAGAGCAAAAATTTTTAGAAAACTTAACAGTTTGGCTAGAACAGGGGTATATTTAAAGGGGTTGCCAAGAACGGTGGAGTTGTTAGGGAATTTAGCATCATTAAAAACAAACCAAGTGCACTACCCCTGGGACAACAGGAAAGAAGTAATAAAGGCATTTCCTAAATCCATCACAGGCACAAAGGTATAAAAGCTTAAACTCATTTTAAAGAGTTTCATTTAACAAGAGAGATCTAGGGTACCCTAGTCCCATAGTAACACTCAGAGAATTGTTTTTTTTCCGGGATTTGTTTGCCATATTCATCTGCAAGGGCTCTCAGAGGGCTCTGCAGTAAGGATTCAGGTGGGACTCCATACAGCTGGGATCAGTGGCAGATCTTTTTGTTATGATGATGGTTTTGCCAGCTTGCCAAATGCCAGAGCTCTGGGGGCCTGGAGCTTCAACCAAGATTTCAAAGGAAAATCTGGGATGTCAGGCAGTGTGGGGCACAGTCAGTTTCTCTGAAAGTATCCTACAAGGTTGGGAGGATAAAGCCATTCATGCAATGGAGATCCTTGGAAGTTTAAAGTGCCAGAAACAAGGGATGCCTGCTGAGGGAAGCAACAAGCAATGAGTAGAGCTAGCCTAAGGGAGTGATCATGTGAGCTGAAATCAGCAAGGCCACAGGGGCAGGAACCCAGGCCCTTGAGAGCTCCCATTATGCCACTGTGTATCCTAGCTGCTAGACATAGAACTGTAGGATTCAATATTTGTTTAGTTTGTGTCCTGCTGAGATTTAGTCCTGTTTTAGTCTTATTGCTCATTATTTTCCTCTCCCTTCCTTTTGGAATGAAAATGCTTACCCTGTGCTATCATATTCCAGAAATTTCTTAACTTTTTAAATAATTATTCCAGGGTCTCACAACTGATTTTTGCTTTGTGTCTAGGAGGAGACTTTTGTGATGGATGTTAAAGCAATGTTGAAGCATTGTTAAAGCAACGTTAAGATTTGGGGGACTCTTGGAGATGGACTGAATCCATTTTGCATTATCAGATGGATGAGGAACAGAAGACAAGTCTATAAGGGCAAATCTACACAAGCTCTTTGGAAAGAACATTACACTGTCATGTGCCCAGGTGCTGGATGTGCAACTATAGAACTTGTGTGCCCATCTGTACTTCAGTCTTGCTTTGGTCCCATCTCCTCTTTCTATGTCCTTATTTCTGCCTTGTGAAATGAAAATGGTTACTCTATGACATTATACACTGGGTCCAAGTAGCTCGTTTTTAAAATTTACTGGGAAAAACACATATGAGTCTTCTTTGAGATTCAGATATGATTTTGGATTTAGGAATTTTGGTAATTCTAGAACTGTTACTACTATGGGGATTCTTGGAAATGAAGAAAATGTATATTACATTGTGAGATAAGCTTGAAGTTCTGTGGTCCAAGGGTAGATTGATATGGTTCAGATATGAGGTGTTCCCCCAAAGCTCAGGTGTGACACAATGCAAGAATTTTCAGAAGTGAAACGATTGCATGATGAGAATTGCAGTCCAATCAGTAGATACGGATTAACTGAGTGGTAACTGAAGGCTGGAGGAGACACATCACTGGGGTCATGCCATTGGTGGATTTATTGTGTCCACAGTAAGCAGAGCTTTCTCTCTGTTTCTGGATGCTATGACTGGGCTGCTTCCCTCTGCCATGATGCTCTGCCTCACCTTGAACCCAGAGTTATGCAGTCAACCATGTTTGGACTTAGACCTCTGAAACCATGAGCCAAAATAAACTTTTCCTCCTTGTTCTTGTCAGTTTTTTTTTTCATTATAGCAATGGAAAAGCTGACTAAAATAAGAGGAAAGATTTATTTTGATTGATGGCTTCAGATGTTTCATTCCATAGTCACTTGCCCTCATCTCTGTGGGTGAGTGATGAGGTAAAATGTCATTATAGGGAGGGTGTGGCAGAGCAATGCTGCTCACTTCATGGCAGCCAAGAAATAGAGAGGAAGAGAAGAAGAGGATATGATCAACGTATGCTTTCCAGGGACCATCTCTTTCGGTTTCTGTATTCACTTTGGTGATTAGTTTTCAATATATGATTTTTGTAGAAGTAAATAAATTATTAGCAGCTCTATAGAACCAATATTATGTCTTTATACCTGAAAATTTTTTCCTTTCATTATATAGGAGAAAATTAAATATCGCAACAGAACTAGGATCAAGTCACTTAGTACAGAAAAATAAAGGCAAATTCATAGAACATTTATTTCTACCTTCTCTGTCAAAAGTGGCTTGAACATCTCCAGTTTGGGCTTTTAGGGAAAAGATGAACCTGGCATGTTAAATGCTTTTTTCATACAAGCACTAGTACTCAAAAAAAAAAAAAAGTTGATATATATTATGACACAATTAGATTTTCTTTGGGGATTTTGATTTCTTGGTTGTAATGTGTATACTAAGTAAAAGCTGTGGGGACAGAAAAGTCTTGATTCTCAAAGGATGATGTGAGAATCCTGTGTGTGATATAACATGCTGTAGGAATGCTGTCTACACGGGTCTGGAAAGAAATATTCTAAACAAATTCACTCCACCAAGCAAAAATTAACATTCTATGGATCTATAGTAACCAGTAAAACCAGTTTGGGATATTAGACAATTATTTATCAGGCTATCTGTGTATCATAACATGACATGACTCTATCACTTCCTAGGCCTTCTGAGTGGAATACAGGGGACCAGTGTCTTGCAAGTTGTATTTTGAGGAGTAACATGAAATTTAGATGAGTAATTGTTATATTTCATGTGTTACATGATATGGCCAAGTGAAGAGCCAGACTTTGTACTAGGCCTGGATATTTTCCAAGATAATTATGTCACCCTAAGTAGGTTATTAAAACTATATGGAAGAGCTAGGCATGATTATGCACACCTGTAACCTTAGCAACTTAGGAGATTGAATCAGGAGGATGGCAAGTTTGAACCCAGACTGTGCAACTTAGAAAGATGCTGTTTCAATATATTAAAAAAAAAAAACAGAAAGGCTGGGATATATCTCAATGGTAAAGCACCGCTGGGTTCAATTCTTAATATATATATATATATATATATATATATATATATAAAAATTTTAAAGCAAATATATTGGAATAAAGTCTGTGTTGGGAAAATTAGGTTGTATGGGGTATATATTCACAAAAATATATTTTATTTTTCTCCTTGTTACTCATTGAATTATAGGAAGTCTTCTATAGTAGAAATACAATAAAAATGTATTTTTAAACATTGTCATAAAGAAAATATCACCACATTTACTCTAGTAGAAGACTTTGTGGTTTTTGTGTTTTTAAGACATCTGATTTTCTGTATAATTCATATGAGTGAGTTTCTATGTATGCTCATAAATGTAATAAAATATTTTCTTCTAAAATATACTATTGATATATTATCATTGAGTTCAGGGGAGAAACTATGAGTGAGGTATCAAAATATTAATGTGAATGTCTCACCTTTATGTTGGTCACTTTGTTAATATAGCTCCTGCCAAACAAATATTTTTATACATAATAATTAATATCACAAAACAAGACCTTGCCTGAACCTGACTTTTATTTCATTTTCTTTGTTTTAGCATAGAATAAGTGCCAAAAGCATCATTTGGAAAGCACTGTGGGCAGCAGGAAAAGTGGGCGGCTGTATTGTCTTCCTTCTCTCATACTGACAAACTTATTTTTGAAACATTGATGAAAAATTTAAATTGCAGCTTGTCAAAAAAGGGAAAAAAGTCTTTTTGTGTGTGTATGGTTGCACAAGTCTTTCTTTGTCTCTATTTATAATGGGGGTATCATTCTTGTTATGAAACACATAATTATGGATAAATTCTTTAGTGAAACATGAGGATAAATTTGTGGGGGGTTTTATGTGGAAACTAAAATGGTGGATTTCATAGTATTTGTTGATATAGAAAGTGAGAGACTTATACTTATTAAAAAGTATGTCAATTATACATTATTCATTTAAGAAGGCAATATGCCCTCCCTAGTTTCATTTGAATTAATTGTCTTTGATATGACTGTGATGCTTAAAATGACTGTGATGATAAAATTTCAGATTATTTGAAGAACATTAAAATCAAGGTGGAAAATATAACATCTGTTAATAATTGTTTTGTTGAAGACAAAAATAAGTAGGTAGATTTCTAATAATTAAACAGAAAAGTTCCTTAGAAGGTTGGTTAATTGTTTTTGCCCATATTTCATAAAACTGCAATTACTCACTGTGGTTGTAAGTAAAATGCATGCTTAAAATAGTCACATGAAACTTGGGGAATTGAAGGACACTTTAAGAGTTTGCAAAATCCACTTATTGTTCAGGTAAGTCATTTTTTCAAAGGGGCAGAGCTAGATCATATTAAAGCTGGATTTGGAGTCTCAATTCCAGGTTGATTTTCATTCAGTGTCAGTTCCTGGATGATTTCCATTACTCTCAGCCTGTTATTAAAGAATAAAGAAGAGGAAACAGATGTTGGGAAACAAAGAACATTAAATGCAACCAAAGAAAATAATTCAGATGAAAATATACATCAAAGGCTGAATTTGCTTCCACCATATGGATATTAAACAAAATGTTCAGACATTCTTTCTCCTGAAGGAGAGATGCAAAAGACTCACACAAATCATGTCAATAATATTGTCACCACCAATAAATTAATCTGCACTTCCCCCTACTTTTCTTCAGATGCACAATTTTAATTTCAACTTTCCCACTCTCTCCTCAACTCCCTTGAAACAGGCCTTAACAATGCCATTTCACAGAAATTTCTTTTAGTAAGGTTGCAATGACCGAAATGACTTTAAAGTGAACTCTCAATTTAACCATTATTTTATTAACATATTAATTTTGCATATATGTTGCTCCTACTTGCTACTTGAAATACTATTTCTCCTAGCTTAGTCTTAGGGCCTTCCTGAAATATCCTTGACTTCTCTTCAACTTCCTTTGTTGACTATTATCCTTCCTCCAGATCTTGAAATCATGGAGTGTGACAAAATTACTTCCTGATCACTTTTGCTTTTTTTTTCACTCTCTCTATGGAAGATCTAATTCAATCCACATCTTTAGTGTCATTCTGTACATGAAAAACACAATGTATATCATTATCCCCAAATATTGTCAGTATATGCAGCAACAATCCTTTGTTACATGCATATGTCAATGTCTCTAAGTCCTTTTGAAAATCACTATTTAAAAATAAACCCATGACCTTCTGCCTCAGATATACATTGCAGAATGATGTTGTTACACCTTTAGTATTATTGAAAATTAACTATACCCAATATAGAATTTATGAGCTCCATAGAAGATGGAGACAATATTCCCCTTTATCCAATTCATTTCACAATTGCTATCAAAGATACTGTCAATATTACATGGTTTTCTCAAATAGCCTTGTTTGAAAAAAAAGAAAGAAAAGAAAAGAAAAAAGAAAGAAAAGAAGAAAAAAGAAAGAAAAGAATGAACGACCTGAATTGTATGCATACTATTATAATCCAACATTAATTATCATAAATAAATAATTAATTTACTAAATTTACTATTCGGTTAAAATATCCTGAATTTAAAGCAATGAAACACAAATGACAACACCCTTGCCTCATGAAAACTGCAAGCTAATATTGTTTTTGTATTATATTTATATTGCATAATTATTTGTATTCTATATATTCTGCATTATATTTACAGAAATAATATGAATACAGATAATAATTAAATAGTATTAAGAAAATCAAATAGTGATGTGTGTATAGTTTGCCATAAAATTGGGTGTTAGTTTGGCTTTGGGCTGGTCTTTAAGGAGTCATCATTTTCAGTGAGACCAGATTGATGGACTGATTCCGATGGGCAAAGGTCAGAGAAAACAACTGAGGCAAGGTTATAAAAGTTCAAATAACTAAGTGGAGCAAGGAATTCATAGCGAGCAAGTTTGAGGAAAAAGGAAAAACATGAGTAGACAGGAAAAAGTTGAAAGTTTACAGGGTGAAACAAAAAAAATAGGGGTGAAGGGTGAAAGAAACAATGAACTACTCATGTAAGACCATTTTCTGTACTCATGTAAGATCCTTCTGTGTACAAATTCTGTAGTTTATTCTAAGGGTGACAGGAATCCATTGGGAGTGCAGAGTTTAAGAAGGTCAGTGACATAGCATGATTTACATATTTAAAGGCTTATTCTGAAGTCAAAAGAAGAGTGTCAGTTCTTCTCTGGTGTCAATAATTCTGAAATGGAAAGAATACAATTAGCTGGAAACCATGACCTCCACCTTGTAAAGAAGGCAAGCAATAATACAAATTAATCCACCAATCAGAGAGAAGCAAAACTGGAAGACAGTCACTTGGTATCTATTGATGCAAAAAGAACTGCTTCAAATGTTGCTGTGTGATAGAACTCCAGTACAATTTACCTTGGCCCTTTCCTTCAAGGTCTTTCATAAGCTAGAAAGGAGATTTGGGGTGAACTTAAGTTATCTCAAATTTAAACTAAGTAAAGCTTTGCATTCAAGGTCACACAGTCTCCCCAGCATTCCATTCCTCATTCCACGGTTATTGAACTGAAGGTCTTTTTTTACCTGCCAGCTGTTGGTCACAGGCTGCCTCAATTCTTTTGCACAGGGATTCCTGCAATGTAACTTGTTTCTTCAAAATATGCATGGTGAGAAGTCAATAGACTGCTGGCAGGACACCCAAGTCACAGTTTTTACAAAACTAATCATAGAAGTGATATTCTATCACCCTTGCTGTATTCTATTTGTTAAAAATAAGTCACTGAGTTCATCAGTGACTTATTTTATGCAAGGACAGACATACCAAGAGGTAGGAATCATCAGAAGTAATATTAGATAACTACTTAATATAATCTACCTTCTGACCTCCAATAATTTATTTTTGCTCTTCCCAATGTAAAATATGTCATTCTCAGGGGTCCCCAAAATTGTACCCCATTAGAGTACCAACTCAAAGCCAAGAATATTTATTAAAATCAGTTATAGCTTCAAGTTCCGTACTTCTCAATCTGTGACTTGTGATTATCCAGAGCAGCCTTGTGATATTCCCTGATATGCCAAAAAACAACATCTAAAAAAGCCTTCCCAGATGCCTGTACCGCAAAATTTTAGGATTTAAAAAACATTTATTACATAAATAGGTAAATAGTGTGGCATTTGTTATACAGAAATAGAGAGCCAGAACCATTCTTATTAGGAGTTCCAATTCCTAGAACACTGAATTTCAGGACTACAAAGTACACTCCACGATAGTGGAGTGTCAAAAATCTAGAAGCAAAGCATTCTCATGCTTTATGGTCTGATGCTCAGAACACTTTCGTCCAAAGGAAGGTTCAAACACTGAACTTGAGCACAAAATTCTTCTTTATATGGGGCTATTCAGAGGCTGAAGACAGTAACTTTGGTAACCACTCAACAATTTCCCTTTTTCTCCACTGATTAGGTGGAGGAGAATGACAGTGTTTTTCTTAGTGTCCCTCACCTTCTCAGTGTGGATAACAAGTGAACATTACCAAGTAACTCAATGTTTATTGAAGCTAATGATACAACCCTTGCATGCTCCAGAAACTCTCAATTCCTGTTTAGGAGAAATGTGAGATGCCTAAAGGCTAGAAGGTGGGTGAATTTGTTCAACATGATTATGTTTAAGGTTATATTATTTAGTCTCCCAAGTCTGACAACCAACAAATACTTGACTTCTGCATAGGAAAATTTACTTAACCCAGAGCTTATTATTTTCATTTTTATTTTAAGCCTTGTACTGCCTGATAAGGAAACTTTTATTCAGTAAGAAAAACAAAACACATCACTGAAGGTGAGGAGATAATAGCAGTAGCATTATCTGCTACTGTGGAAATGAAGCAATGCTCATGTTTGAGGCTAAGAATATCAGGACAGAGTTTTGACTGTTTTGCAGGTAAGTTCCTTGTTATTAGTTTTCACTATGATTGAGGGTTTAGACCTGGAACAAACCTTCCTCAATACTTATGCTCACATCCCACCTGTTATTCAGCTCATGAATTTAAATATGTTTCTGTTGATAACATCTAAATCTCCATCGCTAGTCTTCACTTGTCACTCAGATATTCATAATTCTATGAGCTTACATCTTCACTCACACAACATTTAATTGACATCTGTTATGGTTTGTATGTGGAATGTCTCCCCCAACACTCAGTTGTTGAGAGCAGGATCTCAAATGCAAGAAGGTTGGGTGTTTGGGTAATGATTAGGGCTTTGACCATATCACTGGATTAATCCACTGATAATTGAATGAACAACTGGATGGTAATGGCAGGAAGGTGGAGATAGCTGGAAGAAGTAGTTCACTGGGGGCATGGTGTTGAGGACACCAACTATTACTTCCCCCTTCTCTCTTTCTCTGCTTTCTGCCTGCCATGAGCAAAGAAGCTTTCCTCCACCATGCCCTTACACCATGATGTTTCTGCCTTGGAGCCAGCCAAAAATAAGAGTGAATCCTCTGAAATTATGAACCCAAAATTATTCCTTATCAAGATGCCCTTGTCAGGAATTTTTGTCACAGGGATATCAAGCATCTCAAACTTTCCATGTCCTAAAACAAATGATTTTGTTTTCTTTCTCCCAAATCTACTTCTCCTCTAGTGGTCTCCAACTCCATAAGGAATGCCACCATCCACTCAACTGCTAAGATTCGAAAAGCTAGCGTCAAATTTGATCTTCCTCATTCTCTCCCATGATACATTGATCTACCAGACAATAATGTTAAGTTTACCTTCAGTTTCATATCAAATCAGTTCATTTTACTCCATCTCCATACCAACTCTTCTAATCCATGGTACCAATTCTGGGAAATAGATCTTGGGTAGCATTCAGATTGGTCTCCCTACTTTTACTGTACCTTAGAGTTTAAAGCCATTGTGATTATCTAAATGTAAGTCTGATTGTGTTAAAACTGAGAGTTCCAACAAGAATGCTTTCTAATTTTAATAATTGGTGTAAAGATATTGGGTCTGCTCATTCTTGTTTAAACTACATTTTTGACATTCATTCCAGTCAAATCTCGTTAAAAATTCTCATCTTTCAACTCACAATGAGCATTGTTTGGATATAGGTGTGTTTCTTAAGATACTTTTTAGCCATTGCTACAGTTGTCAATAATTGACAATTGAAAATGGCCTCCTTCTAATTGCCATAAGATTTGTCTCTTTCTTTCCAAAGTAGAATAGTTTATGCCTCCACATGTATCCTCTCATCTACAAAGGTAAATGTGAGGCCACCCTTAAATCTCAGTGGGTATTAACAATCATAGTAATAGTTTACTGGATTTTTCTGAACAGCTAAGACAATATCTCCTATTAGATCTGTAATTGCTCATTTGGGACTATGAACTCATGAATGAGATGCTTTATGTCCTTGATCAGAACTTTCCTTTAATTCCCACCTATTTTTCTTTATTTCAATCTCTCCTCTAGGCCTTGCCCCTCATCACCACTATGGGCATGTGGCACCTGGGATTGAAGTTTCTTGGAAAGTCTTTTGGTTATAATAGAAGGTGAGTGTAGTTCAATAAAATTTCAGGGGAATTGGTGCTATATTTTATTAACAATACACTGAGACTGGGAAGGTTTGCCTGCTTTGAAGAGAAATATGAAAGGTAATGTGATGAACTGACTTCCTACTGGAGAGTTTGCAAAGCTCCTTTTGTTTGTAACTTATTGTTACTTTCAGTCTTTATGTTTCAAAGGTTTTAGATTGCTCCTTAGAGTTTGGAATTTATCTGTCCAGAACATTACAATGTCATAAAAAAGGGGAAAATATCCCCAAGTTCAAATTTCTATTTTCTACAATAAAAGCATAAAAATCCCACAGAACTCATTCTTCAGGGTAGAATTGTGTGCCCCACAAGCTGAGAGTAAGGACAAAGAACTGCACATATCTCCTCTCCCTTAGTTCCCAGCAGTTTTCATTTTCAAGCAACCACTACAAAGTCCTTTTTTTCTGGTTACTAGGATGAATATAGAAAAGATTTAATGCTCCAGGGCATTCTGTGTTAAGAAAAAAAAATGTATCACCTGAATAACTAATGCAGACCTTAATGTGATATTCAACTTTATGATTCTAGTATAGACGGAAAGAAAACAGATAAATTGCACTTGAATATACCAAAATATTTTTGACACTTCAACCTATAAAGTAACCTTTCAAATGAAAACAAAAAAGGTGGATGCTTTTTCATATGCCACGGGTTCCTGATTTATGACAATGTCTGTTTATATACAATAAAATAGCACTAACCAAAAACAGAACAAAATGGAGACACACCAACCCTTCTTCAATAACAGAGATATAGGTTCTGAATTTTGACTTGTATTTTTAGATAAGTACAAAATTAAGCAGTTTCTTATCACAAAAAAATTGTGAAGTATCAGTTTTTTTAGTCTGAGAAATCTGAAATATTTGAAATCTTTTTAAAATATATGTTTCAAGTAGACAGTTGACTAATGTAAAAGTGCTTTACAGAGTAATTATTATCAGTAAATTCCTTTTGAATAAGAATACTCATTTTTTACAGAACTTTCTATAATAATTGTTTCAGAACAAAAATAATAGAACTTTTATTTAGCTGGTTGCATTGAAAAATAAGCAATAATTACTTTTTTCTTGTTTTTACACTTACCAAGATGTTAAAATCCAGAAACTTAAAAAAAATCTGAATGTCTATATGTAAAATATGATAGTCATTTTATTTTAATCTTTCCATGAAATTTGATCATGTTTTTCAGTTGAAAAAGTGAAAATAATAGAGATGCATATTTTAACTTCCTTCTTGTTCTCAAAGACAGCAGTAGTAGAGTAGAAAGAATTCTAAGCAAAAATACTGAGTTTGGAATCTGCTCATAAATAGTTAATCTATTTTGTTTCTAGTTTCAGTGCAAGTACAATTTTTTCAAAAACTGTCCCTTGGAAAAGCAAATCTTTTTCTGGATATCAATAGTTATGACAGGACTAATGCATATAAGAACCAACTCTAAGATCAAATGAACTAAAAGTTAAAGGTACCCAGTGACAGCACAGCATGTATCAGGAGGTTTGCAGGATTATATCCAAGCTTGAGTTTAACCTGGATGGGATGATCCCACACCCAAGCATTCAATAGTACACTGGACTTGAATTTCTACTAATCTTGGGATTTTATGACTTTCTGGTTTTGTATTTATAATCTTAGAATACTACTTCCATCAAAACACTTGCTTTTGTAAAGCTTCATTACACTAATCCATATTGAATCAAGTTTGAATGATTGTTATGGCCCATGATCTCTATTTACATATATTTATTCTTCAAAATTGTTTTTTACTTTATATAGGAATGTTTTCACTTTGTCCTACAAACACCTCATGGTTATGCCCACCTCCATTTATCTGTCTTTCACTTCGAATGGCTTTCTTCCTGTTTAGGTAATACCTGCCTTCTCCAAAACAGGTTTAATGTTTTAAAATTTCTCATTCTCCCCCTTGGTGAGAGATGGACCCCTACCCTAGAGTTATGGGAATGGCTTTAAATACCACACCCAGTTCTGGACACATAGGATCAACAAGAAATAGTGTCACCTATACTCACATCCTTGGGAGGAAGGACTGGGCTTATTATGCACAGCCTCAAACAGGAGTTGAACTAGGCAACAGAGCAACCAACTAAAGGTGTTTGGAGGCAGGCTTCAAAGTGTTAAGCAGGAAGACTGCTTTCTGTTTGAAATGTTCCAGGGTCTGGAAGGAAGTAAAACTTAGTACTCAGGATTAAGTAAGATATTTACAAGGTTTCTTTGATGAGTAGGGTTTTTAGCTAGGGGACCATTTCTGTGCAGGAGCTGAATGGGATAGAAAGAACTTTTGAGGCCCTCCAGATTAATACTCTGTTTTAATACTATAACTGTATCTTGTCTTCCTATGGAGACTTCCAATCAAATAAGGAAAGGTACGTGGTTATGATTTTTTTAATTTGCTATAGTTATCATTTGCTGTCATTTGCTGCCTACTACAGATTTCATTTATGTCCCTACCAGAACACTAAAAATAAAAACATTATTTTATAAATGTATTCATTTTGCTAATTTGTTACTTTAGTCCATTATCCAGATTTTATCTCCCTTAAGGGTACTGAATGCATAAAAGCCATACTTTTCATCTTCTATCGTGCAGTATTAAGAACATAGTAGTCATTTGATTGATTTAATCATTCTGTGTGAGAAAAGAAACTAGCTGGTAATTTCTAAAATACCCAATGCATTCTAATAAATTTGTTCATAAAATACCCATTATATTCTAATAAATTTGTTCATTCATCCTCACTTAACAGAAGAGATGCATTTCAGAAAATCAAATTATACTATGTATTCCTTTTCCTAAATGACTTCATTATATAATTGGAGATTTATTTCCATGTGAAACTCAGCTTTAATAGATGGTGTTCAACATTTCCAATGTGGAAGTGATTAAAATGGTGGTCACATGAAATGCTGGGATAGTAAGAATTATTAAATTAAAAGTTTTTGAGCACTTAGAAAATAAAATTAATAAAAAAAAATCAGCACAAATCTCTCAGAAATGGAGTCACATCAAAATTGACTTGTTTTTAAAAGGTTTGTTGATGTTATTGATTTGGAAAATATCATACAGCATATTTTAATTTGGGTGAGATATTTGATGACTTTCTTAATATCCTTGAGGATCAGAAGTAAATTTATAACAGGTAACAGAATGTGTAGAGCATATTGATTAATGTTAACTTGACTAGAACCTTCTTCTAGTTTGATGGAAGATTCTGTCTTTGGTCCTGTTCTGTTAAAAAAAAAAAACCATATATATATATATATATATATATACATATATATATATATATATATATATATATATATATATATATATTACTGGAAGATGATAAGTAAAAGAATCACATGCAAAATTATCTCGACAAGCTAAAATTCTTAGGCCAAAAACAAGATTAAATTTAACAATGAGGTTACTGATTCAGTTAAAAAATAAGTTACAGAAGTCTAGGAAGGGTGTATCTGGAAATATGGTTGGCGCTTAAGCTGATATCCTCTCCTATTACTATGCACATGTTATTGAAACTTGGTAAAGGATAGGTTTAGATGTGTGGAGTAAATTGCTGAGACAACCCTCGTGCAATGCTGTCTGACTACATCTAGGGCCTTTTCTCTGTCTAAATGTTCAGGGGAGAACATGCTAAATGCACATGACCAAGTAAAAGGTATTACTTAGTTTGAGGTAAGAAAAGTTAGAAATAAGAACAAGCATGTATAATTTTTCAGTAAAATGGACATTTTTCAGTATTTGCAAATAAAATGTGAAGGTTTATGTGCTTTGATTGTATAATCAATTATAAATTGAGGACTTGAGTTATCACTAGCAGTGACAAGAGAATGTGGTAAAATAACAAACAGGTTTACTTACATACACATTTATAGACAGTCTAATTAAAATTTCTATACATCTAAAGTTTTAAATATTAATTTACCCCTGTTGAAGGACCTCTTCCCCAGATCACCAGGTTAAGAAAACAAAAGTATATCCCTGAAGCCAAAAAGCACTCAGAGGTCACCCACAAACACACATTCCCTAGATTGCTAACAAAATGGTAATAGAAAGGAGCTGCAGGAAAGGAAAGATAAGAGATAAGATAATAATAGTGCGTTTCAGAGCTGTGAACTTCAAAGGGAGAAAGGTTGAAGGGGAGAAAGAAAAGCAAAGAGAAGGGCTGATATTGTCAGGAGGGGACCAGAAGCAAGAAGAACTTATTTAAATGAATTTAGGTTCACTCACTGCTTCTTTCTTCTTCTGTTTTGTTTTGTTTTGTTTTGTTTCCTGGCCTAATTTAAAATGCAGCTCTGGTGAAGGAGATTTTCCAATTTACATATTTACTTTAAGATATTCCAAAGTGTCAAGCAAATTTGATTTTTATTTATATTTAGCAAACTAATCATTTGCCCTGAGAAACAGAAAGCTCTGATGTTCTGAGACTGCTTTTACAAAACTTAAAGGAGTTGATATTCTCCCAGTGTCTCCTGAGCTACTGGAAAACTAAAAATTGACAGAAAAATAATTTTGTTATGCCAAAGAGCCTGACAGGTGGGCACCGTATTTGAGGGGAATTGCGGTGACTTTCAATTATCTATCCTTAGACACTTATCTGTTTCTCATGGTACCCTACCTAATGAATAGCTCTTCTGCAGATGGTGAGAAAACCAGGATCCTTAATTGCTACCAAGCTAAAATTAACAACAATCATGAGCAATGCTGGGAGAAGAATCCAAAATAATATAGTTCATCTATCAGGCAAAGGAAGCTGAAAATTTACTTTGATGATGTGTACTGTTAAATAAATAGTAAGAATCATTTTAGCATTATAAAATTTTTTAAAATTATATTGGTTCTAAGACAAAGTATTAATAAAAGTAGTATAACAACTCTTAAACTATTTTCACTGAATTAAAAATTTCATGCTTCCTGAATATATTTTGATATTATATTTATTAGCCAATCCAAAAAACTACCTCAGAAGCAAATATAATATTATTTATCTGTTTCTCAATGCTAACATCTGTAATATGATTTTAAGTAACAGGTTGACATTAGCAAACCACATAAATCTCTCTCTCAAGATTATAGATCATTATTTGATAACTGCTAGCATTATTTCTCATATAAAAATGTATTTTTTATAAAGTAAATTTATATACAAATAAATTTCCAAAGAGTGACAAGAGCAAAAAGTGTAATGTGGTTCACAATTAATATTACTATTATAATTATTTTTTATAAACCAATCTTTGCAAGTAACTGAAAACCAAGAATAGTAATATAAAAGTGAAAGGACACAATAAAAATGTTGGAAAATGGAGAATGAGTAAACAGAAATATTTGGGTTTTTTTTTTAACTTGATATTTAGATAACAGTATAGATTTCAAATAATAATTTCTGCTGCTGTATTCCTGAAACAAAATATTGGTTAGTGAGAATCTTGAATATTGCCTCTTCCTATTTTCTTTTTTTATCAAAACAGTAAATTGAGAAAATGGAAGCAGAAAAAGCCAGCCATAGCCCACGCAGTTTTTTTTTACTATAGTTACCTGTTTAAATTTGGCTTGATTACTGTAAATTCTAGTCACAAATATAGAGTTAAAGAACCTAATGATTTCACAATCAGGAAAGGACAATTAATGTTCTCCATTGCAAATCTTTCCTTTTTATTAGTGAGCTAAATAAGGTCTATGAGATTAAAAACTTGGCTCAATACTCCTGGTACAGGGAATCGCGCCAAGGCAAGTTAGAATAGAATGCTTGCTGGACTTCTTGAGAAGATTTCAGTTTCACCTAAAAGCATCACTGGCACAAAATAGGAAAAGTAAACCTGATGTTTTCTTGGATCACTTCCACCCTAGGGTCTTCCAGGTGAAATTCTTCCTTTTCAATTGTCTATATCAAGCACAGAACCACATCACAAAATGAATCCAGAGGGAAGTGGCTCAAACAAAGTACTGATAGTCTTCAACACTGAAATTCCCTTTAGTGTTGAAATTGGCAAATATTGAATATTATCTCTTCTACCAAATCATATTAGAGGAGAAATATTCTACAAGCAGAATCCATTTCCATGACAACCTAAGAATAAGTTGATTGACTTAGGGATCAATAGCTTTGTGTTTTGACTGTGGTTCTATGGAATCTTTTTTTTTTTTTTTTTTTTTGTGACTTTCACTTTTTCAATTCTTCAGTTGACTATGAAGCCAGGAAAAGTCTGCAATATTGAAAAGCTTTATAGAATGAAAATAAAAGATGTAAAGGTCTAATTATTTTCATGAAGCAGTCATGTTTCTTGATTGCCTCTCTTCATATTAACTTTGGAAAGCTTTTATTGTAGAAAACATATAAAACGAAAGTGAATGATTTTTCTCTGAACCTTTTGGGCCTTTCAGGGCAAATAAACAAAAAGCTATTAAGTGCCCTGACAGCCTCCAACTTAAGCCCTGTCTAAAAGCCCTGCAGAGGAAAGGACTGCATAAAAAAGGATCAAAATTAGAAGCTCTTAGAGATCAGCTCCCAAGATGAAGTTGTCATGATTTCTACGCTATGCAGTATTTATGTCATTGTATAAATATCGACTAGCTCTTAAGATAAGGGAAGTTATTTATTTCCTTGTAGGAGGAGCAAAGAGAAATTTGCATTTTTGGTGTTGTTTTTCTCATAGTCTCCAGGGGATTTAAATAAAGCTACTTTGGAAATTATTTATAAAGAGATGGCTAAGTGACACAATGCTTTAGCAAAAATCTCTATGTAGCTTTTAAAAATTTAATTATATCTTCAAGCATCTGGATGTAATTCAATTACTGCCCTTGGTGTCATCTACATCCCATTTACTGGTAGTTGATAGAGACAGCACTTGCAGTTGGATGCTAAGGTTCTACTTGTTATTCAATTTTGCTAATGCCAATGTGTCCACATCAAAAATTTTCTTTTGAAACAGAAATAAAATTCCCCAGAGCTCACATTTTTTTTTCTTTCTCACATTCTACTGTCTTCAATATCTTATCTTTTCCATCACAATGGGAAAATGTTTTCTGTCCTACTTGGCATTAGATGTTGTATATTTTACTTTGCAATACATTTATCATCAATCCATTTTCAAGAGTTGAGTGTCTTACAAACATAAAACGGTAGAACACTGTCTTGATGGAAAACAGAATGTCAGAGCCACAAAGACAGTAACTTGGGCAGACAGAAAGGCTAACACGTAAATGCAATTTCTGATTTGGGGGAAAAGAATTATTGGACCTTCTTTAGTACCCTTCACTTCTTCTGTTGCCCCGTAGGTCTTTCCTTTTCCGCTTTTAATATTAGATTTGGGGAGATTCAATTGACTGCGGTGCCCTACTGCCTAATCAGTCAGTAAAAAAGCACCAAAGTCAAGAAAAATATTTTAAGAGATGTCAGTTCTATAAAAGTCAACAGAGATAAAGAGATTTATTGCTTCTATCCTCACTGCTGACCTGATTCTATTGGAGTCGGAAATCAAGAAAATCCGATTGTTTGTATGTGGGTATGAAAGCAAGCAAGCAAGCAAGCATGAGAAATAGATTTAGTTTGCAGGGGGAAAGGAATAATATTTATAAGTTGTCAGAAGACCCTAGAACTTGATATTTTACTGTACTACTTGAATTTCTGGAAGCTTTTCCCCTGCTGCTGACAGAAAAGAAAACAAGATGAAATAAAAGGTGTAATATTCTATGATTACATTTATTTGTTCATTAATTCATGTATTAATTTGGTCAATATTTATTATGTTCCTATTGTGTGCTTAAAGTTACGCTAGTCCCTAGAGTTATAATAGAAAACAAATCTGATTCGACTCTAGTTTCCTGGAATACAGTCTAGGGAGAAGGACTGACACATTAATCAATTCTTTCACAAAAAAAAAAAAAAAAAGAAAAGAAAAGTAAGAAAATAATAAAGAAAGAAGAAGAAAAGGGGAGAAAGGGGATTGAAAAAAATAGAGATAAAGCTGCTTGTGTTGTAGACAAATGCATTCCAGTGATTCCTCTAATTATTGAGTACCTCTTAGGTCAGATTTGATCTAAAGGAACAAGGATTCTAATTGAATCCTTGGGGGGTCTCAGGGTCATCTCAGATATTGATAATAGAGATATCTAGGGTTGATTTGTTCAGACAGCTCATTACTTATAGTGTGGAAAACTAAAAATCCAGTTTCCTTTGCTCTCTTCACTCCTTAGTAAATTCTGCCCAAATGTTGTAATGACCCCTTACACAAACAACTGTGTTTATAAACTGTTCTTTCTGCAAGGTAACAATAGCAAGTGCTAGACATTATGTTGAGCAAGTTAAATTTTAAGTAAGATAGGAGACTCTTCACTCAAATAATGCTCTTACATGTATCTCAATTTTCAGTTCACAGTGAATGTTTTAGACCAATTCATGCCATAATCACAATCATACTTAATAATCCAATAATAATTAGTTTATTCAAGAAGTAGAAATAACCTGTCCATTTCAAGTTACAAAGTGAACATCCTGTCACATCATCTAAACTCTCCAAGGAACTAGTATATACAGTCTATATTCCCTAAGCATGAGAATCATATTCTCTATTTACTATTATCTGGGAGATGGGAAAAGGCAGGAAGATAAAAATTACAAAGACATATTTTAACCAAGAATAGAAATGCTGAAGCTCTCATGATCTGGTTAAAACAAGTTAACTCTGCCATGCCAGAAAAATTAGTCACCCTCACTTCCTGTTTAATTCTATTTAAACATTTTTAAACAAATGGATTTTAATTAATTTATTGAATGCTTTGTAGAGATAAAAAAAAAGTGAGGAGTGTAAAACAACTAATCTCTTTATTTGAAATTTTAACAATTTTAAACATACCAAATCATAGATGTTATTCCATTTTTTTCCTGAATATAAAGATACATGCCCCAAATGGGCAGCATCCTTTGTTGCATCTAACTTTCACCAAAGTTTTTGCACAGACTGGAACATATTCATCTTGTAAATGTTGATTTCAGGTTTCAAATATATCTCTTATAAATTCTAGTTTTCATTGCTGTCACTCTTCCTGCATTTATCAAAACACAATTCCTTTGAATATTTTGACAGTTCTAATGTTTTTTTTTTCCCCAGGGAGATTGTGATCATCTATGCTTCATAACTGCAAAACACTTTCTTTTTAGATTTATAAACACTCATTAAAGAAGCCAATGAATTATTTCTATTTAAATTATTTGAATTTCCTTTCAGTCATCAATTCTTACAAGTAGGTAGAACTTCACAGCCCCAGCCTTCATCCATTTGTGAAACATTCACAAATGTTTTGGCCAACAGATATCATAAAAAGACAAAAAATGCTGCCATGCATTCATTCTCTAAACCAAAAGCAGGCTGAAAGTCCTTATAAGAAAGCATTTATGATGAAATACTTCCTTTTGAACAAAAAACTGCAGAACATCAAAAAGTTTTTGATTTTTTCCTTAGAAATTATCTTTCACTGATTAATTCATGAGTTTGTGAAAACATGTAATTTGTGGGGATCTAATTTGTGGGCATCTAGAGAAGCATGGTCTGATATTTCAATTTCCCATTTATCAAGATCATTAGACTCTTGAGTAATACAATGTTACTCTGCATTCTCTTCTTACTTGTCTAATAATCTTGAAATGTTGGAAAAATTCTTTTCCCAATGTTCTACTCCCTGAAAACATGGTGAAACATTTAAAAAATTTTGGGGTTTTTAATTCTCTTGGGTAGAAACTTGAAATACAAATAAATAAAAGTCTTCCCCCCAAAGCTGCACAAACTTCTCCTAGAACTTTTTGGAGAGTGGTAGAGAATCTTGTTCAATGTAATTAGAAAAATTAAAGAAGATTTAGAGTTTATCATTTATTTTATTCTTGTATCATCCTATTAGATGATTCTATATTTCTTCTACTTTCCTATTGCTTTAATATTTTCAGATTAATATATCAAGTTGATGTCATTATGAAAAGATTCAAAGGAAAAAGAAATAGCAAATTACTTCAAGATATGGAAAAGCAAATCATCAAATGTCTACAAAGTTTCTTATATTTATAAAAGGGCCCAAAGGATTCATAAGTAAAAAGTCAGCTAAAGTGAGTTTATTCTATTACAAATGTAATTTCCCTCTTTCTTCTTTGAAAAGTCTTTTTAAAAGTATAAAAATCATAATACATCATTCCTTACAAGTAGTTAGTACTTCTTAGAAAAGAATTCTAAAGGTTTGAGTTCAAAGGATCCTGAAAGTATTCCTAGGGAAAAATTTAAATAACTCATATTTATAAGATTTTAATACATTCTATAATATAGGTATTCTTAAGGATAATATAGTAATATTCAAGCTTATCAAAAGTGTATCATCCAAATTCATCTCCATAAGTTCACATTGAATATCTGAAACTCAAACTTGATGCCACATTTTAAATTACTGAATTACTGATTAGTAAAACTTAGCTTCCTAGTCTTTTCTAATTAAATAGGTTTTGCAAAACATTTTTATTGATACATCATCCTAAAATCTCATGATTCTTAAAATAGAGTTGGAATTTTTCAAATATTGTGGGCTTTATTATCATTTAATTTCCTATAATTATATATTAAAGTTATGGAAAAACTTTGCTTTTAATTCAATTATTGTTAGAATTATATACTCTGCAAAAGTAATATTTGTAGTGTTTGACCATAGTGTCAGCATTTGCTGGCAAAATTCTAGTGGGCTCTTTGCTATTCAGAAAGAAAGATCTATTCGTGCAAAGGGAGTCAAACCTTGGATAATAAGCATTAGCTCTGCATGAGAAAGCAAGGCCATGACATCACTTTAGCTAATGATAGCTAGAATTTATTGATCAGGGTTTGGAAGAGTGCATTGGAGTGGTTGTCAGAGCCAGAGACCATTCAGGCATCAGAAAGCTGATATTACTTAAAGACTCCAGAGCATGAACCATAGTTTACAAAAATGACCACAGTAGTCACTGTTCTTCCTCTTGATAAGCCATGAGAAATGTAATGGCAAAAAAGAAAGTTCCTATATGCGTTATTTATTTCTCTGTATGACAAATATTACTCAGGTATTTGGATAAAGATTATAGTTACTAAATTGCTAAATGAAGAGTTTTTCTTGCCATGCATAGATTTACATAGGAGTTAAATAATGACATCCAAATAGATAAGGAAACTTGAGTGGATGAATTCAGAAGTTTTTGAAAGTTTACATCTAAATGAACTTTGCCTTAAATTGCTTACCTAACAATACTTGACTATTATAATTTCTGGATATTTATCATATAATTTACTCCTTTACCTACTGTTTTTAGATTGAACAATGGCAGCATAATGGTTAAATACAATGACTTGCATTAGATTGTGACAATATTTTGATAGGTTGTCTAAAAATATGCTCCCTAAGAGTCATATCAACATATGTACTAATTTTGCCCTTGATGATCTTAGTTTATGAATATAAACCCATTCCACCACTGGGGAAAACTTTCTATAAATTAAGAGTATTGAGTTGAAGAGTCCAGCAATTAGAAACTTGTGAATCAAAGAACAGAGTTAAGTCTAGTTTCTCAATTGATTTTTCTATAGTATCTAGTTCAATGCTGGGTCTATAAAAACTCAGTAAGCACCAATGGATAGATTAGATAAATTTTTAATTAAACGTACTGAGATGAGAATGACCCCTTAATATTAAATTAATATCCTTGGGTGATTTTGGAAGTTTCTCTGAAATAAATATGCCCACATATAAATAGATTACTGAACCCTAGTTTTGAACAAAATTCTCTTTTTAGTGACTACAGTATAAAATGAGCAAACTTGTCTTTGATGATTTTATAGTTTATACTAATGACAAGTGATTCAGAATAAACATATTTTAAAAAGAAATGAAAATTAGTGTAAGAAGATATTTATATTGAATAAAAGCATTGTTTTTGAGATCAGTTTGAACTGTACAGTTTTGAAATTGAAGCTTCAGATTTTAGTTGACTGTTTTTCTTGAGTAAATTTTATATTTCTCTTTTAAAATGGCTTTAATATTAAGCAGATAGTCGAGCCCTTTCCAAGCATTTACTTGTGAGCAATTCCATACCTGAGTGAAAAAATTATGATGCAGAACTGCCAAAATGTATCATTAAGTCAGTGAATTCTAAACTAGGACACTGTGATATCCTGGGGTGATGGCAGCAGCAACCATGGTGTTGTGGATGCACAGGGACGTTGGCAAGATCTGCTTCACTACTGACACTTCACCCTGAAAAGAAAATAGGACAAACCCCAGCAGGAATACAGAATGTTTAAGACTTAAAGCAGAGACAGTAAACAAAAATATGGGATTTATGATGGACATTAAGATAAAATTGAAAGTCAGAATGTTTGCTGATGGTTAGTACTAAGGAGCTCATCGAAATTAAGAGATGGTCACTCTGCCTGATCCTGAGTAATTATCAACTTTGTCCCCAATTCTGTCCTTCCTTATACAGTGATCTCTTAGTTGTCTTTGCTTGCTGTTACTGTCAAAAACTTTTGAGATAATTAGTTTAGAAAATGAAAAAGTTGATTTTGATTCAAAGTTTTGGGGAATTCAGCCCATGTCTGCTTAGCGCTATTGTTTTGGGGCCTGTGGTGAGACAGCACATTATGGCAGCTGTTCACCTCATGGCTGAGAGGCAAAAGGGAGAGGAACAGGAAGGTGCTGGGGTTCCACTGTCCCTTTAAAGGGAAGAGCACTGATGATGAGAAGACCTACCACCAGACCCCACTGCTTAACAGTTCTACTATCTTACAATAGTGTCGTGGCTGGGAACTAAGTATTTAAGATATGGGTCTTTGAGGTCACCTTCTAGATACTACCTAGAGCCTTCTAGCAAAACTTCCCCCTCCACTTGTATTATGAGGCAAAATTTGGAGTCATACTTATCTCTTTAGCCAGCAGTGTCACAGCCTTGCCCAAGATAAAGCTTTATACTCAGTCCTTTGTCCTGCTCCTGTTACTATGCAATTGACTAGTTTGTTGGAAATCTTATCATTTACCCTGAGGGTTGCCAGCTAATAGGTACTTAACCACTAAGCCTTATTTATTTATTTTTTTAATGTCTTATTTTTAGAAAGGGTCTCACTAAGGTGCTTAGGGCACTTCTAAGTTGCTGAGACTGGCTTTGAACTTGTAATTCTCTTGCCTCAGCCTACTAAATCCCTGGGCTCAAAGGCATATGTCACTAGTCCTGGCTAACAATTTGTTGTTTCTTTCTTTATTTTTTTTTTAAGAGAGAGAGAGAGAGAGAGAGAGAGAGATTTTAATATTTATTTTTTAGTTTTCGGCGGACACAACATCTTTGTTTGTATGTGGTGCTGAGGATCGAACCCGGGCCACATGCATGCCAGGCGAGCGCACTACCTCATGAGCCACATTCCCAGCCCAATTTGTTGTTTCTTTGAGTGAGAAGCTACTACTTTGCTTCTTTTTTCACAATAAAATGGGATACTCAGGACCTCACAAAATAGGAGTTATAAAATACAATGCCTCGTTAATATCATGTAATATATAATTCTTTCCAAAATATGGGTAACGTTAATCATATAAAGAGTCTGAGTATCTTGAAGATTGATGGCAGAATGGCATTGATCTCACCATATAGTCCAACCTTGGCAGGGTCTGAACTTTTCAGAAAGCTTGTTTGGAGCAGTGAGATTATTCTCCTGAGACTATAGGAATGGTACAACTCAATTAATTGTATATAAAGCTAGTTTATTATTAAATGGTTAAGAAGTAGACATAGCAAACAGAAGTAAAAATTTCCAAAGAGATTGCTTATTGCTGAAGATACTGACAAAATTATTTAGATGTGATGGCACTCTACTATATATCAGTGATTTTAGCAAAAAAAAAAAAAAAATCCTTCCCCTAATTAAAGTCTTCATTAAAATGTTTTCCTTTATACCCTTGACTTATTGGGGGGAAAAAACAGCAAAGCCAACATGACCACCTAAGAATAATGACATTTGTATCAACTCATTTTATTTTATTTTATTTTATTGTGAAAAGTAAAAAGTTTTGTGACAGCATACCAAGGATCTAACACTTAATTTGGAAGACATTAAAACTTTCTACACTTGTTTTAAAAGTTCACCCGAATTCCATACAGAAACGACATTTATTATGTTCACTATGCAATACATGCTTCTTATTGTTTTTCTAACAATTCTCATATTGACCTGGGAACAATTCTTACATTGTCCTGACCTTTTCCCTTCTAATGGTATGGGTCAATCAAGATTGAAAATATAGGGGGAAAGTTGGTCACAGACATATTCCAGTAATGTAACCTAAAGAATCTGTCAGTATTTCTTCCTACCTGGTACTTACTTGGAATTCACCCTGGTTCTTGCTCTACTTTTGTGACATCCCATTCCATGATCTCTGTAAATCAAATCCATGAAATTTCTCTTTGCCTAAAGTAGTCAGCTTCAGTGTCCCTTCAGAGATTCCTAATAGATGTACCATGCCTTATAGTGCCAGGCAACAAACACTAGGATGAGTATATTTTATTTCAAATGAAAATAGCACAGAAACATTGTGTTAGATTCACTTTAATTTATTCTTATAAATTATTCCTTGTGATTAATGTAGCTAGTAGCTAAAATTATCGCTTGGTCACAACACAAAAATGCCAGAAAATTATTTTGCTGGATAGTAAAAAGCTACTGACTTTCAGATTATTATTACAGCAATTACACAGCTGACATACAGAAGCCTTGAAGATATGTGGCCCTTGGGATAGAAAACAAGAGGTTTGAAATAAATGAAACTCAAATACCGGAATCTTGTTGATGGTCAGCACAGCTCCTCTTGGCAAGAAAGCAGATTTTTTTTTCTTCCAAGAAATGATTTGCATGACACTTGCTATAGACGTTACTTTCCTCCTGGTCACAGATTAATTGACTACCCAGGTGCTCAGAGTAAGGAGAGTTAACACCAACTGCTTATTAAAAAAGAAAAAAGAAAACAAAATGTAATCACAAATGCGATTGCCTTGATAATAATTAATACCTGGGGGCTAGCTGGTAGCCTAAGTCAATATGGTTATCTCTGATCTGTAAAATTCTAGACATGATCCTTTCTCTATCCCTCTTGTCATAAGAGCTAAAAGCAAAGTCTGTGTCAAATTCTTGATTTGGTATCTGTTGCAGACACAATGCAGGAGATAAAACCTAATGAGTTTCCACAAACACAACCAATTTGTTAGCATTGACTGGTCACTTCAGTGAAAGAACCAGTCAATTTAATCAAATTGGCCAAACTGGCCTTTAGCTGAAGTGACAAATGGATGCAGTCAAAATAATCAAACTAAGTAAATAGACTGGGTGTGTTCACTTCAATATCCTCGTAATGTTCTGAATCTTAAAAGTCTTGCTTATAAGCACTATTCCTGCTAAGTGGACAAATGTTGAAATTGGGGAACACAAAGCAAGGCGCCTGCTCACCCCAGTGGTCATAAACACTCATCTGAATGAGCAAAGCAGGGAAGCACATGGAGTGAAACTTCCCCCCACCTCTTGACTGAGGGCATGCCCAGGAGTCCTACAACAGCTTTTCTAATCATTGGCATGTGAAGAATCCAGAAGAGACATTGCCCCTAGCCACGGTATAATTGGTTATATACATACAGTATAAACATACGTTTACTGGACAGTGGACACAGAAATACTGAATTAGAAAACATACCCAAGTGACTCCACCAGGAATCTAAGAAGAATAGACAGCAGAGAGGGCTTTCTAAAGCCCCAAACAATCATGGTAATTCACTTCCAACTGTTGCCCTGCTGGCACTCTTCCTAAGCAGACAGGGGAAAGCTGCTGCATCTCTCAGATAACAAGGTAATTAATGTTAAAAAGGAAGACCATATTGAGGAGGGTCAGTTGTAGCTTCAGAATTATAAAAAGGTAGAATTAAAAAGCCTGTTCCATTTGCCTCTAACTCCTTTTTTCTAAGGCTTATTTTAAAGAGATTTGAAAAAGGCGGGGTAGAGACATGGATAAACAAAAGCTATTATAGGAAGATGAAATTCCTTTCCTCTTAGCGTATTTCTACACCGATCTTTTCTGAAGCCCCAATGACATTTCATAATCCAAACTTGCAAAATTAGTTCTATTTTTATGAAAAATAATAACGTCAAATGTGTTGATAAACACTATTGGGAGAGATGCCAGACTTTCACTAAGCTAAGGACCTCCTATCTTGCTTTCTCCATTCTCCATTCTTCTGCAGGCTCATAGATAATCACTATTTGATAATTATATAAACTATATTGATAGAAATACAATGTTTACCCACTTCTGGAAAATTATACCATCAGAGATGGTGATGGACTTAGCGATTCCAAAAGGGAAAATTTCAATGTCCTACATTAAAAGGAAACACTAAGAGATTAAATATCACTTTCAAATCCATGTCGATTTAATAATAAATGCCAATAGTAACTATTGTCTTTACTAAATATCAAACAAAAGGAAAAATGTAGCCTAATACAAGAACTAAAAGAAATGTAAGTTCTTAAATGTATTAATCAGGCTTCTCATAGAGGATTTAATAGCAAAAATTATAATAGATAATATTTACTGGACACTGTTTTTGTAAGACTAGGCTTAGTGTTTCAACATGCATTAACACGTTTAAATTTTATAACAACTTTAGGTGAATATGATTTTTATCCTTACTATTTAAAGGTAAGAAAACTGAGGCAAAGAGAAACTGAGAACTTTAAGAAAGATAACACAGTTAATATGTGGAAGAGTCAGGATTTAAGAAAAAAATATCCAACTCCAAGATTCACACTCCTAATTATTGCATAAATTAGACCTTAACATAAAACGTCTAGATGTCTGTAAAAATATAATATTATATGCAATTGAATTTTAAATGTAATGTTGGATGATCAGGATAACCACTAAAGGAATACTAAAACTAATAGCAGAAGAAATAATTATTTTAGGTAGTGTATAACTTTTTAAAAATTATTAATTCTGAGTATTGAACCCAGTATGCTATACCACTGGACCAGTAGTGTAATACGTATTTTGTACTATATACCTGTATTTTCTGGCTCTCTCTCCCAATCTCTCTCCACCCCCCACCCCAAACACAAACACACACACATACACACATGCAATACTTAAAGGTAGTACAAGTCCAGAGACATAAACCAGCACAATTTTTTTTAAAGATATTCTCATTTTTTCTTGGGGGAAAAATATCTTAAATCAAATTCCTATCTTAGATCTTATAAGATTCTAGTGACTGATATTATATAGCTGAAACCCATGTCCATAGTCACAGGAGGACAATTTTAAGGGCTTTCATGAACAGCCAACTAAACAGAGAACAGCACAGGATTTTTAAAAATTGGGTTTCAAAGTCAAATGCTTTGTTAGTTTAAATCTATAATATTGACTATTTCTTAAAATTTTTCTTAACATGTATTAAGTGATTGTGACAGGAGCAACTATAGCCTCTAGTCATCCTTCAACCTTTGACCCTGTGCACACTGAAACACTCAAAGATGACCTCAAATTTCATAACAGCAAAGGGAAATAAAAGGAGTAATTTACAAAAGGTCTCTGAATATTTTAGAATCTTTAAAGGCTAACTTTATAATTTTGATCAATATCGCTAAAGGAAACTCAGACTGCTCACAACTCCTGAAATTGAAGTGTGCCATAAACACAGGAAAAGGTTGATGGTCATGATTCCCAAATGATAGAAAGTCCATACAGAGCATTGTCACAGGGGAGAAGGTCTGCCTCATTAACCTTTAGGTGATGGCAACCGAGGGAGACAGCAGAAAAGAGGGGCTGGAAGGGCTCAAGGAGAGATGACAACAAGTCAGAAGTTAGATGGGTTATGACAGGGCCTATCTCTAAAGGAAAGAAAAAACATGGAAATTGGCGACACAAATAGGAAGTGACAGGAAGAAACTGTTTGGGACTGCAAATGAGCTCAGTGGGAAAAGAGCTGGAACATGCATTGAAGTGAAACCACTGAATTATGGGATTAGGCCTCCAGAACTCTGAGCATAGAAATATTGTCTCCCAGTCGCTGGAGCAGGGATAGATTTATTATACATCCTACTGCCTTCCCCGGCCTATCCTCAGAGAAGCAGCAAAGTCAATTTCCACGAGAAAATTAACCAACTCTTTTCTGGTTTTTGCCTCATTTTGGATTCTTGCATTAGTGAGAAAACGTAAATGCCAATCTTTCCCCTGTGGTTGTATCCTTACAGACTGGTGACCCATTAGAAATTCCTGGTGAGAGAATTTAATTCTGGGTTTTCTTCTTTCCATCAGGATTGCTGTCCCTTTGAAAGTGCTAATGGGCCCTCTCCTGTTCAGACTCCAGTACATTTAACCTCTAAGTCTTTTCAACAAAAATCCTTTTAAAATGAAGATGTCTTGAGATGTAAATGTTTCAACTTAGTACCTGTCTTTGATCCTCAGGTGATTCTTGTTTGTGTTTTCCCTGTGGGTACTTTTAATAGACTATGTGGCAGGAGCCCCCCCCCCACCACCACCAATTCTGAAATCTAGGTCATGGAACTGATTGCTCCTTGCACAGCATCCACTCTGTTTCTCGGGACAACCCCTCTCTACTTTGAATTAAATATATTTAACACATCTCTAAACGCTGTGAAGTGTTGCAGAGTTATGCAATTGAGTTCAAGGGGAGCACATTGGCTCACACTTCTTAAATGTTGGGCAGCAAGAGCTGTGGCCATTCCACGGTCTACCCCATGCAGTCTAGCTTTTAAATGAGTAACCAAATAAACACTTAACCCGCTGTGTGCTCAATGCCTCTCTGCTTGCTTTATTTGCTGGGTAACAGATGCTTAAAGATGAAGAACAACAGTAGTCAGGAAGTAGGATAAAGCTTATGACAGAAAAAAAAAGTTCTTATTTGATGTAAACTTTTCATAAAGCACTAATATACATGTATATGCATTTATAAGCCAGGAATAGAAAGTAAGCAAAATTTGGAAATCCTATATGCAAAGGACTGCTATCTTTAGGGTTAAATGGCTGCTTTGAGACAAGACACAGGAGGTGATGGAAGGGAAGCAAATGGGAAGGAGGGTTCTTTAATACATAATTTAAGCTACTGAAATAAAGAGACTTTTCCATTCCAACGAAAATGAGGGATTTGCAGGGTTTGAACATTAATATTATCTTAAGTTATTGGGAAGTTTTTGTGGAAAGATGCACAGGCTGAGGGCCCATAACCTCATCACATACTACATATAGGATAGGTATTGGCAAGAGACACTGCCATATATGAAGGTACGGAAGACTGGCCCAGTTTCTCCAGGTTACTCACCCTCACTCCCAGCTACTCAAAGAGAGAAGGAAGAGAGATATTCTGAGACTCAATGTCCATACTCCATCTGAGAGGAGAAACCTCAGGGTGGAGATGAAAAACTGTTGACTTCCCTCAGGGTTGATGTGTCATTCTATGGCATCCATTCGGACAGTGTTCTCCTCTGCCAGGTATAAGAGAAAACACCGGGAAGCTTATGAAAACTTTCACAGGCAGGCAGGATGGTGAATGGGGATGACAGAGAAAGATTCCATTGCCTCTGAGCCAGATTTGATGCCTACAAGAGCCTGATGTGGAGGCAAGGCAGAGCCTGAGGTGACATTCACACTCATTACTAGCATTGTCCACAGGAAGGAATGACAACTTCAGAGCTCCAAAGCAAGCACAGCAGGAATAGTGCTGGCTGCACCTGTTCCTTGGGAAAGATCACAGAAGAATCAGAGGAGACAATGTTTTCCAATAAGAGGGGCTATATTTATTTCTATTCTTGTGCCATTTTAGGTATGGCGTGGAGGGGCCAGACAAATTTCTTGGAGATAAAATATTGAAACTAATTATTATTTTTATAAAGATTCTAGCAAATTTGGGTTGGTTCAAATGTGAAAAGTGTGATATATATAACTTTCAATAAAAATAAGACTTTTAGGAGAAAATGCCAAGGTCTCAGCTTGGCACCAGAATCAGGAGCCACCACACACCTTTGTAGGTTCAAACAGCAATTCTTTATTCCCGCTCTCACACCGCCTCCACACAGGTCCAGGGGCAATCGCGTTCTGCTGTCTCCCGCACAATTCACCTACTCCACGAGGCTATCTCCAAATCTCATTTTAATCTCACGAGAACTCAACTGGAACAAGCAGCAGAAACACCCTAATCCCAGCAATAATCTTCAATCTCTAACTTCCCTAAAACCCATTATCTTAAACTGGCAACGCCTTAAACTCAAGGAGCCGGTTACTTCCTCAAACCTGATCAGCTCTAAAAAGATCCGCCTTGGTCCTTGAGCAAGGTCACCTTATTAAAGCATGCATGCAATGTCCCATCGAATGTCCTCTAAGCAGCATGGGGTACGCTTGGCAAGGAAATTTCGATGCGTCATTCCTACTTGGTAATGGCCCTCAGCAAGAAAATCATTATTAAGGCTTATAAAAATATTCAAGTTTTGTCTCATTATATTTTCTTTATAATTTTTAACTTCTTTGTCTAGTTTCCCTTTCAGTAGGTAAAGAAATATCTGCAAAAACAGAAATTTGTGAAATTTAATTTACATTAAAAATAATCTGTAGGCCTGTGGCTTCGGAATATTGATGGCTAACAAAAACAATGAAAAATGGAAAAAAGAGATGATTTACATTATTAAAAGTATTTTAAAACAAATCAAATAAAATTTAAGTCTGAAATAAACAAGTAACAAAATATTGAAAAGATCATTTATTTAATAATGAAAATCCTAAAGTGGCACAATATGATTATTACCAGCAAATAATATACATTTTTTTCTACAAAAGAAATATGGTAATTGCTAAAAAAATTGCCTCCATTTCATGAGTAGTAATAAACTAGACAACCAATAAAAGCAGCACATAAGAAGATAAAATCAGCTAGAGTTAATCAAAATATAGGTCTACAATTCTTGATTTGAAATATTTGGAGTCAATGAGTTTTGCACATACCACATACTGCATAACATCTACATAAACACTCAGTAAGTTAACACATATATGTTTCTCAGCGTACACACAAAAATGAGATAAATAAAACTATCAATGTTGATATAAGCCTAGGTCAAGTTTAGCTACCAAATGTGATTTGATGCTGAACTTACAGAGGAAAATGTTTTATAGTCTGCTGCTTTTTGAATTGCAGAAAAGAGGTTATATGCCAGTATTTTCTATTCACATACAAATCAAATAACATCATTGAAATGCACATCTTGTGTTCTATACAGACAATTTAACTAACTGACAATTCAGCGGGAATATAACAGTAGAGGGTCTACTCTCTGGCAGCAGATTCAATCCACTAGTGCTGAGCAGAAATTTATTATGTGCATAAAAGACAATGATTGCATTTGAGAAATCAATAAAGACAAAGATTTTAAAATAGTGTGCAAATACAATTTCAAGGGATGTAAATGTTTTGGATAATTGTTAAATAGTTTTAAAATTGTAATCACTAAGTTATTGAGAAAAACACTGAGTGGGGTATACAGTAGGACATTTGATCCTTATGCAGCTTTGATTTTAGCAGGAGTAGAAAGGGTCACTATATAGTAGTAGGATCTGAACACTACTCAGAATGGTCTGACCATTATATAACTTCTATAGCAGCTTGCTTGCTGAAACTGGTATTCCTAGGACTAAAATCCATTGGCAATTGACTAAAATTCCCACTCCAGATGTATAAGGGAAAAAACAAAAAACAAAACAAAACATACAAACAAACAAACAAACCAAAAAACCCAACAACAATGAAAGAAAGAAAGAAATAAAGAAAGGAAGGAAGGAAGGAAGGAAGGAAGGAAGGAAGGAAGGAAGGAAGACCAACCAAAGGAAAACAAAGGAACAAAAGCCTATCTTGAGTGACTACTATACATAGTGATGGCTTTTCTCCCAATGCCTAGACATGAAACAGTCTATAATACCAGAAATTTCCTTTTAAAAGGGGATGTGTCACCTTGAGAAAGGACCCAGTGACAATGCTACAAGTATTTATTTCTATATGCTTTCCTTAAGGGACTTGAAATCATTTACCATGCAACTGCACTGGAGAAAAAAAAAATGAAGTTACTGGATACTGGTCTGAAATGATGATAAATTCTGGGCACCCAGAATACACTGTGGTTTGGATGTCAGGTGATAAATGGAGATTTAGTCTGCATCTGTCTCTCTGCCTTCCCACTTCCAGAATGCAAGTTGAAATAGATAGTCTGAGCTACTAATAAAATTAAACTTAGCTATGTTTGTTTAAATAATCAACATATTCCTAATGTGGATTTATCAAGTAGAATATTTTCAGTTTACTATTTAGGAAGTTAACCTTGGTTTTATGGAGTTAATATTCATGTATAGTTAGGCATCATTACATTATCATATAATTCATCAAGACACTATGTAAAGTTTGATTTATGGCAAATGTAATGCGAAATTTCTTTAACAACAAAGACATAGAGAGTAATACTTACTCCTTAAGATAAATTGTAATTTTATAGAGAGCTTCCCCAGCAAAAGTGTGCTGAAAAAGTTAGTTTGATAATTATAACCCATATATTGTAAGAAAAATATATTCTCTACCAAATTGGAAATCTTCCTACCTTAGAGTAGAATATAGAATGTGCATGTAGATTCTTAATTGACTTTATTTTACATAAATAATTTTGGAGACTTAATGAGTATATTTTATAGATAATATATAGATGGCATATTATAAAACATACTAGCTAAGAATATCAGTTCTGGAGTCAAATTCCTGTATGTAAGTCCACTTACATCACTTACGACCAAAGTAACATCAGTCCAGTTTCTTAAGTTCTGTGTATCTCATTCAATTTGTTTCACTTATCTGAAATTTCTTTAAAATATATTTTTTAAGCTGGATGCAGGGGCACATGTTTATAATTGCACTGACTTAGGAGAGGAAGATCACAAATTCAAGACCAACCTTAGCAATTTAGTGAGTCCCCATAATACTAATGGCTGAAGATGTAGCTCAGTAGTAGACTACCCCTGGTTCATTTCCCTGTACCCCAATATATATATAAAAATACATATATACATACATATATGTATTTTTTCTCTTGAACCCTTTATACCTTAAAATAAAAAAACACATTCTTTGTATTGGATTAATAATTTTATATTTCTGATATGAAATACATGTATATTACCAAAGATATGGTAATAGTAATGATATAATGAAATTATTATTCTAATTGTAGTAAAAACATAGTTAACATAATTAAAAGTATGACTTAGTTAATCTTGGAAAAAATCATTATGATTTAGTAATATTCCCAAAATCACACAGCAAATTACCAGCAGGATCAGGAATCCCAATCTATCAATTGGACACCAGCACTCATGTTCTTCATCTCTCTGTCACATATAAGCAGAGTCCTAGGGCCAGGATGAACATTGGCAAGAGTCCTTCACTTCTACACTCAACTGTGTTGATGAGCATTATAAGGACAAGGTGCTTTCATAACCAGCACATGGAAACTGGATAAGAAGAAAGCATTTCACACAAAATTGAGAACACTGTGAAAAAGAACACTGTGCAAAACCCATGCCATGATATACTGGGTATGAGAACCTTCAACATTACCAAGATTATAACACAAATGTTACAGGCAAATAAGTAAATAGGAATAAGAAGTGGACTTATTTGAGTTTTAACCAACTCTACTGTAGTGGGAGGGGAGGTCTGTGAGAAAATTTGTCAGCAGACATCAAATAAATACTCAGACTTGGGCTGTAAATCAAAGGCACTGGAACGAGACTGCCTGCTCATGCTCCATACATTTTGCCTGTGGAATTTTTTCACCTACACAGTTTCTGTGTATCCACATGTTTCCACCTATTTTATCTGTTGATATCACTACTTGGAGGAGCATCTAGTATAGACTACAACATGGTGGAACTCTCTCTTCCTGTGATATGTGACACTTGGTTGAGAAATATCAATCAATATGGGTTACAACTTCTATCATTAGAATTCTTTGTCTCTCTTTACAGTGTTCTCTGTGTTGGTTCATTTTTTTAAGGAGATGCCTCAGTGTATAGACCAACATCAGGATCTAGATTTACTGTAAAAATAAAATAACATTTCTGCTCTTGGGCCAAATAAATTTGTAAATACCAAATAAACAAATAACATTGTGAGTAGCTCTCGTTACATCAATGTTCCATCTCTGGACCTGAACCAATTACATGATCAGAGGAAGGTGAGTAGAATAATATAATTCTGTAAACAAGATTTACCTGTCCATATTTGGTACTGAGCCAACCTGAGTCAGAAATGTTGGCTTACTAGAGAAGACAAATCTCCTTACACAATCCCTGGACTTACAAATAGATAATTGTATCTCCTCTTCATTCTGTTCAAGTATTCTCTTATTTCCTTTTCAGTTTCCTAAACTCACCACTTATTTCAAAGGTTAGAGCATTTTGATGAATTAAAATAATAGGTTAAATAAATAATATCTTCAACTTTGCAATTATAGCCATTAGGGAAAAATAAATAAATAAAAACTTCAATTAAACAAAAAGAACTTTAATATTTTTGAGGTGACTTTATAACATAAGCATTACAACAACAACAAAATGTACTTAAAAAGTTACATTACAAGATATATATTATAATAAAAACTTTGTAAAATTTCAATAACTATGCTTTGCTAATTAAAAATCTTATGAAACTTAAGGAGAGTATAGAAGCTGAATTTTGCCATTGATATCTCAATACATTATTTTCATTGAGGAGGATAATCTTCAAACTGGAAATGGAATCATCCATACCTACAACATACACTTGCAAATTTGCTTTCCACTACATTTCTCAGACACCTCTAATGTAAGTCAAAACACTGAGTTTTATATGCAAAATTCAACTCCAAAATATTCTAAATTAGATTATTCTTGCTATTATTTCCTGTATTCCTGAGATTTTATAAGAAAATATTGAGAATGGGTATACCAAAACTTATTTTAATAACATGAAATGAATAACTTGTTTAATGCAATTATTTATATATTATCTAAAGAGTTTGTCTTTTACATTATACTTTCATTTTTAACAGTAATTTCTGATTATAAACAGTTATACATATCATTTAATAAATTCATAAAGGGATTAAAAAACAAGAAATTCTTTGTTATTCTCTATAGTCAATTTCTGATAATATTTTCTCCCTGTATGCATATAATTTAAACAGTTAACATCACATTGTTAATTTTTTTGTTTTTCTAACAAACACAGGATAAGCATTTCTCCTATAATTAAAAAAATGCATTTAAACAATTTCATTGTTCTATAAGAATATGTAGTAATTATTTTATTCATTCTTGTCCATTTGGTTATTTTAAGTTGAATATTCGCCTCCGTCTATAATTTCTCTACATCCTTGAGCACTGCATTGTCATAGTTAAAATGTTAATTTTATAGTTGAAAATTAGCTTTATTATCTTAATTTTCATTTCTTTAATTATTAGTGAGGTTGAATGTTTTTAAGTGTTCATTAGCCATTGCAACTGAATAATTAATGATTCTGCAAGCTACAGAGAAAGTCTTATAGAAATATTAGCTGAATTCTGATTATGCACGTCTTATGCAGAAGCATTTATGCAGATCAACTCTTTAATTTAAGCATTTTTAATTCTTTTAGTACTATTTCCCTCTATGTTTTATATAATATCCAAATTGTAAAAGTCCCTTTTTTTAGGTCCTAGTTAATAATTGGATCCACTTATTTTGTTTTTGGATACTAGAAATTTGTAGACATTATCAATTTCTAATTTATGACAATATATTTTACTTAACATTTATTGAGTTCTGGCTTCAGAAAAAAAGAATTTATTTCAATTGTTTTGGGGAAACAAATGATTGCTATTAATTTCCTACTTTCAAGAAGTTGACCACCTAGTAGTGTAGAAAGATGTGTCTATCCTATCGTAGCATACTCAAGCCTGTGAGTGGAATATGAAATCAGCCAACAACAGAATTCCAAATGACATGTAAAATTTACTTTGTAGTTTAATTTATATTCCCCTGTTACTTTGTTAGATGCTAATGAATCTTACCTAGCTACCTGTGGTGAAATAAGTAGGTTGATGAAAAGATTGCATGTGAAATGATGTCAAAGTTATATCAAAAAAGATAGGAGAAAATAGAGAAGAGTTCTTTTGTTACTATAAGAAAAGACAAACAAATGGAATTCACAATCAGAATGGCATTGAAATCCACTTTATTGTGTATTTTTTAGGTTAATTTATACATTTGCTAAATAAAAATGAGGATGTGTTCTGCCAGCCCCACTTCTCCTTAAAGCAGCAGATTCTGGATCTTTTCACCCTGCAGGTGTTACAATTAATTAAACCAGTGTTTCTCTTTTGCAAGTATCATGGTTGTGAAAGCTAATAGTGATTAGTCTAGATAACATTGTCAGGCTCTGACTTTCCAGCTTAGGGGTATCACTTTCATTCTAAAGTGTTGATTGTTTCTTATCTAACTTTGAAAATAAGATTAGATGCTTTCAAACTAATGTTTCCTATATTGTCTAACTATGGAAATTTATATGGTAATTTAAAATCTGATAAACTATGGTGGCATAAGATTGCATAATAAAGCAATCAAAAGCATTTGAAACATTGGGCAGAATTCAGTTCCCTCTGGTTGCAAAGGAAGAATTTTCCTGGACCTGCTGAAGAGTTTGAAGGAACACTGACGATACTATCATTTAACAAAATTTTGTTTATGTTATCCTCTTACACAGGTCTGGGAAGATTTGTTTTTGAATCTCAGCAAGATTAGCAAAGAAGATTATGGCTAATATTCCTTTGAATGACATGATGTGTCATTTTTTAGTCAAATTTTTCTAAATGCTGACTTTATAAAACAAAACACTCTGCAAGGCACAATAGGGATCAGATGTTCCTGACATCTAAAGGAAGTCAGATTATTTACACTCTGGGTAAAGATTTACCTCTTGCAACAATGTGACCCTGTAATATTAATTAATCAAAGTCCCCATTTTGTCAAAAATTCAAAAAAAACTAGTAATTTGTATCTACCGAGGTTGTTGAGTGGATTATATTATAAAGTAACATAATTTCTGACATTGAAAAATGAAAACAAAAACAGATGAAAAATCTTGGTTCCTGTTTTTCTGTTGTAGATAGCTTCTGATGTACTTTGCAATGATCCCATTTCCAGGTAAACATAGTTTTGTATAATCACCTTCTGTTGATTGTCTGCTAAACCCAGTGAGCCATGTTAAAGAAATACAAGTAAAAAGACACTACTTTAATTATTGGGTTTCAAAGAGTTATGATTTCCCTCTTGCTAGCTCTTTTCTTCTCCTGCTCATCTTTCCCCTCTTTGTCTCTTTGACTTACTCATTTTGATGATGTTGGAGAGACCTACGGGTTAAGAAATTGAAGCCCTCAGTCCACCAGTCTATGAGGAACAAAATCCTGCAATGACAAAAGTGAACCTGGAAGTGGGTTTTTCCCAGTTAAACCTTGAGAGAACTGTACCCCCTACTAATACCTTATCTACCAATACCTTGGAATGAGACTGAGATGAATTCTCAGTTCCAGTCTTATAAGAAACCAGGAAGCAGAGAATCCAGTGAATCATGCTCTGATTTCTGATGCACAGAAATCATGAGATAATAATTGTGTGGTGTTTTAAACTGCTGAACTTAAAAATCCTTGTTATCCCACACTAGATGACTAATACATTTCATCTCTCATATTTCTTCTCTGAATCTGCATTTGCTGACCTATCAAAGATGATAAAAGCATCATGCCCTACTGACCTCAGAGGATCTTTTTAAAGTTTAATTATGATAATGTGCACAGAAATTACCAAACTCTCAAACACTCTGCAATGTAAGCTAATTATTAGGAATAAACAGTTTTAAAACAAGTTAGAGGTGTCACTAGGCAAGTGGTACTTTTACTGAGTGCCCATGAAGTTCTGGTCACATCCAAGATATTTTAGAAGTATGTCTAGTTGACACTGCATCATTATGTTCATCTTATAAGAAAACTTAAGCTTAGTAAAAGAAAATTTGTTTATTTGCAAAAACTAGAATGAGATGGTTTTGAAATTCATCATCCAGGTATGATTCAAACTTTCAGGGTTTTTTTGTGTTTTTTTTTTCTCTGAAATTGGCCCTGTTTGCTTGTTGTTGTTATTTTAAAAACAAACATTTTCCAAAGTGAAGTATCTTATTATGGTGAACACTGCTGGTCTCCCACCAATATCTCCTTAATTGAGTGAATGTACTAATCATCCAGCTGTCCTTGTCTCTGAAGGAACCCCCATGCAGACATGAAGTCTGTGGCTGACTGACACAGGCTACATCAGGTACTTTGGTTGAAGCCTAATTCTCTGGTGCAATTCACACTCCAAGTTCCCTAGAGGTGGAAGCAGGAGCTAGTCTCTAGATAGTAAATAACTTGTCTCTTCTCCGCTTTTATTTCTCTGCCCTGTCCTGTTTTCATTACTCCACTTCTCCTGAGAGCGTTTCCTCCCTCAATAAATCTCCTCCATTTCCATCTTCATCCATTATCTCAGTCTCTGCTTACAGGGAGCTCAACCTAAGAGAATCTTTCCACTCCCTTTTTTTCTACTTCCTCCTTTGCACGTTTCTATATCCATACGTACATTGACACAGTAATAAATTTATTCAAAATTTCAAGTTATAATCACATAGATTATCAAGTTTATTTTTAAAAAATTACCAATTGTGGTACAAGAGGAGTTAGAGTTTGAGGGATCGTCTTGCTGATAGACCCTCAGAAGTCACTTTTCTTTGGTCCGTGATAGAAAAATCTCAGAATGCTTTATATGCATTCAGTGCACTAACAATTCCTTTGTATGTATATTTTTAAATATTTTGTATATTGTTAAATTTTCTAAAATCTATTTTACTTATTAAGTTATATAGCTGTCAAAATTTTAGGAAATGCAGAAAAATTGTTTAACCAAAATATAGATGCACCTTTAATCCTGTCATCCAAAAACCTGATAGTTTAGTTCAAAAACTTTAAAAACATCCTAGTACAAACTGATATTTTACTAGTCCATAATACAAATCCCCATGGAAATTCTTTGTTTTACTACTTATTCTCCTGTGAGTAAAAAGCATCTTATGAATTTATTTCTTACTGTTCTCAACAGAGCTGTTATAGGGCAACAATTCTAGTCTTTCCACTAGGAGTGCCTTTGGATAAGTAGAGAGATTATGTTTCTACTTTAATTTTTTCATATTCTTGTTAACTTTCCAGTGCAAATTCCTCAGAGCACATGCATACTACCATCCTCCACTGATATTTCATCAGAGATGCAAACTCAATATTCACAGCCCTCACAGAAAATCCTATTCCTTGAAGTATTTTTTTCATTCTATGTTAAACTTACTTCTACTACTATCACCAATAAAATATTCATCAGTAATTACAATAATACTTATAAGGAACTAGATATGTTTCATCTCATATAATCAGCATATTATATGACCAGAAAGTAACATAGTTCTGGGGGCTGAAATTATACCCCATAACTCCAAGGATCTTCTCCTCCCCTTTACAGCCTTTCTTTAAACACAAACTGTCAGGTAATATCTCCCTCAAGAACGTAGGAATATATACATAGCTAGAGAACATTTTGCACATTTTCAATAAATATTAAAAAGCCTTTGTCACTTACAGTGTTTAATATCATGCAAGTGGTGGTGTGCAGAGGTCACCTGTTATCTCTTTCCCTATTTGGCCTTGGTCACTGACCCCTGAGATTACTCTCCAAATGTGCTTCAAGCAGATGCAAATCTTTGTGACTGAATCTGTAATCAAAATGCTTTATTTGACAGACAAGACTATTAAGTTGTATTCTCTCCAGGTGATATAAAGTAATGAAAAGAGAGCATACCAACTTCCTCCTTGGGGATAATTCAGTCATTATCAGGTAGGAGATACCTCCTTTTACACTCTGCAGCTGTTATAAAGGAAGGAAGTTGTAAGCAATACCTCTATAGGGTCACATTTCTGTTTATTCTGTAGATATTTCTTAGTAATTGATTGCATATATTAAATTACAACATGTCAGAATAGAAGTTTTATCAGGACTGATAAAAATTTACTTGTTGATGTTTCAATATTTTGGCTTCACATGTCAAAGTTTATTTTAGTTGAAAGTTACCTCTAAATAATAATAATGCTATTTGGTATAATGTTAATTCTGCCAATGATTGAGTCGATTTGGACATCCACTTGCAAACACATGTCCAATGCTTGCTATCTTTAATCACTGTTCTATATCCTACAGTGGCCATATTGCTACGGCGATGGCCAAGTTTTTACCCAATATAATATTACCTTTAATTCCAAACATATTGGAAGGTTGTATGCTGAGAACCCTGTTGATGTAGAGTTTTATTATTTTTAAGTTTTGATGTTCTTATCTTTATCTCAGGACATCTCTTGGACTATAGCATTTCAATTCAAATGACTTTGTTTTACCTTTTATTCCATAAAATAATTTTTAAGTTTTTTTTTCTTTCAATATATTTTCTTTCCTGAGTTTGGGGAAATACAAAACAACTTATTAAGGTAGGATAGTATCCATCCATGATGAAATGAGTTTGTAGCTAAATAAAAATAGAAGATTAAATGACACAATAGCAAACATTACATTATTATTATTATTATTACTATTATTATTATTATTATTTCTTTCATTTAGGAGAACCAGAGAATGAACCCAGGGGTGCTTAACCACTAAGCCACATCCCCAGTGGTTTTATTTTATTTAAATATTTTTTATTTATACGGGATCTCACTAAATTGTTCAGGGCCTCCCTAAATTACTGAGGCTGGCTTTGAGTTTGCAATCCTCCTGCCTCAGGCTCCCAAACTGCTGGGATTAGAGGCCTGAGCCACTGAGCCCACCCATGCATTACTCTTAATACCAAATGTTAAAAATTTTGAAGGACTTAGTTTGAGATTAACTAAGTTATATTTGCTATCACTATTTCTGAGAGTGAAAAAAAGAAATTGTTAACATAACTAAGTCTATATAATAATACTATATGAAAAAGAAGTGCAGATTTATTTTCAGAATTAGTAAAAAGAGTTTAGCAAAGCTCTTTATAAAATCTCTTAGTCATTTGCATTCACGTTTCCATATCAGCAAGAATGTGCTAAAAATGTAATTTTTACAACACCATTTAGAATAAAAACCACCATAAAATAAAATAATTAAGGTCTCTAAGATGGAATTTGAAAAAAGGCATAAAAATAGATTTATTGTTAAATCTTCTTGGAAGAACACATAAAGTGCTTCTGGTAGGACCCACTTTGTGTGTGTGTTTTGTTTTCTTTTGTTTTGTTTTTGGTACCAGAGATTGAATCCAGGGGCACTTAACCACCAAGCCATGTGGTGGTTAACCACAAAGCTACCCAAAAGACCCAAGTTTCCCTCCTCCTGGGCTGTACCACAGAGAGTCTATATGGCCAGTTCATATGATAGACATATTAAGATAAATGTCTACACATCTGGATTCTATTGATACTTCTCTCATTGGTGTACTAGCTTCTCCCATGTCTCACATGATGTTCTCTCCATATATATCTATGTTCGAATCTCTTCTTATTAGCATATTAGCCATAGTGGATTAAGATCCACTCGTATGATTTCATTTTACTTAATTACTTCTTTAAGGATCCTATGTCTCAATGTGGTCACATTCTGGGATACTAAGGTTTAGGAACGCAACCTATAATTTGGGGGAGATAAAATCTTCCCATGATACATTTTCAACCATTAGTTGAATATAGATTTAGACTAATATTTGAACTCATGGAAAGTAAATGTTCATAGTAGCATTTGGTAAAGTAAAGATGAAAGTAATATACAATTAAATTTTAAAAAAATGCAGGGGCTGGGGATGTGGCTCAAGCAGTAGCGCGCTCGCCTGGTGTGCGTGCAGCGGAGTTCGATCCTCAGCACCACATACAAACAAAGATGTTGTGTCTGCGGAAAACTAAAAAATAAATATTAATAATTCTCTTTCTCTCTCTCTTTAAAAACTGCAGTCATAAATATATACATTAAACAGAAAGTGAAATAATATTTATACAGTAAAGCAATATAAAAATAACAAATAATTACAGTAATATATATATGAACCTTGGTGAATATTATAAATACATTTATGAGCAAAAATTAAGGCACATCTCAAAAAATAGGTGTGATTTTGTTAAAAATTTGTAAAACTAAGTGATATATTCTTAAGATCACACACACACAGACACACACACACACAGAACATAAAGAAAAGCAATAAAATGCGTATTAGTTAGCTTTCATCCCATAATAAATTGTTTCAAATATGTGAGTTGGAATTTGGATTGGGATTATTTGGGGTAGCTTATCTGAGTCAATGTCATATGGAGCTGGAATGTTCCATGATGCATTTTGGGCAGCTGACAGCTGAGGTCCTCATTTCTGTATCTGGCATAGGCTGAATATTGACATGGATGATGAAGGTAACTGTGCTTTTCATCATCCAGCTAGCAAGACCAGATTTGTTCATATAGTGATCACAAGCTTCCAAAGAGCAGCCATGCATGGAAGTCAAGAAACACCATACAAGTTCTTTGCAAGCCTCTGCTTTTTAATTTTTTATTGTCTTTGTTGTTGTTGTTGTTGTTAATTATACATGACACTAGAGTAGAAGGTTATGTCAATATCATTCCCTGTCTTTTTGTATTCCTGCTCCTCCTCTCTTTCCATCATTCCCCTTTATCTAATCTATTTTGTGGTTTTTGTTTTTGTTTTTTTGTACCAGGGATTGCACACAGGCTCACTTAACCACCAAGCCACATCCCCAGCCTTTATTTGTATTTTATTTAGAGACAAGATCTCCTGAATTACCTGGGGCCTCCTAGATTTTTGAGGCTGTCTTCGAATTCACGATACTCCTGCCTCAGCCTCCCAAACTACTGGGATTACAGACTACTTTGTGTTTTTTAAATGTCAATATATAAGTGCTCCCTAGAAACACAGAACAATAGAATTTATATATAAATTTATATATATATATATATATATAGAGAGAGAGAGAGAGAGAATATATATATATAGAGAGAGAGAGAATATATATATATATATAGAGAGAGAATATATATATATATATATATATATATATATATATAGAGAGAGAGAGAGAGAGAGAGAGAGAGTTTGTTTTGTTTTGTTTTTTAAAGGAATTAGCTCACAAGAATTATAGAAGCAGGCAAATCCTCAATCTACATGGTGAATTGACAGACTGAATATCCAGGAAATAGCAGGTGCTGCAATTCAAATCCAAAGGTTATTTCAGAATTCTCTCCTGCTCACAGTATTCTGTTCAGCTCTGCCCTTCAGCTAATTGGATTTGGCCCACCGACATAATGGAGGACAGTTTGTTTTACTTAAAATCCACTGAGTTAAAGGTTAATCTTGGGCTGGGGATGTGGCTCAAGCAGTAGTACACTCACCTGGCATGCGTGCGGCCCGGGTTCGATCCTCAGCACCACATACAAATAAAGATGTTATGTCCGGCAAAAACTAAAAAAAAAATAAATAAATAAAAATTTTCTCTCTCTCTCTCTCTTTTTTAAAAAAGGTTAATCTCATGCAATACTACCCTCACTGTTACATCCAAATGGATGGTTGACTATATATCTGAGAACCACAGTCCAGCCAAGTCAAAATATAAAATTAATCCTTGTAGTCAAACTGGAAGACAGAAATGAAGGAAAGAAAGAAAAAAAAGGAAGAAAATTTTAATTTATTTGGCTTGCAATTTCTTTCACCAACTTAAGAAATTATTTTACATTGATTACAATTATTGCTATATTTGTTTATTTGTACCATCTCATCTACAGCTATCTATTTTGCCCATGTTTTTGTTGCTTTCTTCTTTTTTCTTGCTTTATTTAAATTCATTGTGTTCTCTTTTAATTTTACTATTTCCCATCTTTAGTTTGAAACTCTTATCCTTTATTTTTTTTCTTTTAGTGGTTACCAATAAATATTAATATGCATTCAAAACAAAGTCTACAATTTATTATCTTTTGTTGTTTTCTGTATACCATAAAGGCTGAAGTGTATGGTACCTTTTATGAAGAGGGGACTGGTCTCCAGGAGTCTGGGTTCTCATTGATTCCAAGTCTTTTAGGTGGCACAGCGTTCCCAATAAGGAGGAATGCTGGAGTTTGGAATCCAAGCAGTGGCCTCATTTATTATCACTGTCTGTATCTTTCTATGGTGCTTTATGCTTCGTGACCCCACAACTCTGGGATTAGGTTTTGAAGGTGCTGGTGCTCCAAAAAAGCATTCTGGGGAAGATAGGCACAGAATGCAATACACTGAAATAATAAACCAACTGTCATTATCTAGTCATTTTAAGTTCTTGTTTACAGAGACCTGGAGCAAGAAGAGTCATCAGTTTTTCATCAGTTTTTCAGGGTAATTTATCATCACTAGCAGGGGTACCAAAAGGAAGCAGGAGGCAGTATGTGTGAGCAGCTTTTTTGGTACTCCTTTGGTCTCCTACAGTCTTGAGTAGACAGGTAGAGTGACTCAACCTGAGAAGGCCATGGCGACTAGAGGCTCAGGTTACTATGAGGATCTCAGTTATACCACGAAGCATGATAGTTAATTTTATGCATCAACTTTACCGTGCTAAGGTTAGCCCCAAATATCTCATAAAACATTATTTCTGGATGTGTCTATGAGTGTGCTTCTAGAAAAGACTACCATTGTGTTTAACACGGTAAAGCAGATCCACCATCACCAATGTGCATGGGTATCATCTAATCCATTAAATGCATGATTAGAATATGTAAAGGAAATAAAACCTCTCTCTCTCTCTCTCTCTCTCTCTCTCTCTCTCTCTCTCTCTTCTTAAGCTGGGACATCCATCTTCTTTTGGGTTTGGGTATTGGAATTCCTGGTTCTTAGGTGCCGAGGGGTGACGAATAACTTGTGTAGATTGATACAGCAGGAATGGAAGCCGTTTTTTGTAGGACAACAGAGCTATTTATACATTTTGCACAGCTTATCTTAATTAGCATAAACTAGATACATCAGTCAACCAATAAGGAATCTCCACACTTAATGGCTCGCTTTTGTTACTTCTCAAACCACTCCCTCTGACATTTTGCCAGGCACCATCCAGACTTGTTTACGAACTCTAACATTTCTCTGGCAAAATACCACGTGTTATTTTGACTTGTCTACAGACCTTAACAATTCCCCCTTTTGTTTAATTTAAATAACGACCATAGTGGTTTTTACAGAAACACCATAAATAACCTGCTACAAACAGAAAGTATTTATTTTTTAGTCTTCAGTGGACACAACATCTTTGTTGGTATGTGGTGCTGAGGATCGAACCCGGGCCGCACGCATGCCAGGCGAGCGCGCTACCGCTTGAGCCACATCCCCAGCCCCAGATACATCAGTCAACCAATAAGGAATCTCCACACTTAATGGCTTGCTTTTGTTACTTCACAAACCACTCCCTCTGGCATTTTGCCAGGCACCATCCAGACTTGTTTACGAACTCTAACATTTCTCTGGCAAAATACCACGTGTTATTTTGACTTGTCTACAGACCTTAACACTTAGGCTTTCAAACTTTGATAGAATCATGCCACCTCTTTCCTGTTTTTCCAGTTTACAAGTGGCAGTTAGTGAGACTTCTCAGCTTCCATAACCATAACTGTCTCTCTCTCTCTCTCTCTCTCTCTCTCTCTCTCTCTCTCTCTCTCTCTCTCTCTCTCGTTTCTCTGTAGATTCCTAATAAACCAGCTAAGCCACTGAATCAGGCAGACCAGCAGAGGTGAAAATTGAGAGGGAGACTCTTGAATGCACAATGAAGAAAATCAAGTGCCGTACCAAACCAACTGCAGCAAGGAGGGCCATGATCTGTCCTGCCCTCCTCCCTCTTTAGTTTCTTTTCAGGATTGGATTGCCCCTGGAATCCTGATGGAACTCTTTCCTAAACCAATAAGGAGAAACACATCTGAGCAACACAAATGGTGACTGTGAAAGAGATGTTCCACCTAGATCTTCTTCAAGTAAGGGCTTGCTCCCTGTTAGAAGTGTTGTCAGAGCTGCACATGGCAACACATGCCAATAATCCCAGTGACTCAGGAGGCTGAAGCAAAGGATTGCAAGTTTGAGGCCAGCTTCAGCAGCCTAGCAGGACCTGTCTCATAGTAAAAAATAAAAGGGCTTGGGGTGTGGCTAGATGCTCAAGTTCCCCTGGGTCAATTCCCAGAACCATTCCCCTAGAAAAAAAGAAGTGTTATTTGGACACCATCACTATATGTTAGTCCTTCATGGTCATTCCTACCTGCAGATCTCACTTCCTCATGCAGCACACAGTTGGTGACTGAGCAAAACCATGGTATAAGGTCCCAGCAATTATAATAGAAAAATTTTGTTACAAATCTCCACACCAGTTTGGCTGAGTTTTAGGGGAACTCACTTGCAATTTAGCTTTTTTTCCTCTTACTAATTGTACTTCTTAGGAATATTGAATCTTGTAAATACTGTGCACCCCAAATTCCATGCACACATTTGTTTTTAGAGATTATCATACTCCATATACTTGTTTCTTATTCTTGGATAACAAAGAATTTTTTGTTTTCTGAGTGGCCCATTTTTACTTGTATCACTTAGTGTAAGCAAGTATCTTGAGCACATAAAAAACAGGAATCAGTTTAGAAATAATTAAATTGCTCTGTGCAATATCTTTATTTTGCTTTAAGACTGTATAACAAACATCACACATAGAGTTATTACTAACATAGTTCCCTGGACTTTCATTATATACAGCTTGAATGGTTCTCTGAACTTAAAACCCTAATATGGACATTCCTAGACATTTGTATTCAGAGCTTATTAACATTTGACAGTCACAGACAAATTTAGTGCTATACTGAGGACATTTTAATCATGTTAATTAAGACTAGGACAACTAATACAAATTATATAGTGATATAAATGTACTAAGGTGAATAATATTAAGATGATATTTTATTTTTTTTACTATCATGGCAACATCCATCCTTTGGACCACCAAAATTAAATAAAAACTAATTAACAAAATGTTACACCTTGGTTCTAATCATTCTACCTTCATAGATATTGGATATTATGATGTAGTATCATGATTCTTTGAATAGAAGTGCTTAGTAATAATCATGATTAAGTTGGAGGCACACCAGGGCATAATTACAAAAAAACTTCTAGAAATCTTTCAGAGCCTCACTTATTCTTGAATATGGATTTATAAATATACATGCATGGACTCTTAAGTAGTTTGCTCTCCAAACATTAATAATCAAAAGCAAATCATGTAGACTGAAGTTCTTGCTTTTGTTGTTCCTTTAGCAAAGACAAAAAATACTTCATTTGTCAGTTACTCCATATATCTTCAGAAAATTTTTGTCAGTATTTATTAGCATTGTTCACACAGTCCCATAAATTCAACATCCATTTGGTCCTTTTGCACTTACACCATATGGTTCAAGCCAGGAAACTTTTGCCTGGAAATTGTACTATTTCCTACTATTTTTCATATGGAAATAGTTTATGTGCCATTCATCAGTTTTATGGCCTTTTTTCTTGGTTTTGGAAAGTGAAAGAATGCTCAGTATTCAGTCACACACAGAGCAGACTCATTACAGGATCGTCGATGAGCAATTTACCAGGCAGAAAGTCAAATTAGCTTTACTGGAAAGCTGACTGTGGTGTGTAACCCTCAGTGAAAGTAGCAAGTAAAATTTCACCCACAACTGGTTACAGAGGGGTAATTAAAACCATTAATCTTTTTATTGATCTTTGACTGCGTTGCCTACTATATTTAGCAGATAAGATTCATGAGCTACTGGAGTGTGTCCATTGTCACAGATCTTCATCGATAGGTATCCCCTAAAGAGGGCTCCAGGGTAAAAGAGCATTTATCTGATTTATGCCTATTATGTGGTTCATTCAGACTTGAAACAAATAATTGTTATGCTTTATTAAGAAGCAATATTTGCAAACGGCAAAGCTGATGAAAATTGTAACTTATTTCATACTACAGAAGAGTACCGCATGCTAAATGCCTTTGAATCATATCTGTTACATTTATTTTTATATTTGAAGAGAATATGGCTCTACTTGATAGCATCCTAAAATGCTACAGGGCAATGTATAATTTTATACTAAGGTGCTCTTTTAAAAAAGTAAATGTTTGACCTTATACTCCATAATTATGTCTACAAAGTGATAATAGTCCATCACAAAAGCATAGTTTGGTTCACAGATCATTGATACAGTTAGTTTTAACAGATGCTTAGGTGCCATTATAATCTTTCCTATCCATTTGCCTGTCATAAAAGCTAGACCCATGTGTCCAACTTAGCCTATTATTTCTATAAGACTTTGCTCTCTTATATTATGAACAATTAGTACTTTAGAAGACTAGATCATCAGCCAGTGACCTTGACCAATTAGGGAACTTTTAGAATTTGGCATGTAGTAGCTGCTCTGAATATTTGTTGAGGAAAGAAAAGTATAAGATTAGCATACATTTCACACTGAGTGTCATGGGGAGGAGAAGTCAATAAAAGCCTAAGGGTATGATACCCTGACAGCTGATATCTTGGAAATTTAATGATGAAAGTCAATGCCTGGTAAACAGTGCCTATACATTTTCACACTCAGATGGAATGATCTGTGCCAGCAGGCAAATAACACTGTCATTGCAACTTTGTTGCACACGTAGAAATAATAACACAACATATGCAAGAACAATTATTTGAGGATACTCAGTATCTATATATCATTTGGATTTTGTGGAGTGTCATTCACTGTGTTGTTGACTTGGTGTGAATCAAGAACACTCATCCTTTACCTAAACTGTTAGAAGAGGAGTTAGGTCTATTAAAGAACTTTGAGAGATTAAATCTTACAGAAGTGAACAATTCCAACCTGAAATATATATGGGGGTTGGAGACAGGATCTAAGAAAGAACAGTATAGTAGAGAGATCTTCCAGTAGCAGGCTCACTAATAAATGACCTTGAATTCTTCTCAAGGTCATAGGCTCATTTGATTGTCCTCAATTTTCTAAACCATATTCTTTTGATTTCTAATCACTTAGATTAGCCATTCAACAGTCTTGCAATAATTTATTTTCTTCTGACATTATCCAGATCCCATTTTTTTGTTGTTTTAATCAATAATCATGATTGATATATATTGGTGCTAGTTATACTTGCAAATATGTATGCATGTAATATAATAATCATTTTCCTTAGTGGACTCTTCTGGCTAATGGATATTAGTTCTAAAAAGCTTTTGTCTTTACTTATCTTTATTCAGATTAATATCAGTACATTTTCCCATTTATAAACTTCTTCTGATATCAAATCTCTAGAAATAAAAATGCAAAGATGAACATTCAAAACTTTTTTATTTCTGATAAGTATATTTAATGTTTCTTAAGTTCAGAATCTAAAAAAGTTTGTTCTCTAGTATAAAGGTGAAATTTAACGAACGTTACAGACTTAGCAAATAAGCAAATGAATATTATTCTATTTATAGTGATTACCAAGCCCTATCCAGTAGTGCTTTTTTCTTGTTGTTGTTGTTTCTGCCATACTTAGTACGCTGTCACTTTCAAAACCCTGTTTCATTACTTAATCACCTCTACCACCCAGATGAATGATTTTACTTAATCATTCAGTAAATATTTATTATGTATGAATGACAGGACACCTGGCATTTGTTAATTAATAAAATACACATGGGTTCTACCTTTTGCCAGTGAATTCCTCTTAGGAAAATGAACAATGAGTAAATCAAGTACAGTGTGTGTGTACGTGTGTGTGTGTGTGTGTGTGCATCCACACACGTGTACACGTGTGTCACGTGTGTTAGAAAATACAATAAACATGGAGATGTAGAATAACTGAAGAATGGGGGAAAGAAGAGTGAGAAAGAATTCTCAAAGAATTTGACCTATAGGAAAAGACCCAGAGATACTTTTGCCTACATAACGGAATTAGCCATGAATAGAATGAGGACAAGGAATGTGTATTAAAAGGGAGAGAAGAAACAGAATGTGACAATCTCTGTATTGTGGTGAGTTTGGCATAAACACGAAGAGCTTACAGGAAGCCTACCTAGCTGAATTGTTGGAGGTTAGGGGAAATGGTAGAAAATAATATGGAGAAAAGGGCGGAAATTTCATATAATGATTTTCTACCCCCAGTAAAATTTTACATTCCTGAGGACATTGGGGAGGAGTTGGAGGATTTCAGCTCAAGAAATAACATGTGTGATATATTTTTATTAAGCTGTTTAAACTATACAAAATAAACCAAAGTGAAAACTGAAGTCAGGAAGAGCATTGAAGATGTAGTAAAGATGCTGATTTGACAAGGGTGGTGGCTAGGGAGGATGAAGAGAAGCAAACTCAGTAGTTTTTCACATAGAAAATATGACTTGATAATCTCAAAGTTTGAACTTAAAAGAAACAGGGGAAAAAATAAAAGTGACTGAATATTCCAAATACATAGAAATTTTAACAGCTTTGCCTAAATTGTAATGAATTCTACTCTGGTTCTTGCTCCAAAAACTCTTGTGTCTCTTAGCTTCTGAAACTAAAGCAATCTAGATATTCTGAGCGTCTCCCAATGTAAAATACAAACAATTCTGAAGATAACACAATGTTATATTAATAACTGAGCAGAAAATACAACAGCAATTAAAATTAAAGTAAGCAAAACATAGAAAAAGAAGAAAGAAAAGAAGTTGATTTTTCTATTTTAGTTTTTGCTCAAGAGAAACCTGAGTCTCCTGAAGGCCTTGCTTTTCCTGTTGCAAGCAGTAGCTGTATGTCTTCCCTTCTCCACTGGACTCGGGAATGAGGCAGCTGTCCATAGTGCCTCTTGACAAGTTTTAGAACATATTCATTCTCATTCTCCTCTCTCTCTCTCTCTCTCTCTCTCTCTCTCTCTCTCTCTCTCTCTCTCATCTGTAAAAACAATAAGTCCAGTTTTGGTTTTGAATCTTACATTATGGAACTACCCTACAATTTTTCTCTAATCTACCTAACATCTAGATCATTTCTTTAGATGCTCCAGGATTTTAGCTCTATTATAATACATGAATTATTCATTGGAGAGTTCAATTAAAATGTACATTAGCCCTTTATACGTTGGCCTGTAAGTTTCATTAATTATTCTTTAAATAATCTTGTCCTCTACTATACTCCAACCACTAAGTCCAATGGGAAGTAAAGATCTTTATCTGTACCAATAACTGATTTCTCTAGAATTTCAATTTCATTCTTTCTTCTATTTGATCCTTTATAGTAGTATTGTATAAATGTTACTTTTCTAATTTGATGGCCATTTTATGACTACAAAAGAGATGATTCGTGTGTGAAGGAAATAATAAAGAATTTATAAAACAACTTTGACACTATCAAATGTTTGGGGAAAATGGAGGGTTTTTTATTTGCACATGTTTTTAATATTTTCATTGCCTGGACGTGATTTCAGATTCAACAAAATATTTTAAAAAATGATGTTAAGTGTTATAACTAAGTATCACATTATTCTCATGGATTATGTCCTACTTAAGAGGAATTCGAAACCTTAATCACCAAGAGAACATTTCACTATAAATGAAGTTTTCAAGGAAACCAGATCTAGCCAAGGGAAAAAAAAAAAAAGAACAGTCCTCTTTGATCTTCAGGTTAAGAAACGGGAATGTTGGCCAATTGCATGGTTTCACTGTAACTCCCAAAGTTTCATGTACTCGAAGTTTGGTATCCAATATAATCTCACTAAGGTGGTGGCACATTTAAGAAATGATCAGATTAGGAAAGTGTTGTCAAAAATTTTGATTAGTTCTTCATAGAGCCAGTTTTTTTATAAAGAGTGAGCCCAGATATTGCTTGCATTTTTGCTTCTTTGTTCACACAGGTCCCTCCTCTGCATGTTGTGATGCAGCCATGGTACTCTAGTTAGATACTAATGACACAGTTTTATCTCTCTAGCTGCTGAAATTATAAACCAGATAAACCTGTTTATTTTATAGATTATCCAGTGCCAGGTATTGTGTTATAGCAATACAAAATAGATTAAGATTGTCAGGCCATGAGTACAGTTTGATTTGTTCTTAAATTCTTAGGAGTTTAAAGCCAATTTGGACTCTTGACTCAGTTCCAAAATGTTTAAGGGTGACTCTGTTCATTTCTTGATATTTTTTCACTCTCTCTGACCCTGCAACCCTGAACTGCTCTTTTGCCTCATGTATCCAAGTTCATTTCACTTTAGGAACTCTCACTTGCTGACTTTTGCCTATAAAGCTCTTCCTCAGGTTTTTCCTGGATGAGATTTTCACGTCATTCAGGTCTGTACTCAGATGTTACCTTCTTGGAGTACCCCTTCTCAAACATCCTATGTAAAGAAGCATGCCTGTCTATTTTTATCTTTCTGTTTACTTTGCCTTGTTCTATTCATAGTACTTAAAATGCTCCAAAACTATATTTTTAAATTATTTTCTTAATTTGTATCTTCCAATATGAGTGTAGATATACTGATGGCCTGAATTTTATTTTTAATTCTGTGTCCACATCAGTTAAAATACAATAACAAAGTAGCTCAATAAATATCTGTTAAATAAATGAATGAACTATGTAAGGGCATGAAGTAATGTGCAGATATTTTGAAGAAAAAAAACCCTGAATATTAAAAACTACTTGAAAAAATAAGTTTTTAATACTTAAAATAAGGTGGTGTTATGTAATTACTAAGTGTGTCTAAAAATACTGGAAATTTCATGATCATATAAATAATTTTTTATGTGATTACAGATGAGAGCAACAAGAATACTGGTATAGAAAAGTTGATACAACACACGTTAGAATTTTTTTTCATTCAAATTAGATTTCAAGGAAAAGAAACATTTATAAAGATGTTAAGTCTCATAACTAAGTATCACATTATTCTCATGGATTATGTCCTACCTAAGAGGAATTTGAAACCTTAATCACCAAAATCACAAGAGAATATTTCACTATAGACATCTTAATAAATGTTTCTTTTCCTTACACTGGGGCTAGGAATATAAGTACAGGGGTACTTATCTAGCAGAGTTGAGGCCCTGGCTTGGATCCCAAGAACTATGAGGGAAGGAGGAAGAAAAACAAAGGTTTGCACTAATAACATTCATTATTTTGCTAAACTCACAAATAAATCTGTTTTTTAAACACATTATATAATTAGTCACAAGGATAACCTCAAAGTTATCAATTGATCGTTTTCAGATTTAGCATGTTTCAGTGACCTTGACAACTAAATAAAGAGCATACTTAATAAGTTTGAAATGAGCAGAGCCAGAAAAAGAGATCCCTACAAGCACACAGATAAATAATATCGGAAATCTTGAAAAGTTTTCAAAAAGTGATAATAACATGAACTCAATAATGTTACGAGCAGTTTAATATTAAAGAAAAAATCACACATTTATGTTTAGAATAAATAACTTAAGGTATGTCAAATTTTAAGTAATTTAGCATGTAGGTACATATAAGACTTAGCTTCTAAGTAGTGACCATTTTACCTTGGTCAAATCATTTAACATTCTGAGTTTTCGCATAAAGAATTTGGGTGAACTAATCAGAAAGTAAAATGAGTATTACATATTGAAGTTCTAGTTTCTCAACACTAGGTATATTTTAGTTGATTTATATTGTTAGTGGAGACAGTGGAGCAGACCAAAAAAAAGGGACTTTACAACTTGCTGTCTTAAATACTATTTGCGTGAGGTAGAATCAAGAATATATATTATTTTCTAACCAGTACATGGCCTAAATGGATTTCACTGTTTATCAAGGCCACAATTTTCAAACACTGACAGGATAGGTTTAGGAATGATTAGTTCTTCATGAGAGAAAGATATTTATAATCAGCTTATGTTGAAGTAGTTTCATTTTTAAGTGCATCGTCACAATGAAATAAGTAGTGGTACTTAAATTATGCCTTAAATACACTTTTTTAAAGTAATCAGATACATGATAATGACTGTAGCAGAGAGAATTATAAAAATGTTCCTGCAAGATTCCCATCCCTTGCCTCTTGAATCAAATATGAACACAGGTATTGCTGAAAAAGGATATTGCAAATGGAAGAAGGCTGTCAATCCACTGACTGTAAAGCAGGAAACCATCCTGCATTGTTCAGTTGGGTCTAACTATTTGACCCTTAAGAGCAAAGAAAATTCTCAGCTGGAATCAGAGGAAGGAGGCAGAAAACGGAGGAAAAATGATTCATAAGGGGAGAAGAAGTCAAGTCACCGTAACCGACTTGAAGAGGAAAGAAGGGGCCATGAACTGAGGGATGTGGGCAGTTTCTAGATAAAAATGATCTCTGACAGTCAAGAAGAAAACAAGAACCTCAGTCACAAACTGCATTGAACTGAATTTTGTCAGCCACCCAAATCAGCATAGAAGCAGCTTCATCCCCAGAGCCTCCTGAGAGGAACACAGCCCTGTGGAAAACTCAATTTTGGCCTTGTTAGATCAAGGGTAGCAAAACCAGTTGAACTCACTGGACCTCTGACCTACAAAATATGGGATAATGCACTTGTGTTGTTTTAGGTTTCTAAATTTGTGGTCATTTCTTTTGTAACAATGCAATCCTAAAACAATGGCAGAAGTAATAACTGTCCATCCAATCATTCTGCAGATTACAAATATGCTTAAATGACAGAAATTTTTGAAGTGGAAGAAACTGAAATTATTTTTGGTTTATTTTATTCTTGATTTTTTAAAAAATTTTCTTTAGAAAGCATGTAATAAAATACCATCTATTCACTCATACACCCACACAAATACATTAGCACAACTTATGTGGTATTAAACTTAGTAAAGGAAACAAACATTCTAGAAAGAGAGAAACAGTTATTGATTATACAACAAACACAGTATATTACAAGTAGCCATTGTTTCTCCCTGCACTAATGAGCATGTTTTTAAACAATGGAACTTTGTATCCATAATTTGGAGTTTGATGCCTGTCTGCCAATACATAACTTTTTAAGTAGCAGGTGCTTTTGAATGCCGCTAGCCATTATTGTCTGACTAAATCATCTTGCACTGCATTAGAAGATGCACTTTTTATGTAAACATTAGAGTTGTCAGAGACTGGGCATCGACTGATAATTGCTCATTTCTCATCTGATATTTTCTGTCTTGTTAGGAGAGTGAGATTTTAATTTCTGTAAGGTCAAATTGGTCGTGGTGCAAAACTGTATCATCCTACTAATCATAATGTTGCTGAAATGCCTTAATAATCAGTTTTGCTTCCCTAACCTTGGACAACTGAATTTTCATTTCATTAACTTTTCTTCTCCCTTATTGCTAAAAATATTTATTCTGGCTATAATGGTAATTTAATTTACCAATTTAAATGCTTTGCATTATAGTTATTTTTACACACTTCAGCCTCTGTAGTAAATTTAAACCCTTTTGAGGTCAGATTTTATGCATTATCTTTTTTTTATCCTCCAGTACAAAATCTTTCACCAAGTTGACACTGAATACAAAATAGTTGTTTTGATTATATAGCCCAGTAATTCCTGCAAAAATTTCATGGATTTTCTACTAATTAGTTATATAGAATTGGTTTTATGTTATGTTTCTCTTTCTCAAGCAACCTTAGGCATCTCCAAAATAAGTTCTGTTTTATTAAGAAGGTTAATTTAACAAAAAAATGAAAAATTATAACATCAAGCACATGGATTGAGAATTCTTAGTTACTCCTACTCACCTGACCCATATATAAAATATGAATAATCTCAAAATTTCAGAATTCTGGTAATTGGTTTCACTTTAGTCCCCAAACTCCATTGCTTCCTTGCTAATTACCTATGAAATTACTACCTATTTCCATTAGAAGTAAATCATCTCCTAAGTACTCACCATATGACTAGCTACTGTTACTAACTTCTAAAATTCATGGACCATCCTTTAAAAGTTTGTCTGACATTTTGCAATGCACAGGTTCTAGATAATAGGCTCTCTCCAATTGATCGGGAATGTGAAGAAGACATCAATAGGTTTTAAAGAAATCTTTTCCCCTCCTGCCATGGTCTCTTTTCCCCTTACAGGTCACTTTCATCTGTAGTAGGTGCTGTAGCTGGTATTTAACTTGCCAGTCAATTGAGATTACAGGCTCAAGTCAAGCATGAGTTCTGATCCCAGCTCCACTTTTCAGCTAGCTGGGTAATCTTGTATTCTTTGGATAATCATGCTAGGATTTCTATTTAGGGTTTTTGTTTAAAAAGTTCATTATCTTTTACGATACTTTGAATTCCCAATGTTATAAATCATGGGTATAAAAACAGAGAAAGGAGAAATCTATTTATTGGATGCTTTTAAACCCATTGCTACAGGAACTATAAACTCCGTCTGGTGCTCTGAAGCAGCTGGCTGGTGCCCGTGTGGCAGGAGTTGAGCTTCCACAGAGGAAGCTTATGAGGGAGCTCTATGTTATTGAATTTTATTCTACATAGTCATGTAAGAAAAACATGAACACTAAAGCATCTTCACATTGCCTATTTCTAATGTTTTATTATAACTAAATATATATTAGTTGTCATAAATAATATTTTCTTATTGCAACTGCTCTTTCTAGTAGTAGAATATGTACTTTCTTAGGCCATTCTAGATGCTAGAAGAAAAGACCTAAGACCAGGTACCTTCTAAACAATGGGAATTTTTTTTTTCTCTCAATTCTGCAGGCTGGAACATCCAAGATCAAGGTGATGACAGATTGTTTCTAGAAAGTTTCCATTTTCTGAGTCATAGATGGGATCTTCTTGCTTTGCCCTGCAGAGTGGAAGGAACAAACATGGTCCATATGATTTCTTTTATAAAAGCATTAAACCCTTTAGTGAAAGCTCCATCCTCCTGATCTAATCACATTTTCAAAACCCTAGCTTTTAGGAAGTGTGAATCAGGTGGTATAGCGATACCAGATTTCAAACTATATTACAGAGCAATAGTGACAAAAACAGCATGGTACTGGTACCAAAACAGGCGCGTGGACCAATGGTACAGAATAGAGGACACACAGACTAATCCACAAAGTTACAACTATCTTATATTTGATAAAGGGGCTAAAAGCATGCAATGGAGGAAGAATAGCATCTTCAACAAATGGTGTTGGGAAAACTGGAAATCCATATGCAACAAAATAAAATTGAATCCCTTCCTCTCGCCATGAACAAAAGTTAACTCAAAATGGATCAAGGAGCTTGATATCAAATCAGAGACTCTGCATCTGATAGAAGAAAAAGTTAGCTCCGATCTACCTATTGTGGGGTCGGGCTCCAAATTCCTTAATAGGACACCCATAGCACAAGAGTTAATAACAAGAATCAACAAATGGGACTTATTTAAACTAAAAAGTTTTTTCTCAGCAAGAGAAACAATAAGAGAGGTAAATAGGGAGTCTACATCCTGGGAACAAATTTTTACTCCTCGCACTTCAGATAGAGCTCTAATATCCAGAGTATACAAAGAACTCAAAAAATTAAACAATAAGATAACAAATAACCCAATCAACAAATGGGCCAAGGACCTGAACAGACACTTCTCAGAGGAGGATATACAATCAATCAACAAGTACATGAAAAAATGCTCACCATCTCTAGCAGTCAGAGAAATGCAAATCAAAACCACCCTAAGATACCATCTCACTCCAGTAAGATTGGCAGCCACTATGAAGTCAAACAACAACAAGTGCTGGCGAGGATGTGGAGAAAAGGGTACACTTGTACATTGCTGGTGGGACTGCAAATTGGTGCGGCCAATTTGGAAAGCAGTATGGAGATTCCTGGGAAAGCTGGGAATGGAACCACCATTTGACCCTGCTATTGCCCTTCTCGGAGTATTCCCTGAAGACCTTAAAAGAGCATGCTACAGGGATACTGCCACATCGATGTTCATAGCAGCACAATTCACAATAGCTAGACTGTGGAACCAGCCCAGATGCCCTTCAATAGATGAATGGATAAAAAAATGTGACATTTATACACCATGGAATATCACGCAGCACTTAAAAATGACAAAATCATGGAATTTGCTGGGAAATGGATGGGCACTAGAGCAGATTATGCTTAGTGAAGCTAGCCAATACCTAAAAAACAAATACCAAATGTCTTCTTTGATATAATGAGAACAACTATGAACAGAGCAGGGAGGAAGAGTAGGAAGAAAAGATTAACATTAAACAGAGACATGAGATGGGAGGGAAAGGGAGAGAAGAGGGAAATTGCATGGAAATGAAGGGAGACCCTCATTGCTATACAAAATTACATATAAGAGGTTGTGCGGGGAATGGGAAAATAAACAAGGAGAGAAATGAATTACAGTAGATGGGGTAGAGAGAGAAGATATGAGGGAAGGGGAGGGGGGATAGTAGGGGATAGGAAAGGTAGCAGAATACAACAATTACTAATAGGGCATTATGTAAAATTGTGGATGTGTAACCAACGAGATTCTGCAATCTGCATTTGGGGTAAAATTGGGAGTTCATAACCCTCTTCAATCTAATGTATGAAATACGATATGTCAAGAGCTTTGTAATGTTGTGAACAACCAATAAAAGAAAAGAAAAAAAAAAGAAAAAAAACCCCTAGCTTTTAATATCTTCACCTTGGTTGTGAGGATTTTAAAATACAAACTTAGGGAAACACACACACTCAAAGGATAGATCTATTTCTGGCCCTCCAAAACTCATTTCCTTTTAACATACCAAATATACTATTTCACTTCATTGGTCCCAAAAGTCTTGTTCCAGTATCAACTCAAAAAGTCTGGACCTCTTTGAAGTATCATATGAATTAGATATGAATGAGAATAAATATTATTCATTCTAAGGCAAAATGCTCTGCAATGATGAACCTGTGAAACCAAGTAAGTGCTCCTGAAATAAAATAGTGGAGCAAACCCAGAGAGATGTCCCCATTACAAAAGTGAGAGACAGCAAAGAAGAATGACATAACAGGTCCCCAGTAAGTCTGCAAATAGAGTCTGCAAAACCTCAACATCCTGTGTGTGTGTGTGTGTGTGTTGTGTGTGTGTTGCTAGCAATTGAACCAGGGCTTTGAGCATGTTAGGCAGTCATTTTTCCAACTGAGCTATATCTTCAGCCCCTAAAATCTCAATACTTGATATTTCCAACTAATCATATAAGAAGCATGGAGCTAAGTACATATACTTTTGAAAAGGAAAACTCTAATAATACTCTAATACAGTATAATTGCTATGGTTTATATCAATGACATCCAAACATCCGGTGTGAAAGCCTTGGTTCCTAGTCTGTGGCATTATTGGTAGATAATGGTACTTTTAAGAGGTGAGTCTACATGGGAAGTCCCTAGGCTGTGGGGGCTTTGTATTTGGATGTGATAGGGGGAACTCTGCCCCTTCTCTCCCTCTTTGGTTCTCTAGCCATGAAGTAAATGGTTTGCTCTGCTGTGCACCACCACTTAGATGATTAGCTTATACAGGTAAAGGTTTATTTTGGCTCACTGTTTTGGAGGTCCCAGTTTATCAAAACAGTGAGCCAAAATAAACCTTTCTCTTTATAAGTTGATCATCTCAGGTATTTTTTATAGTGTCCAAAAATCAAATAGCACAATTATAGATGATTTAACATTGAAAGTCCCAACTTGTGTTCCTGCCAACACAAAGATTCTGAAAAGCAGAAAAACATTGATCAACTTTTGAAGTGCTAAAATGGCAACCTTAGGCTGACACTACATGAAGTATTTCTAAATAATAAGTTTTGACTGAAAGTAGATTTTTCTGTAACTATCTTATCCGAAAAATAATTTTTAAAAATTTGAGTTTTTGAATAGTTTCTATAGGTAATTTATAACAATCCTGGATATTAATTGAAAACTGCATACTACCAGTCATATATCCAAGTCAAAAAAATCTAGATTTATATTTCATACTTATTCATTCAATATTTCCAAATTGCATCAATCTGTGGGACAAGTGCTATTTATTTGTGTAACATTTCATCAATATGAAGTATTCTATTTTCCCATCTTATAACTGTCTATTGGTGGAATTTGTTTAAGTCCCACCCAAAATTCACAAGGCACACACTGATGAGAACTTATTATGTAAAGTTTACTTCTCTGACTTTCTTTCCAAGCTACAGTATTAACTATATTATGAGATGGTTAAAAACATTATCAAACACTCTTCCTAAGACAAATTTGTAATTATTTTCATCCTATTGCATAAAAACATGTTGTTCACATTTGACGCCGTATTATTTTAACCGAAATGCAACCTCATTTAATATGAAAACTCAGAATTCAAAATAAGCACAGTCAAATTCTGATTATCTCATCAAAATAACGGCAATGCAATGTTAAGAGAAATTTCTCCAAAGCACATAAGGACCAAACTAATTTGTCCATTAGAAAGCATGTCTAGGAAATTGCCAAACAAGCAACACTGCACACATATCTATGAGAGGGAAGAAGTTATTAATTCACTAGTTAATAATTAAGTATAGAATCCATCTCCCTAGTCCTGCTTATTTCTGTTAGGGAACATAGTCTCTGATAAATGGTATGTTTTTCTTTCTCAGAGAGTTACAACTATTCACTGCTCACTTATCAGCCACAGCCTGCCAATCCACAGCAGGGCACCTCAGCAGCCCTCTTTATATTCTGTGCCTATGCAGAGTTGATGGAACCAGAAAAGGACACTTAATAGCAGTGGGGCTACTTAGATTATCTTCTAAGATAAGGAATTGACCCAAAAGCCAGTCAGTCTCTGGAAATGGAAGGACTGCATTCCAGGCATAAAAACAAAGGAATATGGGGGAGGAGCTGGAAACAGGAAAGGAGAGGCAGACATGTTTACTGCCACATTCACAGAAAACTGGTGGGCCACAATTTGAAGTAGATATGAAATTGAAAGAGAAGCTGTATCATTCCCTGTTCCATCCAGTTCGTCATTCTAAAATACCCTCATAAAGCTTAACTCTTGCTTTCTGCTTTGGAAGACTGTGGAGATAGCATTTCTAAATAAAGTCTGTAGTCTTGTTTATATTATTTGAGGTTGATTTTTAATATGGGAATCTATAAAATCTTACACAGGGAATTCAAGTGCTCTCACATCTAAATATACTTAACATTTTCAAATGTTTTATGAAATATTTGTGGCCCTTTCCTTCTCGAATTTAAAAGTCTAATATATGAATAATCTTATGATTTACATAAAATATCATAAAATATTAAATAAAACTTGTCATACAATTTTTTGAATATGTTTCACGACTTTAGATAATATAATGAAAACTCATGAATTTAAATGCATAATAGGATAGCCAACTTACTATCTTCAGTTATATTTCTTTGAGAATCATATGCTTTCAATTTAAATAAGTTTTAAAGTTTTTAAGAAACCATGAAAGTTCCATTTTAAAGGAAACTAACATTATGAAAAGCCATTTCAAATATTCTGTATCTTGGTGCAAATATTTTTGAAAAAAAAATTTAAATATACTAACATGTGCATAATGTTACATTTTAATAGATTTTACATCATTAATACATTGTCACACTCTGATTTATTCTTTGCAGTATCTTCATCAACATAGAATTCTTCCTTACTCTGGGCTTAACTTTGAAATTTTATAAATATGCCATTTATTTTTCCTTCTGTTGACGTACCTATATACCCACTCATGAAATTTTGCTATCAGGAACACTGTCATAGACCACATTAAAGTCAGATTTAAAAATCATAAACTCAAACAATTATGTATCTGGAAACATCTGCATTTGTAAAGATTTATTTTAAAAATAAGTAGTTTCATTTACTGCCTCTTTAATCTGAGACAAAATAAAATAATGAAAATAAATTATGACAAATAAAGCCAAAATAGTAAGAAAGGAAATGTTAGAGAATTATTATAAAATGAGTTGTACTGATGAAAAGCTGTGGATGAATAGAAAATAGGGAAGAAAAAAATGCTGAAGAGAAAAATGGTGCAGGAAGAAAAAGAGGAGTAATAAAACCTAAGTAATTACCTCTAAAAAATAAATATAATGCATAAGTATATGCATGGAACAGAACAATGAGCATTTCTAGGAAGACTAATTAAAATCATGATGGAAGAAATCAATTTACAGTTTAGTAAAAGAGAAAGAAAATAACAATAATGAATTTTCTCAGAAAGTGAAGCAATTAGAAAATGTAAGGGACGAAGTCAGGATCTCCTACCTGTGACAAATAGAAATATTAGGGGAAAAATACAGAAGAGTATATAGAGTAGATGGTATTTAAGAAAAGAAAGTAGAACTCACATTTAAAGAATTATGGGTGAAAAAGCAGTCATTTCTGTATATGAGTAAAATGAGTAATGGTTGCAGGAGAACTGTGTACTATGTTTTTACAACTTCTCCAGAAAATAGTACTAATAAAAACAAATTATTATAGGAATGTAATTAATTTGCATCTATAAGCATACACTCACATACATACATACCCAGAGACAATAACACAGCCAATCATGTTCATAGCAGCACAATTCACAATAATTAAGCTATGGAACCAACCTAAATGCCCATCAACAGATGGACGAATAAAGAAAACATCCCTAGAAATAATGTTTAGCTAAATGTCTGGGAAGAGACTGAAAATGCTTGAGCTGCCTGCTTTTGGGTGGCAACCTATGTATACTGGAGAATCATCTGTCAATCAGGCTTGAGTCTTCTCTCACTTTGTCAGTTGATCAAGGTGAATTCTCCATGAAGCCACAGGTGTAGCCTCAGAGAAGGAGGATAATAAGGGAGTGGAATCCATGGACATTTGGGCCACTTTATGAAATTTACTTGTTCCACTAAGGACTATTTGGGCCCATTCACAAGTACACCACTTCCATTTGATGATAGGAGGTTTCTGCACATCCCCAGTTTATGACTCATCTCAAAAAGCACTCAGGTCATGATGGTCAGGAACTTGATGACCCTAGATTAAGTCTTCAGAATACTAAGACCAAGTAGCAGGACTTTGGCTCCCAAATCCTAAGGGTCTGAACCCCTATTCATGTATGGGAGCTAATGTAAGGGTCCAAACAGCATCCCTGTATTTTACTGACACTTTAAGAACCATTACATCTAATCTCACATATGACCCAAATGGCAGAGCAATTGAACAATTCCTTGAAACAGCTGTTTAACCTTCTCATGACCTAGGCCCTACTCAAAAATAGCAGCATTTGGGGTTATTGGGTTACTTGGATTACTTTCATTGTTGCTTGGGACAGAGTATCATACCTGAATGGGGGATATGTTACTTCTAAAACCCAATGTGGTCTTCTAGGTGCTTTCTTGTTTGCAAGAAGGACCAGATGTTGTAATTTTTCCTTCATCTCAGAAGATATTTCTCAAGATGGTGTGTGCCACTGGACCCACAAAAATTTCACTAACATGGATGTCTCCTTAGTTTTACTCAGACTTATTTTCTATTCTCTGTCAAACAATTGTCTTATCAGTAAGTTAGGAGTAGTTCCTACTTCTTATTCACAGCACCCAATAGCATGATTTTGTAAAATGTAATGGAACAACGTTATACCTCATTAAAAGGAAAGATGATCAACATCACTGCAAATTAAATTATGACACTGGTAGGGAGCTTTGACATACCCCTAGAGGACACTGAAGATATATTGCTGCCTTTACCAACTGAAAGCAAACAGCTAGGGAAGGGGATGTCTATTGACAGGGATAGATAAAAAGACATTTCAGAGATTAATAACTGCATATCTCATATCAGGACATGTGTTACTTTTGTCCAGGAATGAAACCACATCTGATACTGTGGCTATAATCTAAGCTAACACTTAAAGTAGTTCACAATAACCCATTGTTGTCTTCAAAGATATCTTTATCTTCTCCAGAGGCCAGATAAAAGACCTGAATTAGGATAAAATGTAAATAACCACCTCCTTCAAAAACCCATGTGTGAAACAATGCAAGAATATTCAGAGATGAAATGATACGATTCTGAGAATTGTTACCTTATCAGTGGTTTAATTTACTAATATGAATAAACTGTGAGGTAAGGTGTGACTGAAAGAAACAGGTCACTGGGGGTGTAATTTGGGGGGTGTATATTTTGTGTCCCGGGTGAGTGGAATTCTCTTTGGCTGTGCTCATCTGCCATACCCTTTCGCCATAATGTTCTTTTTACCTTACATCAGGCCCAGAGTTTTGGAGTTAGGCAACAATGGCCTGAACCTCAGAAACCAAATTAAACTTTTCCTTTTCTAGGTTGTTCTTGTTGGGTCTTTTGATCACAGCAAAAAAAAAAAGTTTATATATATATATATATACACACACACACACACACACACACACACACACGTGTGTGTATGTATATATACACAAACACTACTCTTGGATCCTTTCAGTGCTTGATAATAGACTCAAATTTGAAATTCCTACAAGAATGTGTTGTTGCTTTTGATTTACATTTTCATAGGAAGAATTGTAGCAGTAGCTTCTATTAGATTCCTTCTGATAGAGTTTTGTCAGATATTGTATATTCTAATCATTTATTCTGTAATTGGGAAAATAACCACAAGATGTGTTTAGGAACTCACTGGATACATTGTGAGATAGACAATAATTAAAATGCATTACTCTATTCATAACTTGAAATCCATAAACTTTTACCATTAATGGTGGGATAATAGTGTTTTGTGTCTTCTGTATTCAATGTCAGTTCAGAGCCAATGTGCAGTAGGGTCTAAAGATCTCATCATTCCTTGTCTCCAATGTACAGTTACAATGGTAAAAGTTTTTCAAAAATATTCAAATGCATATCTACCTACCCTCCTGATTTTTATATGATTAGTTGAGAATCTCAAATGTTGGTGTTTTCAAACTCTATTTGCAGATCATGCCATGGATAATTATTGTTCTTTTTAATACTGGCAATTTTGTTATTAAAATCTTTAAATGTAGTCAGTTTAGAGAGCCACGTTTACAAAACCTGAAGCCAATTCAGAAAACTCATTGTTATATTCTAGTTTTCTGAAAACACTATTGCTAACAAAATATGTACTAGTAAGTATTATTCAGAGAAACAGAACTAATAGCATAATATATATAATGAAATTATACATTGTTATAAAATATATTAAATACTATATAATACCTTCTGTATTGTATAATTTATAGTACATGTATATAAAATGTATGGATTATGCCCAAATTCTGATTGTGTCATTTTCTCGTTTTTGTTTTCTTTTTGGCTTTAAAAACGTACATAAGTGGTACACATCATTCATTAGAAAGTAAGATCAAAATTGGCACATTTTCTGGGAAAATGATATGTGATACTATTGGACAGTGGCAGTTATCCACAGTTTCCTGATCAGCCATGGAATTGTGAGGGTAAACAACCAATATTCTATAGTATACTGTGTTCTTAAGTAATGATGATGGGTAGGCAAAGTGTAGTAAGTGCATTTTCAGCCCGAGTTATTTTTTAGCCTTCAAGGAGTTTATTGGGATATAACCCCATTACAAGTCAAGGAGCCCCTGGATCTTTTATACATTTAAAATTATATATTATTTGCTAATATTTTATACATTAAAATAACATATATTCTGCATTATATTATGTAAAAGGAATATATTGTTAAAATAAATACCACATACAACATATATAATGTATATATCTATATCTGTAAAAACACTTATAAGAAATTTGTTCATGTAACATAATTATTGTAGATGAGAAATACTGTGATTTACCATCTGCAAAGTCATGATCTAGGAAAGTTGGTGATATAATTGATAAAAAAATTCTGACATATTAATTACAATGGCCAGAAGTTGGTAGAGGGAATTGATAAGGGAAGTTACACGTTTGGAGGTTACGATAGAAGACGTAAAAATAGATAGAAATGATGGTGGAATGTTATGGACATTATGATCCAAAGTACATGTATGAAGACACAAATTGGTGTCAATATACTTTGTATACAATCAGAGATATGAAAAATTGTGCTCTATATGTGCAATAAGAATTTTAATGCATTCTGCTGTCATATATAAATAAAATATTAATTAAAAAATAGAAAGGAGACATAAAGGAAGGACAATGAAACATAATTTCAATTCACAAGTTCCACATACTTTTCTAGGCCTGTCATTCCCTAAGTTTCTATTCCAGTACCCTCAATCCTGAATTGCTAGGAGATTTGTAAATCTTAATGTAAACAGTAAATCAGGAATCTAAAAAGTAAGTCTCTCACTCTTAAGATGGCCTACATTTCTCCTTTAAGTGTGTATTCACTTTCTTCTTCCCGTGTCTCTTACTGCTATGTGCAAAAATTCTTTTCCATCACAGAAACCAAGGACTGCTGGTCCTGAGATAGCACTTCTCTCTGGGAATTTCTTGGACACTCTCCAGAGACAGCTTTTCTCCCATGACAAACTATCAATGACAGACTAAAAATCAACAAAAGACTTTTCTACATCTCTGAATGTATATTAAAACCTTGACTTTCAACACCAAGCAACCCTCCTCCAGGAGCAATAAATACAATGCCTCCTAGTTATGTATAAAACTTTCTAGAGTACTAACCCCAACTTATCCACAAACAACAAGTATTTATCTTTATTGACTGCTTTTCTATTCCAAAACTTTGTCACTTTGCATCATTCTGTTCCTTTTGTCTATAGCTACTGCAGTGTCAACTTAAACAATTTATGCCCTTCCCCAAATTTTCAATACAAAAATTCTCTTGTTTCTTAGATCCAGCTGACATATTTCTAAATAGCCTTCCTGCTCTTAATTCTGGAACTTGACCCAGAACCTTGTCCATTTCTTAGTATCATATCTAAGGGTTAAATAAAAAATTACATTTCAGAGAAGACTTGGTTTCAAGAGTATTGATTTAATATGACTTAGTCCAAGTCCAAAACCTTGAGACCCAGGAGAATTAATGTTGTCAACCTCAGTGTGAGACCAGGAGATCCATGTTCTTCTGTTCAAGTGGTAAGGTACAAGGGACAAATTCTCCTTTTCCCTGCCTTTTATTCTATTCAGGACCTCAAAGTATGGAAGATGATCATCTACCATGTGGAGATAATTTGTTTTACTGAAGCTACCAATTCAAATGCTTATCTCTTTCCAAAATATCCTTAGAGAAACAACTGTAAATAATGTTTCAACAATGCTACAGGGGACCCTGTTATTCTGTAAGGTTGACACATAAATTTACTCCTCACAGCAGCTATTTCATAAATTAAGAATTATCTGAAATATAAACTATTGCAAAGTATAAAGTTTATTTAAGAAAGATTTTTCTCTTACTTTGCCGCAGTATGGCTGGGCACAAATAAGCAGGAGGTTACAAGCAACTTGAAGGTGCAAGGGGGAACTACTTTATTGCGAGTGAACTCAAGGAGAACTGAGCAAGAACTCAAAAGTAGCCGGCACTCAAGGTAGCAGGAGCCTCTTTATTGCCAGACAGCAGAGGTATATATGCTTAACTAATTACACACAGCTTAACTTAATTAACATCATCTAGATACAGCAGTCAGCCAATAAGGAATACTCATCATCTTAATGGCTCGCAGACATTGCTTCACAAACCACTCCCTGTGGCAAAGTGCCAGGCACCATCTTGACTTGGTTGTGGCTCTCAACATTACTTCCCTCTATTATTTCAAGTATATTCCTTTCTTTTTCTTTATAATTTACCATGTCAACAAAAATGAACCTTAGCTTATATATCACACTATAATTTGTAATTAGCTTTAAATAATCATAGTGGTAAATGTTTGCACTTAAGCTGTTAAATTTATAGTAGAGCATAGAATAGAATCCATGTTATTGAGAATTAGGTTGTTAAATTTTAGAAATGACAAAAACATGAAATATAAAAGAAATAAGATAAATTGGACTTCATAAAATTAAAATCTTCTGCTATTTCAATGGCAATGTTAGTAAAATAAAAAAAATGTAATACAAAACTAAGAATATTATTTTGAGAATCATTTTTAATAAATAATCTATATCCATAATATATAAAGAGCTCTTTCAACCTATATAAAAAGATAAACACCCTATTAAAATGGGCAAAAAATAGAATAGACACAATGTAAATTATGTATTAATTGTAAACAAACTCATGAGAAGAGAGTCAATCACTAGTCATTGTTGAACATAATTTAATAGCATAATAAGATACAGCTGCATAACATTTAGAATTGTTAAAAACAAGTAACAGTAATAACAAATGTTATTAAGGATAAGGATCAACTGAATTGCTCATACATTGCCAAATAGGCAAATGATGCAACCGCTTTGGAAGAAAATTGAAGAGTTTTTTTATAAAGTTGAATATGCTTAAATCATATGACATATACATTCTATATCCTTGCTTTTAACTGAAAGAAATGAAAACACATTTCAAATTAATACATGTACATGAATATTCATAGTAGTTTCATTCATAATAGCCAAAACCTGGGAAGAACTCAAACAGCCATTACTTGGTGAATGAAACAACAAATCGTCAACTTATCCACACAATAGAATAATATTTGTCTTAGCTAACATTTTGTCACTGTGGCCAAAATACCTGACAAGAACAACTTAGAGGAGAAAAAGCTTATTTGGACTCATAGTTTCTGAGCTTCAGTGTAAGGTTAGCTGCCTACATTGCTCTAAGCCCAAAGTGAGGCAGAACGTCATGGTGGGAAGGGGTGGTGGAGGAAAACTTTTCAGCTGGTGATAAGTAGAAAGTGGGAAGAGCATGTGTTTGGGACTCAAGGGACCACAGAGAAGACAAACCTTAAAAGTTACTCCACCATGACCTACTTCCTCCAGCCATACCCCATCTGCCTACCAGTTACCACCCAATTACTCCATTCAAATTAATTCCCAGATTTGATTACAGCTTTCATAATTTAATTATCTTGCGTCAGAATATCCCTGCATTATCACAGGAGCTTTTGGGGGTATACTTCATATCCAAATCATAGCAATGTTCAACAGTAAAGAATAATTACTAATATTTTCAGAATGAATTAATCTCAAAAGCATTATGGCAAGTAAAAAAGATTGCTGCATGACCTCTGATGCCATTTATGTGACTTTTTAGCAAGGGAAAAAAACATAATATTAAAAAGCAAGTCAGTAATCTCCATAGCCAATGGTTACAAGCAGGGAACTGATGTCAAAAAATGCTTGTAGTAGTTTCATTAATCTCACCAACCCCCACATAAAATACATCTATGTCATAATTCCCTATACCTGTACATTTTATCTTACAAGGAAAAACAAACTTTGTAGACATTAAGGCTTTGAGGCTGAGATATCCAGATGGGACTTTTGTGATCCCATAGAAGTGGGTACAGGTAGAGTCAGAGAGGGGCACAAGAAAGACGAAAAGAAAAATATAGTGTAAAAATGGAGAGATTGCAGTCATACAGCCATAAGCCAAGGGATGCTGACATCTCCAGAAACTGCAAGAAGAAAACAGAAGATTTTTCAGTGGAGTCTCAGAAAGAACTAGTTCTGCCAATACTTGGTTTTATGCTTATAGGATTCAATTTGAATATTTTCTTGATACTTCTAAAAGTATCAAGAGTGCATTTCTGTTGTTTTAACCCACTAAATGTGTGGTAATTCATTTACTGCCAATATGTTACAAATACAGAGCACAAGGGAACTTTTTTACAAGTAATTAAGATGGTCTATGTCACAATTAGAGTGTTGGTCATATGACTATATAAATAAACAAAACTCATTGAATTACAGACTTTTACCAGTTACGTGTAATGATATGAAACTGAGTAAAATTAATTGTTTTCTTAGTTCCATTGTATTCTCATTTTTTCACCTCATCTAACTTTTCTATCCCTAAATTTCCCATCCATATTTCTCCCTGTGAATATTTTAGCATCCTCTCTACATTCACAATTTTTTCCAAGATGATTTGACATATTTTATATGCTACTATAACATATCATTTTCTTACTTGTACTTTGGATTTCACTAACAATTCATTCTTTTTTTTTTTAAAGAGAGAGTGAGAGAGGAGAGAGAGAGAGAGAGAGAGAGAGAGAGAGAGAGAGAGAGAGAGAGAGAATTTTTAATATTTATTTTTTAGTTCTCGGCGGACACAACATCTTTGTTGGTATGTGGTGCTGAGGATCGAACCCGGGTCGAACGCATGCCATGTGAGCGCGCTACTGCTTGAGCCACATCCCCAGCCCAACAATTCATTCTTAACTAGTAGACTGTAGGGTTCTTGAGACATAGCACGATAATACTTTGATTTCTAAATAAGATCCAGCACAGATTTTGTGAAATTTATAAGCATTTGGCCTTTGACATATGATCAGATTATATCCCCCAAAGTTGAAAATATTGTAAGGTTAAAATAAATTTAATACATCTAAGGTACCTAATGTCATACCTTAGAACATATTACATAATAGAGTACTGTGTTTTTAACCTTATTATCTCAAGGCTGACTGACAGTTGTGGTTCACCACTGCTGCCCAGAATCACAAAAGAGTAGTACAGAAGTCTTGTACATTGCTAGCTTGGGAAACGATAGAACTTCGAAATTTGAAGTGTGATTTCTGCTGAATGTGTAGATTTTGTGACATTGTAAAGTTAAAAGCAAAAAGAAAAAAAAAAGCTCATAATTCAAAATGTAAGTGTGGTGAGAAAATCACCACACTATAATTCATTCATGTTTTTATATAATCAGCAAACATTGCCTGAGTCACTACCACATGCCTGTTTCTGTACTAGACACTATGTATTAAAAATGTCTTTCCACAAAGATCTTTTCTTCTGCTTCTATAGCCAGAGATTCAATACATTATTTTCCTAAGAGCTCCTATTTGTCCATAAAAGAGAGCAAGATAAACATAGTACAGACATCTCCTAAGGTGATTAAACAACACTTCCACAGCCCTGTGTCTCTGGGCTCCATTTGCTCTCTCAGGTGCAGAGATCCACACAGCCTGGATGACCTGAAATGTCAGGTTGTTACTGCCTACAGTCCTGTTTCCTGCTTTGTTAAACAGCATGATGAGCCAGCTATTCAATTCCTTCCCCTCAACTCCAAAGGCACTACTTTGTGCTTCCAATTATGTAATAGATTCTACTGTGGTGGTGACTGCTGATACATTTTTTACTGTGTATAGCCAAACTTTGTATCATGCAATCACATTAAATGACAATTTAGCTGTTTGGAAAAAGACAGACAAATAGCCTCATCTGGATGACAAGGCATCACACTCTACATTAATTTTTGAAACTATGGGCTAATTAAGTTTCTGAGAAAAATAAAGATGCTTCCAGTGTATGCTGATTCAATTGCATTTAGATGCTATGTACAATCTTTACCTCACCAGATTCCTATGAACCAATTTTATCTTTACATAGATTTGAACTAAGATATTGTGTTCACTGGTCTCATAAAAGTCTGATAGCTGATTCATCTGCTACTTCTCTTACTTTTACAGAAATAGACTGATAAAACAGAAAGCAGTGTTTCATGTTTTTATTCTATTACAGAAAAACCTCTAAAATGTCACTTGTATGGAGCTATAAACGATATTAATTTTTCTTCTCACAGCTGAGAAGCAAAGCAGCATTCTTTTTTTTTTTTCTTTAACAATCCTTCAGTTCCTGAAGGATTTTTAGCTGCTCCCCTTTGGCAAGTATTGACTTTTATCTCTTAAACTTTCTATCAGTGTTTCCACGAGTTTCTTTTTAAAGTATGCTTCAAACTAATATCAACTAATATATGTCTTCTACTTTAGGTTTTTACTCATAAGATTTTACTGTGGTTTTTTAATGAAAATGTAATCATTTTTTACAGCAAGTATCTACATGTCCTTAATCGTACTAAACTTTTGTTTTTTTTCACATACCTACCAGTTCCTGTACCCATTATTCCTCTTATTTTGGACACACTCCAAGTAAATTGCAAACATTAATATATTTTCACTTAAATATTTTAGAACTCATATCATGTACAGAGTTCAATAATTATTTATATTTGTTTCTTTACATATGACATTTAAATACAATGAAAGGCATAAACTTTAAGTGTATGTTCACTGATTTTCAACATAGCCTTTAATTATATAACCCAAATTTCTGTCAAGATTTTTTTTTCTCAGTACTGAGATTGAACCAAGGGGTTCTCTACCACTGAACTATATCCCAAGTCCTCCCTGCTTTTTACATTTTTGAAACAAGTTCTCTCTGAAGTACCTGGAAGACCTCAAATTTATGCTCCTCCTGCCTTGGCCTTCTGAGTCACTGGGATTATAGGAATGAGCCACTGTATCTGGCCAAGTTGTATGTAACCATAACTCAATCATCTCTCAGTCTCCCTTTCCTATATCAACTTCAAAATCACCTCAATTCTGATTTTTATTGTTTCGTATTTAGTAGCTATTATATATATTCTTAAGCCAAGAGATTTAATAAACTCTGACAGAATGGTCCAGAATGATGGAGTAACAATCTTTGAAAATCTGATTTCTTCATAAGAACAATAAGAACACCAACTAAAAAATAAGTAAAAATAAAATTTTTGAAACTCTGGAAATTAATAAATGCTGAAAACTCTCTAAAAGGTGATTATTCATACAAAGAAAGAAACAAAGACAGCCAAAGCATAAAGTAAGGAGAGTGAGCTTTGTATCATTTTCAATTGCCTTAATCCCATTCTTCTCTCCAGCTCTTCATAATGTTCAAAAACCAACAGGCTGCCATGGTACCTGTGAACAACCAACATCCCAGAAGCTACTGAGGAGGAAGGAAATATTTTGAGATCCATAAAATCTTACCCCCAAAATGTCACTGTTGGTCCTGACAGGTAGCTTGGTGAGTCTCTCTCCAGGATTTATCTTTCTCTGAATGAATTGCAGGAGCTCACTCTATTGAAACAGCCCTACCCTCAAGGCTTATGTGGCAAAGAATGGGGTCAATAACTTAATGCCAAAACTGCATGAAATGGCATTGGTAGTTTGGACTAAATAGAGGCTGAGTAAGACCTTAAAAAGAAAATCTGGGAAATAAGATGTCATAATCCTCTGATGGATTTTGGGGGCATGTAAAAGGCTACACATATAAGAAGGGTTGTGTGAATGTAAGCCCAGGAAAATTACTAAAAGATTACTTTCTATGTAATTGGAGGTTCTGTTGAAATAGCAAGCATTAGCTAAGGCAGAATCACATATACTACCCATAGGACTACTGAACACATGCCCCAGCACACACCTGGAACCCCCAAGCAAGCTTAAAAGAATCTCTGTCCAATCATTAGCTGATAAATAAGCTAACCATGCAGAAACTTGAGTGGACTTATATGATACAGGATACAGAATTCACAGAAGTACAGAAAAAATAATTAGACAGAAACAACAAAAAGCAGCAACCTCAGAATATCCTGGAGAGGGGTAGTATTTGATTTCCAGGGTTGCCATATTACATTATTTCAAAAAATAAGAATCAAGATTTTTTTTTTGTATTGCATTTTCTTTTTCATTTTAAATCAAGGTAGTAATGATAATCCTCATGGCAGACATTAAGAAAATAGCTTAAAAACACAAAGCAAAGAAGAGAACTAAATAGACTAGAAAATGTCTGCCTTACACAAGTGAAGCAGCAGTAAAGGACAGAGGAAAAAATGGCATTCATCAATCTTTTTTAGTAATTATTTTAGCTTTTTTTTTTTTTTTTTGTCACTGTGACCAAAAGATCTGATAAGAACAATTTCAGAGGGGGGCTGGTCTCAATCCATAGATGGCTGACTTTGTTTCTTTGGGCTCAAGTTGAGGCAGAACACCATGGAGGAAGAGTATGGAGGAAGAAAAAAGCTCAAGACATGGAACCAGGAAGCAGAAAATGACTGCTCAGCTTTGTAGGGACAAAATTTATGCCTCAAAGACACCTCCCAATGATCCACCTCCTCCAACTACGCCCTACCTGCCTATAGTTAACCACCCAGTTAATCCATCCAAGTGGATTAGTGTCTTGATTGGGTTAAGGTTCACATAATTCAATCAGCTCACCTCTAAAATTTCTTGCCTTGTCTCACACAAGAACTTTTGGGTGAAAATTCGTATCTCAATCATAAGAGTAATTATGTTAGATATAAGTGTACTAAACATTCCAATTCAAAGACTAAAATAATAGAGTGGATTTAAAAGTGATCTAACATTACACTATCCTAGGAAAGATCCTTGAAATTCAAAGGAACAGGGGCTGGGGATGTGGCTCAAGCGGTAGCGCGCTCACATGGCATGCGTGAGGCCCAGGTTCCATCCTCAGCACCACATACCAACAAAGATGTTGTGTCCGCCAAGAACTAAAAAATGAATATTAAAAATTCTCTCTCTCTCTCTCTCTCTCTCTCTCCTCTCTCACTCTCTCTTTTAAAAAAAAAAGAAATTCAAAGGAACAAGTAATTTAAAAATAAAAAGATATAAAGAGACACACAATTTAAATAATACTCAAAACAGGACTGGAGTGATTCTTGGTATATATCTCACACAAAAAAACTTAGAAACAATTTTTACTAAACAAAAAAGGATATTTTAAAGCAAAAATGTCATCCCTCATAAATTCACAAAAAGTATAAATATATATGCACATAAAAACAGAACCCTCAAATACATAAAACAAAATGATAGAACTGAAGATAGAAATAAGCAATTCCATGATACCATTTAGAGACTATAATACTCATCTCTCAGTAATATATAAAACTGAAGATTAATAGAGAAGACATGAGTATAACCCTTTAACCAATTAGACCTGCCAGAGACCTTTGACTCACACTACCCAATGAGAGGAAAGAATGCATTCCTCTCAGATATGTGTGGAGTATTCCTAAATTAAGATCACTTGTTATGTCATGAACAAGCTTAAAATACTAAAATTGACTTAAAATGTGTGGCTATGTGCAATAAACTTGGAATTAAGAACAGAAGAAATTTGAGGAATATATAAATGTCTAGAAATCAAACTAATGTTAAATTTAAAAAAATGTTTCCAAGAGGAAATAAAAAAAAATAAAGAAAAAGAATTGAGATGAATGAAGTATAAACAAAGCATATAGATGGGCAGTCAAAACAGTCCTAAAGGGGAAGTATAATTATGCAAACATATATATTAAAAAAGAAAATTATTCCAAATCAATAAACTAAACTTCTAGCTTAAGAATCTAGAAAAAAAAAGAGTAAAGTAAATGCATATTAAACAGAAATAAGGCAATTATAAAGATTAGAAAGGAGTATATGAAATAAGACTAAACCAAACTCAAAGGGGATTTTTTGAAAAAAAAAACATTAAAATTAGCATATTTTAACTATACTTATTAAGAAAAAAATATTATGACCATCTCATAAAAGGTATCAGTGAAAACCAGCAAGTGTAATAGTATTTAAAAATCAAAATTACATGCTTTATCTCTAAGATCAGGAAAAAGAATGATAAATTATTACATATAACAAGGTTCAAGAAATTTTAGCCAGAGATATAAAGCAAGGTAAAGAAATAAAAGGTAAAGATTAGGAAAAAAAAAAAAAGACTGGACTCCCTCTACTTACATATGGCATTCCTTATATATAGAAAATCTCTAAGGGGGTGGGGAAGAATAACACTAGAACAAAGAAATTCAATAAGGTTTTATTATTTAAGATTAATATGCCAAACTTATTTGTATTTTTTTTCTTTTTCTTTGGTACTGGGAATTTTACCAGTGAATTACATGACCAGGGGCAGTTTACCAGTGAATTACATTACCAGAACTTTTCTATTATATTTGAATTTTTAAAATTTTGAGACAGGGTCTTGCTAAGTTCCTTAGGACTTCACTAAATTGCTGAGGCTGGCCTCAAATTTGAAATCGTCCTGCCTTGGACTCCTAAATTGCTGGGATTAAAGCCTGCTCTACTTCACTTGGCTTCTTTGTATTTCTATTAAACTAGCAATGAACATTCAAAAGTGTGATCAAGTAACATCATCAAAAAATATTAAAATATTTAGAAACAATTTAACAAAAATAATGTAAGACATAAGCCCTGAGAAATCACAAAGTATACTTTAATAAAATAAAAAAGACCTAAACAAAAAACAAAATGGAAACTTCTTGTGGATTAAAAACTAAAATATCACTGAGAGCATTGTTCCCCAAATTAATATACAGATTCAACACATTCCCTTTCAAAATTCTGCTACCATTTTTTTTGCATAAATGAATGATCTTATGTTAAAAGTCATGTGAATTTCAAAAGAACCTGAATAATAAAAACAATAGTGAAAAAATTCAGAGTACTCAAACTTCTGTTTATTAGCAACCATGTCATCATGACTTTGTAATCAATCAAAAACAACACAGATATATGTTTTTGGATTTTAAAAATTCTCTTCTTTGTCATTCCTATTCCATCACTCTTCCTACGCTAAAGTAAATGTATATGATTGCAAGTTTTTCTACATCTACATTAACATAATTTTTAGAATTGCATGTAAGTTCTTATATAAAATACTTACTTCACATTAGAATTTGAGATTAGAGAAGGATCTGTCCATTACTTCTCATTCCCGATGTCCCTAACAACAATCACTAACCATCCATTAATATCAGATCCTAGAGGACAGATAAATGTGACTCAATGTAATATATTTCTCTAAGATAACTCTCTGGATATTTAAAGGTAATAATTGTGTTAAATTTTAGTGTTTTAGCATTTCAAAATAAGATTATGTCAGTTGATAGAAAGTTTGTTTCTTAATGAAATGATGACATATTATCATACATGAAACCCATACCTAATAATTATATATTTTATAGATAGTATTCTCTTTGTTTTCTACCAAGAATAGGTTTTTGTTATCCATATAATTATTTGGTTGTCATCACTCTGAACAAAGAAATACAGGCTGACATTCTGTATTAATAAAATCTTATATACTGAAAGACAAGTAGAATTCTAGAACTTCAAGAAATATTGACAAAGTCTACTCAAACTCCGGTTTCCAGTGATAAAGTTTCCCATTTTCAATTCAATTATTTTTCTTTGTGTGTGTAATGAAAAGCACATCCATATAGATAATGAGTCATACTATACGTACAGAGTATAAATAAGGTGAACATTTTCAAAAAGTTTCTCCTTTCTCCTTTTCTCCATTTTCCTCAACTTCAGCTTTGTATTATTTACTCGTCTCATTTTTTTGATAGCGATTCAAAATTCTAAGCTCAGCTAATGCTCAAAAACATCATATATTATTTAAGAAAAGATGTGTGTTGAACGCATTTCTATAGACATTAGCCCCCAGGGAGACCCTTTTGAAAATTTTGCTTAGTGGTTAAGTCTAGACAATATTTTCTTAGATACAACTATATTTTCTAATGTATCCCACAGATGCCGTTAACTGCAAGTACATGGTTTGTGCTCTACTACCATTAGCTATTATTTGAGAATTCACACTGAACTGATCTTTACATCCTATAATGTTTTCAGCATTTCAATGAAATTAGACTTTGTGTCTGATAGACCAACTTAGTCATGTTTTTCTCCCTAATAAAATTAATCATTGCCTCTAGGAGTAAGTCAAACTTTCTCTAAATTCAATTTGACCATGCAGATTTTACAACTCACTTGAACTATTTTGCTACTGGCAAAGAATCTCTCTGTCAGACACTGCTGTAAACTTTGCATTTGGCATCTTTTGAACTAGAAATACAAACATAATAATAAAAGGATATGACTAAGAAGCTAATGGCTTTTTCATCAGTGTTTCTCACATCAGTAATAGTTTAGCAGATTCGGTGTCATTTTTACCTGGGGGTAGCTAAATTGGGAATATGTCTTTTGAAGTTAAAAATAAAAGGTCATCATTTTCACTACAGGGATAGATGAAAGGACAGATTACAAGATACCAGTAGAGTTCAGAATGGCATTGAGCCTCAAGGCATTCTGTTGAAAAAATAAATTCACAGACAAACAGGTTCGATAACTAGTACACACATCGTTTTTTCTTACATTCTTCTAAAACTTTACACCTGCTAAAGAAAGTACTTTAAGTTTTATCTGAATTGGCTGTGAAACAATTTTATTCTTATTCAGTCATTTAATGGAATGTGACCTTAAGGGGGAAGAGTAGAGGAGTTTGGAGACTTAATAAAAGATAAGGGTTAAAAATCAGGCATCTATCAATACAGAGATTTGTTGTAAGAAATTGGCTCACACTATCATGAAAGTTGAGAAGCCCTCAAACCTGCAGTTGACAAGCTGGGCATCCATTTTTTTAATGGATAAACAGGAAAATGAATTCTGTCTGGTTCAACTTCAGTAATTCTTTGTTCGTTTTTTTAAATGAATACCTACTATTATAGCTGCTGTACCTTTGATTTTATTGTCTACTCATTTGTGAACATCTTCAAAGAAGAGCCTAAGTGAGTCTTGAGTATTCAGCATAGAACCTTGACCTTCTCATGAGTTCAGTGAACATTTTTTTCATAGATTAGTGAATGACCAATATCAACTGCAATTTGATAGAATAATACCTCACATTATATGTCATTTTAAAATTTCCAAGTTCTGTACATACTTTATCTGATCTGAGAATCATGATACTAATTCTATAAATGAAAAACTAAAGCTCAGAGACAGTACCAAAGTGTAGGCAATGGTTAGCAGAACAAGCACGAGAAAAAAAGAGGCAATGAACACAAACCTGTCTAGTAAAGTATAAGGAGATGATTAGGAAATGATGGGTGGAAAAATCAATATAAACTAATCTCCTTTAAGGGTTAATATAATTATAGATGCCCTTAAAGATTGTAAGAAAAACTTTCCTTGTGTTCACATACACTTGTTTCATTTTTCAAAAACCCTGTGAAATAAAAATTGTTATCATGGTACTAATGAGGAAACTGAAGTGTTCGGAATTTCTTTCACCTGCACAATTTTTTATATTAAGTGACCGTTAGAGCCAGGACTTCTACCAAACTCTAAATCATCTCTAAAACCTATGCTACTGACCACTATAAAATAACATTATTAACTCTTTGAAACACGCCTCTAATGTATGCATAATTAGAACATTTTATTACTAAAAAAAGGAATTTCAGAAAGTTTAAATGACTTGTCGAAGTCATATAACTAACAGAGCAGAAAATTTAAATCAAAACCAGAATGTGTTCTGTTTTCTTCTGTCACCAGTGAAGATGACTTCCATCACTGTTTAGGCCTTTCATTGTATAAAACAAGAAGGGTACCTATGCTCAAAGTATGGACTTCAACAAACAGAAAAAGGTACAGATACAGTCATTGAACCCTCTGAATGTCTAATTTATAGAAATCTAAAATTCTCTGCACTTTACACAGTAAACCCTGATAAAAATATGATAAAATCCTGGGCTGGGTTGAGGCTCAGTGGTAGAGTGCTTGCTTGCCTAATTCATGTGAGGCACTGGGTTTGATTCTCAGTGCAACCTAAAAAATAAATAAATAAAATAAAGTCATGTGTCCATCTACAACTAAAAAAAATATTTTTGAAAAATATAAGATCTAACTTGTATTGACATAGGTAATAAAAAGGCAACATGTAGCAAGATGAGTGCCAAGGATGTGCCAATATGATAAATGACAAGGTCTATACCACAAAGGATTTCTTAAAGGATAATTTCTTAAAGAAGATATTGTTAATGATCACATTGGCATGTTTCTGATAGACTTTAATAGGTAAACACAGGCAGATTAAGAGATACAGATACATAGACATAGAAATGCTATATATGAGGTTGACATGCAATCGAGGCAGTATTTGGCATTCCTTATAGGTTTCATTCTGTAGGATTGTTTTATTTCTTCAACTAAACCTTTCCTAAGCTAGTACAATAACACTGATTTAGAGAACCTCACCAGATATCCCAAAGAATGACTTTGATTGAATAGAATTAAATTGACATTTTGAACATGCAAAAATGATTATTTAAGCCAGCCTATAGAGCAATGGTTTTATTTTATGCCTTTAGATTGCAAGACACTAAACAGATTCAATTGATGCACAGCTCTAAGGAATTTTCAATGTTCTGAGAAAGGAAAAACATGGCATTCTACATAACAGATAAAGTAGAATTTAAAAAAAATCCAGTTTGGAAAGGAAAAAGTTAAATTCTCTTTTAGCCCATTGATCTTCACAATGTCCAGACCAAGATGCCTTAAGTAGATCAAGACAAAGAACACCCGAGGAGATGAGTGCAGTGTAAACCAGAGAAAGCTATTTGGGAGATAGGTACGTCAAAGTAATCATTCAAGTGTTAAGAATGAGTGCAATTTTATCAAGAAAGAAAAAAATGGTGGCAAAATTCAGAATATTGAAGTGTTTTTATTATTAGCATTGGAAGGAAGATAGCAGGAAAAATGTCATAATTTCAAGAGAAGAAAGAGAACTTCTGCTACTGCCATAGAAGGGAGAAAACATTGGCCAACACTGAAATACATTGAAGAAAGGTCTGAAAGGGAATCTATAAAAAACTGAGTTTGAGTCTTAAGAAATTAGTGATAGCCTTCCCCGAAGAAACCTCCATGTTGGATTGGAGATAGTCAAGTAAAACATTATAGAGAAAATAGCTTATGAGGATTAGACATTGGTGATGCATTTTGAATTTTAATGTGTACATGATCATCACTATAAAATGCAGATTTTGACTCAGGAAGTATAAAAGGTATACTTAAGTTCTGCATTTTAAACACCTTCTCTATATACCATCACAAGTAGTCCATGAACTGCATTAATGTAGCAATATTGTGAAATGTTTAAATTAATTTATAAAAAGTAAAATAAAAGAGGATATTTTACTTATGATTCAAGAGATTTGGAGAAATGTAGGGAAGATAAGATAAATATGAAGGACATAGTAGTAAGAACTAAACTTTGTAAAAATGCATTTGTAGCACAAATTCCTCTTTAATAGAGAAAATATATTCAATTATTACATATTTTTATAAACCCAAGTTTAAAAAATTAACCAAAAATATGGGAAACAATATTGTACTCTTTGAGAATAAATTTTGCTTGTTCTATCTTGATATAGATTGATCATGGTAAAGGATTAGCTTGGACAAGCACTTTGAATTAGTAGGCAATAAATTTAGGCTTTTGAACACATAAAAGCATTTTGTTTATATATATGTATTTTTCCCAAAGTTCGAATTTTATTTTTTCCTACATTTGATGAGGTGATTCTTCTTCTTTTTTTAAATCTTAAAGCATGTTTGGTCTCTAAAACAATAAGAAAACAAAATGATGTAAACAGAGCTCATTTAAAGTGATTTATATTACCTATATAATAATTGTGATATTTGAATAAAGTTTCAGTACCAATCACACAAATATACAGCAGCAGATACTAATTAGTAATTTGTTAGAAGCCATGCTGTGCTTCATAGTGTACTGTTCCCACAGTTGGAGATCCTCTTGGGTGGAAAATTATGTTTCTAACAGGAAAAAGAACATTCTTTTCTATTTCTGATACCAAAAAAAACCCCAAAAGAAATAAAATATCTACACTCAGTGCAATGTTCAGTTAAATAGAACATATAAATGGGTTCTAAGATAACCTAAAATTTAATATACCCTTGCATAGTTTTATTTTTAAACACCTGAAAGCTAGCAAAGAAACATTTGAAGAATTAATTGTCTCAAATTAATTGTCTCCCTGATGAGGAAAAATCCACATAGATAAGTTGACAAGATGAATATTTATAAACATTGATTGTCTGAATGTTTCCTGGCTTAACTTTGGGTAAGATAGCATCCTGAATATAAGTTGTTCATGAACCCATCTTGGAAGACAGATATGCATTAAAACCATATAAGCTACAAAAACATAAAATTTTCTTGAAAGGAATGTTGATTAATTAATTTTAGGTACAGTAAAAATGGAAACAGATAGATGGAAGACAGTAAAACTAGACACATGAGGTATCTTTCAGCAGATAGCAGAATTATTGGGAAGCAAAATAAATTGTGACCTTGTTAAAGGGAAACAAGAGGTAAACTAGGTGCCTATGTTAGAAATGACAATCACTATTTGGCAGTGAAAGTTATTTGTTTTTCAAAGCAACATTTCTAGGAGGTTCCGGACAAGAACAAACATAAAGCTCTGAAAGATGACAGATGGCAAGCTAATCTCCTGTGGGTCAATTGCAAGTAACAGTCCTCCCACCAATTAAAAACAGAAAAGAGGGCTGGGGATGTGGCTCAGGAGGTAGCGCGCTGGCCTGGCATGCGTGCGACCTGGGTTCGATCCTCAGCACCACATAAAACAAAGATGTTGTGTCTGCTGAGAACTAAAAAATAAATATTTTTTTTAAAAAAATCTCTCTCACTCTCTCTCTTTAAAATAAATAAATAAAAACAGAAAAGAGGCTTTTGACAAACACTTTAAGAGAAAAGTGCAAAGAACATGAAGATGCTCATCAGCTAAAAATATATAAATCACTAACAAATGTGTAAAGGATGTATTTATATCAGATATCAGCTATTAATTGTGTACCAGATGAAAGCAGCTTTACATGCAATATAGTAATAAAACCCTCTAAAAAAATCAAGAAATAACCTATAATATTTTCTATTTTACAGGAAGAAATTTAGTTTACTTGAGATTAACTTGCATAAGTACCAATTTCTAGAAGTCAGCAACTCTGGGATTTAAATGTAGAAAATCTGACTCTTAGATCCTACTTTTGACATTTACTCATCACTAGTAACAAATATGTGCAAAATCAAGCAGTAAAACAACTATCACCTTAAATACCGTTAGTGATTAAATGGATGCTGATATTGGTTGTTAGTGTAAGTATAAAAGTAGCTTTCATTACTAATGGAAGTATAAAATATATAGCTTGTATGAATAATATGTTTAAAAATAATTATCGACAACCAATTCTTTTGAATTGATAATCCTACTTCTAAGAGTTTATTCAAAAGAATAAAAATAAATGAACTTGAAGATACTACTAGAAGATGATTTGTAGCAATATTCTTTACAGTGGCCAATAAACATTCAATGAAAGCCTCAAAACAAGATATTGGTAAAATAAATTCTAGTGGAACCAGAAGAACATCACATGGCATTGAAAGATACATGGTTCATTATAAATGGGAAAGAGAGAAGAGCATGGTGAAGATCTTTACATCAGAAATATTTGAGGAAACAAAACCACAAAGTATTTACACATCCATATTAAAAAAAGGATATTTTAGCTACTTCTTTATTTTAAATAGTGGTGAAGAAGCATTCTTATTGGTAGTTCATTTCTCTTTCAGAGAGACCAAGCAGGTAAAAGAACATAAAACTAGAATTTTAGAGTATTCTTTTGGAAGCACTGGTATGAGATTTAATTCAGGTAATTTAAAGACTAAGCTTTAGAACCTTATTACATATTTTTAGCTAAAAAAAATGCCTTCCCAGTGGTTAACATGTATGAAGCAGTGTTTTAAATGTTCTACCAATACTAGCTCGTTCAGTCTAATATTCTTAAGAATAGATGAGCTAGGAAAACTATGATACATTTTTATGCAATTGTAAAGTAGCAGGCACAGGGAGGTTAAGGATACAGAGTTAAAAAGAAACATCAGAGACAGAATTTTAAACAAAATAAATTGAACACATCTATTAAGAGGCCTCTAAATATGGGTGTGTGAGTGGGTGTATGTATTTTTTTTCCCCTTCATTTGATGGATGATGTTAACACTCTCATTCCACCAATCTCCTTTCTTTACATCATGAAATTTCTGGATTTTGTTGCATTTTTATAATTTATACTCTAATCTTTATTGAAAATTTTGTGTAGCTTAATTGGTCTTTACAAAGATTTTTACACTGAATGGATCTAAGAAGTGGTACCATTTATCATTTTGCTAAAGTTTGTCCTTCAAATTGACATTAGAATCATGTTTTCTGAGTTTACAAAATTCTCTGTTGCCTTCATTGTTGAATAAATACAGCTTTAGCTTAATTTAAAATTCTTGAATTACACTTTACTTTCAGATGATTTTGAAGCAATTTTATACATCTTCTGATTTCCATGTCATTAGAGCCTGATTCTGAAGCCCAACTTATTTATTACAATCTACAAATTGAATTCATTCTTCTATATGCCATGGGATTAATTTTTTTGAAGTCCACTGATGCTAGTTGACCTCCATCATTTTTTCCTAAATTTTTACTTCAATGTGTATATTTAATTTTTCATTGATTTTATGCAAGCTTTAATGAATTGTCTACTGTTTTAAAATCCTATTCCATTTGTATTGCTCAACATCACAAGGCTTAGCAATAATGCATATGTTGTATAATCTTTTTTATCATAGTTATTTCTTTTAAAGTTTTTTATTAAATTTCTTTCACATTTCTCTTTGCTCGATTTTCTTAATTATCCTTTCTGTGTCTCTATTTTGGAGACTATATATTTTCATGTTCTTATTTCCATTGTATCCTTTATCTTTACGGTGGTTTTATTTTTCTGTTTATATACCTACTGAATTCTGAAAAAAAAAAAACAGTTCATTCTTTCTTCTGTTTCAATTTTTCTTAGTTCACATATCCTGCTATGTTATCTTGCTTCATAGGAAGATATTTATTTCAACTTATTTGGTTTGTACTCAAATTTCACTTATTTTATGCTATAATTTTTTTGGCATTTTTTTTCTAGAATGTTCACAGAATATCTTGTGTATCCTAAACCTGATTTCACTTTAAATTTAGTAATGTTTGACTCGAGACATACTGCTTTCATTTCATTTTTTTTTTTAATCTGAAAACTTTCTTTGTATCCTTTTTTTGAAAGTTTAGTGTTTGTTTGGTGTAAAGAAGAAAGTGAAATGGTGAGTTAGGTTGGACAAATTAAACACCAGGAGATTTTCATTTTAATCTACTGTCATTTTCTGATGAGCTTCTCTCCTGTGGCATGATGCAACTCTTAGTTAGCTGTAATTCTCACAATGGGTTTATGTGACAGACCTTTTCATTTGCAAGAAGACACACACAAAAGCATGTGCACATGCATTGAAGCTGTATAACAGAATTATTAGAATTTCTTTCGTGGTGATTCTGAAAATTCCAAGGTAGAGCTCACCAGCACACAGGAGCCAGAATGTCAAAAAGCATCATCAGAGCATGCTTAGAGTTGGAGGATTCTTGGCCCTGTTTTCCTTTGTGCTCTTTCCATTTCCAGTAGCTCTAGGCTTTAATACTCCTCTCAGTAAGTTTGGCAGAAAATGAGAGTTAGCTCTCCAATATCTATCTTCCTTTTCTTCTTCACTAACAGATGCACAGTTTGGTTTAGGACTGCAATGTGTCCAGTTAAACAATATTCATGTTCTCAGATGGTGTGGTATGGGGTATGTGACCATATGAGCCAGTTCTTGAAATGAAATGGAAGAAGATTTCTACTGGATGTGATCCAGGAATGATACTATTTCCCAAAATGACTGAATAGATTGAGCTGAAGCGTGCCACTGCTCCTTACTCTTTCCCCTTCTTTTCGCTTTCAGATGGGGCAGACATTTTGTGAAAGCCTTATAAAACAGGAAGAAGAGAATGATTACCTACTTTCCTGGTAGTCTTTAATAACTATGCTTGTTCTGGCCTTGCTTTTTCTCTAGTTGCTAAAAGAGAAAAATAAATCTTAGGTTGCTAAGAATCTGAGGTTGAATATCTGCTACATGGAAATCATTAAATTCCAAATGGTATAGGAAACTCACCAATTAAATAAAAAAGAAAGTATTTTATTTCCTGGAGCTCTTATTAACAAATTCAGTCCTATTCATTGTATCATCAATTGACAGGCTTATTCTTAAAAATAAACAATGTCTGGGAGATAGGGGTAGGGAAGGTCAAACTTTAATTCCTGGCTGTAAACACAGAAATGAAATTAACTTTACATGGATCACAGAGACTACAAATGAAAAATAAAGACAAAACAAAAAAAAATGCAGCATGCGTTAGGAGAAAAGTGAATATATTTAGAGGCAAAACCATTCCTCAGAGTAAAAAAATGTGCCTGTGTATGTGATGAAATTAACTAACTTTAGCTGACAAATACTGGCAGTAGTGAGGCTATTTGCAATCTGTAGTCTCTCTCTATCCTGTCACACTAAAGGATAGCTTTTGCCATGATGGAAGGTCTGCAGAATTTCTAGTTGCTTCTCTAATCTGATATCAGAATTTATACTATGACCTGGTTGCTCAAAATAATCCTTGTTCTGTGTCATGAGGTTCCCTTTTGCATCTGGCCAAAGTCTGACATAACTTTTCCCACATATATTCACAAACTGAAGCTGGAGTTACTGGTGTTTTCCATTTGTAGTTAAAATGGAATTCATTTGTGTGTGTTTTCATTTTTGTTATTATTATTTTTGCTTATCATTATCCCTATGACCACTTATTCTGTACTGATACAAGAAATCTTTTCTATCATATTAAAGCAAAATTATACCATATACTAGTTATATTCATGAAAAAAGTATCTCCTATAACTGAATATATATTCCAAATTTCAGATTGATTTGTACTTGCTACAAAAGAACAAGTTTCTAAACTACAAGTCATTTTTTTCCTATCAACTCTATCCTCAAACTCCCAAAATTAATTTTATCAAAAGATACAATCCTATAGGCTTACCTGAAATGCATGTATTTATTAAAGTAAATTCAACTGCACAGTGTCTCCAGTTATGCTCCAATTTTCTTAAATTTTTTTGTGCATGTTCAGGATTTATCTAAAATGTTCCTTTGGTTAATCAATGACTTACCAATATTTATAGTTTACCATGATGGAAAGCCTCTTCCATTAATTCTATAATAATTCTATATTATCATTTTTAATTTCTATGTGATTATTACGTTCACCATATACTCTCTGTCCCATGCTTTGTTTATTTAAATGTGTTTTTACTGAACTATCTTAACCTCCTTATATCTTACTATTTATCCTTCCTATTTATATCCAGTGAGTATCATCTTTCTATTTCCCATGTATGTTTGCATTATGACTCCTAATCTAGCAGTGCTTTAGGGATTACATATCAAATTACATTTTTAAAACCACAATTTAAAAACAGTTGTTTAATAAATTTCCATTTTTTTGTTGTACACAAAGAATCAATGTACTCATTTCAAGTTCCTATTTAACTTTTATCATTTGTAATCAAATTGAGGTTACAAAGCCTAAATAAAATTTACACAGAACAAGTAAGACATAATTAATATTAATATGAACTTGACTAAGCTGCTGGAAATATTACGGAAATAATAAGTGTCTGAAGAGATAGATATGCTTACTCTGGTTTGAACATTCTTGAATACAACTTGTCAAAACATTACATGGTACTCCATAAATACATGTAACTTTGGTGTGTCAATAAATAGTTTGAAATAAATGGAAATTTTAAAAGGTAAAAAGAAAACAAAACCCTTGTAAGGTTTCTGTTTTACTTCCCTTCCGTGACCTTGGGAGCATGAAGATATGGCATACATGTCTCTATGAAAGAAGTAATTTTTGAGCAAATATCTTCAAACTATATATTAACTTAAAATTCCTCCAGATCTCTTTTCTAAGCACTTGTTCATCATTCTTGATACTGTTTAAAGGCACACACACAAAATGTCCACTGCCTTATGAACTCATATTAAACGCAAACTTACTTCTTCAGGCATTAAAAAGATTGTTTTTCCTTTTTACACTTTTAGAAAAATGTTCTGGATATCTAATGCTGCATAAAAAGCCCTAAAACTTAATGATGTAAAACCTTTATTTTGCTCATGGATTTGGTGTGTGAGTTGTCCCCTCAGCAGGACCAACATGTTTCTGCTCCACCCTGTCAGCTAAGGCAGCTTGAAGCCCTTGGTGTGGGATCATCTAAAATCTCATTTACACACATGCCAGTGCCTAGGCTTAAAAGCTTTGGCTGAACACTGAAGCAGCCAGAACTCCTTGAGAAGCTGTTTTGATTTCTATGTGATTTTTTTTTTTTCAGCACAGCAGATTCAAGATTGTTAACTGCATTTCATGGAGACTCAGATGCCAAAGCATGTGTTCCAAGAGAAAGAGAGCGAGTCAAGAGGAAGTCACACACAGGTCTCCTTCCATACTTGAAAGGACCAAAAGTGTATTTCATTTCTTCATGAAATGGACTGCATGATCACTGGAAATATTGCTGTAGTCATTGACGGAAAATGCAATCTGTTCCAGTAAACTTATTTTACCTTCAGAAGTTTGCTGAAAACAACAGTTACTTAGAGTAATTTTATAAAATTATTTTTCATCCTTCAAGAAGGGCTATTCTTTGAGAACAAATAATTAATAATCACTTTTAGTTTCCAGTATTCCTCTGTTTAAAAATGATTTCCTTTGTTTTCCAAATTTCTATGTAGTTGCACCTCTCCTCTTTTTATTTCTTTTAAAAAACTTTTATTATTAGATCTTATCATTTTCAAGTACTAAAAGAACAAAAGATAATATAATATACACACAACTGACACTCCAAATGCCAGGAATATATATTTTTCACATTTTCTTCACAACTTTTATGTCCTTTCTTTTACACTCACTTTCAGTCTTCCTCTAGAGCTTTTTCAGTAAAACCTTACAAATTCTTCTCTCAGTACTATTATCTTTTTCTTTTTAATTTACTTAAAATTTCATTTGAATATGGTAGGAAATAGGGAAGTTTTATTTTTTCACATATATAAAAATCTTGTGAGCAAAATTAATCATAATCTAGCCTATTACTGATATTTTTAATCAATGTAATTGAGGTATGTTTCACAGGATGATGAAGTTCACCAATTTTATATGCAAAATTTACAAGTATTCACAAATGCATTCAATCAGGTAATTATAAAAATTATACTGTAGTCCATATAGATCACACCAAAAGTCCAAAAGTTCCTTTGTACCCCTTTCAGGCATTCCCTTTCTCAAACTGTTAACAGTCTGCTTTTTTGTTGCTCTAACTAAAGGACCTGGTAGTAGAAATTTTAGAGGTGAAAAAGGTTATTTTGGTACTCATGGTTTCAAAGATCTCAGTACATGGAGAGTCAGCTCCATTCCTGGGAGGTCAAAGTGAATCTGAAAAACACAGAGGAAGAATGTGCCTGAGGAAAGTGGCTCACTTGATAATTAGGAAACCAAGAAAGAGCTCTACTCAATGAAGACAAAAGGTATGCCCCCAGGGATCCACCTCCTGCAGGCACACTCTACCTACTACCTTCATTTGCCACTCAGTTTAGCCCCCAATCAGGGATTAATTCACTGATTGGGGGCTAAAGCTCTCATAACCCAATCATTTCCCCTCTAAAATTTCTTATACTGTCTCCCACATGAGCTTTTGGGGGACACCTATGTAAACTATAACACAAACCATCTCTGAGAATATACTGCTTGACTTTCTATCACTATAGAAATTCACATAAATACAAACCATACAGTCATGTACATATAAAAAGAACTATTTTAAAAAGTCTTTCTCCAAGTCTGACAAAATTACAATAAACACTTATTTAAACACAAATTTTAGAAAAAGAAATTCATATAAATGGAATTATAAAGTATGTGCTATATATGTATGACTTCTCATGTAACACAATGCTTGTGTTGTCTTTGTTCTCTAACAGTAGCTAATTCCTTTTCATCTTTGAGTAGTATTGATTGTATGGACATATCATATTTTTAAATTTTCACCAGTTGATGAATATTTGGTCTTTTCCAGTTTTTATCTCATCTGAATAAAGCTGCTTTATGAATACTCAAAAGTGTTTATGAAATTTGTTTTTATTTTTATTGTGTAGGTATATTTCTATTTGAGCCATATCATAAATTGATTCTTAATTTTAAAAGAAATTGACAAATTGTTTTCTAAAGAAGTTCACCAGCAAGAGATGAAGGCACCAATCTTCCACATCAGCATCAACATTTACATTGTCTGTTATTTTATCTATGTAGCCATTCTGTTGCAAAAGCTCAGTCCTTGTCCCTGATTTCAACCCAACAAAGAGGACAGAGTTTTGAGAAATAGAAAAAAGGTTTATTGCTTTGTTAGCAAAGGAGAAACATAGGATACTCCTGTCTCAAAGGCTGTGATTGGGGCTTTTAAAGAGGTGATTCAGAGAAAATGAAAATAGGGAGGAGAGATCAGGCAGGAGATAAGGGAAAAGAAGATCAGGGAGGAGAAAATCAGGGAAAAGTTTAGGGACAGGAAGATCAGGGAAGAGAAGCTTGGGAAGGAGAAGGTTAGGGGAAAAAAGATCAGGGAGGAGAAGGTCAGGCAGAAGAAGTTTGGGAAAAAGATGAATACATGTAAGTTTTAAAGCAACAAGGGATATATTCAAAGCATCAAGTGAACCCCTGTTACAATTCCAATGATATGTAATAGTATCTCACTATGATTTTATTTTGCTATTTCTTATAATTGATAATTTTGAACATCTTTTTGTGTACTTATTTAATATTTGTTTATCTTCTCTATTGAAGAATTTATTCATCTTCTGCCTTTTTTTTTTAGTTGTAGGTGGACACAATACCTTTATTTTATTTATTTATGTGGTACTGAGAATAGAACCCAGTGTCTCACATGTGCCAGGCAAACACTCTACCACTGAGCCACAATCCCAGCCTCTCTTCTGTCTGTTTTTAATCAGGTAATTTGTATTTTCATTACTGGGTTGTAAGAAAGGAAAGACTTTTACCACTAGTTCTACCAATATTATTTACAAGTTTTAGTATTCATTTTTTCTTTTCTCTGCCTCCCCTGGTTTTTTTTTTTTGTGTGTGTGTGTGTGTGTGTGTGTATGTGTGTGTGTTAGTAGAGATTAAATTTGAACTCTGGGATGCTTTACCAGTAATGTATATATCCAACATCTGTAGCCTTTTCTTTCTTTCATTCTTTCTTTTTTTAAAATTTGAAATAGGGAATCAATAAATTGCCCAGTCTGGCCTTGAACTTTATATCCTTCCACTACATCTTTCCAAATTTCCGAATTACAGGCATGCACCACCACTCATTTTCATTTTCTTAACAGCGTCTTTCAAAAACAAAATGTTTTAATTGTAATGAAGTTCTTAAGTAAAACTTTGAAATCACAAACTCCCATATCTATTCAAAGTCATCTTTTCCCCAAATTTCCCTTCCTTCTCCTGAACCGTAACTACTCAGCTCTTCCTTCAAAGTGAATCCAGAATCCTTTGTTAAATTCTTACCATCTCTGCTTTTATTACTTTGTGAATCAAAAGCTAGAAATCAATTTTAAAAAGTTATCAGTATCAGGTTTGATTAGAACTATTGCAGTAATCTCTTAATCAAAATCCAAGCATTTGTTTTTCCCTAGTTTATTCTTCTTAAAAAATGTTTTTTATTCATCCATATTGACTATACAGAATACTGGGTTTCATTGGAGCATACCTGCAAATATACATAACATACATTGATCAATTTCACTCCCTAATGCCTTCCCTTACATTCCCATCTTTCCTCCACTGTCCTCTTCCCTTCCCATCTTACCTCCACTCTCCCCTTCTCTTCACCGATTATTTCCCTTCCATTTTCATGAGAAAAATTTTCTTCTCTTTTACCTGCCTACCTTCCACATAGAAGTAAAAATATGCAAACATTTCTGTATCTGAATGTCTTATTTTGCTTGACCTGATGTCCTCCAGTTCCACCCAATTCTTGCAACTGACATAATTTTATTCTTTGTTATGGCTGAAAAAATCTCCTATGTATATGTCTCATATTTTCTTCAACCATTCATATCTTAGTGTATTTTAATTGACTCTAGAGTGATTCTGCTAATTCATGTTAGAACATGCCCTTCATCTGCTCAGAAGTGTTCTAAAGTTTTGATTTCGCTCATAGTAAAAGTCAAAATATTGAAAATAGCCTGGGAAATCCTTTAAAATCTTCCCTTTTCTACCCATCACCCCCTTGACCTCATTTTATTTACATATTTCTTCATTCCACTCTCATGTGACACTTTGTCTTTCTTCAAATGTACCAGGTATATTCCTAATTTTGAAATCTTTGCTTTGCCAGTCACTCAACTTGACACTCTCTCTCTCTTCAGAATGTCATATGCCTCATTTCTTCTTCCTCTTTATGTCTTTGTTTAAATGTCAAATTCACAGGGAAGCCTTTTATAATCACTCAATTAAAAAATGAATACTTCTAAATTTGCATAACTGGTAGAAGAAATAATTTACTTTGCTGCTTTATTTTTCTATAAACTTCTTTGAAATCTGATATAATATGTATTTTTATTTTATTTATTGTTTATTTTACCATCAAAGAACATCATGAAATAGAGATTTATCTTTTTTAATATAAATTTGTTTCATCTGTGCCACTAAGATCCTTTAGCATTTGGAGTGAGTAATCAAAAAATAATTATTAAATAACTACATAAATATAACTTCCACAAGAAATACAGAAAATAATTTGAACGGGGGGTCCATTTACCTTTTCAACAAATATTTATTGAGTATCTTCTAAATTTTTAGACATTTAAAATTACTTCTTCTAAGTGGGAATGATATTTTATGCTACATCCTTGTATTTTTTTAAAAAAATTTTATTTATATGACAGGCAGAATGCATTACAATTCTTAATACACATATAGAGCACAATTTTTCATATCTCTGGTTGTATACACAGTATAGTCAAAATAATTTGTGTCTTCATACCTATACTTTGAATAATAATGATCATCACATTCCATCATCATTAATAACCCCATGCCCCCTTCCCTCCCCTCCAACCCCTCTGCCCAATCTAGAGTTCATCTATTCTTCCCATGCTCCTGTTCCCTATCCCACTATGAATCAGCTGCCTTATACCAAAGAAACATTCAGCATTTGGTTTTTTGGGTTTGGCTAATTTCATGTAGCATTATCTTCTCTAACTCCATACATTTACCTACAAATACCATGTTTTTATTCTCTTTTATTGCTGAGTAATATTCCATTGTGTATATATGCAACATTATTTTTTTATCCATTCATCTATTAAAGGGCACCTAAGTTGGTTCCACAGTTTAGCTATCACAAATTCCGCTGCTATAAACATTAATGTGGCTTTGTCCCTATAGTATGCTGTTTTTAAGTCCTTTCTGTATAGACGTAGGAGAGGATAGCTGGGTTAAATGGCGGTTCCATTCCCAAATTTCCAAGAAATTTCCCTACTGATTTCCTTGTTGGTTGCACCAATTTGCAGTCCCACCAGCAATATGTGAGTGTACCTTTTCCCCACATCCTCACCAACACTTATTGTTGTTTGTCTTCATAATAGTTGCCATTCTGACTAGAGTGAGATGAAATCTTAGAGGGGTTTTGATTTACATTTCTCTAATTGCAAGTGATGATGAACATTTTTTTCATGTATTTGTTGATTGATTGTACATCATCTTCTGAGAAGTGTCTCTTCGTGTCCTTGGCCCATTTATTGATTGGGTTGTTTGATTTCTGGTGGTTAGCTTTTTGAGTTCTTTATATACCCTAGAGATTAGTGCTCTATCCGATGTGCGTGGGGTAAAGATTTTCTCCCAAGATGTAGGCTCTCTATTCACCTCACAGATTGTTTCTTTTGCTGAGGAGAAGCTTTTTAGTTTGAGTCTATCGCATTTATTGATTCTTGATTTTAATTATTATGCCACAGGAATCTTATTAAGAAAGTTGGGACCTAATCCCACATGATAGAGATTAGGGCCTACTTTTTCTTCTATTAGATGCAGGGTCTCTGGTTTTATTCCTAACTCCTTTATGCATTTTGAGTTGAGTTTTGTGCATGGTGAGAGATAAGTATTTAATTTCATTTTGTTGCATATGGATTTCCAGTTTTCCCAGCACCATTTGTTGAATATGCTATCTTTTCTCCATGCATGTTCTTGGCACCTTTGTTTAATATAAGATAATTATAGTTTTGTGGGTTCATCTCTGCTTCCTCTATTTTGTACCTGGTCTACCAGTCTGTTTTAGTGTCAATACCATGCTGTTTTTGTTACTATTGCTCTGTAGTACAGTTTGAGGTCTGGTAGAGTAATGGCACCTGCTTCACTCTTCCTGCTAAGGATTGCTTTAGTTATTCTGGGTCTCTTATTTTTCCAGATGAATTAATGATTGCTGTTTCTATTTCTATGAGAAATGCCATTGGAATTTTTATTGAAATTGCATTAAATCTGCAGAGTGCTTTTGGAAGTATGGTCATTTTGATAATATTAATTCTGCCTATCCAAGAGCAAGGTAGATCTTCCATCTTCTAAGGTCTTATTTGATTTCTTTTTTTAGGGTTCTGTAATTTTCATTATATAGATCTTTCACCTCTTTCATGAAGTTGGTTTACAAGTATTTTATTTTTTTGAGGTTATTGAAAAATGGTGTGGTTTTCTTTATTTCCCTTTCTGTAGATTTGTCACTGATATACAGAAATGCCTTTGAATTATGGGTGTTGATTTTATATCCTGTTACTTTGCTGAATTCATTTACTACTTCTAGAAGTTTTCTGGTGGAACTTTTAGGGTCTTCTAGGTATAGAATCATATCATCAGCAAATAGTGCCAACTTGAGTCCTTCTTTTCCTATGTGTATCTCGTTAATTTCTTTTGTCTAATTGCTCTGTCCAGTGTTTCAAGAACTATGTTAGAAGTGATGAAAAAGGGCATCTCAGTCTTATTCCAGTTTTTAGAGGGAATGCCTTCAATTTTTCTTCATTTAGAATGATGTGGGCCTTGGGTTTCTCATAGATGACCTTTATGATGTTGAGATATGTTCCAATATCCCTAATTTTTCTAATGTTTTGAACATAAAGGGGTGTTGTATTTTGTCAAATGCTTTTTCTGCATCTATTAAGATGATCATATGATTCTTATCTTTAAGTCTATTGATATGATTAATTACATTTATTGATTTCCATATGTTGAACCAACCTTGCATCCCTGGGATGAATCCCACTTAATCATGGTGCACAATCTTTCTGATATATTTTGTGTGTGTGTGTGTGTGTGTGTTTTATATTTGCTAGAATTTTATTGAAAATTTTTGCATCTATGTTCATTAGAGATATTGGTTTGAAGTTTTCTTTTTTTGATGTGTCTTTGCCTGGTTTTGGTATCAGAGTCATATTGGCCTCATAGAATGAGTTTGGAAGTGCTACCTCTTTTTCTATTTCCTGAAATAAATTGTAGAGTATTGATATTAGTTCTTCTTTAAAGGTCTTTTAGTACTCTGCTGTGTATCCATCCCATCCTGGGATTTTCTTGGTTGATAGACTTTTGATGGTGTCCACTTTTTCCTCACTTGAATTTGATCTGTTTAAATTGTGTATATCATACTGATTCAATTTAAGCAAATTATATGACTCCAGAAATTTGTCAATACCCTCTATATTTTTTATTTTATTGGAGCACAAGTTTTCAAAATAATTTCTAATTATTTTCTGTATTTATGTAGTGTTTGTTGTGATATTTCCTTTTCCATCACATATGTTAGTGATTTGAGTTTTCTCTCTCCTTCTCTTCATTAGCATGGCTAAGGGTCTGTCAATTTTACTTATTTTTTCAGAGAACCAACTTTTTGTTCTGTCAAATTTTTCAGTTGTTTTTTTGTTTCAATTTCGTTGATTTTAGCTCTGATTTTAAATATTTTCTTACTTCTACTGCTTTTGGTGATGATTTGTTCTTCTCTACTAGGGCTTTGAGATGTAGTGTTAAGTCATTTATTTCTTGACTTTTTCTTCTTTTAAGGAATAAACTCCATGCAATGAGTAGGGTAGTATCTTTACTTTTTTATATTTGCTAAGAGTTGCTTTGTGGCATACTATATGGTCTAATTTAGAGAAGGATCCATGTGCTGCTGAGAAGAAAGTATATTCTCCCTTTGAAGGATGGAATATTCTATATATGTCAGTTAAGTCTAAGTTATTGATTGTATTATTGAGTTCTATAGTTTCTTTGTTCAGCTTTTGTTTGGAAGATCTATCTAGTGATGAAAGAAGTGTGTTAAAGTCACCCAAAATTATTGTGTTGCTGTCTATTAGACTCTTAAACTTGAGAAGAGTTTGTTTGATGAACATAGATGCTCCATTGTTTGGGGCATATATATTTATAATTCTTAAGTCTTTTGGTGTATGGTTCCCTTAACAGTATGTATTGTCCTTTTTGATTGAATTTACTACTTTATTTGATATGAAGATGGAAACTCCTGCTTGCTTGCTTCCCCAGTCCATGTGAGTGGTATGATTTTTCCCCACACTTCACCTTCAGTCTGTGAATGTCATTTTCTATGAGATGAGTCTCTTGGAGGCAGGAAATTGTTGGATATTTTTTTTTATCCAATCTGCTAGTCTATGGCTTTTGATTGATGAGTTTAGTCCATTAACATTCAGAGTTATTATTGAGACATGATTTGTATTCCCAGCCATTTTTATTTATTTTTGGGGATTTAACATGACTTGGTTTCTCCTCTGATTAGATTTTCCTTTAGTGTAATCCTGCCCTCTGCTTATTTTCATCATTGTTTTTTATTTCCTCTTGGAATATTTTGCTGAGGATGTTCTGTAGTGCAGGCTTTCTAGTTGTAAATTCTTTTTAGTTTTGTTTAGCATGGAAGATTTTTATTTCATCATCAAATATATAACTTAATTTTGCTTGGTATAAGATTCTTGGTTGGCATCCATTTTGTTCCAGAGCTTGGTATATGTTGTTCTAGGATCTCCTGGCTTTGAGGATCTGGGTTGAAAAATCTACTGTAATACAATTTGGTCTCCCCCTATATGTGATCTGATTCCTCTCTCTTATGGCTTTTAAGATTCTATCCTTATTCTGTTTACTAGGCATTTTGATTATAATGTGCCTTGGTGTAGATTCATTGTAATTTTGTACATTTTTGTGTGCTGTAGACCTCTTGTATTTGGTTTTCCAATTCATTCTCCATGCTTGGGAATTTTCGGATATTATCTCATTGAAGAGATTGTGCATTGCTTTGGTTTAAAACTCTGTGCCTTCCTCTATCCCAATAACTCTTAGATTTGGTCTCTTGATGCTGTCCCATAATTCTTGGATATTCTGTTCATGGTTTCTAACTTTCTTTTTTTTTCTTATTTATTTATTTATTTTTATTTTTTTATTGGTTGTGCAAAACATTGCAAAGCTCATGACATATTATCTTTCATACATTTGATTCAAATTGGTTATGAACTCCCATTTTTACCCCAAATACAAATTGCAGAATCACATCAGTTACACATTCACATTTTTACATAATGCCATATTTGTGACTGTTGTATTCTGCTGCATTTCTTATCCCCTGCTATCCCTCCTCCTCTCCCCTCCCATCTTCTCTCTCTACCTCATCTGTTGTTGTTCAATCCTCTCCCTTGTTTCCCCCCCTTTCCCCTCACAACCTCTATATGTCATTTTGTATAACATTGAGGGTTTCCTTCCGTTTCCATGCAATTTCCCTTCTCTCTCCCTTTCCTCCCACCTCTCGCTGTGTTTTATGTTAATCTTTTCCTCATGCTCTTCCTCCCTGCTCAGTTCTTAGTTGCTCTCCTTAAATCAAAGAAGACATTTGGCATTTGTTTATTAAGGATTGGCTAGCTTCACTTAGCATAATCTGCTCTAATGCCGTCCATTTCCCTGCATATTCCATGATTTTGTCATTTTTTAGTGCTGCGTAATACTCCATTGTGTGTAAATGCCACATTTTTTTTTTATCCATTCATCTATTGAAGGGCATCTAGGTTGGTTCCATAGTCTAGCTATTGTGAATTGTGATGCTATGATCATTGATGTGGCAGTATCCCTATAGTACTCTCTTTTAAGGTCCTCAGGGAATAGTCCGAGGAGGGTGATAGCTGGGTCAAATGGTGGTTCCATTCCCAGCTTTCCCAGGAATCTCCATACTGCTTTCCATATTGGCTGCACCAATTTGCAGTCCCACCAACAATGTACAAGTGTACCCTTTTCTACACATCCTTGCCAGCACTTGTTGTTGTTTGACTTCGTAATGGCTGCCAATCTTACTGGAGTGAGATGGTATCTTAGGGTGGTTTTGATTTGCATTTCTCTGACTGCTAGAGATGGTGAGCATTTTTTCATGTACTTATTGATTGATTCTATGTCCTCCTCTGAGAAGTGTCTGTTCAGGTCCTTGGCCCATTTGTTGATTGGGTTATTTGTTATCTTATTGTCTAATTTTTTGAGTTCTTTGTATATTCTGGAAATGAGGGCTCTATCTGAAGTGTGAGGAGTGAATATTTGTTCCCAGGATGTAGGCTATTTACTTCTCTTATTGTTTCTCTTGCTGAGAAAAAACTTTTTTGTTTATTCTTGTTATTAACTCTTGGGCTACGGGCGTCCTATTAAGAAATTTGGAGCCAATCCCACAATATGTAGATTAGAGCCAACTTTTTCTTCTATCAGATGCAGAGTCTCTGATTTGATTTCAAGCTCCTTGATCCATTTTGAGTTAACTTTTGTGCATGGCGAGAGAAAGGGGTTCAGCTTCATTTTGTTGCATATGGATTTCCAGTTTTCCCAACACCATTTGTTGAAGATGCTATCCTTCCTCCATTGCATGATTTTAGCCCCTTTATCAAATATAAGATAGTTGTAATTTTGTGGATTAGTCTGTGTGTTCTCTATTCTGTACCATTGGTCCACTTGCCTGTTTTGGTACCAGTACCATGCTTTTTTTTGTTACTATTGCTCTGTAGTAAAGTTTGAAATCTGGTATTCCTATACCTCCAGATTCACACGTCCTGCTTAGAATTGCTTTTGCTATTCTGGGTCTTTTGTTTTTCCATATGAATTTCATGATTGCTTTATCTATTTCTACAAGAAATGCCATTGGGATTTTGATTGGCATTGCATTAAACCTGTAGAGAACTTTGGGTAATATCACCATTTTGATGATGTTAGTTCTGCCTATCCATGAACAGGGTACATTTTTCCATCTTCTGAGATGTTCTTCTATCTCTCTCTTTAGGGTTCTGTAGTTTTCATTGTATAAGTCTTTCACCTCTTTTGTTAGGTTGATTCCCAAGTATTTGATTTATTTATTTATTTTGAGGATATTGTGAATGGAGTGGTTTTCCTCATTTCCATTTCAGGAGGTTTGTTGCTGATATACAGGAATGCCTTTGATTTATGCATGTTGATTTTATATCCTGCCACTTTGCTGAATTCATTTATTAACTCTAGCAGTTTCTTTGTAGACCCTTTTGGGTCTGTTAGATATATTATCATATCATTCACAAATAGTGATAATTTAAGTTCTTCTTTGCCTATTTTTATGCCTTTAGTTTCTTTTGTCTGTCTAATTGCTCTGGCTAGTATTTCAAGAACTAAATTGAATAGAAGTGGTGAGAGAGGGCATCCCTGTCTTGTTCCAGATTTTAGAGGGAATGCCTTCAGTTTTTCTCCATTTAGAATGATGCTAGCCTGAAGCTTAGCATATATAGCTTTTACAATGTTGAGGTAAGTTCCTGTTATCCCTAGTTTTTCTAGTGTTTTGAACATAAAGGGATGCTGTACTTTGTGGAATGCTTTTTCCATCTATCAAGATGATCATATGGTTCTTATCTTTAAGTCTATTGATGTGATGAATAACATTTATTGATTTCCGTATATTGAACCAGCCTTGAATCCCAGCGATGAATCCTACTTGATCATGGTGCACAATTTTTTTGATATGATTTGTATTCAATTTGTCAGGATTTTATTGAGAATTTTTGCATCTAAGATATTATTTCATTACAGATATTGGTCTGTACTTTTCTTTCTTTTAGTGTCTTTGTCTGGTTTCGGGATCAGGGTGATGTTGGCCTCAAAGAATGAATTTGGAAGAGCTCCTTCTTTTTCTATTTCTTGAAATAGCTTGAAAAGTATTGGTATTAATTCTTCTTTGAAGGTTTTGTAAAACTCCTCTGTATACCTATCCGGTCCAGGGCTTTTCTTGGTTGGTAGTCTTTTGATGGCTTCTTCTATTTCTTCCTTTGTTATTGGTCTGTTTAAATTGTGTGTGTATTCCTGTCTCAATCTGGGCAGATCATATGACTTAAGATATTTAACGATATCTTCACTATCTTCTATTTTATTGGAATATAGGTTTCAAAATACTTTCAAATTATCTTCTGTATTTCTGTAGTGTCTGTTGTGATATTGCCTTTTTCATACCGTTTGTTAGTAATTTGAGTTCTCTCTCTTCTTCTCTTCATTAGCATGGGTAAGGGTCTGTCCATCTTATTTATTTTTTCAAAGAACCAACTTTTAGTTTTATCAATTTTTTCAATGGTTTTTTTTCAATTTTGTTGATTTCCTTTCTGATTTTAATTATTTCTTGTCTTCTACTACATTTCTGGTTGTTTTGCTCTTCCTTTTCTAGGGTTTTAAGATGTAGTTTGAGTTCATTTATTTGTTGGTTTTTTCTTTTTTTGAGAAATGAACTCCAGGAAATGAATTTCCCTCTTAAAACTGCTTTCATTGTGTCCCATAGATTCCAGTATGTTGTGTCTGTATTGTCGTTATCTCTAAGAAATTTTTTATTTCCTCCTTTATGTTTTCTGTAACCCATTGATCATTCAGTACTATATTGTTCATTTTCTAGGTGATGCAGGATTTTTCCTTCCTTCTTTTATCATTGATTTCCAGTTTCATTCCATTATGATCAGATATGGTGCATGGTATTATCTTCACACCTTTATATTTACTGATAGTTGCTCTATGGCATAATATATGGTCTATCTTTGAGTAGGATCCATGTGCTGTTGAGAAGAACGTGTATCCACTTGATGATGGTTGATATATTCTATATATGTCAGTTAAGTCTAGGTTATTGATTGCGTTATTGAGTTCTATAGTTTCTTTATTCAGCTTTTGTCTAGAGGATCTATCTAATGGCGAGAGTGGTGTGTTGAAGTCACCCATAATTATTGTGTTGTGGTCTATTTGACTCTTGAACTTGAGGAGAGTTTGTTTTACGAATGTTGCAGCACCATTGTTTGGTGCATACAAATTGATAATTGTTATGTCTTGTTGGTGGATGGTTCCTTTTAATAGGATATAGTGTCCTTCTTTATCCCTTTTGATTAACTGAGGTTTGAAGTTGATTTTATTCAATATGAGTATGGTCACTCCTGCTTGCTTCTGAGGACCATGTGAGTGGTATGATTTTTCCCAATCTTTCACCTTCAACCTGTGTATGTCTTTTCCTATCATATGAGTCTCCTGAAGGCAGCATATTGTTGGATTTGTTTTTTTAATCCAGGTTACTAGCCTATGTCTCTTGATTGGTGAATTTAAGCCATTTTCATTTAAGGTTACAATTGAAATATGGTTTGTAATTCCAGTCATGTGTATTTATTTATTTATTTTAGTTTGGCTAGTTTTTCCTCTTTGGTTATTTTTCTCCCCCTTTACTGAGATACCTCCCACTGTTAGTTTTGGGTGCTATTTTTCAATTCCTCTTATTATAGTATTTTGCTCAAAATGCTTTGCAGTGCTGGTTTTCTGGCTGCGAATTCTTTTAGTTTTTGTTTATTGTGAAATATTTTAATTTCATTGTCAAATCTGAAGCTTAATTTTGCTGGTTATAGTATTCTTGGTTGGAATACATTATTTTTCAGCGTTTGAAATATGTTGTTCCAGGATCTTCTTGCTTTCAAAGTCTGTGATGAAAAAATCAGTCATTAACCTAATTGGTTTACCCCGAATGTAATCTGCCTCCTTTCTCTCGTAGATTTTAGTATTCTCTCCTTGTTCTGTATGTTGGCTATCTTCATAATTAAATGTCTTGGAGTTGGTCTATTACGGTTTTGAATGTTTGGGGTCCTGTCGGCTTCCAGTATTTGGCAATCCATTCCATCTTTCATCTCTGGGAAGTTTTCTAGGATTATTTCATTTAATAGGTTGTCCATTCCTTTGGTTTGAACCTCTATACCTTCTTCTATCCCAATGACTCTCAAGTTTGGTTTTTTTTTATGACATCCCATAACTCTTGGATAGATTGCTGGTGAGATTTAAGCATTCTTTCTGTGTTGACTATAATCTTTTCAAGTTGATAAACTTTGTCTTCATTATCTGATGTTCTGACTTCTACTTGATCTAGTCTATTTGTAATATTCTCGTTAGAGTTTTTAATTTGGTTTATGGTTTCCTACATTTCTAGGATTACTGTTTTGTTTTTTTTTTAAATCTCTATCTCCTGGTAAATCTCGTTCTTTGCGGTTTGAATTTGTTTGTTTAATTTGTTTTCAAAATATACTTTCATTGCTTGGACTTGCTGTCTCATGTCTTCTCTAATATTCCGCTCTATCTGAGTTAGGTATGCCTTGAGTTCTTTCCTTGCCCATGTTTCTGATGCTTCTAGGTCCTCCTGTAGATTTAAGTTGTCCTCCATTGTTTGTAATCCTTTTATCCCTTGTTTTTTCATGTTGTTCACCTTATTTTCCAGCTCTGTTTGACTGCTGTGTAACTGCTTTCTCCTATAAATTTGTTTTGGTTTTGTATATCTCTTTTGTGTATCCTTTGTGGTGGGAGATTATGCCTAGAAATGTTGGGCTTTATTGTGCTTTAAAGCTGATTCATTCAATTCATAAAAGGCTTCCGGGTTCTGTATGCATATAGTGATTTGTTGTCTGTTCTTAGGACTTTATGTTTAGGTTAGGTGCTATGATGGTATGAGGGTTAGTATGTCTTGGCTACTTTAGAAGATTGCTCTACTGAAGGGGGATACTAACAGGCAATTGGATCAGGGTGTTGGTAGTAGCTAGGTATTTAGGAGCCCTATAGACAGCCTCAAAACATTCACCTATTTGCATTTAGACAATTACACGTAATGGAAGACGTAATGCTTGGGATAAGAGTTGGGGGGTAGGGGAAGGAAGATGCTCTTAAAGAGAAAGAGGGAGAGAGACATAGTTAGCTTAGAGGAGAATGAAAAGAACAATAAAACTTGAAATGGGAAAGAAAGAAAGAAGGAAAAGGGGAGAAAGGAACAGAGAGAGAAGAAGAAAGAAAAAAAGAAAAAAAAATTGAAGTCTTAGAGATCCATTTTTTTCTCTTCCAGTAGGTGGAGCTGTGCCCTCCGAGCGGAGCTTGTGCCCTCTACGTGCCAATAGCAACGCCTGTAAGGCGGCTCCTGGGAGTGTCTCACTCTTGTCAGTCCAGAGCCATTTCACTTCTCTGGCCCTTCCCCTCCTTCCTCCTGTCAGCCAGCCAGCCAGGTCCTGTTCATCAGAAGCAGTTCCCCAAAGATCTATTTACACTTTGAGCCCCACCGCGCGTCCCATTTAAGCCCCAGAACTGTGGTAAACTGGCGGCTAAGACCTTGGGAGTTGCCGCTGGTGATATGGGGGGTTGGGCATCGGGAGTCCCCTCAGCTTCCCTACAGACACACCCCCGAGAGATCCCTGAGGTTTCCTGGCTGCTTGTATCTGGATGGGGTGGGAGTCACACACCTGCTAAAGTGGGTTCCGCTGGGAAGGAGTTCAGTCGGCCGAAGTCCGATGATGTCACCTCTCTGCTATGGCGGGCCCCAGGCTTCTTGCTGGAGTGTCCGAAGGGAGGGGTGGGACTGGTCCATTCCTGGTTGGCCTCAGCTCCCGGCTTGCTATTTCATGAAGGCTTGGCTAAAGACCTCTTCCTGCCAGCTGCGTCTCAGAGGCTAGCCACCCAGTCACAATGGCTTCAGGCGGGCGGGCGGGAGGCCGCGCGGTGGCTTGCAGACAGCGGCTGGCAGATCTGGACCTCTATGTCTTGTGGCGGGATTCACTCATCTGGGGCTAATTGTAACTTCCAAAAAACCTAGTAACTCCCGGCCGGTTTCTCTTCAGTGGAATTTTGCTAGGAGATTCTCCGCAGGTAGTATCTAAGTGTATCTATGAGTCTTTCTGACCCCATCACTGAGGGGGTATTGAAGTGCTGCCTCTCCGCCCTCCGCCATGTTGGATCTCCTCGTTTCTAACTTTCTTCACTGTGTGATCAACTTTATTTTCCAGATTGTACACTTTGTCTTCATTATCCCATGTTTTTTCTTCCAGGTGATCTAGTCTGTTGGTTATGATTTATTTTGAGTTTTTTATTTGATTTATTGTATCCTTCATTTCAATGATTTCTGTGGTTTTTTTTTTTCAGAGTCTCTATCTCTCTTTTGAGGATTTAATGTGACTTGGTTTTGCTACCTGTATTTGCTCTCTTGTTGTATCTTTATTTGATCTCATTGTTGGAGTGATCAATTTTTGCCAGTATTTGTTCATTTAGGTCATTCTTAATTAACAGATCATTTTAATTATGAACTTTCTGAACTCCTTCTCTGACATTTCATCAACTTTACTGTCCATGGGTTCTGTTATTATAGTGTCTTGCTTTGTTTGGGGCATTTTCCTCCCTTGTTTTTTCATGTTGTCTATGTGTTTTCATTTCTTGCAGTGTGAATCTGAGATATTACAGTTTCTTTATTATATTCTTGTAGTACCCATGCAGATTGTCTGTGCCTCACCTTGATATTGGGCTTCCAGATCCTGCTAGTGTCCCTCAATGAATGCTACTGCATTCTGGGTGTGGGTCCTGTGTAAGTTGGAGTGGATGCATCTGGGCTGCTGGACTTGATCTTCCCTGGTAGCCTGATGGTTTGAAGGGGTGGTTCTGCACCAGAGGCTCTGGTGGTTTCTGCCCCTCAAGGGGAGGGGTGAACCAGGCCTACTGAGAGCCTGGATCCTGTGTGGGCTGGTATGGGTGGATCTGGGCCACTGGGCTAGATCTCCTGCAATAGTCTGCTGATCGGAAGGGACAGTCCTGTGCCAAAGGCTAGGCTCTGATGGTGTGTGCTCCTCTGGGAAAGGGGTGGACTATGCCTGCTCTGTGTCTGGGCCCTGCCGAGGCAGGTGTGGGGGAATCTCTATATCCTTCTATTCAAATGCAGTCTATTGCATGTAAATAAATGCTCTAGCTTTTTAGGAAATTTTCAATTGTTTCAACAAAGAACAGAGGAATATGTTGAGGATAAATGAAAGTACTGTCACACTTGAGCAAAGGTGACAGAAGTTCCTCTAAGGAGGATTTTGGATTTTGACAAAGGGGAGGATGGACCTGAACAAATATAAATTATCTAAGCATATGGACTAATCTTGTAAAGGTAATTATCTTTATGACAAGCAGGTAAATGAGGCTAGAGGAAGGATGCGACACATCTCTAGCTGTGCTTGGAGTGCTTGCATTCATGTTGTTTCCTACCTGTGCATATGCTCATATGTGAAGCTAACAGGACATTTGGACAACTCTAATACTCTTAATTCTTAAAGGATGGAATCCCTGAGCGGATGTGGGAAACCGTGTCATTGAGGAGAAAATAATATTACTAAGGGTTCTTGGTGTTTTTTGTTGTTGTTGTTGTTTTGGGGTTTTTTTGTTGTTGTTGTTTGTTGTTGTTTTTTAACTCTTGAAATAATTCAATGGCTTCTCTAAGAACAAAATTTAAAAAAAAAATTCTTTCTTTTTTAGGTACTGGGAGTTTAACCCAGGACCTAAAGTATACTTGCCAAATATCCTACCACAGAGCTATATTACCTAGCCCTAAAGCACAAAATTTTTAATAGGGATTAGAAGATAATGATCTGGGAATTGCTTACTTTTCTGAATTCACCACTCTACCCTCTTGTAATCTGTATTCTCTAATTGAATGGTATTTTCCTAAATCGTTATATTTCTTTTATGAACCTTAAACTCTGCCTTTATATATGCTGCCAAATGTACATGTGCTGTTCTCCCTCTTCCTACCATTCACCATACCAGGGAAATTTCCACTCCTTCTCTTAATCTTTGTCTTCTTATCACTCTCCCCCTCATTCTTTCTTAATTTTTTAAGATGATGCTAAATACCCATTTCACACTGAACTTAACCCCAAAAGGCATTTAGTACTGAAAAACTACAAACTCGAAATGCTTTTTTACATTCTCTTTCACTAGCATCCTGAAAGGAGAAAATGAATCTTATTCACGTGGCATACTCAGTGCTATTACTGAATTTATTCAAAGGCTGGTGGTCTACAAATGTGTATTAAGCAAGCTAATGAATGGATACCTTTCTTTTCTGATTTTTCCTCTTTATTGCTATAAATTTTTGCTTTTTAAAAAATATCATTGTTGTATTTAAATATATCTGTTGACTCCCTAACATCTAGAAAAAAACCAAAAAACCCAAAGATTAGAAGGAGGGAACAATGCTTTTCCCATTTGTACAGCAGCTACAATGTCCTCATTCCAAAATTGGATGTCAGGGTTTGACTTTGTTAATAATAACTAAAGTTTCTCAACTTGAGAAATAAACACTTAAAAATGTCCTATAGAATATTTTTCTTTCCAGGAAAAAAAATCCAATTTCCCTCACCAGTTTTATTTACTTTATACTGAAAAAAAAATATTATACAACAACACTCAACTTCATCAGTTAATAAAACACACAGGAGCTTCTGTTAGCCAGTATAACACCATGAGCTTGGAAAGCATTTTTACCATCTTCTTTTTATTGTTTACTCATTTATTCTGGAAAACCTTCTCTTATTTCACTGTCTTTTCTTAATTATAGTTAGCTTTTTCATTATTATACCATAACATTTTATTTAAACTTTTATTGTAATATATGTGTAAAATAATAGTGCATTATGATTTGGTTAAAAGGTGCCTGTTCTGCTACTTGATTCTCCAAGCATTAGATTTCTGTCATCTTCATATCTACATAATTTGTGGAATGTATTGATTGTTCAATATAATTTGTTCCCTGAGTAATATATAGAGATGTGGGAACTTTTTAAATTTTAAATGCAAAACCAGTTTAACATATATGAATATTTGGAGTATACAAAATAATGAAATAAAATAAAACCCCAATTTAAATATTTATAATATTCTACCTCAAGCATTGGACAGTTGATAATTTATTTACAGTTAATATTTTTCCTATAATGTGGAGATGGATGCACATCTCCTAGGTATACAGCACTTGAGTTTTGGGGATAGAAACTATTTGCATCATTAGTGTGCCTAGTTGTTTCTATCAAGGTATTCCTTCTTCAAATGGCTCATAAGAGCCACAAATATAGTGTGCTTGGTGGTGGTAAACACCCTCTTTGTTCTAAGAGAGCCTCTGCTGTGTGTTCCAGCTTCCTTTCCTCTGGCTTCTAGACAATAGAAAGCAGACAGGTGGAGACTTCAGGTTATTCTCACTTGACAGGGTCTGAAGGTTTGTGTACCCTCCTCAGATTCAAATGTTGGAACCTACTCCCCAATGTCATAATATTGAGAACTGAGCCTTTGGGGCAAAGTGAAGAAATCATGGAATGAGATTAGAGGGCAGAGGAAGCTCATTTGTCTCCTTCTGTTTTGTGAGAAGGCAGTAAAAATGTGTCATGTGTGAAGAATGTGAACCCAGACAGTGAACCTGTTGGTGCCTTGACTTGAGCATCACATTGTTCAGAGCCATAAGTGGTACATTTCTGTTTTTATAAACTGTTCAGTCTCAGGTATTTTGAACAGACAGACACTACTTTTCTGAGCCTCTTCACCTCCTTCTGGACCTATCAGTCAGGCCCCTTCTCCACTCCTAGCACAGAATTCTGTGAGAGGACTCAGACTGACTTTAGTACCCACTGGATGTTTTAATTGATGTTCACTGAGCATCAGCCTCCTATTACTAGTACTATACATTAGGTCTGCCAAGTGGGGAAGCCCAGGAGACTTCTTCTTTTTAGCTAAACTGAACTAGCAGCTTCCAAATGTTGCTGATCCCTCGGTTGCCTCCCCACCCTTTTTCTTTCTCACTCAGGTAAATAACACTTTAAAAATTCAGGATACTTTCTGGTGCTGTGGAGAGACCACATCTTCAGTTTTTAAAAATATTTTTACCCATTTCCCATTATACAGAACGTCGTTTGGAGTTGGTAGTGAATTAATGCTGATTGCGCAAGAATTTACACCTGTGATGAATACAAATATGGACAAAAGACAAAATACTTCTGCTCTGGCATTCTTGCTGTTTTTCAAAAACTATAAGCCTGTCTCAGTTCCTACCATTTGCTGCTTCCTCTGTGTTTCCAAGCTATGAAAGACCAAGCTATGATCATGGGGTGAGGCTTTTTATTTTTACCCTATGTAGTATTTTATTTCTGCTCATCACTTTTAATGAAATTGGAAACTGTAAATTAATTTTGTTTTTCTGTTTCTCTCCTTATAGTATATATCCTATAAAAGAAGGGACAGCGTCTTCATTATTTACTATTGTATCACCAGCTCATAAGACTGACCTGCTATCGTCTAGTGAATATTAATTCTTATTGAATATATGAGAGGGGTGATAAACTGTGAGATATTCATGGAATGCAAAATCTTTAGAAAACTGGGTGATAGAATAGAAGTATAGAGACTAACGTGACAAAATTGCATTAGAAGGCAGGATTAACTTGGAAGGACTCATGTGTGTACAGCTATCTGAAAATAGTGAGAATTATTGAAGTTCTTTAATGGTGGGAATAATTGAAATCCTATTTATATTTTTACAAGATCAATGATAATGATTTTAGTTAATCATCATTGGGATCTCATAAGAACACAAGACCTCTGTTTAGAAATTTGAATAAAGTTACATGTGATTCTTAACTTCAGTCATAAACAGGAAGTAAATTGTTACTTGTTACTCTTCACTTACTATTTTCCAAAATTTATTATTATTCAGGTTAGGCTATCTTTTTTTTTTTTTAAGAGAGAGAGAGAGAGAGAATTTTTAATATTTATTTTTTAGTTCTCGGTGGACACAACATCTTTGTTTGTATGTGGTGCTGAGGATCGAACCCTGGCCACATGCATGCCAGGTGAGCGCACTACCACTTGAGCTACATCCCCAGCCCCAGGTTATGCTATCTTGATGGCTCTACTCTGGCACACACTATAATGCATTAACCTAATTTTCTCAAGGAATAATCAGTCTGAAATGATTACCAGAGTTCCTTCCCTGAATCTCATAGTACTGGGATAATTATTTTATGTGTAGGTTTGGATTATTTGTTTTTGAATGAATGTACCATCTTTCTCTTATGTAGTTGGTTTATTGTTCACAGAGTTTAGAACATTGTGAAATGTAACTTTAACCTTAGTATATTAAGCCGGTAACATGATGTGTGCATTTCTCCCAAAACAAAGAAAAACTTTGCAAAATGTTTAACTGAAAAAAAGAAAAAAATATAATTATATATTCTACTCCACATACACTGAATCAAGGAATCTGAAGATTTTCAAATGTTATTCTGAAAACACTTTGAAAAAAATACATTGTTGCTACATTAATAAATTTGTAAGCAGTATCAGATAAATAATTTGTGAACTTATGGCAAAATGAAAATATAAAACCCTTGATTAAAACATCAGCCAGGCCAGGTGGTGTATGACTGGAATCCTAGCAGCTCAGGAAGTTAAGGCAGGAGGGTGTGAGTTCACAGACAGCCTCAGCAATGGCGAGGTGATAAGCATCTCAGTGAGACCCTGTCTTTAAATAAAATACAAAATAGGGCTGGTTATGTGGTTCAGTGGTCAAGTGCCCTTAAGTTAAATCCCCAGTACCAAAAAAAAAAAACAAAAAACAGAAAAATCAGTAGGAAGTGGACTGGGGTTGTGGCTCAGTGGTATGAGGCACTGGGTTCAATCTCCAGCAACACATAAAACTAAATAAACAAAATAAAGGTATTATGTCTATCTACAACTAAATAACAACAACAAAAAAATCAGTGGGAAAATTTTTTTTTTTGCTTACATGGTGTTTCTTTCAACTTGTCATAGTGTGTTTTATTTGCATTTTAATGTTGGAATATTTTGTATTCTGGGTTTAGTCAGAAACTGAGTAAAGAAAGGCTTTTCGCAGATGTCAAGCTCCCCCCTGGGATTCCACACCAAGGAAAAGCATATTTTGACACCAAACTCCTCATACTTGTGTAAAAGCTCCTGGATTGCTGTGTCTTCTGGGTATGAATGGAAAAGGCAGCTGAGAATGAGCCCTGGGCAGCAAAAAGGTGATGAGAGAAAGAGACACAAATCCAAAGCTTCCAGCGCATGTTCCAGCACACACTTACTTTCCCATCACACACTTTTACAAAACACAAATTCATAGATGGAATTATTAAGAACTTCAAGATGACCACTGGTGAGCATCAGACCCCGTGTGCAGGGTCCCATTCAGAGTTCAACATCCTGTGCAGCTCCACTGGTTGCTTACCATGAAGTCAGCCCTGATAGCCTCAACTAACAAGTCATTCCAAGTCATTTAATAACCAGGATTTCTTGAAATTATAAATAGACTCCCTTGCTATAAAAATTGGGATTTAAACTGATATCTATTTATGCATTTGACAATATGTGATTCTTTTTTATAAATTTGATAAATTGTGAGTAATTCTGAAGCTTGCTTATAATGTTGGCCTTTGACCACCTGAGAAAGTTTGTTACAAGATAATTTCCAGTGACATTTTGGGGCTTTGCTTCCAGAAATGCACATCTATCTGTACCACAGATTAGGAAAATGTACATATCATACACATGTGCTCCCTAACATCCTGATGCTCTCCTGGAGTATCCAAAGCCTCCTTTACTAGAAAGTCATTCAGTGTTCACCTCAATAAATTGTCATGTTCCCAAACTGTCTCTTTCTCTTCTACTCATTTCCATTAAAAATGAATAAATCTCTGGTTGGTTCTTGCTCACTGTCAGCAACCTCTTTAGATAGAATTGACATTGCAACTGTATTTTAATCACTCATTTGAGAGGACACTAAGAGAAGCTCAGAATCTTACAAATAAATGTTCACTCTCAAATGCCTGTCATATAGATCAATTATGTCTCTGACAGTTGAACACTGCTAGTAACACTCCACAAACAAGAATGAGGGAAGAAGAAACTGACTGTGTGTTGCCAATGGCACAAAATTACACAATGAAGAAGCAATGTAGTTCATCAGTGATTTGTATTGTAAATTTGATGCCTCCACTAAATTGCCTTGTGACTTTGGTCTTAAATTTCCTTTTGTGAGATACGATATTTCTTCTATGTCTCTGGAAAAGCAGAAGTTATTTGGGAGAAGTAGAGAATCACACGTTAGGGTTACTCTAGTACCTTAGCATCGAGATTACAGATAGTGGTTGGCTACATGAAGGACCCACATGAATGCAAATGTATCCAGAGTTGGGGGACACAATATTTGGTAAAAGGCTAAAGAGAAGATTCTCACCTTGAAGTTCACAGTGAGACTTAACATCTTCCCTAGTTCTCCATATACACCCTGTATGTTCATCCACTTTTTTAAATAACTACATTAGATTAGCAGTAATAACCAAAACATAATTTAAAATGCATATGTCTTTTTCAGGCCTACATTAGGCAACATGTCTATTATTCAGGGCTTAGAAACAGGATAGCCTGAAGCAGGGGAAGGAGTAATCTATCATAGAAGATGCAAAGTTAACATGTTCATATCTTTGTGGAAACAAATCCAGCATAATGTGTTACTTTATGAAATGAGAAAATATGTAATTGTTAGGGTATGTGGTTAAAAATTCAGGTCCTTTTATCACCAAAGCCTACTATTATGAAGACATTAAAATTTGTGGGATCCCTGACAATCACATTTCATAAAAGTTCCCTGATCCCTTGTGGAAGGTTATTAGGGAAAGTTTCCATTCTTTGGTATAACTGCCAAATAGACCAATTTTACTTAAGGAAAGTTTTTAATTCCCTTTTTATTCCTCAACAAACTGAAAAAAAAATCAATTTTTTTATATTCTCTTATTTTAGGAGTAAAAAGATATGTATTTCTGACATATCTATTTTACTAGTTAAGGATGTTTTTCATTGATTAAGTATGTTTTCAATTTTTGAACAAATATTTGTAGTATCCAAGGGATTGTGTTGTTCTTAGCAATATTTCATTAATTTAACAGGGTCTGGGCTACATTGTTATTATATACTAAACTACAATGTCTGTGACAATGTATTTCTTAAATATTTCATGAGTATTCTTATTACACATTCCCTGGACCTGTGTTATGATTTAAATTGGAAAAGTTAAAATTATGGTAGTATGTTTAGGACATGTTTTAGAGTTTTCAATAACAGACTGACTTTAATCAATGTCATGGCAACTCTTGAGAACATGACTAAAAATCATGATTTTCATAATACAATAAAGCATTTACTTATCAATCAGATTCATTTTTTAAATTAACAGAAGAAATCAACATAGAAAAATACCAATTTAATTGGTATTTTAATACAATGAAACAGACATAATTGAACAATGAAAGAGACATCATTAATCTGTTTTTTTTTCAGTTATTTTAAATTTAAGACTGAACTCATCAGTATAAATTTTTATTACTGGATTTTTCTACTCTTCTTCTAGTTTAGGAATGCCAAAGATTCAGAGCAAGGGCATCTGGAGGATAATTTAATTATACTAATAGGTTTCAAAGGTCTGGGCATAAAATGCCATATTCAGAATATTTGTCTAGTTCATGAATTGGACTCATTACTGATTTGACCTATAGATGTTTAATACATACATTTTAGTTAAATAGAATTCAACCTAAAGTTTCAATAAATGGTATTTGAAACGCAATTGTGAAATCTCTTCTCTGTATGTTTCTGTGTCTAGGTTTCTAAATACTAAGCAAAAAAAAAAAGTATTCTTAAATATCACAGGACAAATAAAATCTGTTTTGAATTTTTTTTAAATTGTACATTTCCTGGAAGTTTTGGTCTAAAGACATATAATGTTAAATATGAGCAATATCCCAGAACTGCCATAAAATGAAGTTCCTCTGTTGTATCCAAATCATTATGCAATTGATAACTAGAACACTTAGAATTACAAAAGCTCTTTTGAAAACTCTAAAAAGAATTTCTGGTGAGCTTCCTTGATTTAAAAATGCCATTGAAAATTTTTACCAGAAAAAAAAAAAGAAATAAAAGGAAAAAAAAAACTCAAAACAAAAACATTAACCTTACAAAAACAGAGACTTGGTTCAATTCAGAAAGACATAAGTTTTTTGGGCTGAAGAGTTACAGTCCGGCAGACATGATGGGTTTCAGAAGGATGGATGGAAGGAACGAAAGAAGGAAGGAAAAAAGAAAGGAGGTATGGTGGTAGGGAGGTAGGTAATAGGTTCATGAATGTTTTACATTAAATGTCATAATTTTCTTTCAGATGTGCTGAACTTGATCTTTGATACAGTGTCAAATTTCCTAATCTATGTTGCATGGCTTCTTTTCGCTGGGAAAAATATGAATTGAAAATAGAATAACATTATTAATAAAATAAACCAGATACAAAATTTTGTCTTGTATTTACAGACAAATTTTAATGGAATATTTCATGGTCCAACACAAATATCAGACCCAATGACACTAATCTTGTACAGCCTTTGGCTTACCCTGTATAACAAAATCTGTTATTTAAAGTAGATTATAAAATACCTTATGGTAAGTGAACTTCCAAAGACACAAAGAAAATCCTCCATAAATTTAAAAGCTTATCTCAAATTCTTATTGGCATAAGCTTAGGATGGATATATTATTAATTGCATTATCTTAGGTAGTTGAAATATATAATATTGGTTAGAGTGTGAAAATTAAAAGAAAATAGGTTTAGATATTTTTGCTTCTGTTCCTAGTCAACATTAGTAAACACACATAAAGTGAATAGTAAAATTACCTTTTACAGAATTTTGAAATTTTGGCAATCTCAAGCAAATTTCCCTAAGTCAGCAACACTTTTTTAACCCTTAATCAGCATATTACAAGGTTCATATATTTCAAGGAGTAACGAATGAATGTTGTACAAATAAGAAAACATTTATTTTACCATATTTAATTTTTATAATGCCCCTTTAGAAAAGTACAAGAAAAAATGGGCATCTTTGAGGAAACCTAAAAAATGATGGATAATGTATGCAGTGGAAAGAAGTATTCAAAATAATGTGTTTGGCATAAGATACACATTTTGTAGCATCTTTTATAAGTTGTCACTGGAAAAAAGAAAGTTCCATCTTTCAATGTCTGTTTTCAAGTCTAAAACATGTACTAAATGAATAGACAATTCAGTAATGTCCAACAGATAACTAAAATTCAAATTTTATTTTTCCATATTTATCAGACAAATATTTTTTCTGACAAGACTTTACTGAAAGATGAAGTGCAAATGGGAACCCTGTAAGAATGTTTTATAAGAGTTGTACATGACATATTTTAAGCGCCACTAAGTACACATTGAATACTTTGTAAGTATATAGGCATATCAACATGCAAGTGTCATGTACCTAATATTACAATATGCATTTTGTTTTTTGAAAATGTTAATGACAAAAGTAGATTCAATAATTGTGTTGATTTTCTGTGCAATATGATTAATTTTGGTGGGTGTTCTTTACAGCACAGAATTTATTGTTTATGCTGTCATAAATATACCCTTCCAAAAGTTATGAATTTCATGTCATATAAATAGAACATTTTATTTTTGAAGCTACATTACTGGGAACACCTGCATTTCTGGGTATCATTTTCAGAGATAAGTCTTTAAATTCTTTTTAACATGGCAGATTTGTACCAAGGTTGGTTATGTTGAAATATTTATGATAAAAATGGAGCTTTCTTGAGGGAATATTTTTTGGTTGAATGAAAAGCTAAACAACCAATTCACAAACATTGATGTGAACTGAATATGAAGAAAATAGATCAGCAATCCAAAACTCATAAATCCTTGGGTTACTACTACTTAACTGCATCATTGAATCTACAATAAGTACAGCAGGTACAGTTAAATAAATTTGTAAAAAGATTAAAATTTTATACATTTATAAGGATTAATATTAACCAGCTTTGTAAAATTTCTAGATTATTTTTCTTTCCTTTCATGAGATTCATTCAACACATCAGAAACACAGTGAAAAGCAAAAAGGAGAAAGATATAACAATTCTGTTTACATTTTATAGTTTTTTAAAACCGATTAGTGACCATTGCTTTCAACCATCAATATTTTATTGCGTATGACTTTCACTACCAGCAAATATAAAGAGAAAAGTGTTTACTAATATCATGTACAAGAAAAAACATCTAAAGAAAGAAAGCGTTTGAGGTTTGACAGTACTGTGTATAAGTGTAATGTTGCATTTCATACTGCACTTCAAAGTTCATGTAGGAATCACTGCTGCTTTGACCCTGGATGTGGGAAAAGTGCTTAAGTGCTGAGCCCTGGTAGGTTTGTCTTTTGCCCCTGCAATCTTCAAATATGTTTTAACGTTACTTCTTTTGAAATATACAGTATATTTCAGAGGGGAAAATAGTGGGTTTTTTTCTTTACATCTTTTTCACATTTGGGCCCATTCTCTCCAATACTCATTTCTTGTACATATATGTGTGTGTGTGTGTGTGTGTGTGTGTGTGTGTATGTATGTATGTATATTTGTGTGTATGTATATATATATATATATATATATGTACAAGAAATATATTTATATGAAAAAGATGGTAAAGATTGGACCAAAAACTATTTGTAACATAACCATATAACATAGAAACATCCGATTTTAATTTTAAGCATATTTTATGGATTCACCATCAGACTTTGAGAACTGTATGTGTTCTTTTTTTCCCTTAGAGGAAAATATGATCACAAAATGGCATTTTCATTATCATAATTAAATTACATCATTAAAAAAATTCATATTGTGCCTATGCAGACAAAATAAAGAGGGCATTTGTGGCAATACTTTGCATTACTTGGGATTATTTGTTAATAGAAGGCAGTTTTAAAATACTTAAAGTTTTGTCTTATACAGATAAACCTTCTCAGAAAAAAAATCATGTGCATGATTTTCACTTAGAATAGCATTGGTTTATAAGAAATTGTTACATTTTAAAAATTAAATGAAATATCAGGTTGGATTGCAAAGTGTTGCCATTTAAATTATTTTTAAAAATCACAATTACATTACAGTTAAATATTAAATAGGCATGAGAAGAACTATACTTATCAAGTTATCATATTTTGCCTACAGGAAAAGTTAATGATAGAGAAGAAAAACAAACGCAGATCCATACACCATAGACTACACTACAAGAAATTGGCTTTTGAGATTTCCCAGGGGGTAGGGAGTACACTGTTATGAAAGTCCCAAAATAATGCTTCCTGGGATATCCTGTAAATAATCATTTCCTCTATTTATACTGAAGTATCATAGCCCATGTTAAAAGTGAGAGGTAGAAGGATTATTGTAAGTATGCATGGCAGAATAATTACCAGCTATATCCAATAACTATTGCATTCAATATTAATAATCTCAATACATAAAATGCTGATGATTTTAGAACCCATTCTTGTATGTTGTCCCATTGACTCTCTTTATTATCTTGCTTCTTTCAATCCATTGCCTTTGGAAGGGTATAAGTGCAAAGGGAATGTTTGGGGTGGAATAGGGAGAGAAAAGGAACTAAATAGAATCAGAAAAGAAAAGAGATAAAATTGCCATTAAGATATAGTGACTTTAACTATTAATTGTACCCTATATTCTTTGAATAAATTTTTTTCTCTTAATAAAAGCACTACAATCTATTAAATACAAACACTTCAAAGAAAGTTTAGGAATTTCAATTTTAACTAGGTATAAATCAAAGTTTAAAACTCAGGTTATTCTTAATCTGCAGTAATGCTAATATCTACACCAAATAATAGTTTTGTAGTGTTATGTTGATTTTTAAGTAAGAACAACTTATCTTGTTGAGTTACTTGTGGTTTTGATTAATGTTTTAGTATGTGAGAGGTGAAGATTAGCAAACTCTTGAATCTTGTTTAAGAATTTTTAAAAATCCCTTTGCATTAAGTATTCAGCAATAGAATTGCAGATATTGCACTGAGTATATTTCAATATTGCCAGTGTATATTTCAATATTTCAAAACAAATTATATTATCTACACTAAGATTTCCTCTTTCCCAGTATTCAAAATGCATATTATAATTACATGGGTTTCCAACATCCATACACAGCAAGTACAAGATACTTACATGTACATACACTGTAGTTACCTATATTTTGCATAGTTTTTAGTGTGTACTTTGTGCCACTTAACAAAAAGCATTACTCATTAGTAATTCTCATTAGGTGTTTCATTTATTTTAACTGTGACTCTTGGTTAAATTTTTATTTTGTTTGTATATTCATCACAGATTACCATTTGCAAAAGGAAATAATATTGGGCACTTTTAGAAGGCTCTAAACAGAAGTTTCATGGGAAAGTTTCAGTCAGACAAGAGGTTTTGCATTTTCTCCACAATTAAAAAACTTAACATGAAATTTAATATTTGTCATCCCTTAAATTATCCTTACGTCCAAAGAAAAAAAGGAAAATCATTTTCAATGTTCCCTTGGTAACACTTTGCAATAAGTGGCACTAAATTACACGATAACTGCTATGTTACATGGAAGAGCCATCACTGTCAAACAGCTGCTGTACATGTGCCTATATGGAATCTCAATGCTGTTACAATCATGAGTACATAATTACAAGTGAGCCTGTCCTTTTATTTGAGATATTTATATTTTTTACAAGAAATAAAAATAAATGAGGTGTTAGCTTCTTTGTCATAATTAGGAAAGTTAGTTTTCTTTCTCTATTTGTTATTTCAATTGTGGAGTTTCAATGAAATATTAAACATCTTGAATCAATATGAGATCATCCAGTCTAGATTAAACTCTGTATCAGGTTCCTTAAACTGCTTCTTGGATTTTCTGGTAAAAGAAAACAAGTTGAAATCTTTCTCTCTCTCTCTCTCTCTCTTTGTCTTCTATCTTTCTTCCTCTCTCACACACACTCACACACACAAACACACACATGATCACTATCATTAGCTCTCTGCTCATGCTCTCTGTATTTATTCTTGCACTCATGGACTTCCTTTTTTCTTAATTATGTATGATCATCGTTCTACCTAAGACACTCAAAAATGGAAAAGAGGAAAAGAAGAATGCTGTTAAGATTTTTTTTGTTGTATTTTTTTTTCTGATGGAGGACAATCAATTTACACTGTAAACAGTACACTGGCAGAGAGTAGCTACTTTTGGTAAAGAATAATGCTCCATATGCTTCTAGGGGTGTGTGTGTGTGAGAGAGTGTGTGTGTGTGTGTGTATGTGTGTGCACAAGCCTTTCATTGAGTCCCCTAGCCACTGTGCTCACTTGGTAGAGACAGAAAGTGGCTGCTTGAGCATACAAGTATGCACATCAGAATTTGCAGTAGACATGGTCCCATTTAGAAATCTCATCATTTTTCTGACTTGTTGGAATGAAAATGAGAAGAATTTTTATAATTCATTCCTTTTTAGTGAAAAGTAAATAATTTTTAAAGATAAGAAAATATAACTCCATTGCTAATTCTTTTTCCAGTCACAGAAAATGATATTTAGTTCAAATTGAACTCTATTTAACTGGAAAACATTTAATTAGAGCTACAAATATCAATCTACTAGTTAGTTTCAAGAGCTCCAATGTGATTATATATTACTCTAAAGGGTTAAAGGAGTCAAAAATCTGAAATGCAACCAATTTTGGATTTCTAATTTTATAGTGCTATAAATAATGATTGAGTTATTTAGGCAACAATTTAGCAGTTGGAGCCAAGTAGAATATAGATGAAATGAAAGGGATGTGAATACAGCCTCAATGAAGAGTAGCAATTTTGTAAGTGCATCCTGAAATTAGGCTTTAAATAGTAATTGATGATGCAGTTTATACAACTTACTTCTGCAGTAAGAACCTTTCCATTTTGTACTAACAGGATGAATTTTGTTTTGTGGAGTCTTTCTAAAGATTATGCATCGAAAGGTATGAACAGTTTATAAACCTATTCTAGTTTCAATGTGTCTAGTAGCACCTACCTGATTCTCTCAAACTACCATACTATATTAACATATTATTGCATTTTTTCACAGATGGTATGGAGTGAACTGTAAAAACAAGCATGCAATCACATCAATGCAGACTTATTTCCTTAAAATGTCATACTGTATATGATTTATTATGTTAACACTCAACCACATCATATTATTTATGTTCTGTATATTTTGAAAAAGTGCTGCTTGACTGACATCGTCCTTTGTCTTTTTTAAGAAATCAACAAGATAAATGCTTCAACAATCAAAAGAAAAAAAATAAAATTCTAACATTGTCCTTAAAAGATTTTATACTTTTTTGATAAATAATCTACGATACAGCACCCTTGTCTTTCATTCAATATCAATACATGATGTTGTACTCAACCATTCTCATTCCTCAAAAATAAATTCCAAGATATTATCATAAAACCCTAGGCCATCATGCTGTCAGACATCACGAGTGTAGCTACCATATCGTCATATTGTTTTCTTCTTAAAGGTGCAATGCTTGGAAATGGGAAAATATTTTTTTATCTAACTGGATTTTTATTCTTTAGCATATAATAAATTTAATGAGAACTATTCTAGCAATATTTTATTTTACTAGAAGAAATAATGACTTTAGATTGACTCTGCATTATATTTAAGAAAACAGCATTTCATAATGGTTAAATACATCAAATTTTCAAAATAATCCAGAGAAAGAGACTTTCACCTTGGAGTTGAAAGCATGGCAGAAATTCTCCATCACTCACTGTTTCATAAGTTTGTACCTCACAAAATGCATAGACAGGAATTTAATATAAAGAATTAGTTCATTTATACAGAAAACATATCTTAAACACTTCTTTTTGGCAAACCAACATAGGTAAGCAGCTCTAGAACTGCCAAATTAAAATTTTAAATTTTTAGCAAACTAAGAGTTTATTTTAGGTTATTATTCAACTGTGGTTGTAATTTAAAACCTGAGGCTGTGCACTGGTTGTTAGCTTAAAATTACCTTTCCTTATAACATTGTGCTTCCATTGTATAACAAATAAAAATTAACAAGAACTAGAAAATTTTGTCATTGAACAGTGCTAGGACATACAGACAAAAATACTAATACATGTTATCTACTTATAATATTGGTTTAAGTAATATCTAAAGGGATATAATGGACGTTAGAAAATGCTTACTTATGACTGAATTACCTACAGCCAAAAAAGTTAAATATGTATCAAATAATGTTTAATTGGATTTATTATATGCACTATATACAGATACTAAAATGTCTCAAAATTGTGCCCTAAGGATACTTCAATTTTGTTTAGGCAGGTGAGTCCTTATGGAGCAAATAAATTATAGAATCAAATTGAGAAATGAATGAAATCTTTGTGATTCTCAAAGCAGTTAAATGTTTGGAACAATTTATGGGTAAATGAAGCTACCATAACTTAATGGTAGAATCTATGTAATTATGTAAGATGTCATGATTGCAATCCATATACATGACTCCTGTATCAAATACTACATTTTTAAAATAGCAAATTGATACAGCATTTCTAGTATAATCTCAAACATTCCAGAAACTATGCTACAGTGTTTGTTCTCAGTTTGTGTTTTCTAGGGCATATGTTTCAAAAACATGTTGTCTTTGAAGATAGACAGGTAGAAAACATTGTTTGTAAACCTCTAATCTTCAATTAAACTTAAGCACATTAGGTATTTACCTAATCTTGTTACTTGTGAAAGCTGTCCAGTGTGAAACCAATAAAGTCTATGACATAAAGAAAAAAAGAAATGGGGAGGGGCTTTGCATACATTTTTTTTTCAATGTATAAAAACAACTCAATATCATGATTCAAGGAGATAATTAACATTGTTAAGGCTGTATATTCAAGCACTGTATGTTAAAAGAGCAATGGTGTGAAATTTAGGCAGTAAGAAATGTCCTGCATTATGGATGGTACAGTAATTAAAGAATGATGCTTTCGACAGCTGATTGTTGGTATGCACTGGCTACTGATAGCAGTACAGTATGGAAGTTAATAAAAATAGCAGAAGATGGTAGAAATGATTTCTGAAAGATGATAGCCAGTTTTCTTCAGCAGCCAGCCTGGTAAGTAAAACTCAGAATCGTGGCCTGAATTTTAAATGAAATACTCTTTTTTCTCTTCGGCATTGACTTGGCTGCCTTCAGCATTGATAATGGCTGTGTCAGCATCTGGTGCATCTTCAGCTCCTTTAGCTTCGTTTGTTAAATATGTTCCTGTGGATATTGGAAGAAAACTATGTTAGCTCTGTGAGCCTAGTAAAACAGCTAGCAATAAAGCTGTACTCATTTAAGGAAAAAACTTTATGTTAAATCTCTTATATGTTAGAATATATTCTGAGATGTAAGCCACACAATTCACCCTTTTTTCAGTTTTCTAGTGTGTGTTGCTGGTGAAGCTGCTCTTTAATGATTGATAAAGATCACATAAGCAAATGCAGTGGTAGCAATCAGGATCCTTTGTTAAGAGGTGGTTAATGATCATGTCAAATATGTCAACATTCATTTTAGTAAATCTATTTAAAAGTTAAACTATGTCAATTATACGCTACCCAGGCCATTGCGAAACATCACATATATTCCTCACTAATATGTTTACTTATGTTTCCATAAACTTCTAAACACAAATGTCAAACGTTTACTTATAGTTGGACTTGATCTATAAATCCCAGAGATGAATTCCAAGATTTCTTCTTCTTATTATTATTCTTTTTTTTTCTGAGTCAGTTTTTACTCAACTTAGAATCAAGTTGACTTTGTGAAATAACACTTAGCCAATGGCCAATGCTCACAGAATAAACCACTAATCCAGGGAAAAAAAGAAAAAAATAAATTTGTTATTTTTCTCTAGGACAAAATCCAAATATAGGTATTTGGTGGATTTTTTTAACTATATGGAAAGACATGCAGTCATATTAGGGAGGATAACGTGTGAATTTTTGCAATGGATGAAGAAGCATACTATTGATACACTTTGCTTTAAAGTAGATTTACCAGAATGAATGCTGACGTATTTAACATGATCATTATCACTAATTTCCTGAAATAATGCAGTATTTAAATTTCCTGCTCCCCATCTTCCTCTCTCTCCTTCTCCACACCAATATAAACACATAGAAATCATAAACAATCATATATTTTCAAATGAAGCTACTGTTTATAATTTATTTTTCATAAAACTTGAGTACTTTATTTAAAATTTCAGTAAAACATACCTTTGTGTCTTGCCAGATATCGGCCAAGAAGAAATATAGAGCAGAGTGTGACAAATACAACTACAGCCACTATCCCTCCAATGAGAGCATGGTCAGGGCCAGTCTGGCCAGCCAGAGCATTGGGATCTAGAAAAGAGAAATACGTTGCTCTAATTAATCTGACAGATAGTCATACTATACATGTCTACACTAGAAAGTATTATTTTAGAACTTAAGTATTAAGATAAAATTCATGGATGTGTATTGCAGCAATCATTCAATCAACATATATATATTTTATTCTTATAACAAACAAGAAAATATCTAGGAATATAACATTTGATACATCCATCATTATTGTCATTGAGCTTACATTTTAAGGAAAAGAAGACTGGATAAAACAAATGCACACATATGATTTTTACACAGATATAGGTTATGTGTGTATTTACACGTGTGTGTATATATATGTGTGTGTCTACACACATATATATACACACATGTGTAAATATAAATTTATATATATACATATATACATACACACCAATATTTTTTAAATAAAATTGTGTCAAGGGAAATGCTGTAAACAAATATGAAAATTTATCCTTCTCTAAACATTATTTAAAGCTATGCAAATTGATGAAAGCTCCCATGGAGTCTAGATAAAAGATGAGTTCTAGGAACGGACCACTTGGTAATACCCACATTTGAAGTTCATGCAGCGCTTATAGTAGAGAAGACTGAGAAAGAGAAAAAATAGAGAGTGGACACTGTATTTGACCAAAGGGAAGAATGTATTTTGGTGATAGGTTACGGCTCTGTTAAATGCTATTGACAGGAGAAGAAAGATGAAGACACAATATAGAGGATTAAATGTCTAATTTGTAGTGGGCATACCAAGGGTTGAACCAGGGACACTAGATCATTGGGCCATACCCCCAGCCCATTTTTGTATTTTATTTAGAGGCAGGATCTTTCTGAGTTGCTAAGTGCTTTGCTAAGTTGCTGAGGCTGGCTTTGAACTTGCAATCCTGCTGCCTTGTCCTCCCAAGTAGCTGGGATTATAGGCATGCGCCACTGTGCCCAGCTAATTAAATGCCTATTGAACTTGTAGTTTCAGAGAAAGTGGTTAGAAAAAGACATATTTTTAATAGCTTCTTATATCCTGCCTTTAATGAGATATTATTAGAAAGAGATGAGTCATTCAAGGATGGGCAGTTTTCAAGCAGAAATGAAAGAACCAAAGAAATCTCAGATATTTGGATATTCATAAGTTTGTAAGTTTATAGAAGTCACATTATAGGGAATGAAACTCAGTGCAGCTTTGAGCAAACAAAATCCAACAAGTTCAGCCCTATGGCAAGGATCAGATTAAATGTACTGGCCTATTCTCCCAATTCCCTTCCTGACAGACAAGGTTTGAATTCCCCAGTGGGTAGAATTGGGGAACACAAAAGAGAATCAGTAGAGGAGAATCCATTTCCTCCAGTGAGCTACTATCATCTAGGGAGAGGATACTTAATGCCAATCGGCCATATTTTCAAAGTTATAATACATCAGTGATTACTCCATGTTCCCCACATCTTCCATTATTTATAAATGAGAGAATTTATTAGTTATGAGTGCCTTTCCTATCTTTGTTCAACCTTTGTGTATTGGGCGTGGAGGTCAATAAGTAAATTGACAACTTGTCTTCTCATCCTTTTGTCCTTGGATTAAATGCATTCTAAAAGTATGATGAAGAAAACAATATATATCTGAGGATCTTGGATTTTGATTGGATACACTGGCTTAGTAGAACTTTAGGTTGTCTCTTTGATCAGAGGCTGTAGTGGTTTTCATGTGAGAAAACAGGTAATAATCTATTAGGTAATCAGAAGGGCATACTGGGGTAGAGATTTCTAACTGATAACAAATTTGTTCATTTGCTTTCAGTACTCAGAGCTAAGCATTTTCCAACCTTCCTTGCAGTGGGGTGTAAGGATGTGATTCATGTTCTAGACAATCAATGAAGGCCCAGCAAATAAAAATTTCCCACATGTAACGCTGCCAGGTGAATGGGGGAGATATTAGTTAAAAATGAGAAAATTAGAGGCTCAAGCAAAGTATTGGTCACTGATGCTTTCTACCTGGAAAAAAAAATGCTCAATTCAGAATGTGTGCACTGGGCTCTGGCTGTAGCTCAGGGGCAGTGCTTTTCTAGCATGTGTAAGGCACTGGATTCTATCCTCAGCACCACATAAAAATAAACAAATAAAATGAAATAAAGGCATGCTGTCCATATGTCTCTCTCTCTCTCTCTCTATATATATATATATATATATATATTTTTTTTTTTTCTTTTTTTGTGGCACTCTACCACTGAGCTACTTCTCCATCCTTTTGTAAAAAAAAAAATTTGGGGGGTCTTACTACAGTTTGAACTCAGGAACATTTGACCACTGAGCCACATCCCCAGTCCTATGTTGTATTTTATTTAGAGACAGGGTCTCATTGAGTTGAGACCTCACTTTTGCTGAGGCTGGCTTTGAACTCGTGATCCTCCTGCCTCAACCTCCTGAGCCAATGGGACTATAGGCGTGCACCACTGGACCCAGCTCCCATCCCTTTTTATTTATTTTTAATTTTTAAAAATTGTTTTACTTAATTATATATGACAGTAGAGTGCATATAAGACTTTGATATATCATACATAGATGGAAAATAATTTCTCATTTTTCTGAGTGTGTATGTTTCAGAATCATATTGGTCATGTAATCACATATAATAATAATGATACAGAATAGAGGATACAGAGACTAACCCACAAAACTACAATTATCTTATATTAGACAAAGGTGCCAAGAATATTCATTGGAAAAAAGATAGCCTCTTCAACAAATGGTGCTGGGAAAATTGGAAATCCATATTCAACCAAAATGAAATTAAACCTCTGTCTCTCGTCATGCACAAAACTCAATTCAAAATGGATCCAGGACTTAGGAATACAACCAGAGAGTCTGCATATAATAGAAGAAAAAGGAGGCCCTAGTCTCCATCATGGGGGATTAGAACCCAACTTCCTTAATAGGACTATAGCACAAGAATTAAAACCAAGAATCAATAAATGGAATAGACTCAAACTAAAAAGTTTCTTCTCAGCATAAGAAACAACCTATGAGGTTAATAGAGAGCATACATCTTAGGAACCAATTTTTACCCCTCACATGTCAGATAGAGCACTAATCTCCAGGGTATATAAAGAATTCAAAAAGCTAAACATAAAAAAATGAATAACCCAATCAATAAATGGGCCAAGGACATGAACAGACACTTCTCAGAAGAGGATATTCAATCAATCAACAAATATATGAAAAAATGTTCATCATCTCTAGCAATTAGAGAAATGCAAATCAAAACTACTCTAAGACACTATCTCACTCCAGTCAGAATGACAGCTATTATGAAGACAAACAACAATAAGTGTTGGCGAGGATGTGGGGGAAAAGACACACTCATACATTGCTGGTGGAATTGCAAATTGGTGCAGCCGATATGGAATCAGTATTGAGATTCCTTGGAAATCTGGAAATGGAACCACTATTTGAACCAGCTATCACCTTGGAATATACCCAAAGAAATTAAAAATAGCATACTACAGAGACACAGCCACATCAATGTTTGTAGCAGCACAATTCACAACAGCTAAACTGTGGAGCCAATCTGGATGCCCTTCAGTGGATGAATGGATAAAAAAAAATGTGGTATATATACAGAATGGAATTTTACTCAGCAGTGAAAGAGAATAAAATCATGGCATTTGAGGGTAAATGGATGGCGTTGGAGAAGATAATGCTAAGTGAAATTAGCCAATCCCCAAAAAACAAATGCCAAAAGTTTTCTCTGATATGGAAGCTGACTCATAGTGGGGTAGAAAGAGGGAACATGGGAGGAATAGATGAATTCCAGATAGGAAAGAGGGGTATGAGGGAAAGGGAGGGAGCAGGGGATCAGGAAGGATTTTGGAATGTGATAAACATGATTATCCAAAGTACATGTATGAAGACATGATTGATGTGAACATACTTTATATACAAATAGAGGTATGAAAAATTGTTCTATATGTGTGATAAAAATTGTGATTCAATCTGATGTCATGTATTTATAAAACCAATTTTTAAAAAAGAGTTACTTTGTGGCATAAGATATGGTCTATTTTAGAGAAGGAACCATGTGCAGCTGAGAAGAAAGTATATTTGTTCATTGATGGATGAAATATTCTATATATGTCTATTAAGTCTAAATTATTGCTTGTATTATATAGTTCTATAGTTTCTTTATTTAGTTTTTGTTTGGAAGATCTCTCCAGTAGTGAGAGAGGCGTGTTAAAGTCACCCAGTATTAGTGTACTGTGGTCTATTTGACTCTTAAAATTTAGAAGGGTTTAATTGATGTACATAGATACTCCATTTTTTGAGGCATAAATATTTATAATTGTTATGTCTTATTTATATATACTTTCCTTGAGAAGTATGAAATGTCCTTCTTTGTCTCTTCTAAATAACTTTGGTTTGAAGTCTACTTTATCTAAAATGAGAATGGAAACCTCTGCTTATTTATGCAATCCATATGAGTGATAAGTTTTTTCCCTCCTTTCACCTTCAGCCTGTGGATGTCTTTGTCCATGAGGTTAGTCTTTCGAAGACAGAATATTGTTGTGTCTTGCTTTGTAATCCAATCTGCCAGTCTGGGTCTTTTGATTGATGAGTTTAGGCCATTAACATTCAAGGTTACTATTGAGATATGATTTGTATTCCCTGTCATTTTGATTTATTTCTGGTTTTTTTTTTTTTTGGTCTTAGTTTCTCATTTGGTTGAATATATATTCAGTGTAGATCCTTCCTTTGCTAGTTTTTAATTCATCCTCATGGAATAGTTTGTTGAGAATGCTCTGTAGTGTAGGCATTCTTGTGAATTTCATCTTCAAACCTGAAACTTAATTTTGCTGGATATAAAATTCTTGGTTGCCATCCATTTTTTTTTCAGAGCTTGAAATATATTATTCAAGGACCTCCTGGCTTTGAGGGTCTGGGTTGAGAAATCAGTTGAGATTCAAATTGGTTTTCCCCTATATATAATTTGATTTTTTTTCTCTCATAGCCTTTAAGATCTTATCAAAAAACTTTTTTTTAAATGTATGCATTAAAGGCCACGAGGAAGAAAAAAAACGTTCTATTTTTATAATATTTTCATAATCGTGGGCATTCAAAAGTTAAGTTTTTATGGTGGCTGATTTAAATGTAGCTATCTATTATAAATTTCTCATATTTCTCTATATTTTTGTCATTGGTCATTATTCAAAAAATTTTTAAAAAAAGAAAGAAAGAAAACGCTTTCCTGTGCTTGGTCTAGTTTGTTGTTGAAGTTCTTAATTATTTTTCTAATTTCACTGAAGTTTTCAAGTCCAAGATTTCTAATTGATTTTTTTAATGATTTCTATCTGTATTGAATTTCTCAATCATCTTTTCCTTTCTCATTTCATTGTAGTTTGTATCTATATTCTCTTGCATTTCATGAATTTCTTTGGGATCAGTATTTTGAATTTTTCAGTCATTTTATGGACTTCCTTCGAATTGGGATCTATTTCTGGAGAATCATTGTGCTCCTTTGTAGGGTATCATTCTTCTCTACTTTTCAATTTTTTTAAAATGTGTGTTTGTGTCCCTTTGTTGATATCTGTGCATCTGGTGTTATAGTCACCTCTTCCTATTTTATGAAGTAGCTTTTCTAGAAAAAAGCTTTTATTTTTCATTTAGATGTAATTTATGTATCAGTTGGGAAGGCAATTTGGTTTTAATAATAGGTAATCTCAAAGTGTAGCCTTCATGTGATTTCTTCAGAGGTTTTTAATGCCAGCAGTCTATGCATGCCTCAGTAGTCTACTCTGCAATAGTTCATGATGGTAGTTACATTACTTTCCTTTGGATGTGAACTTCAAAAGCTGCATATTATTAGGATGGCACCTGGAATTGTGATGATGGCACCTGGATTTGAGATGATGGCACCTGTTGTCTTGATGCTGTGGGGAAAGAATGAACTGCTCCCAAGTACCACAGGGAAAGCATGGACAACAACAGGGGTATGGTGCCAGAGTCATGGATCAAGAACCATGGGGCTTAAAGAGAAACTTATCTTTATCCCCAGGAATAAAGCCCAGGTGGAATTGTGGCAAGCAAAGGAGACTTTTTTAGGTACTGTGGTTTTTACCTTGAGTTTCACAGGATTCTTGGCATCATCTGCCCCACAAACCCATGTTGTCTCAAATTCCCTTTTCCCTTGTTGCTCAGATACCTTGGAATGGGTTTAAGGTTTTACTTATTCAACATTTTTCTTGAGTCCCCATATGCATACTGTCATAAATCATAGCCATATTATTTTCAAACTATCTCCAAGAATTGAGCAGTCTTTTGGGAAGCTGAGAAATCGCTCCTGTTCACATGCCTCTGTATGTGTCTTATTTTCCTGAAGGTAAATTCTGAAATGTGGTATTGCTGAATCAAAGGGCACAGATATTTTGTAAAGTCTTTCAATAAATATTGCCAAATTGCATTGTATATTTATACAGTCTTTTGTGTGTACAAATTTACTCCCCACAACTATACTATGAGGGATTCTTTTCCTCCATATATTACTAGCATCAGATATTATAATTAAAATTATTTTTGTCTATCTGATATGAAAAACTGACATCTCAATTTAAACATTTCAGATTTGTTAAATTGCAAGTTAGCATAATGATGTCTATATTTTTTGTGGCCACATTAATTCTTCAAGTTTGAAAAGTCTGTCTGTATAGCCTGATCATTATTCCATTCAAGCTCTTTGTTTTAATAGTTCACTTCAAAAGAAGCCTGATTTTTTTTTCAAATAATTTCTCCTAATTCATCTTTCACTTGTAATATTTTTTTTGCCATAAAAAATGTCTTAAATTTTATGTAATGAAATCTATTAAGTGTTTATGTTATGTTACACGACTTTCAAGTCATGATGCGAAACCCTCCTGCCATGATATGATTATATGCATACTGCTTTATCATGTTATTTATTTTATCATTATGTTTTAGTCCTTCCAAAATGTATTTTTGTCTATTATTTGAAGTAATTTCCAAAATACAACTTTAATTCTTTAGCAACATACAAGTTGTCCCTCAAATAATTTCTTTCATCAATAATATTATGTAGTTTACCACTAAATAAATATCTATATATTTAGAGTTTCAAATGTTCAAATCTATTTGAGTAATCTATATGTCCAATCTTACATCAATATTTTAGTTACAAATTCATTTTAATGCTATACATAGAAGTCTCCCATCAGGATCAGAAAAATTTTATAAGAACCAAAAATATAATAGATTATGTATTAAGACTGTATTGATTTATAGAAGGCTTTTGTTTTTTTGGGGGGGGTATTTTTTTCTTTTTTCTTTATTTTTATTTTTTTTAGTCATACATGACAGCAGAATGTATTTTGACATATAATATATACATGGAATGTACATACATCAATCATATTGTCTATTCTATTCTGCTGCTCTTCCTATCCCCCCTACTCCTCCCCTTCTATCCCATCATTTCTCTGTATGCAATCTCATTACAACATCATATATGTATTCTGTATAAAGATGAGGTTCTCCTTCCATCTTCCGTGCAACTCCCCTTCTCCCTCTTTTTCCCTCCCACCTCTCTTCCCTATTTAGTGGTAGTCTTCTTCTCATGCTCTTCCTCCCTATCCCATTTTGAGTCACCCCCCTTTTATCAGAGAACACATTCGGCAGAAAACTTTTGTTTTATGAAGTGTATTATCCAGAACTATAATATGGTTCTTTAATTTTTCAAATCTTCAATATCTTTTAGTAAGTTGTATAATTTTCCAATATTGGAACATATATTTACAATGATGTTATTTCCCATTCAAAACCAAAAATTTTAATATTTTAATATAATTAAAAATGGAGTTTTAAGCAATATTTTAATTTGCTATTGTTTGTTTTAAACGTATGCCTTTATTCTTTCTTTTGAAATATCATTTCATTCAATGTTCGTTTTTACTTCATTTTCTAGAACATCTTGTCATATTTACTGAGTTTATACTTGTCAAGGTGTTTTTATTTCCTGATCACCAAACTTATGTAATTTTTGTACTAGTTTACATAGTGTCTCGTTTATTTCTCTTAATGTTTTTCATTTGCTTGATACAAATATCATATTTTCTTACTGCATTAGTTAGCATTTTTCAAATAATGAAAATATTATATTGATTTATGATCCAGAATTGCATCCAGAAATCAAAATGGACAAGCCACAATCTTCCTTTTGACAATAGTCTACTTACCCTTCTTAACATCTAGAATACTGTCATTTTTACTATCTAACCAAAAGTCAGTAAACATGTTCTTGTTTATAGTATGAAACACATATCTTGTCTCTTAAGAAAGAAAATTTTACGATATCCACATATTTGAACCTTGTTTACTATTAATTTCTTGTGGACAAGCATTCAACTGTTATAAGAATCTTTAGAATACTTATCAATGTGTTGATTATTTATTTTGTCTTGTCAATATCCACCCAGCAATAGAATAATAGGAAATCATTCAGGTTTTTATTTGTTCTTTTTAAGTGAGCTTCTCTTCACCATCAGACTGAAGATTGTGTCAGAAATCTTTGTTGTTTGAATATATGGACATGTTTTGCAGATTGCCTCTAGTCAGAATTTTGCTTCATTTTAATAGATTTTTAAGTTAAAAACTCATTGATTCATCTGGTTTTAGTTCATAAATTCTTTTTTGTATTCTATTTTTTTATTAACAATTTCTTTGTGAAAAAATATTAATCACTGGATAGTGCTCTATATTTTATGTGGCATATATGTCATTCCCTCTTTTCTACTTTCATAAAATATCTTACCTTTTATTCTAATTGTTTTCCACAAATTTATGCTCTATTTAATTTCATTTTATATCATAGATTTTTCTTCTCCTTCCCAGACAATTTTGTTATTGATTGTTTGCCTGGGTTAAGTATTTTCTACACTTAATCTCCCTCTATGTTCTTAGTAGATGTTTTTAATACTTTCTTTTTATTTACAATAGAAAGTGGTATTTTTATTGTTTTCTTTATTTAGCGTACTAAATCTATTTAAACATATAGGACAGTATTTTTCTTGGTGAACATATATGATGTCTCATATTTTACATGTTTTTCATAGGTTGCCAATTCAATTTCTAAATTTTACTTACATTGTTATGTATGTTCTTCTTTTCAATTTTACTGTTGTAACATCATACACAATTTTCTATTCTTCTACTTTTGCTTATTCTTGCTTTTCTCTGATGATGTAGATTAATTCAGCTCCAGAAACTATCTTTGTAAATCAGATATGGATTAAATGATAGCTATTCTTAGTGGATGGAAAGGAGAAAAAGCCTATCAATGCAGATCTTTATGGTGAGAGATTTAGTTATTTAACTATCATCATCACTCCCACATTAAAATCTTGTATACTCTACATTTTTTTATTTTCAAAAAGATTTTTGATGCTCAGAATGAATCCAGGGCCATATATGTGTGAGGCAAGCACTCTACCCCCTCAGCCCTTCAGATAATATTTAAGCCATTCCTTGTTTGTAAGTGTGTTTGTTTCAAAAATTAAAACAATCTGATTTGTTAAAATTTCTTTTCCATTAATTTAAATTTATAATGTTTGTCACTGTATCTATGTTTTCAGATACAGTTATACATGTTAATGCATTTGATGAAAATAACCCATAACACTATTTTTTTGCATTATTTCTTCTTCTTCTTCTTCTTCTCCTCCTCCTCCTCCTCTTCCTCCTCGTCCTCCTCCTCCTTCTCCTCTTCCTTCTCATTTTCTTCTTCTTCTTTCTAATTTTTATTTTGGTACTGGGTATTGTACCCAGGGGTGCTTTGCCACTGAGCTACATTCCCAGTCCTTTATGTATTTTTTTTTTTTTTTTTTTTTTTTTTTTTAGTTTGAATGGGTCTCAGTAAATTGTTGAGGACCTCACCAAGTTTCTGAGTGTAGCAAGCCTTGTATTCATGACCCTCCTTCCTCAGCCTCTTTAGTCACTGGGGTTACATGCATATGCCACATGCCCAGCCCGATTTATTTTTATAAACTTATGAAGGAATATTTAACACTTGACCTTCATCCACCATAAAATAAATTGAAATAATATTCTCAGGATTTTTAAGATTTTAAAGATAATTTTTTGTATGTGTGTGTGTGTGAGTATGTATGTGTGTGTGTGTGTGTGTGTGTGTGTGTGTGTGTATGATGTTACTTGGTTGTCTACAGGTAAGTCTATTTTTTAAAAAGTAACATCTATACATTGCTGTCTGACATTATTATTTTACTACCATAAGTGTTAAAACTAAAATTCTCTCCTTCATTTATATTATCAACTAAAACAAGCAATTGTGGATTGGATAAGTATCACAGGAACAATGCTGGGATAATACATAAATTACTAAATCCTACTGGGAATCTCTTATATATCCTTTCTGTCATCCATCTCCTACTGTCAAAGCAATAAAAAGATGAAGTACAGCCTTCTGAAGTTTCTTTACAGGAAGCTAAGTCTGCAATATTATTCAGATAAATGTATCATGTATCATTTCAGATCATTATTTATTCTCAAGCATTAGTCTATAATTTTCTGGAGGTAGCCTCTGAAAACTAGAGAGAGTTGAATTCCAGCAAGTTTGGCAATATATTACCAATCTCTTACCGCTCAGTTCAGAAAACACAAAGGATATCATAATATTAAAACATTTCGAGCTTAATGTCTTTCAGTTAGGGTTTTGATTCTTTTAAAAAAAACACAAACTTTTTAAACATTTTTTTTTATTTAAAGGTGGACGCAATACCTTTATTTTAATTGTATAAGGTGCTGAGGATTCAACCCAGTGCCTCTTGAACGCTAGGTAAGTGCTCTTCTTCTGAGCCACAACTCCAGCACTTTGTTCTTAATAAAGGACTCCAGGCGCTGGGGATGTGGCTCAAGTGGTAGCGAGCCCGCCTGGCATGCGTGCCGCCTGGGTTCGATCCTCAACACCACATACAAACAAAGATGTTGTGTCTGCCAATAACTAAAAAATAAATATTAAAATCCTCTCTCTCTCTCTTTAAAGAAAAATAAAATAAAGGACTCCAAAGACAAAAATCATGTCAAATGACTATATTTAAAATCAGTAATTCCTGATTAGAAGGGCAGAAAATAACAGTAAGGTAGAGATTTATTTAAAATATCAATATGGAGAAATCATAAATTATATAAGTCTATTTCTAAAATTATTGCTGGGGATTTCTATCAAGTGTTTGACTTATCATGATATTTGTCTTTTAAAATATATAAACTTTAGTGTAAAAAAATGTGTGCGTTTCTATGGTCAAAGCATATAGAAAGTGTAGATTTAATCAAAATCAAAGGACAAACTATATTGAGGCATCCTGAAAATTTCAGGCCAAGAGAAGATGAGAGAAGTCTTCAGTCACACCTGCCTCAGAGAACTTTTCACCCTGTGCAGATGTACATGCCTTCCCCAGCACATCACGAAAACTCACCAGGCCAAAACTCACTCCATCCTATAGTTTATGTGCTGAGAGATCTGTTTTTATAAAAGCAGAACATTGCAATTCCGAGGATAGAAATGAAGGTCATCTTTCTTCTAATTCTCTTCCCTTTCCAGTAATTTCCTTGCTCTTGTCCTTCCCTCCATTCCTTTCTAAGAACTGGCTTATAGTTTTACCCAATCTTTTTCTTACAAGGCAATTTTCTACCTTGCCTGCACCAATCTAAATTCTTGACAATCAACAGCTATGACCCTCTCTTCATTTGTTGTTTTTGCCTTACAACCTGTTTGAAATCTGGAAGACAGACACTAGAACACATATTCAAATATGTTTGAATCTGTGGTTTTCCAATTTGCAATGCTATTCAGTGCAAATAAACCTTGTTTCGTAAGTCGACTGTGTATCAGGTTCTCTTAGAGGTCAATAAAAATATGAATGAAACACAATTTTTCATTCATGTGTTAGAATTCTTTTAAAAACATTTTATCAAGTTATTATATATAGTTCTTGGTTTGAAATAAAATAGAAAGAATTAAAATTAAAACGTGTTATACAAAAATATTTTAAAATTAGGATCCACGACCACTTTTATAAATATGAAGTAATTATAGATTAAATAGATTTAATATATAGATTTAATCTATTATAGATTAAAATAAATACATTTTCAAAACCAAGTTATTTGTTTGTTTTTGATTAACAGAAAGCCTATAGATTTTTTTTCAAGTTGAAGAATCCGAGACTTACTAATTATTTACACCAAACTTTAAAAAACTTAACACTCTGTGTAAGTTTGGACAAGTTTCTTAACCTTTTCATCTTTGAAAACAGAAAGCTTTTATGATGGTCAAAGGCTAAATATGTCAATGCCCATACAGAGCTTAGAAGAATGACAAAAAGTAAGCATTATAACGATTATCTATATGGAGGTAAAGAAGGAAAGAAGTTGTCATACAAAAAAAAAAAGGTTTCTTTTTTTGATCTTGTAAAAGACGCCTTTAGGATTTCGACTAACTATAGATAGTACCTCTGATACATTCGAAAGCATCTCAGTAGTTGAAAGATCAGGGAAAATATTAAGTGAGGAAGACATGCATATCATGAGATTGGTGAAGAAGAATCTGGTGGAATTCTAATGGGTGAAGAGTAAATGAGAAAATAATTTGTTGAGTTATCTGTGTCAGACCCTACGTTATAAATGGTTATTTTATTTAATGCACATAAAGAATTGACTAAGATAATTATAGCTATTAATATAAAGATTGTTAAACCATAGGGCAGCTTACCAAAGTTAGTTTTCAAATAATGGTTGAAAAGTTAAAAAATAATTATGAAAGTCAGTTTTTAGGATGGCTCAGATGATTCCCACTTTGAAACAAGAATTAGTGAAGGTTACTTGTAGCATTTTATTCTCTCACATAATTGTATTCTCTTCTCCAAACAATGAGAATGCCAATGCCCATCTATGCCAAATGTCCACCTGTTAGTGATTCTTCTTCATCCTGGAAGAAGTTCTTCATTCCTTCTGTGTTTGCAAATTCCAAAGAATAGTAAGGAGTTTGCCCATGTCAATTACCCTTCAATTATTCAATCCATGAGTTTCATTTCTTAGATTAATTCATGTGGTCAAGTTTGTCTTCCCCCAGAGCTATAAGTTTTCTTGAAGATAAAGGTTGCATCTTGCACTTGTAATATAGCTGCAACAGCACTTTTACACAGTTCTTATAACCAATAAAACTGAATGAGTAAATGGATAATATTAAATTCTTATGCTAAATTCTGGACAGACTTTGGATTCTTATATTCTAGTTTTCTGTGTTGAGCAATGTATCACTGGATTTTCATGATACAAAATTATAATAATAATATTTCTATTTAAATATTTTAGAAATTAGTGCTGAGTAAAAATGACTTATCCAGATTTTTATTTAATTAATGCTTACGATAATTTAGTTCTAATATTAAATTTGAGTTTTTTCTATGTACTTAAAGGCCAACTTTCCTCTCTTTAAATATAATAATGCTTCAGAAAAAAAGGATAAGTCTGATAAAAGGTTAGACATAATTATATATAATTTGAAGAAAAAAATAAACTGTCCTTTGGCAGTACATGACATTAGCAAGGTCTCTGGAGAAAATGCATTATTTCATTCATTTAAGGGCAATCTATTACCTTTTAATTTTATGAACAATTATTATTTCTGACAAACTGCTTAAGAACATTCTCTGAAGGATAGAAAACAAAACTAGGTAATTCTTTGTGGGTGTATAGCAATTTGAAATTAATTAGAACCATAAGCATTGTGTATACAGACTCTAAATTCATGGGTTCCATATTAAGGCTATTTGTCATACTTTGGTTATAAGATGTTGTCCAAAAGTTTCTGTGTGATGTAGAAATATTCAAAGTTAAAATGACTGGACTGTGAGAACTGTAACCTAATCATTCCACCCAGTTGCAATGAAGCAACTGGGTGGTAATTGTAGGTAGGTGGGGAAAGGCTGAAGGAAGTGTGTCACTGGAAGTGTGTCCTGGAAAGACATGTCTTCCTTAATTTTGGAAAACAAAATTCATTCTCAAATTCAAAATTATCTATACATGATGTTATAGAATCACATTAATTAGTATTTCATATATAATGAAACTAGAACTTCCAAATGATGAATCTATTAGCCAAGTCAGCAAAATCTGCCTTCAATTTCTTGAGCAGTATTTCACTTTTTTTCCTCTTCACCAGAACTCTAAGCTTCCCAGCTGCAATGAGGTAGAGCTGTGCTCCTCCAGAATGCTCCTCCACCATGATGTTCTGTCTCAGCTTGAAACAATGGGGTAGGCCCAACACGGACCAAACCTCTGAACCTTCAGTCAAAATAAACCTTCCCTCTTCTAAGTTGTTTTTGCCAGGTATTTTGGTCACAGTGATAAAAAACAAACAAACAAACAAAAAAAAAACCCCACTTATTAAAACACTACATATACAATGGATTTTCAATAAGGTTAAAATAAATTCTAGCAAATAGCCTTTCCTTAGCCAGTTACTTATCCTTTCCTTTGAAAATGTATTTATCATAACATTAATTTGTTTCCATATCAAGTGTTAAGTGACAAATGCTATGTATCAGTCAGTTTTCCATCACTATTTCAAAATACCAGTGGTAAGTAACTTATAAAAGAAAAGGTTTATTTTGGTTCTTGGTTTTAAAGAATGCAATCAAAGATTGAGCAGACCTATTACTATGTCCTCTGGTATGTGCCAGAGGGTAATGGCAGGGAGTGTAATGAAACAAACAGCTCACATCAGGTCAGGAAGTGAAAGGAAGAGGAAAACACTGGGATCTCACAATTTCCTTTCAAGGCATCTAGTGATTCAAGGACTTACTGAAGATCCCAGCAACTCTGAATAATATCATCATAGAGAGAAAGCCATTACTTTAGCACTTGGGCACTTGAGAGACACCCAACACCCAAACTATAGCATGCCTCCAAACATTTCAAATCTATGTTTCACATAGATTTCCTATCCAAAATGATTTTGATGATATTGCTGTTTTATCTGATGGGCTTGTTTCAGTTTTAGAATTTCAAGGTTGTTTTTTTGTTTTGTTTGTTTTTGTTTTTTAGCAACTAATATATTTGAATAGTGCACTCTAATTGACCTTGAGAATAGAAATTTAAGTGGAAAATTTCTCCTCAAATTAAAGTTTTGGAAAAATCAGGCTGTAGCATAATTCTTCATTTTACTGATCTTTCTCCATGGTGAACCTGAGCTAGTATTTCTTTGACTTCTTCAAGTGAGGAAATTTTTGAGCTCTGAAGAATTTGCACAGCTCCAAAGAGAACTCTCAAACCAGCAAAGTAGTTCAGCTATTAGGACCAAGTACCCTTCAAAAAGTGCTTCACCTCCTTTAGCACTGACTTTCAAAACAGGAGAGGCTTCCAGGAAAGGAGTACACCTTTGTGATATCAAGAGGAAAATGAAAGAAAGAAATAATTTTTAAGGTTATGTAGATTATTAAAGAAAAAAAAACTAAGTAATTTTTTTTAATAACCACATTCCCTGCATTTAATAGTAGTCTCTTTTAAAATCAAAGATCTGAAAAAGCATCTTACTCAGAATCAGAAGTTCCAGTTTCAAGTTGACATTTCTTTCTTTTCAGTTTCTCTATCTATAAATCAGGAGGCATACATGTTCTGCTTTTCTCAAAGTTGTTGGTAAAATCTATTTGTAAGGAATCTGTTGTGGTTTGAATATTTATATTCCCTCTCCTGCTAAATTCATGTATTGACATCTTAATCACACCTGTGATGATATTAGGAGGCATAGCATTGGAGAGGTGATGAAATCATAAGGGCTCTGTCCTAATTAATGGGATCAGTGTCCTTATAAAAGAGGCCCCAAGGAGTGGCTTTGTCTCTTTTGTTATATCTTTCCCCAGCAAGAAGATACTCTCTATGAACCAGAAAGAGGGCCATCAACAAACATGAAGTCTACCAGTGCCTTCATGTTGGCCTTCTTACTAGACTCCAAATTATGATAAATTTTTATTATTTATTGTCACACAATTTGTGGTATTTTATTATACCAACATAAATAAAATAAGACATAATCATGCATGTAAGTCACATCCAATAGGTGCTCAATAAATAACATGTAAATAATTAATATGCTTCGTAAGGCTAGACGTTGTTAAAATACCTATATTTTGTCATTTTGTCTTGGTTTTATTAGAGAAAAGATGCTCAAATTTATTCTACCTTGTCCAGTTTAATTATTTTTTAAGTGACTTATAGAAATGACTGCTACTTACTCTGTTGTTTCTTGTCTTTCTAATCTGAAACTCTCCTGCTTTTAATGTCAACAATACCTAACTCTTTGCACATCATCAGTCTCAATTTATATAAATAAAATGAATACATGGGAAAACCATAGAAAAGGAAGACAATATTTACAACATTGCCATATGTCTATTTTGGCAATATATTCTATGAAAATTTCAAAAGATGAATTATTTTCAAGCATAATGGAAGCTAAATAAATTATATGCAATGGTTTATGAATAAAAGTAAGATCTAGGACAAAACACACTTCTTAAACTGTACAAAAAATACACATGACCTGATTATAAATAAATTAAGTGCTCTTCAGAGGAGAAAACAATAATAGGGAAGATTTGGTTTTTAAGTACTTAGAAAACATGATAAAGAAATAAAAGTTTGAGTATTTATAGCATCCCAAGCTATCAAAACAACAGTCTGTACCAATTATTGGTTGTATCTGTCCATACACAAAAATGACTATAATAGAAATATAAAACTTTAAAATGTGGGGAAGGATAACCTGTTAGACACATATTTTTTTGTTTGGGAATCAATACACTAGAAACTATCATTTCTATTAAAATAATTTTCTTTTAAAATCATCCAAGGAAATGTACTCTATCTACAGTAAATTCAGTCAAATTGTGTTGCATCATTGTTTAATTGATTATTTAAGTAATGTCATATTCATGATGTTCTTAAATTTTAAAAATCGTAACTGAATGAGTTACTTAGTTGTAATAATGAATATATTCATAATAAGAGAATGTACTTGTCATCTCTATGCACCACTAAGGAAAACCATCACATGACAGTGGGAAGGTTTGCATGTTTTAAATATTAAAATCTTAAGGGAATCTCTCTTGATTGATCTTCATCTAATAAACTTTGTTCAAATAGAAGGTAAATGCCTTCTATCTTGTTTTTACTAGTCTGTAATACACTGGATGTGTGACCAATGCTATTTTAACTATCTCTACCTAAATTTTGTTTCATATATATATGAAACAAAAGTTTCATGTGGCATATATTCATAAATATATGCCAATATATGCAAAGTGAAACTTTTGTGTGGAAAGATGAGATAATACACACAAAAGTCTTAGTTTAATACCTTTCTCATATAAGAAAATAATAAATGTTAACATTTATTAACTTTTATCCCTTTATTAAATTTATTAAATGAATATTGATTGACTGCATCCATAAATCCACCTTGCAGCACAGTTACTATTGGCATGCCAAATTTATTAGATTTTTAATTAAATAATATATGCTTTCATCATTATAACTTAGGATCCTACTTCAAAATTGAAAATAGAACCTGACTCAAGATGGATTAAAATGGCATGAAAATACTTTCAAAAGTGCAAAATTCCTATCAATATAATATATAACAATGTATATTAAAATGTAACTGCTTTACTTTGACTTAGAGATAAAAATGGTCTTGTGAATAGTTTCAGGTTGCAATGGGCATTCCTTTCTTGAGGATCTCAGCTCTTTGTGTTCTGTTCTTTTCTGAGACTATTTAATGAAGAAGTTGGAAGAGTCAAAGAGGAGGCATTTAGAACCTAGAGTTCAAAATAGCCAAAGCTACAATTGGTGGATAGGTTCTTGATATGTTCCCCCCAAAATCTGTTTAGACTCAAATGGTAATGATGAATGTGCTTAAAGTTAAAGTTACTGTAAGAAAGTTACTGAAAGTTTTTGAAAAAAGTCAGTCTCTTGACTTACTTGGTATGCAGTAATAACAATGCACTAAAACCTCTCAAATATTAGTACTATGGTTTGAGTATGGTTCTCATTTCCTGGTAAGTGCACAGTAATTCAATTCCTAAAGTCATATATGAATAGCATTAAGAGAGTGGAAACATAATCTAACTCTGGTGTTTTAGCAGTGCATTATTTGAAAAATGATTAGGTTTAGATAAGATCAAGAAGGTCCAGCCCCCAGTGCTTAAATTCTAGTGACTTTATAAGAAGAGAGACACCAGACAAAAACATATGTGTTCTTTGCTTCTTGCCATATGATACTCTGTGCTACCTTGGGATTCTGCAAACAAGAAGGCTCTCAGCAGATGTGGTCCCTAGATCTTGCACTTACAGAATCATAAGCCAGAATAAACCTCCTTCCTTTACAAAGTCAGTGTACCTCAGATGGACTCATACAATTATATTATAGTAACCAATAAAAGAATACTACATATTCTTGGCTCTGTCAAGCAGATTTAGTTACTCATGTATGAAAAAAATATCTGGGAGAAGGCTTTCCTGAATTTAGTGGCTTTTAATAACATGACATCCATGAAAAATAATACTTAAGCAATGTATGAGTGTGCCTTTTTCCCTACATCCTCGCCAACACTTACTGTTGTTTGTCTTCATAATAGCTGCCATTCGGACTGCATCAAATATGGAAAACAGTATGGAAATTCCTTGGAAATCTGGGAATGGAACCACTATTTGACCCAGCTATCCCTCTCCTCAGTTTATACCCAAAAGACTTAAAAACAACATACTGCAGGGACACAGCCACATCAATGTTTATAGCAGCACAATTCACAATAGCTGTACTATAGAGCCAATCAAGATGCCCTTCAGTGGATGAATGGATATAAAATAATGCGGCACATATACACAATGGAATTTTACTCAGCAATAAAAGAGAATAAAATCATGGCATTTGCAGGTAAATAAATGGCATTGGAGAAGATAATGCTAAGTGAAGTTAGCCAATCCCAAAAAAACTAATGCGGAATATTTTCTCTGATATAAGGAGGCTGACTCATAGTGGGGTAGGGAGGGGGAACATGGGAGGAATAGATGAATTCTAGATAGGGAAGAGGGGTGTGAGGGAAAGGGAGGGGCAGGGGATTAGCAAGAATTTTGGAATGTGATAGACATCATTATCCAAAGTACACATAGGAAGACACAAATTGGCGTCAACAGATATGAAAAATTGTGTTGTATATGTGTAATAAGAATTGTAATGCATTCTGCTGTCGTTTGTTTTTTTAAAAATCAATTAAAAAAGAAAATAAAAATAATACTTAGAAACACGAGCATCCTTAACTCTTAGAAATCTGACTCCATTTATATAATTTATATAGTGAATAAATATCTTTTAGAAGTTGCTATGTCCTCACCATCAAGAATTTAGTAATCATATAGTTATTCCAGAGATTTCCAGATTAATTATAATGACAGTGGTTATGTGCATGTTTGTGAGTATAGAATAAATTCTCTTGCTCCCCAAAGAAATGAAAAGTTTGTAAGAAACATACTATGTTTAAATTATAACAGTGCTTTCTACTTAAGCACAGGATATTTGCATAATTCATGAATTAATGGTCTGTGATTTTTTTTAATTTAAGAAATAAGTATGCAAAATGAAGCTAACTAAGCCTGTAACAAAATCTTCAGGGGAAATTGTCTTAAATATTAATGAGTGGCAGATATGCCTGTGCAATAATTGTACCCTTACAAGTTAATATGAAACATGATTATATGTAAAGTTTTGTCCTGCATCACTGTTAAAAAGCACTGGGCCTAAATTTCTTTTTAGGCCTAAAATATAATTATTTATTTTAACAATTATTACATAGCACTTTATAGGTCACATATTGGGATTAAACAACATAACTGAAAGTTGTGAGCCTTATTTATTCTGGTCATTTGAAATATACTGAAGGAAAACTTAAATGGCAACATCAAAATATCTGTACTTTATTTTCCAAACTATCTTATAATCATAAAAGCAGGATTCTAAAATCTTTTCAAAATGATACCTAATGCTTAAGAATGTTTCAGAATTTTAATAAAGATTTTATCATTCCTCTGCAAAACAATACAAAGACAGTTTAGAGGAAATAATGTGTTTCATAGATACCATTAAATAAAGCCCTAAAATAAATCTCATTCTAATTGTAACTGAATACCACATGCAGTTTTAATCATTCATCTCAATTCAGCATAATTGTTTGTTTCTAAAAATGCAGTATTTAGCCAACTTTTTTTCCAATTTCTCTTACCTCCACGTAAAATCACTTTCTCTGCATTATTGCCTAGAATCTGTTATTCACCAAGAGTTCAAACTGTCTTGCAAGATAAGGCATAAAGAAAATAACAAAATACCAAGTAGGTTTTTGAAGGTCAGCACTGGAAATGTTAGTATCTGCTTCTCCATTTTGTTCACTGAATCATACTTTTTTTTAAACTATACACATGAAAGACTTTTTATTACTATATTATCTGTAAAGTTTGTGTTGTTGTAAGTCAAAAAAAGAAAAAGGAAAATACGTTTACAAGATTCTTTGCTAAAAAATTTACTCACAAATTTCTTTTTGGGGAAAGATTAAACTTGCCATAATTATGTGAAACTAATCAAGGTGAATTGTAGTCTTACTTCTCTTTTAGTTCAAAAGACTCACACTGGACTCAACCAAGTATGAATTTAATGATCCTGAACAATATATTTTAATCTCAGTGTGTCTTGGTTTCACCTTCTGAAAATATTTTCTTGTAGATGATCTGCCTTACAGAATTGTGAAGATAAACTCAGTCTCATATACAATGTTCTTGAATGGTCCAGAACAGAGGATATGTTCAATATGTATTATTCTTGTTTATTCAGTTTGGACTTTTCAAAGTCTACTTTACATGTCATATCAGAGAACAATTGTGATATCAGTGGAAACAGAGAAGCTACCAAACTTAAGAACCTTCTCAATTAAGACGTAGGAGATAATCACATATCAACCAGTCACTACAGCTCAACAAAGCAGCTCTACTTTATGTCATATTAACTTAATGTTAAAAAATAAATACATTATTAAAAGGATTATTTTATGCTTTGTAATTAGCATTTTAATTTTTAACTAATTCAATTTAATAGTATTTGACTGTAATTTTAAGTAGAAAAAAATCATTCAATTTTATTAGGACAATTTACAGATATTAATAAAGTTTTTATCTGGCAATAACATTATTTAACTTATTTTAGAATGTGCATATGATTTAATTGAGTATTTCAAATTATATCACTGTTTCTTAAAATAACCCATGCTTTTAAAAAAATCAATAGTCTTAATTGATGTTTCCCTTGAAAATAATCAATAATATACCAAAAAAATGTAATTATTTCTATGAAAACCTTCAGGAGTATAAACACACATATATCCTTTTGTATAACTTTGAAATGAAAAATGAACATAATGCAATTTTTTAAATGTTAAAAATCTCTAGACTAAGTTGAAACTTTCTATTACCACAATTCTCCAAAATAACCTCCACTACTTTTAATAGGTTTATTCTTTTAATGTTTTTTATACATGTTAATATGGTTCAGTTTTCTTATTCATTACTTACTTTTGTATAAAAATGTTGTAATTGAAGAGTCAGGATTTAAACATCCAACTTATGTATAACTTTGCTATCTAGTATTTTCTTACTGAGAATATTCTGAGGAGTGGTCTTGTAAATATTTTTCTCTTCCTATTAATTAAGAGAACTCATGCTTATTAACTTTCACTATTTTAAGTATAGCAGGTACTTAGGGTCTTAGTAATGAAATAAAAAATGTGGGACTATTTTGCTTAAATAAAGTTTTGGTTTTCAGGTTGATTTTATTTTGTGAGACATTGGCCATATAATTTTTATTCCACTTTATTCACTTATACTTATAGAAGGGAGCCCCTCCGGAGTAGCAATAATACATAAAAGAATAAACAATATACTGGACTGATCAAGATCATCTTTTTCCTCACACACACTTTTTTTTTTTTTTTACTTTACCTTCTTCCTTGAAGTACAATGTGATTTGTAGCAATACTCCAGTCTAGACAGTGATAGATGTAAATTCCACCCAGAGGGTCATGACTGCATCAGTTTGCAACTGACAAACTCATTTCCTGACTTCTCCTGAGACACTAATAAGGCCTTGAATCAAAGGTCCAGTGTAATTACCATGTGTATTTCAGATTAAATAAATGTGATAAAAGCTTCCATCTGGCTGTTGATCAAACATGTGGGGAGATGCTGATTTCCAGTGACATACTGCAATATGTCTATTGTAACAGTCCCTGGTGCCTTCCTGTAAATTACTTACATTTGGGATTACTTGACTTAGGCAGACAGAAATATTACTCACTTCTTAAGTGCTGTCCAATGGGAGTTCACGAGATGTAGTCTAATCTTATACTTGTTAAGGAAGACATTAAGAAATAATGGAACCATGTTTATTTTACTAAATTACAAATGTGTTCAAACTATTTGAAGAAGGCAAACTCAATTTCATAGCAGCCAGAAACTTGTTCTTGATGACAGAAAACTACATCTAAAGGGACTGAATATTAAGGTACAAGATAAATGTTTTATTGTATTATAGAATAGCCAGATTTTGATAAATGAATGAAGTCAAGATATTTACTTTAGCAAAGTACATCAAATACTTAATCAGAGCACTGAAAACTAAAACATTTTTGGTTGGAAATGTCACAGATATGTCATTCACTGCCATTATCAACATACTGTGGTTTTAAAGGAAAAAAAACTAATACATTGATCTCTACTTAAAATACTAGTAAACATGGTGGGAGGTATTAGCAGGGTTGTTCTAGAATAGGAGAAAAATATATCCAATTAAATCATGGTCATTTGCACCTATTCAAAAAAAAAAGGAAAAGAAAAGCATAGACCATTCTTAATTTTCCTGTTGATGCAAAATCCCCAGGCATAGTCTCAGACTCAGAATTCTTGTCTGGACAGTATTAATTTTTTTTTTTTTAAAGTCCGGTAATCTTTCATTGAAGGGTACTCTCCCATCATGCTATGTGGAATGTTTAGCAGTGACCCTGTCTCTACCATCAGATGCCAGTCCCCCAAACCTCTTTACTGTTTTCAACAAAAAATTTAAGCAAATTTGCTTAATAAGGGTATAGGGCATATCAAGGGCAAGAAAAATACAGTCAATTACTATAAATTGTTTTAATATATTGGTTTTTAACAAATAATATTAACTGAATAATGTTCAATACAGTTTTGATTCATTCTAATCTGGTGTTGAATTGAACTATTTTCCTTGCATCAAGTTGGACTTTGAGCAAGAAAAATGAGTCTGGACAGAGTAGCATACTGGTGAGGATGTGGGTCCTGTTCTTATACTTTATGTTAGAATATGACTTTGTCACTGACAAACTATCACCACAGAAAATAAAGAGCTTGCTATCCTTGAGATTCCTCAAATATAAAGTGAAAACAAGAATACTGTTTATTTTATACGGTTTCTGAGTATTTAATAGATTTACATATATAAAGTATTTAACACTTTACCTTAGACATTAAAAGAACTTTATACATATTCATATTGTTGTTGTTGAGGAGGAGAAAATATAAAAAATAAATATGGTTTCCAAGGAGGAAAAAAAGCTTGTCATATGCAGAAAAGAACTCCAGCCAGACATAATGAAAAAGGAAGTGTAAGAAAACATTTCTTTTCTGACAGATGGGAAGGTAAAGCTAAGAATAAGTTCTATTGAAACAAGTGGAAAAAGTTAGTTGAGAAGAATATTTGCCTTTGTACTTCAATTTAGCAGCCCAAAGTAATATATTCCAGGGCAATTGAGAATTGGATTGAGTGCATTCATCAAGTTTCAATAATTCAGAGTCCCCGGGAATTGGAACAGAGCTAATACAATGCCTACCTTTCTCAAAAAGAAAGAAAAGAGATGATCCAAAAGATTATAGACCAATATAATTATGTCCAAGTTTCAGAAAGGTTAGTAGAACAAATCAGTCGGTTTAAACCACCAAGAAAATATTGAAGCTCACTCACTATTCTCTCCTCACCCTATAATGACTGTTCCTATGGAAATTCACAGCACCAGTATGCTTACTTGCATTATCTGAATGCAGTAATGGTGCTTCTAGAAGTTTTGGCAATTATGTAGAAGAGAAAACACAATCTCCATGCTGCTATTTTACATCCCATATTCTTCTTCTAAATGTTTGCTCTTTCTTACACTGATTTCCAAATATCTACCATTAGAGGCAGAAATGTATGATGAAAATCTCATGTAGGCATGAATCTTACTTATGCAATTTACTAACTGTTTAGTCCTAGGAAAAGTGTGTAATGGTGTTGAATTTGAGTTCCTTTAAGCGTAAAATGATAATAGTAACATCTATTTATGAGATTGGGCAATAAAAAATAGAGAGGTTATTTTGCATATAATGGAGTGAAATTATACAAAATGTTCACATATGTTGGTCTACCTTCTTATTCCAACTCAGAATAGAAATCATAAAATGTGGAATTATAAGGAATTTATTATTGAGGACATAGTTTGAAGAACCAGACAGCTGGTCATATATATGCTGGTGAAGGGAGCAGGGCAATAACTACAATTGAAATCAGGTTCTGGTAAAGTAGGACAAGTTTCAAAGGAAGTAGAGAGCATGAGGATTAATTAGAGTATAGAGGGCAAGGTATAAAGAAGCCATGTGAAAGTATATTCTGAGTTAAAGGACTAAAGGTCAGAGAGTCAGCAAGAGCTTCAGAGACAAGCAGAAAAATGCACTATATATCTCCTTGGGCATGGATTTCTCTCTACTAACTTCTAAGAGGAAACTGAAGCTCTTTATTCTCAGGGTTCCAGGATCACTTGATTGTCTCCATTTCCTACAAGTCTCTGGTGGGTACAAGACCTCATTCTTTGGATTTAAGTGATGTTAAGAAGAAGTTAAGAAAACAATGTAGTATTTTTTTTCTAAAATTAACTTTCTTTGTATCCAAAAGAAGAAGAATATCCACAATAAAATTTGGTCCCTGTGTTTATTACTTTCTAATTGTTTTGGAAATGTGTGTTTGCCATATGATATATATTTTTTTAACTTCCTCCTAATGGTTACCAATAAATTTCTGTAACCTTAAAAGTAAATAAGTAAAATAATTTTTAAGAATTTCATACCTATTTATTATTCATTTAAAAACTAGACTCTTCAGATCTGCTCATGTTGTGCATGTGTTTTTACAGAATCAACTACAAAAATTTATCTTTTGGTACTTTACTCAATAATTTTTTTCCTAAGAAAGTATATATATAGTCATATTTCCATTCTCATTTCCTTATATTCTTTCTCTATCTTTTTCTCTTTCTATGGTATTTCTTCAATTTTCACTTTTAAAGCTATTTTTAATTTTAGTTATTGTCATTATGGTTACACATTTCTGCTTAGCAAAAATATCAAGGAACAGGTCAGAGGAAATGATTTGTTAAACCATGAAAATAACCTTTGGTAGAAAAAAAGGAAACCAAGAGATGTTCATTTAATTATACTAAAATTGTAAGAGCAATATTTTTAGAGAAATTCTACAGTTAACTTAAAATCTATGTATCCAATGTATAAAAAACACACAAACAAAAGATAAGTTGTAGGGCTGGGTATGTGGCTCAAGGAGTAATACGCTCACCTGTCATGCGCCGGGTGCTGGATCCGATCCTCAGCACCACATAAAAATAAAATAAAGGTATTGTGTCCACTGAAAACTGAAAAATAAATACTAAAAAATTCTCTCTCTCTCTCTCTCTCTCTCTCTCTCTCTCTCTCTCTCTTAAAAAAAAAAAAGATAAGTTGGTAAGTTGGAAAGTTCCATAGAAAAGAGTAGCAGCTAAAAGCAAAGAGACAAGAAATAGTGTTAAAATAGACAATAAAAGGAACAAATCTTAGATTTTTGCAAAAATATGGAATAAAGAAAGTTGATATTTATAAAAACCAGTGGATAAGCAGAAAAAAAAGCAAAAATCACTAACATACACACAGCACCTTCTCTTTGTGTTTTGATTGCAATCTATATGTCATACAGAGTGACTGTAGTCCTTACAATAGCCTAATGAGATTTGTTTTCCTCTTTCCGTTTTATAGATGAGGAAACTAAAGCACCAAGATGTTAAGTAATGTGCTTCTGTTCACACAAATAGTAAAGGAATTTATAAACTGAATGTCACTGATGAAGAAAACATTTGACGTCAATTTTGATCATGCTAAATTTGGAGTTCTGGATATCTTTCAGCCATAGATATGTTAATTGAGTCTAACACTTTGGAGAGTTGATTTCCTCTTGTCAGGATATTTGGAAACCAAGGGACATTATAAAAAGAAAAGCAGAAGAGATTTAGTAAGGAATGGGAAGATCAGATCCTTAGTAAGATCCAGGAAGCTGCTTAGGACACAACTCTGAAGGATGGTACAAGATAGAAACACTTATCAAAATTTATCCAGCAATAATGTATGGTCCAAGACAGTAACTGCAGAAGGACTGATGGATTCTGTAGAGAACTGTGGACAAGAACTTAGGATACAAGATTGTTACAGGAAAGCTAAAACAGGAGTGTGGCAAAACAAGCTCTTCAGTGAGTATAGACTTACTATATTATGGCTTTTCAAGATACTAGAAAATAGAGGATGAGTCATGGATAGAATGTTTCTGTAATGCTCTTACCCCCTGCTGAGCTTTACAGGTTGAATCTCCCAACCCAATTAGGAGGTAAGATCTTTCAGAGACAAATAAGTTTTGATGAGATCATGAGACTAGTACACTGTTACCTTTATAAGAAATGAAAGTAGCTGGGTGTGTTGGCCCATGCCTATAAATTCCAAGGATTTCAGAAGCTGAGGCAGGTGGATCACAAGTGTCCCAGACCAGCCTAAGCAAAAGGGCTGGGGACTTAGCTAGGTGGTAAAGCATGCTTGGGTTCAATCCCAAGAACCAAAATAAATAAAAAATAAGAAAGAAATACAAGAGATTTCTCTCTGCCATGTGAGCATTCAGGTAGAACTTGGCCTTTTGCAGGAAAGGAGCCCTACCAAGAACTAAATCTGCCAACAGATTTATCTTCCTAGATTCTAGATCTGTGAAAAATAGATATCTGCTTAAGCCATCAGTCTATGGTATTTTGTTTTAGAATCTTGTGCTGACTCACCCAGGATGTAGTTAGGGAGATTACTATGTTAACTTAAGGCATCCTGAAATGGGAGGAATCTGGAGATAATTCAAAGGTAAGATGAGAGAAGTTGGTAATTTTGGAGAGTTGGAAGATATGGAGTTTAAAGGAATGATTAATGGGTAATTATCTGAGAGAAACTCCAGTTAGATGCCCTTAGTAGCAGAAAACCTGAACTTAACGTTAGGAATACATTATTCTCCAAACACTATGAAAAATACACTACTTACATTTTGTTATTTTAGACATTTATATGAGTAGATATGTTTTACTATATTTTGCAGATGAAACATCTGACCTCAGAGCTAATAAATGAAAAGGAGAATGTGGACAAATATGCAAGGAATTACCATAAGAAGATGAGAAGAAACAGTAGAATAAATTTCTAAGTCAGCCTAAGATATCAAGAAATGTCACTCTGATTTTTAAATTAAATTTTGAATAAAAAGAAGAAACATAATACAGAAGGTACAAAGAGGGGGATTAGCATGTGAAAATTCCAGGCTCAAGAGAAACCCTGGCCCATGTGGAGGAATTCAAGTAGATTAGAATATACACAATGTAAAACGTGAGTCTATCCCATCAAGAAATGGGCCATGCTATGAATGATTTCAAATGCCATCTTAAAGTAGTTGCAGTTTATTCCATGATGATAAAAAATTATCATCACAATCTCAAGACTATCACATCTGTAGTATGAAAACTAGATTAGAGGGAATGAAAACTAAAGGAAGGAAAGCCAGCTAGGCAGATTTTGAAGTCATGGAGGTGAGAGGTAAGGATAAAGCAGTCCTAACATAGAGTTAATACAGCTGGAGAGAAGTTAAGACAGGCCAGATGTTCAAGACCAAGGATCCAGAAGGTTTAGTGATTAATTGAAGGAGATAAAAAGAGTGGTGTCAAAATTCATTGAGAGACCATAAAGGAGGTGTACTCAGTTTTGAAAGGGTTAAATAAACTTGTTTTATGACATACTGAGTATACTATATTGTTGTATATGGAATAGTGCAGTTTTCCACCTTAGTTAAGAATACAAAGCTAGAACTCAGCTGAAAGCTCACATTCAAGGTAGAAATTAAGATTAATCAACACAGGGATATTGTCTTTGTCAACTGAGGCTGCTATGACAAAAGGCTATGCATTTTGTGGCTTATAAATAACAGATATTTATTTCTTAAAATTCTGGGGACTGAAAATTCCAAGACCAATGTTCTGGCAGATTCTGTGTCTGGCAATGACCTGCCTCCTGTTTCAGATGGATTTTTATTTTATTTTTCTGTCTTCTCACATAGTGTAAGAGTAGCACTCTGGCATTTTCAACTTCTTACAAGGGCACTAATGACATTGATGAGGATATTAACCTCATGAGTTTATCACCTCCCAAAGGTCCTGCCTCCTAATATCACTTTACAGGTTAGGTTTCAATATAGGAATTCTGGAGGGATGTAAAACTTTAGTTCATAGTGGATTCTCATCAAAACTAATAAACTGAATGAGATCCACTAGGAAGACCTGAAAAGAGAAGGACAATAATTGAAAAATGAAGATATGACATGGATCAGGAATGAGACAGAGAGAAGGCCAGAAATATCGAAAGGAAAATAAAATCACAAGAAACAAATGTAGTGTATTTCAAGAATATTTAAGAATGCTCCTGAAGTTCAACTAGAAAATCCCCAAATTTATGCATTCAGTTATCTACTATCAACATAGAGAATGCAAAGAAAATAATATCTCTGTGGGTCATTAAGTAATCATTCCAGCAATTGAGAGGGAAAAATATTGCCTTAAAAATAAAATCATGACTAACTGTTCAAACACTACTTTCTTCTTCCAACAGAATGTTTTAGCCCCTGTCTGAATAGCAACTTGAGGCATGCATACATACTCCAAAAAGTTGTACATGCTTAGATTCTTAGGAGAGTTTAAAAAGTTGGTAAGATAAGGACCATAAAATTTAGCACCACAGGTGTCTTTGGTGACCTTGATGACTGAAGTGGTTCTCTGGAGTGCTGTGCAAGTCTGACCTAAACCACTGATTTCAGGGGTAAATCAAAGGTGAGCATGTTTGTACAGCAACAGAGAAAGTGGACAGATATAGTGAATCCGCAGATGGCAGCAGAAGATTGGGAATGCAGGTCTTGAAACTGGGAATATAGGGGGAGATTTTTATTTGTAATGATAGATAAAGGCAAATAAAAAGAAAAAGGTTGATATAGAGTTATCCTAAAATTCATCTGGGCCAAAATTCAAAAGAGAATCAAGAATTCTCTTGTCAAAGAACCTTAACATTTTCAGAAAAATAAAGAGAAGTAATGTGCAGAGAATGAGAAAGGTAGGATCAGTTGTAAGGGAGTTTTGGGAGGAAAGTACCTATTTTTTTTTAGATTTTTTTTTAATATATATATATATATTTAAAATTCTTGGCGGACACAACATCTTTGTTTGTATGTGGTGCTGAGGATCGAACCCGGGCCGCACACATGCCAGGCGAGCCTGCTACCACTTGAGCCACATTCCCAGTCCAGGAAAATATCTATTTGTTATAAAATATAAGTAGTTCTGCATAAATGGTTCTGAATTTTTAATTTATCAGTGTTTTGTCAATTTTTAACTTGTAAATAAAATCAACTGCTTAGGGACTTCATTTCTAAATATAGTTCAAAAACAGTTATTGATCAGAAGACTTTTTTGTTGTTGTTAAAACTGAACTATTTGACAATGAACCTTTCTCACTTATAGGTACAAGTATACAGTTACAGCAATTTCATCTTTCATTTTTTTACTGCAAGGATTAGTATAGAATTCGTTGGCTATAATTTCTTCAAAACTATTAATAGGTGTGATAGCCATTCAGAAAAGGCATCTGAAGCATGTTTAAAAAGTTTCTTTTTAGCTATTGCTCTCTGATACATTTTATTATAGCAATTGGTAAAACAAGGAACATTTTATCCTTTGAAATCCTAGTTTATATTTTATAGCACTGTTTACTAAAGGCTTAATGTCTATTCTAGCTATAACACAGATGTCTCCTCAAACACCAGCTGTTTTTATACTTTATGTACCTGTTTGATAACTGGCATACAAATTACAAGCAATTTCATTCAGACAAAAGAAATGGCCTTTTACATCTCAAATTGGATGAAAGTGATATTTCAGTTTTCTTTATATTATATAAAGAAAACTATAATATGGGAATATCTATATGTTGCTCGTTTCTTGGAGGATTTTGATTTGCTCTTCCTAAAACTGTAGATGGAGTCAAAAACAACAAGGAGGAACAACTATTCAAGGATATATAGAGAGGAAAAAATATTTTGGTTTACATTATTTACTTACTATTTTGATCAGATACCACTCCCTCTCTTATACATCAATTATCATTAATATTTCCTTACTTCCCCTTTTAAGAAAATGTCCACAATTAGTTAACTTTTATAATTTAGGGTAATTAATTATTTTCCTGGTTAAAATTTTTATATCTTGGCTTTGTGATCGTTTCTAAGATTTTTATTCAATGTGCTCTGAAGTACATTTACTCCTATATCCTGAAGTCTTATTGAAGCACATTTACCCTAATAGCATAACTTTTGCCCAAATCACTGATTAAATTTTAGGATTTCCTAAAAAATTGAATTTTAGAAAACTAGTTTCTAAATGTCATTCCCAAGTAATGTGATTACTCTCCTGATCTAAAAAATATCTGAGCCTTTTTCCATGCAAGGCACCTATACTAGGACAATAGTGAATGTTCAAATTTTACTCACTAAAGGGAGTATTGGAAATTATTTAATTTAGTCACTGTTAATTTTAATTGGAAAATTAATTTTCCAATTAAAATTAACAGTGACTGGTAGATGAGTAAAATTTGAAACACATATTTGTTGAATGCCATACAGATAGGTACATATATTAAGTAGAGGACTAATATGCAATCCCACTTAAAAGGTGAGATTATCTCTTTCAAACTTTTAGGGTTTATATTTTAATGTTTATAATTTAAAGCTTTAAGTAACAATGTGACTGATTTGAAGAGATTAATATAGCTGGTAACCTAGAAACAACTATGGCTTTCTGCTATCATTTAGGTCACCTCATCTTTTAATGGGCCCCATCCAGGCATTTTGGGAACTGTGCTGATGCATCAAATGAATCATGAAGATGGAATTCTAAACCCACATTTCATGTTGTTTACATGATTTAATCCACACTATTGGGGCTTCAGAAATCTGTTTATTAATTTTTTAGAATGAAGAAAATACCAACATCATAAGGGGAGCCAATGCTAAGAAAAAATACATAAATCCTCTCAAGAATACCCACATCTATCTAAATCAGTATTCAATTTCTAAATTTTAATCAGAGTTCCTAAGCAGACAAATGCACATAGAAAAAAATAATAATTCTCACCCAATTGCCCTTTTGGAATCACTTGTCAGATAAAAATAACCTGCATTTAAAATTTTGCCCTTTCTTGACAATTTTTAAATACATTATTATCTTATATTTTGGGTTATGAATTATCAAACACTCAATTAAGTTATTCACTAATTCATCCATGAATGCCTACTATGTACCTGCTATGACCCTTTGCTAGGTACAATGTCTAAAAAGACATAGTCTCCACCTTCATAGTGTGTATCTCATACAATCATTTCTCTCAACTGTAGAAGATATGACAAAATTGACTTCCTAGGCTTATAAAGCAGGAGCTCAGTCACTGAATCCTTGCTTACCCGTGTGGCTAAATCTGAAACTCAGTCAACCAATCTCTTTGACACTGGTATTTAATTACCACATCATGTGATATGGATGAATGTCCACAGGAACAGTAAATAGGTAATTATTTGGCAGAAAAGCATAGTAAATCATAGGTATTACAATATGAAAGAGAATTCATATTGAATTACAGGACTACAAAGGTCCTTTAACAGTCTCAGATGTTTATCCAGAGAAAAGAAAAAAAATAAAATTGATTATTTTTATTAGTGGTTCCAAGATTTCAACAATGACATTTTTTTCCCATTCTTTATACTATACGATCGTACAAATCTTCTCTCTTACAGTGCCTAAAAACAGCAACTCTGGATTCAAATAAACACCGCTATAACTCAGGGTAGGTGTTCTGTCTCCAGGTTTCAATGTATTACAATCAGAACTAAATTTTTCTTTTATCTCCCACCAGTACAATAAAAACACCCCGCCACACATCTTCAGGGATTAGCTAGTCAAAACAAATGGACTTTCTCTGCCTTATTCCATTAAACCGCTCTCTATATCCTATCTTTTTTTAAGTTTTGCCCTTTCTTAACCTACAGATCTACAACTTATTTCAAATCACCTTTTTCTCATTTGGATGGAACTCCTTTGTCTTTGTGTCTCCTTCTCAGTCACTTTCTAAAAGTACATACTTCTTTAGGGTTCAGTTTCAAATTGCTTTTCTCTTAGTCCTCATTCCTTGGACAATTTCATCCTTATGCAGATTTTATGTTGATGACGGCTATAATGATTTTTCTCTCCAAACTCTAAGTGCTTGTCTAAAATATCAGGTTAAAGCTGGGCATTTTTCCCTGAGATAATCCCTGGAACATAAATATCCAACAGAGAGTACTGAATATAGTTGTGATCCAAGAGCCCAAAATTTGAATTCCTCCTATTAGCTGAGGGAACATAGGTAAATCACTTATATCATTAACATTTATGTTTTCACTGATGAGTTGATAAATTGAGACAAAAGTACTATTTCCTTAATCTTATTATCCTATGCCCAGGAAAAGTGATCAAAGTGTTCCATGCTTTTATAATTATATCAAAATGGATTTTACTATCATGTGTAACTAAAAACAACCAATAGAAAAAGAAAAAAAATTGCTATTGAAATACTTTGCCAAAACACATTTTACTTTTTAATACAAACTTTCTCCTGCTTTTTCTCATCTTTCTCCCCCCCCAAAAATCTATTCATTTTCTTTGCTCACCTTAAATAATAACCTACTATCTCCTTCCAATTATTTCCCATCCTAACTGGGTCTCTTCTTCTCTGAAATGTTCCTAGTCTAAGCCAGGTCTTCATTATTTGTGACTCAAATAATCATCTCTTAAATTTTCTCTCAGCTCCCAGACTTTTCCACTCATTTTTGTACAAAGACCAAGCATAATTTTAATATTTTAAAGCATAATTATTATAATCACAGACCTCCTTAAACAAAAATATTCAATAGGCAGGAGGCTAAGTATCTCTTCTCAGCCTGGGATTTATGGCACATCTCAGAATGTTCTATAAATGCTCTCCAGACATATATTCTTCTACTCAGTGTCACTGTGTTTATCTTCTAATCAAGCTAGAGTACGGAGATTCAAGTCTTGATCCTTTTCTCATGCTTTTCATCATGGAACCCACAATTCTTTTGTCCATCATTTATGCATATATAGTCCATCTGTGGTTGTTAATACATAGTTATTCCATTCTTCATTTCCCCAGCAGGAACTCATGCTATTAAAAGGCAGTTGTTCACACACTAGAGCACTTAATTAGGCGTGATTAGCTATATTATATAATTTAAGTCAGGGTAAACTAGTTGTTATTGCCTCATTTTACAGATGGGGATACTGAACATTTATAAAAAATCACATAGCTTGCTCACTCATCTAGACACTAAAAATGAAAATTTTAATCTAGCTTCTAGATTATGTCAATTAAGTTAAGCTGTGTGTAATTATTAAGATGATGAGGATTCCTTAATGACCAATTGATGTATCTGGATGTTAATTGAAACAAGCTGTGTATAATCAGTTAAGTGTATATATACCTCTACTGTCAGACAATAAAGGGCTCCCTCTTCTGCTTTATCAACCTTCACAAGTTGCTCATCATCTCCCGGTTACTTTGCTGCAGCCAGACTGCAGCACTAGCTGTTTAAGACTTCAAAGCCATTGTGAATTTTTTTTTCTCTTTAAGGTGGTTGCTTATGAACTGTTCAACAGATATGGAAATGCCAAGAGGTAATTTGAGTTACACAAAATGGATAGGAAAAAAGTAAACTCTGTAAGTTTACTTTTACTGTGATTCAAGACAAGCGCTTCTCTTAAAAGTAAGAAGTAATGTGAAATAAAATATACTTTGAGAAAAGACTTTTAAAGAGAACCTGAAATTCTTTCATAGGATCAATTAGACATTTTATAAGCATGTTTCTCATGGCTTTTGAAAATTTAGAATTCTATATTGTAGCAATTGCTAGTTGTTATGATTTGGATATGAGGTGTCCCCAAAAATCTCATTTGTGAGACAATCCAAGAAGGTTTGGAGGAGAAATGATTTGGTTAGAGCATTAACCTAATCAATGAATTGGTTCCTGATGAGATTAACAAGTGGTAACTGGAGGCAGATACCGTGTGGCTGGAGGAAGTGGTTCATTGGGAGTATGGTTATGGGGTATATATTTGAATCTGGTGAGTGGAAATTCTCTGTCTCTGATTCCAGATAATCATGTGAGCTGTTTCCCTCTTCCACAGTCTTCCACCATGATGTTCTGCCTTACCTCATGCCCCCAGGAATAGAGCCTGCCTTCTAGGGACTGAGACCTCTGAACCCGCAGTCCTCAAATAAACTTTCCCTCCTCTACAATTGTTCTACATGTGTCCTTTAGACACAGCAGTGAAAAAGCTGACTAAAACACTAGTTACTTTTCATTTATCAGTTTAGACCCTAAAGGCAAATAATTAATACTGGCTTACTCAATTTTGTGCTGTTCAAAATACTAGCAACTCAAATATTTGTTAAATGAATCTATCTATGTATGTATGTTAACAAAGGAGTTATGTAAATAGAAATAAAACTATCACCCTTTATTTCTCACATAAAGTTCTGTAGGGGGTTTCTATATATGCATTTATCTAAGTCAAACATGAAGTGTTATTTTGCTCCTAGCAGTAGAGTGCAATATACACCTTAACTGAATGAAGCTAATGATATGAAATTCAAGTTTTGAAGCCACACAGAATCTCTAGGAAATAAATTCAATGCACTATAATTTGGCAGATAGACGGTAAGTTATATAATGTTCTGCCAAAGAATAGTGAAATCAGTTTTCTAAAATAATTATAGGGTACATTGTTATCCTGGTCTTCAGAACCTAATCAGACAATATAGATATTTACTGAACTGCTTTGAAATACACTTGAGAGTACAGGTAAGTTTTCTTTTTTTGTGTTTATTCCTAAAATTGAGTCCTGTATTTACCCTTATGTAGGCACTCCCATTAGTTATTTTGGAATTGACTACTGATATTCTTATAAAGAATAGTAATTTTATAACTAAAAACCAGCTAAATCTACATATTTCAAAACTATTTAAAAATAATTTTCAAAAAACTATATTTCCATTCTATATGTAATATGATTAAATCATTGAAAAGTAACTTTTATCCACAAGATAATCCCATAAATGTGATGAGTCATTTCAATGGGCTATGCCTCATAGAACATTGTAAATAAACTTGAAAGTCAAGTGTAAGAAAATAGATGTTTTGTTTCTGGTGGCAACACTGAAAAGGAAAATCATACTTCCTCCAACAATGCTGATCTAATTAAGAGCTGCTATGCATTGAAAAGGTGTATACTATAATGGTTTATGATAAAATATACAGAAAAGATAGATTAAAAAATCCATCACCCCCTCTCTTCTGTGAATATGAGACTTTTTTCTCACTTTTTCTTCATTTATAAATAGCATTACATCATAATAAAACATTCTAGAATTCTGGTATGTGGTACCCATTGCTGGAAAGATGCTTTAAATTCAACAGAAAGAGGAATATTCTGAATTTTCTAAGAAAATAAACTAATGTTTTAGAAAGAAGAATGAAATGTGGAACTGTAAGTGGGAAACAAAGTGAGAGAACTATGTTATAAAATTAAGTGGAAAATTTTCTTAAATAAATGGTTATTTGCTATAATTTTCTACCACCTGTGGTGAGGATATACAAAATGAGAGTGTAGAGGACATGTTTTGAGGGTCTTTCATATTCCTGAGGTTTTGAGGGATATGCAGCAATATTCCAGAAGATAAAGTAAAGAAAATGGTAGAATTTAACAAAGCATCATATGTCCAATAAATTGCCAATTGAAAGTGTTTGTTGGCAGGTTACATTAGCTAATATTGTATAAGACATTTCTGTAGGGCTTTATTGTTTACAACATGATTTCACTTAGTGATTACACATAAGTACGGAAAAAAACATATAAATGAGACAGTGATACAGGTATAATTATATTGAATGAAAATTGTGACAAAGTTATACAGCAAGTAAATGGAATTGTTGGAATCGAAACCATGAATTTCCTCAGTCTCAGGCCCATTCCAAAACAAAGTTCTTTTACAGTCTCATCCTGAACTCATTCTGGAGTCAGTACCTGGATTTGAACTGCAGATCTGCCCTGGTAATGTGACACTGAACATATTATTTTAATTCTTCGAAACTGTTTCTACTTTCATACAACAAAGGTCATATCCCTAGCTTATAATCACATAAAATTACATATTCCATGTCTGTACTATATATTCAACTAATTGTAGATATTATTATTTGATCATCATTATGAATTTATTTTTATTTGAATAGATGCATATCTTTCAGAGGGAGAGAGAACGAATTATTCTTTTATGACTGCTAAAAATATTTCTAAAACTCTTTCAAGCTGTATTATCCTGCATATATCTGTTTAAGTTAACTCTCCCCTCTTTAACCAGCCTTTAGGTTCCTCAAAAATAAGTAAACGTTTATTTCTCGACTTTCAATATTTAGTTCCACAACTATTTAAAAGTTGAGATAAAATAAATTTGAGAGGAATAAACAAATTGTTATAAAAATCATGCAGCATAAAGCGTATTTTTATATTTTATATTTTAATTTACTTCATGAGCATAAATACCTAAGTCCTGCTTTTCCTTGAATATGCAAATTAGCTCATATTCCCCACCCTCATCCCTAAATCTGCCCCTACCATTGAAGGATTTATTCAATGAAGATTTTGAAAAAATATATGGTACAATTAATCATTTGTATAAAGTTCTAAATAGATGAGTAAAACTTGAACTTTAGCTATGAGTTTGAAATAAAAATTTTAAAGTCTCTAGAAAAAATTTGCTTTGTTCATTTTCTTTACTTTGCCGCCCAAAATAAACATACTTGTGTAAGCTACTAGTGGAGGCTAATATTCTAGATCAAAGTGAAGAAAACTGACAGAAATCCTCATTTTGACTCTTACACATGTAGTCAACTTTGCATCACTTTAGAAGTGACCTTTAATATGCTCTGTGGCATAAATAATTATGAGAGCTTATAATGTAATAATTTTTTGCTGGTATCTAATAAAGCCATTTTTTTTGTTGTTGTTACAGAGTTTTCATTAAAAGAACATAGACAATTGTGAAGTCAATGTAATAATGGCAAAGCAATTTAAAATTGCCTCAAATTACTAACAATATCCTAACTTATGCAGATCTCAAGCCTAAGATAATTTCCTTTTGCACTTGAGGATGTGATATGTTAATGTCCTATTAAATATCTCTTTGTAGGCACACAATCTTCCTTTATTTGTTCACTTTGAAATTTCTAATGTATATCCCAGTGGTAGATATTCAAATTAATGATGCTCTAAGCTAGGACAAATAAAAAATAATAAAGTTCAGAATATGAACATGCATTAAGATGCTAAAATCAGAGAACTTAGTACAGTATAGACTGTATGAAGGAAAACATGGCTCAGAATTTTTAACTGCTTTTGTAATCAAGTATAATAAGGTTTGGACCTATTAAGGGGTCAACCTACTCTGGGAGTTTAAACTAGAAAATAGATAGGGGTCATTTCTTCCCCAATGCTGCTTCTAACTTAAGTTATTTGGGGAAAGAAAGATACTAAGATAAACACTGTTCCATTTATATGTTCATGTGATTTAGTTGATCAAATTTATAAGTATCTTTACAAGCTGGAAGTAGAGTGCTTGTTGAGTAAGGAAAGTCAATGCAAATCTGATTAAAATAGGGTTAGGGACAAATGTGGAGTGAAATGTAGATGTGCCATTATGCACCCAGCTCTTAGGGTAACACAAAACTTATTGGGGGGAAAAGAAAGAACAAACCTTGATTATACCTTGGACTCACCATAATTTTTTTTAAGATACTGATTCTTGCTTAAATATTGGGGTTGAAGGGAAGAGATTTGGTAATTCTAAACATGAGCTGCTTGTGCTTAGGCGGACATGCCTTCTACAGAGTGAGACAGACCTTCAGAACACTGGCAGCTTGGGAGGATAGGTGTTGTGTTTGTTGGCTTTTTGAATGTTTGTGTTTTTATGTTGAGAATCTATAAGAAAATTGACCAAAAGATGAATGTTTTCACTCGCAGGACAGAAAGAACAAACCTAGATGTGCTAATTTTGTTTGAACATATTGGGATGGAAAAGAGACAAATTTTCTTAATTACTATCTGCCAATATTGGTTTAACTGTAAGTAACATGTTGCATTCTTCAGATTTATTTTTATTCCTGTTTTGCACACTATTTTCCATAGCACACAAACTAAGAAAATGGTATAAGCACAAAATAAAGAGTAAACTGTACAAAACATACTTCTCTATCCAAGGAATTATTTCTGGTGTTTACCCCAATTTTCCCAAGCCTTTAAAGGAAATGTGCAGATACCTAAAAAAGAAACCCATGGATGGGTGTTTCAATCAATGTCACTAAAAAGTAACACAGCAGAAAGTTCATATTATGTTTTAATTCTCCAACATATTATGCATATTTACTGTAAGTAATAAGCAAAATTATGTAAAACTGAATTAAATGAGGACTAGGTATATGACAGAAGTTTACATTTATTTAAAATCATTTATACTTGATAAGTCTTTGTAATCCAGAAAAAGAAAAACTAGGCAAGTGTGTTTGTGCACATGTAATTTATAATCATAAAAATTAAAATGACCACTACTTATTTCTATAAGAATATTAGCTTTCTCTCAATTTTCAAATGAGGTCATTTATATTTTTACAATACAACTTTACTGATGAAAAGAACATAATAAGAATATTATTTTAAAAATTAAGCTTTTTTGACAATTCTGATGCTACCTAATGACTAAGTTTTTCATAAATTGACCCATCATCATGAAGGCCTCTAAGGTTTTAGAAGTTAAAAACTGTTTGACCAACAGACATGAGCACGCGAGCGCGCTCACACACACACACACACACACACACACACACACACACACAGATATTTAGGCCTACTAAAACTAATCCAATATTTTCTTTTTTAATGAATCAATTTTATTTGCAGATCTGTATTCTTCACCTACACAACATGAGTGGTATATATATTTGGAGAGTAAAACAGACTACCATAGTGAAGCTAATTAAGAAATTCCTCATCTCACCGAGTTCCTCATGTTTTTCAATTTTTTTGGAAGCTAAAATACACTCATATAGCAGGTCAGTGTACATGATAATCTTACATATCTGCTATTCTGAATCATCTGACCTGTGTCTCCTCATTTCCTCCCCTTCCTCTTGCACATCAACCACTCTTTTATTTTCTCCATATATGTTATTTTTTTAAGAATCCACATAAGATCTGTGGCACATATTTATAATTAAGGCCCCTAAAAAAACCAAGATCTTGACATTTGCCCTGACATGAAAGAGGATAAAGCCACTGTGCTGAGTGAAATAAGTCAGAAGTATAATACCATGTTTCAAGTGTGAAGTGTTTACTCTGAAGTAGCATATCACTTACTGGAAATAAATCTTAACCTAAATGGGATCTTACAATGATCTCATATAACTGTTTTAAACATATATTGTAAATATATGAAATGATGAGATCATTTTTTAAAACTCAGTCTTAGAGACTATTTGAGCCACATCTATACTGAGAATTTATATCTTAAGTTAAAAGCACATCACTGTGAGAGAATTGGAGGAAACAGATTTTTCTGTGGCATGATATAATTGAATATCATTGAAAGTTTCAAAGAGAAGTTGAAAAGCATGAATATGAAAGAAATAGTTATATAAAAGAAGTAGAGTACACTTACTTTTTCCAAAGTTAAATTAATACAGAGAAGAAATATTTTTCATTGTAACAGTGCTTGCTAAATATTTTACCACTAACTAAAATTGTTTTGGTGATTTGTTTTCCAGAAATCAGAAAACAATTTTGACTTACCTTTAAATAATTAGAAAAAATGCCTAGAATAAGAGTATGAAATAACATCTATTTGATCAAACGCAATGGTACATTCAAAAGAATAGCTTTTCTAGATTATGTCCCATGTTATGTTATTGTAAGAATATCCTCTTTATAGGTTACTCCAAAATGAAGACCAGGTCCTGTGCATATCCAAGTCTATGAAACAATTTCCCTTCAGTTTGTCCACAGTAATCTGAACCCACATTAATGTGAAAAGAAAAAATGGGCTGTAGAAGAGCTTAAGATCAATGGCAAAAAAATTAATATATGGTAATTACAAGATGATTGCTATACTTTTTCTCTTGAAATGTTTTTTAATGAAAATTTCTTTGTCTATTAGAATATTCTCATTCCAAGTTTATCTTTCCAAAAAGGTAGGTGAAAATTTAAAAATAAATCCTTTTATTGCATTTACAATTATTTTAAATCCCTGAATCCCTAGTAATTTCTGTGTTGTTTTTTTTTAATCAAAAAGAACACTTTCAGAAACTGGACTATTTTATTTTGGTTGTAGAACAATGATATTAATCATCATTAAATATAAACAAGACATAATGATTCCCTTATGGGTTAATAATATTCCAGATACTGAATTCAGAAGATTAAGATTTTACAAATTATTTTTAAAGGGTAAATTGAAGTTTTTCACCTCCCTGCACATCTGGAAATCTTGATGAGAGGGATAATTTTCTGGGCTGTCATTAACAAAACCTGTGCTGGCTTTTATGCTTAAAGGAAAGGAGGTGGGAGTTACAACTGAAAGCACAGCACTCTATTACCACTTAATTATATTTTTGTCCTCTTTCATCAGACTCTTTTCCTTACCTGTCATTAACCTTTAACTCAAAATAATTTTAGTTGTTAAATGAGTAAATTTGTAGCATAATTTTCTCTTATGTTTTATCTAGAAACTTTTCAAATGATACATACTGGTACAAAGTATATAATTCTGGCAGCTTATCTCATACAGGATACATATTAGTATTTAAATATAAAAATAAATTTATTTTGGTATATGTTTTCATAAAAATATATATAGCAGAATAAGATGTTTTATATAATATTTCTCCTATTTATTTGTTCCACTTCCACATGACATTAACTTTCACCTATTTAAGTATAATTAATTAATTAAGAAATATTATGTGCCTATAGAGTGATATTCAGTTACATGCTGGGAAAATATCAAGGTGTTTGTAAATTTTTTTCACTTAGACAATAAAACAATTAACTTTGAAGATTTAGTTCATTGTAACCACTGCACAGACAAGATAAAGCAACATGAGCATAAATTTAGATTGAAATAGAGCAAATAGACAAGATAAATACCAAAACCTTTCCATATATATTATTCTAATTAGTATTTAATTTCATTGGTTTACTAAAGAAACTATATAATAGTGATTTTTATATACAAATAAATATAAACTTAATTTTATAAGGATATCTTTTATTGACATTGATCTTACATGAAAAAAGAAAATTTCAGCAATTATATATATTTGACAGTTATAGTACTGTAGAGAGCATAAGCATTTAACAGAATACTAATTGCTACCTTCAGTAACAAGACAAAATAGTAAATATTTTTATATAATTATGTTTACATAATATTTTGTATTTTATCCAAAACTCAAATACATTTTCCTATTTAATTGGACATTTGTACTTTCTTCAGTTTATCCTATGTTATCATTTTTCTCTAAGATCTTATATATGTTTTTTTTTATATGTACTTTTGGTTACAATTGAAAGACTTATTTTTCCATTAGGTTACTAAGCTTTTAAATTTTGAATTTGTTTTTGGAGATTTTTATCTTGTTGAAACACTTTATTAAATTTTTTAAAGCTTTTCTCCTGGATATTCCCATCTCATCATATCATCAGTAATGGATTCACTTATGTCTTTTACAATATAATCAAGGGCTCAGATTGTGCACAGAGATATACAATTCAGGATCTTAATTTGACTTCTCTCTCCTCCTCCTCTTCCTCCTTCTCCTTCACTTTCCTCTTTCTTTTTACTTGCCTTCCTTTTTCTATTTTGTTTTCTTATTTTCCCAAGGCCACAGATTTTAAAAACCTGATGTCTATGGTGATGCCACTAACCTTGGCACTGGCCGTATATATAAATTATCTATTATTTACATATATATTTAATATAATTATATTAATGTATATAGTGTGTAGTATATTTTAATAATATAATATACATACACATTATATAGATGGGTTTCTTAATATTAAACCAAATTTGATTTGAACTTACTTTGTTAAGGCTTGTAATTCTTTTAATATATGACTTGAATTATGAGTTGTAGTATTTCATTTAAGTTATTTACATCAATTTTTACAGATTAAAATTGATCTGCAGTTTTCTTTCTCTGTGCTATCTTTATAAGACTTTGCTATTGATGCTTTAGTGACATTTTAAGGAAGTTTTGCTTCTTGTTTTGTGTCTGAGATCACTTCTAAAATCAATCTATTTCTTTAAGTTGTGGTATAATTGGCAGACATAGAAAAACAGAGAGCTGTTTTGATAATATTTGAACTTTGATATGTTTTCTAATAATTTTTATACTTCATATTTTCATATACGTTTCCAAATATCTATGCCAAGATTTATGGGATACATTTTCTTTGCATTCCTTTAGCTTTTCCACTATTGGAAAGCTTTAATTCTTCCCTTGGTTAATTTTGCATATTAGTGGTTTCTTTTCCTTGACTGGATTAATAAGTGATTCCAAAGCTTCATCGATTTTATTACTAACTTTATCAGTTCTAAAGTGCTTTCTAATTAGATGACTTCTGGTTTTATCTTTATTTCCTTCATTCTTTTGAATTTTTTTCAATTTCATTCATTTTTCTTAATATTTCCTTCTTTCAGTATTATGTATTTATACCAATGAAAATGTTGGCTGCTCTGAAATTTTCTATGAATAAATTTTCTAGTAACTTACATATTGATAGGTTTGCTGTATTATGTCTTAATTGAAGATTTATTTTCTATGTGTGAGTCATGAGCTTATATCTAAATATTGGTTACAATATTATTTAATTTTCTTCTCCCAATATATCCCAGGAGTATTAAATGAAATATAATATAAAATATGTATAACTCCTTGAAATTCTCTTTTATTGACTATTATTTTACTACCCAATAAATAATTATTTTTTTAAAACAAGTTTACTCATACATGGTAAAATATATATTGCCCATTTATAAGGTAAAATTGAACATATATATCTATCAGATAAAGTCTATTTATATTATTCATCTTATATAGATTTTTAATATTATTTGCCTGATCAAATATTGCAATTCCTTATGTTTTTACATAATATAATTTTTTACATAATATAATTCATACTACTATCAAAAGGAAGTTTTTAAAATTCTATTCATTGCTGTCTAATTTAAGTTAAAGACTAAAGAGATTAAGTAGAGCAAAGCCAAAGAGAGATTTCCCAGATCATCTTAGAAGAAAAAGCAAGTCTTACAAAGGCAATCAACAAGTTTACAGCAGCATTATTTATAGTAGTATCAAAACATAAAACATCAGAAAAAAATGTAAAACTCAAAAGTATATAAATTAAATCTAATTAGCACTTGTCTCAAAATCCTCATGTTACTATACTATAAAAGAATGAGAATTTCTGAGTAACCCTTGAGAAAAGATGATAAGCTTTTATGTTGTAAGAATGAAGTGTCAGTTTATGTAATTAAATAGTTATATTAGCAACTAGTTCATATGACAAAAACACTAAACTAGATAAAATAAACAAAAATAGGTCATATAGCTACAGAGTTTTGTTTTTTGTTTTGATTTTGGAAGTGGGGGTTGAACCAACCCAGGGGCACTTTACCAATGATCCACATCCCCAGCTCTTCCCAGTTTTTATTTTGAGACAGGGTCTCACCAAGTTGCTGAGGCTAGCCTCAAACTATGGCTCCTTCTGCCTCAGCTTTTGTAGTTACTGGAAATACAGGTGTGCACAAAAATCATGTTGTTCTTCCCCTTTACAAACATGATTAACATACTATCTAAAGTAAAAAAAGGTGCTTATACTCCCCAAAATAAGTCACATAAGAAGTTATTATAACATAAAAATAGGAAGAAAATTCACTAAATAAATTATTTTGTTAAATCCTTCAATAAGTGCCCCCCCTCCGCCAACATACATACTGCTTAAGAATTTTGGAATCATCAAGAATCATGTTCCAGGGAAACAAATTTTCTACTTTTCATATGCACAAGTAGTACCATCACTTCAGGGACTGACTAGTTTGCTTTGTTCATTCAAATATTGGGAAAAATATATACAATATAATCCTAGTCTACTTTTATTAAGTGGCTAAAATTCAAACTCTTTACCACTTCAGTTTATAATAAATACTATTAGGACTTATATTCAGTAAAAGCCATTTTGTATAATACCCTGTATTGCTATACTAATTGATTTTGGGGTTCTTTTTGTTTCATTTTTTTTAACTCATATAGAATAGAAAATTGGGGGGAAAATAACATTTTACATCAAACTTACCAATGTATTAGGTAAACACTAGTTAATTTCTGATTTACAGGTGATAGTCCATAAAATTGAAAACTGTGGGGGCAAAGATCTAAAATTAATAGCATTTTAATGATGATTCTCAGATAAATGAGAGAAACGTATTAACCAAATTGCATGAAACTAATCTGGGTCAAATTTATAAGTAAATTATTTTTTAGTTTGAAGCAAATTTAGAAGACTTTGCCTTTTATTTATTGTAGATCAAGATTTCAAATTAAAATTTAGCCCTTTAAGCCTTCTTTAGTGATTAGGATTTCTCTGCTTTTGAAATTGTTCTAGTTTTCATAGATTATATGATACCTTTTCTCTATCTCAACTTAGCATTAAATTAAGCTTCATATATGATTGGTGTTTTGGGTTACATTTTAGGTAATAGAATGCATTGATGAGAGATTACATTTCATTTTTCAAAATTATATAGGATAGGAGAATGATTCCAAAATGAGTGATAATTTTTATGCACTTCAATCAGATATGTATAATATTCAAGTGTTCTGTGAAGGTGAAATAAAGATTTAGTGTTATTTATTATTTTGGGTATTGTTATGGTTTAGATAAATGAAGTATCTAAGCTCATGAGTGAGATAATGCAAGAAAGTTTGAAGATGAAATGATTGGGTTATCAGAGTCTTAACCTAATCAGTGCATTAATTGCCTGATGGGGATTAACTGGGTGGTAAATGTAGGTAGTTAGGGTGTGGCTGGAGAAGATGGGTCATTGGGTGTGCCTTCAGGGTCTACATTTTGTCCTGGTGAGGAGAGCTGTCTCTCTCTCTCTGCTTCTTAGTGGGCATGTCCTGACCTGCTTTCTTCCACCACACTCTTCTGGCATGATGTTCTATCTTACCCCAGGCCTAGAGCAATGGAGCTGGCTGTTTATGGAATGAGACTTCTGAAATAGTGAACCCCAAAATAAACTTTTCCTCCTCTAATCGTTCTTATCAGGTCATTTGGTCACAGTAGCTAAAGAGTTGATTAAAACATGTAACTACTACAGATGACAGCCAGTTTCTTTCATGTGACAGATGGGAATGTCAAAAAGAGCTAAAGGTCATTTTCACTCCTACTTTACAAGCTAAGAATGACCTTGTCTGGGAAAGGTATTGATTTTTATATGTTGGTAAGCTGCCCTTTGGGATAACCCTTAATTTTGGAAAACAAAATTCATTCTCAAATTCAAAATTATCTCATATATGATGCTATAGAATGACATTAATTAGTATTTCATATATAATGAAGCTAGAACTACCAAATGATGAATTACTTAGCCAAGTCAGCAAAATCTGCCTTCAATTTCTTGATCAGTATTTTACTTTTTTCCTCCTTACTCTCTTTTGGCCTATTTGAGATAAATTTGCAGGAGGTATTCAATAGGAAGAAGATCAAGAGAATATCCCTCTAAAATTTAAAATAATTTTTTGGGGGGTACAAAAATGCCACAGTATTCTGTTATTTTCCCACATAGGAGGACATAAAAAAAGACATAAAATTCAAAAGAATTAGTGAAACCAAATTTTTCTGTTGAAATTCAAACTTTCCTTTTGCTTGAAATTTCTGTATTCTTAAGGAGTATAAGATGAAAGGGTTCAAATTACCAGCCACAAGTAGTTTGATCACTTGTCAAAAAAAATTTTTTTTTGCCTATTTAAAAAGTCCCTCTCTGTAGTAGGGCAGTCTTCCTCTGAAAGAAAGCCTTCCTCTGAAAGCTCTGGGCTATTGATTGACCTCTGTTACAGAACACATTTTGACAGAGAAATGTCCTACATTAGTTTCTAACAATGTATTAATCTTCCAGAAAAATAATGTTTTCAATTTATTAGTCAAAATAGTGTCACAGGTTAGGCAATAAGAGATAAACCTGACAGCTGATGTAGTAGGGCAGTCTGCTAAGTCCTCCTCCATGGAAACACTACAAGTATTTATTTGTCTTGGCTGCTAGGAGGTTCAGTTAAATGTGTTCCATGACTAGTAGTTCACAGAATCTTTTAACATGCCAGAATCAACCTACTAACATTTGACAATGTCATTTTATGCTTTCTTCTTTTCCTTGACCAAGAATTGCCTCAATTGCTGCTGGTTTTTATCTCACGGTTATTATTTTTATCCTATATCTTTTCAGAAGTCTAGTCCAATGCACTTTGCATATAGACAGAGTTTAAATAAACACTAATTAATTGATGAAATCTAGGATACAGTGAAGTTCAGCTTACCCCTGGACCATCAGAGGATTTGGGGGAAAGTACAACAGAAGGAAGATACGGGAACCAGAATCAAGAGGTCTGTTCATATTCTCAAGTTAGTAAGACCTGCTGCTATAGAAACAGGACATTAAAGAAATTTCTGTAAAAGAAGGATCCTCAAATCACCCTACTCATGCTTTCAATGAGGTTCAAGTAGCTCCCAGGGAAACACTATCAGAACCTCTGGTGAATTTTCACATATTACATGTTGGCCTATTCTTAAATGGAAAAACAGAAAAAAAAATCTAGACTGAAAACAACCTGTCTAGAAGGTCCAAAAATTCCATTTTATTCTCATGCATTAACCTCTAGTACAGGGAGAAATCAAACCATTCAACAGGTCAAGTAATGCTCCACAACTTCATCAGGTCAGGCAGCTTATCTGTAGGTAAAGAAGGGATTGCTCATCTCACAGAATGACCTCTGTGCTGCTAAACTCTTGCCCTCTCCCTGACTCCGGCCACCATGGCAATTCAGTCATCAGAGAAGAAAGCCTTCCTCTGAAAGCTCTGGGCTATTGATTGACCTCTGTTACAGAACACATTTTGACAGAGAAATGTCCTACATTAGTTTCTAACAATGTATTAATCTTCCAGAAAAATAATGTTTTCAAAAATGTGTAAAAGTTGGGCATGAAAATGCTTCCTGAGAAATTACATGAATTATTGTTGAATCAAACATTAGGTACTGGAGCAAGCATTAATCAAGAATTATTAAGAGCACAGTTACAAGTACAAACTATTTGACTGCCTCCAAAATCCCATTCATATCAACATACCAGGTGGCCTTCTGATTGTGGTACTGGGCTAAGTGGTAAAAATAGATGAGGCAAGAGAGGACTCCTAGTTTTTTTTTTTTTTTTAGGAGTTAACAAGAGAGGAGGAAAAGAATGTTCAAGGCAGAGGAAAATGTGTGGCTCAGACTGACATATGCTTTGAGGAGAAAACCTTTACAGAAAGAGCCAGGAATTGTGGTGGGAGCATTGTCTATAGAGGACAATTCCCATGTGTCAGAGAATTCTCAGAACAGAAGCTGTGACTAACTTGAGTTCAAAGATGACAGCGAGACATAGATGAGGTATGGGTAGGTGTAAAATTCACGGCTGTCTCTTGGTGCTCTGTGAAGAATAGAAGGGAAGTAATACAATTGCAATTAAGAACATTTAAGTAACTATTGCATAAATAGTCAGAAGCATATATAAGGTTTTCCTCTATATTTATTATCACTTTTCTAAGAATCAGCCGAGGTCTACTTTTTGAACAGGACAAAATTGAAGACTAACCTCCAGGGAAATGCTTAGATTTAATCCTGGATTAAATACAACATTCATTCATGCATTCTATACCTCAGGACTATGGCATACTGTCAGTGTGGTATGCTCACTGTGAGCTGAGTCACCCCACAGTGATTTCACAAGTATGGTGTGGGATATTTTTAAAAATTGAGGAAAACACAATGACATTTGTTGAACACTACATCAATTAGTATCCAGTAATAGTTTCAGGGTTTTGAAGTTAGATCATACCAAACTCCTCCCAATGATATCATAACTTTGTGTGTCCGAATTTTAGGTTGTGTGTTTGTGATAAAAGACACGTAAGAGGACACCATAGCATAACCTTTGTTCCCCTATTTATGGAATCTTATTTAATTTGAATTTAAAATATAAAAATATAAACAGCTCTTCATTTTTGTTTTGTTTGTTGTTTTGTTTTTGGCAGCTTTTATCCATCCATCCACCATTCAACAACCATTATCTTCCATTCACAGTGGTACAGTTACAAAAGATATGAATACTGCTTATTATTATTACATTAGTTTTGTGGTGCTAGGGATTGAACCCAGAACCTTTCTTATGTATGCGAGGCTTGCACTCTTTCACTGAGCCACACCCCAACCCTTTATCATTCTTGACATAGCAAAGTATCTATAATCTTCATGTTTCAAATAGGCTTGTTTTACTTTGAGTCTGGTTCAAAATACATACAAAAATATATTTGACATTAAAAATTTCCATTCTGATATTATGCATTTTCTTATAAAATAAGATAATTTGGCAACATTGGGTCCATAGTTTTTCTACATTGCCATAATCAGTTGGGAATGCATTGGTTGCTCCATTCGTACAAATTTTCCTTTCTACATGGGTCCAGATTCTACTAATTTATTTTTTCTAACTGATCCCAGTAGTCATTTCAGTTTGTCTCTAATTTAGGGTGACAAAGGTTTTGAGTAAGGATTCATTATTTAAGATATGAAATCTTAAAGTGTTTATGTCACATCTGTACCTATGAGTGTACAGAGAATGGGGTTATTTCTACAGTTACAAATATTTTTTTGTGCTATTAGTAGATAAGTTTTTTTGAGATTATTACATATATAACAGGCATTATCCTAAATACTTAACATTTATTATCTCATTACACTTACAGCAACATTATTATAATCACAGAAATTCTATGAAATAAGTGTTCTTAATTTTTAATTATGGATTTGTCAAGAACTGTGAATAATCTGAGACCACTCTGCTTGTAAGCTGAGTTTATTTTCCACAGTTTTATAGACATTGACAGAGATATGAGGTTCTTGGATGAGAAACAAAAGAATTTATTACTTATATTTAAAAACTAGCATAAATATCAGTATTCATTGATGCCCTTTGCCCCCTCATTTCTCATGGGTAAAATAAGGAGTGGGCCAGGTAGACACTGCTATAAACATAATTTTTCTTTGCAGCTGAAGAACCCTGTAGCTAAAGATCCCAAATATTTTGTAATGGGCATCAAAAATGTTTCCTAGCTCAGTGAAGGACACAATCATCCATTATGTTTCATAAACCAGAAACTTGTGATATCTTCTGGTTCCTTACTTCATGTAACTAGATGTTCAGAGAAATTGAGCATTTTCATACCTATATTCATTATCGCACTTTACTATGTGTAGTTCTATCACCCTACTCTAAACCATTATCTCTCAGGAGAACTACTTCAATAACTTCTTAAATTTTCTCTCACCATTTCTTCTTGCCCATCTCTTATACATTTGCTCCCTGTAGCTATAAGTACAAAGATGGTTTTAGTATTATTTTTTAAACCCATTAATTACTTTTAAGATAGGACCTCATGGATTAAAATAAAGTATTTAAAGTTCTGCAGGAACTTATGAAACTTATTACCACATGCTTTCACATCATCCCTTCAAGGGCTTTTGAGTAGACAAATATTTTCATTTCAAGACTTTGTATTTTCTATTTTCTATCCCTGAACTGTTCCTTCCTCTTCCCCATTCTTCCACTCCCTAACTTCATGTCTTAACTACATCTCGCCTGACAAAAGTCACTTAAGAAGATCTTCCATAATGACCTCCTGGAGCAAATCAGAGAACCCTGAAAATATTTAAAATAGTATTTATCCCTTCTAGTCTCCCTAATACATTGATCATATCTATTTTGATAAATATCCCTCTCACCAAAGTTTACTGTAGTATCTGTTGGAAGTAAATAGTAATTATTTATGGAATGATAAGAAAATCTTTCCCAGGAAATGCAAGTCCCTACTCTTTCCATTTGCACAGCACTTGTGTCAAATAGTCACTTCTTTCTTAGATATTTGCCATGCCAGCTTTCCATCCATCATGGCAATTACCTTCTTTGACTTCACAAAGAAAATATAGGTCATCAGGTCAAAACTCTGTTAATTCCTCATCTTTTCTGAATACACATTTTTTCTTTGTTGGCAAAGTGATCTCTATCCATTATTAAATTTGTGAAAGTAAAATTGATAGATTCCATAAGTAATTAAATAAGGGATTTTAGCTTCATGAATAGGAAATACCAAAGAATAACTGGTAGGATTTTAGTTTAAGTCACAGATGGGTGCAATTTTTCAGAATAAAAATCTATTACAGGTTACAGTTTTTTAAGTGAAAAATGTTGTTAAATTTTCCTCCTCAGTCTCATTTAACAGGGTCTGCCACCATGTGTCTGAGGTTCAGGCATGAATTCCACATTATCATAAAAAATTTGAGCTTCATATCTCCTTTTTAAACATTTTTTTCAACCTCCTTTTGGTCCTAATGCTATTCTCACAATGTCCAAAGAAACGTAATTTAATGCTACAAAATGCTGATTGACTTTATGTTGCTATATGTTTTGTATCCGTTCTTTTTCTTCTCAGACAACAGTCTTGAAATTAAACATTGCACTAACTTCTTCTACATCTTAACTCCATTCACTTCTAAGTTCTGCAGTGGGACTTTTTTCAAATTATTTAATGAAAATTATATTTTCCAAATTAATTAAATCCTCTCTAAATAAAAATCAAATAAGAGAACATTTTTCACGTTATCACACTTGGTGTTGGGAATTGTGAATCTTCTTTTAGATTTTAGGTATGCCTCATCCTAGACTCCTCGGACACCTTTTTCTTTCAACTATCCTCACACCACCTTTGTCATTCCTTTACAGATTTGTATTGTTCAACATGAGCCTTAGATTTAAATACAGGGTACACAATTTGCCATTCTTTTCTTGATTTACACAGCTTATTAAAGTTATACTCTATGGCTTATTCTTCCTTCATCTATGGAAAAATCAATTTAAAAAAAAATCTGTTTCTATCCCAGAAAATATATCCTGAATCTAGCTTTTAATCAGGTACCTTCCCTTGGATGTTACAAAGATATTTCAAACTCTACATACAAAAACTGAATACATCATTTTTCCATCTAAAACTTTTAACTCTTCTAGTTATTCTGGTAATTTGCACTAGTCTGAGACTCAAACTACACATACTAACAGCCACTTTTTGGTTTCCCATTTATTAAACTAAAATCTCTTGCTTAATTAGTTATAGAATCTATCAATTTTATTTTCCCAAATATCTTGAAACTTTGCCCTTTTCTTCATGCTTTTCACCAATGTTTTCTTCAAGCCCTCATCATTAACTATGCAGATTTCTTTAGTGGCTTCCTATCATATCTTTCTTCCTCAAACCTCCATTTATTTTACCATTTCAGAATGATTATTCAAAAGCCTAATATAACTTTTTACCATATTACTTAAATTATTTCTCATCATCTCCTAAATACACTCTGAACTTTTAAGTGTGACATCAAATTTCTTATAATTTACTCCTTCCTCCATGGAATACCTTGTTATTAAATCAATAACTACATAGATGAGTAGATAACACTTTATCATTCACTATTACTCCTCATTTATGTTTCCTTCTAACCTAACTGAATTTCTACTACTCTGTTTATATACTTTTTTTTGCTGTTTCCTTCTTCTTTTATGTTTCTAGCTCCAACATGTTTGAAGACAAGTATATTGCTCATAAAAAATAGTATTCAAGGACCTAAGGAAATACATATTCAAATTGTAAATTTCATAAAATTAGCTAATGTTTCAATAAAACCTAAGTTGTATGTTTTGAATCACAGTATAAAAAGGGATATGTCATATGAAAATGAAACATATATATGCCATGTGTACTTGTGATATTTTCTCACCTCCCCACCCAAGCATTTTTATTATGTTCACACTGTGTATAGCAGGTGAAATTGCTCTAATAAAAATATTTTCTATAGGGCTGGTGTTATACTTCAGTGGTAGATCGCTTGCCTAGCATCTGTGTGACACTGTGTTGGATCCTCAGTACCATATAAAAATAAATTTAAAGAAAGGTATTGGGTTTATCTACAACTTAAAAAAAACGTTTCCATAGCCAGGTACAGTGGTGCAAGCCTGTAATCCCAGAGACCTGGGAGGCTAAAGCAGAAGATCACAAGTTCCAGGACAGACTCAACAACTTAGTGAGAACCTCAGCAACTTAGAAAGACCCTGTCTCAAAATAAATAAATAAATAAAATAGACTAGTGATGTAGCTCAGCGGTAAAATAAAAACAAACTCCTATCAATATTCTCTTCTTCATATTCTATTAACTACAGTGGGCTTTCAAAGACTATGCTATGGAACCTTGTGACTATTTTAAGTCCTCTCCCTATTAAAAGCCTAATCTGAAGTCATTTTGCAGACTTAGATGGCATTTTCATCTCATTTGTTAACGACCAAAGGAATTTTCATAAAAGTGTGTAACTACAAAACAACTAAAGGAGAAATGTGTAGAGAATGTGAAAATATTATCTTCTCTTCTTAACACAATAGCAGAATTATATCAGTGACTTCTAGCATTAATAGAATATTTAGGGAGTAAAAATTAAATTAAGTAAATTTTAAAAATACACTTTTTAAAAGATTTTTTTTTTACTTATTTGGTATTTTCTTAGAATACAAACTTAACTCTCTTTCCAGCTTAAAAAAAAATGTTTCCTGGCCAGTAGTAGTTAAAGAAAAGGTTATAAAATCAGACATTGATGAGAAATATATATATTTGTAGTACTTTACAACTTCTAAACATCTCCCACATACCTAACTATGTCCCTCAGTTGATAGATTATGAATAAATAGTCAAGGATATGATGTTAAAGTTCATGGTTTTAAACAAACCAATTTAACAAAAATTACATCATAGTTATGCAGATTATATAAAGAGCTTTCATTAAAGGCTTAAATTACTTCTTTGCTCAGGTAACTGTTTATGTTTCCTTATATTTTTTGTGTCTCATAGATTAAACTTTACAAGTGATTCCCTTAGTTTTTGAACACCTAAACCTTCAGGTGTAATTTAAACAAAATGCTTTCATTTTAGAGCCAAACTGTTTCGAAAGATGAAAGTGATTCCCTTGACCTTGAAGATACTGCAGAGAAGTAGTTTACGGAAGACAAGGCAATTGCAGCTCCTCACTGACCAATGTATCACTTAGCACTTCTGACAGTAAGATGAGGCTCTCAGGGCTAGGATGTGGGTAGGAGAGAAAGTTCCTAAACCAGGAAGAATGATCAAGACATGTGAGGAGAGATTTTCAAAGATATTGAAATAGGGATCCTTTATCTTGTTTTAAGACTTGGTTAATGAATCACAAAATTAAATGTTTAAGAAAAGCCACTAAAATTATTAATCCCAATAACTGGTTTCTTTTAGATTTAAAAATGAGCTTTCAACCACATCAATGGGGGTATATAAATGAAACCATATAAAATCATATCTGTTGAATTTTGTGAAGATTAAATATAAAGTTTCTCTCGGAAAACTTGAGAACAATAAACTTTAACAAGGTCATGCCAGTTATCTGTGTATTCTTAAAGCATATTAGCAAGACCTCTGTACATTTTTAGGTGATTCAACAAAGTATATGCATTGTTTTTCTTGATTTGATTTTCTAAATTGACTCTTGTGCTATAGAAAATAGAATTGTGTATTTGTGAGTTTTAGTTCTAAATTTACAACTATCTGTATAATTATTGGCAAATGAAGATATGAAAAAAAATTAACATGGAAAAGCCCTTCCTGTTTTAATAAAAGATTCTAAGGAGTTTCAGTTTTTTAAAGTACATGAAGAGAATCATAAAACCACATATTTTAATCCCCATGGTTCTATTTCATCATCCTAAAATTTTTTAGGTTAACGGAATCTTAAAACTATTTTCTTTCAAACACTCATCCCTTTTTTGACCCCTCAAATCATGGAATAAAATTAGAACTAATCAGTTAATGTCTCTGCATATAAGAAAATAATACACATCATGGATAAATGTGTAAGAAAAAGTGATTTAGAAAGGTATTTGTTTTAGACCTGTTACTGCGCCAGTGTTATGTGGTCATAAATAGATCTTTTTGTTAAATCACATTTCTCACTTAGTCTACCCTTTTCCCCATATTCTAAGTGAGAATTAAAGATGGCTTCTATCACTCTAGCCTATCATGATTTTTACATTTCCAAATAAATGTAAAACCATCCAAGGATAATGTGGTAGGTAAACTTGACATTTGAGAGTATAAAATAGTATGTTTAACATTCAAATTTTGGATAGGGGCTGGGAATATAGCTCAGTTGATAGAGTGCTTGCCTTGCATGCACATAGGCCCCGAGTTCAATCCCTAGCACCAAAGGAAAAAAAAATGGATAAACAAAATATTTATATATAAATATCAAATATTTTAAAAAATGAAATTTATATAAGAATTTATAAAAAGTAACAGTTTATCTCAAAACTACAAGGAATTATTTTTTCCTTCATTTTAATTAATATTCTTTAAATCATTTTTTCTGTAATGAATAATTGTCTAAAATGAAAAATATACAATTTTTAAATTACTACAAATTAAAATTATATAAAATTTAACAAATGTTAAATAAGTCCACTGAACCTTGATTGTACTTAGGTAATACCTCAAATATTTCATATAGCTCTTTAATGAAAGAATTTAAACATTTAATTTGAATTTAATAATTTGGTTTAAACTGAGTCCACAAGTGGCTTCAAGGTCAATATATCAAAGATGAACACTAAATTGTACTCATTAATGGCAGTGAATGATAAAGAAGTGTTTTGACATAAAAGTGGGGTCACTTTATTATTAACAAACCCAATTTAGTGTAGCCTAAAATATAGCTTCAACATATTTTTCAAATCACCCATATACAGCAGTGACAGAAAATATTATTCATTATTTATTTTGATTCTTATAAAATCCTACATGTAAATTATAATCATCATTTTAAAAATGGGGCAGCTGGAGCTTAAAGTACAACTTGTTTATTATGTACCTCAAATCCAAACTAGATATTTTTGATCCTGAACACTATTTTCTATTTAGACATGTTAATGTCTGCTAATATTTAATAAGAAAAATGACTTATAAAAATAATACATCTGTTTTCAACTCATTTTCTAACTGATCTGATTGAATCTATCAATGAGGAATTGCAATGAGTCTCTTTTCTCCTACTCTTAAGCAGGGAAAAACTATTACATCTACCTGACCAGGTGCTTCAGCTGGGCCTTAGAATTAAGCTGATATAAAACAGATTAGCAAGAGAAAACTATACAGGTATTATTTTACATGTTCATAGAAGTCCTTACAAGGAAAAGAGGACTGGGATAAGTTGAAAAACCCAAATGCTTCTAAAATGAATTGAACAAAAATTGGTAATTATGAAAAGGTAAGCCAAACATATATTAAGATGCTAAGGAAGATAAGAATTATTTTAACAAGGTGTGTTTTAGAGAGAGAGAAAGAGAGAGAGAATTTGTTTTAATATTTATTTTTTAGTTCTCGGTGGACACAACATCTTTGTTTGTATGTGGTGCTGAGGATCAAACCCGGGCTGCATGCATGTCAGGCGAACGTGCTACCACTTGAGCCACATCCCCAGCCCCACATCCCTGTTCTTGATGACAGGAACATTTTTTTCTGCTACATGGAGGGTGTCTTTTATATGGGAGTTTTAGTTCCCTTCTCTGTTGATAGAGTGTGACTTTTTTCCTGGTTCAGAGAGAAATCAGAGGTCACAGTGTTTGAACCTGCTGTTTCTGGAGTGTCTCAGCTCAACTTTTAGGACAAAATGGCATTTTTTGAAGGTGGCATATTCTGTACCCACAGCTACTCATTTTAAATCACATGACATATTTGCAAGTTTTAGATTTCAAAAAAGACTTACATGACTTTAAAGAATGCTTATGTGGTTTGAATATTACCCCTAAAGTTCATGTGCTGAAAACTGGATCTTCAACATAAATGAATCCCCAATCCCTCCATAATTTGGGAGGTGGGCTTAACAAGGGGTAATTAGGCTGTACCCTCATGAATGGATTAACTGGTTACTTGTCATGAGAGTGGGTATTATAAAAGTGAGTGCAGCCTCTCTTGCTCTCTCGCCCTCTCTCTCCCTCTCTCTCCTTTCTACCTACCATGCCAGCATGACCCTAGAGGAAGGCTCTCACCAGATTCTAGTACCAGGCTCTAAGACATACCAGCCTTTATTTATGTATAGTATAAGTAGATTAGTCTCAAGTATTGTAACAGCAGAAAATTGACAATGGCAGACAGTCCAACTACTATACACTGTAGCCTTCACTTAACAATTTTCAGTTATTCTCATTGATATATATATAAATTTTATCCTGTACTGTTTATATGGTTAGTTTTAAGATATTTGTGAAAAATAATTTTGAAAGCTACTATTTATTGTGATCCTGGCATTGTTTCAAACAAGTCAATACATAAACATTTAATTTTTAAAATTGTATTTTAGGATTGATGCTATCATTACCTTTACTTCATAGATTTAGAAATTGATACTAAATAAATTAATAAAGATCATACTGCTTTTAAGCTTTTCAATAATTCTTAAAATAAAAAATAAGAGCCAGAGTTAATAGAGTCCAGAAGCTATGATTTTAACCATTTGTTCTCCAACCATTTTGATTCAATCAAAATGATCAGTATTAAATTACAACAGCATAATATCATAATGTTTGTTTAACCTGTAGCTATAATATGGTTTATCTGCAAGAGATAGGGACTCAGTTATAGAAATGTAAAAAATGGACCATATATATTACTGCTATGAACATCACAGCTAGAACTCAATATTTATTTTACTATAATGATGTGAGTGTGAAAGTTTTTAGATACAGTATGTTTACCTATTTGGGACTGTGGAAAAAAGAAAAACAAGGGAAGGAAGTATACAAATGAAGCAATAGGAGAAGGGATGGGCATATTGCTGTGAAATAGTGACAAAAGGCACGCCTTGTGGTTGACAACCAATCATTCAGCTGTCATTTTTAAGTTTTACAGAATTTTCTAACATAAATTAGTTGAAATGTTAAATTATGCTAAGAAATTATTAAAATTATTCAAATGGTAAAAGGAATATTTGAATTTGGACCATAAGTTCTAATAGAAAAACCTAGAAACTATACTGATCCCTTAAGTGCTAATGGAGTCAGATGTACAAATTCTATTTCATAGAATTGAAGATTGAAAAATAACCTGGAATTCATGTACCTGAAGGAAACAGTGAGAAAGGAATTGCTGTGCCCAAGATCACATACTCAAATTCCAAATTGAGATGATGCAAATTATCTGTGCCCCCTGCAACTCTCACTATGAGTTCTGATGTGGAACTCATTGTTAATCCAGTGAATCATTAACTATACTTTTATATTGTGGTTCATGCTATTTTGGTTTAATAAAGAATAGTTTTGTTTTAAGAGATACTTTAAAATCTCCATCTTTACTTTAAAAAAATCTGTATTATAATAGAAAAATCCAACTTTGATATGTTGCCAATTATTGGACAGAGAAGTGAGAACTATAGCTATAAGGGTCTGGAGAACATTTGCTTAGCATTTGCTAAGTCCTAGTTTCAATATTCAGCACACACACATAAAAAAAAGAAATATGAGGTAGTAAAATGAAGAGAAGTATAGAAATTCCCTCTCATTTGCATAATCTTTTATTTTAATTTGAAGTTAAGATGAAATATATCTGAATTTAACTTGGGAAGATCAAGAGAAAGATATATGAAGATTTACTTTTTGGTTTCCCAAAACTGCATTTCAAGATATAGGCTCAATTTGAGTTAACTCTCAAGGGTGGTAGATATAATACCAAAAGTATTGGGAAGTTGGTGTATCATTCTTACTATTAAAAATTTTTAAAAAAGTTTTTCTAAAACTTTCACTCTGAACAAAACTCTTTGGCCTTTTAGTGGTAGAATGCTAGACACACAAACTGTAACAGATAAACAGATTCTATACCAACTTAAAGCAAGCTAAATTGTTTTTATTTTATGTTTCCTATCTGCCAATGTAACTGAATTAATAACACACATATGCTTTAGAAACATCAAAAGCAGATAAATCATGTTATATTATTAAGGACTGTGATTGCTGTTGCTAAAATCTTCACTCAAGAAAATGATTTTGCTTTCTGAAAAGCTATTATCTCAGGACTAAAAATTATTTGTCTATGTGACACTAAAATTCCTTAATGGAAAATTAATAGGACATATCTGAATCAGTTTATATTAACTTACTGCTATCTCATTTTTAGAACCTCCCCCGTCCCACCAGATAGCTAAGATTCTCCAAGGATTTACTCCAAATGAAAAGAAATAATTTGCTTCCACACTAGTAGATGGAGAAATTTTTAAGTGAGAAATCTCTCACTACTCAATGAATCGTATGCGTATGCCTCACAAAAGATTCACATTTTTCCTCTTGGAAGTGGGTTATTAAAATGACAAAAATAGAATTTTCAGATTTATTTGTATCTAATAACAAAAGCAACAAGATATCAAGTTTCATAATCAGCCCTCTGCCATCCAGAATGTTTATCTTTTTCCAACTATAGCCAGCAAAGGGAAATTATATGTTAAAGTAAATTGTAAGGTTGTTATTTACCACCATTACTATTTTCATTGCCAGTTTTCTATTATAGATTTATAATATGTAGGCCTATGAAAGAAATCTAAAACTAAAATAAAATCTGATATTTAACCACCTGTTTGGACATGGAACATAACCCAAAGTCTGAAGGATTGGTCCCCAAAGCAGCCACATCCAGAGTTAAAGCTTTTAGGAAATGATTGGATCATGAGTTATCTATCCTCATCAGTGGATTAATACATTTGATGGATAAATAATTTTAATGGGCCACTGGAAGGTGGTGGAAACTATAGGTAGGGAGGCCTGTTTGTGTTTTTCTGCCATGATGTTCTTCATTTCAGGCCCAGGGCCATGGATTTGGCCAACTGTGGACACTCACCTCTGAAACCATAAACCAAAACAAACTTTTCTTCCTTTACGTTTTTACTGTCATGTATTTTGGTCACAGTGATAAAAGGTTGACTAACATAACACTCTGAAAGAACAATTAGGTAAAATATCCCAATTAGGTAAAATATTCCAAATGTCTCTACTCTTTGTTCCAAGTTGGTCCTCATATCCACCCTTCATGCTTTGTGTTGTCTTTGTTAGTCTGGGTGCTGGCTTGACTACATTGCTTCAGTCAGATTCCTTTACTTCTGATTTTAAGAAAGACTCATTTAATAGAAAGATACTAGAAGCCAGAAGTAGAGGCCAGATATTCAATCTTCCTTCCTTCAGTGTCCTCATCTTGCTGAGATTCTTACACTTACTGTGTCCTTCCTTGATTACTGCCCTTTTCAAGCTATACCTTTCTGGCTCCAATCCTGTCTTTGGTTAAGACAACCTGACTCACTTCCTTTAGCCCCATAGGCCTAATGTGGTAATAGCATATGGCTCTAGCTAGTTTTCTTGTACTTCTCCATCTCTTATTAGTTCCAAAAACTTTTCTTATGCCTCTGGTAAAACTTTTTATTAAACTTTCTTTGGCTACTCCCTTTGAGTCTTTCATCAGTTTTCTCCTAATATCTTGAAAAGTACACTGTGGAAGTGGATGGTGTTTTAATCAATATTCAAATAATATGGTTTTAGGGAAAAAATATTAAGACAATTACACCTTATCTATTCTAACTCGACTACTGCAGGATAGCATTTCTTATTTTTTTTTATTATGAAATCTCTCTAAGACATTCTACTTGGTTCAACTACTTTTTAACAAATATATTTCTCAAAATAATTCCTAAATATAGTTAATAGTTGCTTTCACTTGTACCATTTAAACATTGATTGCTAAACCTAATTTGCTTATTAGTGACTTGAATAAAATATCCATGGAAATATTTTGAGTTTATCTCTTTTTCTATGATGAAAAATGACTAGACTTAAATTACATACTTACATTTATTATACTCAACACTGTGATCATAATTCCATTTACACTAATGTAATTATTTAAACAATATTGGTTAAAGAAGTTTAATTGCTGTTCCCACTCACCTGTTAGCATTTATAGTAATGTTACTAATCCTGTCTTTTTTTTAACAATGCTAAACTTGCATTTATAACTGAAACTGCTACACATTGTTTGTTTCTACAGTTTTTTGTTGTGGTGGTGGTGGTGGTGATGATGGTTTAAACCTGTGGACTTCCTGAGGCAATTTTATTTTTTAGGCATTTTTCTCAATCATTTTATAAGGGCATTTCTTTAAGAATCTGTGTTGTCAGAGATTCAACAGAAGCAGTTGTAATACTGATATTATTATAAATATTATATACATATTTCAGAAGCACTCAGAAAAATCTGTATTCTTGCCCTTATAATCATCTTATACATACTTTGCAGCAAGTAGTTTTTAATTTTCTGGCCACTGATTAATTTAAATGACTATAGAAAGTGAGTAGGAGATTATTTGAATCTAGAGAAATAAGAAACTATTACTGAAGCAAGAGATGTTTTAAAATATTACAATTATCTAAGCACTTATTGCAATCCTTCAAACTCCCCAAAGTTAATAAATTGTATTAGACCCTTTTCAAAAGTCATGCTTTGTGGCATTTGGTCTTATTTATTGTCCTGGCTGAAAGTTCCAGCTAAAGCCAAGGTCACCTTCTATCCCAAAGTTAGTATAATTAGTATCAATTCACTGTTTCACCAAGCTTACATGGGAGGTTATTAACTGTGTTTCATGCAGAGTGTCAAAGAAGCAAGGGCAGTGCTGGCAATCTTTTCAGCTTCAAAGGCACAGCTCATAAATTTAATTCTTTGGTTAGGAAGAAAGGTAGTACCAGTTTAGTTTATTAATGAATTTTAAAATAATTTTATGGATGTTGTAGAAATATTTACAGATGTAGGCCATGCTTTTTAAACCTAAAAGAGGATCAAGACACTAATATGTAGCTCATTTTAGTGTCAATATTTTTATGAGCAATGTGCTTTCTGAAACACAATCATTATGGCATAATTTTAATTTAATATTAATTTTCATATGCATATTCCATAAGTATGAATTCAAGAAGGTGGCCACTCCTTTTATATATGAGAAATTATTTTGCAGGATATGTGTATGTATTATTAGATTCTATTAAATCTAAAGTTATTACTATAAAAAAATCAATGAGAATATGCCTAAATTTATGGAAGTAAAAAAATAAGTAGATTTACTTACTTCAAATAGCAAACTAATAAAACGAAGATTACTGTTTAAATTGATACAAGCCAAAGAAATAAATAAGCTTGAAATGCTTTAAAATGTTTGATGTTTTATTAAACAAATCACAAGAGTACCTTTGGAAAATAAAATAGAGCATATATGTTTTACTTCTCTTAATACATGGTTATCAGAAAAAAATGATTATATGTTTTCCATAGATATTTATTAAATGCTTCAAACAAACTAGGAAATGTTTAAAGACTTAAAAGTTGTACATAGTACAATTTTATATGTATCAGAAGTAAATGTTCCATTTAGTTTTGGATATGATTATATATAACCAGTGATATATATTCTTATTCCAGATAAGATCTACTACAATCAGAAGAATAATTTTAACATTCTATGCTAATATGGAATAACTTAACCTGGCACATTGCAATTATCAAAATATTTGCTCTTTATCTGCTAAAGGACCTGGACCCTCAGACAGCACTTCTACCAACATCCAGCCTGTAGCCATTAACTCCATAAGCACCAACAATATGGTAGTTTAAGCAAGGTTTAAAGTGTCTCCAACTATACAACATTTATACTGCTTGTTCCTTCCAAGTAAGTATATTTAGTACCCTTTTTCCTATTAGGAATTATGTTTCACATATTTAATTTTAAAAACTAGTCAACTTGATGCATTTGTTGTTTCTAAAAAAGACTAATAGATATTTCACTACATTTATAGCCTAACTATAGAAACCTGTCTTTTGTAGATAAGCAGGTTTCTGTACATAGACCATCTGGATACTGAATTATTACTTAATTTTTGTCAAGTGAAAAAAAAAGCCCAACATATTGACACTTAATTTTTAAAAGCTCACAGCACCATGCAAATTGTGTTTTATTGCCACCAATAAAACTAGAAACATTTTTAATAGCTAAACACTCATAATAAAAGCTCATAAACAACTTCTTGATTTGCACACTTTGGGATTTAACTGTGTCAAGATGATATATTCTTGACATTCCAAATGTTTTATTTGAGTGCATTTCTAGAGACTAACTCAGAAATAGAATGATTTTACTCTATTCACTTTTTGTTGCTGCTGAATTTCTTTTTCTTTTACTGAGAAACATTTCTGACAAATGTTTATCTCTATGTGTTCTATTTTTAAAAATATTTAAAACAAAGAAACAGCAGATGTATTTATGAACCAATCATATATATGTGTGTAGGTATGTATGTATGTGTAGGTATGTATGTATGTGTATGTGTGTGTGTGTGTGTGTATATATATATATATATATATATATGAATGTTTGAGGATAGAAGTTCAGGCCAAATCATTATTGCTTTTAAATCTGATTTAATTAAATAAATATATCAGACACTAGTTTTAACTACATATTTGTTATTTTGTATTTATTTTACTTTAGCCTATTTTATTTTAAAGTCAGGGAAATGAAACAATTGAGGTAGAGAATTTGCACACAAATAATACTCTTTCATGATCCACATTTTAGGCAACTGTGGTTCATTAAAAACACCTACATAAAATATGGCTGTAGTTTTACCATTCATTTCAACATCTCTATGCTCAGCTATTTTGACTGTTTTACATATCACTAAGACTAATTTTTTTCTTCAAAAAGACTTTGAGAGGAACAGTAGTTATTTAGTGAGACCTTTAAGAATTTAATATTTTGGTATTATACTTTTATAAATGGTTCTCTAAATTCATCTACATTTAAATAATTAAATTTTATGATTCACATAAATTGAAAATACAATTGAAGCATATGGGTCTATAATTTCTACATTGGAACTATGTTCATTCTAGAAGTATGTTAAAGTTTATTTTTATTTTATTTCACAAAGAATAATTTTAAATGTTTTACTTCATATTACATTTTTAAACATACATAACAATGTTGGTGCTAATATTTGAATATTTATGTCCCCTTAAAATTCACATGTGAATATCCTAACCCTCAAGATAATGAACTTAAGAGGCAGAACTTTGGGAAAATATTAGATCATCAAGATGGAGATCTCATGCTTGGGATTAGTGGCTTATTCAAGAGTCCTCATTGGGCTGCTTTGAACATTCTATCTGCTGTGAACACAAGGTAGAAGTTACAATTTATGAGGAAAAACCTTGCACCAGACACAGGATCTGCCTTGCTTTGAACTTGAGCTGAGTGGCTTCCAGGACTGTGAAAAATAAATATTTATTGCTTAAAAGCCACCCTATTTATGATATTTTTGCTACAGCAGCCCAAATGGACTAAACCACTAATGTGCATTTAAATAGTGAATAAGTATGCATTTTTAATTTATCTTTTAATTTAATAAATATATCTCTGGTTCAAGACAGCTTGATAATTTAAAAGTTTCCTTAAATCAAAAAGAAATCCCCCCCTTTTTTTGCAGCAACTCTGTTATCAACTAAGGTTCTATTGCAATCAGTCTCATTAAAATTTAAAAGTTGGTTAATATTATTGGGCAAATGATAAAAAATGATGAATTATAATTTTATTAATTCAAAATCTGATATAAAACCAAATCTATATTTGAGCCAATAATCAATTTTGATGTTTACATACGTTATATAAACAATTTCATCACTATTTTTAGCATTTTTCCTCCTCTTAACATGTTGAAATATATGAAGCTATAATTTAAGTTATTGGAAAAAACTATCATTCCATTAATTATATGATATACTTTAATGTTAACATCTTTGTTTACTAAAATGAATTGAGCAATCAAACCTGTCATGTAATCTTTTTCAAAACTCCAAGCTCACATGTTACATAATAAACTGGTAAGTTTGGCCTTATTCTATTTCTGTACATGGGTTGTACAATTCTGCTCAATGTTGCCTCCAGAGGTAGGTAGCAAACTACAATCTAATACAGCATATATACTGCTAAATTGAGTACATTTTATAATAAACAGTTGAGTCTCAGCCAATTACAGCAGGGGAGCTTTATCCAACCACTGGTCACCAACTGATTGGCTCACATTCATATAAGCAAATGCCTCCACACTCTTTACCCATTCAAGATAAATGTGGATGACGCTAATGAGGTTCTTTCTATATGTCTGTTCCCTTTCTCTGGCTATTAACATAACCTGCAGATGTGGTGGGTGGGGGATTCTGAAACAACTTCTCTCCTTAATGCTGCCCAGTTCTAATACTTTTCTTGCTCAAATAAATTTCTTAAATTTAATTCATCTCAGATATTTCTCCAATATATCTAATTCTCAAGACAATCCTGGGAATTACATGTGTCTTGTTTTCTTGATGAAGATTCCAAGGCTCAATTTAGGTGATTTTCCAAGATATATCTCTTAAAAAGAAGAACCAAACTTCATACTCAAAGATGTCCCCAGAGTTTACTTATTCTCTGCCTTTGCCATAACTGCTCAAATTGATTGACTTTGCTATGTCTTAACACCCTTCTTTGTAACAGGATATACTGGTAATTGCCTGCTTTTTCCCGTATAGCAGAAACTCTTCTTCCTCCTAAAAAGGATGCATTTTAAACACAGATTGAAGAGGTGTTCAAAGTCTCAATCAAGGTCATGGCTTTGCTGATTTGAGTGCAGTTTATTTAGCTGTCTTTCTTCTTGATTTCTTATATAGCAACAGCTGTGATTCTTTACATTTATTTTAAATTGGATATTTATTATATCTAGGATAAAAAAATTCAGCAATAATAGGAATTCTGAAAGTGTAAATGCAGATATTAACAGTGATTCATGTGATCATTTATTAAATACAAAAGATAAATGTTACAGTTTATGAAATTTAAAGAAATGACATTTAAACATAATGAAATCAAATATATTTAGCATATTTTAAATTATTGAATGAGAAAATAGGATGAAATAACTAACAAGAAATTTTGCAGCCTGAAAATATCCTTTCTCTATAGTTTTCAGTTTTTCCCAGACAACATATTGTATTTCCTTTTGGTAATAATTTAAAGCATAATTCATAAATTTTAAATAAATATATTCTGTTCAAATATAAAAGCTTCTAATTTAAAATATACAAAAAAATGGAGTATCATGTAACTTAAAAAGCATAGAATGTGGGACATTGTGGCATACAACTATAATACCAATGGCTTAAGAGGCTGAGGCAGGAGGATCACAAGTGCAGAGCCAGCCTCAACTACTTAGCAAGGCCCTCAGCAACTTAGTGAGACATTTTCTCAAAATAAAAAACAAAAAGGGCTGGGTATGTGACTCAACTGTAAAGTGCACCTGGGCAGTGCAATCCTCAGTATAAAAAAAAAAGGATTGAGTACAAAATTGTCAACAATGTTTATGTACTGAGTGAACCTTCCATCCTCAAATATGAATCCGAATATTAATGATGGTGACATTGGTGACCTCTCTAACTCCCAGATGTTGGTTAAAGATAGAAGGAAAAAAAATAGATATTAGATTAACATAAAATGTTTGTGCTAGGATCTTCTTCTTCTTCTTCTTCTTCTTCTTATTCTTATTCTCCTCCTCCTCCTCCTCCTCCTCCTCCTCTTCCTCCTCCTCCTCTTCCTCCTTTCTCTCTCTCTCTCCCTCTCTCTCTCTCTCTCTCTCTCTCTCTCTCTATATATATATATATATATATATATATATATATATATATAAATCCTATGAATTGCTTAGCTTACAAATGCTTTATTTTGACATATCTTGAAGTTATTTTAAATTATGATGTTTTTCAAAATTTAAGTTAAAAATGAGGGAATTGTGTATGTGTGCCTGTGTGTGTGTGTGTATGCACACAAGCACGTGTGCGTGCATGTTATTGTTGAAGTTTATTTGTATGCTTTGAGGGTAAGATCAATTCAATTCTTTCAGTACTTTTAATACTATTGCAAAACAAAAAAATATCAGGAAACTTGGAAAAATTATATTTACCCGAAAACGTAAAAAATAGGTTTGAGTTTTAAAAGACTATTTTAAATGGCAAAAATTCTACTTATCATTTGTGTGTTGAACAGAATAGAATGCTAACTTCACTATGAAAAAGAATATTTTTCTCTTCAGTCCATAATAGTGTGCATGTATCCAGTATATATATACATATATATATATATATATACATATATATATATAATATCACAAATACATGAATGTATATGTGTGTACACACACACACACACACACACACAGTTATGCTTCAGTAGATCACAGGATATTCATAAGATTTCTCCACAACAAACACAATAGTATTCACTATAGAGTAAGCCAAACACTGTTTAGATGGAAATGTTTTAACTTAATCACTAGTGGTTTTTTATTACAATAAGTAATTTCCAAAATTTGGGGGTTTGATATATTGCCAAACATATAATAGATAATCAATAACTACTTTTTGAAAAATGAAGGAATAATTGATTATATTATTTCTGTCTAAATATATCACTTTAAGTCAATGTACCTCTCTTTTCTATCAGTATTTTGTTGACATAGTTAGAAATGAATATCAGAGATTTTGTTAATATGCAACAATTAAATTTTATTTAAAATCCTATTTGTAAAAATCTTTGCAGAATATCACACATTAAAGAAAAGCAGTATGTTAGATATCTTTCATTTTATATTAAACAATACAATATTTGTTACCTGTTTTCTTCATTTTTATTAGGTGTTTTCTCTCAATTTGTATATAAGTGACATTAGAAGGATCTTTAAACTCTTCCCACTTGTAGATTTAATGCCAACAAACTCCAAAAACAGTACAAAATAAACAGTAGTATTTAAGACATTCTTTTTGCTAATACCATCAAACTTATTTTGTCACCAATTTTCTATATCATCTAATATAGTTGACATGATTATTAAAAATTGACAATGATCAGGCATTAAAATGTATTTTTCTGGAACAATAGAAAGACTATTAAAATTGTTGTCAAAGGTAAAAACTCAATTGAATATCAAGAATTAATAAAAATCCCAAACAAAACAGTCTAACTGATCAATCTTTACAAATAATGAAAATAATAGTAAACATGTCCTTAGTAAACTTAATTGCATATAATAATGTAAAGTCTTCATTAATTTCAAGTTAAATTGTTAACACATATTAGTATAGCCAGCATGACACAAAACACATATAAGTAGGAAAAAGACAGAAATAAATCTGACAAATTCTCCCTTAGCATTGTTTATGCAGAAAGTAAGTTAAAGTCTGTTTTTCTATAATGCCTTAAAAATTACTTTTATTTCTTTATTCTCTACTAAACACTTAATGACTGCTCAGGAATGTTTTTTAGATTTCTTAACCATAATGCAAAGTATTTCTTTTGCCTTAAAGAATATGTTTATTTCTTTAAAGTTGCTTTCCTTGTTTTTAAAATAAAAATGCTTATTTTTATACTGATACCAGATATTAATCATGGAGTCAAATATGAATTCCTATTATCCTGAAAACCCCAAAATATTCACTTTTAGAACATTCTATTAGTGGAAAAAACAGTTCCACTTAGCACTTCACTTTAGGATGACACATGTTAAATATTTACTCCTAAGTTCTATGAGGTGAATAGTATAAGAAGAACATGGACCACATCCCTTTGAGAACAAATTCAACACTAGATATTTTAATCTAGGGAAAGAGAAGCAGCAAGCTAATAATATAAAACTAGTAATTTCAAAAGCAAAAGCTACCTCTGTATTCTTGAACACATTATTCCTTGACATTTCAAAGCAAGGCAAGAACTGTGTTCCATGTTTACATTTTAAATTTGTTCAACAAATTTGTAGAGCTCATATGTTTTTAATTTATTTTATTCTGGAATATTTTGGTAATAGTCATAAGTGACACTAAAAATAAATATACCCTGTTGTCCCATATTTTATTTTAGTCATCCTAATTGCTGGAGATTTAGGTGACTTAATTACTTCTTAGGCTTACATAAACTAAGATCTCAATTACTCTACCCTTTTAAAAAACCTCTAGATAGCTTCATTTATTGTGTTTTCTAGGCCATAACAAAGAAGCATACTGTACCTCTTATGCTGCTGGTTGTTGCAGATGTGGTTGTGCTGGTTGTTATGGCTACAGTGGTTGTGACTGTTGCAGTGGTAAGGGAGGGGATGATAGTAGTGGGAAGCAAAGTGTTGGGAACATCTGGTGAGTGGAAAAAAACAAAATATAAAACAAAATCATATCATGCAAACAAAAGAGAAACACAAATGATTCAAATTATAAATACATGTATCTTATTTAGACTTAAATTTAACAAGCTTAAACAGAATATCAGGTACACAATGACCGTACCACAGTTTCTGTCATTTTTTCTTTCACTTCTTTTTCATGCTCCAACACAAAGAAAAATCTTGGAGCTAAGTCTGAGAATAAACAGATTGTTTGCAATATTTAGAGTGAAATTTAAAATGACGAGAATTCATTTATTCACCGAGTCATTTGAGCAATTTGTCATGCAATAGCAAAATACATATAGGTAAAACAAAAAAAAAAAAAACAACATGCTTTGTCAGGGAAGTAAACAAAGAAACGACACGTACAGAAATAAACACAAATACCACCATATAAGATTAAAGAAATGTTAACGATGAATATGTATATGCATGTTAAATACTTTTGGATTTTTTTCTTTTAGGAAAACTTAATGATAGGAAATAGGATGAGTGCAATCTTTAGAAACAAACAAACAAACAAAAGAAGCCAATTGCTGTTATTATTGTTATTTTGCTTCTCCTGTTCTCACAAATGATGTTAATGTACAGCTTAGAATCTTGCAATTCTTACCCTGTTTAGCTGGCCACGCCTTCTAACAATTTTGCAGTACCTAGGAGTCTTTAACAAGTATGGAGCCAACTAGTATGGAACCCAATATTCTGAAAGGTTTATGATTTTAAGATGGCATACCTAAGGGAAATTACTGAACATAGACTTGAACTATAACATTCAATTCCCAATCAATTATTAGTCAACTTGCCGAAAATTAAAATATTGATTCAAATACTGAGAAAACAAAGTAAACAGAAAGAAAAGCTTAGTGTTCAATGCTTGAATCTTCCATTCTTTCAATCAAACCTGCTGAAAATATGAAGAGGAGCAAAGAGAACATTGAAACGACACAGCCAGTGTTCGACTTTGAGAACCTCAGTATGATCCTCAGAGCCAAATCTTGTCTCAAGTGGATAGGCATATAATTTACACAGTGAGAAATTAGAAACAGTTCCCAAATTACCTGTAATTACTGTGCTGGGGTTTGATTTCACATATTTGTCACATAGTCCCTATATATTCAGAGTGTTTGACAGATTATTTTGCTATTAAAAGGTTTCCTGTCATTCTCTCAGCAAATGTCTTTTGAGTTACACCAAATATTTTCTAGTTCTTTACTTTTGATAAATAGCCCTACTCAATCTGCAAATTCTACCTGCTGAATGCTCTACACTGGAGACACCAAAAAACAGCATGAGATCACTCTCTTATCTTGAGTATTGATGTTTACACCTGTTTTTCAACAGGGAAAATGCTTCCTGGCCAGTCAAATTAAGAAAACAACCTCTGAAAACTCAGTGGTGCTTACATTAATCACTAGGGAAAATGGGTATTGCCTGGAGTGTGATTTAACATGATCATAAAGTAGAACTGACTTAACAACATTATAAATGAAAACGAATAAATATTATGTATGTGGGAATATAAACTTCTGTTTGCTAAGTTTTATAATGTGTTCTTAATTCATGGTAAGCTTTCTTAAGAAGTTCTAGCAGATTGGAGATAAATGAAAACAGTCTAAATTTTTTAAACATTCTATAATTTTAACTTTTATATCTAAAATAGAAAATCATACATTTTTGTTAGCAAATCATTTGCTTATTAGGAAATCTGAAGATATGTACTCACTAAATGCAAAGTTCAATATCTCCCAGGGTAATCAAATATAAGAACAGACAATAATATTAGTCATTTCAAACTATGTATAAAGAGCCAGACATATCAAAGATGATATATTATTAAGTTATTTACTATCAGACAATGGGCTAGAATAATATATCATCATATCTTATTCTAGTAAAAAAATAGACTTAGAAAATCAACTCTATTAAAAGTAGCATTATGAATTCCTTCTTTCTTAGTAGGGTTTTGTTCATTTGTCATTTTAGCATAGCCAAAACAAAACATTATTTGAATTTTTTCTTTACTCCGTATCAAGGATAGAAATTCTAAATTATTTGAGCATCTCAATATTTTCAAGTCTTATGAGGATTCTTCTATAATAACCTGAATAATCTCCTGATTTCCTAGAAATGTCAAAATGCATTAAGCATAGACTTTTTTCCCTGGGCTAATATTCAAAGACCTAAAAAAACGATGGATAGCTGTAATAATTGTTAATCTACTTTAAAAGAACTTCCCAGAATCATTACAAATGTCCATGAACATAACCTTACAAATCATTACTGGCACACAGTCTGGCTCCAGCTTATCTTCTCCAGATTGTCTTCTACCCTACCCTTGACTTCAAGTGTGACTAAAACTGCTGAAAGCACGTTGGCCAACATGACAACTGGCCCAAGAAAATGATCCATGAGAAAGAAGGCTCTCCGCGACACTGTCAAATGCCACTAGCTTTACTGTTTCCTATATGTTTTGCAATATTTGAAACATTTTTATTTTCCCAGCAATTATGAGGAATTCCCTCTGTTCTTTCTTTTCTGGTCATATATTCATGTCCATCCAATTACTTCAGCTGTATTATTACAAAGTAAAAGCAGAAGTAACCTAAATATTTAGTTCCAGAAGGTTAATAAGAATTAAATCAAACAATATAAGATTAGTTGGAATTATAGAAAGATCAAAGAAATTGTATACTTCTGCTTTTCACTTACACTATTTGCTCTGATTTGGGTCTAGTGTTTTCCCACTTGACAATTACCCCTTTGAAAGGAAGAACTCTGCCTCATTTATTGTTGAAGTGCCAGCACAAGTTGGAAGGCCAATAAATATTTACTAAATAAATTTGTTATACCATTATAAGCTAGGCCTTTTTTAGAGAATCTAAAAAGTCCATTGATTTGACAGAGTTTACTACTTATCCTAAAGGGTTTCTTTCCTTCTCTCAAAAACCAAAACCAAAACCAAAAATCTCTATATCTTTTAACATAAATAGACATCATTTTCTGTAGGGTAAATTTCAAGATCACAAACTACTACTTCCTTCAAAAAAATATAATTTTTGGCTTAATAAAAGCACCAAACATTTCATCACATTTTCTGCTACTCTGAAAACATCGAGAGCCTAATTTAAAGCTTATGGTTGAGTTCTACCTGTCTCCATATGAACTCATTGCATGGTCACTGATTCTGAGACTTAGTGGGAAAGGTTGAAGGGTCAAGAGAACTTTAGAAACTTCCCACGCTTTGTTCAACTATTACAACATTGGTTTCCTGGTATATCAGTTTGTATATAAGCACATACCTATTTAAGTTACAGAAAAATATTTTATTTAGTGTTAGGTGTGAGTATAATTGAGAGGTTGATTGCTCCACTTCTATATCAAGACCTTTTATTTTCAGCAGCCTGATTGTAACTGTAAGCAGAAATTAGCAAAAGACTATCTAAGCTAGCTTCCTAAACCCCAACTCGCAGGGTTTTTTCTGGTCTTCACTCCTATAAACCGTGGCAACATTTAGCACAGGTTAATAAATGTTTCAAATGTCATGGTTTAGATCATTAACTTTGGCCTTTAACTTAGATATTGTTTAGGAAAATGTGGTATAATTTCATAAAGAAATAGGGAATATAAAACACATACTACTAGCCATTTACCTCAGTTTTAAACTATCTAGAATTCTACACCATTTAAAAACCATTATACTCTTAATATGAGAAATATTCTATCAAATATAGGACAAGATAGAAAATGAAGGTCAGTTATCAGTACTTTTTTCCTTTAAGACACCTCTTTTTTCCCCCTTTTTTGAAAAAATATAAATATAGTGAATCAGATACAGGAAAACTATACACATGTACACACACAATAAAATACTAACTATTGGTTCAACATTAATTAACCAATTCTGTCTATAAAATAACATAATCAATCTTCCAGTAGTATGAATAATTTTCTGAATATGATATGTCAATGTAAGAAAATTTAACATACATGGATATATATATATATTATATATGTATATTTCTTACATGTTAATATTCTTTATAATTAAAGGATATATTTAGTGGACACTAAGATGAGTATAAATAAAATGTAGTCAAATTATGTATCACATGATTACAAACTATGTAACATAACTTATAAATAATAAAATTTTGAAATGATAATTTATACAAAACTCAAACAATCTGCATGATATTTATTTCTAATTTCCACAATGTAAAAGAGAAATTCAAAAATTTTTCCCCATGGAAAAATGTACTAATTTAATAAATAAATATTGCATTTTCTGAAATAAAAAACAACAAAAAGTGATTACAAATAATAAGTTCAGCCCTTGGAAAATCCAAAAGAAAATGACTATTGTCTATTCTCTTAGATAGTAAAACATAAAAAATGAAGAATAGACAATTAATGAAACATTTAGTGGATAGAAATTGTATATGGGAAAGTGAACTAAATATAAACAAGATTTTGTCTAGAGCTGATCAGACAAATTAATAATTATACATAAATTATTAGATACAATTTAAATACAAATACAAAATAATTCAATGAAGTTCTTCAAAATCAGAACTGAAAACAATGTTAATAATAAATTTGTTTGTACTTAATCTAGCAATAATTTTTAAGCTGCTAAAAATATTGACCACAATATATAGTAATATGGAAGAACAATTTCTCTGAAATCATGATTATGTGCTTTAACTTTCAATAGACTAAATCTTACTATAATCTAAATATCACTATATGGAAAAATGGATAGAACTTTCTAAAATTACTTGATAATTTTAGATAGGATATTAAACAAATTCATAGACATCTATGATTTATTAAAAACAAATATATAATGTATAAATAATACACATTTATTGTGTTAAAATATAGCTCAGTGGTAAAGCATTTGCCTTGCATGTGTGAAGCACTGGCTTCAATCCTTAGCACAACATGAATATAAATAAAGACATTGTGTGTCCATCTACAACTAAAAATATATATATTTGCCTGATGTATACATTTAAATTTCAGATAACTTTGTACCTTTACAAATACCCATATATATATATATATATATATATATATATATATATATATAGAGAGAGAGAGAGAGAGAGAGAGAGAGAGAGAGTAAATGGGGAGTTTTCCTTTAAAGAAAAAAATGGGAGCATTTTTTATTGACAGGAAACTGAGAAATGTAAATATTCCAAGAGATAAAAAATATCTGTTTATTATATGCCTACACAAAATTCAGGAGTTACAATAAATTTTACTTTTTGTTTCCTTTGTAATGTGTGTAAAGGATTCTTCAAATGTAAAAGGAAAATTCTAGAGTATTTTAATAATGTCCGACAGAATCTAAATCTAGTAAATTGAAGAATTTCATATTAATGCAGTTAAATTCTAAGTAGGCTACAAAAGTGATGTGATGTTAATAATTCAGGTTACTTATAGAAGAACATAGTCACATGCAGAGGTACAATTTCAGCCCAAACAATAAAGAGGCAGAACAAGGAAACTAAAATTTTCTGTCCAAATACCATGACTAAACTTTGCTATGGTAAATTAATCAGCCCATCATCTCTTCTTCATAGCCCACATAACTGATGCTAACAACTTCAAACTGCATCTACTATTATTTTGAGGTAGCCAATAGGAACTAGAGTTTCTCAGAGCATTCAGGGCCCAAGTTCTAGATGTAGCTCCTTCAATCCCCTTGTGATATCATGTTCTCTCATGTTACTATTCATTACCTCTTTCATGTCTGCTTGCAAGGCTTGTTATAAATATGATCTCATCTGTAAAGCAGTCTCTGGTTCCACAATGATTTAGTATCTTCTTTCTCTGAACTTGCAAGTACTTTGCAGCCACCTGTATATATACTTCTTTTATATTATATCACCTCTGTGCTTATGTATCTATAACACCCTATAAACCATAGGCTCAATCTTAAAGATTAATATGACTTCATCTTTTAAAATATCAATTTGTCTTAGGACAAGTATAGTCTGACCCAACCCTTCATTAGAGTAGCTGCCCTTCCTGGATGTACCTAGGAAGTTGAAGTCTGATTCCTGGTTCCTGGTTCCTCTGTGAAGACTTGGTTTGACCATATAAATCTCACCCAATTTTCCTTCACTGTTTGTGTTGCTACAGTAACATTTTAACATTTGTTCTAATTTACATAATCAGTTTCATGAACTCTGCTTTTTAAATTCTCAATAGTAATGAAGTACACAGTACACACATTATACATCAAAACTCTGCATAAAATCAAATGGAAACAGTCTATTGTATTAATTTGACACCAACATACATTGTATTTTTTTTCCCAAAGAACTAACAAGATGATAAGAACAGAGAAAAATGTATTCCATAATATAATTCTGTGCTTTCTCAGAGCCCCTCTCTGAATTCAGCTGGTGTTTTGTAAATGTGACTACTGATAACAATGCCAGTAGATAGGTAGCCTATCAGTTTTTATAACATGAGTCAGTAACCAAACTTTATACATGGTTAATCCCTATAAAAAGTTTCCTGCTTCCTCTATCATGTGTAAGGTGATTTTTAGCAATTCCATAAAAGAGTCTTAAAGTCTAAAAGATTATTAATAAAAATTAAAATGCAGCATCATGAAGAATCTTATATTCTGAAAGCGGATTTTCCATGTTCTTAAAACTGTTAGAGCTCTGAATCATATCATCCAATTAAAATAATAGAAAAGTGTCCCTTTCTTCACTCGCTAATGAAAGAATTCAAAACATTGTAACCACATTTTGTTATTGGAGCTTATTAGAGCACAACAGATCCTGTATAACCTTGTCAGAATAAAATCGGTTTCAACAAGCACTGTGTACAATAAACTGCAGAGTGGTACAGCACCTTTTTCCCAATAACGAGCTTTTCAGGTTAAAGGTGTGTTCTGTTCTCTACAAATGCAGTGTACAATAATTTCTAACTTGTCAACCTGTTTTGTTTTGTGGCAGTTTCTCTTTTTAAAAATGGCATTCAGAATGGATTTTCGAAGCAAAATTAAGTCTAAGGAGCCCCAGAAGCCCAAGCTTCTTGTTTCCCTCCAAAGACTGGTGTTCAAATAGGGAGGAAAAACTGTTACCATTTAGTCTGGAATCTATATGTCTACCTCTATCCTGCTGCATGTTACTAACCTGCCCCCACCCCAGGGGGTCCCAGGGTAATCAATACAAACCAGGAGTTATTGGTGGAGATGCATAAGGGTTAGAACATCTTGGATAACAAGTCCTAAGGTAAGATGCAACATTTTGGTAGAAGGCACCTCACCTTAAAAATAATAGGGCATCCTTAACCTTTTTACTGTGAATTCCATTGCCATTGCAAGCAATGGTAAGAGGAATGTTTACTGGATTTGCTTTTGCCAAAGCAAAGAAGAAGGACACCTACTTGCTACCGTTATGCTTAGCTACATGTAGCAGCCTATTTGGATTCAAGCATCAAAATGAATAACACCACCAAGACTCTTTTTAAATGACAGCCTCTGGTTTGATGAGGCTTCAATTCACCATTGCATGTATCCTCCTCAAGAACCATATAGTAATGTCATCTGCTTCAAAAAAAGAAACCCTTTTCAAAATAAGATCTAAAAAAAAAAAAATCCCCTTTTAATCATTCTGTTAGCTTCCACTGGCTTCTGACACTAAATGGAATCTTTAGTAATAATAATAATAAAAACTGCCTTCAAAAATGAAAAGTGCTAAAATTTTCAACTGTAGGTGGCAACCAACAGTTCTATGAAATTACAAGAAATGTTTATAAATAAAATCAATATGTTATTTTTTTAAATGCATGCATTTTTCTTTCAAAATACTTGTATTGCATTTCAAACTGGTAAAGTTAAAGTGAAATTTATGGTAGGGAAAAATACCTTTGATATGAATGATCCTCTATCAATTATTTGCATCTATTTCAATATGTGAGCGCTTTCCTAAAAGCACTTAACCTAAGAGTAGATAAGATTATTTTATGGGAGAATATCACTTCTATTCGTTTTTTAAAATACTTAAATCAAATAGCAATATACAAAGCAAAAATTTTATGTAGTAGAAAAATACTGAGAAATCCAGATATTTAGATGTATGTTCTGTGATGAACTAGCTGAAAAGCATTTTGTATATCGTTTAATCTCCATACATTTATGCTTCCTGATCTAAAATCGAGGAGTTTGTACCTAGTCAATTATGTAAATCTTTGTGAGCCAAGTTCATACCACTGGTAGATTATAGTTGATCTTCCAAAAAGCAAAACACCTTCACTCCAGAAATTATAAGTGCAATATTATTTTTCACATAACTTCAAGAGATAGAGTCCCTAAAGATGTTGTTCTACATTCACAATGGAAAAAATAGACTCATATGATGTCTTATATTATAAATAATATAATTTTCTCAAATTCAAGATAATCTGTGTGTACTTGAAAAAAATAATGGTAACCTGAATGTGTTAAAAATGTTTATATTGCTATGTTTTCAGATACAATCTCACTCTTCCTGTCAAGTCACCACCATTTAAATATAGCATGCTTATAAGTAGATCCTCTCTTAAGCTTTCTTGCTTGACCTTATTTTTTCCAGTGTTCATTTTTCATTCCACAAAAATACTTGCTTGAGTCATACTAGGTTATATATTCATGTCACTGTATAGATTTACACCATGCAACTTACTAGAAATACTTCCATGTTTATCTCAAATATACTTATTTAATACATAAATTTAATAAAAAAGTAACAGCGGCTTCTGGTACCCTGAATCAAAACTAAACTGGACTACCTTTCTGAAGAACTATCCAAGAAATAAAAATGCCACAATAAAAGATATTTTACTATGGCAAATTTTCACTTCCTTATAATGGCCATATTTTAAATAAAAATAATCCAGAATGTTTATCACTTTTTATCACTACTTCCTATGTGAGAATTCATTTACCTTTAATGATTATGCTAAATTAATAATATCTGGGTTCTCATCAAAGTGTAAAAATTGTCATTGAATTAAAATGAGAAATTAATACCCAGAAACTTTTGGTGAATCCTAATTTTCACATACATGTTTGTTGATGACTGCCAAATGGAAAAGAAAATAAAATGCCCAAATATGATATTTAATATTATAATCCTCAAACTTAGTCAAAATAAAAAAGAGAACGTGAGAGTGTTTCAAAGATTATTATTAGAAATTTGCCACCCTATAATTTAAGAAAACTATGAATGGTAATTTGCAGGTACTTATGGTGTTTGACTATTTATCAATAGGCCCACTTAGACATCTCCTTAGAAGACAGTTATCTCCTAATGTTATGCAGAATTGTGAGTTAGCACCTATTGAGCTCCACTTTTTACCATATCTTTCCTAGTATCTCATACTCTCCGGAGGACTCTGTTCTTCTTAAGTTTAAAAACAGTTATTTCAGAAGTGAATTCCTACTCAGGGGGAGTAGAGAGAAATTCCTAGATTCCAAAGCAAGTACATAATATGTTGTTACAATATTTGTGAATTCTAGTTTAAGAAGCTACAAAGCAAGTTTTACATAAATTCCATATCTTCTATTTAGATATGCCATCCTTTCTGAAAACTAATGCTAAAAATTTTTCCCCCATGGGCTATTTGCATATTACTTAAATTCTCTGGCAAATGAGCCAATTCACATACATACATTTAAGTTGAAGAACTCTGTACAATTTTGTAAATTTCCACCTTAGCCTAATTTCTCCATAAACAACAGAGAAGGCCAGAGTGCCATGGTTTCTATCCTTGCATTTACTTTATTATACACTACAATGGAGAGAAGGAGAGAAAAGATTAATATCAATAGAGCCAGAACATATTTTGTTAATGGTGAAATGAGGATTTGTTTTTCCTTTCAACAGTGGTCTACTTAGATGTACAGAAACATTTACTTCAGAGTGGTAAGACTGAATGGAAATTTTACTCTGAAAGCTCTGAGACCTTAATTTATCTACTTTTCACTCATCTTAAAACAAAGAGATGGATTTCGGTATCAGCTCCAAGTTGAGTATGCCCACATGTGGGCACCTTTTTAAATGCTTTATAAAGCAAACACTGCTCCTGTCGCCACTATTTTATTCCATCCCACTTCTCTCTGCAGAGTTCAACAGCATATTCATCCAGTCAGAGGTATGCCTTTCCCACAGGCATCAGAGCTTTCCCTACTTATTCATGTCCAGAAATGATATGTTTTATCTGTGAGATTAAAGAAAGTACTGTTTTAAGAATGATCCAACTAGTTACTGCCTGGAAACTCTCAACCAGAGATGAGAGCAGCAACCACAGGGCTCTTCCATTAGCACACTGTTTGTTGCTCCATATGGATGTCTTTTCTGTCCTTTTCTTTCTACAACATATATTTTCCATTTATGCTTCTAAAGGAAGCTGCTCCAAAGGAAAAATGCTCATTATGAGTACACAGAATTAATTTACCAACTGGTAGGTCTGTTTCTCTGTGAGGGAACAGATTTTAGCTGAATCCCTTTGTAATGTTTGCTAGGCTGTGCATCTGTCCGTAATTCAGGTCTTTCTTTCCTGCTCCCCACCCACTTATAGGAACTCAAAGATTCCCTCTTGTAATTCCATCATGATTTGTAAGTATTGCTTTTCCTAATAGTACAACTAAAAAAAGAAAGAAACAAACAAACAAAACAACAAAACAAAAAACTCATGTGATCTTCCAGTGCTTCTAAATATTTTATTTCTGGATAACTGTAATTGTAGATGCAAGATGTCACAAGAGGCTGCTATCTTTTAGTCTAGCTACACATTTGCCATGAAGCACAGAAGTACATTTTTCATTTTATCATATGAAGGATATGTATTAGCTTCAAATCATTGCTAATTATGACTTGAATTTATGAGCAATATATCCCTGTCATGGGGATATACATATCATGATAATATTTGCTTAGTTCTATCATGAGAGAAGTTTAAAAAAATTATCACTTTATGATATTTGCAGTGTTTCACAATTATTAAGCATTCACCTATGTATGCATTATTTTGAGCAATTTAAGACCAACTACTATAATAACACTGAAACAATAATATTTATTTTCTGCACAACAGTCAAATATTTTGAAGAGCTGATAGATGGACTAGAAATGTTTGTTATAGTGAAAGAAAAGCTACCCTTCAGGATTCAATTTGCTTTTCTCACATAGTAAGCAAGTTATCTACAGTGGAGAATTAGCACCCAGGACAGAAGAGGAGCCTCGATTTACCCAGTTTGTGAAAGATACATGTCTAAATAAGCAACAAAGCTTGGAAGCTGGACTGGGGGCCAGCAGTCTATTATATCTATGTGTTTAGCTTTTTAACTGTATTTTTTTACTTTTACTATTAACAATGAAATCTCAGTAAAATTAAGGAGGCAGTCTTATTGATAATTAAAACCTGGAAAGCTTTTTTTTTAATAGTTTGATACCTTTCACAGACCAAAACACACAGACATTTCTAACAGTAATTTTCTCTTACAATTAAAATGATAAAACTCCAAACATTATCTTTATGATTATTCCTAGCAACTAACAATAAAATGTGTTACTTCTGAAGTGTATATGTGTTCCTTGTGAATTTTCCTAAAAACTTAAAAATAAGAAATGTTACATTCCTAAGCAGTGTTCATTTCAATTGACACATGACCAAACAAACCATAAGTGCAATATGATATTTTAGAGATGTCAGGTTAGCCACTACAATAAACTGGCAGTACAGAAACAGAAGCAAATTTCAATAGAATTTCACTGTATACTATTATAATAAATATCATAATTTAATTATTTCATACATATTTAAAGATGAAATTTGCTGGAAAAGAAAAATATATTTTAAAAAAGTGAGAGCATGGAAAGTTGTATAATGAATAATTTCACTCATACGCAAAATAACCAGAATTAAAATGATGAACCAATACATTGTTTAAAATCTTATTCATACAAGGAGAGAAATAATGAAGTAAGAAAATAAATTAGATCAATGATAAAGACATTTAATATTTACATAGGGCTATTATGGTAATAAGAAGGGGAAATTTGAGTAGGGAGAACAAACATCATGAAAACATCTCCTGGAATATTCTACATCAGCTCTGTCCTAACTTTCAGAGACAACTTGAGTTCTCCATTGTAGCTCTAACATGATTCCTGCTCTGCTGACCTACAATCTGGACCTGGCATAGATATTGTAGCCACTAACCATAGTCCAGAATGGTACTGCATATTCCCAGTATCTCTGTCCATTTTCTATATGCATTTGAAGTAGTGGTTATGAATTTTCCTAACATGAATTTAAAGGGAGGTAAAAGATATTAAGAAAAATGAGAAAGAGGGTTAGGATTTAAGAGAGGCTGATTTGCATTTCTCACTCTCTATAGATACCATTTCTCAAACTTTTTGATTCCATATGTCCAACACTTTTAATCCATTTATTACAAATACATATGAGAACCCAAACTTCTTTCAACCACAAAACAAGATGAGCCTCAGGTCATTGGTAATTTCTTGCAGCCACTCCTTGTACAACAGTAAGCATTTGCCATACTGTGTATAGCATATGGATGTAGATCTGGGTAGTCTTTGCTTTGGGCGAAGATATATTACTTAAATCCTCTGAACTTGATGTTGTGTTATAGAAATAAGTCTGATTCTAAATTTTGTCCTATTCTAGAGATTTTTTGTTATATTATTGAATTTTTAAGATTTTTCCCTATTAACAAGTTAGCAAAAATTTAGAAATTTATTTTTGTTCAGTAGAGTTAAATTATAATCTGGGTACCATTCAGGGAATATTTAGGCAATAAATTATTTGCATCTCTTTCTAGTTGAATTGGTCTTAATATAAAAGACTATTGTTATTTATTATAAGAAGTTAGATATATTATAAATGATTATAGCTGGACTGTACTGAATTCTTCCATTTATGATGTATATAATTTGTTTATGATTGATCCAAAATCTCTGTATTACCATTTTTAAAAATTTTAGACACTGGGACCACAATCAGAGATTATAATCATCTGCTTCATTGTGTGAGCATCTTCCTATAATTCTCCTATTTGTTTTATTATTTGAATGCATAACTTTTCTTAAAAATCTTAAACTATAATTTTCTTTATTGTCATTCACCTTTGCCTCATAAGGTCATAAGTACTAAGTATATAATTGGGGAATGAATGAATTATTCTTTTTGTCTGAATTCTCTAAATATGAAGAGCAGCAATGGAACAAAACACTTGAAAACCATTAGGGCTATGGATAGTGATTTCTAAATAAATAAATAGCATGATAAAAGTGATAAAGAAGAAACATTTTATAAAGAAGAAAAAAAATAAAACTACTATGATCTCAGTAATTAATAAGCATAACTATGGCTACTAATTTAATAGATTAATTTTTCCATTGCTGAGATTGTTAATGAATAGTGCCATTATCTTTGCTAATAGATCCTCCACAGAGCAAATGCTTCATAAATATATTTTGTCTTGCCTGTATTTGAATGTTGACTTTTGTTAGATTTTTCATTGATGGTAAATTTTAGACTGGCAGTTTCAAATTACCACCTCAATATTCCTAATGTTGAGATTTTCAAATGTGAATAAGAAGGGGGCAAAACCCCTGCAGTATACATAAAACAAAATGCCAGTACTATGAACAATTAGGTGTAATAACATTTAAATAATGCAATTCCATTGACACCCAAAGAATAAAATCCAACCATTAGGATGGCCTCTAGACAGTAGAAGATTTCACAGGAAAGTGCTAATTCTGCTTAGACCTCCATCAAGTTAAGAATCAATAGAACCTAGGCAACTGTAGTAGATTCAGACAGGAGTCTCAGTTCCTGAAAAAACCCTCATGTTAGAGCTATATTAAATTATCACAGCTAATGTAAAATCAACCTTGGTGTAAAAGCTAAAAGGGTAAAGTTCTCACAAATGATCGCTTATCACTCCATTCCAAAATGCATACAGCATTCATTATAGATCGCAATGCCACTCAAATTTCATCATTTAGTAGGTTTTGAAACAGCCAAACCATTAACAGAAGAGAGTAGCTTTTATATTTATACAATCAGTGACTAATGAAACATTATACCCAGTGTGCAAAGGGGAAAAAAAACTTTATTTTGTAATGAACCCAATTGGAGCCCTTTTTAAACACAGTGTAATATGGTTTCACTGTTTCATAGAGCCTCTCATTACTTGTGTCAATAATCCTAGGTAAACTACTGTTGAACTTCACAGCATTTATTTAGCAGCATGAATAGCATTAATCTATGGGGTGCTTTTGATGAATTGTAGTTCAAGAAGCGAAGCCAAAAATGACTTCTTACAAAGTGCTTAGAGAAGTATTTATTAGAAATATGTCAACTGCCAACTACCTAAAGGTAGCTTGGCTATTTAGAAAACCATACTGTTGGCTAGCTTGCAAACACTGGGAAAGCATAAGAATTTTCCCTACTTGAATTACTTGAAAAACAACAAATGACATGCTTTTCATCAGAGTGTATTATTTCTTCTGTCATTTCCCTTCTAATTCTGTATATATTTATGTTGTATTGCCTTCAATACAACGTGACATGTGATACAACATGCTCCGAGGCTCTGAGAAACTATTAGGTGAGAGAAATGCTTAAAAATTTTCGGGTGAATCAGTTAGGCTAGACTTAAGTGATTGCATGGTCTGAATATCCAGGTAGCACAAACTGGAAGCTGCTCTTGGCTCCCCCTTGACCTTGACTCACCCAGTGGTGTTACCTTCTCTGGCAATAAGGCTGGGAAGGTTTGTCGGCAGGAGTTAACTATATTTAATTCCAATTTATCAGTGTAGTTTGATTAAGCTAATCTTTTCACAGCTGAATTTTGTTCTTATTCATGAAATACCAGAAATTAAACTCTTAGGATGTTCAAGATGTTTATACAAGGAGAGTTTATTCACTGTCTGCCTTTATTTGCCTACCATGAAGCTAGTATTTAGAATTGAGAGATTTTATAAACTGAAGGAATTCCAAAACAGATAATATTATATACTGACAATATGTAAGTTTCTTCAATTTTTGCCTGTATCATAAGAAAATAAATTCCTGGAAAAATAGCACAAATTAGATTACTATTTTCCCTAAACTTAATTAAAATTCTTTATTAAAGACTTAGGCTTGACTCCCACCATTCTTTCTTTTTCAATTTTTTTTAATAGAGAACTAACTAATCCATGTTCTATACTATACAATTATAAATATGTATTATATAATTGGATTCCTGGGAAAAGTATTGAATAAACATATTCTCTCCATGATTTCTAAGATCCACTGGATTTGTTAAACCATTTTGTTTTATTAAATGCTGGTTCATAATTTTGTAATATTATATGAAATAACATGGTATTCTCAGAAAAATTTCTCTGGCTGAAATATAAAAGGGTAATGTTACATTCTCTAAGGACTCTTTCTCTGGAGATGCACAATGTTCCCTAGCATATACATTAACCCCTGAGAAATGGTATAATAAATAAATTTTTATAAATTTTATTTATTACAGCATTTTAACCTCATAAAATGTAGTTTCATCTAACAATATGTTAAAGCTGCCTTATTAACAACTCATTGTGACTTTTGAAGTTTGATCAATGAAAAAGAGTGATTTTCTTCACTTTTGGATATTGGTATTTTGCTATATTTATACACTTTGATATATACAAATGGTGAGATAAATGAAGTCAAGAAAATCAATGTCTGTAGATATTTCAAATTATCCTTCACAACATTTACTCATAAATATTCTATTCCTCTGTCTCTGCTGTATCTCAATGACATACTATTATCTTTTAGGTAGCCAGTTATAGTGATCAAAAAAATATATTTTTTGTGATACTACTACTGAAATTAGTTTACAAGAAATAGGATAATTCTGGATTATAAGTAAAAGCATTTATTTGTAAAAATTTAGACAATCATTAATATAACTTATAAGCCATCACCAAAAATTAAATAAAAAGATTTATGATAAAGCTTTTCACAAAAATAACTTCATTTTTAGTGTATGCTGTAATTTTATATTAATTAGTCTGTATTGGAACATAGTAAATTTTGGGCATATTAATACTTACAAGAAGTCCTTCTGAAAGAAAAAAGAAAACCTGTTTAATTTTATCCTATAGATTTTGACAAATTTAAATAGCTTTTTAGGTCATTCATTTTTTTACATGTCATATTTTCAAAAAGGCACTCACCATGTACAATGAGGACATACTCTGCGCTGCTTTGGCCGATGGTGTTTGTGGCTTCACATCGATATGTACCATTATCCGTTTTGTTCAGGAAAAGAATGTTTAGCTCCCTACCACTCACAACCATTCGATCAGGATCTGGTAATTCTCCACCATCCTTTGTCCACAAAACAGGTTCTGGCCTGTTGGATTCAAACATGCATACAAATAGGAAAAATAAGAAATGTTGAATATTCAGGAAATTAAGCAAATCTGGTAATATATGGATATTTAACACTTATTTTATGCACAATCATTTGCTAACTTCTATAAGGGGGCAAAAAGAACCATCATGTACTCATTCAAAAGATTTGAAGGTATGAGAAACATAACTAATTCTACTGTACCTGTGTGTTAAAGAACTAATTTGTTATGTTATTGTAGCAGTCATTGCTGGTCCCCTCCCCAGTTCCTGAGCCCAGACCCTACTGGAATTGGCATTTTAACATTTTAACATAGCCTTGGGCAACAGAAGCAAGTCCGCTCCCCAGGTTCTAACAAAAATACCTTTTCACTTGGGGTCTCCACAGAAACCACCTAAAGCCTCCCCTTACCTTGTCCACTTTTCTTATTCTCCTAAAGAATTTTTTGGAAAGTTTGTATTTAATAACATACAGTCCCTGGCTGCATTTGGCCAATAATGGTCCATATGTACAACAGAGATCTCTTAAGATTTTATCTCCTGGTGATGTCATGGCAATTTTATAATGTGTTTGAACTCATATGTATTTTTTGACAAAATTTTGTAAAATGGATAAAACTTATGAATGAAATATAACAAATATTGGTAATACTGTCAAAATAAACAGATCAATAATGTGATGCAGGAACTGTTCATCAAGTGTTTAAGACTAAAATCATTTGGAGGATGTGGTATTTTGATATAACAAGAAATACATATTTTCTCTGCCCCTATTTCCTGACATAGTTCTCCTGAAACCCCTATAGATAGAAGTGCTAGGAAAATATTTTTTACTAAGATCTGGTCTTTGTCCCCAGGTCTTGATGCTGCTTCTAAATTCATAGGAATTTCCTAGGCACTAGGAATATTTTTTGTTTCAATGAGATGCTCCTAAGATATATTCTAATAAAATGCCTTTGGAGGGCTTCTGGATCCCTTCAGAATGGAAGCTAAATAATTCAATGGTTGGAACTTTCAATCCCACCTCTGTCCTCTCAGAAGCAGAGATGGGTTGAAGTTTCAGCTGATTACCAATGTCCAATGATGTAATCAATTAGACATATGTAGTAAAGCCCTTTAAAACCCTGAACTGCAGGGTTCAGTGTACTTTTGTGTTGCTCAACATATGGAGGGTCCTGGAGGGTGTCATTCCAGGAGATGACAGGGAAGCTTGTGCCCCTCACTATATACATTGCCTTATTCATCTCTTAATCTACTTTTCATCTGCATCCTTTGTAATGAATGGGTAAGTACAAGTATTGTGTTTCCTCAAGTTCTATGGAAAGACCCAGAAAATTAATGAAATCCAAGGAGGAGTCATGGAAACCTCTGTCTGTAGCTGGTTGATCAGAGAAGTATATACAATAACTTACTATGTGCAATTAACCTGAGAATTAGGGGCCACCTCCTGGGACTGAATCTTAACCTATGGCATCTGACTCTTTCCAGGTAGAGAGTGTCAGAATTAGAATGAATTATAGGCCACTCTGCTGATTGTCCTGGAAGAACTAATTGTTAATGGGGGAAAAAAAACTGCCATATACATTTTGGTGACCAGGTATGAATTTTAGTAAATGTGTGAGCAGAAAATAATAAATAGTTCATTTATTTTCCTATCTCTTCAGAGTAAGAAAGCAAAGAATAAAAGGCAATTTTGTCAGACCCAAGAAACTTCTGGAAGAGTAATATATTACTTAACAAATGAAGAAACTTGGTATATAAAAGTATTGAGGGCTGGGGATGTGGCTCAAGCAGTAGCGCGCTCGCCTAGCATGCGTGTGGCCTGGGTTCGATCCTCAGCACCACATACCAACAAAGATGTTGTGTCCGTCGAGAACTAAAAAATAAATATTAAAAATTCTCTCTCTCTCTCTCTCTCTCTCTCTCCTCTCTCATTCTCTTTAAAAAAAATATAAAAGTATTGAAAAATATGATATCATAGCTTTCAATTATATAGAAAACTTGTCTTCATATTATCTTTAATGAAAGCCAAACAATTAACACTACTTAACTTGCTTTATGTAATCCACATCTGTTTATTGCTATTTGAACTTACTAATTAATATTTCAAGTAGCATAATTTTAAGTCAAATATCACAAGGAATATAATATAATCCCTTGAAGAAGTAAAATTGTAAAATGAAACTATAACTTGGAGAACAGCTGAAAAAATTGAAATTTTATTCTTTCCAAAAAGCTACAAAAGACAAATAATAAAATAAAAGTTATATTAAGGATAATTTGATGTGGATGTGTAACCAACGTGATTCTGCAATCTGCATTTGGGGTAAAATTGGGAGTTCATAACCCACTTCAGTCTAATGTATGAAATATGATATGTCCAGAGCTTTGTAATGTGGTGAACAACCAATAAAAAAAAGGATAATTTGAATTTTAGAACATTCACCTTTATAATTTTATTCAAATGAAGCACTTATTATATTAAGAGGCAATTTTTTTGATATATGTTAGAATTTTAAACACACAGATATATTTATATGTATTTATGTATTTTTTATATATACATGCTACATAGATATATATGTATATATATATATATATGTCTTTCCATATACTCAAAATTAACACCTGAAATCCAAACTATTATGATTCCTCTCCACTCAAGTTTGTAAGCTTTAAGTCACATCTAAAAACACACGCACTATAAATGCATACTTAATTTATATTTATATATACAGAGAACATAAAGATGCAAATAAATTAGTTATCAGTCTGTATTTTAAAAATTTCTTTCTAAAAACAAAATACTCCCTTCTGGTACATAAGTAGGAAAAAAAATCAACCTTCACAAGTGGTTAAAAGGAAGATGTCAGGCCATGTTTCTGAAGCAATGAACTGAATCATTCAAGGATTCTTTATCCTACTCTATGTAGTAAATCTTAAAGGTGACAAGACTTAGAACTATAAGATGCAATTTTAAGGAAAAGAATGTTATAGTTGATATATAGATCATAAATAAGGAACAAATATTCCTAATTAGTACTTAAAATGTTCAACTTCTTTAATAGCAGCATAAAAATATTAAGTGGTTTAACAGCCTTGATACAATTTGTGTTTCATCTTAATAAAGAGAGCCTCCAGGCTTTTTCTAATTGGAATCCAGAAATGATTAAGTTTCTTGCTCCAAATGAATAACAATCTCCCCTGCTCTTTAAGCATCTAAAAGAAGATCATTTTAAAAGTAGTTCCAATGTAAGGTTTTTATGTGACAAAACTGAAAAAGTGTAGAAGCCGGATACCAAGTGCAGCAGAATTGTGAGAACACCATGGAAAGTAAGATGATATTATTCTACAGTGGGAACATCCATACGGTCAAGGCAGAAAGTCTCCCTGTGAAAACACCAGATTATCAGAAGCTGGAATTCTTCTATAAGAGAGTAAATTTGACTTCATTTCTGCCTATCAAATCTACAGAGCTAAAATTATGTTTTCTTTTCCTATGCAAAAAATAAAAAAGAGATATTTTTCTAACAGTAGAGATACAGAAAACAAGAAACCAAAATTTTAAAAGTGAGACCAAATGTGTTCATGCACTTATTCTCACATATTTTATTACCTTATTGAAGTAGTTTTAAATCTCGACAGATTAAAAAAACATGATAAGAGATTCTACAGTATCTTTCATAGCTTCTTATTTATAAATTAACATTGGAAAAATTGCCATAACCTGCTCAAGTCACTGGTTTATTTAATATCTTGAAACAGATGAGTAATCAAACCTGATCCCTTATTTCCACTGGAATTTTTCAGTTTTGAGGTGTTACTTTTGTGAGGTTATGCCATACAAGCAACTCTTATAGTCCTTCCATATGAGACCTCAGTGTCAAGGAACTATTTATTGTTTAGATTAGGTGTCCCCACAAAACCTCATGCGTAAGACAATGCAAGAAGGTTTAGAGGTGAAATGGGTGTTTTAGAAAAGCCTTAACCTAATCAGTGCAGTAATTCTCTCATAGGGATTAACTGAGGAGTTAACTGTGGGTTTAGGCTGTGGTTGGTATGCCTTGGGGATACATTTCTGATGAGCTGAGCTTAGTCTCTGTCTACTTTCTGGTGGCAGCTGTTTTACTCTACCATACTTTTATCCCATGATATTCTACCTCATCTCAGACCCCAAGGAATGGAGTTGTTCAACAATGGACTGAGACCTCTAAAACTCCGAGTCCCCAAATAAATGTTTCCTCCTCTAATTGTTATTGTCACAGCTAGGAAAAGCAAACTAAAATAGTTCTGAAGAGACTGGATAACTTCTTTACATTCATCAGCTCTCATCTTTTAAGCTCATGCTTATGGAGAAAAATAAAGAAAATAAGCAGGCATTTCCAGTTTATGCTCTATGTACCATGTGACCACATGAAAGATGCCTACTGGCTTTGTTTCAGTTTAGAAATTCCATAGGTGGGAAGTAGAAATGACCGAAGTTCTATTTATCTTACAGTTTTTTTGTTTTGTTTTGTTTTGTAAAAAACAATTCTTCTCTATTTTCTGCAACTGGAAAGTGAAATAAGATAGTGGTATGGGTTTCATAAATATCTTGATTCCCTTTGTACTTTAAGAAAAAAAAATTAGACCACAAAATTATTCTTAAGTTTGTACATAAAACTTTCAGTGTTTATGTTTTCAATTTTTAGATAAACAGAAGGACCTACATCAAATATAAATTAATTGAAATTAGTTTATAATTGTCATAACTAGAAATATTTTAAATTTATTGATTCAGAGGAAATGGATCCCAAGAGAACTCAAACTACCCTAAGCATTTCTCACTGGGTAGACTGAGACTGCATTCTTAAAGTCTAAATTTTACCAATTAATTGAGGAAGAAAAAGGAGGGAGGGAGGGAGGGAGGGGGGGGAGAGAGAGAGAGAGAGAGAGAGAGAGAGAGAGAGAGAGAGAGAGAGAGAGAGAGAGAGAGAGATTGAGATAGGTAGAGACAAAGAAGAAAAGAAAAAAATAGAAGCTGAAGTTGCTTGGGACTTTTTATATTTAAAATATAAATATAAAGCAAGTCTAATAAGTAGTTCTCTTAAAATTATAAGCTGAATCAAAATATAATTTTTCTATAATTTTATGCTGGAAGCTAAGATGGTGACTGCTAAAGAGGAAGGAATAGAAAATGATTCTTTTGGAGCTGTTTCCTATATCAATCATTTGAAATGTAAAAGATTCACAAAGGGTTATTTTGTTACTTAATACCAAAGGAGATGTTTCTCATATAGTTTGTAAATAGCTTGCAAAGTCTCTTCTTAACTATTATAAATATATTGGTCTAGGTCCTTGGAGTGTACCACAAACTGTGATTTTTCTCTTCAGATTTGATTGTTTTACAATTTATTTGTAACAAAATTTGTTTTCCTTGTATTCTTGATACTAATTGCATGCTTGTTTTGAAAACAATTTTTAAATCATCATAAAATTTTAGTAAACCATCTTTGAATGTTTTATTTATCACAATTTAGTCTCATTTAAAAACATAATCAAACATATAAAACTGACAGATATCTATCTACCTTCCTATCTATATACACAAGTATATATATATATATATATATATGTGTGTGTGTGTGTGTGTGTGTGTGTGTGTGTGTGTGCGCGCGTGCACGCGCACACGCGCTAGGCTTCACAAAAATTCAGAAACATTGATACTAGTTTTCAATGAGCCCCAATGGATATAATAACAGAAAATATTCACTATTGTGCTTACATCTTAAGATAGAGAAGATATAATTGAACTTATGGAACTGCCTTTTTTTTTAAAGTATGCCTATTTATCCTTGACTAAGTATTTGATAAATATATGCAATTACAAAGTAATTATCTATAAATAAATCTGCACAAGTATTTTTGAACAGGGATATAAAGAAAACAAAATACATATATTTTGATATTATATTGCATTGAATCTTTAGGGCTATAAATAAAATAAAATGCATATTTTGTGATATTATATTTATATACAATAAGCCATAATGCTTGGTAGGTCATGTTAAGTGTCATACAGGAGTTTAAAAACATCAGTTTGATACATGTCCTATATTAGGGATATTATGATATGTTTTAGGAAAGATTTAATTCTTGAATAGTATCTTAATTATGGTATGGTTTTGGCAAGTAAAAATGGAAGATTCCATCTCAGGAAAAGATAGAGAACTTGACTAGCATGCTTGCTTTCCACAGGCCACAGTGTTAAATAGATGAATTTAAATATGGAGAATATTAGGAAAAGTTAGTGGGACTAATAGGTAAAATTTATATTGGTTAAAAAGTCCAAACTAAGGAAAAGCACTCTATTTTTAATCAAATTGAGAGTAAATTAAGCAAAAGCTAAGGTGAAAGTTGGTATGAAAGAATAGGAACAAATGCTCTTATAAATAGCTGAGTTCAATACAAAATCTACAGAACAAAACAAAACATGAAATATTATTTCAGCATTAGCTGAAGACTGATATTAATGTCAGTGTGAAGGAGGATAAAATGTGGTAGAGAACATTCTGGTCACCAAGAGCAATTTTTTAAAAAAGCAAAGAAACAGGGAAGTTTAGGGAACAGATGCAGGGCAAAATTCTACACATTCAAAGTAAATAATATATGGCTTTGAATCTCAGACTAAAGCATTTAGATCTTCTTCAACATGAAATTATTTTCTTTTTTTTTTGAGAATAGAGTATTCCTGATTGGAATTTTCCTTAAGAATATTCATGTGGAATCTCTAAAAAAAAATCCAATAAAAAGATCATATATACAGTTCTTAAGAGAGAGAACAAAGTCGTATATAAAGTTGAATTAATAGTAAAGAAGACTACAGAAGACGTAATAGAATTTTGATAAATATATGTAATTACAAAGTAATTATCTAGAAATAAATCTGTGCAAGTATTTATAGATACTTGGGAAAATTAAATATAATTATTATGGAGCTAAAATATATGGTATTAAAAAAAGAGAGGAGAAACTCTTGACGATACCCATCATATAATAGTAATAATCCTCATCCTAAGAGGGAAAATAACAACAACTGGGAAAATGAAGTAACCAACTACACAACAGCAAATAACAAGATGAAAACAGACTGATGTATAGTTGAAGGGAAAACTAATGATTCTAGTATGGGACACGGTAAATGCAAGTGTTGGAAGAGAATCAAGAAATAAATCTCTGAATTTGGGGGAAGTGCTGGGGAGTGATAAAGGGCAAATTATATTTTTATATTGTGTGTAATACATGAATACATAACAACAAATCCCATCAGTATGTGCAACAAAATTGTACCAATAAAAAATGTGGAAAGAGAAAAAAACAGAAATTCATTTCTATCAAGCAATAAGGAGTGAAGAAATTAGAAACTGAGGCAGAGAACAGGACTGGGATTATTTTACATTTTTTATCACATAATTTTTATTTTATATATCAAATAGTATATAAGTACTAACTAATGAACTCAATATTCTTCTTTAATCCCTCTTCTCACCACACTTAATTTCTCTCCTTAACCATTGTTACAACGGAGTCAATGTTTTTTTTTCTTTTTTGCCTTTTCCCCAACTGTTATATTTATCTGTTTATTTCCCAGCCCTGATGTACCCAACTTTTTCATTTTCTCTGTGCCTTTTTCCGAATATAACAACAAGCTAAGGACAAGTGAGGAGAGGATAAGTGATGGTTATTCTACTAAATGCTGTTCCTGAAGTCATCAGGTAAGAAAACACATGTAGAACAATGACAGGGGCAGTTTTTTAAAGCCAAAGTGAATTTCATAATTGTTTCCTAGAGTATTTCACATTGTTTATCTTTAGAAGAATTTTATGTAATAAAAAAAAATCTAACTTTTTAATATAAAATGTATTTTGTCAGATGGTAGTTTAAATGTTTTTGTTAAAGCATTATAATAATACATAGTATTTGGCCTGCTTTTGACAAAAGTATATATACAAACAATTTGATTTCAACCCCCATTTTCCCCACCTTTTCCTTTCTTCTTCCCTCCCCCCTTTCTCCTTTCTCTACTGATTTTCTTTTCCCTCCTTTATTTATTTTTGATTAATAGTTTTTACATATACATAAAGGTGAAAGTCCCTTTGGGCTTTATATATACGTGTATGGTGTATATATATAAAGGATTTTGTTAAATTCATTACATATTTCGTCCCCTTTCCCTTCTTTCCTTCCTCCCTCCCTCCCTCTGATTCTTCTTCTACTCCACTGATCTACCTTATATCTTGATGATATCTTTTCCCCTCCCCGACTGAATTGTTCCCCTTGTTTTGCTCTAGTTTCCACATGTGAGAGAAAACATTTGACCTTGGATTTTCTGAGTCTGGCTTATTTCACTTAACAAAATTTTCCCATTTCCATCCAGTTATCAGCAAATGACATTTTCTTTTTCTTTATAGTTAAATAAAAACTCCATTGTGGATAAATAAACATATTCTTGATCCATTCATTTAGTGACAGGCATCTAAGCCAATTACACAATTTGGATTTTGTTAATTGAGCCACTTTAAACATTATAATGACTATATCTCGGTAATATGCTAATTTCTTATTTGTTTTTAAAAAATCATTTTTATTTTCCCAAATATAAAAATATGCCTCATGTATTATCATCAATGTTAAGTATGTATAATTAGAGCTACAGATTTCTGCTTTCATAGTTTCATAGTTAAAATCAATATTTTTTGTAGGAACATTTGTGAAATTGGCTCTATTCCTCCATTTTGAATATTTAGATCTGGAACACTAGTAGTCTATGAACTGAGAAGTAGGAAAATAGGTTCAAATGAATAATCTAGTGAACAAAATTCTTAAATAACTTTTTGTAATTAATTAATTTATATATTTTTTAATGGTGGGGTTGAACTCAGGGCCTGGCACACATTAGGAAAACACTCTACCACTGAACATTCCAAGCCCACAATTTCTCTTTTAAATACATCCATTTCCACTGCATTTCTAGCCTGTTGTGGTTATGTGTGTTGATTAAAAGGTATGTTTCTGTGCATTTCTGTGTGTGACAAAAAGTTGGATGGTTCCTTGGCTTTTCCTCCCTTTGGCTTCTAATCCCTTCTGTTTTAATGAGTTTGGAATGTATTCTTTAATCTCTTACTATCCTGATAATTATATGTGATGATCTTTGCTCCACAAATATACAACTTTTTTTTTGTCTGCACAATCCATTGTATGAAAACCAATGGATGTTTTTGCTTCTTGTAAATTGAGAATCCCAAAGATTTCAGTTGAAAGATTCAACAATGCTAGTCCTTACTTATAAGTCACCATCAGTGCTTATGTGTGATAGAGTCAAAGACATTTTAATGAAGTAAAAAATGAAGTTAGCTTGAAGTGAAAAATTCAAGCCTACCCATCCCCTTTAATTGTAACTTGAAACTATGATTCCAAGTTTATTTGCTGATATAAATTCCCCAAATAAATTACTGCAGTGGGTTAGTGTCAAGTAGGAGGGGTTTCATTACATTACAGGCTAAAAGAAGAAGGGACTGTAGCATTAATACCAACCTTTCCATTTATGTTTAGAAATGGACTTCTAGTCTGATTAATCCCATCATGTTACTTGATTCTGATTCTTTAAGATACTTCTTGCCTCCAAGTTTAGAAGCTTATAGTTAAAACAGGAAATAACTTATATGCAAGAGGTAAGTGCTCTTCAGAAGACTTGAAAATAATGGCATCAATTTTAGAGTGCCTGTGAAATCCTGGACCACTCTTTATAGATAACCTAGTGTTCCCTGAGGACTGTTGTAACAGTTTCGAGATATAAAGCTCCCATCCTACAAAATATATAATTCTAGCCAATTTAAGGCACAACAAATAAACGATTATCCTTAGAAAAGTTATGATTGCTCTGATCCCAGAATGACAGATTTTTTTTGCACTAAGGTAAAAATATGCAAAGTTAGGACAAATACTTGAACTAATCTCTCAGGACTTTCTGCAGAAGAAAAGCAATCATCCAAGCTTCTATATCTCACATCACTTTGCTTTAGTAGACACAGAATATTAATTCCTGTTTAAAAGATCAGGAAATCTGTAAGCAAGTTTAACCATCTGTTATAGATAGTAACTATACAATCTCTAGGATGTATTTAATAATTATCATTCTTCTGTAAGTATTTTTAAGTTATTAGAACATTTTTAGCTTCTGAAATTCTCCTTCAACTAAGGTATATTGAGGAATGTTTTCATAATTTTTAACCTGGGGGTCTAAATTTTTCAGAATCTGCTATTTTATTAATCTGTGCATATTATGAAACAAATTGATACCATATCAAATGTATTTTCAAGCATCCTAATCAATCAGAAGCTTGCAAACCATTGAGCACAAAGTAAGTTGTGAAGATGGAATCCTGTTTTCCACATAAGAGTTGGATTACAACCTATTACTTCCCTACCATAAAACAGTACTAATTAGCCTTATGAAGATGTAATGCTTAGGTTAACACTTTGTTACCATTACACAACTGCTTGAGCTCCACAACTTGTTTCCTTTTAAATATTAAAATCAATATTCTCTGGAAAGAAATAGTAAAGTGCACATCATTTGACTAATAGCTGGTGAATGAAATGCTCCATATAAGTAAAAACTGAAGATACTTGAAATTTAAAACTTTAAAATTGTAATAAACATTTGGATGAAATCCTTCTTAAAGGATCAAATTTTTCTGCATTATTAAACAAAACATTCTCTGTGGTACTCAACTTTATTTTCTGGAGCAAAGATCACTTCAGTTTTAACACATTTTAGTAAAGGGTGGTTTTAGGAGAACTAAAGGGATTAAGACTTGACATGCTTTTTCCTTGAATATTTCTAAGACCCGGTTTTATAATCATGTGCTTAGTGCAACAATTTCAAATCTTTTATGGTGTGACTTATAATTAAAACCAGCATATTTGGCAGACTTACATACTACACACATACGTATACACAAGAAAAACTTGTTTTTGCTTAAGCCTGTGACATTTTTCTTTACTCTTCTTTGCCTTGTTCTCTATAATTTTCATTCCTCATCTATTATTTTCTAACTGCTTTTGGTTTTTTAAAAGGTCTCATATAAATTCATTTTGTGATTCATTAATAAGCCACAACTTGCAATTTAAAACACTACATTAGTGACCTGCAGAAAGAGCTACTATTTTCTGTGGGTGTTCTTGTCCCTCACTGTAAGGCTATTATATGTTCACTGCTGCTTCTCTAATATCATGTCACTATCTTCATCCCTGTACTTGCAGTTTTGAGTGGCAGTGCTTAAATCCATCTCTCCTCACATTTCAGTAAATTTTGCAGGCCACAAGTCACTGTAGGTGTTGCTCTATTTTTCCTGCCTTTTACAAAATTGTATTTCTCCCTCTTCTTTTTCTTTTCAATAGGCATCTCAGATATTTCTGATAATCTGAATTTGTAAGAGTCGGGCTTTAAGGCCCTCATCAATCTCAAAGATATCCTATTTTGGAGCCATTCAAAAATGTTCTTATTTCCCACAATGGAATATTGTTTTCTGTTTAAATGTATTTTTCCAACTTTAAAGTTTAGAGGCTACTGCATGTTTTATGATATGTCTTAATTGAGAGTATGTATGGTGTATATATGTAAAAACTGTGTAACATAAGAAAATTTATTTTAGGTAGTTTCTTTGAATAGTAGATTTCCAGTGAATAAGAATTTTCTAAGTTGTATATTTCATTGAAATAATATCACATCTCTACACTGATTCTGAATTAATTTTGTTTTAAACATTTTATTCCCTCCGTATATTTATGCAGAAGTGACAATCAAAAAATTTTACTGTTGGTATTATAGGCACAGATAATTCACATTTAGTAAATTGTACTGGTGACTACCAGATAAATATAAGCTTCAAATTTATGACATGTAGTATAGAAAAAAAATTGCACAGAGAAAAAATACAATTGAATAATACTTGTGGAAGAATAGACCAACATTTCTTTAGTAAATCATTCTTTTAAACTACAGATTTTTTTTTTTTAACCTAGAAGTCAAAAGATACCTATCCTGGCAGTCTAGTCAAAGTATATGACAGCCTCATTCCACAAAGGTGTCTTAAATATACTGGAACATCTTTGTAAGGTTTCCTGCTGAACATTTACATAATCCCTCAAAATAATTGGTTTTTTGTTGCAAGAAAACTGCTTACCTGGAAATGTTCAAGAAGTACATTTTCTCTATGGGTCTATAATCGTGGTTCTGCAAGCTCTTATGGGACTTTCATAAGACATTGGAACATTTAATTGAAAATGATTGAGTGCCCAACACACCACAGATGCCCAGCCTAAATAACAGCAGTAGAGATTACTGAGAGTCAGCTTCTTGTTTCAAAAACAAAACCAAATATATTCAGTCTCATTTCCAAGATAACCACTTGTGTGTTTCCAGAGAGTCAATGTGTGATTAAATTTTCAAGCCATGAGATGGAAGCAAAAGACCATATGGGCTTCAGAAAAGAAACTCATATGGGAAGGACATCACATGAATGTATTTTTCTAATTATGGAAATTTGGAACTCCCACTATGATTTCCTAATATTTTACCTTTGAAAACAAAATAGAAAAAATGACTCTATTGCCTTTAATTTTTAATTAATTAGTTATGACAATTTTACATCTCTCTAGATATGAAATCACAGAGTAAAAAGAGAAAAAATGCTCTGGAACTTCTATTACCAATGACTTCTGGTACAAGACTATCTATATGATAAAGACACCTTAATAATGTTTAGTCTGTTAATTATTTTGGTAATATGTATTATACTTAAAAAGACGTGCTCTTGAGGAGTGTTTTTTTTTTTAACTTTTCCCTTACTTTACTTATCCTCTAAGACTTTCCATTGTATTATATTGAATTGGGACTCTAATTGAGTAATAGTGCTTTGTCATTGTAATCTGCAGTCTTAACATAAAATTAAAAATGTAACATAATCTACTTTTAAAGCAAATTAATTCAACAGTTAATTATTATTATTACTAATCTAAACATAAAGTCTAGGCAGAAACTACTGAGAAAGGTTTAGGTCCACTTAGAAACTCTTTAGGTAATATTGTGAGAAGCTAATGATGGTGTGGATTTAAATAACTGCTGTATTTTACAACTATTTGATTGAAATTTGCACTTTTCTTTCAGTTTTTGAAAACTATCTAACTCATGCCAATTTCACTGAGTTTTTGTGAAAATCAATGTGATAGAACTGAAAATACTGAGCAAGCAAGACTATATAATATATAATCATCAGTATTGTTAATTTAAAAAGAAATCTTGTTTGTAATCTCAATTCTACTATTAATCAAGTGGGTGCCTGTAAATAGTCACATGACCTCCAAAAGACTTATTTTTCTTTATCCACAAATGGATATTATAGCAGCTTTTGTAAACCTTTAACACAAGGCAGTTGTACAGTTTAAATATGACAATTAAGAATAAAAAAACTTATAAAATTATGAAAAAACAAGATCTTATATACCACAGAGCCTGGATTATAAACCATTCATGATACTGGCCATGCTTAATTTGGGATAAGGCCTTCTAGATTTTCTGCATGTTATTCCTTGTCAAAACTCGCTAACTGGTTACTAGTCTCTTCAATCCCAATAGTTCCGGTTTGTTGTGGAAACAAAACTCATTCTTTACTACTTAAAGTCCTGTCCAATTGCCCCAAAGATTTTTTTTCTACCACATCACTAAGATACATTAGTAAAGGGGCTGTTTCTGTGGCATGGAATTTGCCAGTCTCTCATTTTTATGTATTTTACACTTTACCCAAGTAAGGATTCATGACTTTTTCTCTATTTTCTGAAGATTATAATTATTATTTGAATTAAAGTATAGCTTAAGACTGGACCAGTGGTGCACTCCAGTAATCCCAGTAGCTAGGGAGGTTAAAGAAGAAAGATCACAAGTTCAAAGCCAGCCTTAGGAAGCTATCAAGAACCTGTCTCAAAAAAAAAAAAAAAAAGGCTCAATGATTAAGGACTCCTGGGTTCAAACCCAGTAGCAAAAATAAATACATAACTTTAAAAAAAAGCGCAGTTTCTGTATGTTTTACCTTGACTTCAATCTGGGTTTCTTTGCTGTTCAAACATGCTTTTAATAGTTCAAAACATTGTTTGAGAATGTGTTTATTCTGTTTGGAATCTTGAATTCCAGAGCCTGGGAACATAATTGAGATAATAACTGCATTTCCAGAGTTGCTATAGGAGCCCTATATTAGCGTATGGATTAAATATGTTTATGACTTCTGAGTCCGAAAATTGCTGAGATATACTCATATAATTCCTTGACTAAATAATAATTTACTATTATCCTATGGATACTGTTTATTAAAAAATTACTTGGAAGTGGAAATATCATACATATGGCCATTAATCTTTAATTTGTTTACTAAATTTCAAATTCTTCATTTTAGGGATAAAAATTACATTTTGTGTAAGATTGAAACCTAGTGTAAATAATGGACTTTAATGTTATAATAATGGGCCAGTGTAGATTCATCCATATAACAAATGTGCCAATCAGGCATGGGACATGGATCATGAGGGAGGCAATGCATGTGTGGGGAGAGGGGATACACAGGAACTGCTCAATTTTGCTGTGAACTTAAAATTACTAAAATACCAAAATGTATTAATTTAAAAATTACTTAATGTGCTCAAGTGACTTGCTCAAAACCACTGAGGACATAGATTATACCCTTATAATCCCAATTCAGGTCTAAATTTCTCTTTCTATACCATAAAACATTTTGTGCCCCAGAGTACAACAGCTTAGGCATACTGTCTTATTTTTAGTTATCGGCGGGCACAACATCTTTGTTTGTATGTGGTGCTGAGGATCGAACCTGGGCCGCATGCATGCCAGGCCAGCACGCTACCGCTTGAGCCACATCCCCAGCACCCATACTGTCTTAACTTAAACATAGACTTTAATGGTTAATTAGAAAGCTTTCCATAGCAGGAAAGAGATAGATAATCTTTAATAACATATTTCATATATCACATAAAATTATGTGAATTGCTATTATCATTGATCTACATTGTTATTTCAAAATCATATTTTTTCCTATTTTAGTGAATTCGCTCTGGATGATAACTTGCCTTTATTAACTTCTGGAATGTTTTGCCATTTCTTCTGACTAATTGCATTGCATGACAACAAATAATCTGTGATTTGTAAAAAGGTATGTTAGGGTGAGAAAACTGGTTTGACTTAAAAGTGCATTGCCTTAATTTTTGTCTTTTTAAATGTATTATGTTGAAAGGATAATGAATTAATATGTACACATCAAATTTTATCCTCAATTCTTATCATTTCCAAAATGGATATATAATTGTTCCTTTACAACACCTCACTAGCTGCTATGTGGTATGTGATCTGTCTTCCTAAAGATTAAAATCTTTCTTCTTATACAGATTAGGAATGTTCTTTGCAGTGCAGTTGTGCATACTAGATCTATGACAAGAAAAAAAGAAAAATTGTGGTAACCAGAAGGTAAAATATTAAATACAATATAAACACTGTGCTGTATATACAGAAAAATTTATCAAATCCTATAATTATTTTCTTTTGGAAAATAAATGCCAAATACACACTTATTCAACTGAAAACGTCCCATTGCTCTTTGGAAGTAAATTCATAAATAGTTAAACACAGAATTAAAATGAATGATGAATCTTAGTCATAGCTTGTGGGGGACAACCCCACATCATTTAAGGTCATGACTTTAATGTAATATCAAGGTTTTTTATTTTTTTTTTTCCTCCTTCCACTTTTATAAAAGGAGAATGCTGTTGCCTGAAAGCTGTCTGGGAATTCAGCCAAAGAAAGAAGAGGGTTGCAAAAACTCTGGGGACTTAAAAGAAAAGTGGCTGGCATTAGCTTGGTCCTCACTTTAAACTAAAATTAAAACAATAGACAGACATGTACAGTAATCTCTCTTTTAAGGAAAGAATAGAATGGCTCTATAGTAGTGTCAAGTGGAACAATTTGGTTCGGGCCCAAGTTATGCAGCTGTTCCACAGGAAAATGGCAAAAGGCTTCAGTCCAAAGCAGGCAAATAAGGCATGATTGTTCATAAATAGTCACTGGGGCCCTCACATTTAGAACAAGGAAAACAACATTAGCATGCAGCAGGGCAGCCTACAACATGAGTCTCAATACAACTTGGGCCACGCCATCATTTTATGATTTGCACAAAAGATAATGGTGTTATTTTGTCTGCTAACAATAAACTTAATAATGATTAATAACTCATTCTTCAAGAATCCATATGTTGAACAAACATCTTGTTTTGAGAAACAATTAAGGTTTGGTCATGGATTAAAGATATTATTTAAGTTAGCTAGAAGATGTAAAGAAATCATATCCATTCTACATTTCTGACTTGCTCGTTAGAGGTGGAGGAGGTAAACGGTTAACGGTGATAGAAATTAAATGTCTGGGGAGACAATTGAACTGAGCCATAGTGCTGCTTCTCAGTGGTGCCAAAATAACAAAATGGGGAACCAGGTGCAATAGCTGCAATGTAATGGAGCGGAACTTTGGCAGTGATCACCAGAGTGAACAGGCAATTCTAACCTGCCTATTGGATACATGTGATATCACAAACTTCATTTTCCTCTCTTTTCTTTGATTCTATCTTAAAATATGAGCAGCCTCCCTACTATGCTTTCAAATTATATTTTAATTTTAAATTTAAGTTTTCAAAGTTTTCTTCTTTCCTTTTCCACTTTTTATTAATCATTTTCTGAAGGAGATAGCTTTCTCATTAGTGATTCTGTTCCTTCTCCACTACCTATAAACTCCTTGATTAATCCATTTCAATTTACCTTCTGTTCCATTTTCTCTAATGAGAGTATTTTCTTTATGATCAGTAAGACTTCCTTCTGAGAAAATCCAATGTTTTATGTTTAGTCTTCCCTTCTTTTTTGACCTACCTGCCTCATGTGGCACTGTTGGAGATAGAAAATAAACTGCAGAGAGGCTACAAGGTAAATTGTTTTAAAAGAGGTTAATTTCATTCATTTATTGGAAATGATAGTGACTTTGAAAATGGAGGTGAGTTGATTTCAAGAAAATTAGGAAAAGCAAAAAAATCAGTGGTCTAAAAGAAGTAGGGAATCAGTGAGGTTGACTGTAACTTTACTGTAAATGGCTTGGCAGCCTACATGTAAGCAAAATGAAAAGGAAAAAATGGAAATGAGAATATAATACAAGGAAATATGTTAATTTAAATTTCTCTTGGATTATAACATATAGGTTATAACACTGGAATCTCTAAGTAAAGGTCAAAATATAATAACTATTTTCAGCACTAATGGAGTGTATGGATTAATTGCTCAAAGAAACTGTATTAGTTAAGGCTTTTTATATGGGAATATACTCATGCCAGAAATGGTCACTTGAGTAGAAATTTGCAAATGTTTACAAAGAGTATAAATAAAGAAGAATTCATGATAAGTATAGTGACAGTGAAATATATGAGACTGAGCTGGGGATGTGGCTCAAGCAGGTAGCACACTCGTCTGGCATGCGCGGGGTGCTGGGTTCCATCCTCAGCACCACATAAAAATAAAATAAAGATGTTGTGTCCACCAAAAACTAAAAAATAAATATTAAAAAATTCTCTCTCTCTCTCTCTCTCTCTCTCTCTCTCTCTCTCTAAAATATGACTAACAAGTTCTTCACTATAAAGCATCCGGAGTTCCAATTTCAGTGCTGAAAATAATTGTGAGCCTCATCCTAGATTCTGGTATGGCCAACTAGGTGGCAATTTAGTCTCAGCAGTTGAAGTAGTAGCAAATAATTGAAAGAGTATAAACTTTGGGCAAGACTTAACTAAGAGTAAGTCTTGGATCAGCAATCTTAAATCTGCATGAATAACGAAAATTTGAATAACACTTTCAAGACTTAGTTTTCACTTCTGTAAAATAGGAAGCTTTTCTATTTGCTTTTTCTTTTTAAAAAGTGAGACTAATCAGGATCATCTGAGGAAAGTCATATTTTCTATTTCTTAAATAAGATATTTTATATTTCATATTCATCTGCAATTCAGAGGATTATTATATATCACAGTTTATTTCTAGCTAACTGAAACTCAGACGCAAAATATGGCACCTCTATTCAATTGTATCTGCCATGAGTGGCATGGACTACTTAAAAATATAATTTCACAAACCTCATAATCTAACTATTCTCATAAATAAAATGATTTTGCTCTTGTTGGGAGTGGGTATGACATCAGAGAACAGAGAGAAAATTGGATTCTAGTTGAACATCAAAAACTTATTCTTAAAAATCTCAGCTCATATAACTGCATGCATTGAATATACTCAAGTATACACATATGCACTTTTGGAGAAAACTAAAGAAAAATAAAAGAATCAAAACAAAATTGTGTGCTTTGTCCTTATCCTCCCATGTTCCTTCAGATCTCCAAATGAGAGTCCCTGTGATTGTCAGAAGAAAGAGAAAAAAAAAAAGAAGAGAGGAGAGGAAAAAACAAAGTTAGAAAATAACAGAAAGAATCAAGAGTTGAGATGGAAAGAACTATTGAGATATAGGTTTTTTTTGATAATGAATATACAGAAACAGAGAAATTTGGGGGTTAATTATGTCTAAAGCTGACTGAAGTCCATTATGCATTTTTTCCTAAAGTACTGAATTTTTAGCCAAAAAATTCTTGTTGAAGCTGTAAAGCTGAAATGTACTACTCACATATGAATAGCATATTGTAGCCAAAAATGCTTTCTGTAAGCATCTTAAGCTTCTCGGAGGTTAGAATTATAAAAGTGAATTGAGCAGGCTATGTAGCCAAGTTACTATGAAAAACCAAATTTCCTTTTGAAGTATAAAATGACTTTCAATATATTTTAAAAGATAGAAAAATAATACATTAACCATAAACTGTTCCTGAAATCAATGTCTTTGTATCTCTGAGAAATAATTATTGAAGAAAAATAATATTAAGATATCAAATTTATGATAAAGAAGGCACTAATTCACTGAAAATGGTAAAAAAAAATATAATAATATACAAAAGGAGAAGTTAAAATATTAGGCTTCTACCTTACAATTTTTTTATTTGTCCTTTTTCTGTTTTACAATTTTTTAAGAAAGATTTCTCATGGGATAATATGATACCTACATTGAAAGAAATCATATTATTGAAAGCAAATTTTTAATAATTTAACCTAATTTGCACAAAAGCTATCTCATGCAGTTATATACAGAGTACAACTGAATTCCTTTTATTAAAATTTAAAGAGAATGTAAATCAATTGTAAACATTTTAAAAATGAAGCAAAAAGGTATGCCTAGACTATTATTATATTAGAATAGTCATAGTATTAAATGATTTATATTTAAAAAAATCATATTTAAGTATCATTTAAAACAATAGGGATCCTATTAGTTAGCTGTTTATAAACATTAACACCACAAAGTAAAGTTTAGAGTTGAGGTGACATTAGCATACATCTATCTATTCTAATAAAGAAATGACTTTATAACTGACAGCATTGAGCTTCTGATCCTTTGGATTCACAATAACCAAGCTTATCTCATTCACAAATTATGTCTCATTGGGAGCTACAAAAGGAAAATACATTTAAAGTTTCTTATTTCAAAAATGATTTTCCATTTAAAACCTGAGTGTATTTGCAGATGCTTCCATATTTTCTTTTTTGTTTGGGTGAACTAAGTTCAGCAATGTCTAACTTTTTATTTTTAATCTAATGATATAAAGAGTGACTGATTGAGTCCACAATCCTTTCAGGTTGAACTATCTTACTATAATAAAAAAATAAAGAGAGAGAAAGAGAAGAGAGGCAGGGGAGGGGATCACAGCTGGAAACCTTCCCAGAAACTTCACTAGATGACAAAGTAAAAACCAATCTTCTACAGACACTTAATGAAGACATGGTTCAGGGGGTTTTCTGTTCTAGAGATCACTTTGCCCACTAAGAAAAGATAAACACAGTGGATTTCTACAGTTAAACCCTGCAATCAAAGGAGGATAAAAGAAAAAGTGAAAAACTTTATTGCTCATTAAATCACTTACAGTGGTTTTCCTTTGGATTCACAAGTCAAAATTAAAGGCTGTCCTTCTTGTGGAAAAGGAGTAGATGGTATAATCTTAACTGATGGTGTATCTAGGAAGAATGAAATATTAAGGAAGATATTAAACACACATGACAAAGGATTTAATAACTGCATTATCTGCATGTTCAGCATTTATAATATTTCTTAAAATTGCACTTATAAGAGATTGCTTAGATTTGATGAAGTATAGTATGTAATTTTAAGAAGCTTGTTTCTTGTCAGCGCAAATCTAACAAAAATATCTGAATATCTTAAGAGCACCACTGAAATCTGAATTTAAAAGTGAGATTGCAAAAAGTGGTTCAGAGGAATATCAAGCATTTTATACAATTGTTTCTTCAACTATTTATAGATGGCTATGAATACTATTATTATGGACTGAATGCATTTATGTGCATTTGAATAACAACACTTTCATTGTTGCAGGAATACCAGGGACTCACAATAAAGAACCCCCAATGAACACAAGATGAACTACTTTCTCAGAAGCATTATGGAGAATCTCTTTGAAAACTCAGTAATGCAGCACTGAGCACATGCTGCTAGCACTGAAGTACAGTTGGCAAATTAATTTAAAAAGCTATGTATAATATTACTAAAAGTTAACAATTTGTTTTATATGCTACAACAAAATTTTTAGAAAATTATTTCTCCTTAAGAATAAAATCATCCCAGTGGAAGAAATCAAGAATACCCTAAAATATTTAAGATATACATATACATATATATATATACATATATGTATATATATATATGAAAATGTTTTATTTATACAATAAAAATGTAAATGGAAAATACAATTTAAAAAACACAGACAATGGAAACACATTTCTTTCTTTCTTTCTTATTTTTTTTTTCAGTGCTGAGTGTTGAACTCAGTTCCCTACACATGCTAGGTAAGTGCTACCACTGAGTTACTGCCCCAGCCCACACACTTCACACTCATTTCTTTATAGTATTTTGTTGGTTCTGGCATTGTTTTACCAATAGTCAATTGCTTTCCCGTTTTCTTTCCATATTGTGTATCCATATTGTGTACATTGAACAAAATAGACTATGACTGCTCCTAATAATCACAATTATTCTCACTGTGTCCTTAGTTTTAATGAAAGAATAGAATGGAGCTAGCATTATATTAACTCTCAGACTTTTAAACTCATGAAATAAGTATCAATTGTGTAATTTTCAGAAATGTCGTGTATAAAACAAGCTACAATCTTGTGGTTGAACTTATGTCATCTTTTGAAATTATTTGTGCTTGATATGCATTCTTTCTTAATCTTTTAAGGAACAAAAATCTCATTTAAAGTACTCAAAAATCTTATCCTGGTTACAAAAATACCATATATATGTTATCATGAATAATTGTGATAGATGAGAGTCTCCAGAGAAAAAAATAATAGAAGAAATATGACATATTTCTCCACCAAGTATAAGACAATACACACGTTTTTCTGTCTTTGGATTTACTATAGTTTAGATCTAAAATATTCCCCAAAGGTTCATGTATTAAAGACATGTTTGCTAGCATGTGGCACTATTGGAAGGCTGTGGAACCTTTAAAAGGTAGAGCATAGGCAATGACCTAACTCCTTTCTACTATGTGTGCCCTTACAGGCGATCTGTGGAATATGGTCCTTTCTTGCCTTTCTCTTTGCTTCCTACCTACCAAGAGTTAAATAATCTTCCTCTATTATGTGGTCTCAACATGTACTCCCACCATACACTATTTTAACAAAAAGAATCTGAAGCATGTGGAGAGGGTTTGTCATCTTAGTAGGCACTAAGATGACATAACTCTGCCTGTTTAAGTAGTTTATTAGAGGAGAGGATTTTTATAACAATGATCTCTTGAAGTATGATTCAGCATTCCCTTTAGATTTACCATACAGAATCTCAATTATAAGAAAATGCCAAAGCAGATAATACACTAAGCAAGTATTTCTAAAAAACTCACAAGAATAAACCAAATAACCTTCAAGTTAACAAAAACTAAGGAACATAATACAATACTCTTATTATTTGACTTCAAATTATTAAAAATATTGATTGGTTTTATTTTTCTAAATGAATATGAAAACTGAAAAAGTCATTGAATGTAAACATGTTTTAAAAATGGAGATAAAATCTTAAAGAAGTCTTTCTTGACTTTCTTTGACAGTTCTCCCCCTTACACAAAATCTCACACAAATACATACATACAGATGCATACACACGCGTACACACACAATACTGTTATATATCTCTGGCTAATCTTTTCTTTATTATTCTAATTGTTTTTTTTATATTTAGCCTTTAAAATTTTGAGATCAGGAAAAATATGATTCAGAATCTGTTCTCACATAACTTTCTTTCTGGTCTATCAGCCACACCTATATCTACCTATTAATCACTCACAGATTTAGACCCCAGAGAAATTCTTTTCTATGAGCTACACTACCCCTTATATTTAGCATGTCCACTTGGATATATTAAAGACATGGCATATTTGATATGCCTAAAATGAACTCAAAGCCCCCAGCCTTCCCTTTGTCATGTCTCTCTTCCAGCAAGTATTAGTTTGATAAAATACCATCAGATGTCTCTTGTTCCTGTATCATTTCTATAACCAATTAATCAACAATTTGTTTTCTATAATTTATCCATAAAATCCAGTTGATCTATCTCCTACATAATTTTCATATCCACACATTTTTTATACCTCCAAAATCATTTTTTGGTCCAGTTTACCAAAACAGTATTTGCCAAAATGGTATCCTTTGCAACAGTATTATGCCCATCTTAATCTTACTGTAAAACTAAACAAAACTATCTTCTCAAAACAAGAATCTTATCACACAATTTTTTTTCTTTTCTTTTTTACCTTTTTAGTGTTTTGCACTATTGACAATTGAAACCTAAACCTTGTGCATGCTAGGCAAACATTTTACCATTGAGCTACATTCAAGCCCACATCAACATTTTTATAAAAACCTCACATATTAATCTCTGCTGTCAGGATAAAAGGAAAAATTATTAAATTATTTAAGTCTTTCATGATCTGTGTCTTTCTTTAATTTCTTGTCCTTTAACTTTCTATTTCATCCTTTGAATTGCATGCAATTATGCTTTCTTCCAGATTCTTTAAAGAATGTTTCATCTTGACTTGATATAAAATGTCAGAAATGCTACATTTTGGGAGGATTTTAACTCTTACATATTTTTCAAATCTTAAATGGCATATGCTAAGGGTAATTATCAGTTACCCTCTAATTTTTTCAGATGCATCTGCTACATATTATTCATCCTTATGTATTTTTTAAGTCATAGATATATCTTGTGTTTTGCATAGTGCTTTATATTAAGTTTATGCTTAGTAAATAATTACTAAATGTTTTAGACACCTTTTTGCTGCTATGACTAAAAGAACTGACAAGAACAATTTTAGAGGAGGAAAAGTTTATATGGGGTTCACTACAAACTAGAAGAAAACCTACAAATAATTTAAGAAATAAGACACATTAGCAAAGGATGGTGGAATATGATGGGCATCATTATCCAAAGTACATGTATGAAGATATGAATTGGGTGTCGATATACTTTATATACAAACAGAGATATGAAAAATTGTGGTATATATATGTAATAAGAATTGTAATGCAAAAATAACAGAAAACAAAGTACATGTATAAAGACATGAATTGATGTGAAAATACTCTATATACAAAGATATGAAAAATTGTGCTCTATATACGTAATAAGAATTGTAATGCATTCCACTGTTGTGTATTTAAAAAAATAAAATCAATTAAAAAAAAGAAATACAGACACAGAAAAAAATAAACTAAAAAATATTAATAGATGACTTGGCAGTGGAAAAATCGAATTAAATAGTACTTAATTTCTCATTTTTATTCATATCTGGATTAGTAAAAAGACCAATAGTAAATGTATACATTTGTTTATTTTATAAAATCAGTATCATAAAAATCTATTGTGTAGCATGCCTTTCCTGAAAACATCCATTCATTTTAATATGCAAAAAATAAATAATATAAAAAATATGTTTAGATGTGGTTTTCACTTACTAAAAGAAATATTTTGGAGAAATTGTTACAAGTAAATAATATTTATATTCTTTTACCCTAACATGCCTTTTATAGTAAAAAAGAGCATATATATATATATATATATATACATACATACATATATATATTTTAGAATTTATATATAATTTATATAGTCATATATAATTTATAATTTATATAGTTATATATAACTATATAAATTATAGTTATATATATATAATTCTTGTTCTATATAAGAATTTATATAGTTATATGTAATAATAACCTGATACTTCTTGTCAACTCCCTAATGGATACAATATAATACTTATAAGAATAAAATAAAAATAATTACAGGTTTTTGTCATTAAGTAAAAATTGGTCAGAATACAAATGACTTCCTGTTATTAAAAAATATTTGATAGTAAATTCAGAACAGTAATCATACTTCTATTGAATCTGACATGTTACTAATGTAATTTTGTGTGCATTGCTATGAACATGTATAAATAGGAATTACTGACATTTTATGGTCATCAAATCTAGCATTTTGACATAATACTTCAATAAATCTGTTCAAAATTGAGTGTTTCTCCTGCCAAGACCAGATGATGAGAGAAAAATAGTGTATGTATGTAGTGCTTATATTAAAAAAGACATTCCCACTTTAAATCATTTTAAAATTATTATCTGAGGATATCTAAGGCAGAAAATTTGTAACAGGAAGACAATTAGCAGTATACATTTAATTAATGTAAATGTGAGCTAAGATTAAAAGTTAATCTAAGGTTTGTGACATGAGTATTTAAGAGCAATTATCTGTGCAGCAGGCACCAACAAAATTTTGATTAAGGATTTTAAAAAATATTTTATAATTTGTACCAAATTTATACTAAGATGCATCAGAAATTTTATTGCTTTTGTTTATTTAGTGTTATGGTTTACATGTGAGTTGTCCCCCAAAAGCTGATGTGGTGAAATGTTCCTAGGAGAAATGATTGGGTTATGAGAGCCTTAACCCAATCAATTAATTAATCCCCTGATGGGGATTAACAGGGTGGTAACTGAAGGAGGGTAGGGTATGACTAGAGGAGGGGATGTGCTTTGGGGGTATATATTGTATCTGGCAAGTAGAGTCTCTTTTCTTTCTGATCATTATGTGAGCTGCTTCTATCCTCCACACTCTTCAGCCATGATGTTGTCTCACCTTGAGCCTCAAGGAATGGAGCTAGCTGTCTATGAACAGTCTTATTTCTTAAATTATTTGTAGGTTTTCTTCTAGGTTGTAGTTTTTCATTACAAATATATTTCAAAGCATTGGGAATATTGCTTAAACAGATTACTTAAATAGTAATTCCAGACTGCTATGGAAGTAATTCCTCTATTTCACTCTCTAGAAGCAACATGAATTAATTCTACTATACTTCTTTACAAACCAGAATAATGTTCTTGCTTCAGTACTTTGGGGATGCAAACAATGTCCTGTTTCTAAGCTGCTCATATAATGAGTTACCATGAGTTATAACAACTAGTGATACTTTTTTTAGAAGGGTTAGAAAAAAATACATTATATTGCTGCTATGTCTTTACTCTAACTTTGTCCTATACATGAAGCCCTTATTTAACTTATTTGAGGACATTTTAAAACAGTGTGAAAATTGCTAATGTGCAAAAGTATAGGTCAACTCTGTTAATCCTGTGTCTACTGAATATATATGAATGTGCTTAATATACACAGATATGAACAACAGGGAACAGTTAAAAATTAGCTTGAAATTATTCCATGGTTCAGGATAGGTAATGTTATAAAATATTGCACTTAGTTTATTTCATTCATGTTTGAGCACTCAAGATGCAAGATCTTTATCTATTTAATCATGCGTCTTCAGATCCGAGCTACTGCAAAAGTTGGCAAAGACTTTGGTGTCATCCACATAGTGCTGGTTCTGCAGGAATGAAGGATGCTAGAGTTAGGGTCTCATAGAAGCTTCCACTGAGATGTCAAAGGAAGACCTGGAAGCCAGGCAGAATGTAGCATGATCAGAGTTCCTGTGGGCTGCCTCTGAAGGGTTAATGCATGAGGATGTGAGAAGAAAGTCAAACCTGAAGTGGAGACCCTCCAAAATAAGAGATGCCAATGTGGGATGTCTGCTAAGGAAAACTGCATAAATCAAACAAAGCAAGTTTAGGAGGACCATATGAGCTATATTCAGCAAGGGCACTGGCTTAGAACTATGCAAGGCCTTTGGAGAGAATATCAAGATGCCATGTACCCCAGATGCTGGATGTAGAGCTATAGAATTTTCTCATTCTTTCTTTCTATAATCCTACTTATAACTTGTGGAATTAAGATGGTTACTCTATGCAATTTTATGTTGGATGTACATAATGTGCTTTAGATTTTTACAGGGGCTCACAGAGTCTTGAATCTCAGACGAGACTTTAGACTTGACTTTTGGGAAATGCTGAGACTGTTAAGAATATGGGACTCTTGGAAATGGACTAAACATGTTTTGCATTGTGAGATGGACATAAGCTTTGGGAGCCAGGGAAGGAATGTTTTAGGTTGGATATGAGGTGTCCTCCCTAACTTTCTGTACTGATGTAGAAATATTCAGAGATAAAATTATTGGACTATGATAGCAGTAAGCTAATCAGTACATGTTACTTTGAATGAACTAATTAGGTGGAAACTGTGGGTGGTGTGGCATGGCTAGAGGAGGAGAGTCACCCTGAAAGGTTTCATCTTCTCCGGAGTCCCCTTTTCCTCTCTCTTTGCTTCCTGGATGTCATGAACTGAGCAGCTGTCCTCAGCCATACCCTTCTGCCAAGATGTCTCACCTCAGTCCACAGAAATGGAGTCAGCCCACTATGGACTAAACTACTGAAACTCAATGAGATAAAATAAATTTTTCTTCCTCTAAATTGTTCTTGTCAGGTATTTTGGTCACAGTGATAAAAAGCTGACTAACAAGGCTGAATAAATAAACAAATAAATTACAATGTTTCTCACAAAATGCAAGGATATGAGAAAGTTTTGAACAAGCTTTTAATAAAAGATGTATTTATTCTTTCACAAATACTGGTTAGTACTTATTAGCAGCCACACAAAATATGCAGTTATTTTGAAAGTTAAATGATCTCTCTAAGGCTTTTCTAGGGGAAAATATATCATTCTTCAGAATCCATCTTAAAATATTTTCAAATGTGAAAAAAAAATTTTCCCATAAGTATTCTTTTTCTTTCATCTGAAAAATACTGGGGCTCATTTGGAAGAAACATAATTACAGTTGGAGAGATAGATTAATAAACCAAATATTATTCTTTTTAAAGGTTGTATTAACTTGTGAAGTAAGGAAATATCACATTCCATTTGGATGAATCAGACTTAGAATCAAAATAAAGATATTGATCCAATGGAATGGATTTTCTATATTCTTAACAAAGATTCTAGAAAATAAAAGATTTGTGATGAAGCTATTATTAAACACCTAATGAATAATCTTAAAAGAACAGCTCTTAAAGTGTTTGGTGTCAGTGGTTCAATGACATCTATCAACACTAAAGCATTTAAAAAGAGGCTTTAAATAAAAAAAAAAACTACCAATAAGAAACCAACCTTATTTCTTCTGTAATTAACAAACCATAACAGGGGCTTACAGTTATATAAAAGTAGTATTTAGCCTGTTATGAATGATGAGCAAACCACCAAAGAGAAACAACCAAAGACTATCACCTAATACTGAGTTATGAGATCATTCCACATTGTATTATATATGATGTGAACAATGATAAATAACTTAAACTGTAAACAGTAGTCATGCATTGCTTATGATATTACATGGCCACTGATTGAAATGAAAGTATTATTTTGGTAATTTTATTTGTCCTCAAAAATTATTTTCTGTGAATACTCCCAAATGATCCATTCATTTAATGATCCTTTAATATAATTCCTAAAACATACCAGCATAGTGCTTGTACCCCTACTCCCCATGACTTCAAAGAATTGTAACATTACAGCATTGTACATTATAACAGTCACAAGATAACATTTCAAGATTGTTAGCTTTCATACATGGTGTTACCAAGCACCAAGCATATGCTTAGGAAAGCAGGCTAATCAGAGAAGAGATCAAACCTATGTATTTCATTGGTGTATCTTCAATGGCTAGAACAAATTCAGATCTCAATTAAATATTTGCTGAATCAATTAATATGGCCTTTTGTAATTTTTTCCATCTGGTTGTTAGGAGCACAAATGTGCTATAAAATCAATTTACTTCTCAGAGCTATCTTCAAATAATTCCGAACATTAATCCAATATTTGACAAATTATACTTGTCAATGTAAATGCTCCATATACATCAGCTTCCTGTGTTGTAAAGTATATAAGAGAAATGTTGTCTTCATTAAACAAATTATGAAAATAAAATTCAAAGGAGTGACTTGATTAAGTTCCACAAGCATAAATTGGTTTGATATTTCTCTCCCCTTATCATAACACACTTCAGCAAGTGTGTGTTTCCTGTTTTCTCTGACACTACTCTAGGGATTAATGCTTTTTGTTCTACATTCCTTCCTCAAAATCATTGCTTTCTCTCTGTGACTTAAAATCCAGGCCAAGATTCTTTGACTTCATATGAGCTGCATAGTCTAAATCCTGTCTATCAATGTTTTTGCATTCTATGTCTAACATCTCTCTTCCTTTCTCTCTCTCTCTCTCTCTCTCTCTCTCTCTCTCTCTCTCTCTCTCTCTCTCTCTCATATCATCCTCTCATTGCTTTTCTCTTTGATAAATGAAAATACTCCTTTAAAATTTAGTTTCTTATCTCATTTATTATTATTTGCATTCAGGTGTGATTCTCATTCAGAAATAACACAAAAATATTTTAACAACAAATCTTTTTATTAAGGGAAATTTAATAGTGATTTGTTAGTATTTTACAGATGAATGATTTGTAAATATTTGCCTTATTGCAATCTTATTATAAAAAGGTTTCCAAACAAAAGAATGACTTAACACCTTTATAAAAATTTCTTGGTAATCACTAATTTTAAAGAAAAATATATACCTCCTCACCTTAGTGAAGTCACATTGAGTTCACACTGAAATAGAAATTCTATAGAAAATTTTGCACTGCAATATACTTGGCAAAGTCTATAGACATTTTTGATTGTTGAAATGAAGGCAATAGATGTAGGGCTTACCAGTATTATCTAATGGATTAAATCCAGGAATGCTACTAAATAATGTAAAATGCACAGGACAAGCCCCACAATAAAGAATTGTCTGGCTCAAAATGTCCATTAAAGCCTTCCTCTAAAATATTCATATCTACTCTATTAGCTATAGATACATTCCTTGTTACTACAAAAGAGGAAAACTAGAGAATTTTAAAACTGCAGGGATTAATTTTTGTTTTACATTCCTTCCTCAAAACCAGTGCTTTCTCTCTCTGAATTAAAATCCAGGCCAAGACTCTTTGACTCCATATGATCTGCATATTCTAACTCCTGTCTATTGATGCTTCTGGATTCTGTGTCTAACATCTCTCTTCCGTTCTCCCTCTCTCCCCTGCTCTCTCTCCCTTTCTCTCACACATCATAATTAATGAGATATTTGGTTTTCTCTTGTATTACTGTTTATTCCTAAAATGAAATAAAAGTTTAAATAGTCTAAGTAAGACCATGATGATACTTGAAATAAAACACTATAAATCAAACTTGACCTATATCTCAAGGTCCATCAAATTTTACTGGGTGTTGTTAGGTGATATGGCAAGAGTTATCCAAAACCATTTCAGTTAAAGCATTATCTGCTAGTCATTTCCTATGTGTAAAATTACCTTTTTCTAATATGTCCAATTTATTTTTTCTCTCTGTAATTTTGAAATAAAACTCAAACTCTCACTTTCCATTTAACTCAGATTTCTTTGGGTAATGATCAAAACTATCAGGTACCTTCCCTTCAACAATGTGTTAAATTCCTTCCAATTCTAGTGAAAATTACTTTTATGGCAATCATTCATTTATTTGGCAAATGTTTATAAATTACTGTGTGCACAAGGCATAGTACTACCTCTGTGCAACTGTTATACATCCATAAAAAATAGTAGGTCATAGAAATTTAATATTAATAAAAAATATAGCTTAAAAAATACAAAGTTCAAAATTGTAGGCACCATAGTACTCCCATGATGCATTGTGGTAGTTACTTAGGGAATAGATTACACACATTTAACGAAATCATGATAGCTACCTAGAGGAATGGCATTTAAATTATTCAGGGAATATACAGTATTTGGTCTGGTAGAATTTTTGTGGAGGGAAGAAAGAGGATAGCATTTGAGGAGGGCAGATGAACAAAAGGCCAGTGTCTAGTAAAAGAAAAACAAAACAAAAAACTGGGATATAGATGAGGCCTGTGAAATCATGTAGGGTGTGCTATATGGGAAAGAACACTGAGAGAACCATCATAGGGGGTTTTATTTTCAAAGCTTTGTGTGTCAGATTCAATAGTCTGGACATTACATTAGAAGCAGTAAAAAAAATCATCTTAAGTGAGTAACAGACTCAGAAATAAATTTTAGAAGATATGTTTGGCAATGTGTAAAACTGAATGGGTTGAGAGGACATCAGAAGGATTGTGCCTTTACCATAAAAAATGAGCCTCAAGGAAGATCTTAAAGAGAATCTAGAGGCCATAAAAATACAGGCAAAAAATGAATCAATACATTATTTTATTTCATATGTTTTTACAATTATATGCTTGATCTTACATTATTTAAAGTGTATTTGATATAGATTTTGGTTTTGCTCTTGTTTTTAGTATCGCGGACTGAACCCTGGGGTGCTTTATTACAGAGTTATATCCGTAGTCCTTTTTATTTTTTATTTTGATACCCAGTGTCAGTAAATTGCCCAGGCTGGCCTAGAACCTTTGATCCTCCAGCTGATTTTTTGACCCTGCTGGGAATATATGTGCCACAATGCCTGGCAGTTTTCAGTTATATTTAGGGAATAATATAATTTGAGATTTGTAATTCTTAGAGAATTTTCTAAATGACAAAGTGAAAATTTTCTTTCTGAAATAGATTTTAAAGGATCTTATTCTGCAGGTAAGATAAGAATACATTGACGTGAAACATGCTTAAATTTAAGATATATTGATACAAAAGCATCCTTAAATGTATGATAAGTTTTCAAGTTTTGGTGTTGTTGCACTTCCATATTATAATAAGTCTTGAGACTTCAGCATCCTAGAGTTATTGTACCATTAACTCATAGATTGTCCCCAAATTATGATGAAAATGAAAAAGAGTACTAGGACATCCTAAGACCAACTCAATAGAAAAAAAACAATAGAGTAATGAGTAGTAATATGTAGCTACCTAAATTTAATGTAGACTAATTAAAATTAAATCCTCAATACAGTTTCTTAGTCACAAGATACACACTTCAATTGCTTAGTCATCTCATATCACTGACTACTGACTGCAGTTTGAGCCTGGGTATAGAACATTTCTACCATTGCAGAAAACTATCAGACAGTCCTACTGCAGTTGTTGGTTTATGTAAAAATGATATAAATTACTGCTGAGGGCCATTGCCAAGTAGGAATGACACATCGAAATTTCCTTGCCAGCGTACCCCATGTTGCTTAGAGGAAGGACTCGTGGAAATGGACTTGCCTTGGACATTCGCTGTGACATTGCATGTATGTTTGAGAAAGGTGACCCTGCTCAAGGACCAAGGTGGATCCGGGCTTAGGGAGGATCCTACTGGATTAGGGCGGATCCAGGTTTAGGGTGTATCCTGCAGGTTTTAGGGAGTATCCTGCTCCTTGGGTTTAGGGCATTCTGGTTTAGAACAATCTGGGTTTAAGGCAGTTCCAGGTTTAAGGTTATTCCTGCTGGGAATAGGGCGTGTCCTGCTGCCTGAGTTCCCGTTGAGTTCTCCTGGGATTCAGAAAGTTTTTGGGATTCAAAGCCTGGTGGAGTAGGTGAATTTTGCCGGCAGAACCTGAATTTCCCCAGAACGTGTTTGTAGAGGGCCAGTGTGAGTTCTGGAATAAAGAATTGCTGTTTGAATCTACAAAGCTGTGAGTGGCTCGTGATCTTGTGCCCAGCCAGACTGCGGCAAATTACTACTGTCACCTGGACCCTCTTTGTTTATAAAGTTTTCCAGGTTTTGAATTTTGTTTCATAGACATTTAAAAGAAGTCTAGAAATCAAAGCACCATCATTATAGTTCTGTTTTCTTTCGAATTGATTGATTTACCCTTTATAATCTCAGTTCAGAATTCAGAAGCTTTCATTTTCTGATCATAATGGCAAAAGAAAAAAAACTGACAGAAGAAAACATCTCAAAAAATTTAGAAAATTCAGGAGATGAATGAAAAAGTCTAAAGATGTTGGTGAAGAATAAGTGTTTACTTTTAGTTTTATAGACAAAGTTTGTCCTCACAACATTCAAAGTCATGAACACAAAACTTACTCTTTTAAAAAAATATTAACTCAAAATAGATCATAGATTTAAGTATTCAACATAAAACTATAAAAAACATAAAATTATAAAATTTCTAGAAGATAAAGTAAAAGTCTAAGTTTCCAAGTGTTTGATCAGAAAGGCTTTTTAGATACAACATCCCATACATGATCCATGAAATAAAAATTTGATTAAGTTGGACTTCATTTAAAAAAAGGCTTTTATTTTATGAAAGTTACAATTAAGGGATTGAAAAGACAAGGTACATACTGGAAAAAAACATTATATATATATAAAAGGACTTTTAGCTAAGATATATGAAAATGTCTTAAAATTCAATAAGAAAAAAAATTGAAAATCAGGATAAGATCTAATAGATCAAGACCAGCTTGGGCAACTTAGCAAGACCTTATCTCAAATAAAAAATAGACAAATAAAAAGGCTGGGATGTGGCTCAGTGGTCTAGTGCCTCTGGGTTCAATACCCAGAATAATAATAATAACAATAATAATAATAGCAATCATCATCATCTTCTTCTTCTATGTCAATTCACTTACTTAGAATTAATATAAATAATAATGTCAGATATTAGTTATAAAGAAATGTGTAAGGAGGTGTCTGGATTGGGAGAGAAAGTACATGGGAACTCTGTAAATTCTGCTCAATTTTTCTCTCACCTTAACATTGCCCTAAAAAGAAAGTCTATCAGTTAAAACAAAAATAAAAGTTGGAGGACCAGATAGCATACATGGATGATGCTTTTCCCCGGTATATCAAGGACTAATCTGATACTGTCTAACATACTAATTTATTACAGTAGTTTTCTATGTATTTTTCTATTCAAAATCTTCAACTATCTGTGATAATTTCTTTAGAAAGTAGAACTAGAACAATTGAAAAATATTCATTAAATTAAATTTATTAAATTAAATTAAATTTATTAAATTAAATATTTATTAAATTAAATTATTTTTTAAAAAATCTATTAAATTAACTTAATAGTAATTGAAAATATATACATTTTGCCCTTAATATACATACATTCCATATTTTTGATGTTTTATTTTACATATTTATGATATTAATTTGCATGTTCAAAACACATCTTTATGATAAGCAAATAGGAAAAGCCTAGAGCACTTTGTATTATTTTAATATAAGAATTTATTATTAATTTAAAAATTTTCAATACCAACTCACAGATATAGGCTCCTCTTGGATTTAAAAACACAGAATTTGTTCCTTAGTATTAATAACATAAAACATTATAGTAACATTTTGAATCACTGAATTCAGATGCCTGAAATATTTGATGATTTAATTACTCAATCTTATATTATAGGGCATGAATAAAATATTCCTGTTACTTACAAAATAAAACATATTTTGTTAATGAACAAAATGTACAAGTAATACTTACCATGGGTAACACTGTAACAAATGTATTTTCCTTGAAAATTTAAAAAATACGTTGAGTTCTCTTACAGAGATCTCAAACTAGGCTACTTTTATTAATATAATAAAACATCTTTTGATAACAGACTTAGATTATTTTGTTATTTTAGCATTTGTAACATTTCATCAACTTTTTTTTTTAAAGGAGAGAGAGAGAGAGAGAGAGAATTTTTTAATATTTATTTTTTAGTTTTCGGCGGACACAACATCTTTGTTGGTATGTGGTACTGAGGATCGAACCCGGGCTGCACACATGCCAGGCGAGCGCGCTACCACTTGAGCCACATCCCCAGCCCCCTCATCAACTTTTTAAAATATTTTGGACTCCATTAAAATCCGTCCAAGGTACTCACAGGCAAAAACATGCTATTTTGTTAGTCAAAAGAACATTCTATTTTAATTTCTGAAAAATTTAACCTAAAGATAGTTTTTATTTCACCTTTTTGGGTTCTCTTTTTATTCTGTGCCCCTGGACCATAGATAATTCGTAGTAGACAAGATAATTAGATAATCAGCACTTCACAAGTGAGATGCCAGATGAGCAAGATATGTTATTTTAAAATGCTACCAAGAACATACACCTTCCTGACTAATGAGCTTACATAGCCTGAAACATTTAATTGTGTCTTTTCTAAACTACATAGAAGAGAATTGAGAGCACAGTTGATAAAATTAACATAGGACAAGTTAACCTGACCAGGGATAGACAAGTATACAGATTGGTGTAAAATGGATTGGGTTGATGGGGGCTTCAATATTTTCTGTTCAGAAAAACACAAGTAGCCAAAAATATAATGATAAAAATCTATGTCTATATTTGAAAACATTTTTGTTATGAATCTTGATTACTCACAGTGGAAAAGAAGATATAAACAATAGAATTAGGGAACTCCATATCCACCTACATTGATTCTCTCCTACAATAATAAGATGTTTTCTATTTTATTGGGAAGGGGAACTGAAAAGAGAATTGATGGAGTACATTGGATGATCTGGAAAACAGGGAGAACATATAGTTGCCAATTTAGTTATTCAAGGCAAAAACTATTTCTCTTAAAGAAAACAGCACATTACATAAATTGCTTACAAATACTTTGCTACATTTTAAAATGTAAGATGCTAATAGGAAATATGGATTAACTTTATTATTTCTTGCTATAAGAGAAAGGATATATAATCATCCAATATATAGATTGGGATGTAAATTGACCATTTAACTCTTTATAAAGATATAATTTAATAAAGTCATTTAACAAGTTTTTTTTCTGTTATTTTTAATGTACATAATGCATTTTTATTTAAAGTTATAGCTAACTTGATTTCATATAACACACAATTTTAACACTGTAGTAGTCTCCCCTAAATCCCTCCCACTCTTCTTCTCTTCCCTATGTTATTACTTAGATTGAATTATTTTGGACTTACATGTGGGGTCTCCTCTATAAGTTATCATAAGTACATTATTTACTATTTTAAATATTAATGGTCCATGTGTGTAAACAACTATTCAATTTATGAACATTCTATGCATAATTCTTTCAGTTACTGCAGATATATCATTCCTACTGAGAATTAAATAAAATCTGACTCATACAATCTCTTCTAAAAATTAAATCAGACAAATAAAAAAGTTATTATTTCAAGGAGATCTAAGTAAAAATAGAAAGATGAATAAGAGTTTTCATCTTGAACACAAAAACAAAAGCATGACTTTCACAGCTTTTCAGTTGGAAAGTAATCATTTACCTATTATTTGAAATTTGCAAGCTTTTGTGGTTCATAGCAAAAAGTCTGCAGTTTTTTAAAGTTTAGTTTTAAAACTGTTTCATCAAAGTGGCAGTATTTAAATGTATAATTAATATTTTATTAAAAATACATGTTATTGTGATATATTTTATAGGCTAAAACCTTCTAAATTATATATAATAAGGTTACATGGTTAAAAACTTAACCCTAATACCTCCTACTATTTTTTTTTATCATTCTTATTTTTATGCTCCTTGGCACCACGTGTTCTACTCCTCTTATTTTCTGTCAAACTTGACTTTCCACAACAGCATAGTATTTTTGTCACAGGATCATAAAGGTTTCCATTATTGTAAGGATATATAGCTTCCCTTTTTACACACCACAGAAAAAAATGCTCTCTTCTCTGGGGGTTCCAAACTGCTATATGTTTCTCCATTTGGATTGAACTCTGAGGTCATTCACAATAGGAATACTGTTAAGCAAAGGAGAAATCCGAAACTATGCTAAACCTAACACTTTTTTTTTCCAAGTCTTCTTTCTAGCTTCCCCCTCTCAAATCCTTAGAAATTTGTACATCGTGTATTTGCACATGTGTACTTTTATGAAGTTATGATCTATTGTCCCTAGAAATAAACACAAAAGTATTATCATCATCCTTAGGTGTTTATGGAGAATTTGATAATTTACTCAATTTGCTCTAATTTTGATGCTGACTGTCGCTGTTTGCCCCATCACCACCTTCCACTCATTTCATCTCTGGGGAATGTTCTGTATCCTTAAGGGAACATTTAGCATTACCATCAGTTAGCTTTAATTAACTTCACATACATGAATGATGGGATACTAGATGCTAAGAAAAATAATTTAAATAGATCTGGTTTCTGCCTTCCAGCCACTTACATATTAAACCATGATAGAATGAGATGCTATTCTTAATTGGGCAGTCATTAGAAGTGCAGAATATTTCAAGTAAAAATTTAAAAATTAGTCAATTCAATTGCTTTACTCCATGAAATTTTGCTTAATTATGCACAAGAATATATGGTGAACAACCAGCTAAAAATTAGTAGTGTACATAATGTACTTTTGAATTTCCAAGGTAACCTTGGTAGCAGACACTTGGCACATTTAAGCTAGGCTTAAAGAATGTCAACAAGGGCTGGGCCTGGTGGCATACATCTGTATTCCCAGCGGATCATGAGGCTGAGTGAGGCAGGAAGATTAAGAGTTCAAAGCCAGTTTCAGCAACAGGGAGGTGCTAAGCAACTCATTAAGACCCTGTCTCAAAATAAAACACAAAATAGGGCTGGGGATGTGGTTCAGCAGTCAAGCATCACTGAGTTCAATCCCCAGTACCCCTCCCCCGCAAAAAAACCTCAACAAGCATAAACCATCCTCTAGCATATAAACAATAATCATATAAAGATACTATGACTGTGGGTGGAAACAGATAATATCAAGTCTAACCCATAATTGATGATGAAACAATACAAAGATCAAGACACTCAACAACCACAAAAATTAGCACTATTAATTAGTGTATCTTCATAATTACAAACCCTCTTCTGCTTTACCATTCATTTTCCATGTAAAATTACCAATACACCCATCCCTAAAATGTTCCTAATCTAGACAGCACTTAATTCAGAGTATTTTATGAAAACCAACACAAGCCTGAATCCTGTAACAAGTCTCGTTTCTTGCCTACACCCAATAATTCATCTGACATGTCTTCTTCTTCACCACAGAAAACTTAATAAATCTAAACTTGCCTGAGAATTGGCAGAATCTGGGATGCCATTAGTCTTCAAAACTTCTTATAATTTAATCTCTAATATTTCTTCTATCATATGTTGAAATTTACAGTTAAATAAGCGATTATAAGCCTGTAATCACTTTGCTTGATATATATGTATAAAAGCTCAAAATTATTATGTTGATGATCTGGGTCTTCTCAAAATATCAAATAACATAATTTTTTATATTTTAAAAGAACTTTTGATGAAATAAGAAGAAATAGGAAAGGGAAGGCAGTTGACATTTATCTAAAGTCCATTAAATGCCACAAACTAGATTTAAGTTGTCTTGTTATAGGAATTAATTGTCTAACTTATAATCAAAGTTCAAGCAGTTTCAGTAATTCTCCAAGGTCACTCTATAAATTCATGTGCTGAATTTTGGAGATAATCTCCACTTGGGATTCTAAAATGTGCTTTTTGCTGAATCTGCTTTGAGAAGGAGAAGACCGTTTAATGAACTAATCCAATACAAATTCTTTTTTTAAATTATAATAATTCAAATAGCTAATAACATAAGAATAATTTGAAAGCAATGGACATATTATAATTAGATAACATTTTCTCAATGAAAAGTTAAATGAAATAGTTTCTCCTTGATACTTCTCTAGTCTTTTATCCTAATACTTATTTTATGTTATGCCATTCTCAAGTTGTAACACTGGTATCCTTTGAAAGGAAAGTGACCACAACACTCAGAGCAACCAAGAGATCTTTATTGCAGCAGTGCAACAGAGGAGAAAAGAAAGAGAGAGAGAGAGAGAGAGAGAGAGAGAGAGAGAGAGAGAGAGAGAGAGAGAGAAAACGCACGCAAAGGAGACAGAGCAAGAGAGCAAGAGAGCAAGAGAGAGGGGCACAGCAGGAGGGAGTTTTTATAGCCCAAATCTAGTAGGGTCTCTAGGTTTGCAAGCTGCCTTGTTGGCACACAAGGGGGTTAAGTGCTTGGCCTTGAGAAGGGGTTTGAGGGTTTGACCTTTAGTGGGGCGCTTAGGCATTTGGGCTTGAAGCAAACAGGTGATAAAGAACCAGACAGAGGGCGAGAGAAGCCAGTCATCCTGCAGCTAACTATCTGCATGCCCTGCAGATAGTTTACTCAGCCTGTCCTGCATCTAACATCCTTGCTATTCTGAAATAAAAATACTAAGCATAGTCCCAACTCAGGAAGTTTTTCTTGCAGTGTGCGCACACATACACAAACTCATACTCACAGTCACTCACTTTACTTCCATTTCCATATCCTTATTACCTCCACTAGTTTATTTTTCCTGCATAGTACTTATCATTATATGATACACTATATGTTGTATTTATTTATATTGCTTTTATATCATTCATATCTAGAATGGATGGCATAAAAGAAATAGGGTTTTTTGTGTTGATAGTGTTGATGATGGTTTTGACAATGAGACAATTTAAATTTGTTTTATCATTCTTCTTTCTTGTTCTGTCTATAACTGCAGTGTCCAAAACTATGATCATGACATAATAGACACTCAATAAATTCTTGCTGATTAAACAAACGAGAAAAAAAATGTAATGAGACATTGTAGAAAACCAATATTTAGATTTCAGCAATTTTAGATTCAATGTAATTGTATGACAGACAAATTCTAAGTGGATAGTACAATTTTATCACAGATAGTAAAAGCAATGAAAAATCTTCATCATGCAATTTGGAAAATATGAACTCCTGTCTTCTATTTTCTACTTTGTCTTATTTATTTCAATCCCTCCAGTTTTATTTTGGTAAAATACATATGAACCATTTCCTATATCCTTAGTACCTTGCTAATATTAAAACTGCTATGATCAAAAGTCTACCATTCTCTAGTTGTGTGACTCACCCTCCAAACTCTTTGAGCTTCAAGTGTAACTTATGACTAATCAAGGTAACAGCTCACACAACTTTTTGGGCTGTGAGAGTTAATGCCCTGAGAGCATTTAGCACTGCTACCTTGGAGTCAAACAATTAACGTTACTATTATTAATTGTAAATAACAATGATGATGATGATGATGATGATGTGTCTCTATGTTGAAACAGAATATCTAATAGGAAAAGTTTAAAACTAATTTTAAAAGCATAGCCAGGAAACCAAGTTTGCCTATTACAAAATTGATTTAATATAGCCATGCTACTTCTCCCCAACCACCATGCATACACATACATCATGCCTGAATTTTAAGCATAATTAGGAATATTAACTTTATGAGATCTCCATTATTTTCCTTCATTGTCAAAATGACACTCAGACCAGGAGTACTTCCCTTTGAACGTGATTAATACTAATGAGCATAGATTTTGCTGCACATTTGCTGTAATTTCAGGTAATTTTGAAATGATTTTAAATGCAGATGAGATTTGCTGCTGAGATAAAGAAGGGAGCAGTAGAGTTTTACTTACAGTGGATTTCTAGCACCTGCATGGCTACCTGAGGGGTGGCATTGAGGGATTCGTGGTCTACTCTGCAGATTACAGCCACTCCATCATCACTCCGGTCCACTCGGAAATCCAGTGTGCTACTGACAGTGAAAGTCTTGCGATTTGCATCCTCTTCTTTCAAATATTTTACATCTGTAAATAAAATCTGAGTATAAAAATCCTGTGACATCTTTCAAAGTATAACACATCACGTACTCAAGACATGGAAAACAACTCTTCTTGCCTATATTGATTTTAAAAAGCAATTATCCTTAGTTTTGTATTTAAAGTATCTCAATTTGCTAAAAAATATGCAACTACTTAAAAACAAACACGAAGGTTTAAGTACCAATATAGAACAGAATGGTGGCACACACAGCATTGTTCTTTCTTTGGTGATATAAGTTTAACCTATATTACACTAAGTTAAAAAATACTTTTTGTAGTCCATTTGAAAAATGCAGGTCACTTACAAAAGAAGTCTCCCCTTTCTCTCAGAAGTTTCATTAAAATATTTTCTTACTTCTCTGAGTCACAGACACAGGAAGAGCAAATTACTGGCTATCTGGCTAGGTTTTAAAGCACAATCTATTTTCACTCTGATTTTCACATAAGCAACACAAGGCAAACACAAAATTACTCAAGAAAACTTAAGATGAGACAGTGGTGATCTTTGGCAAAGAAAAGATGGAGCAGTCATCTGAACATTTTCAATATTTAAATACATAGATGCAGTGAGATGGAGAAAGTGTTCTTCCCTTGACTGAGAATTCCGTTTCAGCACCAGTGAGACAATTTTCCTCAAGATGTGAATTCACCTACTGATATGTTGCACTAAGGGATTATTTCTTCTGTGAGAATAAGTGGTTTAATAATATTTTTACTTAATTTATAATTTCTCAAGTCTGAAGTAGCTGATATGAAGAGGGCAATTTCAACAGTTTAGAAACCAAAATGCTGGACTAAGGTCAAGAAATGATTATAACAAATCTTGAATTGAGAAGAAAATGTGTTCAGTTCTTATGCTTTTTTTTTTATTTTTCCCATCATTCCAATATAAAATGAACAATTATATTTTCTAGAAATTAGTTCTTCACATACAGCACATATTTTATTTTACTGTGGATTAAAAAATGTCTAAAGATATTTCAAAATATTTCAATGACAACAACCAACTAATCTCAACTCAATTGCTCCATTTTTCTTTCTTTGAATACTTTTAAAATAACATTGAATTTGATGTATTGATGAGTATATATATACTTATCAATTGTATGTGTGTATATATATATATATATATAATTGCATTTTACTCTTTTCCAGAGAAATATGACTTTACTGATTGACTTTTAAAAGTTACTGATTGACTTTTAAAAGTAAGGACCATAAATACTAGGAAAAAATAAATCCTGTTAAATGATAAATATCTTGTTTTGAAAAAATATATGATTATAATTCAGTTCACACATTAGGAAAAAAAAATATCATATTTTAACTATAAAAAAGTTTTGTGGATCTTAGATAATTTTGGAGACGAAGGAAATCTAACAGAAAATTGGAAAGAAACAAAAATATCAATTCTGTTTTTTTTGCTAGACAGGGTTTATATAGCATTTTTCATAAGCATATAATATAATATCTCAATTCATTTATACTGAAGTCATTTAATGAGATTTTCCATTTGTAAATTACAAAAGATTTCAGGCAAAATGACCTCCTTTAAATCAAATTATAAAAAATAATGCAAATATTTTATAGTTCTTTATTAATATTAAAAATTAGGAGATTCTTTGAGTTTTCATGTCTCACAAATTTATACAAAACTATGTCACTTTTACATTTCATTTTCTTTCCTATAATTCTATGCTCAATTTTCACTTGCTCCTAGCTCTAAGCAGTGTCAAAGTAAGAAAATTTAGGTCTCTTGACAAACCATTTTTAAAATTATACAATATATGAAAATTATTCCAAAGTATTGCTTCTGTTTAACACCTGCATTTAGGAATTCAAACATCTGCTTCCTTTAGTTGTTCCATTACAAAAGTATCATTTAATGTAATATTAATTGGACACATAAAATTTGATAGCAATTGTATACAACATGAAATTTTAATGAGCATCATTTAAGTAAAATAAACACAAGTTTAATTTGTTGCTTTTAATAGGCTGTGTGACAGCTAATGGGGTTACTATAGAAGGCACAAATGATCAGGAAAAAACATTGACATAAGGCAATCATGGTATCTTCTTTCATATTTGATGCTGACCTCCTTCCCCAAGCAAACAGAGAAAAAAAATGGTACCTAAAATGTATCTTCATTTTACCTTCTAATACCTGGTTGGGTTAGACAGTAATAGAGTCAAAAGAAGTTTTCTTTATGTTAAATGGTCTATTTGCTGATTCCATGAGTATTCTTATTTTACATAAGATGTTGTTTTTGAGTTTCCATTCTCTTTGGCATGTCATATAATATGTTCAAGAGAAAAGTGTCTCAAAATGAAATGTGCATACCAGTCAACATCAGATCTTGTTACAATGTGAATTCCTACTCAGTTGGTACAAATGCTGTGCTTGAGATTCAGTCTCTGGCCCACAGACCATGTTCTGAGGGGCAAGTGTATAAGGGATTCTTTACATAAGTAATATAGCTGAATCTAGAGAGGACATTTTGAGACTTACTATTCCCATTTCTCTCTCTCTCTCTCTTTGGCTGTCTTCCAAAACTTCCATTTTACCTTTACTACTTATTATATTTATATTTCTTCTTCTTTTGTGTTTTCCACAATACGCCTTATGTAACATATGTCATAATATGTTGGTGGAATGGCTAGTCAAAACTGAGGGCCAAAAATAAATAGGAATTTGTAGAATTTCTTTTCTTCATAATCCTTGCAGCCAATCTTACATCTTCTTCCAGTGGACCTTGTTAACTTCTTTTAAATAAATTTGTTTTAAATAGTCAGAAGTGTAGTCCCTTTTATGGATGGTAGTTGGCAACTGGCTGTGAGGAGATATGGCAGAATTTTCTGAGGATATGGAAATCCTCAAATTCAAATAGGAGTGTGGGTTAGCCTGGTTTATCAATTTGTCAAAATATTACAGTTAATATAATTTGGCCCGAAAAAGAAGAACCAAGAGAATATGATAATAAAAGCAATTGTGTGGAGTATAGGTAATTACACATGAAGCAATTGTTGATAATTTTAAAACTGACTGATGACCAAATCCTCTCTCATACTGTTATGTATATTTTGTTCATATGAGAAATTATTTTAAAAAGTTAAAATGTGCCTAGGAGAAAATTCCTTAGGCATGCCTCTCAACAAAAAGGATTTTTAAAACTTTTCTGACTAAAATAAAATAAAATATCAAAATAAAGTATCAAAATAAAAAAAATTAAATGAGATCTTATATTATTTTCTTTCTGAAACTTGAACTGTGTAATAGCACTCTCCTTATATTCAGAGTTTTAGATCTTTTGTCTTACCAAGAGTTAAGGTGGAAAAGAACTACTGATTGATGTCTGAGTTAGACTTCTGGAGTCCTCAAAATAAATGAGTTTAAAAGTTCTGAGTTAGTTTATCTGAGAAACAAAGCGCAGTTCATCATCTAGTCTTGTTGACATTCAAATCTTTTCGTAAAATGTCAGATCTCAGGAGATATCACCATTTCCATCTCTCTTAGATTTAGATTACTGGGCCACCTGCCTCGATATCTACATTCTGACAACATTTAGACTAGAGTTTTAGAAAGAAAATCCTCTTAAGTGAAGTACCTAGGGAAGTTGCCTTGTCTCCACAGTGGTTGGAACACACCCTGAGAAGCACAATCTAAACTATTCTGATTCATTTGCTCTTTTCACTTTTGTGGTTTTGATGCCATTTAGAAAGACCTGAAAGAAGCTGTGTCTACTTTTCTAAAGACAGACTGTATGCCTGGATCCTGATGTAGACCTCTGTGTCAACCAGGCAAGCAGAGCAGGCCAGTTCTTTGTAATCCATTGCAAAGTTAATAGGTCACACTGGGAACAAGGCAGACTTAGACACAGCCTCTTCACACTGAAAGAACTGCACTTGCTTTTGGATATAAAGCTTAGGAATGATGTAGGATATCAGATGGCACCTCCCATTTGGGCCTTGAATTCTTTGTCCAGGAGCAAAACATACAGTCTCTGTATTAACCCCAGGAAGCTTATTTAGCAATTGAATTTTATTATTATAATGTCATGGTTCATAAAAGCAGTCCTTCCTAATTGAAGAGGCAAGGATTGTAGAAGTAAGTGGTTAATGATGAATTACATGATAATTTCAGTGGGAGAAATCAAGGAACTTATTCTGAATCCACATCACTGCTATAAATATTATCTGAGGCCCTCATCAGTAAGCTGGATGATGCCCTCTTGTCACTGAGAATGGAAAATGTGCACATCGTATGTGACTCAATCTTTTTGTCAAATGATAGATATGACCTTATTAGAGGACCAGGCATGTTTATTCACTGCTTAGCAGACATTCTATAGATTAAATTTCCTACAAATAACTATATTATTTTAAGAAGATGACCAAATCCCAATTTTTTCTGGATATGAAAGTAACTATGTGAATTACTCATTCAGGAACTTAGAGCATATTTTGAAACCTATTTGTCTTAGAGGAAATATCAGTTCTTACTTTTCAGCTTAAAGTGCTATTTTATAAAAGTTCTAAAAAAAAATGTTTAAGCAAAACTTTTCATTTTATATTTGCTTTAAACATTCCCCAGACAAAACATAGTGAGGTCACATGTTACACAGTAGAACATTAACAACCACTTTCTTTTTCTTTTTCATTTTAAAATTTATTATTTCTTTATTATTATTTTGGGGGTCAGTCCTGGGGATCAAATTCAGAACATCATGCATGCTAGAAGAGTTCTGGGTTAGAAGTATTTTCAAATGTATCAATAGTGAAATACAAGGGCTAATCCTCAGACCTTTTTTTTTTTGTTATTTGGTCTCATGAAGTTACCCAGGCTGGCCTCAAACTTGTGATACTCCTTCCTCTGTCTCTCTAGTAGCTGGGATGACAGGTGTGTGCCACTGTACCCAAAGATATTATTGTATTCAGGCTATTGCAATAAGGAGAGTGTTAATTAATGAGGAACATCTCAAAGAAAAGGAAGGGGATTTAGGAATTTACATAAGCAAGTAAATAAGGGAAATATCCTTTAGTTTGGGGTATTATAAGGAAGGATAAGAGACGGGACGGTCTCAGTATACTTGTACTTAGGGTCAGCTGCTCCTAAAACACAAAGAGGTGCAAAGGATTTCTTAAGTGTTACAACTTCCAGGGAGCCAGAACTCTGAAAAAAATCCAAATTTGTCAGATCCCCTTATGTTGAAGATAAATATTCATTGTTAAACTACACAGAAGCACTCATAAACCTCCTGAGAAGGTGAATCAGGACATAAAAATAGACTTCTAAGAACTCTCATGACTGTTATTTCTGGAAATCCGGTTGAAATATCTGTGGAAAGTTGGTGGCAAAAATCAGGTGTTTCAGGTTTCTGGAAGTTAAGCATGTTTGAAAGGGGATGTGTCTTTCCTAAGTGAAAAATCTTTGATTACTTAATCATCAAGGTTATAATCAAATCAGTGTAAACCATGGGTTATTTTTATTCTCAACAGACAAGAGTTCAGAGCCCAGGCTAAGAAATTGGGTCTCCAAAGCACAAATCAAGAAGAGAACACAAAGGATGTTGAGAAGCCTGGCTATTCAGAGGGACCACATGAGTACTCAGCAATGATGCCCAATTCTAATTAATCAGCACTAAAAGTTTCCAGATGTCTCAGTCCATGGCTGGCCTACTCCTTTGCTCTGGTCCCAGGTGAAGCAGAGAATTATGGTGGAAGGGCGTGCCAGAGGGAAACTGTTCAGCACAGAGCAGCCAGGAAGCCAACTAAAGTCTAATGTCCATTTTCCTCTGTGTCCTGGAAAAGACCTCAAAACAAATCCTATTCTCACCTGTGAGTACTCCTTCATACATCTTCTACCCAAAAGGTTGAAAGGTATTTTTTTTAATCCTCCTTATCATATCCAGTTTTAACAAGAGAGTGCCAGTCTTAAATGTGGTTTTGACTAAGTCTGAAAGGGATGGCCTCCAAAATAATGGCAACACAAAGTAACTTTTCTATTGTACAAGGAATATTAATGAAACTCAGCTCTTCTTCATAGATCTCAAAAGGTTAGAGAAGAAAAAAGCAAGATTGATGGAGTACTGAATAAGAGGGTCTATTTCATTTATCTAAATCTTCCCAAAGTACCTTTTTAATTCAAACAGATGAGTAGAAAGTTAAAATTTTACTTTTTTTTTAATCAAATTTCTCTCACATGCTTTCTCACAGGTCTGTGATGAGAAGTGGTAGAAGAACCAACTGTAAGAATTTTCTTGCAGGTATTCTGATGATTACTGCATTCAATATTAAAACGTTGTTTAGGCAGATGGACTCAGAGAAACACTCTCTCCTCTCAGGAACAGAAAATGTTAAACCACTTGTACAACTGGATTGTGAGCATGATAGGTACTGCTCATATCTCTTTCTTTGTAGTACTTAAAGAAAAATAAAAGTTTGTATTTCACTATTGATAAATGTGAAAATACTACTAAAAGTAATTTGCTACTAATCTCACTTTAGATTCCATTCAATTGTTCTACACTAACTGGGTTTTGTTTCATTTTTAATACCATTTCTTTTTTATGTTAGTCAATCTATTTGTTTTTGTACATGTTCAAATCCTTTGAGAAAAAACAAGTTTTAGAGTCATTCTTCCTCAAAACTTTTAAACCAAATTTAATCACTATTCAGTGGTATAGAGGCATCATTTGAACAACTGTTAAGGTTTTAGTGCCCCCAAAGGATACCAAGGATTGTGTATCACATTCTTATAATCTATAAGGAGTAGAGTCACCATTGAAAATTACTCAGTTTATATTTTAGATCACTTTTTGTCAAGTGATTGATAAATTCTGTATTTATATATTCTTAATCCCTTATTTACTTTCTTGTTTAAAAAAAATACTAAGAGTTAGGTTGCCAAGTCTAGGAAACCATCTAATAAAGAAGATACTTAACTCCTTTAAGAATTATTACATTAAAAGCCAGGCATGGTGGCACACATCTGTAATCCCAGTGGCTCAGGAGGCTAAGATAGGAGGATAGCAAATTCAAAGGCAGCCTCAGCAACAGTGAGGCACTAAACAACTCAACTGTCTCTAAATAAAGTATAAAATAGGAATGGGGATGTGGCTCAGTGGCCAAGTGTGAAAATACCAAGGAAGATAATATTTTAAGTACTAACAATATCGGGTCTGTTCTTTTATTCTTGCCATGTCAGAAATCCCTTCCATGGGAGGGGAAGGGAGGGAAGTGGGGATAGTAGAGGATAGGAAGGGCACCAGAATACAACATACACTAGTATAGCAGTATGTAAAAACGTGGATGTGTAAACCAATGTGATTCTGCAATCTGTATATGGGGTAAAAATGGGAGTTCATAATCCATTTGTAATGTTTTGGACAACTAATAATAATAATAATAAAAAGAAATCCCTTCCAAAAGATTATGTGAGATAGACTATTATAGAGAAAGGAAAAAATGGTTATTCGGGTGATCAATTCATAATTTGTTGTAATAAGCAAGGAGACAGATTAGCTTGTCCTCAGGATAATATTTTGTTGTTGTTGTTGTTAACATTTTAATGACCTGCAGAAATGTGAATATTGCTTATTATTTCTGCTCTAATATTCAGTGTGCTTAAAACAACATTTGTCAGTTTTAACCAGTCCTTCTCTTTTTGACTTAAACAGCTTGTTATAAGTTGTGAGGTTACATCCTGCATGATTTGTAAAACTTACACTGGATACTTCATACTCAGTTTTCACTCCAGCAATTGTTCATAAATATAAAACCTCCAAAAGAGATGGGGATGTGAAGAACTAGTGGTCTTTTGCAAGTCTAGTTCTAGATCACAATATTTTATTAGGGACTCCTTAATCTTTTGTAATTAACAGAATGACAATCATAAATGCTAAAAGTTCAATGTAAACATGAAAATAAGGTTTTAGTCCTCTGTTCTGTCTGTACTCTGTATTTTAATCCATGATGAAGTTCTCCTTTTAATAGTAAACTCCTCTCCCAGATAATTTACTTTCCAGGCATTCCTTGCTGAATGCTTGTCATGTTCTATAATGTGTGACTCTAATCAGGCATGAGGTACCCTACAGAGATATTTAACCCAAGGATGTTTGATATCCAGGTTGTAAGCATGAAACCTTATCCCCAAATGTAAACAATGTAACTAATAGTCTGATGCAGCTTATCACAATAGGCTTTAATGTGTTATAGAACTTGAAGAATTAAAAGGAACAAAAGCTAAAAACACATATTTGTATACATACATGTACAAACAGATACATTCCCACAGTGGGTTCTGTAAATATCATAGTTTAGCCAGTCTAATGACAGAGCGTGATATATGGGTTAAAGATATGATGGGCAAAATAGAAGGAAAAACCATTAGCTGGTTGCATTGAAACCAAGAGAGAAAGGAACTGAATCATGATAAAGCTGGTCAATCAGTGAATTCTCTAGAGCCAAGGAATAAACTTTATGGTTGTAATAGGTTCCCTCATGCTCCTTTCACTGACAATAACCTCTTATAGTAGCCTGAATGAATTACCTCAGGACAATTGACCAAGAGCTTGACATGAAAAGTCAATTTTCACTGGCAACCTCTTTCAAGAAAATATTTTAATACAATTTTTCTTAGGCTGAATCAAAAAGGGTACACCATTTGATTGAAAATATAAAAAAAACTTACCTGATTCTAAACCTGATGTTGTAGGGTAACGACTATATTTGTTTACATCAGAGTATGTTTTTTTCTCTACTATATTAAAAACAATGCTTTATTGCAAACCCAAAAAAATGATAAAAGAGGGTAGAAAAATATTTAAAGTTCTCCATTAAAATAATTTTTTAAGAAAATAAAAATATCCGTGAAGTCTGTAAGCAGTAGCTAAATGGAAATCCTTTAAAGTATTACAATTCTCTAGTTACCAATTTATTTCATAGAGTTTTATAGCTTTAAGCACATGTGAAATTAAACAACCTGCCCCTCATGTAACTATTTTAAAACTGAATCATTTATTGATTGATTATTGGCTATGTTTCTGAAAAACTACCTTTCAGACTATACTACAATGTTTGTCTGCACTATGTGCTAATAGAATTTTGTCAATTCTTTTTTAACAGGTTACCTTGTTTCCTTAGCAAAATATCACTTCTAAATAGCAATTATTGACTGGGATACACACAAAGCTCAGTATACTATATGAATTCTTATAACTGAAAACAACCTGAAATTTCTCTCTTTTTTTTCTATTAATTCTTAGTCCTTTTCTTCTTCTTTCTTTTTTATTAGTTCTTTTTAGTTATACACGACAACAGAATTTATTTTGACATAATTATAAAAGTATGAAATATAATTTGTTCTAATTCAGTCCCCTTCCACTCCCTGTTTTTTCAGATGTCTGCAAAATGTTCATACCCAACATCCGGGACTGTGTAGGACACGATAGATGATTAATATATCAAGGAAAGCATTCTTGTTTCTCTAGTAAGTATAGGCTCATTCCATATCAGTGAGTATGCTCTGACAAGGAATGCCCATGTTTGTATTACATATCTTTAAACCTCTTATTATCACTTTGTTGAAAAAAAATATGGATGATGTCATTAGAGTAACCTCTAAATAAATAAGCGTGATATTTTGGAAGAGTAAAAAGAGTAGAGAATGATGACTGAAGATTGTGAATGAGGTAAAGTAAATGTTAGTAAGTAATTTCATGTGATGCAGTTATTTTGCTTTTTATGTTTCTTTTTGTCCATTACTTTTTGCTAGTATGGGTCATTACCTTTTTTCTTTATTTAGATATGTTTCCCTATCTTTTATTTTTTACCCCTTTACCAATTTACAAATTTACAAATGTACCAATTTCTATGACCATAAAAATTCTTAATTCATACTAACTATACCAGAGTTCCATTTATCAAAGCTTTTGAAAGATAGGAGGTCATATGTATTTAACTATAGATTAAAAAGAAAAAGTGAGAGAATAACAGTATAGTTTTTAAAAAAAACTAAAAATTCTTAAAATATATAAATAACTATTAACATTTTATTCCACATTCTATTTATATAAATTTTATGAAAAAAGAAATAACAACAAAAATTGTGCGTAATTATAAAGGAAAAGAGATATTATGAAATCATTTCATCTCTTAAGCAGGCAAAAATGAATTTTAAATGCAAAATGATTAAAATGAGAAATACATGTTTTTTCTATTAATATATCTAGAAATGAAAAATAAAAGAATATGTAAGCATAAGTAAAGAAACATGCTTGTAATATGATAAACTAATACATTTCATGAGTTGATTTTGAAAAAAATATATAAATAGAAAAAATAATACAGAGGTGAGTGACCTCAAGAACATCAACAAATCTTCTCTCCAAGAAACACACTATTACTGGTGAAAATTATTTACACAAAATCACACACACTTTTATGTCTGTGGAAATTGTACTCATACAAATTAAGAAAAAAAAATCATTCAATAAAATCTGTTAAATCTCGGTAAGAACAGGTGAAATTTGTGGCACCTGAGTCATGATTTGCTCCCTGCTTCCACATCCTCCCCAACTCAGCATGAGGGGAACTTGCCTGGATATGATGTGGCCAAGAAGACTGAACTGACATCTCCATTCCATCAAAGAATGCAATATTTTTCCCAGGAGGAAGAACCTGTGAGCATCTCTTATTCAGCTCATTCCTGCTTTTAGTTGCAGAAATTAAAATCCAGGTGGCTGAGTGGCTGGGGTTCTCTTGCCTACCTGGTTCTCACTCATACAGCAAGAACAAAAGGGCCCAGCATTTTTTATTTCAGCTCATTCATAGAAAGAATGGTGTTTTTTAAACCAGAAGAAGCAGGCCAAAAACCAGAGTCTACCACCACCCCTCTAGTTCCATACTTACTTACAAGCAAAGGTGTCACACTGTAGACTCAGGCAAAGTCCCAAATTCAAGAAAAGCCACATCAAGGCTTTGCTCAGAGGAGAGTCAGGCCATACACAGCAAGACAGTACTTAGAAGCTATGAAGGAAAGAACTTTAGAACAGAGTCTCTTTTGAAAATAATAGAGACTTTGATCTAAATCAAGTATGAAGAAACTAGAAGCTACATGAGACTAACAAGCTAAACCATAAGCTGGTTTATCAGAGAAAATAAAATGAAGAATGAGTAAGGATAGTCAACAAAAATCTCAAATATATCTTCAAAAACAACACCAATAACAACAACAACAACAACAACAAAACAGTAACAAAGGGTCATAAATTTAAGTCAATCAGGCTAAGGAACAATATGTACACATGGCATTGTCAAAAACAACAGAACAAGCAATTCACAAATAATGAATGGAAAATACACTGGGTGTAATATAAAGAGAGATTAACAGAAAAATCAGGCAAAGTTAGCATCAACAGAAGTCCTGTTAGAACTGCTGTTGCCCCAGGGTAACACTGCCCCTGCCAAAGGCTGTGAGAGCTGACTGACACCATCCAAATCAGTAAGGAAATAAATGAGCAAATAACAAACTTTAGGGCAAGGTCACTATTCAGAATTATTATATTTTTTTAAATGTTGTACTTCCTGGAAAAATCATGAAGCATACAAAGTATCACAAAAATGTGACCCCCTTTCAAGGGAGAAAAAAAGGCCTCAGAAACGACTGATGAAAAGACTCAACTGAAGGACTTGAGACAAAACTGCAAATGATCCATTATAAATTTGTTCAAAGTACTAAAGGAAACCATGCTCAAAGAAGTAAAAAAAGATGTTATGACCATGACTTACCAAGTTATGAACATTGATAAAGAGAGAGAAATTGTAAAATGAAAAGCAAAGGAAACTGAAATTGCATAGACAGAATTATTTTACTTCTATACAATGTCCACAAGAGGCAAAATTATTGATATAAAGCAGAACAGTGGTTGCCTAGAACCAGTTAGGGAGGTGGTTGAGTGGAACTAGCCATTGATAAAATGTATGAGGATTTTTTATGAGGTGATGAAAATGTAAAATTGATTGTGGTTAGAGTTTCATAGTTCTATAAATTTACTAAAAACTATTGAACTGTACACATTGAACTGTAAACATAGTTTAATTTGATTGCATGCATTATATCTCAATAAAGTTGTTATTTATAAAACAATAAGTAAAAATGACTAAGCTCATGTTTTGCCTCAATTATCAAAGTATGCAAATAATGGACCCTTTAACAAGCTATGGGTTAAAAAGAAAAAAAAAGTCTGAAGGCCATTCTCTTGGAAGTTGATGATTTTATGTTTTGAGTACTTTCAAGCTACAAATTCAATGGTATACAAATAATGCATTTTAACAGTCATAGAGAAATTTATGATCTAACTCTAACACATCAATTCATCATTATCAATGCAAACATAAGAAAGTCTACCAACATACTCAGATACTGCTATAATAAAATAACAAGTAGACCATAATAACATGAAGATCTATTTGAATCTAACACCTTTTGTTGATAAAATAATTGAAGAATCATTTTTAATGCTATGATTTAGATATTTTATAATGTCATGTGGAAAATATAATACACATTAAAATTTATTTCAGGGTTTTATGATCTTTGTGGAAATTAAAAACTGACAAATGTTTTTAATGTCTTCTAAGTTCAAAAGGTCATTAGCCAAAGGAGAGAGGAACATTGAATCTCTCTCTCCATATTCCACAAAAATCATGAAGCAGAATTCCAAGAAATATCAAAAGTTCAACTTTCTTAGAACATAAAGAAGCCATAAAAGATCTTTTGGAAATGACCTGATGAAAATCTGAATAACAATTAAATTCCACTATCAGAAGATGAGCACTAAGAATCTAACATATCTGAATATTTCTGTGAGTCTAATCTCAGTATGACATAGATTAGTAAGCCCTATATAATTGAGGCATGTACTTTCTTTAACCTTTAAAATAAAAGCATTGGTTAAAAACAGGAATTTAAAATAAAGTTTAAAAACCCTCCTTTTGTCAAAATTGATAAGTGAAATCCAGTTAAACATATGAATTTATGCATCCTATTATATATATGCTGGGACTTTCCTTTATCTTCTCACAAGGTATAAGAACCCATAAAAGCATTGAATCCCTTTGATTATATAAAGGTATGCCTAATCTTCAATATAATTTTTAATCTAGAGTATTCCATCAAAATGTATATAGACACATTTCACTCTCATTCATTTTATCCTCTTAAATTTATTATAAAACTTTAAAACAAACAAGCAGACAAAATTGAAGCCATACCATCATAACAAATGAATTATTCCTCTACATTTCAAAAATAGAGACAAGGACATCTGTTTCCAGCCTAGATGCAGTAACACTAAGATTACCTTTCATTTGAAAAAAAAAAACTACTTAATAATGTACAGTGATATCTGAGAGATGGAAAACAAATTAACTGAACCCTAAAAATACCTATGTTTAATGCCTTGAGGATGTGGTCCATGCATGGGGACCCAATATTGAACTTGGCAGACTCTCTGAATTAAGGAGATGGATCTGTACATCTGTATATCTGAGAAGGCCATATCACCTTTGAAGGGCAGAGTATCAAAGAAGAGAGTTCAAGAGAGATAATGGCAGATATCATCAGAGATCCTCCTCTATTCAGCAAAGTAAGGACTAATTAAGGTATCTGAATAGGGAAACTGAGGCTTGGACAAGAACCATCTGAAAGAATTATTAGAAATAGTAGATGGTGCTCATCCAGTGCTGTAATGGTGCCTGTTGTTACCAATCAGACTAAAAATACTCATAATTTAGTCATTATTGATGTCTAATTCATAGAAAAAAGACTGCTCTGATCTCAACTAAGAAATTTAAAATAATCTCTGAAAGGAATAAAATCTTTTTAAGTAATTTACCAAGAGTAATGCTTAAGAATAGTTATGGAAATATGAAAATATTCAGCAAATAAAGATAAAACTCATAATATCTAGATCCAAGCATAAAACTAAAATTCGTTCAAAGTAGCAGGAAAGTGCCACCTATAATAAGGAGATAGATCAACCATTTGAAGCAGACCCAGAACTAACAAGTCTGATGGAAACTACAAAGGCATTTGATGAACAAAAATTAATTTGAAATAGATTAAACCTAAATCTTAATTTTACAATTTATTGGAGTAATCTTTCTGACCTTGGATTAAGTGAAAATTTCTTGTAAACAATATAAAAGCATGACTCATAAAGGTAAAAAATAGTTAACTGGACTTCATGAAGTAGTATAACCACTTTGCAAAAAAGTTGGGCAACTTTTATTTTTAAGTAAATATATGTTTATCACATGATCCAACTAGTCCTCTTCTAAGCACTTAGCAAAGAGAAATGAAAGCATATGGACATAGAAAGACTTAGATGATAATGATCATGAAAGCTTTAGTACAATTATTCCAGTTGTTAACAACCCAAATTACATCAAAAGGAAAAGACAAAATGTAGTATATTTACTCATATAATTGATGGTGAATTCAAAATATTTATGTGAAGAGAAATAAACTAGAAAAATAAAAGTATATACCAAATGATTAACCACTGATACCTACAGGAAGCAATTGTTGCATCTCTTTCCTCTTTCGTAGGACAACTTATGCATCTTACAGTGTTGCCTCTAGAATCTTTACATAATACATTTAACAGCATTCAGAAAACTCCAATTTCTGTACATGCATTTTCTCACAAGCACACACTCAAGTACAGACATACATATATCCTATGTATAACTATTACTTATGTTGTTTCTTTTTCTCACTTGATACTGTGTCCAACATTGTCTTGACTTACACAGCAAGGACATTTTAAAATAGGTAAGTATTAAAATATATATATATATATATATATATATATATAAATTTATATATAAATTAATAAATGTATGGTATATTCTTTAAGTTTAAATAATGCTTTCAATTAGTTCTTATGTAATGCAAGGACTAAATTCAAAGCGTACAAATCTGTCCTTATTTTCTTTTATATTTATCTTCAAAGAATTTATAATCTCTAATTTATGTTACTATTTAATTCACATCAAATGAAGGTTTTATATGACTGACGTTAAATGAGTCATTGAGCTAAAACTAGTTTTGCAACATAAAATGCAGAAGTCAAATAGATAATCTACTCATATCAAAGTCAAACCCACGTAAGTTCAATTGAAGAAAAGAATACAAAAAAAAAAAGCAAAAATAATTATATGGCCAATGAATATTGCTAAGAGCTTTGTAAAAGCATAATTTTCAGGAACATTAAAATACTGAAGTATGTATTGATTCAATTTTAGATAATATCCCTCTAGAATAGACTCCTAAGATACATATCATATTAAGAGCCATTTTTAACTGTAGGTCTTCCTGGTCTCCTCTTTCACTTTTCTGAATACCTATTGACTAGTCTCTAATCCTGTGGATTTTGAATCAACTGATGTATTTGAGAAATATTAAGTTTTTTAATCCTGACATCCAGGAATTCTGATTAGGTATGTCTTCTTTGAGACTCGGAATCTCATTTTTTATATAAAAAAAAAAAACTACTATCTGAAGTGATTGTAATCCAAGTGGTCTAAGAGCCACCTTTTGAGAAACACAGTCTTAAGAAGTTCACTCGTATCTTGCCAACTGCTGACAAGTTATTTACTAAGTAGCTTACAGTAAAATTATGCTATATTTAGCCCACTAGGAAATTAGCAGATGCACTATCTTTGATTGACATTAAAATATATGAAAAAAAAACCCTCTTCATACAGGGAAACACAGCTAAAGTCAACTCAAGTTTAATGGCCAAACATTTTGAAACACATGGTAGGTAATAAAATAAATAACATCTGCAGACTAATGGCAATGCTGTTGGGAGTTGATAAATTTCAAGGACTTGCCAAGGAACTCTGGCTTTGATGGATATGCACATTATTAGATGGCATAATTACCAGGATAGGGATAGCATACTGAGAGAAGTTCTGTTTTAAATATGCTGCCCATATGAAGAGAAATGACTATTGTAAAAGGTTAAATCTTAAAATTTCCCTCACCATAGGTATACTTTGCTATGATCCAAATCTCTTTCCTGATAAGTCACCTAACTTCAAAAGCTTATTAACATGACTTTTTACATTCTACATAAATAATTCAATCTAAATATTTTAACAAATAAACATTATTTGTGTCTGAACTATTTTATCTTAATGCCTTTCTTATTTTCAGTGACTAGATTTCATTATCCAGGCACCTGAATTGCATAGTGTTTGTCCCTAGTTTGGGCCCATCTCTCAGGATCATTCCCCTAGTTCACCTGACATTTATCTTCTCTTTCAGATAAATGCCTTGGTAAAATAATTGCACTGGTTCAGAACCTTATTAGCTTTGTGCTTAAAATGTCTCTTAACCACTCTTCAAAACCTCAGATTTTTCCCTAAGCTGAAGTTCTGGATATATATTTAAGAATATATATCCAAGCCCAATCTCTGCAAGATATGTAAATATGAAAAATTACTCTGTCTTTTCTAGATCTCAACAAACTTAGTCAATTACAGCAACACATATTTATTATGTTATGGTTTCTATGGTTTAGGAATCTAGGGCTTAGTTTGGTCCTGCACTCAGTGTCACTGTACTAAATCAAGGTGTTGGATGGGGGTATCATTCCCATTTAAGTTTTATTATCCTCCTCAAATTTACTGGTTGTTAGCCTATTCATTTCCCTATTCACTCATGGAAGGCTTTCAGCTCTGAAGAGTTCACTAACAGTTACTGCCACATGACTCCCACAAACAGCTCAAAATAGCTGTTTTTTTTATTATTTTTTTTCTTTCAGGTCAAGAGAAGAATGTTTTTCTAATAGCTGCTTGTTTTCTTTCAGGTCAGGAGAAGAATGTCTTTCTAATAGCTGTTTGTTTTCTTCCAGGTCAAGAGAAGAATGTCTTTCTGACTCTTTACTCTTTTCTGAAGACCTTACTTCGTTATGTCAACCCACTTTTCATAACCTTCCTTTGTTGGAAGGAAACCATAGTTATATCTGCAAGACTGCTTTTGCCATATAAGGTAACACAATCAAGTTATGTTGATTATGACATGATAAGTCATGTCACTTCATAGTCACAATTCCCTCCTACTCTCAAAGTGAAAGGTTTACATTAGGGTGTGGGTCATTGAGGGTTATAGAATTCTGCCTAACCCATTAAAGTTATTAAACTTAGCTGAAAAAGAAAATCTCAAAATTTTGCAATAAGAAACACTCAAACTACAAATTATCAAACTTATACATGGAATGAAATTTTTAATGTAACTGTCAGCTCTCAGGGAGCCAAAAGATTTAGGAAGGCACTGCACATCTTTTTTTGACACTAAATGGCAAATATTCAGACTTCCTTGCTACCCAGAAGATTAAAGACTTCAGTGAGTAACACCTGTGGTTTTGGATGCAGAGCTGCCCAGAGGCACCAAAGGAGTGTCTGAGTAGCTCATGGAGGGAGGAAAAAAAAAAAAAAAAACAGAGTTAGATGGAATTATGATCATTTTATTCTACAGTTTAAAGCTTATAGACCAAAAAAAAAGTCTCTCCATTGCCTACAGAATATATTCCAAACTTAATCTGTAATAAAAGATCCGTGACCTATCTAGACTCTCCTGCCTCCTTGTTTACCTTTCATGCTTATATCACACGTAAATTTCAGTTACTTTAATTGCATGTTTGTAACCTGCATAGATACATGGATTATTTTTCCTGAGATTGTCCTACGACTTCTTTTACTCCTAGCCCAGTAAACTCAGTCAATAAAAGTCAATAAAATGTAAGTTTCACTTTCATCAAAGAACAGTTGAGCCTTCACTTTTCCCACAAAGTAGGCCTGGTCTCTGCTTCTTTTGTACAAAAACTGTAGCCAGTTCATATATTTGTGCCAGGTAGATCTTATCATTATATGTCTATCCCCCAATTGTGAGTACCTTGAGGCACTATTTGTGTTTTGTTTGTTTATGTTTGCAGTTTTATTGTGGGGATTGGTAGAGCTCATCAGTCATAATTTGCTGACTATAATAATAATAGAAAAAATAATAATGTCTAAAATGTTCTTAGATATTCCATGTACTGTACAACATTTTATGTATTGGTTTGTGTGGGATTTTTGCCAACAGTACTTTGAAACAAGCATTTTTATCCTCATTAAACAGATGAGAAAACATATATTAGAGACAGGCTTTCTATGTGGATTACTGATATTTTTCATTTTACATTCTCTATGACAATGTAGTCTCCAAAGAGGAACATCAGTATCACCCACACATTTAACACAATGCTAAAAGGCATATTCTCAGGCTCTACTTTAAGCCTACTCAATCAGAAAATTTAGGGTGAGGATCCTGTAAGATTCAAGAAGCTCGATGAGGAATGATGATGCCTGTTGAAATTTAAGGACCACTGCCTTATAATCCAGTAACTTTCATCTAGAAACTGAAAATTTACACTTAGATAGTAATAGAAAAAAAGAAAAAAATGTGTATAGACAAATCTCTTTAAGAGAAAATACTCTCCATAATTTGTTTAATAATTCCAAAGACGCCATAAATATCTCCAAACCAAGGTTTTTATTTTCTTGATTTGAATCTTCATGCACCATAAAATACTGTGAAATTTGGAGGCATTTTTTAACAATGTCTTATTGAATTCAATTTAATTTGATTCGATTAGACCCACTTTTCCCTTTGCTTTACACTCGGGATTATCTTTTTTAAAAGTGTCAAGTAATATTATACTAAAAACAGTCGGATGGTAATAGAAAGTCAAATTTTCATGTCTGAAAAGACAAGACAGTGCAAGATAAGAATGAAGCTCTCCCCGAAGTGAGGCATTTTGGCTAAAGGGGCTGTAGCGAGGAAATTCACTTGGCATATCCAGAGGACTGCGACTGTGATGAACACTCACTCTGTGCAGATGACAGCACTTATTTTATTTACATATATACACCTATAAAAATAAAGTTTACACTGCTCAGGAAGTTCACCATCTGACTGGGAAGACAAATATGTAAATATGTGAGAACTGGATACAAAGAAAGAGCTCTTTAGACAAATGAAAATGTAGGGATAACAAATGCTCTGTAAATGGCCACGCACTAGTGGGTATAAAAACAAGGAGGCTTCACAACTTGTGAATATAGAACCATATGCTGATTCTGTGTACATTTATGTCTTGAATATTGTTCTGGTCTTAATTCAGATGGCATTCAAGTATGTTGTTTACAAGATCAAACTTCAAACAGAATCCCCTGCCCCAACGTATCATCAAATCTGTTTGGCATTCAAATCAGAGGCTACATAGATTAAAAAAGTAAGTTCTTTTATAAAAATTTGAGTACATCAGTTTCATATGAAGCTACGATATTAAAAACAACTAATCAATATTAATGTACTTAATATGTTAGAGTCTATTACTTACCAGAGGGAAAAAGAGAAAAATCCTCGGGACAAAAATAAAAGGCTTTAATATGGAGAACTGACTAATTATTGAATGAACTAATTATGTCAAGATGAATGTAGGTAACAGTAATTCATTGCAGTGGCATATTAAGGAGTGTGTTCTATCACGAAAAAGAACATTCCTACAAAAAGACATATGTGATATATAAAAATTTACTGCCTACAGAATTCCTATAAGCTACAGAAAGAGGATTTTAAAGTTATCCTGCAATTTAGGGCTTTCCATCCAAAGTACTTAAGCAGAAAACTGACCGGAACAGATTCTTGTCATAGTAAGATAACTCTGGAAGTAGGATGGAAGGTCTACTTAGGAAAAGATTTAACTGAGTCTGGAAATGTCTAAACAAACATATCCTAAAGGAAGAATTAAAATGGATGTTAATGAACCCTACTAGAATACAAGAATTCAATTCAGTTAAATGGTAACTCATTTAGCAGAGTAAGCTGTCCAAATGTGTCTTAGGTAAGTATTTCCCAAAATTTGATCAAGTAAAATATGTCTATTATTTCTGAAATGAAGGAAGTGATTAGTATTGAATTATAGATGAGATTCTGAGATTCTAGCTTTGGACACAATAATAATGAAAAAGTAAGTAAAATAGAAAATAGACCAACTTTTATATAGATTATGATCCACAATTTTTCAGTAATGTATGCAAATGTACATGCTAGGTTTGCATGCCCAATACCAAGATTTAAATAAACTGTCTCAAGTTATTAGAATTAGAAGTTAACTTAATCAGAGTGCTTGCCATAAACCTGTCTTATTGAAGATTATGTTGAAAATAATAACTATGATATAAGCAAATTGTTTTATTAATCAGCAAAACAATTCTATATTTATATGTTAATATATGTGCTAACTTGGGTTCAAGATAACCACAGTTGGGGTTTAACAAAATCAAACAAACTAACCATACCAGTAATTTCCCATATAAACTTATTTCCTCCCTAAAAACTTCTCTGTGTATGTTTATGTGTGAGAGATAATGAGAGAGGAGAGAGAGATGTCTGAAGCACTTAAATCACAATGCATATTTTATCTAAGACATGCAATTATTTTTACCTTCTATGGAAATTACTAGAAGTCAGTTTTATTGATATTTATCTTGTTTTATTTCACCAAATTTGAAATTCCAAAAACCAATAAATTCAGCAATAATTTATGCAGTTTCTCCATCTATAACTGAAATATTATATATAAATTTTAAATAGTAATATCTAACATAGTTAGTGCTTACTGTTGTCAAGCATGGACCTATACATTTTTTTATATATTGAACCATTTGTTTTCCCAGTTTTTGGATGAGGCAAATATTATGATTTAGTCAGCTTTTTCACTGCTGCAACTAAAGGACCTAACCAACACAATTGTAGAAGATAAAAGGTTTATTTAGGGTCTCATGGTTTCAGACATATTAATCTTTAAGTGTCTTGCTCCATTCCTTGGAGCTCAAGGCAAGGTAGAACATCATAGCAGCAGAATGTGGCAGAGGGAAACAGCTCATGCAGTGATCAGGAAAGAGAAAGGAAAGGACTCCACTCTCCATATACAAAATATACCCCATAGTCACATCCCCAGTGAGCCACTTCCTCTAGCCACACCTCACCTGACTCCAGCTACCACTCATTGAATCTCATCAGGGATTAATTCGCTGATTAGGTTAATGCTACAACCCAATCATTTCTCCTCCAAACTTTCTTGTATGGTCTCACATGTGAGCTTTGGGGGACACCTTACATCCAATATCATAACATATTAGGTTTAGACTTCTTGTTCATAAGAGGAAAATGAAGCACACAGAGATTATATTATATCTTTTAAAATTATCTGATTTAAGAAATGAGAAAATCTTGTCCAAAGTACATTTGATCAGTGAGCAATAATGAAAAGTATGAAAAGATTACTTTTTTCAATATATCATACTAGTTTTAATACATTAATTTTGATTTGGGGAATTTTTTCTGTTTTTTTACCTTTAATTTCTTTGTCATTTTTGAACCATCTTATGTCAGCTGCAGGTTTGCTACCAGATGTTTTACAAGTCAGCTGCATCAAGTCTCCCTCCATAACTGGTGATGAAAATCCACTAATTTGAGGCTTCTCAGGAACACCTGAAATTTAAGCAAATGAGCAAAGTGAGCATCATTCTCTAGGGATGATATAAACTTCTGCATAATAAAACAAACTGCTTTAGATATGTGTGTGTGTGTGTACTTATATAAAATATTTAAAAAGCTTTTGAAATGCATATAGTCCAAAGTAGTTTTAAAATAAATTGTAAACTTTTACCTGCAAATATATTCTTTGTACATCTTAAAAACAAGTATTCAGTATATTTTAAGATTTGCCAGAAGAAAAATTGAAGAAGAAACATTGCATTCATGAAAAACAAAAGTTCCACAAAACATATTTCTGTTTTTCAAATTATGCTAAATTTGCTATAATACCATCTGATTTGATTAAAAGAGCACCTTTATCAACTGATTTCATAATTCTTTAACGCTTAAAAAGGTATTATTATCCTGTATGTACTTTGTTCAAGAATATGAATTTTAGAATAAGTGTTTCATCATTAATCACACCTTTACTAACCTTTCTGTCATCAAAAGTAGAAAATGTCTCCTGAGGGCATTTATAAAAATACAATTGTAGTTTTGGTAAGCATGTTATGTATTATTTTTAATGCTAACCACTACTACCTTTCTACTCCAAATTACCATAAGCAGATAACTAATACAGAGAAATAGAATTTAGGTGATTTAAAAAAATAGAATATTACACATTTCTTAAGCAATATTACTCAGTTTTCTCAGTAGAGATATATTAAAACTACATTTAAAAGTATTAAATAATAACAGCAGACTGAATATCTTCTTGTTGAACTATTTAATTCAGTTTTGAAAAGATTAAAATGTAAGAATGTTAGAAAAAAACAATATGAGAATGGCAAAGTAAATCAACAAGAAAAACAAAGATAAAGGGTCAGTATGCTTCCATTAACTACATAGCTGTTATTGCTTGTTTTCACCTTGATATTACACCTTTGCTTTAAAAAAAAAAAATCTTGTACTACCACCATTCAATAAACTGGATGCAGCAGGCACCTATTCTTTTAGTCCCAATTTGGCTCTCTACAAAATAATATATTAAGCTTAGGCAGTTGTTATCCTGAAATACTCCATTTTAGGGGCTATATCTTGTCGTTAATGGCAAACTTTCAGTGATTTTTATAAAATAGTCTCAGTAGGATTTGCAGTGGAGTATATTTCATATCCTATGCACAAAACCAATTCTCAAGCTGGATTAACTTTAATATTCCTATCTAAAAGAAGAGTCTGTATTGTCCTTTTAAAAGTAATGTTGTGCCTTTATCTATCAAAAAAGGAAGGCAAGCTAGGGGCAAAAAAAAAATCAATTTTTAAATTCCTCTAACTTGTTCAGTACACAGGTGTGTTTCAATGAAGTGCAACGATTTCAGCTGATTGGGGCACTGACATCTGTGGAATCACAGAGAGGTTCGAGCTGCAACTTTATTTCCTCAGAATCTCTATGAATGTATTGCTTTTTCATGTCACTTTAACCTTTGGGAAAATGGCCCAATACTTAGAGAATAAAAGCACAAAGAAGCTACAAGCTGCATGCACAAGTGACATTATGTACTTCATTTCGGATCCAGAAAATACAAATTTAAAAGGAAAGAAGTCCCATGGAAATGTCAGAGCCATTTAAATGCACAAAAGTACACAAAGGGGTCATTTTTGAAAGCCACAGGTTATTAGAGAAGGCCCTCACCAGGTTACTTATAAGATAAAACGTAGAAGCATACTATAGATGCAAGTCAAACTCATTATATTCATTATTCTGTCAATTCATAAAAGGAGCAGAATAAAAAATGTATAGATGATTTGATATAAAGAAGTCCAATTGGAAATTAAGAAAAGGAGTATGTGTTGCTAGCTACAGAACACAATGCCCTTGTGCCTTCTGAGGATGATATAAATCTTTGTACCTCCTTTTGACTATTGATAAAATGGAGAAAGCAAATAAATTATTTTTAAATGCCTTTTTTGTAGCGTAGCAGAGAAGGAATTAGTCTACATCTATAAATATGATCTTCAAACTACATTTTCTTACAGAATCATATTGCTATAGCAGTATGCATCTCTCTGGTTTTGTGATTACATGGGTTTAGTCTCCTGTACTTACCCAGAACAGTGAGATAGGCCTTGGAAGTTTTGACAGGCATTGTAAATAAGGAACAGGTGTATTGTCCTTCATCAGAGAGAGACACATCACTGACACTGATACTCAATTCATGCCAGGAAGCACGAACCAGCTCAATCCTATTGTCCCTTAAAGCTGGAAAGAGAAAATATTGAAAACGTGAATGGCAACATTAGAGAACAGTCGGTAGTTTTAGACCACATATTTTAAACACAATGCAATAAACGTTTAATTTGGCTGTGCATCTAAACTTTGCTTCTTGAATCAGTTTAAAGGAAAGCTAAAGTATACTGAAATATTTTATCTGATTTCTTTTAAATCAAAGTTGAATTAGGTGCTCCTTAGTGTTCTCAAAAATAACTTTTTAATTAAATGATTGAATCTAGTGTAATACTTTAGATGAGGTAGATATCAGTTGTGAAAATAGCTTTCCTTCACAAAGTCTTTCATGAAATGTCAGTGCCAAAAACAACTGTGAACAAAATGGACTCACTTGTATGGACAGATAAATTTTGGAAACTTGAAACCTTGCTACAGTTCTTACAAGAGCCCCAAACAAAGAATATTGGCATACTAAAAGCTCTCTGAAGTAAAGACACTTGTTAGACTATTTAAATTTGATCTGATGTTTAGTTGAAAAATATCTATAATTAAGTATACTCTGATTGGCTAGTGTACTCTGTTAATATATTCTTTGGTTTGAATCACTTTTCTGAGACACAACATTTGTTTCTTCAGAATATCTCTCAGAATTCTGTTGAGTTATGCTTCTGTTGACTATATTTTGGAGAAAAAGGGGAAAAATACATGTTTATTATTATGTATTTAATTAAGTACAGCATAAAATATCACATTAAGCTAGAGACAGAGTATTTTGAAAGAAAGAGTATTTTGAAAGAAAGAAAGATGAAGGAGCAGTGGTAGGGACACCAGGACCTGAGGGGCAGCATGAAAGCTACATAAACAACAGTAAAAGATGATCCAGGCCCAGCTTTTCCTAACCAAACCAGGCAGCGGAGGTGGCATCAGCAAATTCAGTTTTATTACTGATCGAATGGAAGTTCCCCAGCAGCCTCAGGAAGATAGGTCACCTACAAGGGGAATCAAGGAGGATCTTCACTGACAAAGGAGAACAATCACTTTCCTCATCAGATTGAAATTCCCTTCATCATCTACAGACAATAAGCAATTGGACAGTGAGTGTCCTAGAAGTAGTTCTTATGAGCTAGAGAACCCCTTGCCCAATATGAACTACTACAGGCCTGGCCTGGGGAAGCTTCTTTGCCCTTTTAGGTGATATCAGTATAGATCAGTATAACCCTGAGTGGAATCTGAAAAGTCAAACAGACCATATAGCACTGCAAATTCCCTGAAAATTAAGTTGTTATTAATTTAGACCCAGAGCCTGTAAATATAAGAAACAAACTGTGTGTTAAACCTAATCAAAAGAATGCCTCCTAGAATAGTAGAGCTAAAAAATATTCAGAGTTGCCTAATATAATAGCTAAAATGTCCAGGATATAAACAAACAAAAAAAAAACATAGTGGTTATACCAAACATTAGGAATATGATAACTTAAATTAGAAAAAAATAACTAATAGAAGTCAATACTGATATGAATCACATATTGGAATTATCTGATAAAGATTTTTAGCCATCATAAAAATATTTTAATAAGCCATTACTAATTATCTTGAACAAAGGAAAAAGATAATAGAAAGTTTAACTAGAAAAATAATTTATTAAAAATTAGAATTATAGATATTAAATTTTCAATAACCTAAATAAACCTTATTGGATTGGCTCAATAGGACAATGGAGATCACAGAAGATAGAAAGAGCAAGTTTAATTCATAGTAATAAATTCAACCTGATCTGAAAAACTGATAGAAACTGTATATGAAATAAAAGAAAAAACAAATATAACAGACCTCAGGAACTACAGATAATAAAGCTATATTCAACACTGGTGCCATTAGAGTCCAAAGATGAGAAAAAAGAATGAGGCTGAAAGAATATTCAAAGATACAGTCATTAAAAACTTTCCCAATTTGGTGGGTACATTAATATATAGAATAAAGAAACTGACAAAAACCTCAATTGAAAAATTCCAAAGACCATGTTAACATACATTAAAATGAAATTTCTGAAAATTAGGACAAAAAGCTTGAAAGCAACAAAGAGAATGGCAGGTGACATATGAGAACATAAATGCAAATGACAATAGATTTCTCTTTGGAAATCATGGAGGCCAGAGACAATGGCACAATTTTTTAAGTATTGAGAAAACAATTACAAGGAATTCTTACCCACTGAAACTATCCGTGAAGAATTGGGAGAAAATAAGTATATTCTCAGAAGGAAAATTAAGAACATTTTTTCCTAGCTGACCTGAATGAAATAAAAGTTAAAAGTGCATCAAACAGAAGAGAAATGATAAAAGAAGAAATACTGAAGCATCACAAAAAAGGAACAAAAAAAAATATGGGTACACTGTGATAAATCACTTATGTATGCTCCAATGTTAAGGACAACCACTATGAAAAGCACACACAGTGATACATACAAAAACTCTATAAATAAATCAAGATGGAATCCATTTAAACAATGTTTTGAAGTAAAATTAGTAGACATGGAGAACAGAGTAGTGAATGCCCACAGTTAGAGACAGTAGGGATATAGGGACATGGGTGTGGTTCTTCAAGGAAGGAACAAGGAATTCTTTGTAGTGATGGAACTGTCTTGTGTCTTTCTGTAAGTCCAAATACATGAACTTACAAATGGAATAACACACACATGCATAGGTGCACACACACACACAAACACAAATAATTATGTGTAAAAGTGGTGAAAACAAAATAAGATTGGTGGACTGTATTAGTGTCAGTTTTATAAGTTGTGATATTGTTATAACTTTGCAAGTTGTTACTTGGATAAAGGGCAAATGAGATCTCTCTGTATTATTTCTTAAAATTGCATATAAATGTATAATTAAAGTTGAATTTTAAAAAATTATAAACTTTTGATAGAGTTAAGGAAATGGTTGAGATATCAAAGTTTAAAATTTATTGTATACATTTATTACATAATGAGAGGATCCCCAATGCCAAATGTTTTCAAATATATATACATCTAATTTTATATTTTATATATAGATCTAAGTTAAAATAGGCATCTACTTATAACATACTTTTTCAAAAATGAAATCACCAAAAGGGAAAACTTCAAGTTTCTACTATGGTACTGTATATACAAAACACATTATCCACCCTTGTGTTCAACTTCATTTCCCCTAGAACAGATTCCACAAAACAGATTTTTCAACGAATTGTGAGAAAAGGAATTGAACTCTTTTTAGACCAAACTATTTTGTGGAGTTCATGCATACAAATATAAAACTTTCATAAATTAATTATTTGCATGGAGTAAACCTAAAAATACTGAATCAAAACCCCAAGCCCAAACCTACATAAGATTAATTGATTCACTTCCATCTTGCTTATGTTAAGTGAACAATGTCATGTAGTATATAAAGTACTTTAAAATACATTACAGGGATAATATTAAAATATTTTGGGTTTGAAATCATGATGATAACTTAAATACTTTAATATCTGAAATGTATTAACCAATTCAGCTTAGCTGTTTATAATTATTATTATGAAAATATATTAATTATAAAAATATAATATGATAATAATTATGTAGTATAATAGTAATGATTTGCTTTTTATAATTATTATTACCTTTGTCTAAAATCTAGGCTCTGAAGAGAAAAGCAGAATATCTAAATTTTAATATAGGCTTTGTTATTGATTAATTATATGAACTTGAAAATTTTCTTAAATATTGTGCACCCATCTGCTGAGTGTTAGGTGTAGAAAATAATTGCTGTATAATAATGAAAGTAGGAGAAGAAAGTTCACAATTTTAGAACTGAAATATAAATAGATACAGATATTCAAAAACGTATAAACATACATACTCAAGAAACAGCTAAAATAAGTAAAGTTATTGTGTACTATGTTCATTTGCTAGATAATACAGCAGCCTAATAAGATTTTCACCGAATTGAATATTTTAAGAAAATTCTGTAGCCACAATGTTAATATTTTCAAGTTCATAAGTGCTTACAATGTCATCATTTACAGTTTACTTTAGAACAACATTTCAAATATAAAAGAATAAAGGAAAATCTCTAACAGTCCAAGAGATTTGTACTATAACTCAATGGGTTTCCTGTGAGCAGAAAACTTGTCTCAGTAGCTCAGCACCCTGAGCCTGTAGCTATCTGCACAGTAGGCATTCGGTGAATAGCCACTGAAAAAAAAAACTGACAACTAAACTCTGCCTGTATATGATAAGAACAGAGTGAAAAAGAACTGAACTAGGAAGTCCTCTTCAATATCTCTCCACAGGATGCCCCATGGGAGCGAAGCAAAAAAAAAAAAAAAAGAGGAAAAATCGTTCTCATTTAGACACTGTTGAGCATAAAAGAGTTAGAAACATCACGCTACACAAATGTTTAAATAAGTAATGGATCATCGGAAAATGATTTGATGCTAAACAAATGATTTAAATGATTTTACAGCTATTTTCTTTTTTACCTCAGTTTCTAAAAGAACATAAAATGTATAATTAATGAGCAATCACCCATATTATTTAACTTTCTTTGTAGTACATACCAAATGTATAATGGAAAATATTGCAATACTGTAAGTCGCGAAGTGAATTTAATCTTTAAAAAGTCTTTCTTTGAAACACAGAATGTTTATCATTATTTAAATGTTCTTTTTAACAATAAATAAGAACCCAAACATGTCACTTACAAATCTTTAAAATTTCAAACATTTCCTTGGGAATAAATAATCAGAAAAATAAGCATTTGTAAGCATCATCATCGAGATTAAATACATGCTCACAGTTTAAGTTGGCTACATGAATGTCAGATCTTATTACCCACTAGGTTCCTGCTATCCACTGGTGAGGGGATTTAATGGTTCAAAACTCTGAGTTCTGGAGAATTTAATCTTAGCTGCAAATAAGAAATATTGACCAATGAGTGAAAGTATATTAAAAAGTACTTAACTGTGAATAAATTTATTTTCCCAATATACTATTGGTTCTAACTTGTTCATCAATAATACGAATGCATATTTGGTATTCATGTTGGATAAAATAAAAATTTTTAAGACAAAAACTTGGAGAATTTTAGTCATGATTTATATTTGTTACTAAGAAAATTTATTGTTATATTCAGTAAGTTGCATATTAATTAGTTTCAAACCAAAGTAGTACTCTAGAATGATTCATTCAAAACTTATAGGCAGGGCTAGGGATGCAGCACAATGGAAGAATGCCTGCTTAGCATGGTCAGACCCTGGGTTCAATTCCCAGAACACCACCAAAAAAAAAAAAAAAAAAAAAAAAAAACAGAAAACAAAGTGAGAACATACTAACAGTTTGTGTACATTCCTTTTATAGTTTTCCTTCCTTTAATGTTATATTTATTATAAAGAACATCTTTCCAGGAACTTTTCAAGTATCTTTAAACTGGTTTACAGTGAGAAATAATTCATATCACACTTTAGATGCTTAATTGTGTAAGATCATATTACATAATGATTTTTAAGACTAATAAAATGCAACAAGTACAACTTCATTTTTTTTTACATTTTTTCTTGTTCACCCATTTGACCTAAAACTTCAAAATTGGAATCATTTTACACAATGACCTATATGGCATGGTACATATTATAGATACCCATTATTAATTTATTGAATTAAATTTAATATGTGGATTACCAATATTTTGTGAAAATATTCTATAATTTTATATATTAACATTTTGAAAAATTCTACACATTAATTGAATATTGTATACTAAATAATTTTATTATAATTCACTGTATTCCATAGACAAGTACTAAAGGAAAAACCAAAATCAGAATAACAGAAGTTAGTTTACCTGTCATCCTGGCTACTTAAATTTTAGTGTTAATATAATTAATGCCTCAAAATCATATCATTCTACATCCATAGGGTATTAATCAAAAAAAAAAACATCACTAATGGGATGAAATTTTAAGAACTTTAATTTCCACCCTTTATTCTCTTTTACCTCAGTACACATCATCTCTACCCAAGTGTCTCCACTTGATTCCTGTAGGAAACTTAAATGTTTATGTTTAATAAGCCAAGTTCTACCTATGGGAAAGATGTGTGGAAGAACTTCACCCATAGACTGTTGGTTTGATATCCAGTCTAATTTTGCTGCTTGGTGCCTGAGAATAGACATTTTCTTCAGTCTCTAATTTTATTTTCAAGGCTGCCCAAACCAGTATTCTAAGTTTTCCAAGCTTCAACTATAAGCCCACTCATTTTCCACCTAGACCTGTGCTTACAGCATAATCTACTTTAGTCCTACTGATTTCAGAACAGGACACTAACCATTTCTACTTATACAATCCATCAGGGCCTGTCCTCCAACCCCACACACCATCCCTGCAATTGAATACTCTACTTCCAATTGAAAGCTCTACAAGGATTTAAAGCTTTAGTGAAGACAATTTTGTTTTAGCACACCAAACTGATTTTTTTCTACTAATTAGACCTGTGTACTAATTTGAAAGGAAAACTGGATCAAACTATCAAGCCTGCAGAAGGGCCACAGTTCTAAATCTTAACTCTTTCGGAGTTAAGATTTTGTACCTTCAGATCTATGCTGTGAAAATATATCTCTAGTTATTAAGGAAGAGTTAAGATAAAAAAGAAAATCTAATCACTCTCAGTCTTCCTATCAAAGTGTTGTTGTATTTCTTGATAGCCTAACAAAAATATATTAAAATAAATTTGTGTCATTTGTAATAGTACCATGGAGGACCAGTTAAAACATACAGATAAAGTAACAAGCTGGAATCCTTTTTCTGTTTTGTTCTTTTACAGTCATACAACATAAAACAATCTAAATCAATCTTCTGGAAAATTGGTAAAAACAACCATTGCTCCAGAGATGCTATTTGATATACCAAGTTTCAGCCTGGACTGAATCTTTACTGAAACCATAGTAAATGGAGTTTTGGAATAGAAATGTGAACAGAAGCTAAGCAATAAATCTGGAAACTCTGTCACTATTTGAAGGAAGTTTTTTAGCAGTCAATCCCAATTTATAAACCTCAGCTTTTCTTATTTCAAAGGTATAAAAGCAAAAAGTCACTACTCCCACTCCAGTACATACAATCTCTTATTATGAAACATTTGAAAAAATATAGGAACTGCCAAATGTAAAATCTACCAAATATTAATAAGTTGTTTATGAAAAATTTAATGTTTAAAGAATGAAATAAATTGCATGCTGGTTTCTATTTTCCAGGCTTCTTGCCTTTGCCAAAGACTGCCACTTGCATCCCCCCACAGCCAGTCTCAATGTAAAAATCGCCACTCTACTAAATTCCTAAACTTCTGACCATAAACCGCTTCCATATGCAGCCATATCCCTTCAATAATATCCCTCCTATAAGGTAACATTTAAATTGCTTGTCATATAACATAAGGCCCTACAGATCTGAACAATATTTTCTTCTCTAGTTATTTTCCCTTTACCCCTCAAAATGCCTCAAAGGTTACAAATGTATAATTCACATATGGCAAACAAAACATGCCCCTTTATCTAAAGGCATATATCCCTCTGCATACCCCAGGTTATACTTAACTTCCAAGTTCATTAACTTATATTTTTTGTTGATAAATCTTCCTATACTGCCCACCTCAAGCCACATCCAGGTCCTTTTTTGAGTTCCCAAAGTTAGAATTATATAATGGAGCTCAGTAATTATTTGTTATGTCAATAAGAAATTAAAGGTGAACATTATGTAGTCTGTTATTTATATGCTAATATGTACCTTTACCTTAGGACATGGTAATCTTTCAGAGCATCTCAACTGAGATGAGACTACTTCCTACTGCCCAGAGTAATTAGTACAGTGCTCTGAATGTAATTCCCATTCTCTCTATTTAATAAATGTAGGAATAAATAAGTGACAATGCAAATGAGTATATAAAATGGCAGTTTCCTTTAATGAATCACCTCAGTATGATAGGTTAAAATAAATGTCTAGAACTAGTGACATATGTAACATGACAGTTACTTAAAAATTTTATGTTCTAATAAATATTTCACACCTGCAAACTTTCATTTTATAAAGTTAGATTTAAAAGAAGTTTATTGTTTTGATTTTTAGGTTCTAAATATTTAGATAATTAGTTTTATATATGTAGTTCCAAAATATCACTAATAGAGTAAAAATAAAAAATAATGTATAATATTTCTACAATGTAACTACCAAAGTAACTTTCATTTTTTTTCTTATATTTCATTCTAACTTTTTTCTGTGTATAAATTCTAATTATTATCTGAACACTTAAAAGATATTTAAGTTCTCATCCTTTTTTATGGTGGGCTATGCTAATAAACCTTTTACAACTATGGATTCAGAAATTACAAATTTACTTCTGTTAAGATAATAAGTAGTCATGCCTTACTCATTTGACAATGTCATATGGCAAAAAAAACTTCATAAATACAAGCTTTAATCTTCTTTGTGATCTCTAGTTTTCATTATACCTACTTATTTGAAAATATATTTTTGCTTTTAGAGACAGGGTTACATTTAAGCTGCTTAAACTATAGGTACTTTATCATTTAACAGTAAAGAAGTGTTCAAGGTCATTGCTGGGAGGGGCAGTGCCTATTATAAAGATGTCAATGACATGAGCTACCATCTTCAATTTGTGACTTTGAAAGTTGTCTGAGGAAAAGGAACCCTGAGGAACCCTGAGAAATGTTAATGGCAGAAGCTTAGAAATGCACATGTCATTCCATTCTCATTCCTTACTTATTCCATACTCCATGAGAGGCTGGAAAACATAGTCTAGCTGAATTCAAAGGGAGGGGAGCCATTAGTGAGGATTAGCGGTTTCTGCCATGCTATTGTATAGATGTTGGTATTACTATACTGACATGCTCTTATGTTTATATACAAATTAGAGTAGATATCCAGTTATGTTGAAAAATAGGTAAGTGATAGAACCTATCTAAAAGAATCATAATTTTAGCATATTTTGGCATAAATTCTACTTATTATAACATTAAGAAAAATAATTATGAATCTATTTATATGAATATGCTTTCAGTAATAGTGATTTGGAGTCTATAAATAAGAAATATCTGTAGAAGTGACACTATTGTTATTTTATATCAATTATGTCTTGCTTTAAGCTCACAGCATGACCCTAGGTTTAGAAGGAAGGAATTGAATTATTATTCATTATCTACTAAATTATTTTTTAGAAAAAGAAAATCAAGTAATCAGAATGGATGATATTATTAAAAGTCACAATAATTATATATAGATATGTATGCATTTGCTAAATAATTAACAATATTCATTTTAATTTTATATCAAAAATGAAATTCTGCACATATAATTCTTCTACATAAAATAAGAATTCACTTCTATTTCAATTAAAAAAAATAGTTTCTATAATTCCTTTATACAATGATGACATTGATAAAATATGAAATCATCTCTAGAGACTTCCATATAAACTTTTACCAAGGCAACTGTTGAGAATGCAAAATACTGCTAATGCACACACACACACACACACACACACACAATGCATTTACAATAATTTCATCTCTCTGATAATCATTTTGAGAAAGAAGAAAAAGCAGTTCCAAGACTGCCATCCATATCTGATCAATACATAATTTAAATCTGGAAAAGTTTTCATTTGAAAAGAGGACATTGAGAGTAGAGGAATGGTGGCTGGCACATGAATAGAAAATTCTATTTTTTAAATCCATTGAATTTTTTAAGCTATCCTTGGGTTTTACATAGGAAGTATGTTTTCATTTATTGAGATATTCGAAATTTTAATGGAATTTTTGATGAATTAGTGAACTCTTGTCCAAAAGTTGTTTATATAATATCTATCTGGTAGTTTGACAGTAATATTTAAGCATCTCTTTCACCTTTCAAGGAATACAGTCATGGGGATATTTGAAATCACTTGTAATATGCTTAGGAATTAGCCTTTGAAATTATTTCAGGAAAATCCCGATATATTTTAGGACTCTCTATCAAGAACCAAAAACTCTGTGGTGGTGTGTGTTTTCATTTGTTAAAAAAAATTGTTAGATTTTTAAATGTTTTCAAATAATGTCTATCTTAATTTTATTTATGTTATTATTCATGAATATTTTTAAATTATCTAAAATTAATTAATTTTGGGATCAATATAATGCTTTAATTTGACTGATTTTCTTCTGAAATAGGGTCACTTGTAAGTTAATGATTTAATAAGAACCATTCAGATATTCAAGCATGTTTCTCAATTTTATTTTATTATTTATTTATTTTTAATTGCTTTTATTTTTTAAATACACGACAGCAGAATGCATCATAATTCTTACTACACATAGAACATAATTTTTCATATCTCTGTATATAAAGTATGTTCACACCAATTAATGTCTTTATACATGTACTTTGGATAATGATGTCTATCACATTCCTCAATTTTATCTTTAGAAAATTGACATGTATCCACTCAAAACTGTCTCTTTTTCCTAGGTTGCACTATTCTCATCAAACAAATGCCAAATCCTACAGAGAGAAAAACATAGTCTTTAACAATACACACATATCTAGTCGATTGAGGTGGAACCTCTAATGATTTGTGAATTTTGAAAAGTTGGAAAACTAGTACTTCATTACTGTATATATATAGAGAGAGATATACCACACTCAGTATTACAGATGTACATGTATGTAAATATATTATATGTACATATATATAAATTCAGCACAGACAGTATCACTTATATCAGATGATTCCCTATCCCCAATATTGTCTTTCCAGAATAAAATTTAGATATTTTGTTATCTATTAATTGTGTATCTCTCAGTTTTAAAGTGTTTGGTTTGAGAAGAAATAAATATAGGTCACAATATTCAGACCTAAAATGCCATCTAGCTCATTTGGAAAAAAATCAAATGAATATAGATTAATATCAATAGCATACAGATTGAAAAAATTAAAATATATAAAAATTAATATTAGGAGCATATAAACAAAAATGTGACCAGTAGATAAAGTAGGAAAACACAATTTTGGCAACTTCAGTCTTCAGAATCTTCTTTAAGCTTTGAAGGTTAAATGACTCATAAATATAAAATGTCAATTATGATTTATTAGTTATACTGAATGCCCAAATGCTGTTATGTGTACAAGAACAGTCTCGTTTGGTGAACAATGACCATGTTTATTTATAGCTTTTTCCTAATATAAACAACTTATAATGTCACTTAACATATATATGGTCTGTATTTAATATGCAGCTTTACTAAAGAAGACTGTTAATGGATAATCATCAAAATTTAAAAACTACAAAATTCTGAGATACATATTCAAGGACTTTATGCAGACAAAATGCTTCCTATTCATCTCCCACAAATCAAAGTTCATGAATATTTTGTTTGCTTCTTGAAAACACAGTATTTTCCTAGGTATTTGTCACATTATTTCTTATTTTCCTTGTGAAAATATCTTTCAGCACTTGATATAGTTTGAAATTGGATGCAGCTTTCTATGGGCCTGAATTCATAGAACAAGAAAATGATGTGGTATTTGAACTAAACAGTTTTGTAAGCCCTCATTCTTTCCAACAACCTACAATATATTGGTCTTTCTCATAGACATATTAAATTCATTTTTTACATCTGACCATAAAACAACCATATGTAACCATGTAATATAACTCTCATTGAGCACTTGGATCAAAGAGACAAGAAGATTATGTGTCATGTTATTATGGAAATGCATACAGAAATGTACACTGGGAATGAAAACATCTGCCTTCATTAGACACAAAAATCAGCCCCTGAAGTTTGCAATCTTACAACCTGATATCACCCCACATTCTGGGAATGCCTACAGTTGGTGTTTGTAACATAGGAAGAGACAATAACTCTAGACTTACATTGGATGTGATTCTAATATTCCTAAGTTTGCACCTCCTACAACTTGAATTTACATTAAAATTCTCAACTTGTCTTTTTTAAGGAGACAACATAATTATTAACAAAAGAAATTCTCGGAGTAGACAAATTCTAATAGTAAACTTTGCAATTTTCAGCACATGTTATGTAGTCAAGAAAATATTTTTGTTCAGTTTTAAAATGTTTCCTAAATATAGGCACAGCCATAAAGATATTAAAAGAGTAGAAATTTTGGGGCTGGGGATGTGGCTCAAGCGGTAGCGCGCTCGCCTGGCATGCATGCGGCCGGGGTTCGATCGTCAGCACCACATACCAACAAAGATGTTGTGTCTGCCGAGAACTAAAAAATAAATATTAAAAATTCTCTCTCTCTCTCTCTCTCTCTCTCTCTCTCTCTCTCTCTCTCTCTCTCTCTCTCACTCTCTCTTTAAAAAAAAAAGAGTAGAAATTTTGTTAATAAGATTTGATAGTCTTCTATGAAATGTGTGCAGTACTTTTCATTAATAATATATATTTGAAATTGAAAGTTTAGTCAAATAATTCTGATTTTGCTTCCTTCTCACCAATTCTTCACTTTTTTACTAATTCTTCTCAATGGCAGGATTGTGAGAGGTTCCACAAACAATATAATGCTTATGAAAAATCGGCAAATTACTCTTGATCATTAATATTGTGTGTAAAATATCTTCTTACATTATCAAATATTTGGTGAAGTAGTGAGAAATCAGGACAATAAAATCTAAAAAAAAAAAAACATTTTTGCCATGCAAAATTTGAAGGATGATATTCTGCACTCAAGAGTAAATTGAAACATTTCCTAAAATGCTTAATTCATTTTTACATAAATATTTTGAATTTTCTTTAATTTCATCCTCTTATCTTGTTTGTTAAAATTCTATTTCATATTAAATTATGTGCTACCTTTTAGAAAAAAATCCATGGATTTCAAATTTTAATAAAAAAATTTAGCAAAATTCAGAGAAACCGATTTTAAAACGAAGAGGCAAGATATCTTAATACATTGCTACAGTTGAAATATAAAATTCAGAAAATTTACCTTCTACCCTGTCTTTAGCATTGTATAAATATGTATATTTATTTACATTATGCAGACAATATTTATAATTTTACAATTATAAGTCTATATTGTATATGTAAATAATTATATAAATATATTTAAAATGTAAGAAGAAATTTAAGTTGGGGAAGGACAAAAGCCAATGTATAACTTAAGTGACTAAAGTTGTGATGCCAAGTACACATGACTAAGGAAAGCTAACTTGGTAATTTTTTTTTTTTTTTGTAATAAGTACAGTAAGAGACTTTCTTTTTCTGTAATTCACACAAAACTTATTGAAAAGATGAAAAATATACATTAAATTAGAAACATCACATGAAATCTGTAATAAAAGAGCACACTATATTTTATCACATTAAACATAATGTTTTAGCAGTACCCTTGAATTCCTACTCTGCAGCTAGGTTGAAATGAGACATACTATGGAGGTGGCTTCTGAAACCCAGAGAGAAGGCTCTGTACACACATCATTCTTACTAATTCTCAAGAGAGAAATCCACAGTGTGATGTGTTCTACTTCAAATGTTCCTGGACTTGCTGACTCTGCAGCTTTCATTTGAGGCTATGAGACCTGGACTTACTGACTTTGAACTTAATGTGGCTTTGTGTATTTGGGCAACCCAACAAGAAACCTTTGCTGTGGCAAAGATCCTGCCTCCCTCAGAGAGCTTTAACTAAGATAATGAGGACCAAACGAATGGGAAGAGTACAAGAGTAGCCTTCCAATGCAGGAGAGAATGAGAAAAATACATGTTTCAGAACAAATTTACATTAAAACTGTGCTTATGCATTTTACAACATATTTAAAACATCAAGCAAATATTTTAAGAAATTTCTCAAGTAAACAGAAAACAAAAACTAAAAAGGAAAGAAGAAAAAATCTCTAAATTCAAGTTGCTAAATCAAGAAATTTTTAAAGAACCAGATGACTACCAACTATTTGTTCAACAGAGAAGAGAAAATAGATATCATTCTCATCAAAGATGGTTACAAGAACACCTATCAACTGGAGGAAAACTCATAGATGATAATTGGTGATGACAGTGATGACGATAGTGTGATGCTAATTTCAGGAAGCATTTATGGACTATGTACTATCTGAGAAAACATTGAATACTTGTATAGATTTTCCTAACCTTTTTATTTTTTCATTCATAGTTGCTTCTTGAGAAAGACGTTACTATTTTCTTTTCCTTTTCATTTCTATTGATTGATTGATTTTTGAGACAGGATCTTGCTATGTTACCCAGTTTGGCCTCAAACTCCAGGCTCAATCCATACTCCCAACTCAGCCTTCCAATTAGCTAGGTTATAGATTACTCTAGATGTGTATCTTGATGTCAGATGCTAGTGCCATGCCCCCACCACCTTTTAATTTTATTTGTTCTTTTTAGTTATACATGACAGTATAGTATATTTTGACATATTTATTCAAACTTAGAGTATATCTTATTCAAATTAGGATCCCAGTTTTCTGGTTATACATGATGTGAAGATTTGTTGTATTGTATTGATATATGTACATATCATTCCACTCTCTTTCCTATTTCTATCCCCCTTCTCTGACCAATCCACTGAACTTCTATTCTTCCCCTCTGTCCTTTGTTGTTGTGTATAGAATACACACATCAGAAAAAAACATTCAACCTTTGTTGTTGTTTTTTTTTTTTTTTTGAGATTGGCTTATTTCACTTAGCATGGGAGTCTCCATCTATGTCTCTTTTTAAATACATTTTGTCTCATAGTGTTTGATATAGATCACCTATCAAAATTTAAATATTTCAAAAAAATATAACATTTATGGTAACTTTGGAAAAATATTTGAATATTTATTGTATTCTCAAAATGTAAATATGGGAATTAATGGGTATTAAAATGAAAAACCTAAGTATCACACAGATTAGGCAAATTTACCAAAGTCACACAGTTAATACACAAGAAAGCTCAGATGGATACTTAAGCATTCTGACTGTACAATCTATAATCTCTTAAAAATTGCACTCAGTTAACTTCCTGTTCAATAATTATTAATGCTGTTAATTGATTTCTTAGCAAAACTTAGAAAGTTTCTCATTAACTATAAGACTGAGATGGAGGTAGTCTTAAAAATTTTTTTTGGTTCCCTCTAAAGAGCAAGCTGATGACTCTTTTTCTAGTGTTCTCATTAATATTTATAATATAAGGTAACAGGCAGAACATTCCAAAGAAGTAGTGTTTAGAGAAACAACCAGAATGCCATTCCTAAAGAACCACAGAGAGCTTATGTCATACTAAGGAGTGAGACATTATGAAAGCAATACTCTGACATCCTAGGTGGATTTGGAAGTGGTGGTGGTACACTGTGTTCAAAAAGGTTCAGGAAATGCTAGAAACAGAAAGAGTTGATCACAATATGTGGTGAGCACTGCTGTAATACAGAATTGCTATGAATATCTGATATCCAAGAAAAATTAGAAGAGTTGAAATACCATCTGAGATTTATAGGGCCACCTATGACTAAATAAGGTCATAGGGACCTTATTTAGGTCCCTAGGGATTGAGCTAAGAACTAGCATATTTATGTACTATGTAATTCTGGGTAAATCTCTCCCTGTAAAAGAATAAATGCAGAGCTAGGAGTGGTGGCATATGCCTGTAATTCCAGTGGCTTGGGACGTTGAGGCAAGAGGATCTCTAGCTCAAAGCTAGCCTCAACAAAAAGTGAGGTGCTAAGCAACTCTGTAAGACCCTGCCTCTAAATAAAATACAAAATAGGGCTGAGGATGTGGCTCACTGGTCAAGTGTCCCTGAGTTTAATCCCCAGTACCAAAGAAACAAAGAGAAGAAAAAGAAATGCAGCTAAGATAACTAGTTTTTTTTTACCTCCCACCCCCACCCCCTTACCCCCCTCACCCCCCAAAAAGTGAGAAATATGTTTATTCATATTTAAGTTAAGGAGGTAGCTGAACAGTGGAGGGCTTTCATGTGATCAGATAACCAATAGAGTGTGAGTTAAGTTGAAGTTTACTTTATTAAATAGTAGAACTTTTCCATTCTCTTTTTCCATCTTCTCTTTATAAATAAAGGCTCCCAAGGCAATGGAAAAACTCCAAGATTAAAAATGCTCATGTCCCTGAATTCTTATGAAAGTTTAACATATTGTAAAAACATTTGTGCTAACTCTACTTCTGTGAAAATTACAATTTTATTGTCTTAAACTCCTGAAATTTTCAAGTTTGCTAATGAAACTCGTATTGCAATAACAATAAAAATGAACTAAGTAAAAATACTGCAGGTCTTATGATAAATACTGTTGATAAAAAAGAAGGCAACATCATGGGGCTGGAGTTGTGGCTCAGTGGTAGAGCACTTGCCTAGCATGTGTGAGGCACTGGGTTTGATTCTCAGCACCACATACAAATAAATAAAATAAAGGTCCATTGAAAACTAAAAAAATAAAAAAAAAATTAAAAAAAGAAAGAAGACAACATCATTCTACAGAACTAGGATTTGCTACAAGAACCACAAAAACATTTTTTAAAAATTTTAAATAAAAGCTGCAAGGAAATACAAGCAAAAGAACACATTGGAAAATAATCTTAAATATAAAGAAAATAAAATATGATAAAAATGGAGATGAAGACAGATTTAAGATGCAAATGAATTCAAGTCTGAATCAAAAACATTTATTGGCATATAAATGTACCCCAAAATGGAAAAAAAAAGAAAAAATAACACTGGATGACCAACTTGACTTTTCTTAGAAAACAGAACAAAAGTTAGTAGGAACAACAGATATAAAAATACACACACAAACATTATTAAGTCATACCTATTTTAAGATGTTAAAACATTAGAAATTTATAGACTATATACATGAATTTAAATGGTTGGCAGCTTACTATATAATTATTGAGTATAAGTGTTTGCTAGATTTAGAATTGTTACACTTATCTAGACTCCTTTTTTGCAATATACATGCCATAAAATGTCATTGGAAAGTTAGAAAATTAGAGACTGTACAAGTAGACAAAGTTGCAGGAAATATAAAGAAGACAAAAATGTTTTGATTATCACACTCATTATATTAAAATAGTTTTATTCTTGACACTGAACTGTTTTTATCACAATTCAAGCTGAATATCAATTTTATGAACAAATATCCTTCATGTTTTATCCATAAATATAGTCTAAAGTTTATCATCCATAAATATAGTCTAAAGTTTTTGAAAGTATCTTTTTGAATAGAACTAAATATATCAGGAGTTTATAGGCCCCCCTAAAAAAAACCACTGTGTTTAATTACATGTTATGGAGATAAATATCATTTCCATATTTTAAAAAAATCTATCTATCATCATATTTGTCCCTTCATATTTTTAAGAAGTATTACTATAAAACAAAACACCTTTGTACCCTGGAGGGTTTGGCAGCAGCATAAATCCTCTCACCTGAAGTAGAGGGCATTATATTAAGGGAAAATATTTCTATAAAAATAATATGTAATTGATATGTGGTTTGTGTATTTATGAGGATTAAGAAGAAAACAATCATTAAGACACATAGCAGCATGCACCAAATGTGACAGACTTGAGTGATAACATAATACTCTCTTGTCTATGATGGTGACACAAAATGGCAAAGGACACAAAACTGTCAGTCTTGTTGTTTATCTTCTATCTGAGACTAATAAAAGGAGGAAGGTGATTGACAGCACACAGACATAGACACTGTCTCAGATATACAGTTACTACCTTTTTCACATACACAAAACTACTGGGCTGATGGTTTTAAATACACTTTACTTCTCTAGCTTTTAAGATGCTATCTTAACCTAATAAATAGTACTACTAAGAGAATTTATAGTTACATTATATGAAAAGTTCTGTATTACCCTTCTCAAGAATGACTGCTTCTTGGTGTACTATGTTATGATATAAATGTGTTTGTATATGTTATATTTTTGTTATACATGTGTTTGTCTATTTGTGTATATGTATAATTATGACATCAGGTAAAGGAAAATAAGAAAGTCCTAGTAAAAATGAGACAAAGAAAAATAAAGACAAATTGAGAAACATTTAAAAAGAATACCTAAAATGTGAATTTTGCTTCCTAATATATATTTCTTCCAAATACATAAATTATTGACTGAAGCATTCATTCAAAACATTGAATATGTATAGAGGAAGTTCCAAAGAAGCAGTAAGTGCCTGTACTGATTTTTAAGAGCTTGCAATTTATTTGGAGGAGATTAAACGTACAGATATAAAATACGTAGGTGATAATTGCAAAGGAACATGAAAACAACTGAATAATAATGTGGTACAAAATTCATAAATCAGACCCGGAGTTAAAAAGTGATTAAATAAGAATCTAATGAGTCAAACCCACCATTTTGATCAATTTGAATGTGGATCTAGGCCATTGACTGGCTAAAGAAGGATTTGAAATATCAGAGAATTATCTCTAGCAAAAGAAGGGACAAACTCAGTAACAGGGTGGGTAGGCCCAGAAAAAAAAACAAAATGTAAATTTCTACATATATAAAAGTATCCCCATCTCTTCCCAGCCACATTTATTTTGCCCTTCATAGAAAAAATACAAGTAGTTTCTGATTTTTCTGCAAAACTTGTTCACTTCTGGGTCTCTGTTCTCTTGGCTTCCTCTTTCTCTGTCCTGCCTATAAACTTCCTGCTCCAGACCAGGCATATTTATTTTGAAAGGCTACCTCTCTCTTTCACAGTCCTTGGCGTGTAAATGATGCTTCTCATCTTCATTAATATATTAAGATATTGGGCTGGGTTGTGGGTCAGTGGTACTGTTCTTGCCTGGCACTTGTACTTATAAAGGTATAAAAAAGATATTAAGATATCATATTTTTCTAAATTCACTGAATGTAATTTTTATTTAGGATTTGTCAATCCCTGTGATGTATTACTGTTGCCTGTGATACTGTTGTATCTGTATACTTTCAGTTCCAGATTGTAGTACTGTGTAAGTAAATGTGTCCACCCTACAGCTTTACTAAAACTCATGAAAAAAGACATGGACATAACTTTTAGATAATGCTATTTCCATATTATCATTTGGCAGAAATAAAAATTCCACATTCAACTGAAAATTTGTATATGTGTGTATGTATGTGCCTATTCATACATATATATATATATATACTGAAAAATGCCAATATAGTTCACTAGGAATTTATTTGTTTTTATCCCATTTTACGTTTTTCCAATAAATGCAATCCCATCAAGAAAAACTGATTCAGATGTAAGAGATTCCAGGTATATAGGTATAGTGGTTAGTATATTAAATCAATACATTTGTTGTGAGCACATAATAAGAATTAAAATATAAAGAAGAAAACAACATACATACAAACTGATCCTCCAAATAAGATTGGAACTCAATAATAAATGGAAAGCGGAGAAGCACAATATGCAGGCCTGCTTACTTTCACATCTTAAGATTACTCCTAAAGAGTGGAAAGGATTTAAGTGACACTACACAACAACCAAAAAAAAAAAAAAAAAGACCAGGGATAGAAAGTTCTTTTAGCCAGAGCCTGGAGTAAACCTCCCCTACTCCTTAGAAGGCTAAAAATGCAAATTCATTTATTCACTTCCCCCCAATATGTGGCTTCAAGCAGCTTGAAGGTCTCTGGTGATGAGCTTTATAATCAAAAACTGACTAAAGGCCTCCTCTAACTGGATCAACAGGGATAAAATTCTGTGATTTAAAAAAAAATGGGGTGGAGGTCTACACTGGGAGACTTGGGAGGGAAGTGATAAGAGATAACACTTAATCTCAAGAAAAACCAGAGTGATCACAGAGATGTAAAATTGGGAGGGTGAATAAAAAGAAAGAGGAAGGCAATGAAAGAATATAAAAAATAAATGGCACTTTCAAAGAGTATTTTAAAAAATTGCACTAAAGTAATGTTGTGATTCAGCTGAACAAAGGTATAAAGTAGGTAATGTTAAAGATGTGCCCAGTAATAAATGAAGGATAATTTCCATTAAAATGAAGAAATTACAAAACAAAACCAGACAGCAATGAAAAAAAAAATAGGTCAACATGATAATAACTAATTTCAAACAGCCTTGGAAAATACAGTCACTGAAATTGAAAAAATGGAATTAACAATTTTGTAGCTATTATTGGAAAATTATGTGACAAGTAGCTCATAAAGATAGACAGGCTCATAAAAACAGACAGACAGACAGACACACACACACACACACACACACACACACAATATTGAGATCTTCTAGTATATAGCTAAAGGTATATTCTGAGGAAATCCAAAAGGGAAAATTATTTGTCTATGTCTTCTGAATATAAATGCAAAGAATACGAAACAAAACACCACATGTATTTTTAGAAAACTGAATTCACTGGTCTATATGTAAAGGATGATACAAACTTATTGATTTGAGTTTATTCCAGCAATGCAAGGTTTTTATGGAAAAATCAATCAATGTGTTTTGCCATACCAACAAAACAAAGGAGGATAAGGTCATAATTATTTCAGAAGATTCATGTAAGTATTTTATAAAATTAACAATATTAATTATAAGAAGGCATCCAGTGATTTTAATTTCCATGAAGATGATCATACTGATCATGCTCCTAGTTCCCTGACTTTCTTCTTCACTCTCCTTCAAACCCTCTCTGTGGCTCTGCTGTTCACTTTATCATAACCTGTACATATAGCCCTTCCACTCTACACATCATACTCTCTGACCAAAGCCCTCATCTTTCCAGGTCAATCTCTGAGACTCCTTAAATCCAGCCAGAATCACACCTTCTTTAATGTTGCCACACTCTGTAGTCACCCATGCCCTTTAGAACTTTTCTTCCAATGTTATTCAGTTTGGGTTTCATGGTAAGTTTATAAAATTCATTTAGGTAGCCAAAATGAGTGCTGTTTGGATCTTTTGTGTCACATTCGGGACAAAGATCACTCTCTTACATTCATTCTTAACTAAATGACCTCTTGCTACTTTACTATCTTGACTTCAAGTTCATGCTTGAGTTAAGTAAGATTCACTCGCCTCATCTAGTCATGCCTATAAACTGCATATAAAATGACTTCTTCTTCACATGGATTCAATACGGTCAGTCAATACAGCAAGCATCAACTCCCATATTTATATCACCAGTGTGGACTTCTTCCATGAATCTATGACCCATCTATCCAAATGACTTGAAATCTTTTCTGAACACCTAATACAAAGATCAAAATTAACACATCCAAAATAGAATTCTTCACAACATTTTATTTCCAAAATTCTCTTTATGTTTTCAAAATCTTAATGGGTAACATCTTCAGTCATCTAGTTTCTTTGGTTAAAAATAAACAAAACTCTTCTGAGTGGTTCTTTTGCTTCTATGAGGTCAGCAAATGTTGGCAGTTATATATTCAAAGTGTAATTCAACACCCAGCATTCCCTCCAGTGCTTTCATCAAGATTAGCCATCTTGATATTTCACCTGGGTTACTAACAATCTCTCTCTGGGTTCATTATGTAGCTCATCCTATACTCAAAATAATCTGTAAATGGTAGTTTCATGTCCAATGATATATACAATTATATACAATTAAAATTTGGTATCATTCATGTGTGGCAATTTACAGATTAACTGAAAATAATTACTTAATCAAAAAAGTATTAGTTACTGTGCTTATTCTAGAAAACATTAATATCAATTTATGTTCTTTTATTTTTGGAAACTCATTTGTTATCATTGTCTACAATTCTGTTGGCATAAACTTGCAAATATTCTATAAGTGTAGTTTAATTAATTCTGACTCAAAAACTTTCTTTGAGATTTAAACTTCAAAGTTCTTGAAAGCATATAACATAAAAGAAGCCAAATTCTTTAGAATTATCTAGTCAGATATATTTTTATTGCTTTTGTTAAATTATTGTAAAATTGTATTTTCTTGATGAGCACTCAAAAATAGCAGTGAAATAATTTTTAAAAAGAATAAGTAATGTCTTAATTATGAGAAGCACAATGGTTAATCATTTATTTCTAAATAAAAAAGTTAAAGAAAATTGATTGAAATATCCTGAGACATCATTAGCTAAAGAAAGTTTTGAGAATAAAATACACAAGATTATGATCAGTTATTTTTCTGACCAAAGTAAAATTGCTCTGACAAGCAATGAATAACTTATATAATTATTTTTGTTCATGCCATTTATTAATGAGAATTATTGCAGTTTTACAGCAAGAAAAACATTGAATTGACAGATAAAAGAAATGTCAAAATGGGATAAGGATACAGGTGAAGTGTATGCTTTTGATAATATACCAGGAGATGTTACATCTTAAATTTTCTTTCAAGTTATTTTTAAATTTATTTATGATATCATCATCTTTGAATTATTCTCATTTATTAGGAGAAATATAAATTATAGTAAATGTGAACCATTCTATCAACCCCAATATATTTTAAGTTCCATGAGGCTGGGGACTATATGTATCTTATTAATTACCACGTCTCCATACATGACAGAAAAATATTTGTTAAGTTGAATTTTTTTATTACTATTGCCATCAACAAATATCAAAGTAAAAAACCATTTAATTGCTTGAAAATATACAGTCATTTCCTCAACAATTTATATTTGTAATCTGTACCTAAATCCGTACCTGATAAAATGAATATAACTTCATATATATATATATATATATATATACACATATATATGTATATATATATATTATATATAGATCTGTATTTTAATGCTTAATAGACATTTCCAATTTATCACGCTCAAAACAGATTTCCTGATATTTGTCACTGAATCTTTCCTCCAGAATATTCTTTATCTCATTTTATGTCAAATTCATCTTTGCTCAGGCCATAAACCATAAAATTCTACTTAACTCCTCTCTCTCCCTCTAGTTCCATATACAACAGTCAATAAGTAGCATTGTTTCTAATTATGTATCAGAAACTTAACTACTTCTTACAACCGTTTACCATAAGACCCTACTTCAAGACAAAAACATTTCTTTATTGGTTTAGATTCTTACCAGATCTCCAGGTTATCTTTGCACTGTATTCTCAAAACTCTCCAGCCAGAGTAATCCTGCCCAAAGCAGGTCATGTCATTCGTGCTCTGAGATGCTCCTTCTATATCATCATTAAACCAAAATTCCTACAGTGGTTGAGCAGGTTTCACATACTCTGCCTACTATTACTTTTGTGACTTCATATCACAATTCCCACTCTTTGTTCCAGCCACACTAACACTGATGTTGTTCATGAAATACAAGCATGTTCCCATCTCATAGTTTGTATAGCTGTTTTTCTCCTATTTTGTGAGACTTTTTACTCTGATATTCACAAAACATATTTTCTAACATCTTTTAGGACTGTTCTATGGTCTAAATGTATTTCCCTGAAATTCATATGTAGAAACCCCAACCTCCAAGATAGAGCCTTTGGGAGGTTATTAGGCCACCAAATTGAGACAACTGTGATGTAATTAGTGCCCATACAAAACAAGCATAAGGGAGTTCTATCATTCACATCTACCATGGGGAAACCTAATGAGAAAGTGTCATCTCTGAATCCAAAAGTCAATCCTCATCAGACACCAAATATGCCTGCACTTTGTTCTTGGTGTTTCTACCCTCCACAATTGGGAAATGTTTCTTCTTCATAAGCCACCCAACTTCTGGTGTTTTTTTTATCAAAACCCAAATAGGACTAAGATCCTATTTAAAATTAAAATTTCCCCCAACACCACCTTATTCCCTTTTCCTGATTTATTTGTCTTCATAGAACAAATCCCCATAACCATAATATAAATAATACTTATTTACCTTATTTTTGGATCCCTTCCCTAGTCTTTAACCTCCATGTACCCCAAGATATTTTTATTCCTTCTTTAATTTCTATATCCAAAATAGTGAAGGGCAAATAATACATGTTCAATGATAATTTCTGAATGAATGAATGAATTTGTCACTAAGTATATAATAGTATCAGAGCATTTGTATGCAAACACTTAAAATTATAGCAAACACTTAAAATTATAGCATTCACCCAAGTTTCTGCACTTCAAAGTAAATATAAATATCTAGAAGTCAATAAGTTCACAATGTCACAACCCAAAGAAGCTCAATAATATGTAATAATATATAATATATCTATTCAAGTATTAATTAAAAAGAAATAGGATATGCTTTCAAAATTTAATACATGAGTGGATTAAATGGAAATGAAATTGAATGGAAAATTCATTTTTAATGAAACAATTAATATTGTGAATATAACCATTTTTCCTTAATTGTTTTGTAAGTTTAACACAATTACAACCAAAAGTATCACTGATTATTTTCCAAAAATTCACACAAATATAAATAATATTAAAATTGATGTAAGTGCTACTACAAAGAAAAAGTTTGGAGTGCCATCAGGTCATTTACAAAAAGAAATTGCACTAGAATGACAGCCAGGAAAATCCCTCATGTGAAAGTAATAATTGCTATTTAGAGAGGGAAGATTAACAGCCAACAAGGTGTAAGTGTTTGGGAGTGAAGAATAGATGACCAGTGCAGAATTTACAGAATGTTTAATGACATAGGGAAATATTTACAACCCATATGTGTCCTCAATCATGCCCACATGTAGAAACAGACGCATTGAAATGACAACAGGAGCTGTGTCTGAGCGTTGGGATTATGAGTAATGCTTACTTCCTTTTTCATTATTGCTATAACTCTCATATAGATATATATTACCATGACCTTGTTCTTTTATTTTTGCATTAAAAATGTCACTAAATTGAACGATTGTTGGCTGAGTCCTTCAAATCCATTCTACTTGTTCAGAATTTTAAAAATATAAACTGTTGTTCACCCTTAGTCAAGCCCATTTATTTGGTGTATCAGGAGTATTCATTTGTTTATTAACCTATCAAATAGGCAGTTTAGTTATTTTTTTCCCTATTTATCCAAGTAGTAATAAGGCAATCTACATCAAGCTTTGGCATATGATTAATGTGTCAGAACAAAGGTGCTTTAGTGGCCTTTGGCATTCTATTGCTAAAGGTGAACTCAGCAAAGTCCAGCAAGACGCATTCACCAATCCTATAAAAATATAATATAAGCCATTGACCCACCAGTTCATGTAACATCTAGCAAAGTGTAATTGTATTCAACTCACGTAGGTCAGGTAATAACAGAGCAGTTTATTATCATTGCAGGTGCAGAAACCTGCCAACGTTTGAGCCATCTGGGCTTCCTCAGGGCAGTATACAAGTAAAATATGTGAATGAAATATGTGAGTTGAATTTGGTTTTATTCATTTTTTTCTGTTTTGGACTCAAATGAAACTGCTTTATAAATTTTGGAAAAATAATTCTGCAATGTTAGTTTACTTCAGAAAGTCATCAACTTTGACTAATTTAAGCCCATTGTGTTCTCATTGGAACATTTGTGTCTCAATGATAATGGATGTTCAGATGGCATTTTATAATAAGAATTGTGTAGTAAATGCAGTATAATTGAATTTTAAAAGTTAGAATACCTCAGGGGTTAATAAACAATCCATCTTTTAACATGGCATCCAGGCAATATCAAGACAGAGGTTCTTTTCATTAGCAGTTAAGCATATGCTATCACAACTTATCAGGACATTCCACTTTTGGAAAAAAACACCAGATCCCCCTCATCACTGAAGACAGAGCTCTTTCCTAAGGTTCCACAATGCAATTTTATGACTGAAACAGAAATCAATGAGTTCTCAGTGAGTTGTCAGAATATTCTCCATTGCTAACACAAAACTAAGTAACATAATTAGGACTGAAATTTAATATAGGGTCAATGATCAGTTTATTACTCTTTTCACTTTGTAACTTACACCCACAAGCACTCAAGATGAGGGAACGAAAATTAGATTTGTTTGTTTGTTTGTTTGGGCTGCAAACACAATTGTCAGTAAACAAAGATGTTTGTTCTCCTACTTTTTTCTTTAATTTGCATTATTGATGGTGGTAAAAATAAAATTTAATTAAGTTTTATATGTTTTCATAATGAAGCAAATAATGATGCCAGGAGATTATCATAAAAATATTGTCAAATGTTCTGAAGATCCAAGTTTGTAGGAATGCTGTTATAAGAAATGACTATATCTTCTAGGTCTCAGCTTTTTCTTTCTGTCCCTTCAAGTGAACCAGGCACCTACTCCAGCAAGCCTGGGATTTGCAGAACAACAAATAAGAAGGCAGGAGAATGATATTTATAGTAGCCACTGAAGCCTATGTTGCAATATTCTCCAAATAATCCCTGTTAAATGTTAGATACTCTCAGCATTTTCTCCATTCTTGGCTAAGGCATTGAATCCCACATGTCTGGCTCCTGTTTTGTTTATTTTGCCTGTCTTTGATGTCAATCTCTGAATGAACTGAATATTCTTATGAGCCCCATATCCACATGCTGAAATTCTAATCTCTGATGGTATGGTATTAGAAGATGGAGATTTGAGAAGGTGATGTGGTCATGAAGAGGAATCCTTCACAAATGGGATTAGTGCCCTTATAAAAGAGATCCCAGAAATCTCTCTCACCCTCTTTCTGTCACATGTAGATACATTAAGAATATAGCAGTTCATAGCCAGAAAGAAAGTAACCACTACAACCTGATTATGTTGCACTGTGCTCTCCTTTGACCTTCAGAACTGCAAGAAATAAACTTCTGTTCTGTACATGCCATCTAGTCTATAGTACATTGTTATACCAGCCTGAACTAAAACAATATTCATCAGAAAACTTCTTGTATAGTTTACTCCCAGGACACTACCTTGCCCATCCTACCATAACACAGGATGAGGGAAAACATTTTTTACTTAATTATCTAAGCATTCACTCTTCATTTACCTAAATGTGATTTACAGATGAGTTTGGGAGAGTATACAATAATATAGACTATTAAAGTGATATCATTCTTCATTTCATATTCCAGAGATACAAGAGTTATTTGGGCATTGTTCAATATATTGTTCAATATCAAAACCTAAAAAATTTTAAGTTTTACATTTTCCATTTCCAATTTAACAATTCATTTTAAATATAAGATGTTGGTTTCTATAATCTTTACTATGTTTGGATAATAATTTTATGATACAGAACACATGGAGGAAAAAAGATTGAACATGCTATGATGGTCCTGAAGAAACAATGGGTAGCAAATAGTTTGAAGTAATCAATTAGTATGGGGAAGTACTCAATTAATGTACATCATTAAATAAGTTGTGCTTAGACAGGTTTAATGAAATTAGCCAAAATGCAAAAAACTTCTTTATGAGAATATATAGTACCTAACTAAATGGTCTATTTTCCTTTATAAGAATTACAGAATGTGTGGTTGAGCACCTGAATATTAACCTAAAAACAAATTCACAGAGATTTCTGGAAGAAATTAACCTAAAATATTGATTCAGTAATAGCCTTCCAAGTTACATAGAAGACAGACACTATTTTTATAACATCTACCCAACTAGAACTACATAAGCTCTGTTTCCTTACTTCCAATAGCCTCTAAACTCTAAAAGAGAATTTCTATTAGCATAAGCAAAATGTCTTAATTCCAAGAATTGTAAAAGATTAGTAAGAAAATTAAAGACTAAAGTTTGAACTAAAGCAATATGTGGTATTGCTCTCTCTCTAAATCAACCCATAAGTGGTAAATAGTTGTTTTAAGACTACATTGACTGTTAAAAAGAATAAAAATACTTGAAGATTTAGTTTTTTTAAAAAAAGAATACTTTGGACAACTTGTTCTTGAATAAATCCCTCAATTCTCAGAAAGGGATGTTAGAAATCTATATATCACTGAATCAGAACACTCTGGAACTTAATATGAAAATTTAAATTTACAAGGTAAGAGCAACCTAATCAGTTCACAAGGATATATTAATATTTTACTTTTGAGACTCTCCTGAAGGACAGTATATATTATCCTTTAGAGGTAGTTTGTAGAGCAGCTGGATATGGCGAAATTGACCTAAAACAAGCTTAATAAGCAACAGGTAGTGATATTACTGCATTCTCATGAGAGCCATTGTAGGCCTTTTTTTTTTTTTTCAGCTCAATAGCAAGGTGACTAGGGTAGAAAGGTAACCAATGGGACAAAAATATGTACTTCTAGATAATGAAGGAGAAATTATGAGAAAAGGAGGAAAAATAGACCAGAGGCCAGGAGAAAACCTCTCTGGATAACATGGAAGGCAGGGAAGGGGTACTGATGAAATGTTTCTTCTGGTTGTAAGATGCATATCTCAAAAGTTGTCCAGCAGATACTATATAGTGTATCTGCAAAACCAAGTTACGCTGCAGTTTCTCTACAGTGTACTCAAAATTAGAATGTTCTGGGCCAATGTGAACAGTTACAAAGGTCCTTATTCATACTCTCAGAAGGGGAAAAGTAACCTACAAAGAGTACAGGTGGGACATATGCATATCTGAGTTAGATATGTGATATATCCACACTTTATTTATATATTTATTTACTCATGTATTCAATTATTTATTGCAGTACTGGAGATCAAACCCAAGGTTTTTCACATGCTAGTAAAGCTCTCTAACTTGGAGCCACAGTCCTTTTTCATTTTGTTTTGAGACAGGGTCTTACTATGTTTCCTAGTCAGGCCTCAAACTTACCATCTTCTTTTTCCTCAGTCTTCTGAGTATCTGAGATTACAGTCATGTAACAATATGACAAGCATATCCACATTTTTTTTATTTTTTATTTTTTAGTTGTAGATGGACACAATACCTTAATAAGTAATAATACCTTAATAAGTAAATAAAATATTTACTTATTTTATGTGGTGCTGAGACTTGAACATAGTGCTTCACACAGACTAGGCAAGCACTTTGCCACTGAGCTACAGCCTCAATTTTTATAAGCACTTTCAGATGGTTTATAGAATATGGTGTCCTGAAGAAAATCCCAGTCTATTATCTTTTTACATACTGGCAAAGATACATAGGTAAATATTTTCAGCAGAGAATTTTTGAAAATGAATTCATAGCATGGCATCATATTTTCTTATATCCTGAAATCTAGATAATCTGCAGTCAGCTGACCATTTATTCATCTGTCTCCTTCTCTAAGTTGTAAGGTTTTTAGTGGGCCTCAGTTCAGCACTGCATCATCAGAGAACTTGATTTCTTTCATTTTTATGCAATTCAACATCGGTTAAGTAGAATGGAGGAGGGTGGTTTGTGAAGTCAGCCCTTGAGCAATGACCTAGAAAAATCTATTTCACTCTTTTCTAAAACTGAAATTTTAAGCATTGTATGATTTTGCTTACCAAGAGCATTATTTATTATTATACTGTTTCCTTTGTTTTCAATTTTCTATAAAAGAGATCTAAATAGATATACTACTGTGTACTTTCTAATGACTTCTCTTAAATAATTGTATGAGTATCTTTCAATGTCATGGCATAGCTCCTAAATTTTGTTTCATTGAAGAAATATATATTTTTAAAGAAATACATTCAAAGGTGGCTCACTCTTTCTCTCGTTTTCCTTCTCTCTATTTTGGAATATTGCATGTTTACCAGTGGGATAAAAAGAAAGTAACCATTAATATCAAAGCCATTTAACAAAGCTATTCTAGCAACTTAATAAAGTGCAAGAATAAGAAAATTATCAAGCTTATGTTTCATAATTTAATAATATTAATGCTTTGATATATTTTTTGAATTGCCTATATTTCAGATTTTTTGATTTTTCAAAAATATAAAATGGAAACATTGACAATAAGTGTTTCATTTATTATTTCTTACAATTCTCTCTTTCTATTTTTTCTTTTTTGTGTGTGTTGTTTGTTTCTTTCTCCTGTTCCCTTTGGCCCCCAATGCCTTTTTAATATCTATACAATTGATTATGTGGAAATGTGAATTCCTTCCTGTCCTGGATGGCTAATTGCTCTTTCTTAGCTGCCCAGTCATCTAGAAATTCCACTTATGGTTTTAATTACTTCTAATGTTTTAATGACAATGCCAGAAGAGAAAGACGATTTTTAAGAAAGATTTTTTTTTTTTTAATTAAAGAATCACAAACCCAGCTGGGGTTTTAAAAGAGTTGTTATCTCTATCGAGGAATTTCTGCTACATTTGTAAGTGCTATATTTTCATAAATTTTTAAATACATTTTCAAAATAAATATGCTGATTTGTGGGATTGAGCAAGAATAAGTATTGGCAATAAAACATCCATTAAATTCTTCAGAACAAAATTTGAATGAATATTGTGTACCTGGTGCTGGGTTAGATGATACTGCTATGAGAAGAAAAGTCTCCAGTGGAAAAAAATTATCTGTACACAATTAAGTATAATACAAAGTATTTAGTTCCATCTGAATCATGTGCAAAGTATGGTGATAATTAGATTCTTAGTCAAAACAAAATGTCACTAGATACAATTTTAGATACAGAAGTTACTGTAAAGTGCTTCCTTGTCTTTATGTCTGAACATTGTCAATTTCTATATTTTCTTTGTCTTTACTTTTCTGTACCTGTATCCATGTATTGATGTATTTTTTTCTCTTAATTCCCAGGAAATATGAAAAAAATAAAGTAAATTATCTGATTTTTGCAGACAGATTCTGGGATTTTTCAAGTGAACCAGTGTATCTTCCTTTAATATCCATGAATCAATGAGTATTTATTTAATGTCCATTAGAGTGTTACACATTGTAGAGAATTGGAGAGATTAAAACAAGATCTTTCTCCACAAGTATTTTTAGTCTTTTGGTAGAGAGAAAAGACAAATATACCCATCTCATTGAAGTGTCTAATCCATTTACCCATTCACTCATTCATTCATCCATGCAACAAATATTTATTGACTGCCTATTATGTACTTAGAGCTGTTATGGACACCATATTTTATTTTCAAGAAAACAGTCTGCAGGGTCCAAACAGCATAGAGATAACATATTTAATAAGTAAACCAATACAGTAAGCACTTAGTGCTCTCTGGACAGAGAAAATGAAAATCCAACTCATTACTGGAGGTCAGAAAGAGTACACATGAAAGGAAAGAGCAGTTATTTTGAAAGCTATGTAGTTGTGCAGATGAGCTTGAGACCTCTAGACCCATGTGGCTATGTGAAATTGCTAGGTAGGTATATTACAGGAATCTCAAAAATAAGAAACACCAAAAACAAATCAATTGATTATCCAGACACTTCTTCACCTTGCCATTCCCCCCACACATCCATTCTCCTTCATTCTTCATTATCTCTCCAAAAACACTCTTACCTACCTAAACTATTCAAGCTAGAAATTCTTGCTATCTTTTTTTTTCTTCATTCCAATAGTTAAAAAGTTTTATGGATTCTACTTCATAAATCTTTTTTGATTCTCTCTAGTTATGTATATTCGCTTTGATAATGCTTTGCTCCAAATATAGCTTACTACTATCTGGTTTCAATTAAAGTCAATTTGGGGAGACACAAACATTTACACCATGGCTCCCAGTATGATAAAATTTTAATAGCAGATAGTGATTTTGAATACTTATTAAGCTGTGCTTACTGTGAATATTAAAATTATAAAAAAACTGCAAAGTAACTAGATTAATAGATTAGATATACATGTTTCATTATTTTAAAAGGAAAAAAAAAGACTTGGTACTAAAAGCCATTCTGGTTCCTAAGAGGAGACATGCATTATTTTACAGATCTGGGAATGTGGTAAGTGGCTGAACTTTCACCCTTGTTTGTAAAATGATTTTTACAAGAAAAGACAAATAGTAGAACAATTGCAAGCAATTTAAGAAAGATCATTCCAACAGAGAAGTCACAGCTGGAAAGATTCTTCACCTTCCTACGCTTATTTCAATTAATCATGGGAAACAATTGCAAAATGTCAAAACTGTCCTCTAAATTCTAAATTTAAAAAGAAAACAGACAGCTCGTTCAATTATGAATTTTCTAGCACAAAATAGTCCAAACTATAATTTTATTTTAATAAGACAATCAAAATGTTTTACTGTATTGTATAAAACATCGAGCATAAAGTAACTAAAAATACAGGAGCCAATCCCCTAAAACCAAAGGTGGAATGTTTTCTCTTATATGTGGATGCTAACTCATTATTAGGTGGAGGTGGCTAGGAAAAAATAGAAGTACCTTGGATTAGGCAGAGGGGAGTGAAGCAGGGCTGACTGGGTCTAGCCCCAGCAGGGATCCAGGGGCTTTCCTGAAAGAAGAAGAGACTAGACAACAGGTTGCAAGTTAGGAGCAGCCTCCAGAAGGATCTGTTGCCCCTAGAGCGGACTTTATTTTTATATCTTTTTGCAGATGTTTTTTCAGGTAGTTAATAGATAGCCTCAAAGCCTGAAACTTCTTTGATTTACATAATTTTCATGAGTTACACTCTTTTCTGCCATACATTGATTACCTAAGATATTGAGGATATTGTTGAAAATATTTTCCTGTAACCTTTGTCAATCAAGATTAAGCTTTTACGTTTTTACCACAGTTACTAGATGCTAGATTACCCAACTGGACTAGGAGTCTCCTGACCTACTATTAACTTTTAACTTTAAAGCATACCTTTAATTATTTCATTAACCTTTAACTTTAAAGCATACCTATGATTATTGGTAAGCTTTCTTACTTCTAAATTAAAATCCCAATAAAATACACTAAAAATAGTGAAAGTCTCTTACTTAAAAGCCTACTGCTCTGAAGTGCCTCTAAAATATATCAACGTTACTTTTATATTATATTATTTTTATTTTTAATTTCCAAGGTAATTTTCTTTTTTAATATGACCTATTTAACTGCTTTCTTAAAGAATTTCTTTGATCCTTGGTCAAAGTACACCAAGTCTTATGTCTTTGTATTCTTTAAAGGGCAGGCTCTGCACCTTAACCCATTTGCCATTAATATTAACTATGTGTTTCCCATTTTCATCATAAATTCCTGTGTAAGGCAAAGGAGAGTCTGTTGGTAGGGGCAATGTATTTTTATTAGCCTCTTGTCCTTGAGGGGGATACCATAATCTTCCCTTAATTAAGTAAGCCACATACTGTGGTCCTTGTACTGTTGGCACAGCAATTGCTTTTCTGTAGCAAGGCTGTTGCACAGGTTGTGGCTTTAGAATGGGGGTGGGGTGGCTTAGTGTAAATTGTTAACCATGGGATAAACATTTCTTGTTGCTTAGGCTTGAGGAATAATACTATTGTTTGTATCCTGAGAGATACTGGAATGCACCTTGGGGCATGTCTTAATTGTATCCTTAGTCTCATTCTGGGAATTTTCCGGCAATCTCAGGCAATATGTACTTTTATTGTTGATCGACATATGCCCTATTATCCATATCATGAGTATCATAAACAAAACACTTAACATTCCTCATGGTTTCGGTTTCCAGATGGTGTGGCCCTGCTGCCGCATCTCCCACACTGTGACCCTGTCAAACAGGAAGTGCAGGAACACCAACATCATCACCAGGGGGAGATATAGGATATAGGATAGTAGAATGGATCATACATTATTACCCTATGTTCATATATGATTATATGACTGGTGTGATTCTACATCCTGTACAACCAGAAGAATGAGAAGTTATACTCCATTTATGTATGATGTGTCAAAATTTATTCTATTGTCATGTATAAGTAATTAGAACAAGTTAAAAATACAGGAAAGGAAGAACTTTGAGAATCACCTTACAGATTTCATATGTCTAAATGGTAGAGTCATCCCCCTTTATCTGTAGAGAATATTTCCCAAGACCTTCAGTGGATGTCTAAAATTATGTACAGTACTAGATTTTATGTCTATGTTATGTTATTAATAGTATGTTTATTTTCTATTTATTCTTACCGTAGATCCTAACAATTTCATCGTATGATTTTTTTCTTCCATTATTAACTTTAGAACTTGTACTCTTTCACTTAAAGCAGGTACTTCACAGCTTCTGTTTGGCATACATCAATTACTAGTATCATTTCTTGTGCTTTGGGGCAATATATATACTTGAACACAAGAAAAGTGATACCCAAATAATCTAATATCTGAGATTGCTGTTAAGTAACTAACAGGTGGGAGGTGTATGCAGTATGAATACTCTGGACAAAGGAATTATTCATATTCTTGGAGGGATGAAACAGAATAGCATAGGATTTCATCATGTTACTAAAAATGTCATACAATTTAAAACTTACACTTTCCTTTAATTTATGAAATTCTGCATTTATTATTTTTGACTATGATTAACAGCAAGCAATTAGAACCATGGAAAGTAAAACCGTGGATAAGGGGGGACTATTGTAATCCAAATTGGATCAAATCAGAAATAAGACTTTTCCTCTCCAAATATTTTGAATGTCCTTCTTTTAGCTACAGTATTGTAGAAATGTCAGCAACCAGTAAAAGACTACAAAGGTTCCCGATTAACCCAAGAAACAGTGACTATATCCAATTCCTGAAAATTTACAGTCAACCCTGGGCAGTACCATTTTAAAGAAATCTTTGTTTTCACAAAACACTAAGATAAAACATATTTAAAATGAATCTTTTAATATTTGAAGATTCAATGAATACAAATTTTATGCACATTGAACTAATTCAAAGACAACAGATATCCACACACCTGGCACAGGCTAAAACATCCTTCTAGTAACAAAATAAGATGGCACATCTTATGACAGGAAAGTGACACTCACACAGATCTGAACAGAGAGCAATCACAGCCACAGTAGAGTCGGCATCTGTTTCTTTGTGTTCTATAACTTGCTCAACCATAAGTGACAGCCACAATTATAATAATCCCCCTAGCCCTCTTAAGGCAGACAGAGCCTTAGGACTTAGTTTCAGCCACAAAAAGCCTTTTTTAAACCCTCATTTGCCTTATGAATATTGTTGTTTTGATACGTTCCAAAACAGAAATATTTGGGAAACAGTAAAACATACTAATTTGTCATTTCTTTTTTAAAAAAAAATTTCGTTGTAGTTGGACATTATACCTTTATTTATTTATTTTTATGTGGTGCTGAGGATCAAACTCAGTGCCTCGTGCATGTGCTAGGCAAGTGCTCTACCACTGAGCCACAACCCCAGCCCCATAATTTGTCATTTCTTATTGTGGATGTAGTAATCCTTAATGGCTCTTTATGGTATTCGAAATTAAAATTACGCTCAGTTATATTGCTGTGTGTCATCTCAAACTGAAACATCTGCCTTTTAAACCATCTTCTTGGTGATATTCTGTGTAAAAGAATGTCTGAAAGCAAAGTCTCTGAGAAGTCCTCTGATAATATAGATCCATCATAAGCTCCAGCCTATCTCATCTGAAGATAAGTCTATTAAAGTTAAACCTAAAAATGTTCTCAAAAGGAAAAGTTTGGAAATTCTTGTATTAATGCTGTAGTGTATCATAGATGATGATTGATAATGAAAATATGGTGCTCATGGTAAACTAACCAGAGAAATAATATAGGAAGGTGTTTTAGCAGGGTCTACATTTAGTAAAGTTTACTATGTATTACATTCATATTATTACATTTGACCATTGCCTAGCTTAAAGTAATTTTTTGCAAAATGATTATTTTGAAAGTACCAATATGTTCAAATATAGACTATCATGTGATCATTACTGTTAAGGCAATACAATTCAAGGAATGCATTTAATCTCAACGATTATGAATAATATTATGAAGATTGCTGTAAACAGTGAACTAGCCAATAGCATTTGCCTGTATATTAATAAGCACTGTCCTGCATTTAGAGGACATGACTGTGACAAGATAGCTGACTGTCTTGCTGAAACTCGGATTCCTCCTACCATTCTATGAAATTGTCTTTAGGAAGCAATGACCCAAAGAGAGATTACATTTTTCAGTCTCTTTTCATTTTGGGCTATGTAATTAATTTTCACTTAATGGAATATGAGAATAATAGTCTGCCTGAATTCATATCTTGACTTTGGCAATTATTATCTATGTGAAGTTAGTAAAATTACTTAAATTCAGTAATCTGAATCTCAGTTTCTTCATCTGTAATATGAGCTAATATAAGATTCTCCTTCTACTTGGGTCATGAGCATTAGATTAATTAGAATAGTGCCTGGCACAAAGCAAGCAATATTGTTATTTATTAAATAAAATAAAAAGAAAACAGTTATTCATACTTTGTTCCAGTTATTTTATTATGAGCATTTTTTTAAAGTCATGTTCAAGAATAAAGTCTGTTAAAACACTAATTAGGAAAAATATTGAAATAAATTTTGCTGTATTTTTCATTAAGACTGTGAAGATTATGAACTTAAGGCAAAGTAAGCATGTATTAATATAGGTGCCTATAATTTAAAATGATTGCCAAAAATGGATACTATTTTTAAAAAATTATTAATTAATATAATTATGTTAAATCAATTTTTAGGAAATTCAGAAAACACTGAAAAATCAACTTCAGATTTACTTTTTTCATTTATGTTATTTATTTTTTTCAATTATTTTCTTCTATGAATAGAATATAGCATAAAATTAAGAAAAATATTACCAATGCATTTTAAAAGATACATTTAAAAATACTACAGAATTGGAAATTAATAAAATCTCTGTAGTTATCCCATAATCTTTCTGCCCTACAGGTTTGAGGATGAGTTGATAAATCAAATATTGAGATAAACTTTTTAATAAATAATTGGGTCTGTTCTGTAAACTCCACAATTTTAAGCTGTAATAGAAGAGTTATCTGAGATAAATGTTTCTCTGTTGATCTACTTTTCTTTTATTAGCTTTTCTGGCCTGTTTTGATAATTCATTGTGAAGAGATTAGCAAATATATAATGAGAAAAGTATTTTATGGAAGAAATAAACACCTTTTATGAGTATAGAAAGAAATTTGACTATTCAATGATAAGGAAATATACTGATTGCATGCAGAAAATTAAAAAGTAGCAGTTATGTGTTCATCCTGACTTTTATCAAATAACTAATGTTAAATAGCATAAGACATCCTAGTATTAAATAAAAAGAAATAAAAATAGGGAGCTAGAACTGGCTGACTCAATAGAGGTGGGGGGAATGTTTTATATATATATCATATAATCAATAATCCAAACTTTACCTACTCTGAAGCTTTGGCTCTAATTATAAAGATTATTGTTTTTTTTTTTCATTTAGGAAATTTTTGATGGATTTTGACTTTATTTAATATCAGTAATATGATAAAAATTATTTCCACGTCCCTGTTTGACAAACCCTCCACTATCTTCTGACAGTTTCTATTGTACCAATAGCTATATAACAGACACTTGTTACTCATTAGAATAGAAATGACAGGAGACATTTTTATAGCTTAAGGAATTATTTCTGCAATAATTTTTCAAAGATTCAGTAATAAAAATCTACTACCCCACAAGTTAATGTTTCCGAAAGAAAGTACTGTGAAAATTTTAAAGTTTATATTCTGATAATATTATTTTTCTGAAAGCCCACCATGTACCAATCTCTGTGTGGGGGGTAATTTCCTAGGTAATGTTATTTGTTATATTAGCAAATCTTATCTAGATACCTTCAGTGAAAATATCTGACTTTTTGAGATGCACATGGATACCAAATTAATGGAAATATATCATTAAGAGTTCATTTTGGTTTATTCTATGTTGTTGCATAAATGATTTGGAAGAAAAAATCTGTGTTCTAGACATTGTTTTGGTGATACTATACCTTAACAAACCCATCATGAATAATTTCTTATGCCAGAGTGGAAATTTACAGTCTGGGTTAAAGTTAATATCAGTATTGCTACCCATTTTTTTCCCCTAAAGATAATTTGGCTATTATATAATACACTGTGACTTGCAAAACATTTTCTGATTCATACCAAATAGCAACAAATTGAGCTGTCTTATTGCCAAGTAGATCCAGTTCTAAACCTATATTCTTTTGTTTGGAATCTATACTTTGTAGTCATGTTCACTCACTGTAACAATGGCTGAAGGAAAAATATGTGCATAATATTTAATTATATTTGAATTTTTGCTTTATTGCAAATATTTGTATATATTTAAGAGTCTTTTAACAGAGTATTATCTAAGTGGTACACTATCTCTCAAACTTCCAATACCATATCTGTTAGTTATCTCAAATTTGGATATTCCTAAATTGTCATATAAAAAATTGAAGCAAAAATATAAATTCTACATGCTCCCAAGTCTTCCTCAATGCAGTGTCAGTCAGTCATTCTAGAGTAAAGTGGGTACTTATTATATATTAATTGAACGATTAAAAATGACTGTTGCCTTTTTTAAATTAAGCCTTTAAAAATAGAAGTTTAAAATTCAAGGATAGAAAAATTCTCAGATAATCCATTTATAAACCATCAATGCAGTAATATCTCTACTAACAAAAACCTTTTAATCTTATGACTCTGTGTACTCTGAAATGTAATACGTATTTTAAATTGACACCAGGTATAGCAACATTTCAGGATTTGAATGCCTTTTCTGTCCTCTGACATTTTTCAATAAGGGTAACCTATGATTTCCTTCTTTCACTTGGAATCTCCTCTCTTCATTGATGTAGAGGCAGAACTTGGTATTATTTGGCCAGTTCCAACCCGACCCCGACAAGGACTTTCAGCATCTTTCACAAAGACTTTGTGAGTCCAGGGCTCTAGTAAAGCTGATTCCCAGAGAGCTCACCCAGATTTTCAACCACTATTTTAAAAGTAATACTCTCCTCAAGATATTTTCTTTACCGTCCCTCATTATCTATAGTGTTGAAAATATTATGAAAGATATGTTGTGGTTTAAGACTGATGGTAGCCATAAGGCTGACTCAATAGCTCACAGAGCCTATACTATATGGCAGTGAGCAGTTGATATAACCTTGATTAATGATCTCTAACCCTTACCTGAGACTTGCCTGATCTCCATGACAATGGGACCTAAAACCCTGATAGCTTCAGAGGCAAGGCCACTTCAGCACCAGTGCAACTTTAAATAAACCTTGAAATAAAGCTAATTATTAAAAAAAATTAAAATTCCCTTCACAAAAGAAACACCTGGTAACTAATAGGGACTGAATACATGTAGGAGAAAGGAAGAAAAATCTCAGAAACCTTGAGAATTGACTCCAGATAGAGACCCTCCTGTGAGGCTATCATTTGATCTTTGACTATATCTTGCCTTCACCATGACTCTACTTGGCTTGGCAGGCTTTTTTTTTGTCAGAATAAACTGCTTGACAGTGGTTCCTAAGACTCATTTTAAAAGAATGAGATCAAAGGGGGAAAGTTACTCTTGGAGAATGTGGTTACCTACATTCACTCTGGGATCCTAAATACAACAGGTAACACACATACACACACACACACACTCATTACATATAGTATATATACGACTGTGCTATTAATATACAAATATCAACAAGGAGTTAGACTATCAAAATTAAAGGCATACAATTTAGAATTGTTTTTCAACTATGGTTTTTATAGAAATGTATGAAAAATAAATGTTGATCTTAACCATCTATGAAGAGAATATATAATTCAGAAAGTCTCTCAATTATATAACTATGATTGAACAGAAAATTACAAAAGTATCTCAATGCAATACTTTTTCCTTTTTTTCCCTAATTTTATAGGAATGGAACAATTCCCTAAAGCGAGGTTAACAAATGTGAGATATATATCGATAGATAGATAGATAGATAGATAGATAGATAGATAGATAATTTTTTTGTTTTATTTAGAGACAGGGTCTCCTTGAGTTGCTTAGAGCATCACTAAATTGCTGAGGCTTGCTTTGAACTTGCAATCCTCCTGCCTCAGCCTCAAGAGCTACTGAAATTACAGCATGCACCACCATGCCCAGCAAAAAATTTAAGTCTCCCCATCAAGCCATAAATGTTTTTTTTCAGGATAACAATGATCATTTCTAATTGAGTGTTATTTTGTTATATGGAGAAAAATTTCTCTGAGGCTCAAATATCCCTGGAATTGGATTACATCATATATTCCTTAGGAAAGCTATATGATGAAATATTATTATAATTAATGCTTGCTTGGATAGATGAGGAAGTTAAATTCAGAAAACTTCATTACTCCATCCCATGGTATGGAGCAATGAAGATACGCTATTGAGAATTGTCTCCAAATGGAGACCCACAAGGTCTAGTTACAGAACCAGAATTCCTGGATGCTAGCAAGATCTAAACTGAGAGCAACTTTTTCTTAACATTAATTTCATATAACACACATGTGGAAGTGCATGAACACACACATGTGAATTGCACCCTTTTCTGGAGAAGTATAATAGAAACCTGCTGAAGCCTAACATTTGGAACATTATAGTGCACACTGGCATTAGAGTTCCTCCTGGAGTTTTAGCTTCTGTTGTTTACCAGGAGTGGTTAGGTGATCTTCAAATGCTCTGCTGGGCTTGGGAGGAAAGCCAGCTTAAACATGTATTAATGATAGTCTTATATATAATTAACACCTCCTTAATCTGATGAGGGTATTTTTATCACATTTAATTAAACTGATAGGATAAAGTCAAATTTGATATTTATTACTCTGGAAATTCAAGATAATAGAAAGTTTCAAATTTTCATATATTCTATTGTAAATTTACACTGAAGAAAAGGACACACAGAGACTGTATCCTAAGAGATAAAGATATTCATTTGTCAATTGGGTAAAAAGACAAAGATTCTACTATTGAGTCCACATGCTGAAATTCAGTTAAGAAAAAAAAACATTAAAATTTCTAGAAAAAATATAATATTTCTCAATTGCATAAATGTAACCTAAATATGATCTCAGAATGCCCCATTTTAGTAATTATTCTGTTTTCTCTAAAATGCACTTTGAAAAGATGGTCCTACTATTCTAAACATGATGGCATCTTCCAAAGACATTACAATACTAAAAATTTAACCATAATTTCATGGTTTCCTTTTTGAACATAAACAATCATAGGTATTAATAATATATAATTCTAATTATCCACTTAGGTTTGCTTTATCAGGTAGCACCAGTAACTGGCTATTATATGAATGACCATATTTTATGGATCCATTTTATGTTTTAATTTTCTATCAAATATATAGGAATTAAAGCAAAATAAATTCTTCATACAGTGTCTATTTTGTGTAGTTGATACCTAATGAATGTATGTGTATTCATTTGTGAGTCATTTTTTTTTATTGGTTGTTCACAACATTACAAAGCTCTTGACATATCATATTTCATACATTAGATTGAAGTGGGTTATGAACTCCCAATTTTACCCCAAATGCAGATTGCAGAATCACGTCGGTTATACGTCCACAATTTTACATAATGCCCAATTAGTAATTGTTGTATTCTGCTACCTTTCCTATCCCGTACTATCCCCCCTCCCCTCCCCTCCCTTCATTTGTGAGTCATAATCCTGCCTCCTAAGAGAAGGTGACAGTCATGGCAAAACCATGATAACCAAAAGACAGTCAGAAGCTAGAGTTCAGAAAACAGAAAAGACCTTGAATTAAAGCATATGGGGCAGACGCTCTTTATTCTCAGTTCCTCAGGAGGGTCTGCAGAGAAAAAGGGGGTGGGGAGTTGTGACTTTCCTGCTTCCTAATCTTGCCAAGAAGTTTTGTGATCATGCCTTATCTCTAAGACACCTTTCTGAAAAAAATTTAGATTTCAGAGGAATTTGAGTGACTATGAACAGGAAATTAGTTGACCCCAGAAGATAGATTTCATCAATCCAAGTCTAGTTTTTCCATGAAGCACTGACAAAAAATAGCAGGTGTCCTGGTTTGAAAGGGCAACATTTTTTTAAAAAGAGGCTTGGGGAAAACAGGCAAATATAACTTGCATTCAAGCAGAACATTTTATTTCCTCCATCACTTCAGCTGTTGTTCCTCATCTCCAGAGGCTGCCAGCTACAGCCATTGGGGAAGTCACAATGGATCTATTCTATTCAATCCTCTTGTGGGGATAGGTCATTACACCGCAGTGTGGGACTTCCCAGAACAGATTTTCCTTCTAGTGCTAATTTGTTTTTCTCTGGAGCAATACGCAAAGGAACTAATCATGAGGGTTCATCGTGAATGTTTTCTTGGTAGAGTTTTTAACCTCTGTTGCAGCTGCAGGATTGGAAAATATATGCATTAAAGCAATTAAATTCTAAAAAAAAGTGTAAGAGGCATAACATACCAGTAATGTGTGCATGATAAGAGTTTATTACAGAAAATAAACATACATTAAAATTAGCTACAAGACAGAAACTATGATTTCATAAACCACATGCCCTGAAATGTTTATAACAATATTATAAGGGCTTCTTAGTAAAAGTGTATCAATGAATTTAGAGAGATTAGAGTCATTTGAAAGTCAATCAAAGAAAGAAATGATAAATTCTTCAATTCTCTGCCTCAATATGAAACCAGGAAAAAATGTGTATGTATGTATCTCTGTGAATATGCAGTATCTTGTTGCCATATGGTTATGAATAAAGTTCTTAATCTAAAGAGATAAGTTGTTCTTAACCCCAATTATGTGTGCTAGAGAATGAGGTGTACCCTCACCTTCACCAACAATGTGGATTGATTGGGTAGAATTAGAATCCAAAGGGGAAAGTAAGGAGCAGATGGACTTTAGTTCAAAATCTGTATTTCAAAACTAGCTGAAGATAGTATGGGCTGCCTTGAAGGTAGGAAATTTTCTCTGAAGGGAACAACAAAATTTTGAATGACCACTTAGAAGAACAATCTAGAAATGAAGGTAACATCAGAAAGATAGTAGACCTAAAACTTTCAGCTCCTCCTAATACCAAGGTTCATTCTAAGAGAGGCACATTAACCTCTTTTTTCTATATTTTTTTTCTGTTATTCTACTCCTCCCTCATTCCATGTGGTATGATATATATAATTCTAACCTGGCATTGGAAAATGGTTTTGAATATGTGACTAATTGAAAACCACTGCCTATAATGTTCAATTTTAAGCTTGTGATTTTCAGTTTTTCTCTCTGAAACATTTTGTGTTATCAAGTGATAATGATAACAATGAATTTAAATTGATTTTAATTGATTCTCTAATTAGGCCTTACTTTTCTTCTGCTGAACTCCAATTATTCTGAAATATTGACTTATATTAATATTATAATATCACAAGATGAATTTTAACACTGAATCTTCTAAACAAATACAGAATCATTGGTATTTGAATCATTGTCATTTAATAGTAGTATGTACCACATGTACAGTTTGGGGGTAATTTTGTTTGTTGGTGCAGGAAGTATATAGAAGTTTTAAATCCTTATATATGTTTAGTTCATAGCTCAAGTCACATAAATAAATGCCAATGAGTTAATGTTTTATTTATGTAAAATAATATAATAGATATTGTTTTATATATGTATCAAATTATAATAGTATACTATTTTATATAATTATTGCAGCTTCTCCATAAATAAATAATAAATATATTGTGTAAAAAATTGTAACTATTTTAAAGTTACAAAAATTAGTTTGGAAAACCTTTTATCCTAAGGAAAGTTGAAAGTAACAATTTGGTTCAAAAAGACCAAATGCACAGATTTCTGAAATGAGAATACAGATATTTTGTATTTTGTGTCATATAATTGAATACATGAAGTACAAATCAGCTTCTATAATTGAATTGATGGACCGATTCGAAAACCAGTTGTTTAAAATAAATCATTTGACCCCTTTAAAAATTGAAAATTTAATTATACTGTATATTTTAAGTAATCAGAAAGAATTATGAGTACATGACAACATTCCTGATGCAAATGAAAAGGCTACATGTTACTACAATTTGGTATTGGAAGCCTGAGGTGAGGTCTTCTAGTTAGCACCAAGTTGTAAGTCATGTTTGTTCTCATAGAAACAAAGAAAGTGGGTGTTGTCATTTTTTTTCCCTAAAAAAAGAAAAACAGAAACAAGTCTCAAAAACTAATTAAAGTTGCTGCAACAGAAATGAAAGCATTTTGATGCAACTTATTAAAGGGAAAATGCTGTGAAATTAACAGTAATCAAAAGCTAATTAAGGTTGATGCAATAGGAACAGTCAAAGAATGCTTGATAACATTTATTGAACTAAAGAGACATGGCTGTCAAAAAAGGACACATGTGGAATAAAATTCAAGTAATTACAGAAAAGAGGTTGAAACAGAGTGTACTGCTATAGTACATATAAATAAAAAGTAATTTGAAAGACATATCTTGACTTTAGTGAACATGTCTCCATGAGCAATAAATGATTGTAAGAAGTGATAAATGATGCTATTGTTTATTGTCCCTCTTTTATTACCCAGCATCACTTGCAATTCTCAAATGGCAACAATGAAATGTTTTATTTTAATCAAATGAATTCATAAAATCTGTAATGAGCATATAGCCATTTATTCAATCTAAAATACAGTAAGTAAATTCAGTATTTTCCTGATTGTATAAAGACATGGGATTTGTATGTTTTCCTTTTCATCATAAAATGAGTGGCCCTGACTTCTGCATTCATAGTGTATCATTGATTTTGCTCTTTCAGTCTCAATTCCTTTCATCTCCATTAATGTTAATTATATATAAAGCTAAATGGTGTGCATATGAGTTAAGTTATGCCAATTGCCATATGCACTCACTGAGCTCCATAATAGGGGACAGAATAGAAAGTACAAATAGTCCCAAGGTTAAAACCAAAAAAAAAAAAAAAAAAAAAGAGGTAAAGAATAACTGAAAACAATATGATTATTGTTTATGTGTATTCCTTATTGCCATTTCAGAAGACCTAGGTAAGAGGAGAAAAATATATAGATAATGAAAATAATTATTATAAGATTACAAAAGAGACAAGGGGAAAGGGTTGTAATGATAGCAATTTCTATAGAGTCTATAAGAGTCCTCTATAACTGCATAGACAAGGCATTGTACTGTTTTAAAAACTAAAAAGAGGGTTGATGCTGCTAGTAAAGCAAAAGCAAAAAAAAAAAAAAAAAAAAATCAAAGCAGCTCTTTTTTTCCTCCCAGGCACTAATCTATACAATGACTTATAGTCACCAGGTAAGCAGCAATGATAATTAGAGTACTCCAGTCTTGGCTGTTAGACTTGCTTCAGGAAAGAATAGCTATGAGGAGGAGACATGTGGCAATAGAACATGGCTCTTAAACTTCCTTGTGCATGTGTTTAAGAGAGGAACTTGATAAAATGCGTGTTCTGGGGACCGCCTCCATTGATTCTGATTTTGTAGGTCACGTTAATCCAAGGCATCTGAAATTTTAACAAGCTCCCTCAAGTGAATTTGTAGTAAGGACCTTTCAATTACATTTTGGGCTGTAGGTTATAAGTTCCTTAAAGGCAGTAAGTGTTTATTCACCTTTGGACCAACAAAGATACTCTCTTTACCTCCATAACCCCATCCCCATGCTATTATTGTAACTGGGATAAAATTTAAATCAATGATCCATATTTTATATGTTTTATAAATATAAAAACATAGTACAGAGGAAATAATATGTAATTTAGTTAAATACCTGATGATTTTCATTCTTGGTTGTCAAACTCACCAGGGGTCTCTTTAAAATGCTATTTCTGGAGTTAGGCTGGAAAACAATTGAATCAATCTCAGGGGGTGAGCCCTGTGTATCTGTATTTTTAAGCTTATACTAAGATATAGCAAAGACTGGAAGTTACTGACTGTGATGGTTAGAACAATTTTAGCAACAAGAATACATTTCTAATAAGAAATTTTGAAATTTCTGTAATTGATCAAGTCAATTATAATAGGATCTTATTTATATGCCACTTCTAGGACATGCTGTGACAAGATTTGACTTATTTCTTTTTCCAATTTTATACAACTGCTATTTCAAAAATTTGGATTAATTCTTTTCTGAGATGTTTATAGCTTCTTTTGTTTCATTTAAATTTATTTTAAACTAATACATAAAATTTGTACATATTTCCTTGGAACCATGTGACTTTCAATACATGAATGCATTATGTAATGTTTAAATCAGGATAAACATGTCTATCTCTTTAAACATTCATTCTTTCTTTATCATGAAAACATTCAAATTCCTTTCTTCTAGCTTTTGGAAATATATATTAGTGCTACCTATATTCAATAACACAACTGAACTTCTTGCTCCTATCTAAACTGTAACTTAGCACTCATTGATTGACTTCTTCCCTTTCTTTCTTTACCCCTACTCTCCCCCAAATCTGATAATCACCATTGTCTCAAAATTCTGTTGGATGAACTTGTTTAGGTTCTATAAACAGGTGAGATAGTGGAGTTCTTATCTTTCTGTGACTGGCTTAATTCACTTAGCCTAATGATCTCCAGTTTCATCTGTTTTGTTGCAAATGACAGAATTTCATTCTTTTTTTTTTTGGCCAAATAATAGTCTATTATATTTATCTATCACATTTTTCCCCAATTCATAGGTTGATGAGCACTTAGATTGATTCCATATCTTAACTATTGTGAATAGTTCTGCAATAAACAGGGGCATGGTGTTATCTTTTTGGTATGCTGAATTTACTTCTTTTGGATACAAACCCAAAAGTATGACAATTGGATCATATGGTAAATCTGTTTTGTAGTTTCTTGAGAAATCTCCATATTTGTTCTTCATGATGTCTGTATTATTTTACCTGTCAACAGTATATAAGAGTTTCTCTGTTTCCACATGCTCACCAGCATTTATTAATTTTTGCTTTCATGATAATAATAAATACAACTGGGACAACAGAATATCTCATTGCAGCTTTGCATTTCCTTAATAATTGATGATCTCAAGCAGTTTCTCATATAATTGTTGGCCATTTTATTTCTTCTTTGAAAAAAATCTGTTGAAGTCATTTGCCCATTTTTAATTGGATTGTGTTTTTATTTGTTTTGTTTTTTGCAGTTTTATTATTATTATTATTATTTTAGTTTCTTACATATTCTGGATTTTAACCCTCTGTCAGATTAATTTCTCTGGTCGAATCCCATAGAGATTGGTATGCCATGTTTTATTTCCGCTGATTTCAAATAATTTTTAATTTCCTTCTTGATTTCTTCTTTGATCTATTAGTATTTCAAAAATATGTTGTTTAATTTCCATATATTTTCACAGTTTGCAAAGTTTATCTTGTTATAAATTTCTAGTTTTATTGGATTGTGGTCAAAAGAGATGCTTGATATTATTTCAATTATTTTACAGATGAAATGTATATATTGTAGACAACATATAGTTGGGCCTTGTTTGTTTTCCCTCTTTAAATTTATTAATTATTCTCCTTTAATTTGATAATTCAATGCATTTACATTCAAAGTAATTATCACTAGGTAACTTTTTACTACACTCATTTTGTGACTTGTTTGCTAGTTTTACTGTGATTTCTTTCTTTTACCTTCTCTTATAGTCTTTCTTTGTAGTTAACTAATTTACTCTAATAGTGTGTTTGATTCTATCCTTACTAGTTTTTGATTTGTAGGGATATTTGTTTTGTGACTTACACTTTGTTTATAACAAAAGGTTTAGAATTAGCAGTAAGGTATCATGACTATAAATACTGAAAAAGAAAGAAGAAAATGAGACATAAATTACATTAATTAAAAAACAACAAACAAACAAAAAACCTCTCCTATTATCCTCCATCCCACTGCACTTATCTTCATTCCACTTTGAATTTTTGATATACTGTTTTACATCACTCCATGTTGCTTAACTCTTTAAATGTTACTGTAGTTATTGTTTTACATTATTGTTATGGTTTAGATGTGGTCTCTCCCAAAGCTCACATGTGAGACAATGCAAGAAGGTTTGGAGGAGAAATTATTAGATTATAGCCTTGACCTAACCATTGAATTAATCCCTGATGGGATTAATAGAGTGGTGATTGGATTCCGGTGGGTGTGGCTGGAGGAAATGGTTCATTGGAGACATGGCTAACAGGTATATATTTTGTATCTGGAGAGTGGATTCATTTTCTCTCTCTCTCTCTCTCTCTCTCTCTCTCTCTCTCTCTCTCTCTCTCTCTCTCTCTCTCTCCTCATCATGTAAGCTGTTTCCCTCTGCCATACTCTTGCACCATGATGTCCTGCCTCACCTGGAGTCCCAAGGAATTGAGTTGGCCTTCTGTGGGCTACTACCTCTGAAACTACGAGCCCTTATATAAACTTTTCCTCCTCTACAATTGTTCTGGTGGGGTCCTTTAGTCACAGCAGTGAAAAAGCTGATTAAAACAATTATTTAAGTTTTTAGTCTTCATACTGAAGTTATGAGTGGTTTAGCTACCATGTTTACAATATTAGAAGACTCTGTATTTGTCTTCTACCTTCCAGTGTTTTCTTCTTACGCATAGTGTTTCTCTCAGTTTGAAGAACTCTGTTCTTCAGCATTTCTGGCACAACATATATGCTGGGGATTTATTTTCTCAACTTTTGTTTGTTTAGGAATGGCTTTAGCTCTTCTTCACCTCTAAGGGATAGTTTGCTGGTTTCAGTATTCTTTGCTGGCTGTTTTGTCATTCTTTATAGTGAAAATCTCATGCCATGCTCTCCTAGCCTATAAAGTTTCTGCTGAGAATTCTGCTGTGAGGAGAATTGGGACACGCTTGGATGTTTTTCCTTTTCTCTTATTACCTTGAGAAACTTTTCTTTATCTTTCACCTTTGTGAGCTTGATTATAATAGGTCATGTATTAGACTTGGTTTAGTTAAATGTGGTGACCTTTGACCTTCATGTACCTGGATGTTTCTATCTTTCCCTAGGTGTAATAGGGTTCTCTAGAGAAATTATAATTATAAAAAGGGAACTTATTAGGTTGGCTTATGTAACCAGAAGCTGGATAGTCCATAATGGCCATCTGCTGTAGCTGTACAGAGAACCAGTAGCTGCACAGAGAACCAGTAGCTGCACAGTTCAAGATGCTGAAGTCCCAGAACAAGAGGGATCAGTGGTGCTAACCGAATGTGAGACCTAAGCCTTCTGGAGAATCACTGTCAGAGTCCACTGTGGAAGACTAAAGAGGTGAGAATCTGATATACTCAGAATATTGCTGCAACAATCAAGAACTCATTCAAGAAGAATTGAGCTTGCATCTGCTGCTGCTCTTTGTTCTTCCAACTTTTGTTCCTTTAAAGCCATCATCCTATTAGTCATTGCTGCCCATGCCTAGAGGGTCTCTATTTCAGTTGGCTACCCCACGTGCCAATCATTCCTAGACATACTCTCATTGAAACACCATGATCCCCTTAATTCTCAGTATCTCTTAATTCGTTCAAATTTACAATTCAAATTAACCATTGCACTAGGTTTGGGAATTTTTCCCTTATGATCAGGTTGAATAAGCTTTCTACACTTTTGGCCTTCTCATATCCCTCTTGAACCCCAATTACCCAAATATTTATTCTTTTAATACCATCCAAGTATTTCCATAAGCTTTCTTTCATTCCCTTTTCCTTTTTTTTCCTCCAGTGTGAATTTTCAAATAACAAGACTCTAGACTCACTAATTCTTCTGTTTGATCTATATTACTATTGATGACTTCTATAGTATTTTTAATTCCATTTCTTGTGTTTTTCAACATTTAAAATTTTTATTGAGTTTGGTTTTGAGCTCAAGGATTTCTGTTTGATTTTTAAAAATTATTTGCATTTCTTTGACAAGTTTTTCTGTTAGAATGTTGAATCATTTCTCTGTGCTTTCTTGAAGCTGGTTGAGTTTCCTCAAATAGCTTTTAAAGTTTTTCATCATAGACTATACCCATATTGGTTACTATCTGGTTGGTTTCGGGCACCTTATTTTTACCATTAGGGAGGTTCCTGTATCCCCCTTAATGTTTTTGGTATCCAATGCTATCTGTGCATTGAAGGATTAGGTATTTATTCCAATCCTTAAAATCTGGCTTTGTTTATACCTGTCTTTCCAGAAATTCAGTTTACTGTTTCATCTGGTCTATAGCTACTCCTGTTATTTTAGCACTAGATGGAGCTCCATGTCCACGTTTAGCCATAAATCTGCTGGTAGTATGTTGTTACTGATTCTGCATAAAAGGGTAATCTAAGCCTAGTTTTGTCCTGAATCTGCATTGGCAGGTTGTTCAGCATGAACTAAGAAAGTGCTTATAAAGAGTAGTTCATCCCCCACAAGCTTCTCCTTGAGGTCAGGGTAATCCCAAATGCCCCAACTCCAGTGACTTGCCTCTAGACAAGAATTGTGAAATTTTATCTGGCTCTACACAGAATCACCATCACCACATAAGGACGAGTGCCCAGGTCCTATGCCATTCCTGTGGCCCTGGATGTTGCAATGTTCAAGTAGGTTCCACCCTGAGCTGATAACCTTCCAAGGCCTACACTTTCTATGGCTACCTACTGCTGACCCAAGACCACTGCAACAAGTCGAATATGATATTGGCTGAAAAAAAAAAAAGTCTCACAGAATGGGAACACTTATCTCTACCTGACAATGAGGTTGTTCTACAGGTTACCTCCAGAGGCACTGACACAGAAACAGGGGTCAGACTGAGATGGAAACCAAATTCTTATGCAAACTTTCATGCCCTGCTTCCCAGAAGAACTACTGCTCCCTACTCTTCTGACCTAAATGTCACATGGCGGTGGTGACAGTCATGGCTTGGCTGCAATTCCAGACACTCTGTCTGTGGGTATAGGCCCATGGCAGGGGTCATGAGGCCTTGATCAGAATTGAGTTTTAAGTCTATGATCTGAACTTATTTCTTTCTCCTTCCCCAAAGTGAGAGGTGTCTCTCCGCACTGCTTTGCTTGGTGTAGGGAGGGCTGTCTTGGGAAACTCTATTCTTCCTTCCTTATTCAATGAATTTTTTCCTATTATTATATTAAAAATGGGTATTGTGGTTTCTCACCTAGCTTTCTTAGTTCTTATGAAGATAATGTGATATATAAATAGCTGTTCAAATTGGTGTCTGTGTGGAAACAATCATGACAGAATTTTACTCAGCTGATACCTTGATGCTATGTTTTCCTGTAGCATCATTCTGAATGTCAATGCAAGTATTTGCTTTACAATGCTTATACTAATACGGGCACAGCTTCAGCTCTCAATGACTATGACTATACTTTGTGATCATTTAACCTTGACCAATCATAAGTTAGTAGTTTGGGATGGACTGACAATCAAAGATGACTTCTTTCCTTAAAACTTTTCCATATATTATATTTATAAAATGTATAAATATATCATGCATATATATATATATATATATATATTTACATACATTAAACAGAACCTTTTTGTTCTTAGAAGCCACATGAGCTAAAGATCACAAGTTGCTGTCAGACCTTTTTTTCTCCAGTACTCAACAAACCTGTCCTTATTGGGAAAGCATTGAGGCAGTAGGTAGAAAGAAAACAAAAACATAAGAGAGAGAATGTGAGTCTCAAATTTGAGATTGCAATTGATTCTGAAAGCTAATTCTATCTCAATTCTCACAGATGAATTTTCCATATTATCCATTTTATGAAATTGTGTGAACTGTTATTTCTATTACTTGAGCCTCAAACAATCTAGGCATTAGAATCTTGGTCCAAATGATCTTTGTAAAGTCTGGAATCCTATGATCAAGTCACTCTCCTCTGAAGTTCCTCCAAAGAAAAATAGTGCAACATAAATTGATTTTCCCCTCTCTCCTCACCCTACCTCACACCTTCCTAGGCTGAATAATTTCACTTGACCACATGTCTTTTTAAAGGCTCAATTATGTTGTTTTTTTTATAATAGCTATAAATTTCAAAGTAAAAACAAAATATTGGTGATACATTTAATTTTTATGAAAAAAAATCATGCTATGGCCAAAGTACCTCAAATAAAAATTTTGTACAATTAATCATTAAAATTATTTTAAATTTTTAAATATAACTTAGGACACAATCTATAAAGTCATTTGATCTGCACTATAATTCCAAGCATGGTTGCATAGGACCCTGTGTTTAGATGTGCTGCATGCTAGAATCTTACTCAGCTGATATCTTGCTATGCTTTCCTGTAGCTTCATTCTGAACGTTAATGCAATGGTTAAAGCTCTGTCAGCAACGGTTAGGTTTAATGTTCTAGCTTCTGCCAACTGAGATTTGGTCATGAAGAGGCCTCCATTAACTTTGCACTGGGCCTCACAGACTATGTAGCCAGTCCTGACCCAGTAGGTATTTTAATGATATGGATTTTTCCAGACCCTTTTTCAAATTCACACAGCTCTTATGTTGTTGAATGAGGTTCTCACATTGGACATTTAATCCCATTGATTGGTTCCTTAGCCACTATGAATGCCTCAGCTGCCTGAAATTCAAATTTATCATATAGATAAAGTGAATATAAAATGTAGTTATAAAAAATATAAACTTAAAGGTTATCTAAACAACTAATCATGTCTTTTGATTTATGTATATTAATAAAAATGCCTAATGGATTGTTTTCCACGTGCCAATATATGCACAGCACATGAAATATAAGGGTTACAAGGGAAGGAACAATTTGTGTAATTATCCATCATAAAGATGACTTACTTCGGGCTGGGGATGTGGCTCAAGAGGTAGGGCACTCGCCTAGCATGCGTGAGGCACTGGGTTAAATTCTCAGCACCATATCAAAATAAAAATATTGTGTTTACCTAAAACTAAAAAAACAAATATTAAAAAAGATGGCTTACTTCAATTGTTTTTTTTTTTTTTAGAAATCTCTCCAATAAATAATTTCCCCATATTACCTAAGATAAGTTGCAACATACTTTGTTTGTAATAGTTACCTTCCAGTAGAGTTTAATTTTAGAAGTTTTGTGTTACGGTAAAAATAAAGTCTACATTAATATACCTACAGAACAGCAACACAGTAGAGCACTTTTTAATTAAACAGTACATTGTTTATCAGAACTCACTTATATACTTTCACAAAATTCTTCTTGCACTAGCTCAAGATTCTCCTGTGTATAGAAGCTCAAAAATGATTGCTGAAGCACAGATATTGGTTCCAAAGAATGTTGATAATACAGAACTGACAGACTTGGAAAAAATAAATACATAAATATAACTCACTTTGTACAAAAGCAATTTCCCATAGTCCCATTGCTCCCTCCCAATTCTGACACTTTAAGCCCACCATGATGAATTGTGCTTCCTTAATGATATGGAATTTTTTTCTGTAACTGGGCTTCTTTCCTAAAGGTTAAAAAAATTATCATGTTTAATATTTTGGTCACTTAAGATTATTGAACATGCTTAAATGTTTCTATTTCAGAGGAAGGAGGCTATTACACAATCAAATTAAACTGCATGCTTAATAATTGCCCTCATTTTGGTGTCATTGGTTCACTTCAATGAATGAAGCAGACAGAACCATATTTAAAATCCATAGACATATCACATGAAGGATTCAGCTATGCTAATTTAATTTATATTGTTAAAAATTAGGAATATTACAAAGTAAATAAAACTTGTATATATTCTGAATAATAGATTATAAAACACCAGTGAGTACCAGATTATTGATTTTTTTTTTTTTAGTTTCTTGAACTATGCTGTATGGAAACTGAGTCCTTCAGTTTTAGAGCTAAAATGGAGAACTATCTCTTCTATGACTACCAGGATCAATAAGTTTAAATTCTTCCTCAGGTGTTTAACTAGAAGCTACTGAAATAACTTTCCTTATTATCTAAATTATATTTGTTGCTGTGTTTTGTTGGTCAGCCACTAATACAGCTATATGGATGCTTATATCAAAATCTTTAAATATATAAACTCTGGAATCAGTACATTGATACGTAGTTTCATGAAAAAGAAGAAAGCTTTAAAATGTCTATTCAGTTTTAGTCATGCAGAAGGGATCGTCTTTGAAGTTTCCTGGCCATCTTCTTCTGTGCACAACATAAATTACTCCAATTCAGTTTCTATTACCCTCAATTCCAGCCCCATTAAATTTTTCCAAATAGATATCCTTTATGTCACACACGTACAGTGAAATTCAAGGCCCTTTTTATCATATAGTTAAGGGGTGCCACATACTGCTCTCAAACATGGAGAGTAATTTCCACATTTTAAAGCAACAAATTAATCCTGACCTCCACTATTGACTCTTGCAAAAGGAGCCTGATCGAGGCCTTGATCAGTTTGCCTCTAAAAATTTCTAATTATTGTTAGCAGTCAGCAGAAGGTAGAAAGAACCTGAAGCCATATGTGACCACAATATCTTCTTTTCTTTCCCTGGAATAAATTATTATCTATGACAATAACAAATGGTCATTTTTTACAATCATGCCTTTGGGGCTCTTTCCTTTGACTATTCTCAGCTCACTGCACTAACAGAAAATGCACTTTACCAGCAAGTTACTCAACCTAAATTGTTTAAAGGGAATTTTCTCTTCCTACCTTAAAAAATCTGTGTAAGTAAGTGATGATAGAAGGTCAGTTGCTCTCAGAGTGTTTCTGTCTCTTCATTAGAAGCCATCAACATCATTTTTATTCTATTTGGCACCACAAAAGTAAAATACCTTTTCAAAACTGATGATTTATGAGCAATTATAACATTTACAATATCAGCCTTTATGAGAGTAATACTTTAAAAAAAATCCTTCATTGAGTGTTTTTTAAACATGTACTGTGGTTTATTGCCAGGAATTAACTAGAGATATGGCAACTTTCAGTAGAAATAAAGGGAGTTACATGAAAAGACCTAATTAATGGGGAAATTCACTAGTTAGAGACAGTATATGAATCCCAGCCTATGCGGAGTCTTTTGTAAACAAGGGATTTAGATCTAAAATATTTTCTGAAACTACAAACAAGGTCTCTAAGATTTACTTTGGAGATTAATTTGCAAGTTCCTTTACTAAGTAAAGTAGGAAGAGATAAAGTACAGGGGCTTTTTAGGGAAAACACCAATAATGAAGGTAGAAAAACGAAAGACATTATCATTCTATAAAATACACTTGTAAAAAAAAACTCATTGAGAATTCTAACCAAGAGTTTTTGTAGCTGTGCTTTATCCAAAGGTTCACAGTACCTTACACAGCTTCTTGAAGTTTCTCAAATGAAAAATGCCCTTGTGAGCTCCACTTCCAGGCAATCTTTTGAGAATTTCCCTACAGCTCAGAATGAGTAGTGATTAACAGGACAAGGCCAACAAGTCAGGAAAGGAAAAGAAAAGAAAAAAAAGGGAAGCTGCAACTGTTCTCATAGTAGCTGCCTCTCACACATTTCAAATTTTAAAGTGTAGCTTTTTAAAAAGCTATCAAAATATGTCTATCAAAACATTAATCACAAGCATGTGAGAAAAGAAGAAAAGGCAACCACAGCAAAAACAATTAGGGCTTTTGGAGGAAAGCTTTTCTAAATCCATCCTCCCTCTCTCCCTTCCTCCCTCCCTTCCTCCCTCCCTCCCTCCCTTCTTTCCTTCCTTCCTTCCTTCCTTCCTTCCTTCCTTCCTTCCTTCCTTCCTTCCTTCCTTCCTTCCTTCTTTCCTTCCTTCCTTCCTTCCTTCCTTCTTTCCTTCTCCCCTGAAGGTTTTATGTACTTCAAGAAGTTACACATTTCTTTCATTTTAATTCCTGTCACCTCAATGAGATCAAGAGATCATCACACTCATGATTTCAACATTCACATATATATACTCATGTTTGCAAGCACACTCCCACATACCTACATGTGTAATGAGTATCTAGGTAATTTTAATTTCTTGGCTAATATAGTTATTGATTAGCTGTGTCCATTATGAGTTCTGTAAACATTATCAATTTATTTAACTTCTCTGAGCCTCTGTATCCAGTAATTTCTTCTTTATATTCAAGACCTCCAATGGATGCCTAAACTTGCAGAGAGTACAAAACTCTACATGCAAGTAGTACAATGTCATAGCGGTTGATCTATTTAGTCAGTTGATTACTGACTGCTGGGTGGATAGCCTATACAGCATGGATATACTGGATAAAGGAATCATTCATAGCCTGGAATGGATGGTGCAAGAGAGCATAGGTTAGCATGAGTTTTCATCATGATATTTAAAATTTATGAGTTATGGGCTATGAGTTGTGGCTCAGTGGTAGAGCACTCACCTAGCATGTGTGAGGCCTTGTGTTCGATCCTCAGTACCACATAAAGATAAATAAATAAATGAATGTATTGTGTCCATCTACAACTAAAAAATTATATATTTTAAAGTATTATGAGTTGTTTATTTCTGGAATCCTCCATTTTTTCTTTCCTCTCTTTCTTTTTCACCAGGGATTGATCCCAGGGGTGCTTAATTACTGAGCCACATCCCCATCTCTTAGTAAATTTTTTGAGACAGGGTCTTGCAGAGTTTATTAGGGTCTCACGCAGATTCTGAGGCTGGCTTTGAACTGTGATCCTTCTGCCTTAGTCTACAAAGCCATTGGGATTACAGGCATGTACCATCGGGCCTGGCATTTCATATTTTTGAAGCACAGTGGACCACTTGTAGCTGAAATTGAAGAAAGTATAATTGCAGAAAAACTAAGATTGGTGTACTAAAATTGAAGAAGTTAAACAAGATGTCAACTATGGAGTCTCAACCCAGTGTGTGATATACACCAATCTCTTAGTGAATGTTAATCCATTATTATGTACCCAAGGCCATCTTGATTTTTTCCTAAAAGACATATACCCTTAGGATATCAAACTCAGAACAGGGACTGAATAATGATCATGTTTTGGTATTAATATTCCTAAAAAACTGTTGCCCAACACAATGAACTAGAAGATGACTTTAATATATTAAAATAATACAAACCCATTCAAGTGAATATAATTAACATGTGAAAAGTAAATTTTTTTCTATTTATACTCATAAGTTCATCTTCTTGATAATTTTTAACTTCTGTATTTTGGGTTATGCTTTAGACAGTTTCCTTAATGCCATAGTTTAAATTTCTAACTAATTAGAAGCTTTGTGGTAATCATTGATTTACATACTGGATAATATTTATGTTTAGCTTAGATTTTCTACATTTATAATTTTTAAGAACAGATAGCATAGTATGTATTAATGTCAAAAAATTATTTTAATGTTATATACACATTTTTATCATTTTAAATAATATCAAATGAAAAATACACACAAACACTAGATCCATAATGATTCTCTTTCATTTAAGAATTATTTGATAGTCAGAGGAGCTGATTTTGGACTTTTATTTTATTAATAAATTAGATATTTTATAGATGATTCATGCTTAAATACTAAAACATTCCATATTAAAATTAGCAGCAAGGAATAAATGGAAATATACCTCCATCTGCATGAATTAGAAAAGTCAATATTATTAAATTTTCAATACTACCCCAAATCATCTACAACTTTAATGTAATTCCTATCAAAATTTCCATGGCATTCTTTACAGAAATAGAAAAAAATCTAAAAATTCTTATGGAAACCCCTCCAAAACCACAATAGTTAAAATAATATTGGGCAAAATGAACAAACCTGGACACACCATGCTCGAGGATTTTCAAACATATTACAAAGCTGTATTATTCAAAACAGTATATTACTGGCATAAAATAAGACACATAGATCAATGAAGCCAAATACAGAGCCCAGAAATACACCTGTGTATATGGGTCAACTAGTTTGACAAGAGTGCTATGAAAAAGGGAAAAGATGTCTCTTCAATCAATTATACTGGGAAAACTGGAAATCCACATGGAAAATAATAAAACAGGACTCTTGTTCTATGCAACACACACACACACACACACACACACACACACACACACACAATGATTAGAAATAGATTAAGGAATTAAATGTAAGATGTGAAACCATAAAACTCCTAGAAGTAAACAAGGAGAAAAGTGCCTCAATATTGTGAATGATTTTTTTCTGAGTGTGACACAAAAAGTCTGGGCAGCAAAAGCAAAAATAAAAAAGTGGAACTCTATCAAGCTACAAATCTTTGGAAGATCAAAGAAGCAATAAACAAAATGAAAAGGCAACCAAGGGAATAGGAGAAAGTATTTGCAAATGAAATATCTAATGATGTGCTAATATACAAACATTATCAAGAACCTGTACAAAAATAATGGAAAAGAAATTATTATAACCACAAATTTAAAAAAACAAAGATCCAAATAACATGATTACAAAATGGATCTAAATAGAATTTTTTTCCAAAGAAGACATAAAAATAGCCAACAGATATATAAAGGTGTTAAGTATCATTAATCATCAAGAAAGAAACACAATAAAACCCCCAGTGAGATCATCTCATATCTATTAGGATGACCATCATCAAAAAAGACAGGAGAAAACCAGTGCTGGCGAGGATGTGGAAAATTGAACACTTGTACGCTGTTGGTGGCAATGAAAACTGGTGGTTTGTCATTAGGAAAAACAGTATGGAGTTCCTCAAAAAATATAAGTAAACTGCCATTTTACTCATTAATCACACTACTGGTACATAGCCAAATTAAAAGAAATCAACATGTGGAAGAGATATCTGCACTCCCACGTTCATTTAGCATTATTCACCTTAGTCTAGATAAGAATTCAGTCCAGAGCAACTAATAAAAAAAAAAAGAGTAAAAAAAAAAAAAGAATTTAGTTCAAATGTCCATAATAGGATGAATGGATAATACAAAATGTGGTATACAAACATGAGATAATATAATCTATTATTATAAAAGAAATCCTGCCTTTGGAAAGAGCAAGAATGAAACTGGAGCACATTACACTAGGATGAAATAAGCTCAATACAAAAAGACACATACTACATGATCTGACATACATGGAAAATCTAAAAATGTTGAACCTGTAGAAGCAGAAAATAGAATAGTGGTTACAGGGGTTAGGAGGACGGGAAAAGAAATGAATTGCTGGTCAAAATGTACAAACTTTGAGTTATAAGATGAAATTCTGGGGATTTAGCATAAGACATGGGGAGTGATGGATGTGTTAATTTGATTGTCGTAATCATTACAAAACGTGTACATGTATCAAATCCTCACGTTGTACACCTTGAATATATATAATTTTTACTTTAAAAATTCCAGTAGAAATGTGTAGGTATTTTTTCCTATGGATTAATACATTTGAGGAAAATACAGCACAGCAGGATTCACTACTGTTTCTAAACACATATTAAAGTAAGCCTCAGGAAAAGTCTCATTTTGAAACCTTTAACATGAACATTTCTAATACACTGTCCCTTTAGTATCCTCTGGTCTGATTCCTACACAATGAAAGGAACAGAATCTCTAAAGTGATAAAACAGAAAGATAATAATTAAAGTTTTTATAAGTAGAATAATCCCCTGTTGCCTAATTTACCTATACAGACTTGAATTTCCAGAGTTTTATAATTTCCTGCTCAATTTATTTGATATTAAAGAAAATATAGTATTTTGTGGATCGACACAGGCCACACTACACAACATAGCATATATAACATTACTACATATACCTGAAAAAGTAATAAAAATGGATATTTTATAAAATGTACTAGAATTCAGACAGCCATTATAATTTTCTACAGAGCTACCACCCACTATAACATTTGTAAGAGACTGCAATTTCTACAAGCACGGCTGGAGGGCTATCAAGTTTTTATGGTCATATATTTTCATATTATGTTGTCCAAAAATGATTATTCATTTACTTAAATGTTCAATTTTATTCAATAAAAAGAAAGATCTCAATGAAACCTACTGTGATTGCCTTAATACCCTCTCTTTGAGATCATTGAAATCGGCAGTATTAATGGGGCTTTTCAGCGTCCTTCATGCAATTTCTAGCCTGCATGTGTGACCCTCCATTTTAAGGTCAATTTGGGTAACTTAGTGAAATTAGAATTTCCCACATAATCTCTGAGCCACAAAGAACTCAGTTCCTGAGTACATTTGTCTTGCAATCAGAATGTAACAACGCTGTATCAAATCTAACTTCCACTTGATTTGTAATTGCAGTGATATTTCTTCAAAAATGGTTGCAATTTTCAAAAAGAGGGCCAATTCTCCAAATGGGTTAAACAGAGCTCTCCATTTAATAAAAATAAAACTTTTAATATTCATTTTGACGTAGGTTAATAGTCTTTTTCATTAGGATAGAGGAGCACACACTGAGAATATCTTTCTGCCATCTGAGTAATCAATGAGCCAACATGCTTGTAAATCTTCTAGAAATTCCCCATGGTTCAATTCAAAGAAAAATGTTTATTCTTCTTTGTCCCCCTCTCCATCATTTCTTTGCCATCATTTGGTAACTATAGGGGGGATCTTTCCATCTTAAAATTTGGAGAAAAAGGAGGTATTTCACATTTTTACTTAACTTCTGCCTCTTAAGACAATTCCAGTTATTTGCATTTTTGGTAATCATGAAAGCATAAATGATACAAAAAGTTGTTTAGAACAAAAAGAACTACAACAACCTACAATCAGGCAAACCATTCATTTCTCTACTGTTATTTTAATGATTGAAATGTGAACATGTGATTTGTCATTATTTTAAAAGAAATAGCGTGAAAAGTAATGATTATGTCTAAGTGCATTTGTTCATTAAATAGTACAGTGGGCAGCTTGATACAAAAAATAGAGTCATGCTTGCCAATAATTACACACATCCCATGATTAATTCATTGGTACTATATAATGCTATTCACAAAGTGATTGATAATGTACTTGTAAAATGTATAATAAATGAATCATATTAGAATGAGAAAGTTTTTTAATTATGCTGAATTTCTGTAAATTACATGATAAAATAAAAGGCCAGTAATTATACTGTCATGATACAATTACAAAACTAATCTTTAAGCTATATTATTTTACTTGCAAAGATATATTATTGGAATTGTGGAACATAGCAATTATTAATTAAAACAGTTTATACTAGAAATCATTTTCAATAATATCCACATTTCTACAGAGTAAAGAAAACATCTTAAAAGAATTACAACATTGAGTGTAAGCTTTGATAACCAAACTAGTATTTCAAACCATCTTGGCATAGGGTCTTAATAAAAGTTTATTCAGATAATATGTGATAAAATGCATATTCAAAGCCCACAGCCCTTTTAAGATTATTCAATGAATAAGTATTTTACTCATGGTGATATGTCATAGTTGGCCATTTGCACCCCTGTACTTTGTATGACCTACCCTGTTACCTGAGTATATTTGCTAATGTGATAATATTCTTAAGGAATGCATTTCCTCAGAGATCTTATCCTCTGGCCAACCAAAGAAAGGCATTGACTATAAACTGTAGGGTAGGACAGGACTAAGGCAGGAGTCACTTTGATTTCTTATAGTGGCAGCATGTTTTGGTTACAGCTTAAACTACATGCCATAACAGATTTGAGGGTAATAAACAATATCTTCTCCCTGTTGCTGGTTCATCCTGTATCTTCTCTCATTTCCTAGTTTTTCTATTTGTGTGCCCTCATTCAACCCATCTAACCTCAAACTTTTGATGGTACCTTGTGTTTTCTATATGAACTGAGTACATATTCTCATGGTTATTTTATTTAAATTCTTATCAGTTTTATATTTTTGTTATACACTCAGGTCACCTATATGTCAGCTTCTATAATTCATGCATGCATATATGCAAATAATAATTTTTCCATACAAATTATTATTTTTGAAAGTTTTCAAAAATATTCTTCATATTACCTATATTCAATATTTTCATTAATCACTTCACATTCTTTTCCTCCTCCTAAAGCTCCTATTTTCTTTTAAAGCATCATAGTCACAGAGGTTTAAGATATGAATCCTTATTGATTATCACTCACACCTCACCCTATTTATGTAGTCAGCCAATTTATTGTCAATATAAACAATTTTTTCGGTTATTCCTAACTTTGCTTTTGCCCTTTCCTTTCCCAGTTCTTAGTTTGTCTCCTTACTGTTTCTCAGTTCAATTACCTGGCCTTAGTCCAAATGGGAAAGTCTGCCACTATACCCAGCAAGCAAATTTCCAAGTGCTAAAATGAGATATGAGGATATGTAGCTGTTCTTTCCTCAGAATGTGTTGCTTGCCACATTTGCATATCATTTTAAAGACTTTCAGACAATTTAAACTTTACAAGTGATTTTCACTTTCCTGACTGTGTTCAACTGACTTCACCCAGCTTCAACTCTTACCTCTCCACTCTACATTAATTCTTCATCCACAGCAGTGTCCACCAGCCTCCCTCCCCCAAAGAACAGAACAGTCACACCTCCTTCCCTCAGTCCCCTTCACAGCTCACCTGTGCACTGTCAGCTCATCTAGGTTTTGTTGGAAAGGCCCTCTGCTCATTTTCTTCCTCTATAAATTCACTCTTACCTTTCTATTCTCAGCTCCCATTTACTTACTATGAGAAAGACAGCACTCTCCACTTCTGGGTAGCAAAGGCCATGAGGTTGGACTCTCCAATATCATACCCTTGCACCACTGCAAACATGGCAGACTTAAGCAAGTCATTAGATTTCTCTTTCCCTCAGTATTCTTATATGGAAAATGCATATAACAATATAATGATTGTGAATACTATATAACTTAATGCTTTCTAAGGACTCTGAGATAAAATAAACTATTGCTTTTTCTTGCGTAAACTCTGTATGGATGAAAAATGTGCCAGATTGGAACCTAAGAGCAAATTGCATAGGAAGCTTTGGGAACTATCGCAAACTGCAGCAAAGTACTCTGCTAACCATTTAAGCCAATCTCAAAGTCCATCTCCTGCTTTGAGTATTTTTTTCCTCATCTCTCTAATTGGCTGCATTTTTTCTTCACATACACTCATCACTCTATAGCAATTTGTCAGTTTTTCTTACAAGATATACTGATTATTATTACATATCTACATCTTTACACATCTAAGTGTGAAATCATAAGTAAAGAAAGATACATTTCTGTACATGAATATCCACACTTTCATTTCAGATACATTGTTTTGGTTTTACAACTATAAGTTTTACAACTATAAGTTTCCCTAAAGTGAGGTATAATTGTACAATATAATTTAATTGTCCCTTTTAGTCATGCACGTATTATTCACCAGGAATCTTTCTAAGACCATTGGTAATATTAATCACACTTCTGAAAAACAGGCATGATTTCCACTTCTTATGACAACTCAGTGCCTCTCAGAGTGGTAGTTCAGAAACTGTTAGCTACCCACAAAAGGATAAAAGTAGAATTTGAGCACAAATGCTGAAGATCTTTTAGAGCAACTTGACATTGCCATATCTTCCAAGTATGTGATCTGTGTTAGCAAAAGTAATTTGTAGCTTATGTTTTCATAGAAGTGGTTTGGCAAACAACAATGGCAGAGAAACATTTCGAAAAATTCAGATTAAGGGCTCATGCAGACCTTAAATGAATGTATTGCTTCCTTCATTAAGAAAGTCTTACTACCCAATAACAATATCAACTAAATTTCAGGGTTCTTATCAATGTAATAAAAAATATGAGTTACAGATGTAAAAGCTAATTCATTAAACACAAGATTATTCTCTGTATTATGCGATAACAGACATTGATTATAAGCAACTATACTCTATGCTGAGGCACAGATTTTATAGCCTGAACAATACCAACAACAACAAAACCCCTCTAGTTTCTACAACAAAAGGAATCAGTCCATTTTTAAATTTTAAATATGTAAACATTCAGTCTCCTTCTTTAGTCTGATATACTTGTTATCTTTAACACTTTTACTGCTTCTAGTAAATTTATGTTTCTCAAATACTCATGAGGTCAAAGTGAAAAGTAAGAAATGCTTAGAACAGTTTCTACAATTATTTATAACATGATCTCTATAAATTAAGTATATTTTTAGCAAAATAGGTGATTATCTTGGTATTTAATATTTGCAAAAGTTACCATATATCATCTTCTAACACTGATGGGATATTTTGAATTTAATATTCCATCAAAAAAAATACACATATAGAAATTCATGAATTCTGAATTGATTTCTTTCATCAAAAAGTACATTTACGTATAAGTTTACAGGATAAATACTAGAACTGATTACCAATGCCAGATTGAACGTGAATTTCGAAAATGCAGCAAAATTTGCCTCATTTTGTATAAAAGTTTAAAATAAGTATCCTAAGCTTACTGAAATTGCTTCAAAATCTCTTCTTCCATTTCTGTCAATGCACTTGTCTGAGACTCATTTTTCCACTATGACAGCTATTAATATAAGACATAGACTACTTTAGTTTATACATTATTCTTTGCAAGAAATGCTGTAGTAAATCCACAGAGATTAGCCCAATTAATAAGAAACAGCACACGTTTTAAATAATTGATATATATATATATATAATGTTAATTCAAAGTGTGAATATGAACAATTCCTATTTATTTTATATTTTGTTTCTGATTGAAGAACAATAAAATATTTCAAGTATAATAATTACCTGTGTTATTCCTGATATGCCACATTCAACGAATAGATAATTTTGCAATTCTTTGCTTTTTAAATATGTTATATTTGCAAAAACAAATAGTAAAAACTCGGGACTTGCATTTTGTATGTCTCATTATTTTGTTATCTAGTATTAATTTTTACCATACTTTATAAAGATATCATTTGTACTTTGCCATATTTGAGCAAATATGGTTCTCACAGATGATTTGACAAATACTGACCAGGCTTCATAAAGTTTAGTTTCATGATCACTGTTACAGCCCCACATCTAGGGCCTTGCTCAGAACATGTTAGTTGTATGAAGGAAGGGCTTCAGCGGTATCAAGAAGCTAGAACAGGCCCTCTACAAGGTCTGTTACAAGAAATGTATATACCAAATCCCCCTGCATGAAACAAAATTTTTAAAAAAATCTGAATTAAGCTAAGGGGTATTTAGGACAAGGGCTTTGCCTTTTTAGGTGTTATTGTTCTCACTTTTTTTGTTGTTGTTCATTGACAGGAAGGGACTTAAACTAAAAGTAGAAAGTAGATAATTCAGATCCGTGATGACTTGGAGATGTGTATGGGCACTTCCACAGACTTTCAGGTCTGATTTAGGACTGATCTCTTTCCATTTGATGACATTTGAGTAGATGCTATTTTCCTAGCAAGGTCCCCCATGTCTGATCCTCTACTCCCTGGTCCTTGCTGTCTCCTTGGGAAAATATGCAAAGGCTTTCTATATGGCTATCGTGGGAAAGAAAGGTATACCTGGGGGGAGAACTTCATCTACTAAAATTTGTAAGTGTGAGGAAGTATAATGTAAGCAGGGAATCACAATTGTGTATTTACTATATAGCATTTGTCAAATTTGCAAATCACCAACGTGCTGCAGAGGATCTCCTATTGACTTAAAATTCATATTTTCTCTATGTTGTGTAGCCTATTTATAATGATCAGCACAGAAACCATGATAACATATTATAAAATTTCAAAAATAAATTTCAAAATACTTTATCATTATAGCACTTTAATGTGTATTAGAAAATCTTAATAGTAGCAAAAATACCTGTGCTTAATTCTATTTGTAACCACGTGATTTGCATACCAATATATTATATTTTAGACAAGACACATTCAAGTTTTACTCCCAGTCTGCATTTTTTCTAATGATGTACATCAGACTTGAAGAGAGTGATGTCCTTGCTCATGGTAAATCTACAATGTGGAAACTCATTGTTTGATGCAGATAAAAACTGAGTTCTAGAACATAACATAAAATTTATTCCACTCAAAACACTTAGAGACCACTGAACTTCTTGGCTATAGTTTCAACATTTCAAACAGAAATGGATGTGTTCAGCTTATACTGAGTACCTCTACTGTATTTTGAGTTATAACTGTCAGTATATGGGTGCTGACCTAGGCATTAACCAGAACTTACATTTTGTATATTAAATGAAGATTCCATTTATTCAGATAGAGAATCTATGCAAATATTTTCTCTTAATAAATTCTTTGTGAAAGTAACTTTAACATGAAGTAAAAACAAGAATTAAAAAAACCTCCTTTATAAATATTAATACTTAGGTACCTCTTGAAAACAATTCAGTTTTTTTAAACCCATATATCTTTGTACTAAGTAAATTGTAAAACTAGGAGGCTTAATATCAGCTCAGCTATCCAAAAATGTAGAGAAAAAAACAATAACGTAGACAAGGACAAAAACTGTACATGGTCACTCATTAATGACAATACTTATTAGCAAACAAATTATGAATTTTTTGTGGTTATAATTTTAATGGAAAAAGTCTAGTTTTTAATTTGCTCACTTGATTATTTAAAAATTACTTTAGATATTGCCTATATTTATAAATACTGAATGTTTTCTCTCCCCCTTGCCTCTTCAGGAACCATTTCTCCACTATTCATACAAAATAATACAATTTAGAAATACCTTTCCCTGAATACATATTTTAAATATATTTTTAAATCGTGAGAGCAATGAAGAGTTATAAACTAATATAGGTACTCTACATTCCCTAATTTATTTCTTTAGTCCCAGCAGGCTATTGTGAGCGATCCTTGAAAACAGCAGTAAACAAGCATTTGCAGCTCTGGTGAGATGTAGGAGGCAATGTTATTTTAGTACCTAACTGTGGGTGTTTGTAAGAATTAAGTCTCACCCATTTATATTGAGACTAGTGAGTAGACTGAAGTACAAATGGAAAACTGGGAGAGAAAATGCTGAGAGAGTGCTTTGAGTGTTTCATTTTAATCAGCTATAAATTTTAGAAAGAACAGCAATAATTCAAAAGAAATGGCAAATCTAGATATAATGTATTATGTTTGAACTTTCAAAACCCCATTAGATACATATAGCCCATCTTTCTTTTAATGATGAAAACTGAAACTGGATGAGCTGTTTTAAAATAGTTATAAATATATAAATACATGCACGTGCGCACACACATATACACTCACATACACACCCCTAGGAAATCCCTATTCTATGTTCATTGTTTGCAATTCTTTGTTGTTTTGAGAGAGGAAAATATGTAGCACAATTATGGTGATTATCTACCCAGTCTGACCCTAGCCAGTAATTGTTCTACTATACTTCCATGATTGGTACAAGTGATACTCCCCAGTTGGTTAAAAGCCATTTCAGTAATTTCTAGCCATGTGCCGACTTCATATGTATTTCCAACATGCACATGTCCTTACAAAACATGTGCTAAGAAATGTATATGATTAGAAGATAAAGGAAATTTGATTTTAATAAGGACAAGGTTTCTTTTAAGTAGCTTTCTTGAAATGGACTAAAAATCTGAGAGCAGTAATCATTACAAACAACCAGGCACAGGATCTATCACACAGGAGATGGTGAACAAATATTTGTTGAATCATCAAATGAATGTACAAGTTAATCAATAGAAAATAGAATAAAATATTTCAGTGTTGTAGAAATTGTTTGCTTTCTTTGTATGGTTTTAGCAACAGAGTATATTAGCGAACAATAATGTGTAATAACAAAAAGAATTTAATTCAATAGTTAAGCTGTTTGTACAAAGGCATCATGATTTGATTTATTTGCAGAAAATTTAACTTTTATTTTAAAATAAAGACATTGTGGAATGTATTATAAAAGGTAACACCTTAAATTAAATCCAGTTTCTATAACATGTGTCAATTATGGAAAATTTGGCTGAACTTTAAAATGTCCCAAAATTTAAAATTGGTTGAATGCTCAAGCATATATATGTGGCCTTGAGTGTTAAAGTTCCAAATTTTGATTTAATGTTTAACCTACCATGTAACCAATGAAATTCAAAACATATGATTTTCTTCATGTATTTCATGAAATTGCTGGACTCAAGTTATATGACGAAAAAGGAAAAAGGTAGTAGTTATATACCCCACAACCAAATATTTTCCTTGCTTAAAGAAAAGGCTCAATAATGGTATCATCATTAGCAGAAACTGAAGTAAATTCTTTAAGAAGCCTATAAACAGGGGCTGGGGATGTGGCTCAAGCGGTAGCGCGCTCGCCTGGCATGCGTGCGGCCCGGGTTCGATCCTCAGCACCACATACCAACAAAGATGTTGTGTCCCCCGAGAACTAAAAAATAAAGATCAGAAATTCTCTCTCTCTCTCCCTCTCTCCTCTCTCACTCTCTCTTAAAAAAAAAAAAAGAAGCCTATAAACAGACATATTAACATACATTAAAATGAATTAATATCTTAGGGAAAAGCTGCATTATTGCAACTTATTTCTTCTGGAAAGAAGCAAAGCAACTGAAGGTGGTGAACAGAGAGTGATACAAGGTTTTCAGTGGAAAGTATCTAAATATTGAAAAGTTAACTATTTATGCATGGCATGTTGTACTGGTTACTTTCTGTTTATCTTTCCAGATTCATGGTCTTTGCCTTGGAAGACTAATCCACTCAGCACCCCTTCACCTACAGCTTCCATTTGAGCTCAACCCACAAAAGGCATTAACAAGAGAACAGACCACCGATTTACTTATCTACACACACTGCCTTCTTCCCAAGCAGTTACAGAACCTAACAAAAAAGAAGCCTTCTTCTACAATGGTGGCTGTAGCTCCCTCTTCTCTGTCTCACAGTCCCAAGGGGTAGTTCCTGAGTGCTGTATCATCTTGGCTAGTTCACTTAATTATGACTGTATCTCTGTAAATAGTCTGTTCATTCTCTTTAACTCAATTATTTCCTCATGGGGACCCAATTCACATTCATATAATCCATATGCAGTTTCTAGGAAATTTTCTATTATGTATAAAATTATTGTGATATGTTAGAGATGAAATATTAGCTAAGGTGTGTTGAGATCAATCTTAAGAGAAGGTGACACTGGAATATAGCCTTAAAAGTAGTTATAGTTCCCACAGGAAGAATAAACTAATCAAGAAAAAACAAAAGGTAATAAAATAAAATCATTTTCAGAATACCAAGCATGTGCTTTAGACTTGTCACCAGGAAACTCAATTTTCTTCATTGCTTTGTCAGTATTTAAGATATTCGAATCTGTAATTCTCATTTTCTTCATATATAAAATGAAAAGGTCTTCTGTGTATATTGTTGAGAATCCAGTGAAAAGTAAACATGTGGATAATTATTTAATAAGTGTAGAGTAATGTGTAATAGTAACTATCATCATTAATTTCACATCTTGTGTACATATAGAATAACTGAATTTTTTGAAAAAAAAAATAGAAGAAGCATAATACTGGCCCCTTTGGTACCTGATTTATGCAGCTAATCTTTAATATTTCACAACTTGTCAAGGTGATTGATACAAGTTGTGGGGATAGACACCATTAGGTGGCATTGATTGGTACAGAGCCAGGAGAATTTATACCTTCATTTGAAATTCATCTCATTTTTCTTCTCTTTATCTCTCCTTGTTTTAGGACATCTTATTCATGTTCTTCCTCTCTCTTTGTACCCATTATTAATGTAAAATTATCAGCAGAATAATTGACTAATTAAAATCAGCAATTTTGTCTTTGCTCTCAACAGATTTTTATTTTCATTTCTTTGGGAAATTTCTGAGGATAATCAAACAATATTTTAAAAAAGCAAAAACACTGAAAAAATCATAAAAATTAACATATTTTACCTTTTTATACAAAAAAAAAACACAAGCACAGAGGTGTGTCTGTTGATCATATACAATATGCACTACTGGAGATGCTTGTCAAAAGTATTTTTGTCACTAATGGGAAGGAACTAAAGTGTTCTTTCCTGAGCATTAAGTGATCAGATTTTGCTACTTCAATTGTTTTTTCTACATCTGCAGAGGAATTGACACTATGATCTGATTGATTGGTTTTTATTTCTACTGCCAAACACCATACAGCATTCACGTGCTGTTTCCATGACCTCTACTCCTCCATCTCTGTCTCCCTGTACTCACTCTATTCCAAATGCTTAGATACTAGTTACAATAGCTGGGCTTAGGCTTGTGTAAAGAGAAAGAGAAGAGGACCATAACAAGTGAATGCTGCCTTCGCTACGAGAGCTCTAGGTTTCTCTGACCCGAAAGAACTTCAAAATTTTCCTCTCAATTTTTACTTTCAATTTTAGTCTTTTGCAGGTTGTTAAGTATTACAGAAAACGACTTCCTACATAAGCTATGCAGAAATGAAATGGAATTTAATTGAATTTCTACTTCAAAGGTTAATGATTTCTGGTTTTCGCGTGCACACAAAGCCGGCAGGGAGTTGTTAAAAATGCAGTTCTGATCCAATCACCAAACCATCTGATTTAGTGGGGTGTGGGTGAGTGCCTTTTATTACTCTGCTGGTTGGCATTAGAAGCAGGATTAAAAGTCAGATATGACTCCCTATCTACCATGATTCAATGTTCCCATTAAAGTTCTAAAATTTTAACAGCAAAATTACAATTATTTAAGGTTCAATGTACGTTTTGTTATGGACAAGGGGGTTCTTGGCTAGAAAGTATATATTCTTCTAGCCAAGGCTGGGTCTATATGTCATCTAAAGAGTGAATCAGCTTCTAAAACTGTGCTTTCCAGAGAGTACCTGCTAGCCATAGATGATAATTGAGTACTTGAAATGTGGCTTGTATGCCTGAGAAATGAAATGCTTAAATTTCATTGAATTGTAATTGACTTAGATCTGAATATCTATAGGTGGACACTGAATTATTCAGGCTAGCATAGAAAATGTCCATCTTCATGAAATGTTTTCTTCAGGGCTGCTGTAATATATCCCTCCATCTCACTCTATGAACATCCTCAATGATTTGAAGCAATGTTACTCTTCAATGAAAAAAAAAAAAAAAACCTGCCAAATATCAGTGTCAGAGATGGCCACTTAAAGTGAACTGATGTTCCAATGCCTTTGTTCTCAGAGTTGTTTCAGTTTAAACTAAGGCCAAGTAAGCTGTATCTTTACTTTAAACCCTTCACTACCAGCCATTAGCTAAGTGTGTGTGGGTAAATTGCCTTGGGTTTCTGATATCAGTTTTTTCATTTGTCAATTGGGAAAGCTACCAATCACATTAAATGTGTTAAAAAGAAGCAAAAGTCTGAATTTACTGCTCTCCTCTTTATTTGACCTGAATCAGAATTATGACAATATAAGTTACATATTAGCCAAAAAATCCATCTAGTACCTCATGTTCAATGAAAAAGTTCCTGGTCATTTACATTTAACCTCTCTGACAAAACTCCTAGGAAAGGGTGTTCTGCTTAATTCTCTTTCAGATGATCATTCCTTCTGTTTTGCTCTAGTGCAGTTGTCACTTGCACAACAGCTATGGGTTGCTCTGGACTCTCAAATCCATGCTTAGCTTCTGCACTTAGACTCTGGCACAGCATGGCATATTTGTTTACTTAAGATAAGCCTTAGGATTGAGGAGAGTTAGGCAAACAAATGCAGACAAAGAGATGGTGTGGAGAAATTGTGATATGGATTCCTTAAAAATGCTTTACTTTTTAAACTCTTGCATTTAATGAACATCACTGTCTAGAGCTTCCATCAACTAAGACATCATGTAAGACCTGAACCACCAACATGTAAAGGAATAGATATTAGAATGCCATTAATAAAATGATTTTTCTCATTTAGTACTCTTCGTTAAATTATTACAATTGATGATTAGAACCACAACAGAGTGAAAAAAAGTTTAATACCAGTGTCAGAAACATGCTGTGCTACACACACACACACACACACACACACACACACACACACAGAGATCGAGAGACTGGCATTTTGCAACATAACTCTAAGTTGTAATTTGTGAAAGAAAATGTAAAAACAAGCAAGTACATACTTCAAGAATTAATATGATCAGAAGCATTTGGCATTTTATGGCAGTATGAAGAATATATTGCCAAATATCCCAAACATACTATGAGCTTTTTCTCTTCCATAGTTATCCCTTAGAATTCACGGCATCTCCTTATTTCCCAGTCTTTGCAAATAGCATAAGCTGCTCTGTTTTTACAGGAAGGAAGCATTAGTTTGAAATACTCAGATTCAGTTTTAGCTTTAGATGTTTTGTAGAAGGTAACTTATAAAATCACTGAAAGAAGAGGCAAGGACATTTTTGTGCCTAAGGACTTGACCTCACAATTGTAGATGTCCATTGCAACATTCTTTCAAAGATTATCGTTACCTTCTAAAAAAGTAAAACTGAACTGGTATTTCAACTAATGCCTTCTGTAAAAACAGAGCAGCTTTGCTATTTATACCTGCAGGATGAATGAAGCACAAGAAAATATATTCTAATGTAGAAAAAGTTCATAGCCATTGCTTGGGACAATTTTTCATTGATAGAATTATATACACTTTCAAAAAGTGCTACTAAGCAAAATTGTTTCATTAAATGCAGCCACAGAAAATAGCAATAGCAATATACCTAAATTAATATATTTTATGTTATTCTAAATATGTACAAATAACCAAATTAAAAAAAACTAAATAGTATAACAATTTACTATACAATGATGTGCTACATAACTTAAGAGTTTCCTGTAGTTGAGTATCAGTAACTGAAAACTTGGAAGGCAAAACCCAGATAATAGAGGGAATTCTGCATATGGAGTTAAGTTCTAAGTTTTCAGGCATTCATTGGGTGTCTTAGAACATATTCCTCATAGATAAGGGGGTTGGGGCTACTGAACTCAGATATTTGGAAAACACAGGTTTCAATTTTGGTTTGAAGGTATTTTTTACAAGAGGTTAATATTAAAATGAGTAGACTTTTGATTAAAGCAGATTTCTTCCTATAATGTAGGTAGACCTTATTAAATCAGTCAGAGACCTTAAGAGAAAGTCTGATATGCCCTGAGGAAAAGGAAGTTCTACCTTCCAGACTGCCTTTGAACTTGAATTGCAACATATACCATTTCCTGGGTCCTTAATTGTCAACCTGCTAGCTGTCCTGTCAACTTGAGCCAGGTGGACAACAATTTTTCTTTTCTTTCCTTCCTTTCTCTCTCATACACACACTCTCTCTCTGTTGCGTTCTCTCTTACTTTTTTTCTTTCTATCCATCTACTCATCCATCTTTTTGTTTGTGTTTCTTTGAATTACCCTGATTAACACACTTTTCATTTCTAACTTTTTTTTTAATAGCATGTGTCTTCTACCAATAAACTCTAAAATACATTTGGTTCATGTTTATTATCTGAGTTTTTTCTAGAAGAAAATATACCCTAAAAAGGCAGAGACATTGATCTTTCACTCTAATGCTTGGTACAAAGTGACACTCAATAAATATTTGTTAAATCAATGAATTAATGTCTTATCAGCCTCTTATATATTACATATTTTTAAAAAACTAAAAAATTATTTTAAATCTAGAGCACTATAAAAGGCAAAAGCTATACTAGTGAACAAAATATAGTGAACACATATTTTACATAGATTGGGCATATTTATTAAACTTTATTTGGTTTTATTAGATAAAATGAAATTAAGTTATCTTACTGTTATTCATAGAGTAATAAAAATTATTAAGACTATGTTAAACAGATAATATGTAAATAAATATTTATAACATCTGTTGTTTAAATTTATTTAAAGCAACCCTTCCATATTTTCATTACAGATCATGGACTCGATTTTTCATCCATGTTATAACAATGGATGAAGTCTTAGAAACTTTGGTACACATTATTAGTTGTTTATGTGAATTATAAAATTGAACCAAAATCTACCTTTTATCCAATTAGGAGCTCAAATTAATTAATGAATTCTAACTTAACTTTAAGTAAATACAGTTTCTTACCTAATTTTTCTTATTTTAGAAACAGAAAGACTTAACCTTACTGTGGAACTAATTTCTACAATTTTTACTTTCAGGCCCAATATATGAAAATAAAATTACAAAACTGTCCAAAATCATATAGAATCTTAAATCATATAAAATTAAAATGAATAAAAATAATTATATACTACCAGGAGTAAGAAAAAATATTCAAACTATACAAAAGACAGCTACAAGAATTAAAAAATAAAGTCCATAGAAAGAGGGTGATAAGTCATAAAAGCATTTAAAAAACAGAATTAGAACTGTTTATTTTATTAAAAAGTTGACATAGGTTATCTTTAGTGTTTATGAGTTGCAAACTAAAGTATTTAATATTTAACATGTTTAAATACAAGCAGCAGCAGTTTGGTAATCAAAAGGAATAATTTGAATCATCTCAGAAAAATAAATTCATTATAATTAGAATATTTCAGAATATGATTAAAACATGTAAAAGAAAATGTATTCACCTTTCTTGTCATCAAAGTACAGAGTCTGTTGAGCTGGATTTGACCACTGGAGGGAGGTGTTATCATTTTGATCAACCCTGCAGGTCAAAATTGCTGTTCCGCCTTCAACAACCGTTACATTCTGTGTTAGTGGAAACTGCCCTTGGCTGCCTAAAAGGAGATTAAAGAGAATGTTGATTAAATGAAAGTTATAAAATGATTAACTCCCCAAGATCTGCATTGGACTTCACTTCTCACTTTCAATAAAATTTAAACCAACACAATAACAACAAATCTATATATTATGAAAGGCAGAAAAATAATTGAAAATCCTTAATAGAGGATGACATTTTTGATGTACTATTATGACTCCTTTATACTCCCTTACATGTTCCAAAAACTTCTTTCCCTCCTAAGCACACATAAAGATTTACATTCAAACAGTAACATGATAATCATTAATTTTCCTTGGCCTTGTATTAATTTTGTGGTGCTAGATTGGGTCATTGCTGAAGATAAGGCACTGAATAATTTTGGATGAATTGAACTCTCTAAAGGAGCATATGAAACCCATAAAATACTTTTCTGATAGCTTTTATAATGCTGAATAAAGTCTATGAAATATGAATATTAGAACTTAAGATTTAATTTTTGATAAAGGAAATTATAAAAGAATCCTATTTCACCAGAGTTTTTTTCTTAAATAGATCTAACTGTTTTTAGAAATACAAAATGTATTATAGAAAGCAATGTGAATATTCTTTAAAGTGTTTATCTTGGAGAATATCCATCAAACTATTACAAAAGCCAGTCATAGTGGCACACACTTATAGTCCAAGCTACTCAGGAGATTAAAAATGAGGATCCCTTGGTTCAAGGCCAGTATGCACAAGAGACTTTGTCAAAGGAATGAATAATATATATATATATATAGTGATTACTGTAACTCAGAAGAAGATTCAGGTAATATTCTTTATCATTTCATTTTGTAATCACCTGCTTTTCTCCAGTGAATATATAGTTCTTTTATAATCAGGAAAATACATAAGCTTAAATTACCCTTGTCAATTTTGGTATTATTTCCATGTTCTCAAGTTTTCCATTTTCCTAAGTATTATACTAATTTATTAAAATAATTCATGTAATGTATTTAATAAGTGTACTTCAAATAGTTAAAACTAAACTCATGCATGCAAAAAATTTATAGATAAGTTTCACTTCACTATGATCTGGAGATGAGCTCGGACAAGTCTGATAGTGAGGATCAACATGGGTAAAAATGATTTTCTAGAGCTAGGTTAAAATACCATTATGTGAGCAATGTCGTTCATTAAGTCAAATACAATTTACATATGCAAGAACATTAGAAGGACTTAATCACACCCATGAAATATATTTCCCTTTTCTTCTTTAGTTTTATAATGATTCTATCATTACTACAAGCACCACTTGAGGTTATGCTGCAGCTATTGGCATAAAAAATCTTATTACCAAAAAGCCTGTTGATTGGCACCATAAGAGACAGAAGAGCCTGAAGGGAAAAATTTCTTTCCAGACCTTACTGACACAAGCACAGAGGTTCATGACCATGTTATATAATTAGGCCTATCAAGAATAAAAATCTGATATCAGGAGCTTTGTCTTCTCAATGCCAACCTCTTAGAGTCACTATGGCAACTCCCCAGGATGTCTCCCTGTAATCTTTAGGGTGGAGTTTTAAAATTGAGGTTAGGATTTGTCTGGAATAAATTCTTTGATAGTTGACTTGAAAGTCAACCGGAGCCAAAGTGGGATGTGCTTTGCCGACAGCTCAGAGGTGACCTGGAGCAGGGAAACATGGAGAACTATCAATCTTGTGAAGTGAGGTGAGGCAAAAAACAGCATCAGAGAAAACATGAGCTAAGACAGAAAGAAGGAATAATTACCAGAGTTTAGCTCATAAATATGAAGCTCAGTATGGTTTTAAGACATGTTTTTCAGGTTCCTAGGTATGAATGTAATGCATAAATTGAACAATCTGGGGATGATTCTTTAAGTAATAAAAAGCCCACAACTGCTAATAAATATACATAGTTCTACTCAGATGACATTTTGACTATCAACTGGTACATAAATAATGCTGTCTGCCTCTTTAAAGAAGTGGAAAAAGTGCAGTGATGCTTGCAACAATTTCATCCACTACATTTGCAAAATAATTTTCAAAACATCCCCATAAGAAAATATTATCCTTCTCATTTCACAGATGGGTAAACTGACACTGGGAGGTTAAGTGATTTTTTTTTTCCCATGGTGAAACAAAGTCAATGAACCATCTGAAGTTTGTTCTGAAAGTTCAACATTTTTATTCTTACTTTCCATAAAAACTGCTGTGTCATAATAGCTTTATTTTATTTAAGTGTGAATTAGACAACAATAAAAAAGGTGAATGATCGTTTTTAACAACAAAACTTAAATTTTAAGTCAAATAAGAGAGGATTTCAATATTAACTACCTTTAAATCATCCATGCTATAGAGAATTTAATTTTGATAACTATTTCAGTCCTTCTTTATTGGCCTACTGAGGAAAGAAACTAGTATTTGTTAGGGTCTTCTACATGTCAGGTAGTTTACATATATCAGCACACATGAGCTTTGTCCTTCCAGGTAGGAGATTAGGACAGTGTCCTCTATCTTTTCCCTGAGTGGATTCTGACTTTAAAGTGCTATGACTTCAGTTCTCTGGGACTTGCAGCCTAAAATCCCTGCAGTCAAATAATTTAGTTTTTCCCAATAGAGAGCAAATTCATGTGGAGAATCTACTAATCCTAAATACCCTTAGGATATGTGGTTTCCAAAATCAATTCAAAAGCCTGTGTTATAGGCAGTCAAACTTCTTCTCTGGGGTCTGAATTGCCTTTCACTTGTGGTTATAACCTGCAGAGAGCATAGAGTTAGCTACTACTTTTCTCTTTTAACTCCTGATGGCTCAAGGTTGACATTCAATCTCAGAGAGTCTTTCCAAAGAAATTACTCATTTTTTTCAGTTAGAAAAATTAACATTTTATCAAATTAAGAATTCATCCTCAATGCATTTATTATACAGATATTTTGTGGGACTATAGGATTTGTCTTGTATGGATCAACATTGGAACTATGGTTTAAGGAAGAGAAATTTGCTAAGGCACCTGCAAAACTATCAGAAACTTTAGAAGAGACAGTGATGTGGAGGAAGGAGACAATCTGCTTTGGTACAGTACTGATCTTTTTTTTTCATCTGCAAGGATTGCTAAAATGTATCACTTGTTTCATGACCTCCTTTTAAAATAACCTTGACTCTAACTGAGCTCATCCTGATCCTAGATTTTAGAGAAGTCATTCTTATCAAAGTAGCACATGATGGGATTTATGAAACTTGCACTTTGGAATCTCTGAAGCTGGCTACTTTTTAAGGATCCCCATTTTTTCATCACTTCTGTTTATGTCCTCTTATTATCTGTATAGTGATCTGTCTTTCATACTTAATTCTACATTAATTAAGATTTTAATCACAAGGCATCTAATCTTTGAATCAGCTATGGTACCCAACCTACTGTATTGTAAACTAAAGGTGTTCATTGTCTAAAGTGAATGTGTTTTCTTAGAATAATGACTGGTTTTTGTAGGGGAATGTGTGACAGCAGCATGACAAAACTATTTCAAGCCAGCTGCATTTGTTCATGGATAAATTGAGGGGTAGAGGTAGAGACTAATTCTTCATTGAGGAAAAGGAATACAGAAAAAGGTCAATCCTAAGAACTTTAAAGATACATTAGTAAGTGTCTTAAGATATTTTAAGTTCTGTTTCAAATAAATAAGAAGTATATGTAGAATATATAACCAATGGTAATTAAGAACAAAGATATCTAATGTTATTTCAGCACTGAAATGGGACATGAAATGATAGAAGTATGGCAAATATGTACACCAGAAAGAGGAAAAAACAATATACAATAATATTTCTTGAATATTTAGTAAAACCCCTCCCTAAGCTTTCCTAGGTAGATGGATTTCTACAATTCTAAAAGCATTTTACTTTTCCTTTAATCCAGTTTAATAGTCCCTTTCCTATCTTATCTCATTCCTCCACCATTATTAAGCCAGCTTTAAATATATGTGAAATGTAGCTAACCTGAATGGGGTGTTCACAATGTCCTAGGTCACTAGCTACAATGCTAACTGTGCTTCCTGTATCAATGATTTAATCTGCAATGACAAGCTTGTCATCATCTCTACTTTGAATATTAGGGAACAAATGCACAGAGACCTTAAATTATGTTCCCATAGTCTCATAGCTAGAAATCACACGAACTGTATTTTGAACTCCTGCACTTTGTTTTCATATCTTACCTGCTTAATCATAGAGTGGTTATGAAAATAAACTGAATTTAATTCTGATTGCCTAACTGTGATAAAAGAAAAACATAATTTGTAGAAGCATTTTCAAAGATACATTTAGACCTACATACCTATTTTTAACAAATGAAAGGATGTTTAAAATTCTAGAAAAACCATGATATGCTAGAGCTGGCTCACACAAATCCTGAGACTCTAGCTCTCCCCACTTCGTGCTCAGTGACATAGGTTTGGTAGCTTGAAATTGACCACAGAGGGAGTATTTTCACCATGGAAATTGGCAGACATTACAGGTCAATAAACTTCCCCATAGAGCAAGTTGTAAAATATTTATAGCACACCACTGAAAGATGTCATTGATGTCTCTTATTGTTGCTGCTGCACATGTTTTTAGCTCCCCCCATTTCTTTCAATAATTTTTTTCTAATGGGCCTCTATTTACCCTCTACTCTGTAGAGAGTAGTGCTAGTATTTTTAGGCTGCCACATTTATTTCTATTATTACCAGTGGTTTAAAAACTTTCTATAGCTATACAGATATCATTTTCTAATTTATTGCTGTGAAAGGCACTTTAATGAAAAGGAATAATTCAATATCCTGAAAAGATAGCTCTCCTGGCCCTGTCTTGAAATAGACTGAGCAGCTGCCATTATCTCTTCACTGTTTCCATCTGTTATATAATTATGGAGAGAATAGTTAAAATCTTTCCTTGTCAACATTAGGAACCAAGTTCAAAATCAAGTGAACTGAGTCTTGTCTCCTGTTGACCTTACTTAAGAAAAGTCCTTTCCTCACAAATTTCATGCATTTCTTTGCTGTATGACCTTTAAGAATCTAACACATTGTCACATAAGACATACAGAAGTCAAATCCAAGTTTATGGCCACCCTAACCTTGATATTGGACTGTGAGGTGTTATTAGAAAAAAAGGAGCAAAAAGCAAAATCATGAAGAGAGATCTTTGAGACCTGCAGTACTTTTGAAAGAGTGAAGGCAGCAAAAGATGCATGTTTTAACACTGATTCCAAAGTATGACGCTGCTTCCCCAAACAATACCATTCAAGCTTTGCTATCTCTTGAATGGATGATGAGCAATGGCAATGCTTTTCTGCATCTCTCTTCCTGAGCTTAAGATTAAAGGGGGCCACTACAGTAGACTAGTGCTCACTGCACATGAGTGCCTCCTTACTAAGAGCAATAATCACCTGAGATATATCTAGACAGAAGGGCAGAGGCTGAGGCTTTGCACAGCTGAGAAGGAGTAAGTTACAGTCAGTAATTTTTCAGAGTAAATGATCACATTTTATGGGCTATTTAACGGGAACTTAGGACCTCTCATTATATTTTTCTTTCTGAAAATGAGAAAAACTTTCTCAACAGAAGATCCAGATTTAAAAAGAGTGAAGGGGAACAAACAAAAACAAGACATGAAAAGAATTAAAGATATTGTTTTTCTAATAAGAGTGTGTAAAAATCTATACTTAGTGAAAGCTGTCAATTTAATATCCAAAATTATCTCTTTCAACAGAAACATTGCCACCTGAATCAAATAGCATACCTAATGTTTGAGATGTTTTTAAATACTTTTGCATGTTCTCTCAAGAACCCCACTTAAATGCAAACTACTCTCCTCATCATAGTTCTCTTGTATGTGAAAAACAGAGGCCAAATGGATCAGTCAATACAAAATACTTTCTGAAATCATTCTTAAATACAACAACAAAAAATGACAGAAATAGGCAACACATTTTTTAAAGGATGTACAAAGCTAGCCTACTATTCCTACTATTCTTAAAAACCTTTTCAAGTATTCTTAGGATTTTGTTCTCTGTCTCTTTCCCCACCCCACCCCCTTTCATTTCATCAACTGGTTTGGGGTATTTATACAAAGAACCTGCATCTTAGAAAGTTCAAGATCATTCTTATTGCCTAAATTAGAGTCTAAAAATATACCTAAATGCACACACAGCATGCTATTACTTCCACTAAATTACTGAAAGCATTCTAAACAAATAACCTTCTAATGTGAAAGTTGTGGCTCAGTAGTTGTGTGGACTGAAACACATATTGCATACTGAAACCTATTGGATTGAAAAGCACTAATGTCATTAATGCAGGCTTGCAATTCTCAAGAGAAGAGCAATGAATGCTCTATCATGTGAGAAAGAAAATCAGAGGAAAAATTAAAACTGGTAACTAAGTGCAAAATATTTCTACTTTTGCAATGTCCATTTGTTCTTTCAGATACTTATAATTCTTTAGTTATTTTTTCCTATCATCGAATTCCAGTTTTTAGGTTTGCTTGTAAAACTTTCCTAGGCTTATAACATATAATTTTATTTTTCTTTGATTCTACTTCATCCTTTCTGGATTCAGCTTGCCTTTTAGAGTACAACACCTGGTCTCCACCTTCTGTGCCACCCCTTTGCCCAGCCACTATGGAGCATAGCCATCAGACTGGTGCTGCTTGCCAGTTTCCATAGAGACAGGAAGCACTTTGGAGACCTATGTACCATTGCAACTGCCAGACCAAAGTAAGGAAGAGACAAAGCTGGCGGGCAGTGGGTCTTGCAAGGCCAGGGAAGGTTGGAAGGGCTTTCTCATTCTGATATCAGAGCATGACAGTGCCAAATTGGCAATATCAGTAGTTAGAATCCTGTAGACCAAATCCTGGTGTTCACTATGGCCATTGTGAGTAGCCCATCCTGCTACCAACTCAGAAACAGAAGTCCTTGTGTACCCAAAGCTTGGCCTTGATCCCTCCTTGGCTTCTGATCCATGACAAAGGCCCTTTCAGATTTACAGTAGCTCCAACTGCTCCTGACCCAAAGAATTATCATTCTCTGGTAGAAATTCCTTCTCTCTTTTACTTTTCCAGAATATGATTATAGTTTTCTAGGACACTCAGCAGACCAGGAACCTAGGGAATAACCACTGCATTGTTTCCTTTTGATCTACACAGGTTGACTGAGCAGGTTACCCAGTTAACTATATAACATTATATCAAAACTAGCTGCCATTTGCAATGTCTGGTAGAATTTATAATGAGAGGTAATTCCTGAGTACCAGGATCAGTGCTGTCCCTGGAGAAATTTGTAATGTAGGTGAAACATAACATTAGTGACTTCCCCTCCATTTAAAAAATGTTTTGTGTAATTGTATACATCAGCCTTCTCTATTATAATATTCCCAGCACAGTTATTATTTCTACATAAAATAGATTTTTCTAATTTCTGCCATTAATTTTGCATTACTTAGTCATATCACTAAGTTTTAGTTTTTCTTAAACTACAAAATTCTAATTTTCAGAGAATACTTGTAAAACTCTAGGACATTTTGTTTTATAGTTGCTTTATGCTTTTGCCTAATAGTTGCATTGTTTAGCATGTATTAAAACATTACTTGATGGTAAGAATTCCTAAATTTTTAAAAACTTGAATATATACAAAGTCAATTCTTTCTATTCTTGGCTTATTTATTTATTTTTGCTAATAACCTTGCCAATATACTAAATAAACACAAACTTGCTTATATACTAAAAACAGTGATCTAAAATAAGCACAATTAATCCAGTTTAATATCCACATGTGTCTTTGATATAAAAACATTAAAATAGTTAAACGTGGTGACATAGTTCTTCAATTCAAGCTATTTGAGAAGCTAAGGAAGAAAGTTTACAAGTTTTAGGTTGGTCTAGGCAACTTGGTGAAATTCTTTCTCAAAATAAATTTTATGAAAAGGGCAAGAGGGTAGTTCAGTGGTAAAACACTTGAATATCATATGTGAGGTCTTGGGTTCACATACCAGAACACATACACACATACCCCAAAATATATTTTGTTTTGTTAATTTATTTGTATTTACTTAATTCCCTAAAATATTTTGTTTTGTCAAATATTCAAAAAATAGTGCATTGAATGAACATATCTGTTTTCTCAAGGTAAAAATGAGGTTGATGAGTTGTTCAAATTTATATTCACCAGAATTCATTGCTTCTCATACAAATATACCTTCAAGTATATTAAAAACCAAATCAAAGTACATTAGAATCCAAAGTATATTAGAATCCAAATCAAAGGAAGTAATTTAAAAATAAAATAACAATTCTATGTCTCTCAAGACAATATACAAGAATAAGAGAATTGTAAAATTATGTTACTTCAAAACAAACTCACATGGTAATTATCATGTGTGCATAAAGTCATTTTATCTTTCTAGAATATTGTTTGCAAGATGAATGAGCAAGACCTAGAACTGACTAGCTTTTCTTGCTAACTGATGAACACTTGAGAGGCATCCTTCCAGTGAAAAGAAATTTATGACCACAATCACAGTCTGGTTCACAGTGAAGCTCAATCACGTAACTAAATTTTAAATTGAGATGTCAACCTGGAGGAAATATTCTGGAAAGGAACACACAGATGGTAAGACTCTTCTGAAGACAGGGTGAGGGATATAGTGCTGAGAGTACAATAATCAATCCTCAGGAGACAAAAAAAAATGACTGGGTGGGATGTAACTGTTTAAAATTGAAGTTCCTGGGAAAAATTGAATTGGAATTTAAAAGGAGGGAAAGTTATACATATATATTTGTCTCATTCAAGAAGTCCTAGAAAGTTCATATAGCTAACATAGTCTACATATTAAATGACCTCAATGGAAATTAAAATCTCTAAAACACATCTAAGAGCAAACTAAGTTAAATAGTATACGCAGTATCATTAAAATCCTCATTTCAAATATACAAATTTTTAGAATGTTCAAAAATATAAATATTGCTAGCAAAATAAAATCAAGATTAAGAGGGGAGTTAAAAATAGAAAATATACAAGAATTTCAATCTGATTTTTGTTCTGATTTTCTCTTATTCTACATGAAATCAAATTATAACAATTAAAATTCATCATTGCCTGATTTATCATTCCTTTGAATTTGTACATATGTTTTGGAATCACTTTTTCCTTTGGATTGTGTCATATATAATAAATAATCCACAAACATAAAATTATATTGACTATTATCTGGATTGCCTTTCATTAATATTATTTTCCTTTATTATTCTATGCAGAAAATCAAAATGATTGTATTGGTATATTGAATATAGTAAGTCATGGAAAATAGCAACTTAGATGCTCTTTAGATTCAGCCTCTTCAAATATGGAGTGTGATAAATTTTGAAATAATATGAATGTAAACTACCTTTTAATAATAAATAATTTCAGTTCATATTAGACATTTGAACTATAAATATAATGTAATGTTTTCAGAGACAACTTTTATATTTTAATGGGTTTTGTTGATAAATCATACTTTGATGCCTTTAATCATTTCAACACACATATAATTGATGCTCAGAATATGCTTCTCATAGTAGAAACTGGGGATATAACTGTGGGTAAGATTAAAATGATTCTTGCCCACTCAGAGCTGAAAATGAGTCAGTAAAAATAAGGAAATACAAATAAATAAGAAAAGACCTGGTTAAGAAGGTAGTAACATTTCAAGTGAAATATAAACAACCAGAGAAAGCCATACATTTCAAAGTAGTCCAGAGACAAGGAAGAAACCAGATCAGTACCCTGAAAAATAAATTAGCTGATGTTAAATTCCTTTGCCAGAGCAGAAATGAGGTTGGCTGTGGAAGAAGATGGTGTGGGGCGATTGGGGGAGGTCAAGAGACTGAAGCATGAGAGATGAGAGTCAAATGAAAATGGTCCCAGATAAGGTAAAAAAGAAGATCAGAGCCAGATCATAAGTTACAGGAAGCATACATTTTTCTTCCTGCCATCCCTTTAGTGCAATGGCAAGCTATTGAAAGAAGTGATATGTCTCAGTTCACTGTCTCAGAAAACATTGTTTTATTAATCAATCATTATCTGTAAGTAAAGAAGTTTTAATCTTGCACAGGTATCATTGTAAAGTTATGTTTGCTATCAAGAATACTGCTGAGGACTTGGAATGGTGGTGCATGGTTATTATCCCAGTGATTTGGGAAGCTGAGGCAGGAGGACCTCAAATTTGAAGACAGATTAAGCAATTTAGCAAGGCCCTGAACAACTTTGTGAAATGCTGTCTCAAAATAAAAATTAAAAATTTCTGGGGATGTGGCTTAGTAGAAAAGCACCTTTCAATTCCTAGAACTCCCCCCCCCAAAAAAAATAAATCTTAAATGAAAAAACAAAAAATTCACTGGGATTATTTATTATAAAAAATACAAATCTCTTGGGGTTTTAAAATTTTATACTATATATAGCTAACTTTTTTGAGCTTGTTCTCAAATAGGATCATCAACCATATGTCCATAGACTCCTGACTTTTAAATATCATTGGTTTTGTAAGTTTCTTGTTATTTATGATAGTGGATTTATTGCTTATTTTTAAAACTGCAGTAATTATTTTGGAGAAAATAATTTTTTTGGTAAACTACTATGGATATAAAGATTACATTTAAAAGAGTTTTCTTTTTCATAGATATATTTTCCTAACTGAATAATAGTGGTATGCTTTCAAATAAATAGTGCATTTCCAAAGATTTAAAATATGAGAGAATAAAAACTTTTGAGATATTTTCCCTGTGTAAGAGTGTATTACATAAACTTATAAATACAACTCCTTCTTTGACATGTATAGAAATGTTTACCAATTGTTATTCTTAAGGCAGCCATTGGTGATATGAATACAAGATAACATTTAAAGTTCTCAATGGCACAGTCAGAAATGCACTTTCATTTTCATTCTCTGATAGGTACAAGATATTTCCTTAGACATAGTGGGCACACAGTTTTGAACACATGAACATTGTGTTCAAATGATAGCACCTTAATTATTTAAGTGTAGATCAATATGTAGTAACATATGAATCAACTTGGAATATTCCCCAAGGAGCAAGTTCCCTTTTGAAAAAAAATGTAATAACACAGTGGTTAATAGGATGTGTTTTTCACTGTTTGATCATTTCTGAATGCACAAAGATTTCATTAATGTTGATTTCACCCATCTTGTCCATGTTTACATGCTTTGATGTTTGAGCCCTTTGTAGTGCCACATTAGATCTAGGGGAACATTCCCCTACGAGAGCAAGTGGAAACTGCTGTGGGAAAATTTTAAAATGAAACTTGATTCTTTGTATAGATTCTTGTAGATAAATCAGCTCAAAGAATTATACTTCTGATAAGGGAAAAAAAGAAATTAATACTGTCTTCTCACATCCCTTTGGGCGTGGGTTACTCCCTTTTAATCTTCTGGTTGGAAAATAATAATAATGTTTTTAGTGGGAATTATTAAAATAAAAATCAACAAAAATTGAGGTGGAATTTGAAAAAAAATCTCTTCTGACTTAAATATTAGAAATCTTGTTATAAATAGTGTTGCAAAATGAAAACCAGACAAAAAGACACATTTGTAGCAAGGCCAACATTTTCCAAACTACAATGTTGGAAGTGTCAACAACTGATTCCTGACCTTTCTTCTCATCTCTAACACTCCCACAAAGCAGTCTCTTGGCTGAATCATCTTTGCAATTCAAGGAAATCCCAGATGTACACAGAATAAAAAGAGAGAATTTAGGGAGATTGCTTTGTACTGGACAAAGCATTTATATTGAAGATTGGTAATGGAAAAACTAATTTTCAGAATTGACTAGATGTGAAGGTGCATGGAAAACATCCAGACAAGGCTGTGTGACAAACAAGGCATAAAAGTCAAAGGGACCACCAAACTAGAGGCCTCCCTGGGTAAATGTAGCCCATATTGACCTCATCAATATGGTAAAAGAATGACTACACACATTCTAAAACATTTCAGGAATTAACCTGTTGGCTGTCGACATCCATTTCACATCACCTGGGTTATGACCTTTGCGTAAACTCGGTGTAAAACATATATGGTTGTATTCTGTGCACATTGTTGGATATATGAAACCAAGAATTGTATTACTGCTGGGCGTAGTGGTACAAGCCTGTAATCTCAGGGTTAGGGAGGCTGAGGCCAAAGGATGGTGAGTTCACAGCCAGCCTCAGCAAAAGCAGGTCTCAGTGAGACCCTGTCTCTAAATAAAATACAAATTAGAGGTGGGGATGTGGTTCAGTAGTTGAGTGCTCCTGAGTTCAATCCCCTGAACCTCCTTTCCCCTGAAAAAATAGTGTTACTACTCTAGCATAGTGGGCACTGCTACTATATTTTCAGAATGATAAGACTGTAACATCTCTGCATAGTCTACTTGCTGAGGTACAAGCTGTTCCAACATCAGCATATTAGTCACATTATACATGTTCAAAACTGTTCATATTTGTCTTGTTCCTTTTTTCTATCAGATTGGAACTAAATAAATTATGATATAGTTCATGATTTCACATAAATTTGTGCTACATATTTTTATCTCAGGGTCCTAGCCTTACATGCCTTGACAAATCTGAAAGCAAAGATGTGTGCTAGTGTAGACAGATACATGAGACATGATAGAGAGATAGATGATAGACAGATAGATAGAACTTAGATCTGTCTCATTCTTTCAAAACTACACTGACAAATTAACAATTGCTGACATTCATTGCTCAAATTTAGATATGTACTTAGTATTGTGTTTTTCAAATCCAGTGCATGGGGAGAGTATGTTATTATAATTCCAAATATTTTCAATACCAAATTCTTCTCTGAAAGAAATTCTAATAGAAATTTAGTCCTATTGTTTTGTAGTTATACTTTATTTATAATTTTTTTAAATGTAGATCCTATATTTTTCAAGACATTTTTACAAAATATTAATGCACCCTTAGAAGTTACAAACTTTCAAATTCAGGGCAGTGAATATAATAAATCAAGGATTCAGAGGACAGTTGCAAAATTTGCAAGTGTTTAGCTTATTCACAGCAACAAAGGAATAAGATATTTTAAATGTAACTACTCTTGAAGTGACAAATTTTGTGTGTGTGTGTGTGTGTACATTAAAAATCAGTAATTATATTTAGTAATCATTCAATAAACTTATGTTTGGAGCTATAATCCCAGATCCCACTATTGAAATCATTGACAGTTAATCTTAAAGTAGACTACAAAAATGACCTTAAAAAAGAAGGTAGTACATATTCTTTTTTACAACATTTCCTTACCAGAGATCAACAAAAGCCAACCCTTCATGATTTAGGGTCAAATCTCTCACAGAAAATTTCTAAATGCATAAAATGCAAAAGGTTTTGACTAATGATAAGAAAATAAACTTGTATTTGTTAGAATTTGCACTGCATTAGCATTAAACTAATGATTTATAATGCCATGATAGCTGCTTTAAATATATATATGATGCTTATTTAATGAGAGAATTTTGACATGTAAAGCACTTCCTTCATTTTTCTTGAATTAGCTTGCATAGCCCTAGGGCACAGGAAATATCGACTCATGTGGCAGGGTTGATAAGCATCAAATCTCCCTGCAGACTTGGGCCAGCAAGCTGCTGCTGAATCCAGCAGATGTTTCTACTGTCTAGGCCAATAGGAACCTTATGGACCTTTTTTCCTTCATGTCCTCCCAGGAGCAAATGTTAACACAGCAGAAATTTGGATGCTTGCCAAATGAGAAGCAGAAGAGTTGGTGAGAACATAGGGTACACTCTTATCCACAAATAGTGATCATCAGTAGTTTGAATTGACTCTTAAGCTATTTCTTACAGCTTATATTGTTCATTTGCTACTTCATTTAACCAAACCTCTATAATCCCTGTTCTTGTTACATAACAGCATTTATCTAAACATATAAATCTAATCCTAGAATATGTTAGTTATTTCAAGTTGTAAATAAAAACTGTAAATATCTAAATTAGGAAAACCGTTTATTACTATTTTTAATCATCTGAACAGAGAAATTGCCTAATATCCACTTGCAGATTATCATATATTAGACCCAGTATTTATTTGAAAAATTCAAGAAAAAAGTATTTAAAGTATATGTTTAGTATTTGTTTTTACTGAATTTTATTCTTCTTGTTCAGTTGAATTTTAAATGTACTTTCTGAAGTATGAAATCTGATTAAATAAATGTGGCTATCCTCATCCATCACTCCCTCTCCCTGACTCTGTTTTGCTGATCCAGGGAACTGTCCATTGATTTTGTAAGATTTGGGTATTTAATGACCTATATCCAAATTATATATTTTAAAATCTTGCATAGATTGTATGCAAGTTTTTTTCCTTTAAAGAATGCAGTAATTTAAGAGGAAAAAACATTCAAAAGAGATAGAATGTGTTTCCTAGACTATAAAACTTTTTATTTCTCTCATTTTTGTGAAAATTTATTTTTACAGTAGGACTTATTTTTACTGTTGACAAAAGAAAAACAAAGATAGGAAAGAAATTTAAATGAAGAAATAACAAATGTTTGTTACTTTTCATTATTCTAACAATATTTTTGAACAGTTACTGTGAATGAGGCTCTGTAAATTCAAATGAAAATACACACATATAGCATGATAATTAATAGAAGTCATTTTAATAAGGTCAACATTAAACATGTTCTATAAGACACATAATCCACACCAAAACCTACATTAAGAGGCTGCTGGGCATAAGCTTGGTTTTCATTTGTTTCTATTATTACTTTGGAAAGGGCATGTTGTTTTGAGCGAAGTAGCAAAGAATAAGTGGAATGAAAATGTTGATGGTATTTTAAAATGTTTCTTTTACAAGACATTTATGATAGGTGTGTTTAGATAAGACCCCACTCTTACAAATTTGTAATGCCAAACATTTAATAGTTTTTCTTCCATGTATTCTAATTGTCAGAAACTGAATTTTACATTCCTTCAAAGATTGCTTGGACATTATGGAGCTTTGTGGAAAGCAAACAGAATTTCTAGACCAGAAAGCCGGCAACCATCGCCATAAGACAGATTTAATGACAACAGAAGTATTCTCTGCAAGCTGTACAAACAGTTTTAGGTTAACAAGGAATCAAGATAATAATATCTTATACCTCATTGATATGATTCCTGATTTTTATAATAAAGATAAAGACCTAAATAAAAACTACAAAAGACTTTCAGAAGGCTTAGAATTTACTAGGTAATAAATGAAACAAAAATATTAACAACAGGCCCTCAACTGTGCTCATGGCCTGGTATATACCAGTTTCATGTAAACATAATAATAATAAATACTGAATGTTATGAAAAAGACAACAGTATACAGAACTCAAAGGGAATCCACATTCTAAAATGAACAAGTCATTCTTAGCTCAGTAATTCCTTTATGTTAAGATAAATGTGTTCTAAATTCATAAAAATTCAATTATTTCAGTAGCATTAATTTTAAATTTAAGAATGTGAAAAAGATGTGAAGACTAATTAGATGAAAGACAGAGTGGAAAGGAAACCATTGCGAATGAAACTTGATTTCCAGACAGGTAACAGAACAGATAGTGATGTCACCAATTAAGATGTGGACACAGAGGCATACTAGTTTACCTGCTAACTCGTGCTGTTTAGCAAATCATCCAAAACATTTTCTCAAATCAATATACATTTTTTTTGTAGTTCACAATTCTGTGACGTAGCAACTTGGATTGGCCTCAATGGGCAGATCTTGACTGTTCACCTCAGCACACCTAGGGTTAATTATCAGCCGTGTTTTTGGGAGCTCCACTTTTTGGGAAAGGCTCCCCTTGGAAATTTCATATGTAGATATCACATTGATTAGACCTAATCAATACAAGGTTCTTCATAAAAAGGAAACCATGAGCTATCTTGTGCATCTGGCAAGATGAACTTGTTTATTGATGGTGTCTAACAGGTATTTGCATATTATAAGATGTAAATAAAGTGTATGAAGAATTTACTAGGTAATAAACAAGTTTATTTTACATAATCTTTAGAGTTTTTGCAAATATTTCTTGTCATTTGGGAAGAATAGCCAAATGGACAAGCAAAAGGGAACCAAAGCAACCTCAGCAGAAATCCTCAGAGACTGAATAATGGAGTGACAAGTTAGCAAAGCAAAAAGAACAGGTGCATGAATTCATATACATAAAATATATTCGAAATACTAAATATACTAAAACTATAGTTTGTATTTAGAATAGTGTACATACACATATAGAAACTTTAATATTTCCATTAACAGAAAATTTAAAAGAATTTATTAAATATCAAAAAATATAAACACACCAAGAATCCTGATTTTATCCTTAATTCTCCTATTTCCAAGAATTTTCCTAATGTTGCAATTTTTAGGGCAAGTGCCAAATCAGGTCCTGCCCTTGCAGAATTCCAGAAACCCTCTTTTTGTTCTCACACAGAAATCAATAAGAATTCTGCTAATGGCTATTGGTTGAGGTAATGAAGAAAAAAATAACATTTACATATGCACACCTCATATACACACCTCATATTAAAATGAGCTCAGGAGTAATATCCATGAGTAAATCCACTTTGACTTTAAAGTTATTTCAGGAACATTGTTCATTGTTTCTAAAGGTCCAGACAGGCTACTATCACTGCACTAAACTGAAATATTTAAAAAGCTTTTCTACACTTCATTCATGTATAAGTTAGAACTCACTGAATAAGAAAGAATTTGCTGAAAAATGAGTTTCCATGATTCTATTAAATAACATAAGTTGTGGAGAAACTCTTCACTACTCAATTTTAGTTTAAATTCGGCATATTGTAAAGAAAGAAGATGAGAAGATAGAAAGAATAGTAAAAGCGTGTGGGCAAAGGTAAGAAAGCCAACCATGAAAACATAAGGTTAAAATATGGCAAATATATTTTCTGTAACTAGATACATTAGAATGTCATGAGCAGAAATTCATAAAGAATTTATTTATGAAAATGATAATGCTGAAATATAAAATGAGAAATTTGCATAAATAGATGAAAGTAAGAGAAAGAAAAATATGCATATTTATGTACATCTTGGAAATATAATAAGCAATGAATTTGAGATGGTTTAAAGAAAACATGAATAAATAATGTATAACCTGATTTATACTAGGGGAACAAATAAACAGGAATGAATTAAATTGTAGCTCAAAGACCATATCAAATCAAGTCATATCATTTAGCAGAACTTTCAGGCATGTCAGAGAGCTATTCTGCTTTTCAAATCCCATACAGCTAAAGTTATACAAGAATCATTTTACTCTTTCAAATTAAGAAACTTTGTGTAGATAGAAATAATCAACATGATAAGGAAATAAAAACAATCACCATTGAATGTTTACTTTTTTAAGATATTAGAAACCAGATGTTTCCAAGATGCCTTATCATTTATGTTAGATATTACATTGCTTTGTTCATAAAAGTATAGTATCTAATAATTAGATATTTCTAGGTATATATCATAGTCAGGAACAATATAAATAAAGATAAGTAATTTGTCTTAGTGAATATCTAGGGAATGCCAGGATTATAATTTCAAACAAAACCTTACTTTAAATAATTTTCTATTCAACTATACATTGAAAAAGCAATTTATTCAGTGTCTATGCGCAATATTTTTTACAGGAATGGGGTTTTAAAATAATGTTCAAAATGAAAATAATGACTTAACCATAGAAGTACATGTGAATTTAAAACATGAAAAGCTCTCTCTGTATCTCACTCACATTATCCTTAATATTTGAATGTCCTTATTTTTAATACTCAAATTATGTGGCTATTAAGTCTTTTTTTAAAAAAAGTAAAGATACATTTTATACCACACATATTTTTCTCAGTATAAGAAGACTATATTAATCTTCAAATGAGTGATTTGTTTTCCCTATTTTCAACTTCTTATTAGTTATTACTCATTTTACTAGGATAACAATAATGAGAGGTAATTATGATTTTACTCTTAAAAATTCTTATGTATTTTCACTATACAAACAAGAAAGGAATTCAGAGATTTTTTTAATTGCTGAAATATAAGCTACTGACTTGGATATTGATATGTGCATTAAAGTAATTTTCTAGATCAGTGAATTCATGTTAGAAATGGTTGCCTGTGCTAAAACTATATTTCTTCTTTTGCGGTAAAAATCCTTTAATAAAATTCTTTTACTTTTTAAATTACTGAATTATTTTAAAGGTAATTTAGTACCTAATAACATGTAGACATGAGTGGATTTATCTGAATAGCAACTGTGTGTTGGAGCATGGTTTTCTCATAAAAGAGAGTGTAATTCATTTTGTGTGTCAGTAAGTAAGTTTATTGTAGCAGATTGTATCTAACTGAAATAATGGAAGAACACCCCCCAGTAATCTTGTAAAACACCAATGTACCTAGTGAAGCACCAAGTCTGTTTTATCAGGGTGAATTTAGAGGATGCAAAATATCTAAGCATTAACAAAAATCAACCTCAACAAATATAAAAAGTAGTTCATACAAATCTGAATAAAAATGATTGCCATTTTGAATAGATTTTTGTATTTTAGGTTTATAAAACCATAATAGAGTTATCACAATCTGATGGATGCTATGCAAGTTTCTTAGACTTTATGTTTAAGAACTAAAGCAGGAATCGATGTTATCAATTCCTGCAATTATAAAATCAATAAAATATTAGTAATATCATTATACTATTACATGGAATAAAACAGTAAGACGACTTAAATTATGTTACAGATATGCAGTGAACTCCTTTTTTAAAGACCTGAAATAAGGAGAAATTTGTAAAACAAGTTCAGTGAACCTGGGTTGAAAATTTGGGTCTTGGATTATACCTAACACTAAAATTCTTTACTGCCCTACACAGATGTTGTCTGCATGGCCACCTAACCTACATTAAACATTTTATTTATTAATAATCTTGAATTTTGTATATTCCTTGTTTTAAATGTAGTTTTATAAAATCATAAAATCACTCAGAAGTGCTATAATAAGACTTATCTTCATCATTATGGTATGTATATATACGTTTCTACATATTTATATATATATATGTGCATAAAATTATGTGTGAACATATGTGCATTCTCTAGGTTCAACAGACTGGTAATAGTTAAGTATAATACAAAAAAATTGAAGAGAAGCATTTTTTATCCTTTTTGTGTATTATGAAGACTTAATTACACTGAGCCTGGTAAACCTGTTGACTCTTAAATATAAATCGATAATACAACTCCTTTAGCATCCTAGTGTTTTTAGTCTTCCCAATACTAAAAATAATTGCCAGTGCTATCCAATATCACTGTGCCACATGATGTTACATCTAAATATTAGGATGGCATACTTAATAATCTTTCAGTTAAAAAAAGATTAAAATTCAAGGCTTAAAGAAAATCACATTATTTTTAACTCCAGAACTTTTCTCAGTATTGAAAGAAATGAGTGAAACTAAACTAAAGACAGAAGTAATTTGGTTGCAAGAGATTATTAATCAAAAAGTTTCATGAGGGTAATATTTTGCAACTGAAGGTAATAAGGAATAATCATTAAATAAAATATACCGTGAAATTGTTTTTAAAAACATAAAACACTTCTTAAATATCTTTATATTAAAATGCATGTTGAACATGCTGCTTTGCATATGGAGACTGAACAATTATATATAAATGTTTCATAGAATCTTCCTCTTTAAACTGTTGAAAATAATTGCCTTTCTGTTATTAATTGCTTCTTTCTTATGATAAAATATTCTACCATGAATAATGCTGTATAAAATGTCTTTAGGCTATCCATATTAAATGGAAGAATACCAATATGCATATGTAAATCATATGAATAATATTTTTTCCTGTCCAGCTAATCTAGGAAACTTTACATCTATTCTGAGACATCCATCATATTTTATCTTAGATTTCTTTCAGTTAATTTTCAGGCAGAATACATCATTTCTATTTTGGGGGAAAGTGAAAGAATGTACAGGGAACATTGATCTGAGGATGAAAAATGCAGAAGTCCAATGAAAGTACAAAAGCTATATACTGAAGGTAATGTGAGACAAGTCCGCCCAATACAAAATAACTTCAAAACAAGAAGTTTCAGCCTCAAAAAATTTTTTTTGGACTTTTCTTGCTAGGTATAAATCTTGCCTTTGAGCAGAAAAAATGTTCAGTATATTAGAGTTAATAATTTAGCTATTACTTAAATGAAATTTAGTATCACATCAGCTTCTAGTATTTTTTATTCACTCAACACACATTTTTACATATTTATTACATACTTATGTGAACAATGCATCACACTTAATGCTAGGGACTATGAATGACCAATATGGACATGGACCCAGCCCTTATAGAACTTACAGTGTGAAAAATCTGGACATTAAATAACACAAACTCTCTGGTTATTCTCCTAAAGATACTTTTCATGTTGAATAAATCCCACACATAAATATACCTGAAAGCAATAGCATCAGATGGAAAACTGATAATCCAAATAAGATCTAAATAAGTAATTATACAAATGCTTGCATGACCAGTTAAGTTAAAAAAATGAGCAACTATATAAGCAATAAAAAGATTCTTTAGGTCTCCGCTTCTCTCATCTAGAAATATAGATTTGGGGGATATATATGTGGCAGGGTCAAATGGACTAAAAGTAGCATTTAATGTCAAGTTCCTTATACAGAGACAGCCAGCTATTCAGGAAAATGCTTTTCCCTCCTTTCTTGTCCTCACAGCTGGATTGCATGCCCATCTATCTTACTTTTCCATTAAGTGTGATCATCTGGCTAAATGTCAAAGGAACATAAGCAGAAGGGATTGTTTATGTTGTGGGTTTGGCCTATTAAAAAGTTCCCTCCTTCTGACTGACTAAGGTGGCATTTTAATGTGCCTGTGTGTGTGTGTGTGTGTGTGTGTGTGTGTGTGTGTGTGTATTTTATTTTTTTCCTTAAGAAGATGAAAAAGCCTTTGTTTGTAAGCCTGTTTCCCTTAATTTTCTCTGGGGAGAAGTACTAGTCCTCAGAATGAAATGTGAACAAAGGGAAAAAAACATATTCCAACTGTTTAAAACATCATAAAACCTAGGCTCTATCAGTTACCAAAGCTAGCATTACTTATCTATTTAGCATAAGGAATTATCCAGCAAGTGGAAACAGAAAAATGAAATAGATGAAAATTTAGGGTAAAAAAAAAAAAAACAAAGAAAATTGCAAATGACAGCAAACTGAGACCTGAGTTGCTGAATTCTAAAAGATGTGCTCAGAAGATATGAAGAAAAAACAAAAGTTGGCCTCTAGACCTAGGCTAACATAGAAGTGAAACATAAGTAGGTACTTGCTTATGGTCAATAGCATTTTGTATTTTGAGCTGTATTAAGTATCCTACCTCTCTACACTGAAATTAGGTAATGCCTGGAAGCCCGTTGCTAGCTGCTGAGAAATGTTCCATATTATAATTTGATGATTAATTATTAATTTTGACTTTGGAATTTTTAAGTTATATATTTGTTATTAATCACCACAAGGGAAGTAAAAGTGAATGAAAAATAAATCTTCCTTGTTTCTGAGACTCTGTGGATATATTAATTCAAGTCTTATTTTAGAAACTTATATATTCCATAGATGTTACTTAGACAAAAACACACAGAAATAAAGACAACATACATAAACATTGAATATATTAAAACAAGACTTAAGTAAGTAATATATTAAAATGAGACTTAACTAAGACAATGAAAATTTTGGTATTAATATGAAAAACTTATAAAGCTAAAAATGACTAGAAAGAGCTATAAAAAAATCTGTTAACACTATGAAAATTCATTTTCCAGATGAATACATGTAAATGTCTTATCTGTCACAATTTTAAAACTTATCCAATTATTTTATGTTTCCTAAATGCTTTGGTTAGAAATGATCTGCTAACCTCAATTTCTCTTTCTTCCTGTGATAGTTTCACTTGCTTCCAATATTTTCAGAATTTCACAGTTCCATATATATATATATATATATATATATATATATATATATGCCATAATGAATATATATATACACAATACTACACCAGTTTGTAAAAGTTCATTGCATTTGCTATTTCTTTTGGAAAAAGCGGGGGAAAACAAGGCTTTACCTATCTTGATTGGTAACATTCTGGTATAACTTGGAGAGAAATGGAACCAGTTCTTTTTGATTACTGAAAAAACACTGTTAAGAAAAATCAAAATCTTCTCTTTAGCTCTTTATAGATCATATACAGTTATGGAAGTCAAAAATAAGACATGTCAGTTTTTAAAAACCATGGTATTAGAAATATTTCTATCAGCATACTACAAATTCCCAAACTGCTACTTATTTCTTTTTTATTATTTGCTGGCAAAGAATTTTTTTAAGTATACTTGTTTATTTCTATCCATCTTCTGAATTTTTCTATCAGATGTACTCACAATGCATTTAATACTTAAGACTCAGAAGCTAAGGTCAAACTAAAAGTATTAAATATAGTATGAATAACATTAAGCATATGTATTCTATTGAAACTTATGATGTTTTTTAAGCCAACTACATTTCTCCTATTTAGATTGGACAAAATTACTGAATTCTAGGACATTTCTTGAGAAACTTTTCAGGTCAGGTAATTCCAACTTAAGTTAGTAAATGCAAATTCTGTTAATGCATCAAAGGAACATTAATTTTTATTCCATTCTGTGAAGATAACTATGGATTCATTCCTGGATTGACCAATGAATTCAAGAAGTTCAAGAAGTGCTGTTTTTCTAACATGATAATTATTTAATGTTACTGAACCAATGAACTGTAGCCTTTGCTTCACTGAACAAAATGTTTATGGTCTAATTTAGATTGATAAAGTGCTCACTTGCAGGACTCACATAGCTTTACTGGAAGAATGATTTTTTTCTAATTCATAAAAATAAGAGTGTTGCCATAATCCCCATGAGAAAAGGGTTAGCAGAGTCAAAAAGGGACACCTTGTAAATTACATCTATCAAGGGACATATTGTAAATGACATCTATCACAAACCATGAAAACCAAGTACTACATCATTATATTGCTAAATACAAAAGTTAAGTACATTGTATGTCTGCCCTTGTGGTACAGCAAATTATCTAAGCACATGGAAAAACATCTGCATTTGAAACAGTACAAAACTGATTTCTGGATTTATAAAAGGACATGAAAAAGGGAAGAATGACCCCTTTGTGGTTAAAAGTAAGAACTAGAAGGGATTCTGCAGATATTATAAGGCTTTGACTTTGTGCTTTTTATTTTCTGTCATACTTTTGTCACTTTTACCTAGACAAGTCTCTTTTACATTTCTAAAATGAGAATCATAAGCTAATCTGCATATTTCACTTTCTTATGATATCATTGTATTTGGATATTCTGCTCATTGTGCTTCATTTATAGTAGTTTTTAAAACATTGTGAAGATACTTGGAATTTAGTATTCTTCTCACATAAGCACATGGAATTGGGATTTTGGTGTAGACATGACATTGAAGATGGTGAAGTTTCACTTGTTGTCTTAGAAAGGTAACACTGAGGCCTAGAAAGTTGAAGTAGCTGCCAACTCCAAGGCACAGCAGGTCACTGAGAGTGTTGACCAAGGAACTGGGATTTCTGCTGCCCCATCCAGTGGCCTCTTTCCACACCACACCTTGAAAATTTGCAGAAATGCTGGGTATGGTGGCACCTGCCTCCAGTGACTCTGGAGGATGAGGCAGGAGGATCGCAAGTTCAAAGCCAGTTTCAGCAAAACTGAGTCACATATAAATTTGCAGTAAGCAAACACATTTAATTGAAACTGATATTTTTTTATGAAGTCATTATTATATTATGAATTTTCAGCATCAAATACAAAGTTAATTGCTTCTTTTTTTTTTCTTTTTTCTTCTTTTGAAGTTTGGACACTAACATATAGGTCACAAAATACTACATTTTCTCTTACAGAACAAAACCAGGCAAAACTAAGCATCATCACCCACTAAAACAAAATGTAAAAGAGTCTGGTTAACATGAAATATCAAATTAGTATATAAAATACATAGAAGAATAAACCAAACTTAGGAAACACAGCATTTCCCTAATAAACTACTTAATATAATTTTTACAATAGTTTTCTGAGCTAAGTTTCTCTAGACACTAGATAAAAATATGTGTAATGACACATAAGTAAATAATTTCCCAATTTCTATCATTAGCTTCCAGAAATAATCTCCAATCTAGGATTTAAGATAATTTTATGATATACATGGTTGATTTTTTAAACAGTGATTGTGATTATATGTGTTTATCTATTTAGCCAATACTAAACGTTTTGCTCAATACTACTTGTTTCCAGTTTGGAAATAAAAATTGTGATTTTCTTTTTGTAACTCATAGTAAAACCAGAGATAGTTTGTTATACAAATATTTAAATTCCTCTCATCCTATCTTCCACTTAATAATGATGCTTTATTGATTTAAATTACACATTATTAAAGAAATTCATGTACCTTATTTATTTTAAACAAATACAAATAGTCTGAAAAATAAGTATTCTAAAAAATAATGAGCTGCCAAAAAGGACTAAATATGAGAATTAACGAATTACCATAAGAGCTAGTCTAAGTAAAAAAGAATCTAAAACAAATAAACAAAAAATATGCATGTTCCTCTGGTCAATAATAAATTAAACTATATGGAATAAGACCAACAAACACAATTATTTACTTCCTCTGTTGTCCTAGTAAAACAATGAAACAGTAGATAACATATACATTTAGGAAGCTAAATTACAATTTGTCTTTACTACTTACCCAACATCATAGATCTACCAGCATTCTACATGCTTTTATTTCTATTAGACTTCTGGAGGGAATAGGGATATTTCATGGACTATTGACAAGAATATGTATCCTGAAGTTTGGAACAGAATATGCTTTAGATGGCAGTCAGGTACATTTGGTCTAGGGTGTAATTTAACTGTTTCCTTGATGTTTTACCATCTGAATAATCTGTCTACAGTTAAAAGTGGGTATTAAAGTTTCCCACTATTGTACGACACCAACATTTTGCATCTAAAAATTCAAATTGTTTCTGTAATGCTACATATAATTTTTGTAAAGTAGAAATGCTGAAAGATCATGTTTGAAGGTAACACCACTTTCCTCAGTGGAATTGAAATTTAGCTCCAAGCAGACTAGATACCTGGCTTTAGAACAAGAGAACACAATAGCCCAGCCATCCAAAAATTTAGGGGCAAAAGAAAACTTCATGAATTAAATTTGGTCTAATATCAGTACCACTTTGCAATGTCTATTCTGGTTTTTTGTGTGTGTGTGGGTATCGGTGTTTTCTTCCGTCTATTCTGTATTATCAATAAAATTGGGCAAAATTGCACATAAGCTACAACTAGGAATAGTATTTAGATCTAGATCATGAGCATGAAGACACAATTTTATATTTTGAAACTTCTTTTGCTTAAACTGACTTCATCTATTCACTAAATGTCTTTGAGGCAGACTCCAAGGTTACACATGCATTGGGAGCAATATCCAATTGGCTCATGCTGATAGAATTAAGAGTTATCAAGAAATGAAGAGTACAATTAGCTACACCAGATAATATACTAAAATTCCTCAGGTAAGCTTTAACGTGATCATTAAAGGAAATATGATAATTAGAAACTTTTTAAAATATGGTACATACTTTATACTAGTAGCAAAATATTTGGCATCTACTCATTGAGGTAGTTTTGAGTACATTCCAAGAAAGCTAAAAAGTTTGATACATAAGTAGATATTCAGCATAAACATTTACTAAAACCATTTATTGTTCCATACTCTGTAAGAGATGCTAATATACGACAAGTAATGATAGAAAAATTGAATAAATATTTATTAAAGGCAACACATAAAGAATTAATGTGTTGTTTCAGTATGCAATTCAGGTTACACATTATTAAATTGACAGAAACAAAATATTAAATAAAATTTTCTTATTGCAATCTGATTTACTCTCTTCCAGTATTCAAAAAATTATTATAGATACAGAGAAAAAATGCAAACTTATTAAAAACATACAAATGGGACACATCAGTGTAGTACAAGCATTTCAGGTAAAGATCTACAAGACCAAGAAAACTGAACTGAAATAATGAATTGTTCGGTTGCCTCTCTTATGAAATTTCAAAAGCAAACTTCCATATCACAGCATTGAAAAGTATTCAAGAATCTCTTCTTTGCTCCAAATATGCATGGCTTTTGCCCCTTTGAAAACTTAGTATCCAACCTTGTGGAACATAGTGGCTTCCCTTGCAAGGAACAGAATATTATTCTCCAACCACCTTATTCTTGGGTAAGTACCTTGGCTGTATATCCATCTGAACACCCTAGAATTGAGGGGAATAAACTTCATAGTTTCCCTGGAACAATCCTAGTATATACTAGTTCTCCTATATAACTTAACAGAGCATATTTTCAATCTCAAATTTTCCTTTTGTGGACAATAACTTATATATTTATCATACCTAGAACACCTGCCCTAGATACATTGTACAATGGGGTTTATAGAAATTGGCAATTTCTTGTGGCACCTGGAAGCAAACTCCAAAATTTTAAAATAAAAATAGAAACAATTAATTAAGGCATTGCTCTTGTGATTACTGGGAATTTTCATTGTGCAAATGTCTCCTCTTTTCAGAATATTGGGCCAAGGATGGTGAGAGTAGCACACTGTATCTTAATAGGTCTATAGTACTTGTGTTTCAACTAGACACAGGAATTGGTTCAGGAGCTATACAAAACTTTTCCCCTTCATTTATATATAAGGGGTATACATCCAACATTCATGTTGATGGAAACTAGCCTCAATATAATCTGAGCATTCTGTTGGAAAACACAGACTGGATAAAATTTCCTAATTCATGGAATGCATACAGAACAAAACCCTAAGGGACATGTTGCCATGCCTGGCTATTACTATAGATGACAGTTTCTTAGCAATATTCTCAGTAGAATCCAAGAAAGATAGTCTCAAAAAAAAAAAAAGAAAGAAAAATGAGAACAGAGTATTCAAAATTGTGATGAAAGAAAATCATAAAAAAAATCTTAAAGAAATAAAAATGCAGCTGAAATCTGAATTGGAGTGGCTGGAGATAATTCAGTGCTTCTCACATGTGAGGCTCTGTGTTCAGTCCACAGCACATGTGTGTGTGTGCATTCATGTGCAAACTCACACACATATCTAGGTTAGGAGATAACAAAGAACATCACAGATCCTAGAATGAAAATAAAATTATTACAAGAAAAATTGAAAAGTTATTAATAACTAGTAATATTATGAAAACTGTATTAAACAGTAGGAAAGAGCATGATAGATATGATAGAGGTTGGTTCTATGGTTTGGTTGGTTCTATGGGTTAGTTCTATGAGAGAGATGATCAACATAATGGGGAGTCTGATGATTAAAAACACATCCTAAAAAAATGTGGTTTGTAAGAAGATTGGATGCTCACACCAGTTCATAAACAACATTAGTAAACCCTCAAGTAGGCAGGTTCTTGAAGGTTTTCATATTTTAAAAATATATTTGGGGCTGGTGGTATAGCTCAGTGGTAGAACATTTGCCACTTCCCTAGAATGTGTGTGATTTTGGGGTACAATCCCCAGCACCACACACACAGACACAAAGGATATATTTTAAAATCCTAGAAGCTTTCAAGAAAGTAATTCCCAAAAGAAGAATTTGTTATCAATGGTAATGTTTTGTTATCAATAGTAATTATCAGAGGACATCAGAATAATAGCAGCTAGGCTAAGAAGACATTTCAGATCTACTAAAATTGTTCCTATATGAAAAAGAAGAAAGTATATTCCCTACATGCTAGGATGAATATCAAACAAATAAAGAAATAAATCTTAAACATTCAAGATGAGATTCTCTACATTCTCTGTCATGCTTATGGTAGATTACCTCCCTAACATTAGAGAAAAATATGACTTAAAAAATAAAAACAGATTGATTCAGAAGTCCAGAATTGTGTACCCTTTGCTAACTGCACCATCTTCAGTAAATCACTTAACCTCTCTGACTTTGGTTTATCTATTCATAAATAGAGTGATTATAATCCTTGCTTCAGAGCTTTGTTGAGAGCATAAAAGGAGATAATTAAATTGAAAGTGATCTTATAACACTTTTGTTTTACAAATGTAAGGAATAATTATTAATCATTTAGGGGAGGAACAAGGGTCATATCCAGGTTCCTTTCTAGAAATGAACCCAATTCTGAGATGTTGGTATCTCTTAATGAATAAGGAATTGGGAACTGAAATGAACATTTCATATAGGACAATTGTTCTTTGTTAAGCCTTTCAAATGCTAATTTTACGTTTAGTTATATAACAGCAAATATTTCTTGGTATTAAAATCTTGATTTTGATATAAAATGTCTGCCTTCATCTTATGTATATATAATAATTCCATTTCCCATCTCCATATTAACTTCAGTTTAGTATCTTTAAAAATTCTTCATTCACTCATTCCTATACAGAACATGTTCATTCATGATGTTTTCCTATTTAAAGGAGTTGAGTATTTCTACCTCACCATGGTTCCATATCACTAATAATGTATGACTGTTTCTTTTTTTTCTTTTTGTTACAGGGGATTTAATCCAGAAGTGCTTAACCACTAAGCAGCATCCTCAGTCCTTATTTTATTTATTTTATTTTTAAAATTAATTTGTTTATTTATATATGACAGTGGAATGCATTACAATTCTTTCTACATATATGGAACACAATTTTTCATATTTCTGGTTGTATACACAGTATATTCACACCAATTTGTGTCTTCATACATGTACTTTGGATAATAATGTCCATCACATTCCACCATTATTTCTTACCCCATTCCTCCTCCCTTTCCCTCCCACCCCTGTACCCTATCTAGAGTTCATCTATTCTATTTAGAGACAGGGTCTCAGTGAATTGCTTAGTGCCTTGCTAAATTTCACAGGCTGGTTTTAAACTTGTGATCCTCCTATCTCAGCTTGCTGAGCCTCTGGTATTATAGACATAAGTTGTACCCAGTTCAATTTATGATTCTTTGTTAGAATTTCTTGGTCATATTACTAATTTCATTTGTAATGATATTTTCAAATACAGTAGAGTACCTTATCTCCATGAACTGTTCTTTTCTTCTGGAATAAATGTTGTTTGCCATGAAATTTTAGCGTTCATAAAGACTTGTGATATAATAGTTATCAAAAAAAAGAAGTAATACAAATTATACTTACGACTGGAACTGAATTTTTAAATATAATACAGAAAAAAATAAAGAAAAATAAAAAAAAATAAAAAAAATACTAACATGTTGATAGTAGAGGTCCCTAAATGATAATATTCTCCTTCCTTTTTATTTCACCCTTTACCTTTCATAAATCAAATTATCATAGCATACATTCATAGGATAAAGTTCTCATAAGCAAAGGTGGAGAAGACACTGAAGGAAAAGAAGGTGAAGTCGGCTGATTGAAAAAAAGGGATGTGGTAGGTGAGACTTTCTTGAAGTATCAGCAAGGAGAAGATGGGCAGGGTCAGAGAGCACTAATAAAAAGCTCTCTGATAAAATGCTTTGACATAGAAGCTGATATTCTCCAGTCTGATGTCTAGATTCTGAAGATGTGGGAAGATAGAAATGGAAAAAGAATCACAGTCAAAGAAATGGGAGTACAGGATCATTTTGTCAGCTGCAGATTGGCGATTCATTAGAGAAGGGCAACCTTTAAAGAAGGAAGACCAAGATGAGTGAGACAGTTAACATGAGAGATGGGCACATCACTGACCTACTTAAACACTGTAAGAAATGCTTCCAAGAGACACCATTGAGTGAGGATATACTTTCCTTACTCAGAATAAATTGGCAAAATGGCAATAAATCATGTACTTCTACAAAAGAGCCACTGGAAGGGAAATTAATATAAAGCCACTTTTGTATAGAGGACATTATTTGCAAGCAAGTTTAGCATTGTGAATAGAGCGGTAAAATTGACATGTGTCAGTTAAATGAAAAGAAACCACCGAGTAAGTGTTACATAAATAAAGAAGAATGCAACAGAACCCTAGTTGATAGATTCTGAATCATGAATAATTAGTATGTGGTATCAAATACTCAAGGATAGGATCACTACCTCCCTAGTAGTTTCTTTTTATAAATAGGACAGAGGCTGCAGCTCTCCATCCAGTCGGTCAGCAGGATGCTACAAAATACAGTCATCTGTATGCTTCATACCATACAGAATTCAGAGAAATACTCCTTCTTCATGATACCCATCATCTTATTATGAACCTCCAAGGAATATAAGTTGATAATGTCCAAGAATATGTACTGTAGCTTTGTTGTAATAAAATAAAAACAACCAATGGGATGTTATAAGAGATATCAGCAAATAAAATATTTTTGTAAATTAAAATTCAAAATTAAAATAAGTAAGCTATAGCGAAATCTGTTAATATAAGCTAATCACATAACTTTCTATGATAAATGGGGAAAAACAAATGCCAAAGTTTAGGTATATTTTAACATATAATAAATACATAACTATTTAAACATTACATATAGTACATAGTAGATACAGCATGTGTGTATATTTGTAATGTTTACATGTACGAGATGTTATTGATGACTTTATGATAAAAGTAAAATGACAACACTTAAGTGGGAAAGGTAAAATGAGAGAGGGGGAGAGAGAAGAGAAAGAGAGTAGAAGAGGGAAAACGAGAGATTCCAGGAGGAGAGGAGAGGAAAGGAGAACAAGCAGTAAATTTCCAAGAAAGCATAGGAAAGAGTTTCATGAGGAAGGAGGTCTGGAGGTATGGGTAAACGGGAAGATTGGTAGAGAATGAGGGTTGAGATAGGAGTTTAAGGATGAGAGCATTTGAAATGGAGAAAGGAAAGTAGAAGAGCAGCATGAGAAATATTTTGAAGCTGATGAAATTAGTGTTGGCCCCAGTGATGTTGAGTAGTTAAGGTGGGAACTGTGCCAAAAGGAACAGAACAGAAGTCAACAGGTTGGGGGACACATGAGGGCCTCTGCAGGGACTGTAGTGTCATGACTGCCAGGTTTTCTTTAAAGTTTTATTTCATTTGTCACAAACTTTCCTATCTGCTTTAGTAATGGGGTTTTCCTACCAAACTCCAACTTCTTCCACCACTTGTTTCATGTTTCCCGATCTTCTTACCAGTGCAAAGGTCTTCCATTGTATTTTCAAAGATACCCCAGTTATTTAAAAAATCTTGCTAACCAAAATCATTGCATTTAGCATTTCCACAAAATTCAGGTGTTTCATAACTAACTCACTGGCATCAAGGTGAAAAAATCAAGTCCATACTGGTGGGATCACCATCTAGCTGCCACTTCAGGCTGAAGGTGTTCATTTTCCCACTTCTGGGTGACTGCTCTACTGGACTGTCTTCAGGCAAAGAAAGATAACTTGCTGGTTTCACACTCCCTCCCTGAACGTGTAGTATCTTAAGAATAATTTTTAAAAATCACGCCAGCTCTATGACTCCTGGAGCCGTCAGTCAAGACCATTGTCCGCATACTGTGCCTTCTGACCTCCTTGCTTATTTTGAAATGAAATCTGTTTCTGTGCCTTTTTCCTGCAGAATCAGGTAATTTTTCACTGATTCTTTCTATGGATAAATAACTTTGAAATTCTTATTTTATCATTTTTGTCTAATATTTAATTTGTTTAATGAGAAAATGTTCCCAGATTCTTCTCTGGGCATATAAATTATGAAGACTTTACTTGTTCATTTATATTTTGTTGTCCAACGCAAAGCAACTGAAGACTGCAATCTTTCTGAGGGCAGAATTCATTACGTATTCTAAGTCTGATCTATATGGAAGATTGCACAATGCTGCCAACAGGCAAGAATGAAAGCATCCCCCATACCCTGCAGTGGCTGAAATCATTATCTTATTATTAATATAATGTTCTCATCTATTAGCTTTTATTACATATCAACAGTTTTTATTCATAAGATTCATTCATTTTACTTGAGTTTTTTTTTTCCCTACCAGTACATCAATCATCTATCATCTGCCTTGAAATATTTAGTCCTCTACACCTATGAGTTTCACATCTTCAGATTGAACCATCTACATGTCAAAAATATTTTGGGAAAAAATGCATCTGTTCCTGTTTTAATCAGCTTTGCATAACTGTGATCAAAATACTCAAGAACAATTTAGAGGAGGAAAAATTTATTATGGGTTCACAGGTTCAGAGGTCTCAGTCCATAAATGGCCAACTCCATTGCTCTGGGCCTAAGATGAGGCAGAATATCATGCAAAAGAGCTGGTAAAGTTTTTCAGTTCATGGCAGGATCAGGAAGCAGAAAACTAGGCTGGAAAAGAGGCTTCCATCCAAATTTATGTCTCCAACAGAACACAGAACAATCCAATCAATGATAACACTTTCCTGGCTCAGTAAGACAGTTTGGGGGAGATGGAGGTGGTCAGGGGTTTTTTTGCAAGTGTTTCTTTGGGTGAATGTGATATGTACTTTCTCTACTAAAGGAAATAGCCAAAGGCATCAGCTCTGATAATAAAAAATATAGCCTGTAGAACTTGTGCATGATATAAATCAATTTTCTATTTCTTATGAAGTAGCAAGTCTGTGTGGTTTATGGAAAGATTAGATAAAAACAGTGTTAATAATTTTGAAATGGTGTATATAACCTTTTACAATTTTTTAAAATGCTAATGTGCTTATTTTAAAACATTTCTTTTGGAAATTTGGATATAATCACTATTAATTGCCTTCAAAGTAAATGTATACAAAATAGGAAATAGTATAGTATGTTAAGAAAACATATTCTAATATAATTTCTCTTAATGCATCACTTTTAAAATATCCTCAAACAACTATAAAGGGATTAAAATAACTCTATTATGAACCAAAAATATTATCAGTTGCTTCATGTAAATTATTTACAGAGAAGGCTTACCTCCTTGTGCTACTAATACTGCAGCACATCCCTGAATGAACACAGACTTCTGAATACCTCATGTTCTTTTATGATGAATTATTCAGGAATTCCATACCACAACTATGCTAAGGTGCTAAAGTTCATGCCCGTGAGTTGTTTGTGACTCATACAGATGCAGTCAACAAATACCTTATTTTTTCCTTTATATTTAAATCTAACATTGGTGTAGAATAAATGCCACCAGTGCATAAATGGATACATTAAGAAGCAAATGCTCAGATAAAAAGATTTTCTTAAAGGAAAGAGAAAAAAAATAAAAATAGTCTCCATCTTTCTAGGATGCAGCTGGGAAAAATTTCATAGTAACTTGCTGGGCAAGTTATGCCTGCAAATCTCATTAACAGTAATGGAATTTTGAACGTAACAACTAGCACATTGATTTTGAACATTTTCCCAACATGTATATTTTATTTTTAGAAAAGCACTTCTTTCAGAGCAGTGAGAGTTCAGAAAACTGTATTTCTGGCAAGTCTGACGTTACATATAGATGTTTCCTTTATAAAAAATGAAATTATAAAACACACTTAAACAGAAGCTACAGAAGGTCTTTCTAATATTTTATGGAGTAGTAAATCACTAGGGGAACAGTATTATCTCTTTCTCATAAACTTATATATTATTTTTGAATCTCTACATTTACCATATGCATTTCATTGACATAATAAATCTGTTATTCTCAAAGAAAGTGTAACAGAATTTGGAGAGTTTTTTTTTATTTTTTTAGTAAAAAGAGTTTTACATTTCTGATGTCTAAAAACAAACATCAAGGTAGAGAGAGGACAAAATTTAATCTATTCCAAGTGAATAAGTATGGCAAAGACAGCTAATCATTTGTTCTCTCTTTGCTAAATTTTACCTGAGTATGTAACTTCAATAAAGACTAAATTTCCAGACTTTCTAAAAGTCAGATATAGCCATTTAACTAAGTTATAACCAATAAAATATAATTCTATATCTTATATGGCAACTTATGGAAAAACAAGGAGTTAAACTTCTTATCTTTTGTACTTATTTCTTCCGCAAACCAAACAAAATAAAGATGTTGCCATCATCTAGAATGGTAATATTGAGGCTGACATTCTAGAGAATAGCATTTTTAAACATCCAGATAGAAATGATCAATTTATTGTGTTTTGTTCTATTGTATTTTATTGCATAATTCATGGTGTTACATTGTATTCCTCTATATATGAAATACATAACTACTGGATTATGTTCATGCCTTAAATATTGAAGTATTTTAATTTTGCATTGCCTTCTTTTTTTCTTAAATTTAAAATGCTTTAAAATGGTATGTTTGAGGAAAAGAGGGACAATACAAAAGATCCATGCATAAATGAATAATTATAATAGACAATTTCAAACAAATCTCTTTATTTGCAAGAAAACTTTTGTAAACGTAAGAGCAACAACACAGATCAAAGTTAGAGTGTTACTCATATACTGATATTATTATTTAAAAAACAAAGCCTTTAAAAATACTAATAGCTGTCTCTGTTTAAGTCCCAACTCAATGTCTAGACAGCAAGTGACAATGTGTGCTGAATAATAGCATGAACTACACCTACACTAATGTCACTTACTGTTATCAAAATGAATTCTATTAAGTTTGACTATATCATGTGTGAATAAGTTATCTTAGATTTTATGTTCTTTTTCTACCTCTTCTTATACTCAGGACTCTGAACTAAAAAAAAAACCTATTTATACATTTTTCTCTCTTTTTGGCATAAAAAAGGAACATGTGGATATAGGCAAGCCAGAACATTGAAACTTTTAATACAAAATAATATGATTAATTAATGTAAGAAAGGCAAGTTCAAGTGAAATTAGCAATATAATAGCCAATGAGATTGATCTTGGATGAAAATACTGCCACACTGAAATCACAGTGATATTTGTTTTTAAATTTAATGGATTACATACTTAAGCCTTCATTTCAAATAAAATCAAACCAAATATTGAGTCATTAGACACATGCACAGATGAGACATTCCACTGGAAATAGAATACAGTGTGTGAATAAATTTGCCTCCATTTTAGGAAAAAACACACATAATAATCAAGTGTATCTTAAGGTTAAGATACCGGTGAAAATATTTCTCCATAAGCTGTCTGTTGCTGGTAATGATGAACATCTAAATGTTTTCTGGAAAGAGTAGTCTAAATGGGGAGAAAAATTCTAGCTATGTTTCTTGTTGAGTTTATAATTACTATCAACAAACATTTTTGAGTCACCGCTGTGCATGGTGGTATGGTAATAATGATCAGCATCACTGACCGCCATCTAGATGTCCAATGCTAAATTAAGTTCCTCTGATTTATGTTCATTGCTTTATTTGTGCCTTAGCTCATCTGTTCTTACAAGCTGCTCTGTTGTGCTCCTACCAACAAATTATATGACAGTACCAACCTGGTGCTAATTTACAAAACTCTGTGCTACACACAAAACATTTCAGTTTATATATATCCCTGCCTGTTATTGTATTTTTTTACCTCCCTTTGTGTCTAAGTTAGCACTGCCAAGCCACTAATATATCCAGAGTAATTAAAAAACAAATAAAGCAGCTCAACTTTACACTTTTCCATCTGTTGGTCCGTGGTAGTTTGCATCCTTTGCACACCTTAGTGCAATCTATAAAACCTCCACTTGATTATTAAGTTCAGTCATACTAGGATAAAGTAATACAATATATAACTACTTAGAAAAATCTTTTAAAACCTAGCACTGAATAGACTAATCATTAAAGATCCTTCCATGGATTCAAAGATTAAATTCAAAATCCTCCACTAGGATCTGAACCATCCCTCATTCCCCACCTCATTTTCTATGAGCCCATTCTCTGAGCTACCATAGTCTCTAGTTATAAAGAACTTGAAGTCCCCCAATCTATAATACTACGTTTCCTTCCAATCAATTTATGTGCATTATCACTTCATCTCAGTATCTGATTCAACTTCTATTAAGTGTTCAAAACTCAGCCTTTGTTAATTCTCCTGTCCTCCAGTTCATAACAAAGAACTCAACTTACATTTTATTGGGGCTCAGAAATGACACTCCAAAGGACAGAACCCAGAAGTGCCCTAAAAAGCTACATTTCTCTCAGACCTTCTGCTGTCATCCTCTCCCAAGGCAAATTAGAGAACAGAGCTTCTTTTCTTCAAAGACAACCTCAGAAAACTAAAAATACTACTCTTTCTCCCACCTATCTGGGTAAGAGTCAACCTTAAGAAAATTCTTATCCATTTTTTTGCTATCATACTTCTCTACCGCTGTCCATGCTACATTAAACCTAATCATAAAAAATGGATAATTCTACCTGAATTTTTGAATCTTTAACTTGAAGTTTCTACCTAAAACATGATCAAATAAACTTGTCATGAATTTCTTGTGTTGATCAATCTTTTGTTATAGAGTTGTTATCCTTTACCCTTTATGATGGGCAAGGAAGGGAAAACCCCCTTATCTACCCCTAAAGTTCCTATGTCATACAGTGACTACACATCTCTAACATGGTGCCTCTTTCAATTTATCACTTTGATCTGATCATTCATATATCCATATATATATACACACACACATATGCATATTTGTATATATGTATATATATATATGTCTACAACGATAATTGGTCTTTTTCTCCTCAGTTGCAAACGCTTTAACATATATACACATACTGTTCATAATTTATATAAGCAAAGAACTTAAACATATTTATCTTTCATAGTATAGGTGTTCAATAAAACATTGTATGAATAAATTAAAGGGTAAACAAATATGCATTTACAAGCCAAATTTTATCTTCCATTCTTCTCATAATCTTCCAAGCATATCGCTAATGTTAATTTTGTCTCTGCATTGTCATTGTGATATTTAAATCCAGGCATTTGGTGAATTTTTAAAGTGGAGTCATTGATATACTTAATACTGATATTTTATGAGGCAATAAATAGCCAATATTCAACAATTTTCACCTAAGATAATCTTTCTTTTCTGAGCTTTGACAACCCAAATTGAGAGGGAAAAGTCAGTAAAATAATTCTAGTATCTTTGCTGAGATAATTTAAAATACATGAACTTGATAACTTAGTTATATATTTAAAATAATTTCTGAAGAATGAATATAATATGTATATATAATGTCAAGATCAACAATATCAGTTACTACATGTTCTTCTTTTACAAATATTAGTTGTGACTTAAATGCCACTTTCAGTAGAAATAGTAAGACCAATAGAGTCAAATAACTTTTAATTATATATCTATTGAAGATGTAATATCTTCAAACATTATAGACCACCTCTTACAAAAATCCTGTTAATTATAAAGCATTTATGGCTTTTTATTGACAAATCATAGTGTATGTAATAAAACAGTTCTTTGTTTTCCACTTATTACCCAAATTTTGAGATCTATTTTTAAAGAGAAAACATTAAATTTATGTTTTTTTTCAAAGTAGGAAGCTGAAGGACTCATTGAAAGATTCACTTTGATATCCTTAAAGATTTATCACATTTTATTAAAATTAATCAACTTCTCAAAACCCCTTAAAAAATACAGTGATAAGAAATAACACATGCTGAATTAAAACCAAAAGTGTTTGCTCAATCTTATGATTAAAAAAAATGTCTTTCTTTTAGGTTGAGATGTGTTATTTTTTTATTTTTAAGCTAGGTTTAAAATTAAAACATTGACTTAATCTTGAAAGTGAAGTTAATGGATACTTAGTTACCTAAGTTTATTTCTGCAAAGATATTAAAAAAAATTGTGGATAGAAAGACTGTTAGGGGCGATAAAACATACTTTTGTGTGACTTTTAATAAAAAAGAATAAGAGAGATTTGCTGAAATATTTATTCTCACTAATATTTAATGACTCAGTCTAAGACTCCAGGCTTTACTGTTTTTTTAATTGCCTCTAGTTATGCATTGTTATTCAAGTTCAGTGCCTTGTGATTACCTTCTCTTCATTAAAAATGATGCATGAAGGAAATATCTCCAAAAGGCTTGCAGGGGGCTACTGCTTTCTGGGATGCTGAGCAGGGAAGATATCTCAAAACTGGCTTTCTTGCAAAGAGTAGTAGAAAGAGTACAGGCGGAACAGCCAGTCACTTGATTCTGGTTCCTTGTTCAGAATGGTGAACTTAAGACTGAGGCCCAGTACTCAGAGTATCTAGTCCCTACCAAATGATGACTGGCATAAAACAGTGACAGAACTCAACCTGATAAAATTATGTTCTCAAAGATTGATTTAAACACACACACACACACACACACACACGCATAATAAGAGAAAGGAAGATTTTTTTTGTTTGTCTTTTGTTTTCATTCAGACACTGGGAGAGCCAATGCTCATGTATATATGGCAAAGATCAATGGTAATAAAAATCCATAATTACAATTCATCATTGCCCACTATGGTCAAAGACCATCAAAGAATAAAGCCAAGTTAGAGGAAAATGGAGACAAAAGTTGATGAGAAAGAAACAAAAAGATATCATTTAAGCCCTGGAAACCCAAGTATATCTAAAGTTAGCTGCATTTCTGCCTTCCCAGACTCCTAAACCCTTCCTGTGTGTCAGCTTTGTGCCACTATGAATGAAACACCCAACAAAAACAACTTACAGGAGGGAAATTTTATTTTGACCCTGAGTTACAGAGGTTTAGTCCTTGGTTTGCCAGATCCACTGCTGTGAACCCAAAGATGAGGCAGAATATTACGGCAGAAAGGGATGGTGGGGGAGTGCTGTGGCAGCCAGGGAGCAGAGCAAGAGAGAAGGCGAAAGGGCCTCAAGGAAGATGAATTTTTCCAGGGCACACCCCCAGTGACCCTCCTTCTCTGACCATCACCACCTGCTTACATTCACCATCCCATCAGTCCATTCAAACTAGGATGAACTAATTAAGTTACAGTTCTCACAATTCAGTCATTTTATCTCTGAACCTTTCTATATTAACACAGAATCTTCAGGGTTACATCTCATAGCAGACCACAACAGATATTAAATAATTTTATATTATGAAATAATTTATTTATATAAAATTATTTTGCATATGGGTATAAGTATATATATATATATTTTTTTTTCTTGTATAATCTTTGCCATCAGGTTCCAGGTAGGTACTAAACTACAAAAACCCTTCAAATTTCCTGAGTGAAATTTTTTTATCTTGTTATTCGTGAGCCCCTTTAATTATTATTTGAGTTCACAAAAGAGGGGGCAAACAGTCAAATTGGAACTTGAAACTTTTCAGCAACACCTCCCAGCCTTCTAGGGGAGGAGGGGAACTAGAGATTTAGTCCAATCACATGGCCATAATCCAATCATTCATACCTTAAAAAATGAAGCCTTATAAAGCTGTTGAACCATGAGATTCAGGAGGCTTCCATGTTGGTGAACACATGGGTGTGTTGGGAGCCTGGTGTAAGAGTCAATACTTTTTTTATTCTTCTGTTCTATTTGGCTATTCTCGAGTTTTATCCTTGGTAAAACCACATTTATAGTGTTTTTCTGAATTCTCTGAATCCTTCTTAGAAATTTTCTAACCTGAGGGTGGGTCATGGGAATCCCTGAATTTGTTTAATTAGCCTAGCAGAAGTTTGGGTGACTTGGGAACTCTTAGACAGGGCATTAGCCTTGGAAGTGGCTGTGGAACTGAGTCCTAGTTTGTTGGTCTATGCTAATTCAATTGGCAGCAGAATTGATCTGAATTATGACAAAGCTAGTCAGTGTCAGAGAATTGATGTTGAAATCATATATGATTAAGTTATTAAAAATTTGTTTCTGTAAATCAGACCTGAAAAGAATCCGACTCTTGGTTATTCATAATTTACTGTTAATTTAAACCAATACTTTCAACTTCTGTTCATATTTCCATTTCATCCTTCTCTAAGCTAAGATTTCTTTGGAATTGGATATTGTTTAAAAATATTAATGCTCTGGAATAGTATTTTATAAACTTTGTTAAAATATTAGCTTCTCTTTTTAAACATACGTACAGAAAGATATGACAATAGCAATATTTGTTTTATTGAGAAGAATTGCAAACAACACTAATAATTTCTGTTGCCTAGTTTTTGCTTTTACATCCTAAAAAACTTGTTTAGGGGAACTTGATTTGCACTACTTTGTGATAAAGTGGGGTAAATACTCAAACTGACAAGTCCAGCAAAGTGCAGCGCTAGAGTTGCTTGGGTTTTATTGATAATGGATTAAAAAATGATAAGAAAATGAATAACAGTGGTCACAGAGGATCAGTCAGGGCTGAGCTCATCTTTCAGGGTTGCCCTTATTTTCCTGTGTCACACTTAGGAACAAAGTGGTAAATCCAGGCATGCTGCCTCCAGACACACGTAGAGATTTCCACTACCTTTACTACATACTTTGCTGCTCATCTGTTATAGTTTCTGTTTTCTCTAATCAAGTTGTTCCTAGCTAACCCCAGATCATCACCCCTGAAGAAGCAGAGGATGACACCTGAGAAGGCAGCCTAGAAAGAGATTGATTTTTGTATCTTGCCAACAAGTTTGAAGAATCTGTGTGTATGTGTCTGTGTGTATCTGTGGGTGTGCAAGTATGCTTAAACACTGTGTGTGCATCTTAACTCATTGGCTGTTATGAAAAGATAAAGTGCAACTTTCTCTTATTATTAGGATCATATGTAACAATATAGCAACCCAAGGTTCCTGATATTTTCCTATTTCTCCTTCCAATCATTGTTTTCTATTTCTCCTTTTACAATCTTCCTCTTGTAGCAATTCAGTTTCTCACAGTAAATTCTCTCACATTTCTTTCCTCTTTTTGCATTCCTTTGTCTCCATCAACATTCTCTTATAATGTCTTCTCTTTCCTACTTCATCAAAAAGCATTTGAAATGTATTTTAATGTGTTTGGATATTAAATATATACTATACATCTGTGGTATAGAGCATAGCTCCCGATATCCCTGGGAGCACAGTTGTTTCATTTTGTTTTTGCTTTTTAACAAATTCTGTCATGTTAAAAGGCAAAACAATATCATCAATCATAGGAAGCAGATCTGCCTACCTTTGCAGCTGCCTGACAAAAATATCTCTGTAAACATCTTTTATTTGTAACTACCAAGTAAGGAAAGAATTTACCACGGGCTATACTGGAAAGTCTACTTTGTATTTTTTTTTTAAGGTGCTTTGGTTTCTGGCCTCTGTTTTAGATATTTGTTTGCTTTATCCACTTTGGTTTGCAAATACCCTACAGATTGCTACTTATCTTCAAGACTGAATGATTAAATTCTCCCGAAAATTAATTTTATTACCTCAACACCATATTTACATGATAAAAATTCTCTATTTACATGCACAATAAAAACTCTGGAGTTCTTTTCCTTTCCATGCATGTGGTAATTTGGATATTAATGTTGAATTTGGGAAGTAGTTTTTGGGTGTCTTCCTAGACAGGGGGTGATGGAATGGACACTCTTCTCCACAGGCTCTTTTACTGGTTAAGGCAAAATGTCACTTTATAATATAACTAGAATCTAGATCCCATGTATATGAATTTCGAAAAAGCCTGATTTACTCATGAATTTGAGAGAGAGAGAGAGAGATGAGTGTGTTTGTGTGTGTGTGTGTGTGTGTGTGTGTGTGTGTATAAAAATGTGAAATAAGAAGAGGAGAGGAAAGAGATTAAAGCTTTTCCTGTGCTGGATGACTCATTTGCCTGTGAAGATCCATGCCATATTCTCCTCTCTTCCATCTCCTTCTGCCCCAGGAAGCTGACCTACACAATGCCCCTTTTTACTTTGGCCACTGCTTAAGTTTAGACAAATGCAGAGCCCTTTCAGGAGATCAGAGGAAGAAAAAAAAGGAGGTCAGAATCGGACTTCCCTGCAGAGTCCTGTTGGGTGGCTCCATCTCACTTTTGAAGGTGGCCTTCTCTACACTGTTCTCTTTTTCTTACCTTGAAATCATTATCTCTGCTTGCAACTTCAGGCTGAGGGTGGGTAATAGCTTCCCTGTTACCAACCATGGGGTAGTGCACTCTCCCTTGTAATCTTCCTATATCCTACCTATTCCTTTGCTAAGAGTTCCTTTGTTAAATTCTGTTCAAATTATCTTGAGTATTCCTGCTGCAATGCTTATTGATTCATTCCATCTAAAATCAGTTGTAAGAACGCTTTCTATAGATATTAATCCTTATAAAGGATTTTACACTGTTATTGCCAGAAAACACATTTACCAAATGACTTCATTTACTGAAAGTTCTGATGCTTATAAAGGCCACTTAATATAATCTTTACAAAATGGAAAATAAAAGCAGACAGTATTTCAGATGGACTTAGTCATAAGCATATGCCTTTAATAATTGCCAGGGTCGACTGTCAAGTTTTCAAAAGATCCTTTAAGAATTTATTAAGTAGTTATCTTGTGTAGATTAAGAATAGTAAATGTATAATTTGGGCTTGCATTAAAATGTTGAGTGCCAGGATCACAGACACATCAAAAAGTTTTATAGTATCTCAGATAACTTAAATGGAAGTGAAGATATGCTCTGGGAAAGTCATATAAATGACTCCACAGTAACTTTAGTGATGGCCAGACAGTGTATCAATAATTGTGGTTTAGATGTGGTGTCCCTACAAGAGCTCACCTGTGAGACAATGAAAGAAGGTTTGGAAGAGAAATGATTGGATTAGATCCCCAATCAGTGAATTAATCCCTAGTGGGATTAACTGAGTGGTAATTAAAGTAGTAGGGTGTGGCTGGAGGAGATAAGAATTGGGGCGTGGCTTTGGGGTATATATTTTGTATCTGGAGAGTGGAGTGTCTCTTTGTTTGTTGATCACCATGTGAGGTGCTTCCTTCTGCCACACTCTTCTATCATGATATTCTGCCTCACCTGGAGCCCCAGGAATGGAGCCGCCCTTCTATGGACTAACACCTCTAAAACCGTGAGCACGCCAAAAAGCTTTTCTTTTTAAAAATTGTTCTGGTTAGGTCCTTTAGTCAAGGCAGTGAAAAAGCTGACTAAAATAATGATGAATGTGAGAACTATGAAAAAAATAAAAAGTCCCTGAAATGAGAGAATAAAAATGAAACTACCATTTTTTTCATTAATATCTTTTATAAAATATACTTACTTAAATACATATTTTACAAAAGATAATGAATAAATGTTGGAGTAATGAATCTAACTGCACTGAAAATGTCCTCAGAAAGTTCACTGTTTAAAATCCTGAAAGTATTTGAAAAACATTTTCCATTGGAAAAATTAAGGCTAAATTTGCAACTGATTCACTTTATTTTCAGGTATGTGAAGGTTCTTTCTTCACTCTGCATGCTTCTGCAATGAATTTTAGATCCTCTGTCCTTCTACCACCTGCAGCACTCCACCAATGCTCCCTCGGCCTCAGCTCTGGCATACCTCCCCGGCTGGAGGACTCCACATTCTCCAAACCCACCAAATTTCTTTCTTTCCCTTGTCTCAAGACTCCTTGATAACTGCTTTAATAAATTATCTTCAATACTTATTTTAGTTAATATTGAATTCCTCTCTTATCTAAATTTCAAGTCCAATGTTTATATTATATCTAATTTTGCAATGAGTCTTCTGAGAAAGTTATGAATGTTTACTTTCCACAAATCAAGTTTTTACCAAACTTGTTAAATTATAAGGTATGATAAATGGGTTCTCAAGTGAAGTTACATTTGTGCTGCAATGGTAAGCTCAATGGTAACAGGGAGAAGACTAGCTTAGTAAATTAGTAAGAAAATAAATAAATAAATAGCAATCCGTTTTTTTTTTCCCTCAGTGTCACAGCAACATCAGATATCAAACTAGTAATTATACTATATCAAGGCATTTGACATTTTTTATCTTATTTAAATAAAACAATTCCACTAAAGAACATAGGTACTTTTATCACAAGAAAAAGAAACAATAAAATTGCTTTTATATCCTTTTTCATATGCATTATTAATGCATGCCAAGAACACAAGCATTACATAACTGAACATAAAGTAATAATAGCATATTTCCCATAAGCCCTGATGCTTTAACTCAAAGCATACTTCAGTGAATCACAGAATGCTTCAAATATGAAAATACATCAAGAGAAAGGTTGTTTGTGTTTCCTGTCCTGCTGACTATAGCAATCTATCTGTTCTCAAATTTTCAAATTTAGATTAAACACAGATGGACAAATGAGATATTTTAGAAAGATAGGGAGATGATTTCAGAAAATCAAGTAGCAAAGAATACACCATTTACATTTTAGCTAATGCTAACCTGGATGTCAAAATAAAATCATTCATAACAAAAACACATCCCAGAAGATGTGTAGCTGGTGAGAAAATTACTGCACATCCTCAGCAAAATGAAAAGGCATGATTAAAGTTTGAATGTTTGATATTAAACCCAAAAGTATGGCGTACAAAAAGTGTCTTAAGACAGTTGAGTGAACTTCCCAGGGCATAGCCTTAATAGAGCTTAGAACTAATTCACAATAAAAAAATACCAAGAGTAATTCATGGGTGAAAATTATGTCAATTCAAACAAACAGAATTTCTTCATACTTCTGGTCATTAGTAAACAGAAAATTTCATAATGGTCATATACAATTAAAATAAAATAACCTAATGCTATACACAAACCAAATAAACAATAGCACAAATAACAATATAAAACTGATATTAAACATACCCCCAAATCCTTTGACTAATAAAATTAAAATGATTAAAAGTACAAGCAAATATTAGTATAATAGTACTTGAAAGTAAAGGAAATGAATGGTAGATTCATGCCACATTTACTTCATGTCAATTTCAAATACATTCACAAACATCTGCAAATAAAATATATTCTGGGCTTAGTGACAGTCACACAATATAAAAACACAATACATGTATATTGTTTACTGCATGGACTTTCCTGCCAGCATCTTTGTACAAGATATTCTATAACATCAATTGCATTTATTTTAGAGAAGGTAATATTCTTTAGAATGACAATTTATAACAAAGTTGATCTGTACATCATTAAAGTATTTAATAATGTAAAGATAAGTAAGAAAAACTAGGTTATATCGGGAAAGTAGAAATATCAGAAAAATAATTATCATGCAAATTATTTTTCTAACAGTGAAACCCATAATGAACTTTATTTTCTGTAGGATGATAATAAACATGAGATAAAGGGTGCAAAATGCTTAGCAAAGCATCTGCACTTAGTAAGTGCTCAGAAATTCATCTGAGTTATTATTATCAGTTTTACTTTCATATTATGATATTTGGGCTGCCTTCACCTCTATGTACCACCTGAATATATTCACAATCAATTCAGCATACATATATTAAATACCGACAAATGACCAGGCATGATATTAGGGACTAGTAATGCTCATTAAAAGTTAAGATGATAAAGGGACATACAAAATAAAGATAATCATGTACGGTTAATGCTGAGAGAGAGACAGGTAGCAGGCACCATAAGAGTTCATGAAGGAAAGCTACCCAAATGGTCCTGGGGTGGAGAGCAACTGTGGAAGGGGAGAATAAAGTGGGTATGTGGAAATGTGCCCATGCAATGTGTCTAACACAGTCTCTCTCTTTCAGTCTCTGCCATCCCATTTGCATCCAGGGCCCTGATTTTATTAGTCTCAGATAAGTGAGCATTCAGCAGGAGCAGATACAGTCGGAGCTCCTGCACAAACACAGATACCCATCAGAAACCTAGGTAGAGAAATAAATTGACTAGAAAGGAGACACAAGGACAATTTAGGTTATATTGCCTGCTTCGATGTCTTTTGGCAATGCTGCATACTTTTTTTTCCAGTGGCTGTCTAGACATAAATAAGATAAAATTGATTATAAGAGGAATATAAATGAACTTTTCAGAGTTTTTATTTTAAAAGCTAACAATATTGAGACCCATTAAGAGCAATGTAATGAGAGAAAGACTTTGATATGTAAAGGAGAAATGTTCCTGAGAATCTGAGAGGGAAAAAAAGAGTACATTAAAAAAAAATCTTCAACAGGGAGAAAAAGTTTTAAATTTGTTTATAAAACAACTTCAAACGCATGAATTTTATAAAAAGTATTGAAAATATGTTGGTACTATAGCAAAAAATTAAAAATAAATCATGCTCCTTTGATTCAAATTCCATACCAGTTTGCACAGAAAACTCATTTATATCAAATATTTTTTTTACTATATCTATTGCTGTGCCTCTTTATATGAGGCCAATTCTATATCACCCTACAGTACATAATTTATTAGGAAACTTTTCCATATGATCAAGATAAGTAATAAATAAAGTAAATCAGCAAGAATTTCCTTTTATATATTATAAAATATGTAAAAATTTGAATATCACAACTTTGAATAAAGAAGAACAATCTAAAATGTAAGATTTCTTTGTAAATCAGCTATTCAAGGGTCAGACAAGAATAGAGTGTTATATTTCTGTGGGTCATTGGAATGTGGTGTTAATTTTTGAAACTTCATTATAGGCATACCTCATTTTATTATACTTGGCTTTATTGTGCATGCCAATGAGGCTTTTTTTTTTACTTTTAATTTTTACAAATTGAATAATTGTAACAACCATGGTCCACCAAATAAAAGAGAACCATGTTTTTCAACAGCTCAGATGACTGTTAGCATTTTTTAACAATACAATATTTTTAATTATGTTATGTACTTTTTTTGTTGTAATGCTATTGAACACTCACTAAACTACAGTACAGTGTAAACATTATATTCAAGCTTACTGGGAAATTCCACAACTCATGTGACAGACCTTATTGCAATATTTGCTTTATTGCAGTGGTCTGGAACTGACTCTGCAGCATCTCTGAGTTATGCACACATGTGGCCTTCTTGCAGTTTTTGATCTGATAAGGTCTCCTCTTCATGCTGCCCACCCTCCTAAGTTAGGCAGTGTTTAAGTATCAAGGTACCAGGGGAAAATGTATGTTCAAAATTTTGAGGAAAATGGAATCTGTCTTGGCTTTGGGGTTTTAAAGGGCTAGGCTATAAGAGGAAAAACCTGGATTTAATAAAAGATTAGAAAGGAAATATAATGGAGATAGGTTAGAGAGGAAAAATTCTGGAGTAGCAGTGATTGGGAGTGGGGAAATTGATGTTGAGCCCAAGGAAGACCAGGGAAGGGTTAGGTAGATGTGAAGGATTCTTAAGAAATTCTGCCTGAGTAGATCTGCAACCTGGGATAACCCCCCAATGCAGAAGGAAAGGTATTACAAATAGAATGAGCTTCAAGCAGCCCTTCATTTCTGTGGTAACTGGACTCTGAAGAAGTGTGTTGTGATGGTACCAAGGGTCAGAGAGCTCTATAGAAAGAACTGGCAGAGAAAACAAGAAGAGAAACAAAAAAGGAAAGGCACATGGGAAAATCATGGCACAAAATACAGTTCTGTTAAATTTTTAAAACTTGAAATTTCACTCCTTACATACCTGTTTTTATGCCTAGAATTATGATGTTTTAATATGCATTGTGCCTATCATTTCCTTCTACATGTTTTAAATGAGTAGATAGAGAACAATACACAGGATTTCTTTAAATAGCCATCAATTCTATTTATATAATAAGAAAACACTTTCAGTTGCCAACCATAATGTTTCTAGAAATAGAGAAAAAGAAAATATATATGAATAGCTGTAATAGTTGTTTGAAGACTCAAACAACTTCTCCTTCAATAGGATCTAGAATACTATACAATATTTTGAGTTCATATGACATCCTAGTTACTCTTTAGGGAAATTTTAAATTGAAGTAATTTTAAAAAATCTTTTTATTTAAAAAAAAAACACTTTTAATTTAGAAAATTTACTTAGTTTGGTCATCAAATTTTCCTGACACATGTATCCTCTTGTATTCTCTGCCTATGAATGTTGTTGACCTTTAATTTTGTTGGAGTGAGGAGTGGTAAACTTGAAAAAGCACTTTGATTCCACCAGGAAAATAAACATATCATTGAGAAATTTGAGAGCAAAATAAGAAGAAAAGGGAAAGATTAACAAAAGAGTAACTTTAGAAAAAACTCAATACTGTCCAATTTTACTTTATATTTAATATTAATTTTATATAAAGTTCTTTATATAAAAGTGTAGTTAGTAGAAAGAGGCTATAGTTTTGTAATTGAGAACAACAAAAATTCTAATCCTTCAATTTCCAATCTCTGACTATGAGACTGTCATGTATCAGTATTGAAAATTATATTAAAGAAAATTTGAAAACATATATGAATTCTCAGCTCAGCATTCTACCATATAATATTGTCTTCTGAAATACTTTAAAACAATAAGAGGGACATTTTAAAAATGTATAGTAACTAGCATAGTTAGGAACATAGTGACTAGCCATTTTCCTTTTCCAGAAAGATGATTCAAAAATGTTGAGAAGATACAGGGCTCCAGGGCCTGTAATCACAACAGCTCAGGAGGCTGAGGCAGGAGGATTGCAAGTTCAAAGCCAACCTCAGCAACAGCATGTGCTGTACCACTGGGCTTCACTCATCTGCTGGACATTATTCCTTGTACTCTTCCTTGTCCCAGTCACTGGATTTAATTTAGAGACTGTGTCATTTGGCATAGGCCAAAGCCTCAAAGACATTCTTCACTCCTCATTCTCTGCCTTTGCCTCAAAACTGCTGGAAAATTCCATTGACTACCTTTCGAATCAAATTCAGTTTCTTTTCACCAACTGCATGCTAGCACATGATAAAGCCACCATTATCCCTTCCCCTAAGTATGGAAATAAATTCTACAATTCCCACAGCAGCCAGAGTTATTCTTTACATTCATAGGCAGATCATGTATCTCCTCTGCTGCTTCACTGCACTCAGCACAAAAGCAGAATCCATAAAGTAGCCTACTTGGCTCTAAGCAAGAAAGGCCTATTACCCTTTTACTTGCTTTTATTAACTCCCCTTGCTCACACCCTTCTCACCCTTTCTTCTCCTGCCTCTGTGTGCTTCACCCAATCAGACTTTGTTCCCTCTTGAGAATGGCAAACATAACTCTTCCTTGGCTCCATGCTTTTTTATCTTTTACCCTCAGTAGTCTTCCCACAATATCCTCAGGGCTTCTTTTTGACCAAACATGACCTTCTTCACCTTCTTTTTGACCAAACATGACCCTCTTAATTGGCCTTGCCCTGACTACAGAATTTAAAATAGTGATTCTGCCACTTCCAGGCATGTGCCAATCTATTTTTTTTTTCCACAATATTGATCACCTTAAAAGATAAACTACATTATCCACTTAGTTTGCTGTTGTTCATCTTCCTCCAATAGAATATAAGCTTTATAAGGCTGGAGATGTTTGTTGGTAATTTTAAACAACAGTGAAACAGAAGCATCTGAAGCAGAATTTAGCATAGAGTAGGTACCTAGTCATTATTTTGTAAGGTAATGCAATTGGAATTTTATAAGAGTGGAATTAAAGCTACTTAGATATGTCTTTATTAACATTCTTTTAACTTTATGTCTTGTGACTTCAAGCATCTTTCCCTTTCCTAACCCATCCCACAAATGTTTCTTAAATTATTTTGAATCTCTTTTCAGCAGATTTTAAAGTTTTTATTTAAAGTGCTTCCACCCTCAACCTGCCTTGTTGTACTATTTGAGGTATGAATTCCTGTGTCTGAGCTCGTGAGAATGAGGTTTGTAGAATATGCCACCACATGAAAGGGAGGTTGTGAATTCCTTTTATACTAGGATCAATAACCATCTGAATTGGACAGATTAAATTAGCCACAGGCCAGTTTGGAGGCAGGAGGATAGATGGACAGCTTCTGTGAGTCTCTTGTAGTTCTATACAAAGTGTTTGTTCAAGTTTCAATGAGACAAAAACAGCACTAAAATGCAAAGGTAAACATTCTGCTTTAAAGTGATAGAGACAAATGGCCTTATACAGCACAAACCTTTCAGAGATAGTATAGATCATCTGCATTATGTTTTTGTGTTGCCTGTGAAAAGGATGCATGGAGAAAGGCCCTACTTGAAATTCAGTTCCAATATCAGGATGGCTGAAAAGCTGAGCTTCTTAGTAAATCCAACCAAATACACTGACATTTTCAGAGTGCATCTGATACATTTCAATAATTAATTCTTAAGTCAAGAAAGAGTCAAGAAATCAGATGAAGAAGCACAGTAGGCTGAAAATTGCCAGTGGGAAGGAGAAAAAAAATCAGCAATAGATAGAACCTTTTCAAGCTGAAAGGAGGTCAGTGGGATACCACTGGGAACAGGGATGAAGCTTCAGGGGTTTTTATTATTGTTATTTACATAAACCACCCAGAGAGTAATGTGAGATGCTCAGTCCATAACTTTACAGAAATTGGTAGATTTAGAAAAATAAAAATGCAATCACATAGTAGACAGAACTAAATCAATGGAGTACTTACATAATAAGCAATAATTTTTTCTCATGAAAATTTATTCTCTTTTAAAGGATACAGATTATAGAGTATTGGTGCTAGACAGGAACTTAAGAAGAATACCAAGCATCATAAAATTTTAGGTATGGTCTAGAGATGTTATTTACCTTTGCCTAAAGGAGTGTCAAATAATTGACACTGGTAAAATGAAAAAAATGAAAAACTGGTAATAATAGTTGAGTATATTTTAAAATAAAAAGAAAAAATATATAGAATATTTCAGACATAATTATTAGAGAAAGAAACTAACATGATTTCAAAGGAGCTGTTTTGCAAAACTATCTGATTTCTCAGGTTAAGTTTCTTTCAGTTTGTAAATAATTACTCTGTCAAATACTGTCATTAAAAATAGAAGGTCAAAGAAAATTATAATTTAAGTCACTGATAGTTATTTTAAAAAAGTAGTTTGACTAAATTAATCATATACCTTGTATGGCTGTATCATGTGCCTTAAAATGATAGAGGAACAGAATCAAGAGAGATGCAAGCAGTCCCTTCTAACAGTCAGTGACCTGTTCAGAATATTTCCTCATTTGTGCTTTTCAATACAAGATCTCAGGAAAGGTTAATGTATGTAGAAAGATATGTATGCATAAGACCTAGAGCATGCTCTACCAGGTGGAATTCACTCACTGAATGTAAAAGACTATCTCTACAAACCAATGCCCACAATCTGGCAGAGAAACCACTCTAGCAATGCCAGCTCTGACCAATGGTCAAAGCTTCTATCAAGGAAAACAACAATGTATCAATGTACTTATTTTAAAGATCATAAAAATGATACTGTGTGCTCTTGTTTTCTTTAATCTAGTAATAAAAAATGAGAATGTTAGATACTGCTAGAAAAAAATTCCTATATATTTCAATCTAGTTGCTAGATCAGTGCTTAATAGGTGATAGGTGATCAATTCTCTTGAAATACATATAATTTATGTCTCTCTAGGATACCTAAGGAAATAGTACATTATGATAAGAAGTATTTTGGATTTAGAAGTTCACTACATATTATGATTTGGATGTGGGGTAATTCCCCAAAACAAGGTGAGGCTGAACATCATGGAGGAAGAGTGTGACACCGGGAAGCAGCTCACAGGATGATAGAAAGCAGAGAGTGAGACTCCATTACCAGATACAAAATATAGACCCCATAGCCACACCCTGTAACAAACCACTTCCTTACAGCAGCACTCCACCTACCTTCAGTTCCCACTCAATTAATCCCATCAGGTAATAAATTCACTGATTAGGTTAAGCCTCTTGTAACCCAATCATTTCTTGTCTGAACCTTCTTACATCACATAAGCTTGGGGGAATGTCTCGCAGAAAGTCTTAACTGAATCAGTGAATTAATCACCTAATGGAATTAACTAAGTGGTAACTTGAGGCAGGTGGGGTGTGGCTGGAGGGCGTGGGGGTGAGGGCGTGGCCTTGGGATATATTTGTCTCTGATGTCTGATCATCATGTGAGCCTCTTTCCCCCACCACACTCTACCACCAAGATGTTCGGCCTCACCTTGAGCCTTGTGAAATGGAGCTTGCTATCTATGGATTGAGACCTCTGAAATCATGATCCCTCAAATAAATTTTCCTCCTCTACAATTGTCCTGTTTGGGGCTTTTAATCACAGTGGCAAAAAAAAAAAATGACTAAAACACTGTGTGATTCTTATAATTCAAGTGATAGATGAAATAATAGTATTCAATTGTCTCTGTGAATATTTTTTAAAGAAAATAAGTGATATGTACGTTTGTTTTCATATTTTAAGTGAGTGAAGGAGTAAAATGTACAACTCAAGTGGTGCATTAGAATGCACATTTGATTTTTAAATCTTAGCTTAAACAACATAAGGATGCAGTGCTAGAGATAGGAAATCTGTATGCTAGATAATTTGTTATTTGGCAACCAAACAACAGTCACTCTATTTTTTTGTTTCCTCCTGGGAAGAAATAAATCACCTAAGACAGGAGCAAGTGACTTTGCACTAATGCACTTTCCAAATATATAAAGAGGTTTCAGAAAAACAAACAGAGTAGCTATAGGTGGAAATTATATTTCCTTATTATGTTGAAATAGAAGATATCTAAACATCTTAGATGTTCAAGTGAAATGGTTGAAGAATTTCAACCATTTTTTTTGCTCAAGTCTCTATTAACTCCTATATCTAGATCTGAACAACACTAAGCATGATTCAATTTAATCATATTGTTACTAGGTGTCTCAGTATGTGGATGTTTGTTAGAAAAGCATTTAGAAACGTAAAAGTGTCAGTCAATTTGGACAAATGGCAAAGAAAACCCTTGTTCCAGACAATAATCATCTATGCTTTAAACTATTCTGGACAAAGTAGATCAACTGAGTATAGAGATGAGATCTGAATGTAGAGACTGTGATTTTAAAGTGAACATATCTATTAATTATTAGATATGTGGAATTAATTAGAGGTGGGAGACTACAGAGCTCTAATGAAGAGCCAGAGAGATGTAAGATCTAAGTACCTTAAGATAAGTTTTGTGGGGATATTCCTTGTGCAGGAAAAGAACATTTAATCGAAGACAGCCAACTGATTGAAGGCAACAAAAAATTGAAGGCAGATATCATAAAGACATAAAATTCCGAAATATGAATGATGGTATTTATGGTGATTTGAAAACCTCTGGTGGATAAACTGCATAAATTCAAGGACAGAATTTCATATTCATTATAGTTGGAAAAAGAAAATGGAAAAAACAAATAAACAAAAGTGGGTTGAGGCTGGGAGGATAGATCATACAAGTTTGAGGCCTTGGGATTGATCCACAGCACCACAAGAAGTAAAAACAAAGAAAAAAAGAAGAAGTTAAAAAAATTATGCTAATGTTTATAATGTATAGTACCAACATAGAGCAAAAATTAGTTTCCTAACAAAGAGTTGCTGTGGATTGAAATAATGGTCACTTAAGCAAACCTTTGGAATAGATGTTGAAAAGTGTGAATCATTTGATCTCCATACTTTCAGGAAGAGTTTATAGTACCTGATCTATTAAAAGAGGCAAATGGAGCAAGTTTTATTTCAGCACTCACTGGGAAAAGGCATGTAAACAGGGGGTCCCGTCTCTTTTCCTATTGGAAGACTAAATCATTCTGTCATATCAACTGAGAAGGAATAACACACTATATAGATATCCAAAAGACACAAAGATTATTGTACCAAATTCCTTAAAAAATGAAATGCTAACTTGCTCATTATAACTAGTTCCCATCAAGAATGTATTTCCTTTATTTAAATTGTTTGAACCTGACATCAATTGCATTGGCTACTCTTCAATATTTAGTGTGGCTATTCGTAACAGACATGTGTGGAAGGTAAAACAAGTTGATTCAGCTTCATCCATTTGCCAGGGTAAAAATTAAATATATCACCTCACACCAGAGATCAGGTCTACTTTTTACATGTGATGCTCAATAACTGAGAAAAAGCAAAAATTATTCTTATGAGTACAGACTTGGATATAACATTATTTGATAATAAGAATTCACAATTTCATATTTTGATTTTGTGACATTCTGTTTTTTGTTTTTAAAATTACCAATGGCATATTGTATCTCATGAGGTAGCTAATATCTTTTATTCATACTTAGACAATTTAATTTTATCCAGGTGCCTCCTCATCTGTAACTAAAATATATTGTGATATTTAAAATTAAAATAGTTTCATTATCATTAATAAAGAACATCTTCTAACATTGTGTTTCCTACAATGAATGCAACTTGCATTTTATACATATTTTCAATAATATTATTGACATTCTATTCATTTTCCAGCTGCTTTATTATGTTTCTGTAAGTTGCTTTTTTCTTCTCTCAATTATATATCAGAATTAATTCTAGATGCATCATTTATATTTGTACAAGCCACCAATGAAGTTGAGAGACTTACAAAATTTTAAAATAAAACAAATCCTGTCAAACGTACTTAACCCTTACTAACATAGAATATATCTTAGTGTATTCATCTCTCTACCCATTTTAGAACCTTTGATATGATTGGAATCTTAAAATTTAATATTCATACTCCAAGCCAGTTTGAAATATCACTTAAAAGATAGCAGCTCTCTTTAAGACAACAAAGAACTTTCAACAACCAAAGCAGCATGATTTTATTTGCTAAAAATTTATTTTTATGTAAGTTAGTACAAGTGAAAGTTTATTAATAAAATATTTAAACTAATAATGAAAATTCTGTTTCATTATCTTGTATGAGGTCAGTGATAAATGGAACAATATTAGCAACATTTTTCAGTGTTTATTATCTTGTTTAGTCCTTTTAAAATTTAGATTCGAAAACAGTAGTCATTATTGCTGCTACACACAGTTTATTTTAAATACTGGTGTACCAGTTCATTTTTAATTTGATTTCAAAGTATAAAATATACTATTTCTTCTTTTGACTAGAACCTATAAATGCCCTAAATAATGTTGACAAATATTGTGAAAATGTTGGTAATTGAATATGAAGGAATTGCTATCACTAAATGCATTTTAATTCGCTAGATTTTAAAACAAAATGGCTGCAGTTTCTAAGAAATGCTTTCTTTCAGTAAATCTCCTGCTAGGCTCTGAGAATTTATGTTTTCTTTTAAGGAATCTACTGAAAATAAACACAATTTTTAAAATTCTTAGTTTTTTAATCTGTTTTATTTTAAAAAATAAAGTAAAAAAAATTAGGGATGAAATGAATTATGATGCTTTAAATAGAAACAAATACTCATCATATACACATTTAGTTATAAGAAGTATGGAGTCCAATTATTGTGCTGAAATGACAGCTTGGCCATGCCACCTCTGGCACTATATACATTAAATAACATTTATGTGTGAATATTTTCAACGCATTTGTTAACACTTCCCCAAACATTTGTAATACTTTTTAAAATCTGTTTTGTATCTCAGCTATGCTTCTCCTAAACCTAAACTAATACCTTTTTTATAAGAAGAAATAATTTCATGCATAAAGGTAATTTTTTATTCAATGCTAAGAAAATTTCAAGTCTTCAGTGAATCAAATATCACATTGCATAGAAGCATCTATCTTAGTATATAGGACAATTTGTATATCCTGTTATACACAGATAATCGTTCCCTATTTCCCAGTTTTCATTTCCACATGCTATCACAACTGGTTGCCATTATAAATGTAGGATTCCCAAACTCCCACATTCCATAAGTAGGTAGAGTAGGTAGGAGATTTGACACATTCTTTCCCAAGGTAACTTTTGGCTGATGTGGAAAACAACACTCCATAAGCTATTTGGTAATTATTTAAGCCAAAGAATATCCATGCCTTGTATTTAGACAGCATGTTCAGTAAGTGAACTCAACTGTCTTCCAGATGATTAGTGCATCTTAGAGAAAACAGATCCTATGCCTGAAATTTTCCTAGAATATTACTCTTCTACTAGAGAAACGAATTACCTTCTCACTTTTCCAAGAGGGAATGAGGTTAGCATAAGGTGAATGAGTGAGAGACCCAGAAGAAAGAGAAGAAAGGCAGAATGAGAAATACAAGATCTACTAAGAAATCATTTTCTGGCCAGTGTTCCCATCTAAGTTGGCCTACTTACCCTGACAACTGACCTCACTCTCATTTGGGTAAATGGGATCAAGATAAAAGAATCTAAATAAGAAGAGCATTTGATCAAGTTGAACACCATTTCTACTTTGGAAATGTTTTCTTTGCCTGTTTGGTGTTCTCTGCTTCCTCTCATCATCTGCATCTCTTTAAAGTTTGAATACCTAAGAACTCAATCCAAAGGCTTTTACTTTCTTCTCTAGCTCCACTCATGTCCTTGGTGAGTTTACCCAAGCTAATGGCTATAAACAATGTCTATAACTTAATGATTTCCAAACATTTTTTCAATGGTATACAGTTTTTTTTTTTCCTGAGGTGCATGTTCATGTAACAACTTCTAATTATTATGTCACTGGAATGCCTTCTAACTATCTCCACCTTCATGTGCTAGACATGAATGTCTAGTTATTTTACAATGTTCCTCCCAAGTCTTCCCCATCTCATCAATGTCACTTTGTCCTTGTAGTTTACACAAAAAATTAAAACAAACAAAATAATCAATATCATTCTACAATCTACCCTCTTTTTGGTGCCTCACTTCTAGCCTTCAAGTTCTTGTAGGTGTAATTTCACCTCCATTGCTATGATGCTGGTAATTCCACTATCATCTGTCCCCTAATTTCTTAGGGAAAGTGTCCTACAAATTTTGATTATAGTCTTTTTTTAAGAAAATCAAGGAAATGAAACCAATCTATTTAAAACTGAATCAGTGTATGTGTCTCTTTTGCTCAAACTTCAAGTGGCTCTCTATTTCACTTGGAGGAAAGCAAAAGTCTGACTTGTGTATTCATTTCCTCTGTGATTTTATATCTTTACACTCCAGGTTTATGCTTTTCATGTCATGTGGGTTGCTGAATGACCCCTGAATAATTCAGGCCCTCCTTGCCTTAAGGACTTTATTCTTCTTTGTTTCTTTTCTTGGAATTCTTCTCCTGATACATGGCTTGCTCTCTCTCTATTAATTCTCAGATCAAATATTCAATTTTTTCTGGTCTCCATACTCAAAATTAAAACCACTGCCTCCTCTCCCTTGTCCAAGCATTCTTGTCTTTCTTCATAGTCTATCACATTGCAATATACTATGGTTTGGAACTTTTTTCCATTAATAAATTTCCAGCAATCTGGAAATGAATGAATTAGTGATCAAACTCATCAAAGCTTTATGAAATAAAAATTAGGGGAAAAACATCTCCCTGCAATATCTTAACATAGTGCTACATGTGAATATTTGTGTCCTGAAAAATTTATATTTTGAAACCTAATCCCCAAAGTATTGGTATTTGAAGATGGTCCACTGGGAAGTTGTTAGGCCATAAAAGTGGAGTATTACACATGAAATCAGTACCCTTATAGAAGAAGCCCCAGAGAGCTGTGTCATAAAGACACAGCAAAAAGGTGCCATCTATGAACCACAAAGCAGGCCCCCTTCGGACATAGAATCTGCCTTGATATTTTATTTTCCAGGTTCTGTAACTGGGAAAAATAAATTTTGTTTTTTTCATAAGTCAACTAATTTATGGTATTTTTGCATTACAGCTTGGAAAGACTAAAAACACAGGTTATAGAAGTTCAATATAGATTTAGCCAGTGAAGTAACAGGATTGCTTTAATTCCTTTCCAAAGGTATTTAGTAAGAAAAACTATTTAAAATTTTTCAATATTACAAGAACATTCATGCACGGATCTTTGGCATGGGCTCAGTATAAGGGCCACATTTTATTCATCACTGAATCTGAAGTTCCTGTCTCTGATTATGGCTTATTTAATGAGGAGCTACTTATATCTGAATACAATTGGCTGTTTTAAATGTGTTTTGATATATTCTTTTTGATCATTATAACTCTGTGAGGTAGGTAGTATAGACATTTTTGTCATCATTTTATAGATGACTAAAGAAAAAATGAAAGTAGAGCAAATGCTAGAACTTAAGTACTCAAATACCCTTCTAAAAAGCTTTTAACAGTGCACTTTACTAGTAATAAACATTTTAGATTAGGATGTTAAGTCAAGGGATTTTTTTCCACTAATATATAACCATAACATCATTTTATTTGAAAAATAGAGTTACATTTATTTTTAGTGTAATTTAACATTTGGCCTTAAAACATGTTTTCAAAATGCTCCTAAAGGCCCAACTAACTGGTATACATTGATCACTGTATTTCCCTTATTATAGGTTTGTTCTGTTTAGAAATCTGAAAAAAACACAAACCTTGGGATTTTAATTACAGACTTTCTAAACCCCCACACAGCAGCTGTAGAGGAAGCAAATATCAGTTTTATTAGCATAATGGAACGACATGAGCCAAGTGAGTGAATTAAATCCCAGAAGATCATGCCTTTTAGATGAGATGTGCTTAAATAGAATAAAAAAAACTATTTTGATGATTTATTTATGGTAGAAATGAGAATATAAACTTAAAGTAGCAATGCTTAAATTAATTTCTAATTGCTGAACAAAGCTGTGACCTGTTTTGCTGTCAAATGAGTTGCATTCATCCACATTCCCACAATAAAGTGCAAGCCTGTGTTTGCATTTCACAAAGAAAGCAAAGACAGGGAAAATGCAGCTCCATTAACACAAGTGAAAAATAATATTCTCTTAGAATTAAGAATGGAATATCTAGAAGGGCCTTTCTATCATGACCCAGGCTTGATTGTACTGAGCAACATGAAGGGAGATAGTTATACAACGTAAAGTAATGAGATAATCCAGAGAGAAAATCCATGTCAAAATCGCTACACACTGAGAAATAAAAAACAGAAACCACACTGAAGGAAGCTGTACTTTAAAGATATTAAATTATCCATATCTTGACCCATTGAGTCATCTTACAATAAAATTTTCATGAGCACCTGCCTTAACCCTGTTTTCTTCTTCTGAGCTCAGCATTTCACATTATCTATACCTAAAAATTTTCTAGAACATTACTAAAGAAACTAATTACCTTCTCACTTTCCCAAGAGGGAGAGAGGTTAACATAAGGTGAAAGAGTGAAAGATCTAGAAGAGAACAAGGGCAGAATAAGAAATGAAAGGTCTGCTTAAGAGTCACTTTCTGGCCAGTATTTCCATCTAAGTTGGCCTACTGTATAACTTGTTGAACATCACTCCCTTTTGAGTAAATAGCATCAAGAAAAAGCATTTAGATAAATAAGGTTCAGGTAAACTGTAAATTCGATTAAGCCAGTCTCTTCAAAGGCATTAATAGATTCAATAGTCAGTATGTCTGGTTTGGAATTTTTGCACTGCCTCTCACTCATTATGTGAACTTAAATATGTTAGTTTTTCTTCATTTTCCACATTTTAAAAATGAGGATAATAATAATACCCATATAATAATACCCATCTCAACAAACAAATATAAAATGTTTAGGGTACAGTGTGACTCATAATAATGTACAGGAAAGATTCATTGTTGAAATTATCATTTTTATTCACATTTCTAAAGTTGGAAAACAGCTGGAATAATACATTAGACTTTTATAAGCATTACTTCACTATTATATATAGCAATGCCTTCATTGTGATTTTACTAGAGAAGTGAGTTCAACTAGTGTGTGGATTAAGAAAGAATTCCTCTAAAAGGTACCACTGGAGGGCCTTTTATCTGGAGCCCTTGGTGACTGTGTTATAGGAACATAATATGTTTTAAAATTCACTTACATAATTCTAGCATCCTAAACATACTCCTTTACATCAGTTTTATGCAGGATAAATGTAAGCTTTAGTAGTCATTTCTTGATTAGCAATTTTTCATGAATATTTTATAGCTGTAATATAAAAATTTGAAGAATTCCTTATATTTTTAAGTTAAAATCTTCAATAAAAATATCTAACTGATATTTTCAAGAGAAATAGTATAATCTTATTTCTCAATTTTTTTCACTCAGAATGAAAACAATTTTACATTTAAATATCATACAGACCTCTCTATGAAATAACATTCTTGTTTTCTTTCCAAATTGACTTAAAATTCTTTAATGTTATTTTTCATTAACTTTGGTTTTTAATAACAAAACTGAAGAAAGGTAAAAACTACCTACTAGATCACTCATACATTTTATGTGTTTATTTTAGTTTTATAATGAATATAAATATATGAATACCATCATGAAGATGAAATTTAGCTAACACTTCTAGAAAAGCGTTGAGTACATAGACTTGTCTTGGACTATATATTTTCATATTTTTATCCCATACAGATGTCATTTAACTGGTATTGATGATTATAATGTAATATTCAAAACTGCAATATGCAAAATTTACTAAAGGCTTATTATGGGCCAGCCCTGGGATAATTCGTTTTTATGCATCATCCTATGTAATTTTCACAACAACTGAATGTTGTATCAACTTTAGTGAAGCTAGTCAAATGTCCAAATACTGAAATCTAGTGAGTCCCCAAATCAAGATTCAACCTATGTTTAAACACAAAATGAATGACTTAATGTGTGAAATACATTACATAGTGCAAACTGAAAAACAGGTGCCACATCTAAAATGAAAATCTCAAAATAGTTTGAAACAACATTCCAATTTCATTTTCTTATATGCCTTTCAACTCCACCCTAAATATTATATTTTATATTACATCAGATTTGTATATAGTCTCACGTGAATATTTTATTTAATAATATTCTGTATGACTTTTCCTTAATAAATCTAGTAAATTAAAATATTGATTTTCCTTTGAACTACATGTGTATCTCAAATTATATAGCTGAGCACTTGAATTATCTTTGAATTCTTAGGCACTGTCAGAATGATTATGCTAATTTCTATTTGAGCACTGGATAATGATAATATAATTGTTAAGACTTAAAGACGTTGAAAATAGTAGCTAAAAGCTGGTGTTCTAGAAATGACATAAAACGTTATCCTTACTATTGTTGCAGAATTTTGAAATAACTTAAAAATCAGGATTAGAGAACAAAATATTTCTACTGAGTTAAAACTGCTTAAAATTTGTAAGATCCTGGAGCAATATTAAGCAGTGTAATACATTTGTTATATTTTTATAAATTTATTATAGAATGAAACAAAATTATTTTACACAAAGACATTTTAAGAAAACTCTCAGATGCCCATTTCTTCTAAGTGGCAAAACATTGATGCTCTTATTTAAATTTCAGCTAGATATACAGATGTAAAATAGATTGTAGAGTATGGAGAACTAAAGCGGGAAACAAGTTAGAAACGACTCCAGACAAGCTCTGAGGAATGAGTGATTTGAGGAAGAGGATACGATACGATAGGGATACAATCCAATCAGGACTATTTGGTACCTAACCGAATGTGAGAGCTATTAGTGAGTAGAAATGAAAGAAGTTCCCAATCTTATAAAACTAGAAAATCAGAGAAATTTGGTGTTATGAGAAGACAGCAAATCCAGACCATTCAGATTTGCAAAGCAAAATAAGCATAATGCTATTAATATTGAAGGGGAAGTGTTTTGCACAATGAGGGAATAGCAGGCAAAAGCTCAGTAGGTGACATCAAGCCAAGCAAAGTAATCATCAAAACCAACAAAGAAAACTGTAGAGAAAGAAGACAACTATACCAACTGGTTCTCTTTGGATTGTTTGAAAGAGAAATCCATCTAGAAAGCTTAGCTAAAATAAAGCTGTGTCATAGACCCAAAATGCAGGAATAAAACAGAGCCTAGACATACTTTAGAACAAGGGGATTGGGCTCAATTAGGGTATTCTTTCCTCTTTCTTTTTATACAACCTTGCTTCATTCCTCTCTCTTAGATTTAGTTTATCTTTTTAAGTCCACACACAGAATTCATGGCTATGGAGAATAACCTATCTGATCAACTGTCTCTCCTTCACCCTACTGTCTTTGTCACCTTTCCCCTCTCTCCTTTCCTTTTCTCAGACTTAAGATTTCAGAGAAGCATTGTGATTGGGTAATTTATTCTTGGCTTGCCAGTCAGCAGTGGGGACTGGTTGCTCATGGTTACACAACCATCTAGAAAATGGCTGCTTGCTTTTTTTTTTTTTTTTTTGTATGAAAAGAAGTGTATTTTTCAAAGGAGTTGTGGAGATCTGAGCCAACACTGCAATGGATGATCTCCTCAAGGATCAGAGACGTAATCTCAATGATGCCTCTGCTTCAGAATAAAACAGAGAAGAGAAAGAGTCAAAAATATTTTTTAAAAATCTAATGTGTACATAGACACTGAGATCAAGGGAAATGAAAATCAAAAGGAGCAATATATATTCAGCAGAAATGAAATAAGTAATATGCTGATTGTCAATCCACCATTGGATTTAACTAATGAAGATAATCAGTTGCTACATAATTTGATAAAATTTACATATGCAATGTTTATATTATTGTGCTCCGATATTGTGCAATAGTGGTAACCAGTATTTAAAAAAAAAAGGAGAAAAATTCGGGTAGTCTTTTATGCCATTACTAGTAACTATTAGCTGACTCCTAGTGAACTCTGTTTTAATCTAAGCACTCCCAGACAACTACTATAGGAGCCTTATTTAAAACTCCTTACTGGGATGTTGATGTTGAATTCACTAGTCTATGGTTAATGGAATGATACCATTTCTATTTTGAAAAAAAATGAGAAAACATTCCTTTCTCCATTCTTTCAGAATCTCCCCACCTTTCCAAGACTTTATAAAGTGAATGAGATGTGATCCTCCCCAGAACTTCCCTTGATTTGCTAGGAAGTAAGTTGTCTGGGTCAGAGGAAAGAACTATTTTTAAGCAACCATCCACTTTTGCATTACTTGGGTTCTATTTTCAGCATCCAAATTTTATTCCTGTTTAAAGACAATTTACCTTGACACAGAAATTGGACAATAAAACTATTGCAGAGTTCAATCTATTACCTTTGAATAATGTATATCTTTCTCAAACAATGGTTAGAAATAAAATTGAAATTTCTGATTGAGGTGCAGTTAATTCTAGAAAGTGTTATTCTTGCTTTATAATAACTGGCACATGCAAAAAGACAGGCATGGGATAAACTATGTCTGAAAGCCCTCTGAATGCAAGGGAGAAGAGATAAAAAGACAATGAACATATGTGTAAGGGTAGGAAAAAAGATGTAGGGAGTATTAATCTGTGTACAAAAATATATTTGCATTGCAAAATTCTAGCCAGCAGAAGACATGGAACCTCTAGAATAATTTATGGTATCATCATCCAATGGAAAAAAATTTCCTGTATTTAAAACTTTGCAATCTCTATAATTTGAATTAGTTTTAACTATATTTTAAATTAGTTGCAATTATATTTGAGAATTATTAAGTGAACATAGTTGTGATTATTGCTAGAGGTTTATAGAATCAATGCAGCAATGACTCATGATCACTCCATTCCTTATTGTTTTATCTTCAGATTTACTTTCTCCATTTATTTTTAAAAACTCAGGGCTCATTCAAAATGTCTTCTCACTTTACTGAAATAGACTGCAATCACCCCTGCTTCCTTAGCTTTATATATGTTTTCTTACTCCTTTTTTTGTTGCTGGTACCAGATATTGAACACACAGGCACTTAGCCACTGAGCCACATCCCTGGGCCTTCTCATATTTTATTTTGAAACAGGGTTTTCACTGAGTTGCTTAGGAACTTGCTAAATTGCTGAGGCTAGTCTCAAACTTGTAATTCAACTGCCTCAGCCTCCCTAATCACTGGAATTACAGGGGTACACAACTGTATCTGGCTCTAATCTTCTTTGTTTTTTACTACATTTTTCTATATACATTCTAATCATCTTTTAAGATCAAGTTCATATTCAACCTTATTCATAAAGTATTACCCAGATTTCAGTAAGAATCTCTGTCTCTCTATGTATGGGTTTACTCACCATTGACACATTATTATTACATTTTTCTTAATGCCTCATTTCTGAAACAACACTTCTTAACCTTTTATTATATGAATTCATTATGTTTATTAATTTATAAATATACATTAATTGTTCTATGAATGTTTTTTTCAAATTCAGACAGAAAATTACTACAATAAAGATTGGCTAATATTTCTACCAAATTTTCTGATACAAGAACCTACACAAGGCATGGAGGTGACAATAATTTGCCGACGCCTCTTTAGTATTCTATCGACAAATACATTGCTAGGAAACTATGGGTTCTAAAGTAAATACTAAGCTTTATCAACAGGAGGAAGTTAACACTTCAAAAGTAGGCCTAAGTTACTATATTAAAACTAAGCATAAAACTAGAACTTGGACCTAAAAGACAAAAAGTAAAATAAAATAATGCTTTTTGGCTAATTGAGAAACATAAACAGAAAAAAAAACTTTACAAACAGTGAATAGATTACTATGGGAAATATAAATTGAATCATATGAACTATGAATCTAGTACATACTATCATAAGTAGATACACAGATTATATAGATAGATAATTTGAATTTTTTTGTCAAATTCACAAAAGCTTAGACACATTAAGACAAGATTTTTGGCCTTTAGGAAGATATTTTGGTTTTTAGACAAGTGCATCCTTTTTATGAAAATACGTTTTCAGGTTACTATCAAACACAAATCTAATACAATCTCTTTTAGAAGAAAAAATAATAAGTAACCCAAACTGTTTATAATATTCATCTTTTAGAGGATTTAATTTCCTTTTCAAATAGTTATATGAAGGCATATAGAATTTTGTGACTTTCCTCAAGCTTTACTTGTGACATATTTTTTTAATTCTCAATTTTATTAAGGAAGCAAAGATCAACAGGCAAAATATTAGCACATGAAAGCACATTTCAGAATGAAATAAAATGAAAAACAAAACTAGAAAACAAACTTAAAAACAACCATGCAAACAGACATATATCAAAAACCAAATGGTTGAAATACATGCATTTTGGGTAATTTATAAATAGTATTCATGCACTAAAATAGCATTAACACCAACAGAATAGATTTTATCATTTAAGAGAACTTGGAATAAGCAGAAAAGTGAATCACCATAACCATGCAAAATGGACATGGGCTCACCTTTAACTTTATTCTTTGAAGCAGCAGCTGGTACCAAGGAAAGGTTGCACAAGAAGAAGAAACAAATATTAGATATTAGAGAGACATTTTAGTTAGCAAGAAAACAGAGATGCTATTAGTACTAAGTTGAAAAGTGCATTTATATTACCCACATACTTTATATCAAGAGAACCTATAACAAAGAAAATGACAATTGTTATATTTCATTAGTATATGATTGAAATACATGAGTAAGAAAGTAAGACAGGAGGCCCAATAGGGAGGTGCAACTTGAAACACCACAAGACACCGAATTCTTAAGGAGTTCTTCTTTCTCTATGTATATTTTCTTAGTTCTAAGACTTAAACGATAATCAATAAAAAGTTATTCATACATAGCTATTATTTTGCAGAGGAGTGTACTGGGAAATGAATACAAATGTGCTCTACTACTGAGCTACATCCCTACTCCTTTTTATTTTTTATTTTGTGACAGGGTCTTGGCAAGTTGGCACAGGCTGGGCCCAAACTAAGGATCCTCTGGACTCAGCCTCTAGATTCGTTGGTATTACAGGCATGCTTCACACTTTAAATATGTTTAATACCATTTAACAATTAAATCGTAAACCAAAAAGTAGGAATTAATCACAAGGGCAGGTCATTTCATTTACTGAATGCTTTACTAAATGCTGAGCCTGATGTCTCACACTTTCCCTACATCTTACACACGATGATGACAACTTGGAGAGTTAAGTTTTGATGTTTGTGCCTCATAGGTGTGGAAAATGAAAGTTAGAATTGTCTAGTTACCTGCTGAAGGTGACAGAGCACAAATGAAGCAAGTTTAGAATTCTAGCCTAGGTGTATCAAATCCCAGAATCTGTGCACGAAGATTCCACCCTGTGGTGTTTGTATTTAAGGAACGAGTCACTTAATAAACTGCAAGCATCAGTTCTTCGACAAAACCCAACTCAAATCATATGATTCATTAAACCCCAGTTATTTTGGTACATGGTTGACTATATAGCTATGAAACTTGAAAACTTCATTACTTTAATTGGCATGATTCCCTTAAGAGGTAGAAATTGAAGCTTATTTATATCTAGTGGTAAACACTATTTGGGGCAGAAATAAATTTAATGAGGAAATTAAATTAATTAGTCCTATAGGACAGTTGCTAACTCAAAGGATGACTCCTAGTCAAAATGCATAATTAGACACCTCTAAACACTTTTGAAGTGATATATTCTACTTTGATTGGATATTATTTGATAATGAAGACTGAAAGAGGAGGGAGTGTTTTTTCACTCTCTAAAGGATATTAAAGATGAGTAGCCCATACTTTAATTGGGAAATATACAGTCTCTAGTTCTGTAGACTGACCTTTAGTGCAATTTAATTTAGATTTTGGATTTAGTACCCATGAAGTAGGAATGGAAACTTTTAATTTACACTTCATTTTTCCAAGGTATTTGAACTAAAAAAAAAAAAAAAAAAAAACTTGAGAAAGTTTAGTTAAATTTTCCTTATGGGAAAATTTATTTTCAAATAAGGATAACAAACACTATCTTACTATTGTATTTTAAATAACATTTTCCAAACAAAACACTTAAATAAAATTAAGATTATATCAAGAAACCTGTATGAAGTCTTTTTCTTAAACCCACTCAAGCTGTTTATTGCACAACTTTAAATATAAGTAGGTGGTTGGAAAAGAAGAATGATTTAAAATATTACTGTGAACTTAAAAAAAAAACTCAAAGATCAAAAATTTAACTACTATTTGTTTTATAACATTTTTACTAATTATTAGGCTATAATTTATAACAACTAAATAACCCACTGGAGACACTAGATTATGTAATATTAAATCTAAAATTTCAAAATTTTCTTTTACCAAGTAACATACACCTTTTTAATGAAGAAAATAGGACTGCTTCATTGTTTAAATACAAATTTGAAATATATCTAAAAAACTAGAGGAGACAGAGAAAAGTAAACAGAAATCCCTCTCCTCCACTGTCAACTTCTAAGATGGCCAATGTGAACAGATCCCATTAAACTAGAAACATAAAAATAACACTAATGTTGGGGCTGGGATTGTGGCTCAGAGGTACAGCACTCCCCTAGCATGCATGAGACCCTGGGTTCAATCCTTAGCACCACATAAAAAAATAAAATTAAAAAAAAATAACACTAATGTTATTTTTAATTGCAAATTTTGAAGTTCTTATAAAACTCAGTAACAAACATGTACTTTTGTGTTTTATTTTCAGAAACAAGATCATACTGTACATATATTTTGTATTTTGCTTTCCCACATTTTTTCAGGTTAATACATAGAGTTCTAACTCACTTTTAAAAATAATTGTGTAGTGCTTACAGTTTGTCTGAAGGACTATTTCTTATTATAGACTTGTAGTATTTTTTAATATTAATTCTGAAACACAGATCCTTACAGAATATCCCTTCTGTGCTATAGTGATGTTTAATGTCTGTAGGACACATTTTCAAGTTGTTTTCATATTTCTATACAGAATACAATTGACTAAAGATTTTAAATATCTTGAGAGAAGGTTTGAGAATATCTGGAAAAGAAATGTAATAGTAAGCTAATGATTTGAAATCTTAAGAAACCAGAAAGAGAGAATAAAAAAGAGTATAGACTCTAACATTCCTAATAGGTGACATGCTACAAACTTAAATGTTTTAAACAAAAAACTATTTCAATTAATTTTTCTTAAGTATTTAATTTTCAATTAAAAATTTAGTTTTTAATTCTTGGATAAAATTTTAGGATATTTTAGAATTATAAACACTATAAATTATCTTTAACTGCTAATCATTTTCTTTGTAATGCTTCTAATATTTCACAAAACTCACTCTCTTATACAGTAAGCTACATTACTTGCTGAAAGTCAAAGGATACAGTAATGCGTCAATACGTTGATTCTAAAAACTTTAGAATAAATTAGAATAAATTCAAAGAAAAATTGCCAAAAACTTATAAAATTTTAAGATAATGATTGATATTATTATTTTAAGATAATAATTTCTCATACATAACAAATACAACTAGTCTTTTATTAGAATTAATCTCTTATCCAAAATCAGTGAAATCAAGATAGAAAACATAGGTGTTTACATTTCTTGGTGGGATGAAGAAAAATTATCAAACATTCTCAAACATTACATGAAGGCAGAAGATTTTTTTTCTTAGATTCTTGGGCAAGTACCAAAATAAAATAGAAAGAAAAACAAAAGCTCTAGGCCTGTTTCTTTGTGTGTTCAGGCAGCTAATGCTAGACTAGGCTGGTTAATATAATTGGAAAGAGGCCAGGCTACCAGGCTTGTTAGCCCAATTATAATTCTCTGCATTTTCAATAAAAGAAGCCAAGATGACAGCAATACTGTCATAAATGTCATGTTCAATACTTGTAAGATTTTCCATTGTCAGCACAGTCCAATTATAAGTCAATTGTAAAGTGCACATTGCACACCACCCAAAAGTGACTGAAAATTACCTTAAAAATGCAAATTTAACTGTTCATAGTTAAAATGGAAAGAAAGGAATTAAAGATATTTTGACCAGAGAAAAGTTTTAGATATGATATCAACAATTCTTCACTTTTATAATGCAAATAGCAAGTTGAAATTAGAGCATTACATTGGTTCACACTAGTTTTTCAGATATTATTAGTTATAATATTAAATTTAGAAATGAAAATAATCATAATATTCATCATGTGAAAACTTGTGCGAATAAAGTTTGAAGAAAAATCATCTGAGTGATGAACATATCCTCACTTTTTACATATGAATGCTGAATAGTTAGATAATATTAGTCATTATATTACTAACACTACTCCCTAAAAATTCTAATACAAAGAATCAAAAAGTAAAAAATTAATTCATCATCTTACCCATTTGGTTAATAAGTCCCATTGAGGGATTTGCTTGTCTAGCTATTTATAAGAGGTGTCTCTGTCTTATAAGTGTTTGGAGAATTGGAAACTCTAAAACTCTCAAAATGAATCTCAAGGACTTTGAATAGGACATGGAGGCAAGGTTAGGGACTAGACAAATTTTACATGCCTTGAATTTTACCTACCTAGTCACACTTCCCCTATTCTTTTATTTCTTATGTTAAAATTTACTGTCATATTTTTATCAGTATTTATGATATGTGTAAAATATAAAATTTACAGGATTTATTGTTGCCTTAAAAGTATTTCTGCAGTCATTTATTAATGATATATTTAATAAGTAGTCAGTAAAAACATAACTAATGCTTATTTAGAGATAGCTGATACTAAGATCTATAAATCTTATGGATCGTTTAATTTTATGATTATGTAGAATGTTTTTGAAATATTTTGATATTTTTGTCTTCTGTTTTTGATTATTCCTTTCCTGTGCACAGTAGTAGATAAGGGACCATTATTTCTTTTAAAAATAGGTAATGAATTTAAGAGTTTAGACTAAGGAGAGATAGAGTCTTCTGACATTTATGATTTAATATTTTGTTGTGTGGGCTGTTTCCTTTGTTCCAAATATATCTGCAATGAATCAAAACAAAGCAAAACATTGCTATTGGCAGATAGTATAATATAAAGTTTTAAAATATGAAAACATCACTTTGAGAGTGCATAGCAAAAAATATATATATATAGAAATAAATGAGAATGGCATTGCCGCTACTTCCTAGAGGAAATACATAAAAATGAAGGGATCCAAAACACTACAAACTGTAGCTGAGAAAGGACAAATGCTTTTCTGTGTATTATAAAATTCTACAATATTAATTTTATAACTAAAACACCACACTAAATGAACATACGTATTTTAAATCCACTAAGTCAAAATGTTATAATTTGAGGTGGCATATTAGTAGTGCTAATCAATACCAGATTATTTTTTATGTCTTTTTAAAAATTAAGTAAATAATTTGAAAAGAGGCAGTATTAGCACATCTACAGTATCAATACCACAATATTAAAGTGTTTCAAGATATGGAAATAAAAATTGCCTTGTAGAATTAGATGGCCACCTACTTTTATTTCTATTTTTTGTTTTATCCACTCACTTCTACCACAGAGTAAAACACATTTTTTTCACTAATTACCTTAAACTTATTTAAAATAACATCTTACTGAACTATCAAGTAGCATCATCTAAACATTAGAATTTTTTTCCCTAAGGCTCATTAATATCAAAAGACTTAGAAAAGTGTAACTTTAATTTAGTTTCAAAAGTTTTTATTTTTCAATAACCATACAAATTTCATACAGGGAAAAAAGTGTGAAAATGGTGTTCAAAATGTTTTGCAAAATATATTTTCTATTGAAGTTATACCCTGATGGACAAAAAAATTTAATAAGCAGAAATTTCTTTTAATAAAAATAGTTCAACCAATAAGTAAATTAAAAATAATAGAATTAGAAAATTACCATTCTGTAATCCCTAACAAATTCTTTTTTTAAAAAAAATATATTTATTTATTTCAGTTTTCGGCAGATACAACATCTTTATTTGTATGTGGTGCTGAGGACTGAACCCAGGCCACATGCATGCCAGGCAAGCATGCTACCACTTGAACCACATCCCCAGCCCTAACAAATTCTTATAATTGGGTAATGATTACCAGGATTAGAAAAGAAATAACCAATCCCTATACTTTCACATAGAAAAACATAACCCACTTAAGTGATTTTTCCAAAATAAACAAACCTAGATAGAATTATGTCTCTATATTAAACTTCTGTTGTCCAATAAATGCAGGGACACAAAACATGTCAAATCAATGTAATTAGTTAGATATTTAATTTTGAAACCACATAAAATTTTGGCTATTTTTTCACTTATTAAATACATTCCAGGGAAAAAATATCAATTGAAGCAAGAACCTGCAAACTGGGGATACTGCTCAAGGGTAGAGTCATGCACAAAACCTGAGTTCATTCTCTAGCCATGCCAAAAGAAAAGAAGAAAGACGAATCAACCAATTGTCACATGTGGACTTCTTTGGATCCTAATTTGAACACTGGAATTATATTAGGTTAGTGTATTACTAACATTTAGATGAGGTAATATTGTAACTGCATTTTAAAGCTATTACCTGTTTATAAAATTAAATAATTATAACAAGTTGTCTGTTATTTGATATTTGTTTCAAAATAATTTTAGAATTTGTACTATTTATTACTTTTTCATATTTATTTAAATGTTTTACATTTTTGATAATAAAAACCGTTTAAAATATTTTACAAATTCAAATAAAAATCTATGTATATTTTATTTGTGAGTATTATCATTTTCCCTTAATATGGTTTAAAATGATAGTGTGTATTAAACAAAATAGTATTTGTTATCTACATATATTTATATAGGATGCGATCAATTTATCTTGTGAGTAAATTACAGTATGTATAAGTCAAATAGGTAACACTGAAGTAATTTTATTAAATTATCTTAAAACCATGAAATCTTAGTAATTCATTGTCTCATATAATCATTTTACTTCCAGAAAGATGCAATATAAAAGCATTGTAAATTTTAAATACTTTATTCATATGTATTTTGAGGATTAAATAAAATATATAATTTTTTCTTCTCGATGCTCCTGCAGTCTATAAATTCAAAATTAATTATATGTATCAAAAAATATTATTCAGCATTAATATTTTTTCTCTCCACTATTTCCATGCTTCTAACACTGAGTTTGCTACTATATTTTTCTATATTTATTCTTTTTTTGCTGTGAAAAATCTCTTTAAATGTCATGAGTCACTGCAACTTCTAAGTCTCTTTCTTACAATTCATACTTCCCTATAGCATGTGGCTTTTGCCCCAGTAAGTATACATACAGATTTTCAAGTCAAAAATAGGATTCAAACTCATGCCTTAAGAGGATACTATAAAATAAATGAAAAACCTTAGGTATCTCAGCTATATAACATTATGGAAGCCTGGAGAAACTACAGACATAAAAGGGTCTCAATACATAGAGTACATGGACAACCTTTGACGTGTATTTTATTTCTACACTACTAAACCAAGAAACTGTTTTAGAAATACCTAAAATCTATAACTCAACAAAATATATTATTGAAAATTTACTTTATTTCATGTTATTCCCCAGATCCTCAGCAGCCAAATTTAATTGAAAGATTTAATATATGTACTTAATTACATGTTGCCATTTACAGGTACACTATTAGATGGAAGAAGTGTTGATAAACATATCCTTAAAAGTAACTCCCCAAATCAGTGAGGTTGGTCACATTTTCTATTTGGGGGCTATAATACCTTCAGAATTTTCTGCTGAATTAGTACCCTAATTAAAATTTTTATTCCCTACTTTATTTCAAAATACATTCCATTTTACTAATTTAAGCGTATGCAAAGTAAATAATATTTCTGTGCCCATATTAGCAGTGGTGAAACAGTAAAGCAATTATATGTGTTCACTTGAATACTTTTTTATAAGACTGTTTTACTGAGTTATTTTGGATTTATAGCAAAACTAAGAGGAAAGTACAGGGATTTCTCATATGCTCCCAGTCTCCACAAGTGCATAGCCAAACCTGTCAAGTCCCCCAGTGGAGTGGAACATTTCTTACAATGGATGATCCTACATTGACACATCATGATCACCCAAAGTCTGTAGTTTATGTGAGTTCACTCTTGCAAGTGTACATTCTATGGGTTTACAGTTGTATCCTGGTAACTGAAAATGCTTGTTTGAACAATTTTTGAGCCACCAAAAATCTTTTATTGTCATGTAGAATCAGTGGTGAGATGGTACCCAATACTAAGAGTTCTCAATCTATGGTTGAAGGTAGTATGAAAAAAATATATATAACATAATGTTCTCTCTATGTGTACTGTTGCTTTTGTATGTGTGAATAGGGAACACTATTTTGTGTAACCATATGCACATATAAGTTTTCTGAGTTCTTACTATATCATCGATAATTTAGTACTTTTAATTTTTTTCTAGAAAGAATAATTGCTGCACTCTGTATTAGTGATGACAATTATTTTCAATGAGAGAACAAAAGTATCACCCATTAAAGGTATTTACTGACTGGGTACACTGGTATAAAATGAGATAGTTCCATATGCATCTAATATAGACTCTAGGGAAATATGTGAAATTCACTAAATTCTATTTAGTGAAGAAATATCACTAAATATAAATAGGTATGAAACTCAGGACCATGTGCTATTGATTTGTCTTATCATGTTCAAGCGAATTATCATGAATGAAATATAAAGTAAATGTTCTTACATTCCTAATTACTACCTAATGGGTTAAATCTGGAAAAGCAGTGCAAAGAGAGAATGTGGGTAGGAATAATTTTCAAGAGTCTGTCTAATCTCCTTCAATGTGTCTTCAGGTAACACGTTTAAATCCCAGGACATCAAAAGGTAATCATTTTAGCTGGCAAGGTCAAGCTCCTCCATGCATAAGCATATATACCTTAAGAAATGCTTGGTTTTGCCCTCTAGCATATATCTGCAGTGAGGAGCTAGAGCAAGATGAAAGGTGACCTCCAAGATGTTGTGCATCAGCCACCATGTCAAATTCTCTACTGCTACTTCTCTGATCTTGCTGTGACTTTCACTTCAGGTAAAATGATTCCTTAAAACACTATAAGGGCTCAGGCACAGCATACACTAAGGAATGCTGATCCAAGGATCACTTAAATTCTTATTTATTTTCCACAACTTTTAGAAACCAAATGGAGGGGAACTCACTCATTTAGAAATGTCATTTTTTCAAATCCTTTAGACAAGATGGTCAATTATTTTTATTGTAATATACTATGATTAGGTTTCATGACATATAGATGCACTATTCATGTCTTTATACGTGACAGAACAAGAAATGACATTATTCAACTATGAACAGATGAGTAATTATTAATATTTTGGTAGCAGTGAAAATTTTGTTATGGAGAACCTCAGAGGCATCTCCTTTTGGTACAGTCTGCTTTCTACTTAACACCTTTTATTCCATATTCATATAGTCAGTGATTTTTGTATAATTTATTTTATTAAGTTAATTAGTTCTGGGACACTAGGAATTATTCTATCTTGATTGAAACAGTAATGCTAATCATAAAGTGAATTTTAGGTTATAGACTATGGTTAAACAATATAGTCAATATTTTACTTAAGGCATATTGGATGTTGGGCATTTGAGGATCCCCTATAACTACATCTCAATTTGAAATCCACAAAAACAAGCAACATACGTGACATTTTTTAGCAGTATAATACAGTTGTCACAAATGTATTTCAAGACAATTAAAAAGCATGTATTTAGTATGTCATAGTTTGGCCCATCTTATGATCATATGAAAATTTAAAAATACATATTATAAAAATTATGTTAAAAGCTATGTGTAAATTATATATATATATGTATATATATATTATCATTAGATTTCTGTGTCAAATACAATGTTAATTAACAAGAATAATTTTTGGAGAACATAATTTTATGGTCTGAACTTTTTATCTGAGTCAAACATTCTCTGAGTGGAACTTTATTTATGTGGTTATTTCAATATTGTGAGGGAAGGAGTGCCCTAATGTAGTCTGCCCTTTATGGTAAAATGCCTATAGGTAACATTATTTGGGTCATATGGAAATATAATGGAAAAAGGTCTTAAGAGTTCATTTTCAGAAAATCTATTTGGTGCACTAGCAAAATCTTCTGCACAGTAACTTCATGGAAAATTTTCTGGAAAATTTATCATAAACTTTGCCTAAAAGAGCACTTGGAGAAAAGTTATTTCAAACAGTGTCAATTATTAAAATATAATGTCAAAATGACATAAGGATTTGCAGACACATGAAAACAATTATAATTACAAACTACATAATTACAGTGTATTAAACAAGCCACTTCATATTTTATATGTGGAAGCCAATTAGGTTACAGATATCTTGGAATGTCATGAACTGTCTCTCCTCTGTAGAACAGGGTAAATATTTTAGAAGAAACTCAAAATGAAAGCAATTATGAACACAAAACAATTGTTTCACTCATGAAAACAAGTATCACTATTTTATATTAATATTGGATTCAAGTAGTCTGAAATTATAGTCAAAATGAAATTTGAAGTGAACTTTGTCACTGAAAGGAGAAAAAAATATATATAGATAGATATAGATAGATAGATAGATAGATAGAGAGAGAGAGAGAGAGAGAGAGAGAGAGAGAGATCAGGATATATAAATGATGCAGAAGTATATTCTTTGTGCTCATTTTCTGAGCATCTCTAAATGCTACTCCATGTATACAAATTCCTCAGAAAAACTGGAGGAAACCCCCATTTGACCCAGTTAGCCCACTCTTCCATTTAGATCTAAAGGACTTAAAATAGCATACTAGTAATACAGCCACATCAATGTTTATATCAGCTCAATTCACAGTAGCCAAACTATGGAACCAACCAGATGACTAAAGAAAATGTGGTATATGCAACCAATTGGATATTAGCCATATAGAAGAATGAAATTTTGACCATCACCAGTAACTGGATGGAACTGGAAAATATCATATTAAGTGAAATACGCCAATCCCCAAAAAACAAAAGCCAGACATTTTCTCTGATATGCAGATACTAACTCATAATGGTGGGAGAGGTGGTTAGGGAAGAACAGAAGTATTTTGAATTAGATAAAGGGGGAATGAAGGGAAGAGAAGTGGAATGGGAATAGGAAAGACAATGGAATGAGTCTGACGTTATTATCTTATATACACATATGATTACATGACCAGAAGAATGAGGTATTATACTCCATATATGTATAACTTCAAAATACATTCTACTGCCACATATAAAAAACATATGAAAATAATAATTAAAAATTTAAAAAATGCTATGGCAACCAAGTGGGGAGATGGCATCATATTGTGCTACAGGTAAAATGGATTCTAGTTTTGCTTCTAATATCATCATGACATTTTATATATCAAATACTACATAGAATTATCAAATTACCAACATATACTTTTAAAGATAATGATTATGATATACAACAGTTCATAGTTTAATAAAATATCCAATCTTGAAGAAGTTAGATGATTATCCTTTTCGTTTGTTGCTGTTGTTTAAACTGATACCTTCCACTTTGAGGTTTTTTTTTTTTTTTTTTTTTTTTTGGTAATAGGGTTTGAACCCAGGGGCACTTAACAGTTGAGCCATATTCCCAGCCCTTTTTTTATATTTTAATTAGAGATAGGGTCTCACTGAGTTACTTAGCTCCTTGCTAAATTGCTGAGGCTGCCTTTGATCCCATGATCCTCCTGCTTCAGGCTCCCCTCTGAGCCACTGGGATTACAGGCATGCACCATCATGCCCCGCTACTCTGAGTTTTAATGTCTGTAACAGCCACATTCATAATGAAACCTAACAATAACTTTGTAGGCCATTACCTTGAAAGACCTATTTAAGCATACCAAAGATATCTAGAAATGTGCATTTGATAAAAGTAAATAGCCTACAACAATTAACAACTTCATTAAATCAAACTAAAAATACATTCTTTTAATAAGTAACCTTCCTTTACAGAAAATGATCTACCATAAATTTTGTAGAGTTAATTAATATTATTAAATCTCACAATTTGACAAGCAAATGTAATGCTTTTAAATGAAATGTTTCCACATCTATGATTGCATAAGGAGTCACAAAAAATTCTAAGATCTGGCACTGTTAATTCCAAACTGAATATGGGGAAACTCAGGCTGGAGGGACAGTAAGAAATTTTCTCAGTAATACCAAGTCACTGACAACAAGATTAAGAAGTTTCGAAAGCTTCCAAGTCTCAACACAGGAATCTTCCCCTTATACCATAATTCTTGATTTTCAGTAGCCATTGTTCTGGGTTATCTCATCTATAGAATTACATGGTCTATCTATCTTGGAAAGTAAATATTGTGTCACTGTCGAACCGCCCTTCCAGCAGAGGTTGAGGAGAATCACTAGACCAGCTAGTGAGTGTCTCGAGGCTGAGCAAGAGGGTAAGTGTCTCAACCCGGCCTGCCTTATATAGAGAGAGGAGAAGGGGGGGTGGGGTCAAAGGCAGGGGCCAATCAGAGATTGGAGAGTCCCCCAGGTTGGGGTAGCCTAGTCACCCCCAGTTACAGAAACAATACCCCATTAAGTATGTGTGCCCCCCGTTGCTGGGGAGTTATTCTTTATGTTTGTGGAAGCCATATCTTGGGGCCATTCAGGCATGTATATGGAAGCCATTTCTCAAGCTCTAACTGTCATGTACATGGAGAATCACAAAACCAGAATCACAAGACTGGGGATTTCCCAACAGTGGTTTTTCTTCCTCTTTCCCCAGCGATTGCACTTCCATGGTCAGCAGAGGTCCCAACATGTCACAATGTCATTTTATAATTTTACAAACCAGTTTATGTATACATATTAATAAATATGTTAACAAATCCCACAAATCTACAGAAAATTATATTTATGAGAGAAAAGTTCTCAGGATTTTTAAATAGTCAAACTGTAACTAAATTTATTCAGGATGTTTACATTTGAATTTACTATTAAGCCTAAAATCCCACCTGGGATAATTTCAGATAATCAGAGAATCCTAAAAGTAAGAAGATACTTTTAAATATCATGTACTCTAACTCTCTTCCCAGCATTGTTAAATACTGTAAACTCTAAATTGGAAGGCTGAGATAGTTATTTAGAATCATAAACTGCAACTGTTCATTAGTTTTAAAATGTAGATAATATCACTTAAAAATTAAAGTGAGCACACTATAAATGAGGATTCTGATTCACACTCTCAAAACAAGGCCTGAACATGAGTCACACCCTGTGCTAGCCAAAAGCCAATGCAAGATCAATGAATGGAAGATTTTTTTTTCCCCACAGTACTACTTAATATTAAACTTTCACAATGGCTCAGATGTGGAACTAATTTTGAAGTTATAGTTCTTTGTATAAACTTAAAACAAAATATATCCATTTTTCCATTTTGGAGATATAATTTGAATATAATTCAAGTTAGATAATCTAAGAGCCACTTATTGAAGGTCCAGTATAAATTATAGGAATAATGATGTACTTGGACAAAGAATGTGATTACTACTAGTCCCTGTCATGGGAGATTTTATCCTGTAGAAAAGAAAACAACTAGGTAGAGAAGTAATTCAAATAGAACTTAAGTGTAAAACTAGGGCTATGTCAACAGTGTGGGATTAAATTTTGAAAAAAATCAATTCCCCAGCTAGACGAAGCTGGTTGGAAATCTGGGGCAACTTCAATGCAAAGGCCCAGAGGAAAGGGGATTCATGGTGCTGGGAGGAAGGAGTGTGTTCAGATTGCTCTGCTGTGAAGCTGAAATAGAAAATGTGTTTTGTGGAAAAGTCTACTTCTACATATACTCAGCATGAAATGCTCCAAATTATACTTATTTCACTTTTCTATAGTAATAGATCCTGGTAGATGGAATAAGAAGGGATGGGCATGTGATTCCATTTCCTAAGAGCTACAAGATTAACTTGCTAGTGTACTAGAGTAACACACTTTCCAGACTAGGGAAGACTTAGCGTTTAAAGAAAGTGCTCCTATGCAGGCAGGCACTTACAGCATACATTGAAACTGGCAACAAAACTAAGACGACTCCTCCTTAAAACCTCATAAAACCTCCTCTTCAAAGAGATTTATGAATAATGTGAACTAAATAATTCATGGGATTGCAGATGCCAGTCCAAATAGCCTCTTCTTTTTCAAGGTTTCAGTGTGTAGAACTGTGATCAAAAGCCTTCATCAGTCATGATAGTCGCATTTGTCCTCACTCCAAACAAACCGTATTTGCATGTGAATGTTTTTCATTGAAATGAGATATATAATATGCCAGCCAAGGCCCAACTAAAAGGCATTTTATGCCATTTAAATTCAGTCAAATTAAAGGCTGAATGCAACCTAAAAGGTCTACTCTCAGAACAGTAATTTGACACATCATAAATAAGAACCATTTTTTGTTAGCGTAGGTTCAGCACTTGTCAGAAAATTGTACACAGCCGTATTAACAAAGTGCCGCCTCTTAGGGAGAAATAAACTATAAGGAAAACCTTGTATGTAAAGCAACAAAACATACAAACAAAGAGTGTAATATAATGTCGCTGGCTCACGTTGACATTTTTCACTGACGGGTACAGAAAAGTATAGAAAATGCTTTCACTTGCTTAAAGACTAAAAGAAACAGTCACAATTGTTTTTAGTTGTTGTTTAAAATTTAAACAGAATATTATGTTAGGGAACAGGTCAATACATTGATCACTATTTAGTACAGGACAGTGGTTTTAACTGATCAGCTTAATGCTTGGTTTTGAAAACTGAGAACCAGAAGCATTGGTAAAATTATAAACTTAAAGGTCAAAATTAAATTGAAAAATATCAAGTATTTGTAAAGGTTACAATATGTTTTTGAAAACTTCAGTGACTTAGAAATGGATCTTCTTACTTAAAAGTATGAAAAGATCTTACAACTAGTTTGTTTTTTTTTTAATTCTCATTGATTAAAAAAAAATACCACAGGATTACTTAAACTGAGATACATGAAAATTGATAATTGAATTAGGAAAAACACTAGATTCCAAAAGATAGAGAGGATTGTCGTAAAACAGAAACAATATAAAGAAAATATAGACTCTTCATATCAAAACTGTCCTACGTATTCAACCTCATTTTTTCAAATTTTTCTACATTTAACCTCTGTATATATTTTAAGTAGGTCTATTCAATCTTCCCCTGAAGCACAGTTTCCTTGTCACTTTTGTATTGTCAATAATATTAAGAAAAACATCATAAGATGTGCTTTCATGATGAAATGTTTTTGTGGTGATTGTTAAAAATAGTTTTGTTTTTATATCTGGATTCTTCTTATATATTAAAAAATTAAGATTCCTGTAGTATAGGAAATATTTAACACTCTAGGTACTGTAAAGAAAAGTCTCAGGACATCAAATGTCAACTTCTAAATCCTCTTCACAAGCTTGGATTTCTTAGGCTGTCTCAAATCAAGGCTCAAAACCTTCTACTTATTATCTCAGCTCCCTACTAGCAGGCGATTGGAGCATTAAGGTTTTAAGAAATTATTTTCCCAACTCTCCCTTTTGTAAAATAGAAAAGCTTTCCAAGAAACTCTTCACATCTGGTAATAGGGATTCTTGTGATATTATTCCGGATGGTAAAAAGAGTTGGCATGTAAGAGGAAAATCTGGATTACTGATACTTAAAATCTAATTCCTTCAAGTACATATTATTAGAGAGTTATTTAAATGAATGAAGAAAGTCTTATTCTTGAAAAGGCAAAATATACTAATACACATTTTTAAAGAAGCTAAAATAAAGGGTGATAGGTTTTTTGCTTAGTAAAAATTGTGAGAAAGTGTTGAGGTTTGGGTGCTTCCAAGAAATTAAGTGTTTTTATATTATTAGGTAGGATTAAAATAATCTGTACAATCTTAAAGCATACTTTCTTAACTTCCAGGAATATGGATTTTTCAGTATAGATGTTACTATTTTGGTAACTATACAATTAGGTAGGAAAGTTGTTAAACAACAAAGTGATCCAAGAATTATAATAAGATAGTGACTTTTAGAGAAATTTCCTACCTACATTAACTATATATTCCAATTCCTATTTTACAATAAAACTATTAATGACATAGTCTTCCTGAGAAATTTACATATTTATCATCCAGAAAATAATGGTATTTTATTAAAGGAGATTAATAAAATCCAAGAAACTCATACCAGACACATTAGTTCTAAATCTACATACAGAAAACTAGTGATTCTACATATTCTTCAAAAATTCTATTACTTGATTTTGTCATATAAGACATACATATTTGGTAAAAAAAAATCTTAAGTAAATAAGTATTAATATAAAGTATTTAAGAGTATACATATTCAGATACATATGCATAATTATAAGTATATAATTCTAAAAGTAAACCTCTGTTAGAATATATTGAATATGATAATTTTCTAAACCACTTTCTCTTTGTTCTGATTTAACAAATAATGTATAAATTTTCTAGTTTCCATCATGAAAATAACAGAGAAACAAGCAGGGATTTTTGTGTGATGACCTACATTTTCTTCTCTCCCTATATTCACTTGCAAATTGCTTATTCTGATATTGAGAATATATATATATGTATATATATACATATATATTCATATTTCAGTAAAAGGTGTCATCAGTTCTGAAGCAGATGCATTCATATGTAAATAATCATCATAAACAAGTCAATAGGGAAAATATCTAATATGCTAGGGAAATTAGGACAATTCTGATGCAAAGGTACCGACTTTATAGGAAAACAACAAGGAATGGCTTGTGGCAGAAAAACATAATATATCAGTAGGAATGTGAATGCTAATGAGCAGAAGCCAAGGGGTGGGGATATAGCAACATATATTGCAAGCAGACACTGATGAGGGCAGATGTAGAAAAATGATTATCAACTTTAGACCCCTAGAGCAACATGAATGAAATCACATCCTTGTGTTCTGGGAAATAAAACAGGCAACTTAGATAGAAATAAAGAGAGGCTTTAATTATCTAAAAGTAAATTGGGAGCAACCCATGGTAATACTGAAGTGGGGTTATTAGAGAACACAATGTAGAGTTAATTCAGAAATCAGTTTGTTCAAAAACATCAACAGCTGGGTTTAATAATAGACACAATGAATCAGAAATGAATAAAACCTTGAGATGGAAGATTATCTGAGCAACTCTAATCATATTATTAGATTTACTAAAGAAAATAAAATGACAAAGAATCTAAAAAGGAGCTTATGGTGTGAATATAGTTTGGAGAAATATTTTCTGAGTAATAAATCTGATGGCATACTAAGAGTTAGTGTGCATATTTCATAGATGCTCTCTAGGTTTTATGACACAATGAGTGAATTATATGAATGAGAAGGAATTCACTAAAAATAATGAAGGATAAACTGTGAGGGGAGAAATCCATATGTTACTATTGAATGAGTTTTTCAGAATTTAAATTAGATTCCAATTAGCTTCTTCATTCCTAAGACTTTGGAATGCAAAGTTTGGGGGGTCAGATACTAGACTTCTCAGTACGTTAACAAATATTTAATGAGCTAAGCTCACAAATAGCAGGAGGTTCTGTGCAGTAAGGTCTAGTTAAAAATGTCTCAACATGCAGAGTTCAAAAAAATATATAACAAAGGCACCATGAAGCTTATAATCAGGAGCTGACTCCTTATACATATATTACAAATTGAAGAATCTTAATAGAAACAATGTAGATGCAGGAATAAGCTTGTGCCAGATAATCTAATTACTTTCATTAAAATCATCCATATACCCCTCCTTGTCATGCTCATATAAATTATCTACTCAGTATAAGCATTTGATACCAAGTTCAGAACAGCACAGTTCTTATCATGTACTGAGATAAACAAGTGATGCCATTTCTCTGTGCTGGTAATTCTTCATCTTTAATATGGTAATGATAATAACTGAACCTGACTTGCAGAATTATAATAAATTATAGATGAATCAGTATACAAATAGTACTCTGAATAGGGTCTGGTATGTAGTAAGGTGCTTTGGACTGAATGTTTATATTCCCCCCAAATTCATATGTTAAATCCTGAATCCTACCTGTGATAGTGTTAGGAGAAGGAAAAATCTGGGAGGTAATCAGCTTATAGGGTGAAATCCTCATGAATGGGAGGAGGGTCTTCAGAAAAAAAGACACTAGGAGCTTCTGTCATTCTTGTCTCTGCCAGAATGTGTATATTCTAATATAACCACAGTTGGTCCATTTGTAAACCAGGAAGTGGGCCTTCATCAAGAACTGGACCACACTGCTACCATGAACTTGGACTTCTCTTTGCTGGAATTGTAAAAAATAAATTTTGGTTGTTTAACACACTCAGTTGATGGTTCTTTGTTTAAACATCTTAAACTAAGATGAGGGCACAGAAAATGTCTTGTATTTATATTAAAATTCATCACCTTATATTGGATTGTCTGTTTCCTTCCTGTCTTCTCTTTGAGGACTTGATTTTCTCTGGTAATTATGGGGAAGCCATTACCTCCTACAGAACTTTACATTTTATAGGCATTCTGAAGTTTATTTTAATTTTAAAAAATGCATGTTGTATATTCTAAGATACAAAAGAAAAAAAGTAATTTTTTTTTCATTTTTTTAAACTACACAATGATATTATTATTTTGCATGTCCCTTGTCCTTTTTACCTGGCTAGAAAGCATTCAAAATTTTTTAGCACGGGCTGGGGATGTGGCTCAAGCGGTAACGTGCTCACCTGGCATGCACGCCCGGGGAGCTGGGTTCGATCCTCAGCACCACATAAAATAAAATAAAGATGTTGTGTCCACTGAAAACTGAAAAATAAATATTAAAAATTTCTCTCTCTTTCTCTCTTTAAAAAAAATTAGCACAACAAACTGTTCTAAAAAATGATATTTTTTAAAAGAGAGAGAGAGAGACACACACAGAGAGAGAGAGACAGAGAATTTTTTAATATTTATTTTCTAGTTTTCGGCAACACAACATCTTTGTTTGTATGTGGTGCTGAGGATCGAACCCCAGGCCACATGCATGCCAGGCAAGTGCGCTACCGCTTGAGCCACATCCCCTTAAAAATGATATTTTTAAGATACATCTTCAAGTTATCTAATACTGACTTATTTTGTTTTACAAGAAAAACAATTCCCAATGTAAAATACATAAGAGACTATTAGTTATTTCACATTTAAAGTAGGAAAAATATACAGCAAAAACAAAACAAGACTACTCTATCACATAATTCCCATATGAATATCTTTCATGAGACTAATTTACTTACTTAACCCCCCACCAACATCCCCCTCATATACACACACACACACACACACACACACACACACACAAACTATCATCTGGAAAATATCCTCCTCCTTTAGTAAAATCCCTGATGAGTGTCCCTATTCAGATATGTTACCATAAAACTTATTTGATTAATCCTCTGCACCCCCACCCTCCTATGTAATATGACTGTCCTGCTTTGTAAAGGACAAGTCTGATTCTAACATTGTGATTCCTTTAACTGAGAGACTGTGAGCACTGAGTGACCTGAAGCTGAAGAGTCTTACAAGGTACACAGTTGATGCCAAGCTAAAAAGAAAATGAAAAAGGGATATAATGAGAGCAACTATGAACAGAGCAGGGAGGAAGAGCAGGAAGAAAAGATTAACATTAAACAGAGACATGAGATGTGAGGGAAAGGGAGAGAAAAGGGAAATTTCATGGAAATGAAGGGAGACCCTCATTGCTATACAAAATTACATATAAGAGGTTGTGAGAGGAATGGGAAAATAAACAAGGAGAGAAATGAATTACAGTAGATGGGGTAGAGAGAGAAGATGGGAGGAAATGGGAGGGGGGATAGTAGGGGATAGGAAAGGTAGCAGAATACAACAGTTACTAATAGGGCATTATGTAAAATTGTGGATGTGTAACCGACGTGATTCTGCAATCTGCATTTGGGGTAAAAATTGGGAGTTCATAACCCACTTCAATCTAATGTATGAAATATGATATGTCAAGAGCTTTGTAATGTTGTGAATAACCAATAAAAAAATAAAATTAAAAAAAAAAGAAAAAAGGATGAGACAGGTGTCAGATGAAGCTGCCAAGGTACCTGGAGGTGTCTTGGTGCCTTGGATTGCTCCTTCAAGACATGATTTCTGGCACCTGTGTTTAGTAAGCCCATTTTGAGAAGCAGCATGAGTGGGCCTCAGTTCTCTGTGACTGAAAGGTTTCTAAAAATCATAAAACAGAGGTAGAAGTATGAAGACTCAGGAACAAGAAATATGTGCTAGAATGTACACCGAAAACACAGGAGAGAAAAAAATTCACCATACACTAGGTAGTACCAGACTGGTCTAATATTTACTCATCTGAGGTGCATTTTGATAAATGTATATGCTCAGGCTTAAACTTTATAAAAAGCCAGTTGAATAATTACTAAAAAGAATTTAAAAACAATAAAAATGCTACATAGGTAATACAGAACAGGACTAGTCAGTGGAGCAGCTTTTACAAAGTAGATATAGGAAGTGTTCGGGAGATAATTTAACAGTTTTTGAATATCAGTGTTTGTGCTACTCTTTCTGAAAGATTCTGAGCAGGCCAGGTTCCATTACATGTGGAATAGGGACACATTAAAAAAAATAAACATTGAATCTTACAAAGTATTTTGTGATATTTTCAATTTTCCTTTCAGCCATATAGACCTTAATTTTAGTATTTCCTCTGGTACTAAAGTTTTTAAGAAATAAGTACACAATATAATGAAATAAAAATTGAGAATTTCATTGTGCTGAAATTGTCTTGGACTTATCTTTCTCTTTGCTATGGATTTATAAGTAAGCATTTGTTCCACCCTCTGATTAAAATCATTCAGTCCATTAGAAAACAGGAAAGACTTTTATAAGCCATTTGCTCTTATGTTGATAAACTCATGATTCTATTCATCTGAGATTTCAGACATTTTTGTTACATTTTCCAAGTGTATACATATAAGTCTTTCATCTCTATACAGTAGAACTCTTTGACTTCTTTACCAGAATATTAACCATCTGAAAGCAGAATGGAAAAGAGTATGGAATAGATGAAGTATTACTAATTTCCACTGACTTTAATACTAATCCTATAAACCATCTGCATTGAATTTAGCTCTTTGGGATATGAGAGAACAATTCTATGATGAAATTTTCCTGTGTCTTCCTTCTTGCCTCTTTACTGACTTGAATGAAGACTTCATTACTTTTTAGATCAGAGAAAGAGATGTAACATCAATGCCAATAAGTGAAAACTCTATATTTCAAATGGGCATTACAAATATCAATACAAACTATTATGGTTTAGATATTAGGTGTCCCCTGAAACCTCATTTATGAGACAATGCAAAACGTTTAGAGGTAAAATGATTGAGTTATGACAGTCTTAATCTAATCAGTACAGTCACCCCTTGATATGTAGTGGGTGGTAACTGTAGACATGTAGGATGTAGCTGGAGGAGGTACTTGGAGGTTTGCCGTTATGGTATATATTTTCTCCATGATGAGAAGTAAGTCTCCCTTGCAACCTCACCCCCCTCTCTCTCTCTCTGCTTCCTGGTGATGACCATATTTTGGTCCCTTTTGGTCCCTTTTCTTCTACCATACTTTTTCCCCATGGTGTTCTGCCTCACCTTGGCCCCGAACTGAGACCTCGGAAACTGTGATTGCCAAATAAACTTTTCCTCCTCTAAAATCTTCCTTTCGATTTTTTAGTCTTAGTGATGAAAAAGTCGAGTAAAACACTAGTTTTCTTGAATGTATGCCAGGACAGTTGCCCCTTGAGATGTTGGTCATATAAGCAAACTAAATAAGCTAATTCTGATGTCATTGCTCCTGCTGGATGGGCAGGAGCATAGAATTGAGAGAACTGTAAAATATAAATATGCCACTGGTCCATCCAGTCACTGTTAAACAAAATGCCCCAAGGGAGAGGAGGCACTGCTTGTTGAAGCACCTTGAGGTATGGAGGTGCAATCTGTTCATTTAACCTGTTGTAGTCACTGATCTCTAAAACTTCCACCAATAAGTCATATGTCTTGTGTTTAAGGCTATTTCTTAAGCCTGTCTGAAACCTTACACATAGCCCAGTTGGATGTGATATATTCAAAAGCAAAAAGTGCAGACATTACAAAGATGAAACCTGATGGACAATGAGTTGTTTGTTGTAGCCAAGTCATGGGAATGTGAGGGTTCTGGTTCAAGATTTTCATAATATTTTTATAAGTCTTCTAGTTGTAAGTTAGATGGAAAGTCAGAAAGTGGGAATAAGAGCAAGGGGCTGAAGAAGCATAGCCTAATAGGAGTTGGCAAAGTAAGTTAGAAAGTAAAAGGGAAAAGAAATAGCAGAAAGCTTATTAATCGCCTTTTTGACTAAAACAGGGTTGTTAGAAGCTCTGGAGAGTGAGACAGGAGAAGAACAAAGTCAAAGTAAAGTAAAAGATGACTGTGCCACTAGAGAAGAATCTCAAGAAGAAGAGAGGGAAACTTGCTAAAGCAGGCGGGTGGCACAACTCCCTGCCCCTGAAAGATCAGCCTGGGCATAGGCCAAGACTTTTCTCCATCCTTAGCTGAACCAAATAATGGATACAGGTCATCAACATATATTGTGAGATCTTTGTGTCTGGTGCTTTGCAACAGAAAAGTTTGCTAATTTTTACAAATAAAAGAGAGCTTAATAGTGGTAGCACACACAAAGAAAATAAATAGAAAAAGTAGAGGGCCACCTTTATCCAAAGCCTCATTATATGTTCTGGGAAATATACCAGTTTTCTGCAGAGATGCAGAGACGTCTCAAAAAAAGTACTGAAAAAGAATGTGGATGTATGGAATTTGTGAAATAACAACATGATTTTCTGTATGTGTTTATAGAGTACCATGGTTCTATAATATGCCTGTAAATTGTTTAACATCTTCAAAAATAGGTGGTTCTGAATCTGGGTGTATGAACTCTTCACCTAGCAGGGTACAGCAAAGGAGACATGTGAAGTTCAAGTCTAGAAGGCCCTAGAGCTTCCATCTGTCTCAGTAGGAAACTTGCCCTTGGGTGCCTGAGTCTCATAAGAGGCTAACCACCTGAGGCTATCAAGCTACAGAGGCCCCAAGGCAGCAGACATCACTTCTGGGTAAAAATTGTCTAAAGCCTTCACATAAACCCCTCTACCAGCATAATAGCAATGGGTGAATTCTATTGATGACATAAAAAACAGAATTACCCAGCAGTAGCCTGATCAAAGTTTGAACCTCAAAATCTTAAGATATAATAAAATGGCTATTATTTTAAGACAAATTTTATGGTAGATAATTAGGGTACACAATATTTCAAGATACAATCAATGAGAATAATGAATTATCCTTAAGATGATATTAAGTAAGTATTAAATATGTGAACACCTCCTGAGGGCCATTGCCAAGTAGGAATGACGCATCGAAATTTCCTTGCCAGCGTACCCCATGTTAAATGGACTTGCCTTGGAAATCCGCTGTGACCTTGCATGTGTGTTTGAGAAAGGTGACCCTGCTCAATGACCAGGGTGGAACCAGGTTTAAGGTGTATCCTGCAGATTTCAGGAAGTATCCCACTCCTTAGGTTTAGGGCGTTCCAGGTTTAAGACAATCTGGTTTTAGGGAAGTTCCATGTTTAAGTTTATTGCTGCTGGGAATAGGGCCTTCCTGCTGCCTGAGTTTGCGTTGAGTTCTTGTGGAACTGAGAAAGCATTTGGGACGTGAATTGTGCGGTGGCAGAACTTGGAGCGGGCAGAACTTGGATTTCTCCAGAACGTGTGTAGAGGCCGGTGTGAGTTCGGGAATAAAGAATTGCTGTTTGAATCTACAAGGTGTGTGGTGGCTCGTGATTCTGTGCCCAGCCAAGACTGCGGCAAACACCAACATAAATAATTAGGTAAATAAAGCCTCCAAAAGCTGTAATTCCTCAGCAAAATGCACTAAGTTCAGTGATTATTAAAGGCTGGAAGAAAATAAAATCATTTCCTTTCTTTTCCACTTATATATTTTTTAAAGTATAATATTTATGTTACATTAAACTATATATAAATAAACTATATAGTATATATGTATATATAAAAAGGTATGAATAAGAACATATGCAAGCATACAAATAAGTTAAAAACTATGCAATAATCAAGGGAAAACAGGAGCAATCCAAGAACTAGAACATTACAGTAGTTTTCACATATTCCATATGCTTTACAACAGTTGTACATCCCTATTTTGACTTTTGCAGTTATGGAAAGGGAAAGGCCATATAAATACCTACTTCCTACCGTATAAACAAGTTACCACTGCAAAACAACAAGAATTGCACAGTTTATAATCCCTACAAAAAATGTACAACAAATAGTGATTTTCTCTTTGTTCTTCTCACTTTCCATATTCCTTTGCTCAGATCCTCAAATTAATCATTTGTTTTTCTATTACTAACATCTTCAGCATACACATAATTAACATAAAGGAATAAATTGTGACCAGATAGTTTGCATCATATTGCACATTTACTGCAACAAAATAACTGCCAATTTTTTTAGGATTCACAGCTAAACATTCATCATGGCTTATCTAGCTATAAGTGACTTTTTTTTACATATGTCAATTCAATCACAAATTCAAAAGCAATGTTTAGTACTTGGGATCATTATATGGATTCATTACTATGAATCTAGAAAACTATGAATGAATTACAAGGACAGAAATATTGATTTAATTTATGACAGATATAATCTAATTGCAGTATAATTCATATTGTGGGCAGTGTAGCTACAAGAGCCTCCTTGAATCTGCCATCAAAAAACTAGATAATAAAGTAGTGTTGATGCAATTTGGAGTTCTATAAAGTTTAATGTCTCAAATATCTTATTCAAAATATACTCAAAAACCTTAAACAATATTGTTCTCCTTATGAAAATATTTCAGATAATTAAATTCTGCAATACAAGATCTATGTCTTAAAAAAATCTGTCTTAAATTTTTAAAAAAGAAGTGAAAAAGAAGTTTTTGGTTTTTTTAAATATTTATTTATTTTTTTAGTTATCGGCAGACACAACATCTTTGTTGGTATGTGGTGCTGAGGATCGAACCCGGGCCACAAGCATGCCAGACGAGCGCGCTACCGCTTGAGCCACATCCCCAGCCCCAGAAGTGAAAAGTTTTGAGCATGTAGTCTATATATAATTTATGTGCTACTCTGGCTATCACCTGGTACCTATGTTATAGTATATCTCAGTACAAACATATAAAAAGTAAGAAAAATTACTGATTAATAATATTTTAGTAAATAACAAGCTTAGAGTAAATAAAAAAATTAAAAATACATTTTTAACTTTTAATAAGTATCAAGACAACTACTAAAAATGTTTAATGTATAAATATTGACCAAAGGGAATTTCAATCACAAAATAAGAGAAAAGGACAAGTTTCTAACATACTGTTATAAAACCCACATAAAATATAGCCTTATATTTCTATTTTAAACTATATTCCAATTATTTTATGTGCAATGTTATTTTTAAAAAATGCAGATTATTTTAAATTTGAAGTCAATTTATCAAATACTTACAACCGGTTTCCTATCATTATTGCAGAGAAATATCTTTGAAGAAATGTCATTTCATCAAAGAGACCACAATTGACAATATAATGTGGTATGTGGTAGTATATAACAACATCTAAAACCAGGATGGATAGATCAAATGTGAAGAGCAATTTGTTTTCATTTGATGATTTTTGTAAGAAGGAGTGTGTTACAAAGTTCTAACTTGAAAAGTAAGTAGTATCTCATAAGTAGAAATGGGGTAGAAGCATATTTCAGGAATCAATAGCAGCATAAGCAAACAGAAGTTTTTAAACTCACCTTTCCACTTTAGGTGGGCTCTAAAGTACATAAGGATATTACAAGGAAGGTTAGATATAAATAATAAAATGAAGTACGATAAATATTATGCCAACTCTTCTAATCTGATCCGTATTTTGCTAGCTCTAGAAACACTTTACTTGCCTACTTATTATTCAGTAAGACATTAGCACAGTTAGGGTGTATTATATGATAGCAACTTTGCCATCAGCATGAAGAAAATTAGACCAATTAAGAAGTTTTGTGTGTGGGTTTTTTTTTTTTTTTTGTATTTAAGACAAGGTATGATGAAGTCTGAATAAATTATGTCAGTAAAACTAAATAAAGAAACAAATGCCCCTTTGTCATGATGTGCATGGACAATATTGTTTGGATTCACTCAGTGTTTAGCAGACTTTGTTTTTTTAAAATATATATGTATATTTTCATAGTGTGGGGCCTTTGTTTCATTTAATATATAAAGCACACTTCCTCCCCACACACAATACACATAAACATATAATGTTTCTGAGCTGTATTTTCTTCTTGTATTACTTGTATTACTGTCCAGTTTTTCTCGATTTTATTTTTGCAATATTTTTTAAATAGCTTCATTGTGATAAAAATTGTACACAATAAACTGCCTAAATTGAAACTGTATGATTCAATCATATCCTCCTGCCTCTTCCTACCTCAACATTCATCCCCAGGTATCACTGATCTTCCTATCATTACAGTTTGGTGTGATTTTTCTGGAATTTTACAAATAGTTTTAATAAGTTTGAGGTTCATCCATGTTGTTGCATGTATCAATAGTTCTTCCCTTTATATTTCTGAGTAGTATTTTATTGTATAGGTTTATCAAAACTTTTTTTTTTTTTTTTTTTTGCCATTCACCTATTGTGGACATTGAAGTTGTTTACATTCTTTGGCTATTACAAATAAATTTCTATGAATACTTACCTCCAAATCTTGTCATGAATATATCCTGTTGTTTCTTTAGGGTCACTACCTAGGACTGGTAAACTTTGGTCTTATGGTAGGAGTATTTTCATTTTTAAGAGACTGCCAACTTATTTATTGTGGTAGTCATAGGCTTTTGAGTTCTCAGTGGTAGTTTATGAGATTTCCATTTCTTCATCACCTTCACCAATACTTAGTCAATACCAACACTTAGTATAAACAACCTTTTGTTTAAGATATTACAGAAGATAAGTGGTGTTATTTCAGTGTGGTTTTATGTTTTACTTCCCTAAGAAATAATTTACCTTTTCACTATCCACCACTACTGCTGGAGCCATAGTCCAAAGGCTTTGCATATATTTAAATAAAGATACTGGCTTTATTATTGAAATTCCTTGTGATTCACAACTATTAGTTCTTTGTGAAATTTGGCTGACAAAAAAGCTCTAGACCATTAATGTCCACAATAGAGCTATTGAAACAAAAAAATTATGGACATCCTTGTTATCTAAATATGGCACACCTGAGTTTGACCTCTCATGCTCTTACATTGACATACTGATTTCATAACTTTGAAATGTCTCTTTTTCTTCATTTTCTAGTGTTTAGAAGGAAACAAATACATCAAATATTGATTAGATATATTTTATTAGATATATTTTAATTATATCTATTTTATTTTTTCTTGAATTATTGTTCTCTAAGAAATCTCCCGCTTATAGATGAAACTGATATTAATTCTATATTCTTTTTCTATTTACAATTTTAATTTATTTTTTCAACATTACTTTTATCTCTATAACCCCTTTGTTTTTCCCATCTCACATACATATACAAATACCAAGCTAAGTAAGTTTACTAATAATTATAAATGAAAGTAATGATGATTAGTTATATTTTACTCATAATGGGATTATTTCAAATTTCTTGATCATATTTTAATTTTGAATGTTCTATTCAATAGGTAAGTGCTCATAATTAATGAGTTTAAAATTGTGTTGACCTATTAAAGGTAATTTCAAATATTTAAATTTTTATGACATGCAATACAATTATATTTGGTTGAGAGGTACTGGAAATAAATACAGAATTTCAAATAGATATTTGGTGTAGATTTTCTAAGTAAACATTTTTGCATCATATTAGATAATAAAAAGTAGATAGAAGTTATTTATAAATAACTAAATATTTTACATAATTAATTAGTATAGTCCATAAGCAATTTGAAGGAAAACTACTAATATTTCTTACCTAATATTAATTCTTCATATAGAGATCAGTGTTCATCATGTAAAATGGTGTCAAAATTACATAAAATTGAAAGATTATTATTCAAAACCTTTATCTACATACTTAATGAAAACTTTCATTAAAACTTTTTGGGTATCAACTAGTGTTATTATTTTTAAAACAAAATTCATTTAAGCAACTGAGATGACAAATATGCATTTTTTTTCAATATGTGCATGATTAACACTGACAGTAAGTGAAGGCAGACAAAAATAAAAAGGACTAATAATAAAACTTTAACTGTAGTTGTAAATATTAGGTATACAATTAGATGATAAACAGAAGGAACTGTGTTTTAGCCTGTGAGTTCATGCAGCTGGCATTGGGGCTATAATCAACAGCTGCCTGTACATTTCAAGTATCTAAATATATGAACAGAACAGAACTTGAGCTTGTGCCCCAAAGCAGAAACAAATAGTGGTAAATTTGTTTAAAAATCTCCATAAAATCATTTGATTGTTTAAATTGAACTTCCCACTACAATCATTATTTCCTATCAGTATGAGATAGAAGGTTTCTGTATTCAAATTATTTTATGAGAGCACTTCTTTTATTAAAGAAGATTTTAGAGCAATTTTAGGTCCACAGAAAATGGAGAAGAAGATATAGAGATTTCTTATTATAGCCTCAACTCCTGGATATGTGTAGTCTCTCTGATTATCCATTACTTCCATGAGAAGGAACAAATCTTTGGCCTGTATTTTCATCCATAGTGACTAAATATTAAATAAGAAAATGTCCTTACAGATTTTACAGTCTATATTTGGAAGGTAGGTAGATCACAGAGCCAAAAGTCTGAGCCACCAAGGAAATTACCAACAGAGTGTCTGTGATTCCCATAACTCTATCTTAATCCAATGGGCCTCAAACCACTGAGAGATTTTTTTTTTTTTTCAAATGCAGATTTTGATCGGGAAGTTCTGGAATGTGGTTAGATATTCTAACAAGATTGTAGCCAGCTGGGGGCTCTACTCAGAACTCTATTTGAATGATTTTAAACTAGTTTAAGTCCACCTGGGTCTCTTTTCTGGAGGGAACCAGTTTGCCTCTGCTAAACCAATAGGCAGTTATTTATAGAGATACAGACACTGTATTGACATAAGATCTGAGGTATTCATACTTGCAAGCAAAGGATCTTCTAACATAAAATAAAGTCTGGGAGGCAAGGGGAAATAGATAGGAAGCAGTGGCCAAATTTATCTGTATCACTGTAGTAAGGAGAAATTTAAAGGAATCCATGAATTGTAAATTCAAATTGGTTATTCCTGGTTATATAGAGACATACTTGTCAGCGTAAGGGAGTCAAACAATTTATTGGTATAAGAATGATTTATAGCTTTTAAATATTAAGAGATATCATATATGTGTTCCCATTTGTTTTCTTGTTCCACATCTTTGCAACTGATAACCCTAATCTGCTTATCAGTGTGACTATGTTATATTATTTTGCTCCAGCAGGGTATAGAACAAATGATTCCTAAGGATTGCTTAGGAGGGTGGATCTCTAGTATAGCACTACAGCTACTTAAGTCTATACCAAAGAAAATAGATCACGGCCAACAAATATTTTCACACCTTGAGTGGTAACAGTGATTACTTATTATCCTCTAAGAGTCATATTTTTGTCATATTTAAGGAACAGAAGAAAAAGATGAAAAATTAAGGTACCTGCTAACTCTTCCAGTGTTTTCTACATGCCTGAAGATAGGAAGAAGACAGTTTCAAGTACAAAAGACAGTTTTCCTACTGGCACCAAGTAGGTTCATTATTATTCCAGGTATTTGAACACTTTCTATGTTAAATGCTACTATAATGATTCAGCAAAACAAAGCTGACCTTCAACATTACAAAGGAAAAGTCAGTGATACTTTGGAAAGCAAACTTCAACCTTATATTTTGCTTTTCATGTAATTTTGAAAACATAAGATGCTATAATATTAAAAGAATTCACAAGAATAAGTAGAACGGGATCAATATTTTATGTTTGAAGTTATTAGATTTCCACTAGGGGTTCTGTTCATCAAAAAGGACTCACACAGCTCTATTGCATTTATTTCTGCTTTTAACCTGTTAAGATGGGGAGAGCATCCTATAAGCAAATCAGACAACCATAAAGAACAATATCGCATTAGGGTGGTTCTGAATAAACACATTAGGGAATTTTGAGGCTTTTAGATAAAATAGTGAACTATTGCATCTATTCCCCTCCCCCAACCTTTTCTCCCTGGGAAGAAAATAGAATGATTTTGTGTTTTACTCTATTTAAGATACACTTTTGTGTTCACATATACTTATTATCCAGGTGGCACTCACAGTAAAAATATTTTTATTCTGTTCATATTATTTCACTCACACTGCATAAGAATGCTGGGATAATAAACCCTGCAGCACTTTTGAAATAACTTCCTTCCTTAATCATAAAGGGGAAAAAGTGTTGGCACATATTCAATAAGACATGAGATTAGTTTTACCTTTGGGCATGTTATTCACACTCACTAAAATCTTCTCGATGCTGAAGATACCTTTATTTCCTTATAATTCTACCCTGATTATGGACATTTGAAATAAAGAACACCAGAGTTATTATATTGTCCTCTTGAAACAGTATAAATGGGGAGACATACAAAAATGCCTATAATTCAGTGGAATTCAGGACCCACTTTGTATTCAATAGAGAATGCTACTTTGGCTTTTATTTTTAAATAAAAGCTTTGGAGTCCATCTCATGTCAGAAATTATTATCAGAGATCTAATAAAAATTAGGATATTTTATGTTTTTGTAATTTTTATTACATGAGTGGTTACTTTCATCTTACACTATTCATTTAATCTTATTTTTATCCATGTATATGCAACGCCACCTGATAATACATAATTCAAACATTCTTCAGGTCTGATTTCAGTTTGGTGAGACACATTCAGGTACCACTCTAAAGGAAACTAGCTTCTTTTAATGGTTAACAGTTTACCTAAGAAAATATGAGAAAGTGCCATTAGAGAATTCAATCATTAAAAACATGTGGGCAGATAACCTCCCAGAACTTGAAAAGGACTGGACTTCTCTGTGCTTGGAAAGACCAAAAATTTAGACATGAGATATTTATAAAAAATGTTTTTCCGGCTTTGGTCAATCAAGTCTGATCAGATTATTGATTTATTTCCCACCTCTTTTTCTCACAAATATTTCACCACTTTATTATTCTGGGTTTTTTAGTGCTCACTCACTCTTGTAATGCCAAGTGGCTATTCAGGCCAACTATGACTTTTAGCAGTGTCATTTAATTTTTCAGCTGAGCTTTACATAATAAATCTGCTGTCAGCCTGTCTATTTGTGTCACTCTGAGACACATGAGGAATGAAGCTGTGAGAAAAGCAAAACAAAGTACATTCTTTCCATTGTGGAAAAAAAAGCAACAGATCAACAGCTAACTAACAATGCCTTTCTTTTGCACACCACAAGACACACATTGAGCCATTTAGCACCTTTTCATCTACCTCTCAAACAAGCTACAGGTACGAAATAGGTCAAGCATTTGCTTAAACGAATTGTTTTGTTTCTGCAATGATTTTAACCTAGAAAGTACTCACTAAATAATGAGAAACAAGAAATGAATCCAAATTTAATTTTTGAGTTCTGTGAGTAAAAATATGATACTTAACTTTTCTTCTCAGTAATAAGAACCTAAGTGGGGTTGTGGAGTAGTAGCAAAACTAGCATGAAAACCTTTCAGAAATTTATCATGAAAATTTAAGAAATCATTTGACTCCACTTGTGTCAGTTTCATCGCCTGCAAAATGAAGCAGACAGTTTTAGATGATTTCTAAGGTCACTTTCAACTCCAACATGTTATGCCTCCCTAGTATCATAAATCATGCAGTGCCTCTCATTCACATATATATGACTTAAAGATGATTATCATTCAAAGAAAGGTGAATATTTAGGGCCTGCCACTAACTCTGCACTGCAATTCAACATGTTCATTATGTCTTCTTGTAGATGGAAAATTTTCTTAACCTCTGCTGCAACACTTAGCTTAGAGATTAAGCAGAAAGTGCTTTCCAAAATATACTTGCAAAACTGATATTCTTCTTATCTCTCTACATTAATATAACGCTGGATGTAATCAGCATGCCTAATGAACTGTAAATCTCACACCTGCCTCTGTACCCTATATGCTAACATCATCTCATGATGAATCTTATCTTCCATGCATTTTGTTATTAATATAGATTGTTTATTAATAGTGGCCAGTCATGAAAATCACTGCCTACATTTAGGCCCCCATGTGACAAAGTCTATTCTTGTATGCAGTGTTAGGATTTTTCATGACATGCTGAGCATTTATTTACAGAGGCTGTCCAGCATCTAAAAGAGTTCTGTTAACACATACAAGACTTCAGGTTCTTCTCATTTACTGTCTGATGAAAATCGAAAGAACAATATGCATGTCAATGAAGGACCATGAATTTTTCATATATTTTGTTCTTTTTCAATCCTCCAAACACCAATATTCTCCACAGTGATTACATAGTCTTCTATCAGGAACCTTATCCCCCGGTGGCAAGAGGCCAAAAGAACATGAGCTTAAACTGACCTTTGAATAAGTTTGATTGTATCTTCTTTTGCAACCTTAGAGGAAGTATGTCTGCCTAATTCCAGAAAGTAAGCAATTTGTGAATCAAGAGAACAAGAAAGAGCAAAGTGCTAATTAGAGAGGTATTTTGAATTCTCCTGAATTTAAATATTGCCTAAAGCAAAGTTCTATTGCAGTTATATGAATAGGCTCTGTATGTGTATATACATATGTATACACACTCAATTTGTCAATTTTTATTGCAAGGCACATGACAAAAATTAGGTTTATAAATAAGTGTTTATTTGCCCTGCTATTCAATAATCATTTATGAAGCACATCATATGCTGAGCATACTATGAAACATTGAAGAAAGCCATCTAACACTATGTTAAGCTCACATATTTAACTGGAGATCCATTACATGGAAATATAATTGTTCATAAAAGGTATTTTGTTTTTCTAGTACAGTAGAAATATTTTATTGCTTTTATATAATTTTAAAGATCAGTTCTTTATTTTTTTCTGTAGAGTAAGCATCATCAAAATTTCAACAATTCAGACCAAGACAATTCTCTTAACTTCCATTTAAAATGGCAGTTACATGTGTATAAATATATTATATATGTAATACATTTATTTTATGAATATAATATAATTTATAGAGTATTTGGAATGAATCAAAATATTTTTATGTGTCCTTGGGCCTACAGGACCTTTTTAAAATTCATCCTCTTAATAATAATTGAAATGTTTTCCAAAGAAAATATCGGGTTCCAAAGGGCTTTTCTCTGGATGTTAAAATATGTTGTGAGTATTTATATTGGATTATTCTTGATATTAAATGGATTGTAGTAATTCAGGGTATTACAATTATCTGAATTCTTCATATAGCAAAGCACTACAAAGCAACTATTTGCCCCAGTATTTAAACAATTTACAAATACCCAATAGAGAGGAAAATGGTATTTAGCATGAATTCTCCAGGAAGAATAACATCTATGGTTTTTATTCAGATTCCAAAGTAAGGCCAGCTGACAAAAAGTGATTTACTAATAGTGGTTACATAAAATGCTCAGTGCAGCCCTGGGCAGCCTGCAGACACGGTGGCTGCCTGACAAATGGAAATGCTCAGGTTGGGTCTACGATTGAAAGCAATCCCTGAATTAATCAGAACGATTGTCAAACACACTAGCATTCCCCCAAAGTGGAAACAGGCATAATACAATCTAGAAATTGGATTCCTAGAAAAAATGCACAAATCAAGTTAGCAAGAAGTTACTCTGTACCTATTATGTCCCAATATTGTTCAAAGTGCTCTATGGGATAGAAAATAAATACTGTATTTGTCATGTTCTCCTCATGGGAGTCTGCAATCTTATTAGAGAGAAAAGACTTATATACATAAGACAATCAGAGACCAGGCTCATCTCTCACCCCCACACACTCCAGTTCACCCTGGTCTGTTCCTACTGGCTTTTCTCCTACTCTTTGAATGTATAATGCTCTTACCTTCCCCAGATCCTCTGCACATATTTAGCCTTCTGAACTCCTATGTTTTTTATTAGATTGCATTTCAAATACTGTTTTCACAAAGAGGCCTCCTTCCCAGCTATTTCCCTTCAACAGAATCTAAATGAATTTCTCCAATTTTATTCTTTCTAGCACCGTATATTTTAACTTCCTTCAGTTTATCACATTTAATACCTATGTATTTAATTTTATGGTTATTGATTTTATATCAGTTTTCTTTACTAATGACAGGAGCTCTACCAGGGCTAAGGCTGTCTGATTTGTTAGGCATTAAAACCCTTAACCTTATCTCATGGTTCTCAACCTCAGCCCTATTGACGTGAATGTCAGATGATCATTTATTGTGAGGAGTTGCTCTATAAATTGTAAGATGTTTAATGCAATTCATGTCATCTTTCCAACAAAGGCCAGTAGAAACCTAACTCAGCTATAACAAACAAAAGTGTCTCCAGATATTACCAAATGTCACTTAGAGGGTAAAATTTTCTCTGGTTGAGCTCAATCACCCTAGAATAGCCACAAACACAAATATGCATTTAATGAATAAATGAATAGATAAAAAGTCTCACATGTTCAAGATGTGTAAGTGAATATTAGATTATCTGGAGTAATGCTGTCAATTTCATAATTTTATAAGGATTAAATCAGAACATACATGAAAAGCATTTGGCTGAATCTTTAGTGGATGGTATGTAAAATCTTCAGTGAATACTTGTTAACAATTACTGCTATGGATGAACAGTACTAGAAGGCTATATGTTACAGACAGGGACTATTGGCCATCACTATAGGTTCTTAAACATATGAAATGCATGTGAAACAAATAATTTTAAAATACAGACTGACAAGGTATGAAGAATGACTAGAGGAAAGAAAAAGAAATATTGATATCAATTGGAGACTAAAGATATCAAAACCTGTTATCAAGCAGCATAAAATTGGAACTATGATTCAGTATTCATTAAAAGCCACTTCTCTAAAAATAGCCTAGGACCCTAACAATTTCTAGGATGGCCAAGCATGTTATGAAGGATAAGGTCCTGAACTAGAATAAAATGCAGGTTTCCACAGCTCACTGCTCATTAAAGTCTCTCCTGTTATATCTCACTCTTCTTTGCCTACAAACCAAAACTCAATTCCCAACTTTGAAGAAGTTTGATCCAACATTCTTGGCCCACCTGGATCTCTTATCAACTGGACTTCTTGCTTATTGATCCTACATAATTTAGCAGAACATTGTCTAACATGGTATTGTACCATTATTCTTTCAGTTTGGGTAAGCCAGTATGAGTTTAGACTGTTTTCTATTTATTTTATATCCCCCAATGAGAGTTGGTGATAAGCTTAGAAAGTAATGATTTTTTTTTTACTTTATTCTCTACTTTCTGAAACATAGAATATTAAATTTAGAAATAATTAAAAGGTCTCATTGTTGAGCTTTCAGAAAAATTCATAAACACCTACTATAATTACCAGAAATACAATTTTTAGATAATGCTTATTTAATATTTAGTGATGGGAAGATCACTATTTCATCTTGTCATTTTTTAAAAACATTATCACTAAAAATATTTTCCAAGTTACAAAAAAATAACTTCAAAACTGCTTTGCGGATCCACTCAACTATCCTCAAAATGTCTCCTTAGTTCCTGTCCCTCACCATTCAACTCTACTTGCCCCCATTATCCACAGTTGCACTTTATGCTGCTTTGGTTACCTGCAGGTAACCACAATCTTAACATATTAAAAAAATTTCAAAACATTTCATATGTTTTAAGTTTTGCTGCATTTTGAGTAGCAGAATGAAATTGTGCACCATCTACCTCCATCCTACCCAGAGTATAAATTATTCCTTTGTTCAGTATATACATGTTCTATATGCTACCTACCTGTTAGTCACACAAGAGCCATTTTGGTGATCAGATCAAGTTTCTTAATCATGACCACAATGTTATAGCAATTCAGATATACCAAAAAGAAGTCATATAGTGCTTCCTTTAAGCGAAAAGATGAATGTTCTCAACTTAATAAAGAGAGAAAAGAAATATGTACCAAGGTTTCTAAGATCTATGGTAAGAACAAATATTCTTTTCATGAAATTATGAAGAAGGAAAGAGAAATTTACTTTTGTAGTTGTGCCTCAAACTTCAAAAATTTCAGTTATAGTGATAGATAAATGCTTTGTTGAGATGAAAATGGTAGAGATTGTGTGTTCATGAGCATAGAATAAAACAGCAAACATAGGATTGGTATCTGAAATTTCAGGCATCTACTGTGGGTCTTGAAACATATCCTCCACTGATAAGAGGGGACTATAATATATTTGCCCTTTTGATTTTGTTTCATGTTTTCTTAAAAACAGTTCCTTATTTTATGTATGGATTTTATTGTGATATGTATTGAGCATTTTAAGATGAGATGTAGTGGGTATCTTTTAAGATTCCATTCACATATACTCTATAGTAAATAATAAAGTATGCAATAATAAATTCAAAGTACATTTTTGTTTCAATAATTTAAGGCTGATACTCCAACCATACCCAGATAAAGTTGCTCTTCTACTTTGTTATTTTTCTCTCTCAGCACTAACCTGTTCTCTGGATATTTGAATGAAATTATATAAAGAACATGTGATTCAATACTGTGAATGACATAAAATTGGAATAAGTAATAAAAATTCAAGCTAAAAATGTATTCAGGCTCCTGCCTTATCAAATATTTGATTGAATGATAATTGCCAAAATCTGCAAACTCATTCTTTTAATTAAAAAAAAGAATAGTATATAAATAAGAACAGTAGGTAAAGGGCATGGTTGTTTTAATTTGCCACAAAGTTAAGACACTCACATGAATCATGTCAAGGGGCTGAGTAAAATTACTTCAATTAAGGTTACACTTGAAGAGGTATCCTATATAAACCTGGGCAGAGAGAGTTCCATATCACTGTCCACAGTACAGAAAACACCTTTAAGTTCTATATAATTATTCCATATCACTGTCCACAGTACAGAAAACACCTTTAAGTTCTATATAATCTGGATATTAGTCTTTTTCAAAGGAATTAAAAAACAAAGTTGTGTATAATGGGGAGGGTAGTGTTCTAAGAATAAACAGGATGACAATAAAATGCTACTGCAAAATTGAGATCTAATTTGGAGAAAGAAATTGAATATAAAACAGTTTCATTTAGTGAAGGAATTTTTGTATGGGAGAGGTATTATTAAGTATGATTTTATAAATAGACTACAATAGGTACTATTGTTTTCCATGGGGTAAAGAAAACAATATGCTGATTTGATACGAAGAAGTTGCTTCCAACATTGAGTGACATCTCAAGATGGGAGATCCTACATGATCAGGAAATCACTTTGGATAATGTTAATCACTGACCTCTGAATTTCATACATCTATCTCCTGTTATAAGAATCAAAACCATATTTCAACAAATAAATAATTTTAAAAGAATTAAGCAAAAGGAGCAACATTCCTACTTTTAAAATACAACCAGAGAGGATTACATTTTAAAATAATAGACTAGGAAAAATTTATCAACATTTTATGAATCACATTGATTTTGATAGCGGCTTGGCAGGGATTTTATGCCAGCTAGAACTTGAGCTTCCTGTTGGGTTTTGGGTGGAAAGTAGGCAAGATGATCATTAAATCACCAGAATATGGATTTCTGTGATATAAAGCTAACTGATACAGTGAATTTAAGCCTAATTATTATAAAGGACAAAAGCTCCCTGGAATTAATGGGCCATGTTTCAATACTTAGACATGGAGGCCTAATGTAACAGATTCTATCAGTGGGAATCAGGAAGACATCAAAGTGAGGTATCTGCTGTGGTGTCAATAGCCAGGAGTGGCCCAGTGTGTGCTGGCTACTTCCGTGCAGACAAATGCCAAAAGCCAAATGATAGGGCATAGTTTTTTCAAAAGGAGTCTTTCTAATTAGCCCACTGATGCTAAAAACCTGATAATATACAATATGCAGGATTTTATTTCTTTCGGTGCAAAATCACAAGTTTCCAGTACAAGCCATATGCATTATTTCCTCTCTCTTTTAACTCCCAGCCTTCACCTCAGACATACCAAGAAGAAATTGAATCAGATATTTTCAAAAAGTGCTTTTGACTGCAAAGTTGGATGATAATGTTTAATTTACATTTTGGTTGAAAGGTACATTCTCTGGGTTAATGGTCAATATCTGTGGGATGAACAATTCCTCCAACACTTCATATGAAATCCTTTGTTAACGTGTCCGATGGAAACCCTGTGACTTGAGCATTTCTATTCTCCAACCAGTTTTTTATTAACGAAATAACATTTGTTTTAGATACCTGATGCTATAATATACTTGGGATGAGACAGATTTTAAAAATATTGTGAAAATTTAATTTGAAATAATTTCAAATATTGAAATCTTAAGACCTTTTTGCAACCCACCTCAAATTTTGGTAGGTAATCAGAAAGTAGGAGTTCTTCATATTGTGGCTGCTCTCCACCCTCCTCTAGCCCTACACCTTCATTCTATTGGGATCTAGGCCTGTTCTAATGTCATGGCCCATATTCTCCCAAGGCATTCTCTGTACTCTGCTCCTACTGCCTTCCTCTGTTTATCTCCCATATACCTTTCTATTCTCTCCACAAATGTCACATCTTTAGAGAAAATAGTTCCTCTATCTTTGAGACTAACTAGATACTTGTCACCAGAGACCTCCTCTGTCACTCTTATTGCAGGTGCTTTTTACATTTAAATTTGTTTGCATGTTCTATACAGACTTACATTCATTTGATGCATTTTTGTGTGTGCTATGCTTGTATTAATATCTGTTTGTCTTAATAACATGTAATCTTCGCAAAAGCAAAAATCCTTTCTGGTTTTATGGACTGCTGTATTAGAAGTTTAACAGAGTGCCTCCCTCCTACTGGAAGTTCATTAAATCAAGGGATGGCCCTAAGAAACAGACAATAGCGAATTGTGGTCAAATAAAAAATGCTGGCATAATTTAGATGGGAAGCATCCCATGATCTTTTCATTTATAGATTTTCTAGGTAGAGGCTTTCAGTGAAAATCCTAATGCTTACTTAAAATATATTAAGAACCACTAATTTAGGAACCTCTTCCCCATATCCCACACATCCTACAAGAATGTACAAAGATTTAGCAAAATTCATTTGAGTTAAAAAGAGCCAGTAACCTAAAATAAGGAGTATACTATTTTTCCCTTTTTCTTTTTTGCTCTCTTTTTCCTTCCTTCTTTGTTCCCTCCCTTCTTCTTACCAACCTAAGTGTATGTTCACAGAAACAACAGGCCTATCTTCATATTCAATAATTCTGTGGAGATGTTGATATTGGTGCATTTTGTTTGTTTGTTTGTTTGGCACTTCCTTTTCATACCTAATGGAAAAGATTATTTTAGCTTTTGGAGAAGTATCTTTTTTTTTTCTACAGCACTCTCTTCTTAGTAATCTAGATAAATTGCCAAGCAAGCACATTGTAACCTTGGTGAATTTATCTATGAGAACATTCACATAAGCTTGAAATTAGTATGCCCCTGGAGACTACTCTATTTTTCCTTCTTAATCAGACCTTTAGGTAGACAGTCAGTGTCTTAGAACTGAGCAGACAGAATGTACAAGCTGACTAATGTTGGCTCACGGAGTGCATTCTTCTTTTAAACTTGTAAGGGAAATTGTGACTAAGTGACAGTGAGGTTTTTACTTGTATGCTGTTGGTAACCTTCTGTCCCTACGCGTTAAGCACAGGGTTTTCTTGGTAATGGACTAGGTTTGTGGAACACTTGTCCCCTGGTACCGTTTCTCAGCCCTTAGGTCAAGAGACAAGACAATTTACATCCATTTACCTGACATTCTTTATAGTCAAAGGCTACCAGTTTAGTCCCAGAAAGCCTGACCCAACATGGCTTGATAAACAGGCAGGCAAGAAATACTTAGCACACTTCTTATATTCAGTCAAGGGAAAAACAGTAGAAACATAAGGTATTGCAACACTCTTACACTCTACACTGAAATCTTTAACCAGGCTTTTAAATTTCCTGCTTACTTGCAAAAATTGATTCAATTTAGATTGTGCAATTAAAAAAAAATCTGTATAGTCTCAATAAACAAACACTAATATTGATTAAAAATTTCTGCATGTACATAATCTTTTCTGTTAACATGTTTAAAGATAAATATTCTATAATTTTACATGTTTAAGAAATAATTTCAGAATATTTTAAAAATCAAATGCTTGCTTTTCATTTTTCATTACACACACACACACACACACACACACACACACACGCACATACACACGTCTTGAACATGCTAGGCAAGAACTCTCCCACCGAGATACCTCCTCAGTCCAAATTATACTAATTTTGATTAGTAAAAATTGCCAGAAATTCAAGGGTATAGTTTCTCTCTCCTAACAGCATATTGATCTAAATTAGATGTCACTTTAAGAAATATCCCTATTTAAATAACTAAAGAACAGAGGCTTATTTGGCCAAGCTGCTGGGTAGCAATATTATCTCATAGGTGCCTTTACCCTAAATCACTGAGAAAAATCTAGAGGTAAATTTTAGAAACAATGAACTTTTACTTATTTGGCTATTTTTCTCTGGACTTAACATTTAATGACCTCTATCAGAATATTAGTTTGTTTTTCTATGCTGATTCTTTGCTTTATTTACTCAATAAATGTTTCTTGATCACCTTCTCTCCCACAACAGGCACTTTAATAGGATCTCTGGATATTTCAGTAAACAGAGGACACACAATATCTCTACTCCTGAAGATTCTTTTCCTGTGTATTTTTGAAGTAGCAACACCAAGTCTACCAATACCTAGATAATGCCAGGTAATGTTAAAGACTGGGAAACAAAAATTAGGTGATAGAAATCAATAGGTTGTACTAATAAGAATAATGGATTAAAGAATGCATACATTATGAGATAAATTTTAATCAGGGATATGAATAAATTGAAAGTTAAGCATATATAAATATTTTTTCAGTTTTTTTATTATTGAATTATAAGAGTTACTTATAAATTTTGGGTTTTTTTTAGTTTTATTAATTTTATTTTTTTAAATACACAACAGCGGAATGATTTACAATTCTTAATACACATATAGAGTACAATTTTTCATATGGTATATTCACACCAATTCATGCCTTTATATTTGTACTATTTTGCATTACAATTCTTATTACACACACACACACACACACACATATATATATATTATGACTATATATGTATACACATATGTATATATGTATAGACCATCAAGGACAACAGGCATAAGGAGCCTGGAGTAAAAGGATTATTTGCTTTTTTCAAGGGACAGGAAGAAAGGCTGATACAGAGTTAATGAAGTGAAAGGGGCAAGATAACATTGAATCTCCTAGGCTTAAAGGTGTGATATGCTGTAAAAAGATGGCCAGGAGATAGGTTATCCAGTTTCTCATCTCACTTCCATCACTTGCCAGTTAGATGCCACATGCAGATTTGAAATAGGCGTTGCTGCCTTGAAAACTGAAGAGCGGATTTTAGCTATAAAAAAGTAATATTATTATATTGCAAGAAAACAGTTTTATAGCTGTACTATAGTGCTCCAGCAGTAAGAATTATCAGAGCAAGAAGTATCAGGAAGCTCCTTTCTCCTCCAGCCCCTATCTCAGATGAGAAAGCTTTATATTTACCACCAAATATTGATGGTTTCAGCAGGTCTTTTGGTTTCAGGTTACAGAGTTCATTTATGTGGCTTCAAGTGATAGGGGATTTATTGTTTAGTGTAAAAAATAAAAATAAATAAATAAAATAACTTAACAGAAACACTAAAATTTCTTCCATCTATGGTAGAAGCATTCTTTAGCTCCAGGAACTGGAAGGTCTTTTGTTCAAGAAAGCACTTAATGGCCACTTTGGCTATGAAAGGCCAAACCTTCCAGAGTTAGCCTAAATGGGGACTAATTGGGCAAAAAGATCAATGGATTGCTCTGCCACCAACAAATCACATTTTGACTTTCCTTTGGCAGGCTGGGTGAATGAGGGGGAAAGGTGAGCCTTCTATGGGTGAAAAGGTCTCCCAAAATCTTAATATGACAAGGGCAGGAACAGAGAATAAAGAAGAATAAGACCTAAATAAAGGGAGAACAATCCAGTCAGTCCTGGATTCTTCTATGAAGAGACACTCTCTCCATGGCTCTGCTGTCTTGTGAAACAGCCCCCTCTCTCTTCTTTATATCATCTACCTCTACCTCAGAATTAACACTCTCCAACAATTTCAGGTCGTATAATGAACTCTTCTTTATATTACTATCTCTAATTTAGCTCTCACTTGCAAATGTTGAAATGTTAAAAAAAAATTGAATCTTCTTGGCTTGGGATTAAGCTGAATTTTTTAGGAAATTTGGGGATTTGTGAGGATTAGACTAACAAGTGGGATGGACTAGATGTTGAAATGTGATCAGCAGAAATTATGCTTAGTAAACACTCAGCAAGACCCAGAGTGAGTCTATATTCAGGATACTTGAGATAGGAAAGAGCAAGAACATTTCTGGCACATTTCCTACTTTCTAATAGAATAAAAAGAATATAAAGGTTACTGTATTATTCATTTTCACTTAGTTTTCTCTCCTAAACGACAAACAATAGAGCTTCATGTTTAATTAGAAAAATAATTCATATGTGAACAGGAATGAGAGAAAGCATATGAACAGTATTGCTCTTTTACAGTACACTATTCGCTAGGGCCAAATTTGTAGTTTCTAAATTCTCTCTACTGGGAACAAAAGCAAGTTTGTAACATAAATTTAGAATTAGGGAATGTTTATGCTAGCAGAGGCCTTAGAGAGCATCCAATGCAATCCTTTCGTTTTATAGATGAGGAAACTAAAACCCAAGGAGAGAGGTAGAGTTTATTGAAATTGTTATTCTGTTGCTAGCCTAGATGGGAGGAAAGCCTGATTCTCTCAGGGCAACTTTCCATTATACCAGGCTGCTGTTCCTTTATCACAATGACATAGCTTCCAAAAGGAGGGAGGGGAGGGGGGAAAGGGGGAAAGGGGTGGAAGGATGGGGAGAGGGCAAAGGAACCTATATATTTAAAAAAAAAAACTAGTGTATATTTTTGCTCTGTAAGTGCTGCTGCATTTAGTTGCTGCTGCTTTTTTTTTTATATTCTGTTTTCCATACATTTGTTGTATTTACATTTTCCCTAGGCTTACGGATTTGCTATTCTAGGTAGGAAATAATGGGATCTTGTAATTTGTACTATTATATTCTACCTTTTGTGTATGCCTCTCCGTTTTAAGGAAATGTTCTAAAAGATTTAGTCATTCACAATGTGGTGAGGCTAAAATCACTCTTCATTCTGCAACGATCATAATTGCTTTTTAACTAACCATTGCTCAGATTTCACGAAAGCAAGTGAAATTGTGTTCATTTTTATAAAGGTATAGCTATGCATAATAGCTTCCTATTCTTTATGCCCAATACCTTCCCCATACCTCCTTCAACCTTTAAACTTTTTCTGCTCTTTTCATTGAATGAAATACATTCAGCATTTTTCACACGTGCCAGTTTAAGTTCTTTATGATGTCACAGATAATTGTTTTGGCCTCGAGGGAAGAATGTGCTTTCTGCTGCAAATGATGCCTGCAGAATCATCTAAGTAAAAAATGAACTAGACATGAAGTCTTAGATTTCTTTTTCTTATCAATTATTGAAGAAAGAAACTTTGCTTAGCACAAGAAGGATACTAAAGTATCAAAATAAAATGATAGAAAATGATCTTGAGGGTAGAAATAAGTACAGTAAACAAGTTAGAAGATAACAAGTTCCTTAATGAATGAGATAGGATGTAAATGTTAACCACATTTACATTTTATCAGGTAAAATTATTTCTGCTTTTAAAACTATAAAAAGGTTTTGGATTTCACTATCAGAGGAAAAAGTGAAAAATTGAATTTCACTATCAGAGGAAAAAGTTGAGTCAAGTCTATCACGCATGAAATCCATATTCGTTTCTTTCTGGGGAAATAAAAATGTATTGACTATTACAACAAAGAGAATAACCAGAGACATTGCACAGAATCAAAAGTATATAAATCACATGTCCTGGGCATTTACATTCAAAAAGGTGACTTATAAACCACCTTGATTATTTTTAAAAGAGCACTAATCTATTTCTAAATAGTAGGTTTATGTAAATTCTTTTGCTTAAGCAATAGAAATGCATGATCATTCTTTCACATTCTGAAGGTAAATAATGCTAAACCTGGGGGCAGGGTGTCTGTCATTTTCAGATTTTGCTATCATGAGGAAAGAGGAAACAAGGACCTTCAGCACTACCCAACCCTATCACATAAGTGGTGATTTCTAAGGTTCTATACATTTCCAAACATCCAAAACCTGCAGTAAAAATGCTTGAAACTGAATTTATAAACACTTTCATAAGCAAAATTTGCTAAAGGTCTACAATGAACCAACATTTTAAATACATATAGTTAAGTTAACATAGCCTTGAAATGCAGAATAATAAGGTGTAATATTTATTAATTCATACTCATTTACAAGGGTGATAAGCTCATATTATACCTTCATGATATCATTTAACTCTTGCTATAATTCTATGAGGAAGGCAGTTTTATGAATCTGACTTCATGGATTTGGAAATAGAGATCTAGAGGGTTAAACTTAAGGTTACTTAAATAGTAAGCAATTCTGAGATGACAAGTTCCTTTTCTCTCATTTTTCTTCCTCCTGGATTTAATAGATTCAAAACTTTTGAGGCAAAATTAGAAAATGAAAAAGTCCTAGACTCAGAATATTTCAAGAGTAGTCCCTTTGCCCCATTGAGAAAATTCTCAGAGGGAGATTTGGATTTGGCTTATATTGAATGAGGTCTTTAGTCATGCCAATTGTGTTTTCCAGTCAGAGGCTTCTTTATTTTGACTGCTTTTGTCCAATATGGAAGCTACCAGCTACTTATGGCAATTGAGCACTTACGATGGGAAAATTGGATTTAAATGTGTTATAATAGAAAACATATTTTGGTCTGGAAGACTTACTAGTGGAAAAACAATACAAAATGTTAAGTTTTTTTTGTTGTTTGTTGTTGTTGTTTTGGTACCAGGAATTGAACCCAGGGGAACTTAACCACTGAGCCACATCCCCAGTTGTTTCCATTTTTTTTTATTTTAAGCTTAGGGCCTCATTAAGTGGCTGAAACTGACCTTGAACTTGTGATCCTCCTCTCTCAGCCCTCCAGAGCCATTGAGATTACTCCTGGCTCATATTAAATAATTTTTACATTGGTTTCAGGTTGGAATGATAACATTTGGATACACTAGGTTAAATATATTACTAAGATAAGTGTTGCCTTTAAATATATTTCTTAAAATATAACATTATGATTTGGATATGTGATGCCCCCCAAAAGTTCATGTGTGAGATAATCCAAGAACATTTAAAGGTGAAATGTTAGATCATAAATGCTGTTAGATCATAAACCTAACAAGTGAATTAATAAACTGATATGGATTAACTGGGTAGTAACTGTAAGTAGGTAGAGTATATCTGGAGGAATTGGGGAACTGGAGGGTGTGCCTTTCTCTGCTTCTTATTGCCATGTCCTGAGGTGTTTTCCTCGGCCATGTATTTCCTCCATGATGTTCTGCCTCACTAAGTCCCAGAGCTATGGCGTCAGCTGGCCATGGACTGAAACACTGAAATTGTGAAACAAAACTAACCTTTTCCTTCTCTCAGTTGTTCTTGTCAGGTCTTTTGGCCACAGCATGGCAAGTTGTCTAAAACCCATAGCTACTAAGAAGTCTCAAATTATATGTGTGGATGTCCTTATATTTCTATCATAGAGTGCTGATCTAAAGTGTCTTCTTTCATGACTTTTGCTTTTAGTAGTGATTTATTGAACTATAATTTCCAACTGCTCTTATATATTGATTTTATGAAGGGACCAGATTACCTAGGTCTGATTTTTCAGTTATAAGAATGTGAGTGGTCTTCTTATTTCCACTTGTTCATCTTATGGTGTCCTGTTTGTTTATTTACTTACTAATGAGCAGTAAAACTCTCACAACCAAATTAATTTTAGAGTTTAGCTTAGAATGATAATGTAGAGGATGAAATGGAAAAAACTCCATCACCCCCTTAATTAGGGATGTGCTGGAAGCTCCACCTCATAACCTGACCCCTTGTATCTCAGAAAAGAGTAGGAACAGGAAGGCCACTCCCATTCCCTCACCCTTTAGACACTGTCACCAGTTTTTGTTCCCTGAGACTGGCCTTGGAATACAGGAAGTTCACTTCAACTCTGATGATCTCCTTCACTCCACCCCTGAAAAACCTCATTGAACAAGTGTTTTACCCTAAGCCTGGAAAGGAGAAAAATCACAAATAAACACCAAGAAGAATCTGAACAAACAGGTCTCACATTTATTACCATTATATGCTATTTTTTGGTTCTCCAATCACACTTCTGTGTGACTACCAATAAGAATAGTTTTCTGAGGTCATTGAATCTTTATTTCTGAAATTTTGCATGTCAAGGAAATATTTTAAGGAAATCTATAGTGCTTTTCTCTGGTTAATCTTTCTTTTGTTATCAGGTATCTTAGCTATTAACCCTGTGTTGAGTGAGGAAAGATAACTAGTTTTTCAACTTGAAACTGAAGAGAGAGAGAGAGAGAGAGAGAGAGAGAGAGAGAGAGAGAGAGAGACTGACTACACAGAGATATCTATAGACAGAGATGTATAGAGTAGAGAAAGTCAGATTAGTCCCTCAGCTTGCTTCAGGATAGAATAAAGAAACTAGCAGCATGTCTAAATCAGATGAGAAATCTGGAGGCTGAATATTGTGGTTCCAGGACATCATCATGGAATAATCAAGGTCACAACAACTTTACATTGAATATTAACATTGAGACACTTCACATTGCAATGTTGACTGATGTGATACCTCAAAGAAGTTATGAAAGCAAAAAGCTTCCTTTTCATTACTGTGATTCAGGAGACCATAATAACATTTATTTGAAACGACTGAGATGAGGCAAGAAAACTAGGGGGGTATCATATTCCAGCTAGAGAGAATGAAAAATATGAAAGTGTAATGAAAGGCAGAGAAGACAGGAACAAGGAAATACACCAACACTGCTGTTGAAAGAATGGGAAATGATGCATTACCGAAAAGACAATTTTTTTAAGGATATAAAAGACTTTAGTAAAAAGAATGAAATCATGTGGCAAAAGGGTACTTGTGTTCCCATTAGCAACTGTTGGTAGCAAAGTGCTAAGGCAGCACAGCTTAGATATTAGTGTTAAATTTCTGCCATTCACTTGCATTTTAAAGAAGAAAGCTAAAACCACAATTAATGGTTATGAGAAATCTACTTTAAATAGCAAATAACTTCTAATTTTTTAGTAAAAGAACAGTAGAGATTAAAGGCAAACTACACACTCATTTTATCTAGGACTGCAGCGATTCCATTTCAAGTCATTACAATGTTCATAATGTTTTCAAAATTATCAAGAAACATTTTTAGCAAACATGTAGAGTTAAATGTATCTTAAGATTTTAGAAGTCACCATTCCATGTGATACAGTGATACAATTCCTAAGCATGTGCAGTGTGCCACATGCAAACAATTAGCATTTAAATGGCAAATAATAACAGTTTCCCTGTTAACTTATTTATTCATGAATATTGAATGAGACTTCCTATATTCTGGACCTCTTTACAGTTCTAAGAATTTAATAGTAAACAAAACAGACAAAATTCCTTTATCTCATGGAGCTTACATACTAGTTGGTAGAAAGAGAGGGCAAATAAATGAGTAAATTAAAAATATAACTGTGACAAATGCTAGAGGGAAATACAAATGTGGAAAGCAGGTAAGGGATTTCAATGGGGGGAAGGATTATTGAAGTAGTAATGAAGTACCAAAGAAAGCCAGCCATAGAGGGATATAGGAAACAGGATAACAGATAGAGCCAGTGTCCCTCTGAGGACTTCAGCTTTTACTTTTCATAAGATGAGAAGGCAATGGGAGGATAAGAGAGAAAGGGAATGATATGAATAGCATATTTAAATGATTACTCTGACTGCCCTGTTAAACAAGAATAGGCTGCAGGAGAAGTAATGAAAGAAACTGAGAGATAAATTGGAGGCTATTATGAAGACAAGAAATGATGATGGCTTGTGCCCAGGCAGTTGCCTGGGAGAGTAATGAGTATTGGAGTAATTTGAGAAATACAAATGAAGGTAGAGCCAACAAGAATTTTGTTGATGTATCTGAAGTAGTGTGGGATTGGAACAGATATTAAAGATGCCCAGAGGGTTTTTTTTTTTTTTTGTCCTGAGAAACTGAAAAAATGGAAGTGCCACTACCTAAAACATGTAAGAAGATCAAAGAAATATGTTTTAGAAATAAAAATAAAAGTATTTTGAGCATGTTAATTTGAAAATATTCTAGACATAAAAATAGAGTTTGGTGGTTAACAGCTATGTGAGTCTGAAGTTCAAAGAAGAGATGCACAGTACAGACACATGCTTAAAACCATCAACTTACCAATGGCACTAACAAGTGTGAAACTCAACAATATCACCAAATAAAAGTTGATACAATTAGAAGAGGATCCATGGGTTGAGTCAAAGTCTCAAAGTCTTTGGGGAGTTAACAAAGGAACCACCCAAAGAAACTGAGGAGGATCATTCCAGGAAAGAGAGGGAAAATCAGAAACATGTGTTTCTGACAGGCAAATGAATAAAACCTTTCCACTAGGAATCAAGAGCTAATTGCATAAAGTACATCTACTTAATTTGAAAAATGCTGTTTTTTGAAGGTGTCCCCCAGAGTTCATATGCTCTGGATACTTGAAGGTATGGCCTTTGGGAGGTAGCTAGGCTGAGGTAAGCTTTTGAGAGTGGAGCCCTATGATGGGATTAGTGGCTAGGAGAGAAAGGAAGAGAGGGCTCATACCACCTGGTATCTCTGCCATGTTGTGATACAGCAGGAGGGCCTAGGAGAAGGAGCAAGAGAAACGGGAGCATGCATGTCACAGAGATTAATGATTGGCAGTGTGCAAAGTCCAATTCTGACTGTTTCTCTTTTTCTTAGTAATGGAAGAAGCAGAATTATCAAATGCAAGTGGGAATGAGAGATGTGTTGAAGGTGAGGAGAAGGAAGGGCATACCATGAGCATCTGACCAAAATGACAAAACAAGAAAATCAGGAATGTAATATGATCACTAGAAACCATCAAGACTAGTGGACCTACATTTAAATGTACTTTAGTCAGCAGCTCCTGAGCTAATTTTCAGCTTTTTTTAGCTTGAGGGTGGATATAGAGTAATCTTCACAACAGCCCTTTGAAGTAGACAGTATTGCCTTTTCCTACTTGAAGTGGAAGAAATGCAAGAACAAAGACAGGCAAAGGAAATTACCCAAGGTCATTAGTAGGCATTGGTCAGTGGATTTCAATCTACACATAGTTTATACTATTTATGCTATGTGTTATGGTTTGGATATGAGATGTCCCCCAAAATCTCATGTGTGAGATAACGCATGTTAAAAAGTGAAATGATTGGGTTAAGAGACCCTTAACCTAATCAATGCATTCAGCCTCAGATGGGGATTAATTGGGAGGTAACTGCAGGCAGATAGGGTGTGGCTGGACAAGGTGGGGGAGTATGGGTGTGCCTTTGGAGTTTATATTTTGTTCCTGGTGAATAGAGCTCTCTGCTTCCTACTTGATGAATTATTTCCTCCACCACACCTTCCTGTCATAATTTTCTGCCTTATCTCAGGCCTAGAGCTTTATAGAGTCAGCAAACTATGGAAAAAGAATTCTGAAACTGTGAGCCAAATAATTCTTTCCTTTTCTAATTAATCTTCTCAGGTCTTTTTGTCACAGCAATGCAATGCTGACTAAAACACAGTGCTTACTACTCCCATGAACTCTGTATTCTGTGAATACATCAATATCTGCACAGGGAAACTAAGTGATGTGATTGTCATTTTCTATGATGTGGAGGGAAGAATGAGGAGACTTCAGGCATGAACACAAAGGATCTAGATATTCATTGCAATTTTGTACTTGTGTAGAGGAATGGATGAATTTTCCAAAAATAAAACTGGTCTCAACTTTCACAGTATTCATATTTCAGTAGAGAAACAGATGATAAAAGAAACACAATATACCAGGATAGGTGCTATATTGATGTTCAATGGAACTACAGAGAAGGGAGTGTTAACCATTCTTGGGAGACGTGGGAGGAAGTGGTGTCCACAAACACTTCCCAGATGGTAAGCTGGTCAGGCAGGCAGATTCTTGAAGAAAGAAAACAAAGCCCTCAGGCAAAGAAAAGCCTGTAAAAATACATGGAAAAAAAAATATTGCTTTCAAGGGCCCAAAATTGTTCCCTGTGGGGGAATAGAGAAAGCGTAGGGTGATTACATAAAAAAGGTGGGCTGGGAACAGCTGGAGAGTTATTTAAAACTAAGAGGGAGGAGGGTGGCATGAGAAGATTTGCATTTTATGAAGAAAATGCTGGACTCAATTTTGAGGCTATATTGGAAAGGCAGTGGGAGGGAATACTTAAGACAAAGAGGCCATTTTAGTGCTTATTAATAGCTGGGAGTAAAACAGCAATTGTGGAGAGGTGGAGGGATGAATTCCTGACGATCAGAAATGTCTTGAAGTCATATTTCATGTTTTACCACAAAGCTGGAATCCTCCTGTTATGATATATCTATTTTAAAAACCCTAAATTCTCAGGACTTAAATAACTAAAATTAAAAGTAACTATGAATGATTAATAAACATGTGTCATACTCTCTATAAACATATTACATGTGATCTAGTTAACAAATTCATTCTGAAGACTCAACTGACAGAAATTTGGCACATACTTAATGTACCAAAATTTTTTAAAAGTTCTCAAAAGATTCAAATATACAAAATCCTTTTGAATAAAGGTAAGTATAAACAAACAAAAAAGTAAATAATTTCCTTTCTAGGTGTAAGTATAAAAGACAATATATATGGCATCTTGCTTTCAGATAAAGACAATAGAAAATTACATATATTTGTATCTACTGTTTCTACCTCATATTAAAATTGATAATGGCTATTCTGGTCAACCTTAAAAAATGACTTTTAGAGTGCCTATATTTAAAAAGTATTCCTAGGATACACTCAGTTTTATTTTGTAAACCTACCTGAGATTTTCTTCATTAAAATTCTTTTTATTTGGTTATTTGATCTACTGGTAATTTACATTTTATTATGAAACAGTTTTTCTAGAGTGCCACCTCATATCTGCAATAAATGAAAAACTCTAGGGGAGAAGAAAACTTTTAGATCATAACCTAAGACTGAAGAAGGTGGTTTGTGTCATGAAAAACTTTAGAAGACAGACACCTCAGTCTCCTGTTCTTGCACTGCCTTTCTCAAAGTAGAAACTCAGGAAGAGGGATAAGCCTAGAGACAGTTTGTCCAGAATCTTGCCTAATTAGCATCTTTTCCTTGTCATCCTCTGTGCTTACAGTTGCATTTCAAATTGAAAACTAGTTAATTTATTTAAACTGGAAAGTCCCACATGATCTCATTTACCTCCAAGTTAAAAGTTTCCATAATCAGACATTAGTCCCCAGATCTACAAAGGAAGCCAATCCTTGAGCTAACATGCTGCAGCCATAGTGAAAGTCACCAGCTAACAACCTGCAGAACATGTCACTCAGGGCACCTCCAAAATACCAAAAAAGGAAGCCTATGTGCTGGTGTTAATTTATTAAATCAGAAGCAGAGCTATTTCTCTTGAATTAGAGCTATGGAACTACAAATTGATGATCCCTAGGGGGAGGATGAATAACTCAAGTTCACAGCAATAGTTAAAATTGCTGCATGCAATACAATTCTATACCTTCCCCCAAAGAGCTGAATTCTTAAAATCTCATTTAACAGCCCTAGCCTTCATTCTGAAAGTGGTGTTTGCTCAGTAAATGAAAGATAAAATTGAGCTGTTGTACCTCTAGCTTGCTTCTCCCTCCCCCTCTTTTTTTTTAAAGGAGTTTGATTATAGTTTATAATAATCTAAGGAGTAGAAGTCACAATTTTAAAGAGAAAATGAGGAATGGAAAAAAGTACACCATACATGCTGGTCAGTTTCCCCTTTGGAAATATCTGATCTTATTCTGTGTCAGACTCTATCTATCCATGATGTTATTTTTAAACCTTGAAGAAGGAGGAAACTGATTGATCTTAAACGATTTCTAAAAACCTATTTTTCCCCCATACTTTGCCCATTATAAGCCACAGGGATCAACCTGCCCCCTGCTGATAAACTCCATAGTTTGAAAACACTAATCAAACAAGATAGTGAAATGATCAAAGTGTAGTAGTCTGATTCCTCCATTCAGTGTACGACATATCTGTGAACTGAAGGAGAGCAGGAGATTTCAAATAAAGACTAAAAGAACTCTTTTAAAGCATTTCTTTGTACTTTAAAATTTGTTCATTTTGAGCTATAAAAAACAGGGGAGCTAAAAGCCTAATAAATTCCTTTGATCTGGACATGGCAAGTTCTTAAAGAGAAAGTCTAAAAGGTTGCAGACTGTCTGCTGTTCTCTGATAATTAGAATCCAGCAAACCACCACTGCTCTCTCCCACTGCCTCCTCCCCACAACCCCCAACATGATACACATTCCATCCATTTTAGGCAGAATAGAAACCACTAGAAATGATTAGAAGATCTAAACTTACTCAAATATTTTGAAAAAGAATACAGGACTCTTATTTTTCTCTAGTCCCAGTGAGGGTGCCTCTCATCTGGAGCCTCTTTCCTGGACACATTCATGGGCATCAGAGACCATTTAATATGAATGGAGGGAGTCTATGAATAGGCATCTGAACTTCATGCATTCACTGGGGGCAGGTTGTTCATTTAAATTCAGAAAGTCATCAGTTTTATAGCAATAATGCAGGGACAAGATAAGTGAGAGTGTCTAAGTCTATAAGAAGGCATTTAAATTCATGTTAAAATGTTGGATGGCTAAACAAATTAGGTCCACCGTTAAACTGGATCCTTGCTTTGTCCTCTAGTCTAAACCATTATTACCCAAAGTGTAGTCTACATTTTAGAAACAATATTCCCATCTTGGAACTTGTAAGATATGTGATTTTTAGATCCTGCTGCACATGAACTGAAACAAAGATCTGCAGTTTAACAAGGTCCTGTGTAGCACCTTGGACCACACTTTTTGAGAGCTGTCACAAGTTTTATTTCGAATCCACCTGTTCAATTTACTAGTAAGTATAAAAGCAACAAAAGGTTTTGAATTTATTAGTAAGTGCAAATGCTATGTTTTCAAAGAGAGCTTCATCTGGAACTCTGGACTAAAAGAGACCAGAAAATAAAAATTTCAAATAGCACACTTTCTTGAAATATTTTTCTTTGTAGTTTTGCAAATATTTGTTTCTGCATTATTTTTGGATTGCTTTTTCCTTTTCAGTTGAATTAACTTTATCCCAGCAATTTTACTGAGAATTTCTTTCTTGAAAAAAATGTTTGATATTAGGATTAAAAAAATGATCCACATCCTCAGTTTTTAAAATGTTAGCAGAAGAATAGATAAATGGTAATTCAGAACACATTTATAGTTGATTCTAAGTATACCAAACATTAATGATAAAGTTTTAAAGAAAGGGAGAAGAGCATAGTAGATATGTTCTGGTAAGATGAAATACCTTCTTGAGGAAACCACCACTTTCACTAAGAACAATTATGATGAGGCTGTTAATCACATTTCTCTCAAGGTAAGGGAAACATGGACTACATCCTCCACACTGATTGGACCGACTGTAGGGAAGTGATCCAGCAAGATTCATCAGAAACTTCTCACATGATATGAGGACACAAGGAGGAATTAATTTTTAATTTGGTTGTTTTTGTTGTTTCACTGGACATTTCAGTAATTCAAGAAGATGTATAGACACATATGCACACACATACACACACACTACACACATAAATGCATTTATGCATACATGTATGTATTTACATATATTCTCTATAGATAGAAAAACTGATAACTGAATAAATGATATATAGATAATCCTACATACATATTGTATGAGTTTGCTATTACTTCTTTGTTGGGGATGCAAATCAAGTCAAGATGGCACCTGGCAATTTGCCAGGAGGAGTGGTTTGTGAAGCAATGGCCAGCGAGCCATTAAGATGGTGAGGATTCCTTGTTGGCTGACTGCTGTATCTAGATGATGTTAATTAAGTTAAGCTGTGTGTAATTAGTTAAGCATATATACCTCTGCTGTCCGGCAGAGAGGTGGCTCCTGCTACCTCGGGTGCCTGCTACTTTGAATTCTCGCTCAGTTCCCTCTGAGTTCACTCGCAATAAAGTAGTTCCCGTTTCAACCTTCAAGTTGCTTGTCACCTCCCAGTTATTTGCCCAGCTGGACTGTGGCACTTGTTAATCTTTGCCATTTCTTGGTTTGTAGATTTTTGCCTACTTTTGTGTTTATGTCTTTGTGCTCAACTTTCCCTCCTTTGAAAGAACACCAATCATGCTGGATTAGGGGTCTATGCTCTTTCATTATAATCTCACTTTATGTAATGACAACTGAAATTTCATTGTTTCCAAATAATAATAGCACATTTGAAATTCTAGGGGCTAGGACTATAACACACAAATTTTAGCTATCACAATTCAACTAATAACATACATATATTTGCATATATCTTGAGACAAATATTTAATTGTAATAATATAGATATCCATCACTGTGCCCGTGAGTAAAACCCTCATACAGAATAAAGCTAAATAGAGACACTAAGAGATAGAAATAACTGTAATAACACCATTTCTTGGGTATAGACTATAATTTATTACTGTAAGTTATTGAAACCTCAAATCCTTCTTTTTCTCATGCTAAGGTGACTGACATTTACGTAACTTAGAACTTGCAGATTCTTGACTATCATCAGAACTAACATTTATTGAAAACCTTCTGTGTTAGAGGAGTGTGGTGTTGCCTGTTAAATGTATTACTTAATGTAATCTGTATAGTGCCTCTACAGCATAAATATTATTTTATGGAAAAGAAAATCAATGATGAATAATTAAGTACATGGAAATAATTATTAGATCCAGGTTTAAGTCCCATTTCTTTTTGTTTTGTCTCTAATTCTATAAACAATGACTGCAGGAGAGAGAAAATATAACTAGCTAAGAGTTTAGAAAAGTCTTCCTACAAGGTATTTCTTAAATTGAAATCAAGAGGAAGGAGTAAAATTTCAAAAAAGCAAGAATGTTCTAGGAAAATTATGTTGGATGCATAATGGCTTGGTTGTACTAAAATTTGGACATATTGAAAAGTAGCACAAACATGTTTTGAATGCAACACAGGGAGACAGAATTGAGAAACCAAACCTAACTAATTGATACCATGTTGTGTATCTCTAATTCCAAGGTGTTCAGTTTAGGCTTAATTTATTAGGCAAAGGGGATTCATTGAAAATTCTTTGAGCTGAGCCATGAACTGATGAGAATTCAATTTAGAATCATTGATTTAGTTAAGATGTATAGTTTGGATACAGAGAGACAGAGAAAGAACACTCTCATAAGTGATTGTAATAGTCTGGGTATATTTTTCTTTAATATTTTAAAAGTTCTGTAGCAAATATTTTCTTACATATTCTAAGATTCTATATAAGCTTTAATGATGATAAATAAATTCCTCTATGGGAGGTTTTTTTTAGTTTTATTTTTATAAATTTTAAAAAATCTAATGTGCTCCTATAACAATCAAAATAATTAAACTAAGCATATAAAAATTTAAGATAACATCTGCTTTTAATAATGGAAAACATGTAACTTATATTTGTTAATTCAAAAACTCCAGTGTAGGATATATGAGGTTTTCACAATGTCAGTGTTCCAAGGTGAATGGGGGAGGAGAATAATGATCAAGGAACATGAATTAGGATAATGATGAGATGAATAAAATGAAGAGGGACTCTTGGTGCAATATTCAGGACATATTTCCAGTAAGAGAAAAATAGAGCAAAAATGGTTCCTAAAGGTGTTCTTGAGCTAGCTACAACCCCATAATGTGAAAAGTTGTTAGAAATGAAAATTATGGAACTTTATCTCAGACCTATTCACTAGGAAACTTGAGGGATGGGACTTACCAATCTGCGTTTTAAGAAGATCTTGTGGTGATTCTGATGCCCTTTGAAGGTTGAGAATCACTAGCCTCAACTGATTGGGAACACGGGTCTGGGTTTAATTTTATGATTTATTTTTTATTATTTGTGATTTTAAATAACTCATTTATATTGAAGAAGCTTCACATTTCTCCATTTGTAAAAATATTCTCACTTGATAGGTTTAATGTGAAGACTGTGTGAAATTTTTCTTGTGGAGTCTTTAGTACAGTTCCTGACTTGTAGTAAATGCCAAACAATTATAGTTTTTATTAAGATGTGATAATTAGATAGAAATAACTAGGACTAAAAAATTATCAAAGTGAATTTTTTCTCTTTTTGAGTTTGTAGAAGAACACTGGTGGTTTAAACAAAGCAAGCCAATATGAAATATGATATTCCAAAGTAAAGAATGAGAATTCCCACCACTATATGATTCTTAATCTTCACTAAGTATGACCTATGACCAGTTCATTAACCTATTTAGCTCTCAATTTTTTAACCATAAAATATTGTGAATGGACTCAATGATGTCTAAGATTTTTTTTTGCAACTACATTTTCAGTGGTGTTCTCTCATTTATTACTAAAGTCATCAATCAATCATTTAACGAAAACATTTAGAGTATATAGTCAATGATGCATAGAACACAAGAATTAACAAATGCATGACCCCAGGTAACACATTTATACTTGGAATATGTACATGAAACTTTCCATCACCCTAAAAGTAGTATGTGGTATTCCAAAGAAGGAATAAAAGTTAAACTTGGGGTAAAGAACAACCAAAGGCTGACTGGTATAATTTTAAATTTATGGCTTCTAGTGGTAAGTGAGACCTTACTCCTACACAGAATTCCTGTTTTTCTCTAGGCTATTTGTTTTACCACAGTCTCAATGACTTTGACTTCACACCTCTTTTTCTTGTATTCCCCTCTCCTGGCTGGCAACCATGATTCTTAATTTCATTGAGGAAAAGACAGTCAGAGGAAAGTTTTTGAAAGCTCTTACTAACCATATATTGACAATTCTGCATATATGCACTGCATTTCCTTATGTTAAAAAATGAGTGAATTCCCCATAGTCCTTTCCAAAGCCTATGTTCTTCTTATGTACTAATTCCCATCCCTTCCTGTGTACTCAAGTGTACAACTTCAGTAATTTTCACCTTTTACTGTCACAGTGTCATATCTTCTCTTACCATTGGACATACCCTATCAGCATACAGCCATGGTTTTCTTTCTTCCTTAAAAAAATTCTTCTTTTAAATTACTTTCCCCTCCAGTAAGCATCCAACCAGTCTCTCTGCTCCCATTTATTGGAAACTTTCTTAAAATAATTACATATTCATTCAATCTTCAAATTATCCACCTTCATTCTCTTAAGCCTACACCAACCAGGTATTTGGCCTGCATAAGGCCACTGATCTGCTCTTATCAAGGTCATTATCAGCTTTCAGTATGGCCAATTCTCAGTTCACATCTCACTTAAACTATGGCAACACCTGATAACATTGATCCTCTAAAGTCATGATATTCCAGAAATTAAAAAGACTCCAGCATCATCACATGTACTTTTGTGTCTTTTGAAACATAATTAGTGAATCCTATTCCAGTAATACCTTTTGTCTACTTGCCACATTTGCCACAGAAAGTTTCTCTCCCCTTATCTTCTAGTGTAATGGGTATACAGAAAAATCTGAACTTCTGAAAGAACTCTCCATAAGGCTGAACCCTTGGGTCCCGAGCTGGGGGTGGTCTGAATGCAGAAAATATAGTGCTTTTCCCCATCCAGGACATTCAGTTACCTGAATAGTATCTATTTTTTTGACATAAAACAAATAGCCATCAAAATAATCGGCTTATAGAAAACACATAACAAAGTCAAATTAGAGCTACAAGAATTTACAGAGAGAATTAAAGAGAAAGGAAAAGCTTCACAGAGTGAATGGAACTCTAATAAGCAGGAGCCTTAATGTAATGACTATATGTGGGCTATCAATTGCTTTCTTGCTGTCCCTATCATCCTCACACCTCCTCGATCCTCTCTCACACACTCCTTCTCCCACAGATTTGCTTCTTGTATAACATGACATAATTCCAAGTGGCCATAATTGACACTTATTTTACCAAATGAAACATAATTCATATTTGGATGGAGTCCACTGACTGTTAGGATTTGCACCAGGATGGGAAGTAAGAGTGAATTCATGGCTCAACAATGAGCCAATGGCTGAACTGGAGACTGGAGCATCATTATGTCCTTGGTGATCTGAGGGATACCCCAGTAACTACCCTGTATGGAATTCATCTTTAAGCTTTTCCTTTATTTCCATGTCATCTATTTCCTGAAAGTCTCTTTCTTTAAGGCAGCATAACTAAAGGTACCCAAAGATGATGACATTTAGTGTTGTATAGGTTGGAAAACAAGAAATCAATGTTGCTTGTTTCTATAATAAATTTTTGTCAGATTTCAAAAAAACATGAACATTAGAACTTTGCAGGAAATACTTTAAGGTGAAAATTCAGAAGTAATGCATATTTCAGCCATATTTTATGGCTGTTTGTTAAACTTTTTATCTATAAAATAATTCATTTAGAATGATCATGACAGGTGTCCTAAAAAAAAAAAATCACTGATTGCCTGATGTAGTGGTACATGCTGTAATCCCAGCTATCCATGAGGGTGAGGCAGGATGATCACAAGTTTAAGGCCAGCCTCATCAATTTAGCAAGATCCTATCACAAAGTAAAACACAAAAAGCACTGGGGACGTAACTTAGTGGTAAAGCACCCCTGGCTTCCATTTTTTAGTACCAAAAAATTAAAATATGAACAAATTCACTGATCAATGAGTCCATATAATTAATTATTTATTTTTAAATAATAAAAAAAAACTCCTAGGAAAGAGAAGTGGTTTTATTAGAAAGTAGACATTGCTGTTAAATTGGTCATCAAATTTAAAAAATTAAGATGATCTCTTAGGAATTTTTAAAGTATTCTAAATTCAAGTAACACTTTTTGTAATGTAATTATCTAAATTGCTTTTGTTAGTGGTTTAAAACTTAAAATTATTTAAAGTGGTTTCCATGGAGAAGAATAATATACTCTAAAACTGATTGGATTTCTCTATCCAGACCAGTTAACTTTCTGAGTAGAGCACAAGTGGAATATGCATGAACACAATTCATCAAAAGAGCAACTTATTTCCTCCCTTATACATGACATCAAATCCACTGTGGGAGGGAAAAACAGAGGGAGGCTTTTGATGAGTCAGAACTTATGAGTAAAAACATAAGAAAATAAACTACTATTTTTGACAGATGATTCATTCTTATGAATATTGCATGGCTTTCAAAAGAGCAAAATTCAAAAACGCATCAAAAGAAAAGATACTAACAATTGTATTGTGTGTATGTGTATGCAGAATAAAGTCACCCAGGTGAAATTTCAGTACGGGAAAAAATTTTCAGTGACTACTGGATTTCTCCTCAATTGAATATATTAACCTATAAAAAACTTTAATAGCATTCCTGTAAAGTTTCTTTAGTTTAAATAAAATTTGATCAACTTATCTGACCCACATCATAAATAATTTTTAAACCAGGAGGAATGACTTATAGAATCAGGATTAATTTAAAAATTCTATAATTTTAAGCAAATATTTCAGCTGCTGCCATAGAGATACCATAACAAGTATATTACACTATTATTTCTTACTTCATTTGCCTTGCTTCAAACCTTTTGTGGTCCTCAGCAAAATTTAAAAAAAGCTTCTAGTACAAATTAAAATTGCTATATAAACGAAGTAAATACTAATTACAACACTCAGCTGTTCAAAGACAAGAGGACAATTAAAACATCAAAATAATGTCTACTTAAAGATTATTTTAATAATCACTATTTATTTGACAAACTAGCATAACCTGTGTACTGCCTAGTGATAATGGTAAGACATTAAATAGGAAAAAAATGTGTCATATCAATGAAACTAATTGAAAGTGAAGAGATGGAAAATTTTAATTAACTTTGTGAACTGGCTTTGTCTCTGTCAATTACCTAAATTACACCATAGAAACATGGGCAAAAAATCTGTATTCAAGTTCAGACCAGAGTACTGTGAAACAATTCCTTGGTGGGCAAGAGGTAAATCATTTCAATAGTATATAAAAGAGAAAGAAATGAAATTAATAAAAGAACAAGATAAATGAAGAAGGAAATGTATGAGAAATAAGGGAAATCATCCTAGCAGATTGAATTAAGCCCAGGAAGAGCTTATAACATTAATTGACTGAGTGGTGAGTCAATTCCTTTTTTATTTTTATATTGGTAACAGAAATCTGTGTTGATATGCAATAACTGAATTGATAACTACTTGGTTTTGGAATTTTCACTATTTAAATAAATGAAGGCCATGGCAATTCTTGAATTAGCAATCTAATAAATTTGAAAAATGAAACTTCATCTTAACTATTTTTTGGCCTCTTCTACTATAAGGAGTTATAAAACAAATTAAATGGAATTTTCTAAAAAAATAATTGTCAAAAATAATTGTATATGTAATCAATTTTTGTGTTCAAATATTCAAAATTACGAAAACATTCGTTTTACAAGAATGTTTCAAAATTTCCAAAATAGATGAAATTGAATGCATATTTTTTCTAGGGGCACAATAAGGGTTTTTATTAATTGTCATAATGTACTCAAGAACTTGTAATTTGATTGTACAAAGTATATATTTCATAATTTACTAGGACCCAGCATCAGTAAGGCACATTCAAGGCAGAAGAAATGACAAAATAAAAAATCTTAAACTAAAAGGAAAACTTCCCAATTGTGTCTAGATTTTGGGACTGCAGGAAAGTTCTGTCTTCTGTGCTGCAACCATATGAAGCACAATGGCTATGCAATGCAATTTTTGAACAACTACTCATGACTTAAAATAGAAAGAGAGAACAAGTTATTTTCTTCTTTTTCCATGAGTTCCTGGTTTAGGGAGGACTTTGGGGGATTTTACTTCCAATGTGTGTCAAAGCTGATCTAATTTAACCCTCCTCATATTACAGATGGTAATACCAAAGCCTAAATTGTTAAAATGCCCAATATCACAAATTTAACTTCTTTGTAGAAAAAAAATCACTAAAATAGAGGTTTTTTACAGACACATCTTGCCAGTCTACAGGAGACCCATACTATATGGGATACTTTATCACAGGCCAAGGATAAGTAGAAACTTCAAATAACTGATTTCTCTACTCCTGTTTTAAATTGTAAAACAATAGATTAGGTAAATAAATGAGACAACAGATATCAAAAATATTGTAAAAATGTTTGATTCTCAAACTTTAAATCTGGCCTGGTGTTCAATAATAAGCAATAATAGATGATGTCTCTACTGAGAGTTAAGGACCAACCATAATAACTACCAATCCAAGTAACTTCTCTTTGCAAATCATTATGGTGCCTAAAGTTTTATTCCTTTCCTTGGGTCTTCAAGACATTTTGTGATTTATTTATAGCATTTATTCTTAAGTTGCAAGTATATTTGAGTGAGAATTCTTTTTTTTACAGTTAGATAATGCCAATGAATATCTGATAAAATAATTAAGAGGGAAATAATGAGTGGAAGGGTGGGTTTTCTCCAGTGGAACTGAGAAATTGAGTAGAATTGAGGACAAATTGCTTGCTTTCATAATCATATTCAGTTATAACAGAAGACTTCTCATTGGAGGAAATTACCATGACAGAAACTTCAAGTCAGTTTTTGCATTCATATTTGATTTTTTACTTAATCCAGCAACTACTTATCAGAAAGCTAGTTAGGTTTTGAAGATTTCTCAGACCAAGTCTTTTGAATAAAACATCTCTACCTAAAAATTAATCATGAAGTGATTATTGGGTATGGAATTGGGTCAGCACCTCTTAAAGTAATTGTGAAGGTCAATACCCAGTCTATCTCCTAAAGAATAGATTTGAAATCAGAAGATGCACAGGTTATGGAAATGCTATCTGCCAAAGGAGAAAGAACAAGGGCTTAAGTGTTTCAGTTTGGCATTGAATGTAATTTTTCTTTCCTCCAGTGCTTATACTCATTACAGGAAGTGATCCACTAGAATTAAGCCTATACATGCAGAAGTGCCTCAACTGATCACAAAGTTCTGTAAACAATTGTAGTACTGGCCTCGATATGTCCCATTCCTAATACATGAAGGCAGATTTTGTTCAAAGATAATTCTAAGAGACATTATGAGGAGAATAAGGAAGATTAGGAATGCTGTTCTGCTTTGAGCATTAACTTCTCACATATTTTCTTGTTTTCTCTCTCCTAAAGTACAAATTTTTGAAAATAATCTTTCTTTTGTTGTTTCTTTTTGTTTCTGAGTATTTAGTTTTAAAGGCAATGCATCATTCTTCAAATAAAACATTGTATCCGTATTGTGAAGATATTTGTTATAATTTATTTCTCAGCATTTGCTTTTACAAAGTTCATTTCTGAGAATACTTTTTTTTATTTAAAAGATGAATCATGTGAAGGGAATAATAAGAAAAATAGTTTCTATTTTAAAATATTTTGTTTTCTTACACAGTTTTATTGACTAAGTAGATATACTTTCATACTTGCCTAAAACTCACTCAGTAACTTTGATATTCTTCTAGCAGAGCAGCCTGACTAATAAGGCCCATAAGAGCTAGTTTATAATTATTATATAGAAAACAAAATGAGAAAGAAAATTAGAACAACAGTTTTCTAGTTATATAAATGTATAGTGTTTGTCTAAAATATAATGTGTTTGAAATAATATTTTCTTGAAAATGCATTTGCTAGAAAGATGTTTCTATAATTTTATTACTTTATTTCAAATAAAGACAGCTGTTTAAAATTAATTTAAAATGCAGCTGTTCTTATAACTGCTTCAACAGTTTTGTTGTGTTTCTAAGACTGATCCATGTTTTCAATGCCTTGCTTGAAAGCATCTAAAGAATTATTTCTGGGAAAAGCAGAATTATTGAATATCAAATAAAAATGAGTTATAATTTTAATTTTCTACAAATCAGAATTTTAACACATTACATAAATGATACCTAAATATGTCTTGTAGAATACTTTGAGAGAGAGTAAGAGAAGGGAATATTCTTATGATTAATACTTAAAGACCTAGATGTTGTTTTTAAACAATTAAGATTTTTGTGCACCTTCAAAAATAGAATTATAAAAAAAAAAGCACTTCCTGAGAAGATCCACAGATAATTGTGCTACTATTCCTGGCAAGTATATGAACATTTTGAACCCTAGGGCTTTGTCCAGGAGAGAATGACTAAATCACCAAACAAATAGCAGAGAAACAATAATAAGCCACTAACTTGGTAATTCTAAAAATGTCAAAGTTATAAATGTCAAAGTTATAAAATTTCATGAAGTCTTGTGTTACATAACAACTTTTGGGTCAGGGTGGCCCATGTATATACTGATTCATGGTCCCTTAAACTAGTGCTGTGGTAGTAATTTTTGTAAGCTTACTCCTTGATGTTCCCACAATGATGAAATCACCTAAGGACTCATTCCTCATAACGTGGCCCTGTTGTTAAGTGACATGTGACTTCACTTGCAGCTATAGAAATGAATGAGTCACAGTTCTAATATCTAAATCTGGCTAAGGGCATTCATATTTAATTTTGGACAAAGGCTTGATATCTACAAACAAAAAAAACTCATTTTAAGAAAGTCAGTCTATAGTCAGTTACTATATCTCTAACATTTATAGAAAGAGTGCTAGGGAGATTTTAGTTTCTGAATCCTGCAGCTCACTTCATCCTACCCTGCTGGGTAGTAATAGTGAACACCAACAGTTTTCTTCTTGTGTATCATTAGCTTATAGACTGTTTTGTATAGAAACAAAATTTTGTGGTAGTTATGGACTGAAAAATACTTATACCAAATTCATATGCTGACGCCTTAAATCCCAATGTGACTGTATTTGGAAATAAGGCCTATAAGGAAGTAACTGAGATTAACAAAGTCATAGGGAGGGGTCCTAATCCATTAGGTTTTATATCCTTCCAAAAAGAGGAAGAGACAGAAAAGGTCTCTCTGGTCTCTCTTGTTTTTCTTTTTGTCTGTTTTTGCATATATTAAGAAAAAACATGTGAGGACATGGCAAGATGGTTATCTGTAAGCAGAAAGCAAGCCATCAGCAGACATCAGCCCTACTGGCCAGCCACCATGACCTTGAACATTCAGTCTCAAGAACTGAAAGAAGGTAAACTTGTACTGTTCAGACCACCCAGCCTGCTGTGCTCTGAAGTGGAAGCCCACACATGATCATCCAGCTTCACGTTCAGATATCTTAATGTACACTAATTTAGTGCACAGGTCAGTATTTCTTGCAAACATTTTATACCCAGGAATTTTAAAAAGTCATGTACATACCCAACATACATGATCATACATGATCAAACAATGACTCCATGTATGTTAGAAATGATCCTTAAAAATTAAATTACATATAATTTATTATATTTTATATGAAAATAATAGAAAGTTTTTTTTCTCAAAAAAAGAAAAGAAAAGACTAATGGGTAGCAATAAATTATCTAGCACCAAGAGAAAAATACTGTCAGGTTTAGAAAATAAAGTGGTGGGTTGCCCTCCTGCCCCAACATAGTACTGTTATCTGGAGTACAGACAACTCCCCTCCCCCATTATTTAAACTGCATAAACTATAATTTTAGTAAATCAAGCAAAGAGCTAATCAAGTTTTGATTTGCTAATTACTTCTCAATTTGATTAGAGCTGGCAGCTAATCATCTCTGGAAATTTAAAGTCAATCTTTCACTCACATTTGCAAATCAAGACTTCAATGTAAAACAAAATTGGGAATATATCATAAAAGTTCTTTGTGTTGTAACAAATAATTAATTTCTATTTGTTGCTACAATTTTAACAAAGAAAAATTTTCTGGGATGCTTCAACAAGTTGAATAATTCATGCAGTGTACCAGCCTATGCTGGAGGGGAACAAAAAAACAGGCCAGTTTTTACAATTTTGTGAAACAGCCCACGTTGAGCCAGGAAAGTGTGCATGCTACATTAAACAAGCACAATATAATTCAAAATCACAATTTCATTTTTATGGTCAACAGTAGTTTGCTGAAGAAAGATCTGCCAAGAAATTGAACCATGAACAATCAATATTATAATTGTTTTTCCAATTAAAACCAGTCTTTACAACATATTTTAGAATTATTAATATACCTAAGACAATATCTCCTTGAAAAATATGCCAAGGCAGGAAAAAGAATGTCACAGTCATTTAAATTCAACAAGGGAAAACATTATGATGAAACATGGTAAAAAAGAAAGTGAGGCAGATGAGTTCCTTCTCATTTCAGGGGAAAATGTCTTTCACAGTCATTTCCCAAATACTATATTTAAAATATACCCTGTAACAAAATTTCTTCTATCTTTGTCATTTTCTGCTCCTATCATAATTATGCAACTTGAAACTTGCTTGAATATACTGCAGTGAATAATGAATCATCTTTTCTATGAGGTATTTCATTATTACTACCACCTCATTAATATCATTTCCAAGCAATATCTTCAGAGGTAAAGTTAAATGAAAGTTTGGGCAATTATCTTATACAGTTAGGTTATCTGAGCAAACAATAGACAAGTTTTTTCCTAAAAATTCTGCCAACATAATTGATTAATTTTTTTATTTTTTTTCATCTAATTGCAATGAGAAGTGATGAGCTTTTAAAATTTTCCTGATGAGCTTTTTAAATTTTCCACACTATTCCTTCTCTTTGCTATGAATTAAATATGTTTGATTTACTTCCATTTTCAATTTTTCTATTGTATCATTTCTTCTATGTAATGCTTGAAATACTTTACTTGCTAATTTTAGCAGTAAACCTGCAATTCTTAGGTATATAGTTTAAATAATATACGTGTATTGTCAAATTTTGGCCTTATTCCAGAATCTTTGAATCTATCCCCTTAGGAATATCCGCATTTAACCAGAACTTAGGAAGTTAATATTAGAAAGTTCTGTCTATCCACATCTGAGGAAACACTCTTCACTGAACTCTGCAAGGTAAACCCTTCCATTGGACTTGGGCAAATGAATAAGAAAGACTTCTTTCTAATATTTTTTCTGTGCACCCACTTCCATCTCAGCCCTATAAAGTGAATTTCCAAGCTCTATTTTGAAGTCAAAGAAATGGAATGTCCTAGAACTATGAGGTGAGTGCACATACCTTAGATATCTACATTCCAGCCATTATTTTGGATATCTCTGATCTTCTTCAAGATATTAAATATAATTTTGCTAGATAATAACCCCAGGCTCCCTTCTTCCTCTCCAAACAATAGACTTTTTTTAAGAGGGTGGGTGGATAACCTATGAAGACTCAGAAAGGTGGCTTCTTCAATTGCTTTTAGTTTAGTTAGAAATGTCCAGCTCTCGTTATTTCCTTTTTCACCTCACAACTATGCTATTAGGCAATTATTCTGGAAGCCAACATATTATGACTTTTTCTCCCTATAGTTGTATGGATTTTGTGTGATGCCAGAAATGAAGTTTTGGGCAGAAGAGAGAGGTGTTTATTTGTTTTGTTTTACTAAATAGGTAACTGGAAAAACAACATTATATATTACTATTTATTTTTTAAGCAAAAAGATGATGAAGCAATAGCTTTAAGAGTTAGAAACTATAATGCACTAATATAATAATGCACTAATATATATAAAGTGACACATACTCATGACATTTAATGTCATGGTGGAAGTTCTAATTTAAAGTGTAATGTGTTTTAAGTTATAATGCTAGACTTGGGTAGTTTGAAGTAGGTATTAGGCTCTGATCTTAGGCTGATGATGGTTACCTCCTTTATTTAATACTTCAAATAATATTCATCTGTATTTGGAATGTAAGCATAATAGAGCATCAATTAGGTCAAGATTGAGGTGAATCAGACCCACCTTTTGAAGCCAAATAGAAATGCCCCTCAAAGATATCCTTAAATTCCAGAGTATATGTTCCACCTAGTGCCAGAACCTTGACTTAGACTTTGATCACTTTCCCACTGAACTTCTGCAACGAATCTAAACTGGCCTCTTTTTAATAGTCCCTTTCTACTTCTACATCCTCTCAGGTGCCATCAGATTGTTCTCTCACCTCTGCCAACAAATTGCCACCTTTAGGAAGTAATCATTTTTCATCACCTTGAATCCTGTCACATTTTTGGCCCCTGTCTTACATTCTAGTCTGCCTTCCCAAGGTTCCTGACACACCAATCCTCCTGCTGTTCTCTAAAGAATGCTGTGTGCTTCTTTAGCTTGTAGCCTCTATTCTGCTAAATGCCATACTGACCCTTCCTCCCAGTGAATGCCAGATTAGAATTGAGAATAGACTGAATGTTATTTTCTCAACATGATCATTACAAACTCTCTCATAAAACACTCTCCCAATTCTCAAACCTTCCCTTTAGCATTTTAAATTTAATCATAAAAGGCTATGTGTTTGGGATCAGAGATTTAAGCAAGGATAGTGCTTTGCTCATTTATTCAACAATGAAAACCTGGGACTGTTATGGCATTTTATTTAGTAGTGGAAATACAAAAATAAGATTTATAATCTTCACAATGAAAAAGAAAAAAAATAAACAGATGGCTACAATACTACAATATTTGGTGAAAAGTACTATGGTAGTGAGATGCACAGGGTCCACAAAAAGCAAAGGCAGAAGACTCCCAAATGTCACAAAAGCTATTAAGGAACAAGGTCCTCTCTGAGCAGCTAATATATTGCTTGGCACTTAATAAACATGGTTTGAATGAGTGAATGAATGAATGCATGAATAGACAAATGCTAATGTGGACAGCACTTTTCTATTTTATGAAATTACTTTGCCTCCTTAAGATTTTTGATCATAAATCACAGGAGGTCAACCAGCAACATTTTGTCTTTGATATTTACCATTATTTCCATGTCACTTTTTATTTCCCATTTTGGGTTACTATTGTTCTTGTACACTTGATATTAGTGATTCAAAGTTGTTATACCCTCTGTCCTGAAACCTTCTCTCTCTCTCTCTCAAATTATATTTTGAGACAGAGGATCACTGAATAACCAAGATTGGCCTTGAGCTTGTGATCCTCCTGCCTCAAGGTACCTTCTCCCACCAGTAGCTAGATAACAGGTAAGTGCCACCATGCCTGGAACCTCCTTCTCTCTTGATGACACCACTTGTTTACATATTAGTATCCACTCTCAAAATGTATCAGGGATAAAAAAGAAAACCTTGTTCATTACAAATTAACATTAAAGTGATATGATAATATATGCCTTTTAATTATAAGCCAAATAAGGAGGCACATTATAGACTTATTGACAGTTTTTGGGAAACAAAAAGAATAACCATGAAAAAGATCAAGACAAATCCTGGATGTGGAACATTTGAGAAGCTAGCTGAACTTGATACCTAGAAAAGTCAATGGCATGTGGTAGAGAAAATTGTCTCACCAGCTTTAAGCCAACACATTTCCCTGCATCTTCTAAAGTTTTGTCCTGAATTTTAAGCAAGGTGTCAAATATCAGAGCAAGCACATTACTGTAATCTGTGATGCAATCTTGGCTAATAGTGATGTGTATTGCTGATGGAAGACTACCTTACTACCTCTCTACTTTTGATGCTTTATGGACATTTGCCTGGTGTCTTCTGTAATACTATATTAGACTTTAAAGTGAGATAGTTATAAAAGCTGGTTTGTAGCACCTTTCATAATCATAGGTTTAAAAAAACAGACTTTAAATTTGTTTTTAAATATAATAGACAATATAATTTTGGGTTCTTATTTACCTATAACCAGGAGACTACTCTGTACCTTCACCTACAGAATCATAAATATTGTTTCAATTTGTGCTCTTCATATTTTACATTATTAAAAAAATATTTTCTAAATTTATAAGAAAATATTTGAAACTACTAAAGTAAAAAAAGAAAAAAAAACTAGTAACTGTCTTTTGTGTAAATTACATATGTATGCTTGTGATTTACTGATAATATATTTTGAGATTAAATAAATACTGACCCCTATAAAGAAAGAAAGATTCAGGGAGGAAAATTATGCATGAATAATTAAAGCATTTAAGCAAAATTTAAGAAGTATCAAGTGGCATTTCCATCATTACTAAAAAGTAATCTCAGAAAAAGAAAAGGTAGAAAATAGAGTCAAAACACTGAAACACACTCTCTAAGCCCAAGAAAAACATAAGTATATTTGATATGCAGTAGATTTCAAACATTGACATTCTGCAGATTTCTTAAGATACACTGTTATGGTTTGAATATTAGGTGTCCTCCAAAAGTTCATTTGTGCAACAATACAAGAAGGTTCAGAGGTGAAATTATTAGTTTATGAGAACTGTGACCCAGAGAATTAATGCACAGACAGGCAGGTAGGGGGTGGTTGGAGGAAGTAGGTCTCTGGGGGCATTCCTTCAGGGTTTATATTTTGTCCATGGTAAGCATAACTCCCTTTGCTTCCTCGCTGCCATGTTCTGAGTTCCTTTCCTTTGCCACAATCCTCCACCATGATGTTCTGCCTCACCTCCAACCCAGAGCTTTTGAGTCTGCTGACTATGAACTAAACCTCTTTTAGTGTGAGCCTAAATCATCTTTTCCTCCTACAAATTGTTCTGGTTGAATCTTTTGGTCACAGCAATCTAAAGCTGACTGAAATATAAAACTCATAACTAGTTCTGCTGAAACATACTAAAAAAAACTATTTAGAGAGAAAATGCTTTTTGATCTATCATCATAATCTTGGTTAAATAACAAACATTTAATATTCAAAAATATATTTTACACATATGTATAACTTTAGTTGTGTCTATTTTTGTGGAACTCATTATTTGGTAGAAAAATTTAGGAAATACAGAAATGAAGCATTATAAATTTGGAAAATGTCCAGAAAGAGAGCTAACTTCTTTATTCATGATATAATACTCTTTCCATGATCTTTCAAATTCATGCATTTTATATAGATGTTTAAATTATAGCTTTCCTTTCAAATTGAAATCTTCTAAAGAATATTGTGTCTTGTTTAATTTGAGTGTTCAGGAGACATCTGTAATATCTACATACTCAATTAAGAGATAATGATGGTTGTAAATCAACATTTACTGAATAATCCTAATGTGTTAAGAGGGTTTGTTGCATCAAAAGATCATGTTTTTGTCCTAGGAAATATCCTCTTTATAAATGTTACTTATGAGATTATTTACTGCCTTGTGTGATATAGAATCAACAGAATATTGAAGGGAAAGGCTGTGGGATGTTTGGGTACCTTTGATGACACTTGATTCTAGTGGTCTAGGAGCCTTGTTTTGGCCTTATTGTCACCTACAGGCTTGTAACAAATTTGTCCTCTTCCATATATTATTTGACCTCAAGGAAACCAGTCTTAAGTGGAAGCAAGATCATGGGTGGTGGACGATACCCTGTTGAGCTCTGTTATTACATTCACTTATTAGATGCCCTTGGCCAAGTTATTGTCATTTTTGGAAATTCTGTTTTCTGTTCTGGAAAGAAATAAGCTTAACAATACCTTTTCCCTAAGGCCCTATGAAAAGTAAATGAAAAAAAGAATTATTTCAAATTTGGATCATATAAAATGCAAAAAAAAAGATTATTATAATTAAATGACATTATAATTTTGATTTGAAAACCTAGTTTATGTGATGTGATTTAATATCAATATACAGATTTATCTTTACATTTCTTTATTTTAGAAAATGTATAACCTTTGAACACACATTTTTCAATGAAAATAGAAAATACATGATTTAGTCATTGGCAGATAATTTATCACTGAAATAATACCAAAAAGAAATCAGCATAATGTTAATGTTTAGCTTTCAGGATAATTGTTGGTTATTCTTCCTATTAAGTCAATTTTATAATGACACATAATAGACATTCCACAATTACCTATTGAATGAATTAATAAATAGATATATTTTCACTAACACATTCTTGTATATTCAAATCAAAATAATTGTTATTATGAACACCTAGAATAGTGTATATATTATTTATAGCATTTTTGTATTTCAATTTTTGTTATGTTTAATTTCTGTGTGATATAGCAAATTACTTCATTATTATACTAACATGATAATTCAGTGCTAGACTAATTTAGAATAAACTTTAATTCAAAGGTTTCTTCCCCTTAGTTGTAAGAGTTACAACATACAAAATATTGAAGAAAAACTGAACAATATACTTTAAAAGTTTTTAGAATATGCAACAATAGTAGAAGTTCTACTAAAGAAACCATCTTAAAAATTACTTTTATGAGGCAACTCTAACTAGTTTCAGAACAGTTATGGTTAAATCTGTAACAACTTTTACTTATTCATAAATAATTTTATTGTGTGGAAAACTAGAGGTAGCATGATAGAGTAGAATATGTCAAAAACTGAAAGAAGAAGATCTTAGGTTCTATTCCTGGAAGTGACTTTTATTCCTATATTCTAAGAAAATTTTTGTGCATCAGTCATGACATGATCTTTACCATTTTAATGAGATTGTGTTAAAAATATAGAAGAAATAGAGCAGTGAGGTTTCAGAATAAGCTCCAAAGGAAGAAATCTTAAGAAGTATATACTGAAATTCTTCATTTTGTCAACTTGTTACTTATTTAAGCTTTTAAAATATATTGGTGCTATGCTCAGATTTCTCTTGAACTAAGTAATTTAATTTTTACAACACTTTTATGACATAAGAAATGTTTGGTCTTTATTTTATAGGTCAAGAAACACTGAGCCATAAGTTGTGTGAATAAATTGTTAAATATATGTACAAATAGATATCATTCTGTTTTTCAAATAATTTTATTCTTATTTTTAAAGTTACTGTGTGGCTTTTGTCAAGAAATCTCATTGTAATATCAGAAAATTAGCTATTTAGAATTAACAAAATTACATCCAAGATGATTGATTTGATATAAATCATGGAGAATATGTCAAGTGTATGTCTGGGATAATATACAGACACAAATTATAACATTTCAATATTTATAATGAAATAAATTATTCTCACATTTATCATGTTGTAATTAATTCCAGGATATTATGGTCTTCAAAAATTTCCAGAGAAAGAAAGCATATACTAATTCTATTTGGGTTTGACAGTAATTGTACAAACTTTTTCACATACAGTGTTACACAGAAAGAGAAACCATGACAAATTCACTTAAAGTATAGTCAGCAAGTAGGTGCAATTATATGAATTTTTTAAAAAGGAGATAGAAGAGTAAAATAGTTGAAAATTATTCAAAATAAAAATAAATCCCAGGCAATATCTCAAATTCAGTACATAGTTTAGTCTACAAATCTCATAAAAGACATCTATATAGAATAAGAAAACTTTAGAATTCACATCTTGCAATTCTTCTAATATATTTAAGAAAATGGTCTCTTTATAAGTAACTTGGTCTGTGAGGAATGTAGTAGCATATCTTTAATACTTTATTGAAAATACCTGGGGTTATGTTTAGTCACTTCATTTTATCCTCTTTATCTTTCCTACATTCAAGACATGCCATCTAGTTTCTTGTCTGTATGCCCAAAGTCTGAAGCAAGGGAGTTTAGTCTCTTCCCAAAGAACCCTGGAATTTGATTTAACAGATTTCTCCTTTTTATTTATATTTTATCTCAGGAGTCTGATCATACAATTCCATAGGTGTTTTGTTTAGGGCTCCTACTTAATTAAAATTTTACCTCGTCCTTTTTTGTCCAACATCAGGCAGAACTGATAGCATTGTGGCAACAAGTGTTAAGTGCTTTGTCATTTACTCACTTGTGGAGGTCATGGTTTTACTGTTATATTGCACAAAATTGAATTGGAATGTTATTATTATCACTTTTGGAGCTCATTAACAGTTCCCCCCCACCTTCATATTCTCTTTGTCCTTTTGCATGGAAAACCATTTCGTGCATACAGTGATTGACCACGTAAAAGTGGAGGACAATACTCTGAGAACAGGATTGCATCTATTACTGGTTTTAATCTTGAAGGTGCATTACAATCACCTTTTGAATTTAAGAAAATTCTTATGTCCCTTTTCTACCCTTAAAATTTTGATTTTAATTGGTGTATGGTGATGCATGGACATTAGTATTATCTGAACATGCCCCTGATAAAAAGTACTATGAAAAATTGTGCATCACTGATATGGTGATTGGCAATTCACATGGTTCAACCTAATAGATTATCCCATTTTTCTTTTCAAAGTCACTGTTTCATAATATAGTGATATAAGAATTACTATATTCGTTTCAAAATTAGGAAAACAAGGTTTATAGACACAATGATTTAACAGCACTAGTTCATGTGATTAGAAAGTAATAGTGCCTAGTTTGAAAAATGTTGATATCATTAATAAAAGATGCATTATCTTCAGCAGGCTAGAGTTCCTAAAGCAGAAATTCAACAATCATGGGAGAGTGTTCAACAAAGTTACAGTTACCAAGATGAAAACAACAACAAGAAAAAGCTCTTCATTTGTTTGCAACATTACACCTAAAAAAATAAATAAATAATAGTAACTGCCACAAATATTATTTATCAAAATACTATGATTAGTCAGGATTTTATTCTAAAAAAACTCAGTAAATTACATTTATTGATATTATTTCTAGCTTTGAGAATGTCTAAAGTTGATGTCAATAAATTTGATGAATAGCACGCATACTTGACAATGGTTTATTATACTGAATTCCTAAGGCTGTACCCTGAATTTCTAAGCATAGCCGTTGGAATTAAAGTAAACCTTTCAATAAAACAATACAGAAGTTATTCTATTTTCTGTTAGATTTTTATCTAAAGTCAGATGATAGCTCACATTAAATTTCCATATAAACAACACATTATATTTTCAAGACATATAATTTGGATTCAGTCTTCCATGAAGAAAAGTTTTGTCCTACTGTGACTCTAAACAAATTGACTGTGAACTTGGGGCTTGTTATATAAATACTGGAAATTTTCCAAAATACTCACAGAAGTGCACCATAAAGGGAGTAATGAAATCAAGACGTTTACCTCATGGGAATCTTTGAATGGGTTTCTGTTTGGGACATACTCTAATTTTAGCTCTTTATAATTTATACACTTATGGTTAAAGTTACAAACCATATGGTGATAAAGGGAATTAGCCATATATTAAGGAACCAGCCAAAATACTTTGCTTATGTTAAGCCAACAAAATTCTCTTGCACAAAATATGCAGTCATAAAACAGCTCATCAAATGATACATGATTTTGATTTTGGTATTGTTCATTTGCTTAATTCATATTAAAATTAATTTAAGTTTTGTAGAGGAAAAAAAAAGCAAATCATAACAAACCAAAGATGTAACATGAAGTTTCAAGTCTTTGAACTAGTCAATTTTGCAGCAGTTGGCAAATATGAATAAAACAAAAATGTGAATTTGTGTAAGGATAACATTGCTATCATCAATGGAGATTTAAATTCGAAAACATCTTGAAAAAGGTTTATATTTTGAGACATAATACTGATTGTTCAAAAATATTGCTATTATTTTTGTGTTTTATCAAAATATCAATTAGGAAGAAAATAAATATATTCACATCAAAATTTAGATGAATGTTAGAATTGTATTGTTTAAAGTGTCTCAGATAAACACATCTATTATTATAAAAGTAGTTTATAAGAAATTAATTTGGGGGAGAAACTGTCCTGTTAACTTACTCCTTCAGTTCTGATTTTTCTTATCTGTATTCTCATATAAGTTTACTTGCTGGCTCAAGCTGAAAAGATATTTGCCTAAAATATGAAAGTTTCTATAGTCTAGCATGCTATTTTATTTTAATTGGTGAAAGATTTATTTCAGTATACAAATGTAAATATGTCAACCTTAACATGTTGTTGTTTGACTTCATAATGGCTGCCAATCTTATTGGAGTGAGATGGTATCTTAGGGTGGTTTTGATTTGCATTTCTCTGACTTCAACCTAGATGCCCTTCAATAGACGAATGGATAAAAAAAATGTGGCATTTATACACAATGGAGTATTACTCTGCATTAAAAAATGACAAAATTATAGAATTTGGAGGGAAATGGATGGCATTAGAGCAGATTATGCTAAGTGAAGCTAGCCAAGCCCTAAGAAACAAATGCCAAATGTCTTCTTTGATATAAGGAGAGTAACTAAGAACAGACTAGGGAAGAAGAGCACGAGAAGAAGACCAACATTAAACAAGGATGAGAGGTGGGAGGGAAAGGGAGAGAGAAGGGAAATTGCATGGAAATGGAAGGAGACCCTCAGGGTTATACAAAATTACATACAAGAGGAAGTGAGGGGAAAGGGAAAAATAATACAAGGGGGAGGAATGAATTATAGTAGAGGGGGTAGAGAGAGAAGAATGGAGGGGAGGGGAGGGGGGATAGTAGAGGAGAGGAAAGGCAGCAGAATACAACAGACATGAGTATGTCAATATGTAAATCAATGGAAGTGTAACTGATGTGATACAGCAATCTGTATATGGGGTAAAAATGGGAGTTCATAACCCACTTGAATCAAAGTGTGAAATATGATATATCAAGAACTATGTAATGTTTTGAACAACCAACAATAAAAAAAAATGGAAATTCACCACAATGAAATCTTAAGATTTTTAGGGAATGATAAATAGCTGGAGTGGAAAGAAGAGATCAACCCAGGAAATGTTTGAACTTCCTGCATTCATGAATTTGCAGAGAGTACTAGCAAAAGGTCAGGTCCCAGTTTCTAACATAATCCACATTCCTATAAATAATAGAGAACAAAATAATACAGGAAAAAATATGTTACAAACATTTGAAGTAGATCAAGAATATTAAACCCGTTTTACTACAATTGCTTATTTACATCACAAGTAGTATCTCTATCCCTATGGGGACTAGACTATAGAGAAAAGCAAACTCAAACATTTGGCATAAAAACTCAATGACATAGTTCCTTTCGTTATTCTAATATTTCATGTGAAGAAAATGAGAATTTTAATGCCACAGAGTTGTGTGACCCATCTGCTCATTTCTAACCAATTTTTTTTAATGCAATTTCCAGGTTCAGAGTGCGAAAGAATAGAACAGCAAGTTTTTGTCTTTGCTAGACCTTTGATTATCATCTGGTGACTTCCATTTAGTAGTTGGCCTAGGTAAAGTTTCTTCTATATATCTAAAGGAAACTTTTTGAAAAATGTCAACTTCATGTTTTGTTTGTGTGTGTGTGTATGTGTGTGTGTGTGCAGATTAAATGGTGTTTTAGTAAGCTTTTTCATCTTTGTTACCAAAAGACTTGACGAGAACAATTTTAGAGGAGAAGTTTTATTTGGGGTCTATGGTTTCAGAGATGTCAGTCCATAGATGACCAACTCTGTTGCTTTGGATCTAAGGTGAAGTAGAACATCAAGGCAAAAAGGTATAGAGTAAAACAGCTCAGGACATGACTACCAGGAAGCAGTGAGAGTTCCTCTAACCATGGACAAAATGTATACCCCAAAGGCATGCTCCCTCAATGACCCATCTCTTCCAGCCACATCCTACCTGCCTACAGTTACCACCCTGTTAATCCCTATCAGGGGATTAATGCACTGGTTAGTTTAAAGCTCTCATAACCCAATCATTTCACCACTAAAGTTTCTTTCATTTTTTGACACCTAAGCTTTTGGGAGATACCTCACATCTAAACTGTAACAAATGGTAAAATACGTGCAAGCCCATCTAAAACTATGCCTGACACCTGAGGCCATCACTAATCATCATTGGTTTTCTCTTTCCTATCTCTTAAAAAATGTTTTTAGTTAAATATCTGTTATTAGCTCATAATAATTCACATGGAATCTATAAACCTAAACCAATTCAGACATTGTTCTCTGTATTGTTGATGAGGTCATTTTCTTTCTATTCTCTGTATCACCAGTATTTGCATTAGTTTATTCTTTCCTCAGACTTTACTCATCATTTTGTTGACAAAACTTGTGCTATATTTCTGAAGCATACATATGTTTCACAGTTAAACAGTGAGTAGCAATTCAACTTTATTATCCTTTGTTCTGTAAGAAAAGGGCCTCCCCCAAGGTATTCCAAAGTATTTTTGAAATGTTACCTCAAAATTCACAATATGATTATGTACACAAGTTGTGTCCCTACTATACCATTTGAAATTCACAGAAATTACAATTACATGATGGCAGGTTAACTGTTGTGTTTCTATATGTTGTTAAAACTAACTGTAGAAGTTTTTTAAATAACCATAGTCATCATGTATAGAGTATGATCTTGTTTTCAATGTGTGTTTTTTACTGTGTAGTGATCATAATTAATATAAAATTATCCTACATTATTAGGCTAGAATAATTCTTGTGTATTAAATATATATTACATATGGTTCATAACATTAAGTCAATTTACATAAAATGATAAAGGCAAATAAACAAAAAATATTTTCTGTGTGTTTTAAAGAATTTGTGGGTTCAGATAAAATATTCCCATGTAATCTCCTTTTGAGCTTTTACTTTTTTTCATATAGGATTCACCTGCATGATATAAGCGTACAAATAGTAATACTTTAGTTCAAGCAGATATCCTAGCACAACCAAATATATATATGGAAGAGGGGGTGAAGCTATGAATATACTTTCTTATTATTGATATCTATAATCTGTAAAGAAACCTGCTATGCAGTATTAGGAGTTAAGATGCTGAAACCTCAGATAGATTGCAGGAGTGAAATAGATGCCAGTACATTTTTTGTTTAGTTGTAAAGTAGAAATAAAAAGAACATAAAATTCCTGGGTTTGATTGATATACCAACACAATGACTAAACAGACCTGCAAGTAACAGCTGTAAATAACATCAGGTACTCCTAAAGCAGAGGCACCTTCTGCAAAGGCAGAATTATTATGTAATTATATCTACTTTTCCAAGTTACAAACTATTCCCTGGCAGGGATCCACTTCTTCATTCATTACAATTCAATATAATTTGAGCTGCTAAGGTAAAGTGTCTCCCGGCAGGGGGCTGCAAATGAATCCTGCTGATGCTTTTATTACTGCCGATTCATACTGTTCGGCCCAACACTCAAACAACTCCAGCGCTTAGGGAAGCATTTGCAAGTGGTTATTTTGAAATAGAGCAGAGAACCTCATCAGGATGTGAAAATCCAGGGAATCTAGGAAGAGTCATACCAGTACCTGCTATTCCTTTGCTGTACCTTTACTAGATTTGATTGCTCACAATTGTCCAATTTTCTAACTAACTTATATCTTCAATAAAAACTTTGGAAATTTGTTTCCAACTAAAATGAGAAATGAACTGTTGGAGGGCTGACATTTTCTTTGGGATACACACACACACACACACACACACACATACACACACACAGATATTTTTTAAATTTTGCGTTATTTTGTTAGTGTAATTATATTACATTTTCTTTTTTTGTATACCACATTTAAAGTAACAGAATAGTAGAATTTTAATGCATGAAAAACCCCATCATTATCTTAATTTGAGAACTTATAGAGAAATGATGTCTCATGTTCTAGCTATGTAGTACTCATATCCTCAGGATACAGCACACTCAGGTGGCTAAACCATTGTGATTCAAATAGTCTTTTATTTTCTCTTATGTGAATATTTAACATTCGCTATGGAAAGTATTGCTTTTATACAATTATAGGTGGTTCCACTGTGTGCATATATGAACATTTGTATTTATATGAATATAAACATGGGTATATATACATATATACTCCTATCTATATACATACACATGCCTATCTGTCACACATAGAGTCTTAAAGAAAAAGTTGTATGGATCCATTTCAAATTAACAATCTTTCATGTGCATCTGTGCAGGTAAAATGAGATGCTTTCCAATAGAAAGCAGAAGGAATTACAAAGCCAGAGCCTGAAATAAAGTGTCATTGTTCTTGGAACTGAGTTCTATTCAGCAATACAAAGGTCATCTTAATGATCTGAAAGTTGATGATATCAAAAGCAAAGTTTCTAAAGACACACAAAATAAGGAAGGAATATTTACTAAAATAACATTTTAATTCAAGTTTACTTTATTGCCAGTATTTTCAAGTGCTATGCTGGCCTTGGGGCCTCTTACTAATGCTAATGAAAGCAATTTAACTAACATTCCTACACACAGTTCAAAGAAAAAGTCTCCAGGTTGACTCTACAGTCTAGAAACTATTTGAAGCACCAGGGCCTTTAACTGTGACAGTTAAATATTCCTCCTCCTTAATGGGTTTCATTTCTGCCCTCAGTGATTGAAGCCCAGCTAAGCACTGACTTACTAGCCAGCAGGCAATTTCAACTTCTCTTTTATGTATATCTAGCTGCTTTTAAGGAAAAAAATAAGGGGGGGGGGCTGATGCCTGTGAAAATGTGGGATCATTAACAATGGATTTTGCAATGCTAAAGTTTAAGGGAAAATAGTTACTTATTGTAATAATTATAGTGTCTACAATTTACAGATTTTGAATTAATAATTGACAGTTTTCAACCACATAAGGAACATTTCTGCTGTCAACAGTAACTGACAAAGTAATGACTGTTTTATTGATAATATTTTAGAAAAATCATGGGAAATTATAACAAAATATTAAAAATAAAATGAGGGGATATAAATACATACCTAGAAATAGCTTACATTACTTTCTTAGTGTGAGAAGACATAACTCAGTCATGGATGTCTTTTTTGAGAAAAAGATAATTACCCTTCATGGGTGAGACATTTGATTTATTCTACTGAGATTCATTTCATTTCATTGTAAATTAAACTGTTTAATTTAATATTTCCAATACTACCTGCTACTAAGGGGCATCAGTGATGACTAACAGCAAGCTGATAAATCAGTTATATTCATATTAAATAGAATGTTTATAATTATTGTCATAAGTTGAGTTGTCACTCTGATATCATTTAATCTTTCTTCCTTTCTAATGACCTTTCAATTTAACTAGAAAGCAATCCCAAATCTACAAAGACTATGCTGTGCAAAGTCATACTCCAATATTTAGTTTTTGTTCTAAATCAATTAGGAATAAATGATTGAATATAAATATCTGTTATAAGTCTGACAGGATTTTATAGAAACCTATTGTTTGGAATTATAACTTTGCCTCATTGTTTAAAATAATACAATTTTAAAAGTTTTTACTTTACATACTATAAACCTAATATTTTAGGTTTACATACTATAAACTTTACATACTATAAACCTAATATTTCAAGTTTGGTAGATATAAACCTAATATAAAATATCTTTCTACTTATAATATTGTAATAAAAATATTGAGAGCTATACATGAAAAGCAGATTTAAAATCAATGTTTTATGTTTAATCAAAATAAAACAAGGAGCAAATTTTTTTCTGATATCTATCACAGTGCTAAGATTCATTATAAACAAACTCCAAATCAGCATGTGATAAAATTTATTATTAATATAAGATAAAAATCTTTATAGACACATCCCTAAATTTTCTCCATTTTTACCCTCTCTTACAGAGTGCCAGTCAATATTGTGTATAATAATACCCTTTTAGAAAGGTAACCTCCATGCTGTGGTATGCCTTTAGAGTGCTCATCTATATGGATTGAAAGTGTACATAGTACTTATGTTCTATAGATCTAAACTGTGTTAGAATGCAGTAAAAATAATAATTCCTTCTTTAAGTGAAATTATGCATTGCAAAGGTGATAGTGTAATATTTATTTACATCTGTCATATGTATGTATGTATGTATGTATTAATGTATGTATTAATACTAGAGATTAAACTCAGGGTGCTTAATCACTGAGCACTGTTCCCAGTCCTTTTTTAAATTTTTTATTTGTTCAATTTTGAGACAGGGTCTTACTAATTTGCTTAGGATCTCACAAGTTGCTGAGTCTGGTTTTGAACTTCCAATCCTCCTGCTTTAGCCACCAAAGTCACTGGGATTGCAGGCATGTACCAACTTGCCTGCAGAAGTCTTGTATGAGAATGATATGCTGACATAGCAAACTGTTGCTCTGCCATTCCTTCCAAACCACTATTTCCAATTGCCGGGAGCATTTATGCAAACAGTTTATAAGAACTGATACTTTTTTTCCCCCATATTTAACCATATAACAATAGACTCCACCCATATATAAAGCAAGCAAAATTGTTTGAGCTAATTTTCTAGGCTTAAGGTTTCATGTGTGTTCACATTCTCACTTGCCAATTTTAAACTAAAGTATAGACTTTAATTTGGTAAGATTAATCCTTGGAGAAGATGTAAGTAATGGAATGGAAATGGAGAATTCTCTATGCTCTTGTCGTGTAGTTTTACTCACTTCTCAACTTCTTATCTACAAAACATGAAATGCCTAGGTAGGACGGTCATATCAGTCTGACAAGTTGTCATAGTGCTCAGGCCAGTGCTGATTTGGTAATTTCTTGATGTGTCAAAAGTCTGAAAATCTTGTGTTCATTATCCAAATCAAAAGATTTTCTCAGATTTCCAAAGGAAAAAAAATCAAAAAAAAGATTTGAAGCAATACAAGTTAGTAGAAATGAGTCTCTTCCTAGAATAAATTTGAGTCTTCTTTTATTAAAGGTTTTCACTATTACAACAGAATACAGTAATTGCATCAAACTAAGAAAGGGTGTATAAAGACATAATACATTATAAATTATTTCTTATTATATGTGCTGGGCAAAATAAATCTCATAAGAATTTAATTCAAATTTTCAAAGTTATTGCTTTTAACAGGTAGAATGCTTATAAGTTATTAACATAGGAATATGATTTTCCCTTAGGATTATTCTTTCCTTACTTCCTTTAAATGTTTCATTCATGAATAGATCTTATTTTTTTTTATTTTAAAAAATGAATTTGAGAGGAGCCTCTATATACTGGTTTATATAACACCCCTAAAGCACAATTCATTATTTTGCATTTATGGTGTTTTTAATACCTAATTGTAATAAATAAATATAGTTTTTTTTTAAATCTGAGAGATACTAGTCATATGTTCAGTTTGATTACATGTTCCTAGGAAACCATTGAATACTTTTGTGGGAACAGAGGTCAACTCCTGCGTTGGCATATGATAGCACTCTGTTGTTAGCAGGCACCTCTCATTGTTGAAGAACATTATCTGGAAAGTACACTCATTGAGCTTTATTTTCTTTTAAAGAAATAACAAAATAAAGCACATCTTATTTACAAATGAAACTCACTAGTTAGTGGACTTCATCTCAAAATAATTTTTTTAACAACTAGAATGCTCTCAAAGACATAAATTTTTATACAAAGTGGTATTCTCCCAAATTTCAGAGGCATTTGGCTAAAGTTAGAAATGATCCAACAGTGCTGTCACAGAAACATATGCCAACATCAGGAAAAAGTGGGTATAGACAAATTTGAAGTTCTAGTGATAGCAACATCCCAGGACTAAGACTTTGCATTTTGTTCCAGATGATATTGAATCATTGTTTGAAAGTTGTTCTCAGGATTGCACAAATGTTTAAAATTAAAATTTATTTTTAAAATGTCATTTTGTTGTATTTAATGATTTTACAAAAATCACTGAGGAAATGGGCTATTGGTAGCAAAGTACAAATTCAGGGTCTGGGGATGGAGCTCAGTGAGAGAAGAGACTGTCTAACACATGTGAGATCCTAGGTTCCATCCCTGGCACTACAAAAATCAATACATAAAGAAGAAGCACTTCTAATCTTATAACTAAAATTACAGGTATTTCTTATAGAAATTTCATAAAGGTAGTTTCTTTTGGAATAGAACCAATATTATCTCTATTATCTCTCCAACATCTTTCACCTGGGCTTATATTTGTGTTTGTTTACTAGTTAATCTATGAACTTCATACAGAAATTTCTTTAGTTCATGTTAAATTTTGTAATGTACATCCTGCAGTGAGATACAAGCCAAATAATAAAATTTTCTTGATTATTTGATTAAATTGAGCATTTTATGTTCTTCATATCAAAACAGTGCTTGATACCAATATTTTCAGTTATTCATTTTTATATCATCTCTCCTAGTTGTAATTCCATTCAGTGTGAATTCATCACTCGGTACCCAAGGACATGACAAGAGAGAGGATACTGGGCTCTTGGATATGAGTCAATGCTGCTTGCCAATAGCTTAGAGGTCTGGCTTCATATTCACAGTGTCTGTTCACATGTTTGAGAATAACTATCACTTTCATGAAAAGATATTTAATCACACTTTGTATTTGTATAATAGACTGTAAAATGATATGCTGACATAGCAAACTGTTAGATGTTTCTTCAGTGTATGGGTTAGTTTGAGTTTGTTCCTTTATGGATTTCTGACAGTCTGGGACTTGGGAGATTTAGTTGTAAATTCTCTTGGTCCCTATATAAGCAATGCTGATTTTATGCTTTTCACTGACATGAGTGGAACAGAGGGGAGCCATGGGGTTGGAATTTTTCCTTAAAGATAAGATACATAAACACATTTTCTAAACCTCTCTGTCAGAGGGATGAAAAGAAGTTTAAGAGTTTCCTCTTGAGCATAGAGACCAAATTTATAAAACGGCAGAGGCAAGAATAATAGTGATCTTCAGGATATCTTAATCTTCACAAGTCCTTTGGTACCATTCTTGAAATAACACTGATGGGTCAGATTCAGATAAGCCAGGTTGTTCCCTCAGAGAGCTTATAGTTAAAAGACCCAAGGTGAATTCGACACATGAGAGAAGTGTCAGGTGGTGTGTCTTAACTGATGTGCTGTGATCTCCACAGACAGGTGATTTCATAAGTGAAATGGCAAAACAGTTGTAAAATGAGGGAAGCAGTGTAGATGGTTTAAAAGAATCATTTTGTTTCTTCCTTCCTTCATTCCATCCTCCTTCCCTTCCTTTGGCTTTCTTTCCTTCTTGACAGTTTAAAGCTCCATGAGATTATTTTTACTAGAGAATGTCAGTTACCAGTGAAAAAACATGACTATAAAAGTAGGTACTAGTATTAAATATTTTTTTTGTATTTCAAGAAACCTGCTGCCTGAAATTATACTTATATTTTCATTTACTGACTATAAACACTTGTCGTTCACAGAGATGATATCCAAAATTTTGACACTCTTGTCTATATTACCATTTTGTCCTGTATATAACATTGTTAGATGGTTTATAATTGAGGTTTAATTGGGGAGGTGGCACTTTTGTTTCCCTGTTAGATCTGGAAGTTTCTAAAGACTTAACTTACATTTTGGTTTTCTTCCTGTTTATAGCTTACTGTCTCTGCTATGTTTAGAGACTGGTATTTTTTTTAGTTGATATTTGAATTAGTGTAGATATATGTGTGACAAAATCATAATTATTAACCTTATTGAGCACTTACAGTGTGTCAGGCACTCACGTGACACCACTACTATCATCATCTTACCAACGAGGAAGTGAAAACAGAGGCACGATAAATAAATTAACTAAAATTAGCAACTTACAAATGGATTAGAAGAACTCTGTCATAATTACTGGATTGCATGCTTTTAACCACAGTGTTTAACACCAAAAGGTGTAATTTAATGAGTGTCTAGGATTCATACAATACAGAAAATGGCAACAGATAGTTTCAATGCAAAATAAAAAGGACAATCTGAATATGAGAGTTAATTGAGAAAGTCCAGTTCCTTTTATAATGACAACAAAAGTCTTTTTTTTTAAGAGAGAGAGAGAGAGAGAGAGAGAGAGAGAGAGAGAGAGAGAGAGAGAGAGAGAGAATTTTTAATATTTATTTTTTAGTTCTCGGCGGACACAACATCTTTGTTGGTATGTGGTGCTGAGGATCGAACCCAGGCCGCACGCATGCCAGGTGAGCGCGCTACCGCTAACAAAAGTCTTACTCTGTTAAAACAAAGAAGTTCAAAGGAGAACAGTTGGCCAAAATTGTATTCTTTTGATAACAAATCTGTCTCTAAAGAGAAATGAGGACAAGGGAGAGGCATTTCTTGTTTTCATTTTGTTTTTTTTAGGTGCAACTACTTAAAGTTTTTTTTTGTTTGTACTTTTTTGTTAATGGATAGTACTCCATAGCCTATAAATTTACATGAAAACTAACTAGACAATTCTTGGAAATGTTTATGGAAATCATTTTCTGATTTATACTTTCATTTTTTATCTACTCAAACATTCACATATTCTTAGAAGTATCAGTATTTTCACTGAAACCATTTACATATTAAAATATGTGGCAACAACTAGTAAGTAGTAGGTTTTCCCTCATTATGTGGATAAAGAAGGAGGAGGAGGAGGAGGAGGAGGAGGAGGAGGAGGAGGAGGAGGAGGAGGAGAGAAAGAGAGAGAGAAAGAAAGAAAGGAAAACAACTATTAAATTTCAAATAAATAAAGATCACACATGTACAGATTCATGCATGGATGTTTCAGTCTGTACATTTTCAACCTAACATCAGGGCAGCAGTGATATGCAGAGTGCCAATATGCAGATCTCCATTACTGTATGAGAAAAACCAGATAATTCTTCACATTGAGAGACTGAAAATTTTTCAGTATCACTGAAGTTATATTAAAAAAGTAAATGCAGGAGTAGCACAGTAAGTGCCACTCTATTAAAATATACAGACAAGCTGAAATTTGAGTGATAATAAGTAATTAGAAACGCCAATTGTTTAAAGAGAAAAGAAGAGTTGGATATTCTCTAGAGATTTCTCTTTCACAGAGTAAATGAGTAGAACAAAGAGTAAAACTTACAAAGGTGAATAACAGTGTTAAGTGATAGTACAAAAACTAGTATCAAGGAAAAGTACAGAAAATAAACATATTTTAATATAATATAAATGAAACAAATATTTACTTTTTGCTGTATTTTACTTAAATCATTTCAATGACACTTAGTGGTGTACTTTGAATAATGGCAGCTCAGAAGCCCAGTCTGATTGATACCTGTCCCTCCACTTCATTTTGGGCTACTCCATTTCATCTGCAATTCCACTCTGAGCCTGTCTTTTTCATGTGAAGTGAAGAAATAAGTTCAACAAATCACTAAGGTTGAAATTCAGATGGGACAACTTTGACTTTGAGAAGAACAAAAGCTTGAGTATCACCATGATGGAACAACAAGATAGAAAGAGATTGGGTCCCTGAGTGACCTCATGGAGCAAAGCCACTCCACTGAGATAGCAGACTGCTCACTATAGACTATTACGCATGAAAGCCATCTTGTGTGTGCTCCAGAAATGGGGATCTTTTTGTTACATTATATTAGCCTGTTTCCTAATTAATACAATGACTGAAAAGAGACTGAACCATGCAGGAGTCCAAGAGGAAATGGAGAGTTTTATCAACCATCTGTGAATGGCACAAAAATCAGGAACAGATACTAGCTTGAAACTAAACATGAACAAACCAAACCATCAGGAAAATCCACATAGAAGGAACATTATTCAGCACAACTGGCTTGGCTTCTTGAAAAGATCTGTGTTATAAAATATAAAGAGAAGTTGGTACCACATTAAAGAAACCTAATGGATCATGAAAAGTAAAGGCAATGCATGATCCTTGCCTAAACTGAATCTAAAAAAAACCAGTGTGTGTCTCTCCCAACCTCCTCTCTCTCCTCTTTCCTTTCTTCCTTTCTCTGTGTAGTAAAGAGACCATTCAAAAGCACAAAGACATGTAGAACAAAGAAATCAATAAATAACAAATTTGAAATTAGAAGTAAATAAAGAACAAGGGAAACATAAAATATACATCTGCAGTTAAGTGGCTATGCATTTGTGCATTCAATTTCATTCTTTACCAGCAATTGCATATGTCTAGAGCAATATTGGTCACTTCATTTTGCTAATAGAGCTGTTTCAGTGCCTACAAGTGACTATGACTGTAGCTGAGAACAAAAGTAGTCATTTTAGCATTTTTGTGAAAAGACACCAAGTTCACCTAGAAATAGAAGTACCTATAAATATGAGTCTGAATGATGCCATCACAATAATAGAGAAACAAACAAAATTGGGCTCTGTAGCTACAAGTCCACACAAATTTTCAGTACCTCTCTACTTTATGTACTCAGAGCCAAAATTTTTACATGAGATTTCTGCAGGTTTATAGCTATCTTGCACTATCTAGACATGGGCCAGAGCAAAAGATAATGAATGAGCTACAGTCCTGTAAATTGTTGCCATTAATAGACACTGCTGAAAAGTATACATACTTCCAAAGAAGGCATTTTAAAGTAAAAGGGGTAGGATGTAAATAAAACAGTTCATTTTTTTTCCCTCTTTCTTAGCTTAACAAAAGTATACCACTCCAGGCTATTTCTTGTCAACCTATTTTTTAAAATTTTAACAGAAATATAATTATTTCCCTCCTATATGAAGCCTTTACAGATATGTGTGTGTATGTAAGTTTTATAAGCATCTTGAAATGTTTGCTAAATTATACTTTATAATGAAGTGGTATGCTTTAATTAGGTTAATATGTTATGAATATTTAACATTAAATCCTATATATGTCAATCTTTTACTATTAAACAAAAAGATTGAGTAGATGCAACTGATTCTTTGATTTTCTCACTGCTTAATATTCTCTTTGTATTTTCACATTCGATTTATCAATGCATCTGCATGCATTAGAAAAGAACTTTTCGCATCATGAATCCATGTAACTACCTTATTCCTGTGTGTGTTTATATCCTTTTTCTATTCAAACTGTGAAATTTGTCATTAAGCCACAACCAACCTGTGAAATCTGTCATTCCCTCTCTGTGATTTATAGCAAAAAACTCCATGATCAATTAGAACTGTACTTAAACATATAATCAATGGGATGACTGGTCACAGTGCAAATTAAGAATCTTAAAAAGCAACCTGATTTCAATTTAATAAGTCATTTATTTTTTACGATAAATACACATCAATATGTGATTAATATACTTATTGAGATTTAACTATCAAGCTAATAATATAAATCTGTTGCTAACATAGCTATTTTAAAACTTTATTCCTATTGTATAGATATTATGCTTCAATAAATGTCTCTCATGACAAACTTATTATGTTATAGGATTAATTCAAACCATAATAAGTTGTTTTCAGATTACCACGGGTAGTATTTTTGTTGGTTTCAAAAAGGTTAAAATTTTGCATCATAGTATTTCAAACCTAAATCATTACTTATTGGTCTGTCCAACTTCCTGTCTTTCCCTGGCTTTTCTTGACTGATTAGCCAAACCTATTTCTTCTTCCTGAATAAGCTAATTTTGTTTGTTTCAGATATGAACCCACTTCTCTAAACTAAACTTCCACCTTCAAGCCCATCTTAATACATAGACTTAGTTTGTCTACATCCAAATGAAGCTGCCCTATCAGCATGCTCCTCAATTCCAGCAAGTACTCTCTCAACAAGAATGCTTTCTTTTTTCAACATCCAAGGCTGCCCTCCTGTATGCTTCAAGGACATTATGCAATCTCCCCATTCTCTAAGGAAGATGGACTGACTGGCTACACCTTTCATCTCATATATTTTGCTTTATTCTCCGCAAATACCCTTCACCCCAGTGAGTTTACACTCATCTTCTAAGACACAGCTCAGGAATGGCAGTCCAGTGGAATCTAGCCTCCCAATCATTCCCTCTTAGCCAGTATTAATTATTCCCATTGTGCTCAATAACTGTTTACAAATTACTGCTATGTGTTCAAGAGTTTATTAGAAGTGATTTATAGTTATTTTCTTCCATTTTTTATCTTCAGGGCAATTCAAAGCAGGGATGACTTTATCCATTTATATATCCCTTTTCATGTCTCACTCTAAGGTAAGCATTTAATTAATCCTTGTAAATTAAAATCCTCCTCCTACCCTGGTTTTAGCCTGTGGCCTTCTATTAATAAATTATTGGCAGTATTCTGGAAATTTGCCAAAATAATTTTATGTTTAATAGGGACATATTGGCAACCTCACCAGCATTATTATTACTATCAGAGAAATAAATATATGTTTCCACTAGCAAAATGTCACATTAGCTATGACAAAGAAAGATTGTTATGTTCAAATCACAAAAGACATATTGAAAAGCACTATGTATGAGATTTTCCTTAATCCCCTGATATTCTCTTTTGATTACTCATAAACTTTCTTCTTTCTTTTCCTCTATATTCTATTATTTTTCAAATGCCAGCAAATGAACTTTCAGAACTACGTAGTAAATTGTGACAGACACTCCCAAAATAAATAATTGTTATTTTTATCTACATCCCTCTCATGTGACATTCTGACTTCCAGGGAAAAAAATTACATGATATTTTTTCTCAAGTTCCAAAGCTCATGAGAATGTAAGACACAAAAACGAAATTAAATACTTTATATTAAATCATTTTATTGAAAAACAAATAAAAAGTCATAATCATCTCTAAAGTATTTTTAAAGCCTTCATTATACTGACATTTTAATGTATGATTTTAATAATTCTAAATTAAGAATATTAAGGACAATTTCAAAATACATGTAATACATTTATTACTGCTTGGCATAATGAAGTGGTAAGGAGTGCAATCCATGGAGCAATACTGAATTTCATCTCAAATCTACTTCTAACTAGCTGTGTGTCTTCCGGTAATTATTTGCTAACATTCCTTTACCTCAGTTTCCATTCAGTTCTAAAACTTGCAAATCATTTGTCAGTGTGCTTAGTATATTATGAACACTCAAAAGAGCTGGGATTATTCTTACTTGTCTATTAATTTTTCATATTGATCTCTTCAACTAATTATTCTGATCAGCTTTTATTTTAATTAACTATCTTAGGTTTCTATTAATATCAACTATTATTTGACACCACTTTTTATTCTGACTAATGCAAAAACAGTCAAAAGAATTTTATTAATTATATTGAAAGCCTAAGCATTAAAAACATATTTAAATACTTGTAATTTAAATAAGAATATTATAGGGGGCATTATCATTTGACTATGCTCAAAAGCCTTCTATAGAATGAATGTGTTTAAGACAGCTTTTCTCATTCATTTAAGATACAGACATTATCTTAGAAACAAATATCTACAAATGTATGTAAATTTTTGATGTATTTGCTTAGAGTTCTTCTTAAAGCTACTGTAATTTCTAAATGATATAAACATAATTTTTATCATAGAAAAGGAAATAAATAAGATGTTTTGGACTGAATATTTCATATAAATACAGGGAAACCATGGTTAAACTAATGTGTAATCCTATTCTGAAGCTTTTCCTTATATGTAGTAACTCTTGCTGATAAACAAAATAAAACAAAACAAAAACAAAAATAACATATATCCTTTCTTTTTCTATAATTACTCTTCTGTTATTTCCTTTCTCCTATTAAAAAATAAAACCTTGTTATAATGACCATCTCTTAAAATCAAAATGTATTATAATTATCAGCTGGGAATCCCAGTTTGGACTAGTACTGCTGACTGAACATTAAAAAAACAACCATTGACAATTGGAAGTCTACACATCATTTTCAGGTATTCTTGATTTTAAAACAGTCTTCTCTCTCACCTTTTATTCAAAACAAGCTATTTTAGCTTTAAAATTAATTGGGCATCTAATGTTAATATTTAAGTTCTAGGCTTTTTATTATACTGAAAGTTTTTGGGTACAATCTGTTGGCTCACTTTTGGGAACCTATTCTGTAGGCCTTGCTGTGCAAGTTTCTATGAGAAACAATGATCTTCACCACACTTATTATAGAGTAAAATAAACTTGCAGTGTAAACTGGTTTGTTCAGAGAGTCATATAACTTTAATGTTAAATGTGTTCTAAGAACATTGGTAGCAGTAGATGGAAATTCTGAGACCTAGGAGTTACTTTGATTGGACAGTTGTATATTAAGTTACCAAGATCTTGAAAACATGATATCAGGCCCAAAATATATATATTTTTTGTAAATTAATGAGCATTTTGGACTACTCCTAAATGTTTGGAAGAGATTATCTACTCTTGATCTTACTTCCTGGAGGATCTTTCTCTCCTATTTTATTTCACTCCTATTTGATTCTACATGATGATCCTCTAAATCTGTTATATAATATTTTAAGTAGGAAGTAAACCATGAACTTTTGTATCTTTCTATATTTGGTAAAATAACTATTGGTAAAAACTTCACAGTTTTTACTACAACAGCAACACATTTTTCCATAGCTACATATTTTTCCCATTATATACCTATTTATTTTCTGATTATATCAATATTATTTTATTTAATGACTAACAGGTCCAGAGTATTACAGTCATCTTTTAAAAAACCTATTCTTTCCCACTTTGTAGAGATATAACAGGAACAAATTTCACCCAATATAACAAAAGTTATTGTTTCAATCTATTGTGTATTGTTCTTACTACTAATGGATCACATCAAACTATGATATTTCAACTGAGAATATAAAGTTGAATATAATATTTTTCAAGCCAACATATTTTCAATAATATTTGTTGAATATTCACAAGGATTACTCAGATGCATGCCATGTCCCTAATGTCTATCATAGTAAAGGAACTTGAAGACTTGGAATATTAAGAAACAAGCAGTAGGGAATCATCCTTTACGCTGACAGAGTAAAGGTAAAGATATGGCTTCTGACTCAAGTTGGTGACAAACTAAGTATTCTGCAGAGTGAAGGTGAAAAGTACAATTTAGACAAAGTCAATTGTAAAAGTATAGAGGGAATTTTGGAAATATAGTACCAATGGAAAAATTCAACTGAAACACAAATGTAAATATGTTAACAATAATTCAGGTAAGTGGTTGGAAAATGTGCATATGATTTGACTTGAATTTTACATATTTCAAGCTCAGGCATGCTGAGAAAAATTAAAGCATACCAAGAATGTTTTTAGACACATGCCTCTTTTTTCTTTTTGCCCTCTCATTTGGGGCTTTTTTGTTTACTAGATTATTACTTACCCTAAAAGTAACATCAAATTAAATTTAACTACTAACAAAAACAACAGGAAAGAGAAAGCAATAAGATAGAGCATCAATTATCCTAGAAAGTATTCCATAGTGTATAATTAGTTTGATCAGCATAAAATACACCTTGAAGTCTCTTAAATAATAACCTACAACTGAATTACCTTGACTTTTTAAGCTGACATACCTGGTAGGTTTAGATTCTTTATCCCATGTACTTTATAATCCCATTCATTTGTTTCTTACCCAAATTAACAAGTTCTGCTCTTATAGTTGATTTATTTAACACCAGTAGAGTTTGAAAACACCAAGCAATATTGTTCTTAAAAATTTCCACCAAATATAAATAAATAAGATGCTAATAAAATCAAGCATTTTGCATTTTTTTTTTCAAACTAATCCCACTCAGCTCAAAAATTCAGAGCTGATAGAGTAATGACATACTAAATCTATGCAATAGTTAATTAATAGAAGCCTTACTCAAGAAGCTCTCTTCACTTTTGAAATGAAAATCCAAACTCTATTGCCTTACAAAGTATGATTAATATATATATATATATATATATATATATATATATACACACACACACACACATATCAAATGTACATATAGAAGTATTAAATTTTATTTTTCAAAATAAGAGTTTATTAGGAAATTAGTGCCAAGGAGAAACTATGAACTAAAATCAACTAGTTAACATTAGAATAGACTCATTTTATGTTCACACAGTTGAAAATTGATAGAACTCTGAAACAGACAGCTTAAGTTAGCTTTATATGTAGTAGCTGGAGAACAATTATTCTCTATAAAATTTATAAGTCTTCAATCCATTATGAGTTCATGAATTGATAAAGGATCAATTTCAAATCCATTTTAGCTGCTCAGTATTACTAGTTCTTGGAAACTTCTGTGAATTTTCTAAAGTTCTCTCCTTTATCTTTTACTATCTTTTGACTTTATTATAAGTGTTCAGTTAACCTATACCCCTCCAAACACTTCTAGCCATCAAGTCATTCCTTCCCAAAATATCTTCATAAACATACAAGAATCCCTCAGCTAATTTAATCCCACCATTATATATTTTACTCAACACTTCATTTATAAAATTAGCATCATAATATTTTATGTTTACTATCTGCCATTAGGATTCAATCCCCTGAAGAAATTGCTTTCCAATGACCACTTAATTATCAAATGTTAATCACCCTTCATTTTCTTAAATCTGAAAACTTTCCTCTTTCTTAAAATTTTTGTGACCTTGGATAAGCTATTTATCACCTTGAATTTTAATGGCTTGGCCTATAAAAAGTTGGCATCCACATTTTAGGTATGTTGTAGAGATAACTCAAGTAATATATGTAAGATAGTTATTGCATAATAGAAGATAAAACTGTAATTGTATATTGTTTATCAAAACCATCACTAATCTTCACTTATTCAGTTTTCAAACTTTCCTAATGCTAATAGTTTGAAAATACGATTCACAAGTTTATATTTCTTCATTATACTAAACTTGCAGTGTTGCAGATAGAATGTTTCTTTCTAGTTCAGACACACACAGTTTCCCAAATGTACTTAGTAAAACCTGGATGTTTCATATTTCCATTAACCTTCTGTCTCTTTGTTTTCTCCTTGAAATCTAGTTATTCCACCTCAGTTCTTTCCAATCCTACTCATATGTTAAGTTCCACCTCAGATCTGAACACTTCCATGAAATCTTCATTGATCACCTCAGCAAGAAATGAGTGTCCTGATCTTCTGATTGCCTGTAGCTCTCTGCAGTATTCTCAAGGCACTTTGTTCCAACTGTGGAGTCCTATAATCTCAGCTCTAGAAATCTTCAGTATACTTGAATCACTTATTTTTATATGCCCTCACATCACTTAATGATGATGGCTAGCAGTTAGTATGTATACCAAAATAATGTAAATATACAAAACCATAATGCACATATACCTTAATTATTAAAATATATTATTACATGTTATATAAGTTTGTGTTATAATAAAATAGAAGGGTTAATTTTCTTAAGTGACACCTTTTAGTGTGTTTCTTGCCCACAAAATTTAATAAACATAAATATTTCATTATGCTTCTGTATTTATCATGTTACTTCAAAACTGAGTTATATTAAAATTATGATCCTTCAGAAACCGTGCTGTGAGCACTAGAACTTTGCCATGCAGATATTAGCTTAGAATTTGGGGGAAATGTGATGACAGGGACCAAGTGTGACCTTAGAATTCTAGCATATGGAAAGAAGAGGAGGGCAAGAAATTGTACTGCAAGATCATTCAAAAGAAACACACAATATTGATGAGGGTTCATAGCTGAAGTGGGTTATTTGCCTTCTCCCCACACCTTCATATGTAAAATAGGGATAAGAAGGTTTTGCAAAGAGGAAAGAATGTCTATAACATCCTCAATACCATATACATAGGCTGAGTCTGTATTAACTATTTCTTGTTGCTATTATTGAAATCAGATTTCCAACTCTGCCTAATGAGAAGCCAACCTTGGAAAGCTGTTTGAAGCATGGGGAGGAAGGTGTGCCTTCTCAGAGACTATTGTGTCCAAATTTTCTTTAATTCCTAACATGTCACAGTTTGACCTATCCTGGGGCCATGAGGCCTATCTTTGAGGTTATATAGTAAGGAAAGTGTTTCCCTGTTAATATGTGTGAGGGGATCAGATGTTAGTATCTATAGATTATAGATTCTTTGCTCAAATCAAGTTTACCAAGAGTACGACTATGTGAATGGCATGTCTTGGAGAGCTGGTCACTAGTGACACAGAGAAGATGGAAAGGTATGTTAAATGACAAATTTGTGTGCATCACAACCTTACGTATACTTATGGTACTAGTGATGATATAAGGAGGCTGGGGCTGAGTCATTCTGGGGTAGATCCATACCAATTCTTACGTCTTGGGCCTGTTTGCAGAGGCAGCCCAGAGACTACAGGTCTAGATTCTAATCCGACAGCTGTCTGTATGATTTAACTTTGTTCATTCATTTATCTGTTGAATGATAGAATTGGATCTTATGATCTAAAAATCCTTTTCAACATTAAAGCTTGTTTATTTTCTCATTATGCTGTCCTCAGAAAAGACAGAAGTTCTTAATAGTACTTATACTCCATTCTAAAGATCCTTTTCTTTTAATCCTATGAATATTTGTTCCCTGGATTCGATTTTGAGAATATAAACCTGAATATGTGTTACTGGAGAAACGTGAAGGAATCTGCCTCTCTGAGTTTTATGAGGTCCTTCAGTCATACTTTTGTCATGCACTTTATAGTTTATTCTTATTATATGTGCTGGGGGCTCTTTAATTTCATCCTTGGGTTGTATACACATATTACCGGTATTTTTAGAAGCACTTTATGAGTACAAAATCTATTCCCTGTGCCCTCATCAATTTGAAATTACCATTTTAAGGCTGATTAAATAAGGATTAGTGCCAATGTTCTACTTATTAGGCTGTGTCTTCAACTGGAACTGATGATGTAGTATTTGTCAATAACTAGTTCACAGCCCTAAATTCCACAAAATGAAACCTTTGCATCAGAGTCCATCTGTCTGAAAATTTTGAGGCAAGCTTCCATGAAGAGGAAAGCCATCTATTATACGATGATATAAGCGTAAAGTGGCATGTATCACAGCTGTTTGATTACTGCTGGGAAGATGACTTGCATTCCCCCTAAGCCCTCTATCAGAATCCAGCAGTGATGGATTGAATTTCCCTTGCCTTAGCATGATGATGGATTGCTTTAGGAGGATATATATGAATTGTAGAATCTCTTCAGAAATTAATTAACATCACAACAAGAAGATGTTAGCATTGATCTTTGCCATGATATGAGATTGATCCAAGGAGTTGGTAAAATAGCCACTAAACTTTCTGAAAATATAAATGGGTGAGCATTCATGCAAGTTTTTTGTTCAGTGACACCTACTTCATTATCATGTACCAATTATAAGGTTAAAATATATATTATTGCCAGTTATTGCAAATCTACACATCTACAGAGATTTCATATCAGTAAATTAATATGACATGACTCTATGCACAGTTCATAATGTACATTTTGAAATAGGAGTCCTTTGGAATGATCCTTCATAAGTGAAGGAAGGAAAATATTAGGCAGTAATTACTTTAGGATGTAGTGCTAGATATGAGGCTCGAGAAGTTCCAGGCTCCAGCACCTTAAGATTACCCTGTAACTGAACTCTGTGAGCACAGCTCCTCCAGTATAAATATTGTCATCTGCTTTACCCATTTTCCTGAATAGGTGTTAATGTTAACTAAATTACTATACTTCAAGCTTACAATCTATGCAGAGCATTGAATAAATCAAAGCTAAACAAAGAATACAGTGACTATCCTTTGTTTCTTATATATGTTGATTAGGTGAATGATAGAAAGGAATTCAGAAGAGCAAAAGTAAAACAAAGCATTCTAAATTATTATAGTAAGTTTTTAATGTCCTTAAAGGGAGTTATAAAATTATGTAGAATGATATTTTATAAATCTCAAGTTTTTCATAATTAAAAATGCAAAGAGAAAAAAGCATCAAACAATGACTTTAAAATATTTTAAAGAACATATTTTAGTACTTGAAGTATTTAGAGGGAAAAAAAAGTTAGACATTGTTTTCTTGATTTTAAGAAGGTCCTTTAGGATTCTAGTCCATTTTTGGTTGATTGACCAATTTTGTGGACCTTGTTTGAAAATATACAGAAAACTTTTAAAGCATATATTTAGGTATACTGATTGAAATTCAGTTGCTCAAGGTGAAAGCAAACTGGATCAAAATCAAGTACAGAGGAAATACAAAAAGTACTAATAAAACTAAAATTGATCTTCCTGGGAAACAGGTGCTGAGCCGGTAAAAAGAAGTTAGTGGTTAACAACAGTGCACAGCGCCTTTGTTTCCCTCTAAAACAAAAATGTTTAGTTCAGTAACAGCAAGTGAGTTCCTCAGGGAATTATTCAAGAAGGCTGATGGAGTCCTGTGAGCTGAGTCATGAGTTTATTCTTGGACTTGATGAAAAACAAAGGTTTATAGACTGAGAAAGTGTGAAGGAAAATATGAAAAGGAGAAGTCATTTTAAAATGCTCTGTTTGCAAAGTTAAGTAATTAAATAAGTACTGGAAAACATGAAATGCAGACTACATCTACCATTCTCCCCAAAAGGAGGAACTGTCAGTGATACTATTAGAAGAAATGCAGCCAAGGAACTCAATTTCAGCATGATTCAGTACGGGCAAGAGACTCTTCTATTCCTTCCTATATTCAAGGTTTAAACATATATTTCAGATCCATTAAGGAACAGACATTGTGCTAGGTGCTAAGGATACACACATAAATAAACTACTGTTTTTCATATTAAGAAATTTATCGTCTGGTAGGAGAAAGAGTATGAACAAACTGTTTACTGAGAGCTATACACTATAACCTGGTGCATAAGGGGATTTTGCTTAACTCTGTTTATATAAATCAGTTCAAAAAGGGAAACAATGAAAGGAATATAAAAAACATAAATAAGCACTGCAAAAATGGAGGTTCAGAACAAAATAGTTTTCTGAAAACAATGAATTTGAAATGTTAGAAAGAGACAAAGAGCATTGTCAAGGTTCAAATGCAAATTTTACTGAAGAGATAATGTGACTGAACACCTTTGCCAAAATTAATTGTGAAATGTCACATCTAAAACTGCCTTTGTTGATCTTGATGCTAGTATTACTGACACTTCCAACAGAGTATTTTTCAAAGTTCTACTAGTGAATGTGGATTAATTTGGTTTATGGGAATCAAATAAGAACTTTCTATTATATCTATCATGTTTTAAATCATATGCTCCACAACCAAGCTAAACGAGACCAGGTAGTTTTTGACTTTTGATAAAGAAATACTACAAATTCCACAGAATATAGCAAATCTAACAAAAGACAATATCTCAAGTTTCCAAATGGTTTGTTATTAGATTAAGATTGTAGACAATACAACTTTTTAATTTTTTTATTTTTATTTTTGTGCTGCTGGGAATTAAAGTCAGTGCCTTTTACATGATAGGCAAGTGCTGTTCCAACTGCAACTTATTTTTTTAAGAATGAGTGAAGATGCCTGAAATCTTTTCTAGTTTCTCTCGATAAAAATTCAGTTACAAAATAAAAGTTACCTGATAGCACTCCATTGAGCAAAAGCCAGTTAATATAAAACCTTTTTGTACTAAATTGCATTCTTATATTTGCTAGAAAAATTTGTCACAGAATTTTATAGTAGTCATGCAGATAATTAAGTTCTGAGTCATATTCCAACAGTGAGGAGCATCAGAACATAAATAAAAGGGTTTTAAGTAACCACATTTTATTTGAATCCTGACTGCACACTCTTAAACAAATGCACTTTTGTAGCATTAACAGACTTACAGTGCTACATATTAATAAAAAATCAAAACAGAAAGCCTTTAATCATAACTGATTTTAATTCCAAGTGAAAGTTTGAATTACAATAGTAGCCACTGAATATAATAGAGTTTGAAGTTGTTTCCTGCTGACAGTATTAATTTGACTTGCTTTGAATTTCTTCTGGACACTCTAAAATTTCAGCTGATGTTGCATCAATTTTAAGACACATTTCTGTTTAAATAAATTTGAATACACAAATAGAAGATGTAAGGATAACAGCTAAAGAAAACAGAAATGGAAAAATTGGCACAATTAAGGAGAGAATATGAAGAAATATAAACAGCAAGCTCATGAAAATCACTGAGGCAAATGCATAATAAGTGAATACAAAATACAAAGAAAGAATTCTAAAACAGAACTAAGGAATAACATGAAGATATGATCTGGAAAAAATAATAGATTCAAATTCATATTAATGTAGAATAAAAAAATTAAAACCAAATTAACCTAAATAAGCAAAACCTGAATGAATACAATGCTCTCTAAAAATAGGATGATTTAAAATGGTATCTGAGAGTAGATCTATAAGGGAAGGTATACAAATAATGAAAACAAAATAATATCATGAATAAAAAAATGTCAACCTTTTATGTGATATTATAAAAGCTAGAAATTCTGAAAAAGAGTAGTTTGAGTTAAATGTATCATGATTGCAATATATTGTGTTAGTTTCAATATCTTAAACATAAATGCCCATCTAATGGAGACACTCTTCCAGTGACTGAGAAAATAAATTCATACACAATTAATATAGCACATGTAGGCTCAATTCAAAAATAATATTCCCAAATATTTGGTATGGAAATAAGTCAAATCATATCATACAATATCATCTTTTTTTGTATCTCACTTCTGAGCAAAAGAAATATACATAAATATGTGTATGTATATATATACAGACTTTGTTCTGTCCAGAGTTGCCCTGGACAAACACCCCTTTACGTCCTGATGCTCCAGGGCACTGAACAATTATTGTGTCTTCTGCAGTAACTTGGGCATTACCCCAGCTCAAATAACAAGGCGTGGCTCCAGATGTAGGCATCACCCACTGGGGTTGAGTAACATTCACCTGTTCCTTATCTTTATTTCCATAGATATAAGTGCCTATGCAGATGTATTTGTATGTGTGTGTATGTGTGTGTGTGTGTGTGTGTGTGTGTGTGTGTGTGTGTACAAATATGGATGCAATGATTTTTAGGGTATTTTCGTCTATTTCTGTCTTTAAATCTCATGTTCTCTAATTTCAGTGATCATATCTATAGAACTAAATTCAAAGTGAAGAGATACTATAATAATTGCTATATCTCCCCCTGATCTAATTATCATCCCATTTTATCTTACAAATAAATTTAATTAGTTTGATAAAATTAGTCTTTCCAGTTTTATAGAGTCAACTTTCAAAATCTACATTTATATAGTACAAGAAAGACACAAATATATAGAAATTTTCAACATAATTTATGATGATTTGTACTGATTGAACAAAAGTCAATTTGTACTATATTTGTATTTGGTTATGTGTAGTGTTCTGAGAACGGTATTTCAAAGAAAAACTAAAAATGAACAAAGCAAATCACAAAGAATGCAGAAAACTTTATTTAGCATTTTGAATCTTGCTAAATTCATCTGGATGCAGATTTAAAGTTCAAAGTTATAACAATCTCAAACAGATAAGAATTTCAGACAGGCATTATTATCCTATGTACATATATAACTACATGAACAGTGGTATTCTACATCAGGTATAACCAGGATAATGAGAAAGTATACTCCATTATATATTATGTATCAAAGTGCATTCTATTGTCATCTATAACTAATTAAAACAAATTAAAAAAAATCAATTGCAAGCGTATTTCCAATCTTTTTAAAAGCAGATGAAATACTTTTTTCTTTATTACTTTTCTTTATTTTTTAAATGTATTTTTTAGTTGTCAGTGGACCTTTACTTTGTTTATGTATATATGATGCTCAGAATCAAACCCAGTGCCTCACACACGCTAGGCAAGTGCTCTGCCAATGAGACACAACTCCAGCACATCTCCATTACTTTTAGATGCCTGAGCATTGGGTATCATTATATCATGCTACAAATATTTAATGAGTATTTACTCTACTTCAAGCATGCAAGGCCCTGAGGAAGAATACAGATATGGTCCCTATTATGATCGCATTAACAGAGCTATCGCAGGTCAATCAATCCCTTAGGTCCCTGAGTAGTTCAGCCACAGGTACCTAAATTAATCGGGGATTGTCCAGGTATCTTCTCTGTCTGGAATTCTGTGATTGCTGTGAAAGGCAAGCAATGTGTTGACTTTCAAACATGTAAAACTGCTTAAAATGGCAAAAGATATTAAGTACCAGCACCTTACAAGAAGTAATTTATATTTAAAAGATAATGAAATATTTTATTAAATAAACTTTTTTCTCCTGTAGAATTGTAGCAAGACTTGAATATTTCTAATATCTTTAAGACTTTTCTACCATATTATAAAAGTACACATATTTTTACTTTATCCTATGAGAGGAAATAAACAAAGTTTTTAAAATTTTTTTCTTAATTTACATTTTTGTCCTGAATCATTTTAATGTTTAAAATTACATTGATTGTGCATATCATTTATAGGTGTTTGTTTGTTTTGCAGTCCTGGGGATCAAACCCAGGGGCTTAACAAAGTGCTCTACTGCTAAGCCACATCCAGGATCTTCTAAAAACTTTTAAAAATAATTGTTTTATTATCATGTATTAAGTTGAGCTAATATTTGCTATGTATTACACTGACACAGCAATATCTGAAGAGTATCAATTATAAATTTCCTAAAGAAATTTGAAATTATGCAGTCATTTATGCCTTTTTTAAATAGTCACTTGTACAGTTTTCTTACTCAATTTTTCTAAATCAATTGATACCCTTATAATCTTATATCTGATAGTAATTGTGTTGTGAAGTTAATTTTTTTTAAGCAAGTGATTTGTGGGGAGTATGCAGTTCTTACAGGAAATAATTTTGGGGGGTTAAAATGGTTAAAATGCATCACCAACTATGTCAAAGCAAGACATTTGAATTGTTATCATTAAGAGCAGAAAGAAAGGAGGAAGAAGGAACAAGTGCATATAAATGAGAGGTTTCTTGGACTCTGAAAAGATGTGTGGACTCTGGACAAAGTACTAGCTGTTTTCCAGCTATCTGACCTCGTGATAGATGATTGAACACTCTGTGAAATGATAGGATAGGACTAGTGATCTTAAAGAGCCATTCCAGGTTAAAAAAACTGTAATTTCAACTTTAATATAATGTTATAATTCTGCCTCTTAAAGATAGCCAAGTCCTAATAGTGGCCTCTAGTCATACTAATTGCTAACCTTTGCTCTGTAACAAATATAACTTTTATGTCAAGTAATTCTAAAAGGTAGGGACAGGAAGGATAAAAGAAAATGAATAGGTACATTGCCAAAAAGAATCCTAAGGTGGCTAACAAATCAGGTATCTGCCCTAAATGCAATAGGACAGTAAAGAAAGGTCAAAGCTATTGTGGGATGCACAACAGCAAATCTGGAGACAATAGTTTGACCTTGTTCAACTCAACATTTGAAAGAGGAAGTTCAATGTGACTCTGAAGGGTTAGGGATGATTTGATAAGTGAAAGCCAACAAGGAGAATAGACCCTTCTTTTTATATTATAGAGATCTTTTATATATACTGAGAATGCCCTTTGACTAAAATATCTATCTATGTACATATGTGTATATAAATTTACGTAAATTCATACATAAATTGATGTAGAAATTAAGCAGATTCTAAAAAGCAATCAATACAATATACACTTATCAAATGCTGGAATTTTTAAGTAGTTTTTCTGTTTTCTCAGCACCTGTAAACAGAGAGTCTGACACATATTAGATATCAGTAAATACTTTTTGTAAGATGAGAAATTAAATATATGCATAACAAGTATAAGCTTTTAGGTCTTCGAAATACCACCGTTTTGCCATTTTCCTATACCTTTCTGATGTTTTCTTCAATATAAATATTTGCTGATGCAAGTGGAATTTTCCCTCATGGATGGGATACTGTAATGTGTGTTACAATAGATATATAGAGTTGTTAATTTATACAAAAAATGTAAAAATAAATGTTGTCTAAACCATTCTAAATGTATAAACCCTAAAAATTTCAGACATTTTCCCATCTTAGAAGAGCCTGAAAGAGTTTTCATCATCAGGTAAATTTCAGGGTTCCTTCAAGTCTCTAAGCCTCTAATTTGGTATTTGGCTTGATGGGAAGGTCTGTGCTAGATGGGAAGGTTTGTTGAGAATTAAAAGGAAGATTAAGTCTAGCTGGGATGCTAAATTCAGGCTTGGATTGTACTTTGTCAGTACCCTCAAAATGGTGATCTCATGTGTTTTTTTGTTTTTTCTTTTGTTAGCAAAATGTGTGGAGCGGGAAGAAAGAGTCACATTTGCAAAAATCTACCATAGTGTCAGTTTTAAGTCTCCTAAAATGAGTATGGATTCCAGAGCACCTGGGAGAACATGGCTAGGAGTTCAAAATGTCCAGATCCAGTATGTAATCCAAAGTTGTATGGGAAATTATTAAAGTGATGTTATAAAAAAAGAATCAGTAATTTTATCTCATTAAGAATTCCATCTACAAGTATTTTAAAGTAAACGTATAAATGTTTCAAGTTTATCAATACTTAGGCTTATTTTTCCAAAATATTTAACCAAAATTTAAATGGTTTTAAGACATATTATATATATTAGGAAAATTTTATTATTTGAATTTTTAGCAAATAAGTGGTTAGATTTGTACTGTTTTTATCAAGGAGAAGAAACACCTTCCAATCAATCTTGCTGCGTTTATTTATTTTTTATTGAAGTTCAATAAATCCTTCAGATAGCTTCACATATTGAGATACACTTTTGACAAAAATGTGTCTCATTATGATTTAAAATAGCACATTCTAACAGCTTGATTGAATACTTGTAGCCTTGTCTTCATTTCAGGAGTTGAAACTAATAATTAATTTTAAAAGCACAGATTTCTAGCTCCTGTAGGTATGAAAACATTTTAATTGCTTTGATAATTTGTTTTCCACCATCATGCAATCTCTGGAGAACTGGAATCTCAAATATTAGTGTAATATAAAGGCAAGAAATAGAATGAAATGTGATTTGCAAAGAGAAAGATATGCATGTTATGTACAGATTTGTATTAATAAATAGCATTTAAGAGATGTGCCTATCTGAGACAGGTACATCTGGAATAGTTATCTTACATTACATAGAATTACTATAGCACTGATGTGACTTAGATGAGTATATGTTGTACCTAACCTTTCAAGTACCATATGGATTGGAGAGTTGTACAAGCTTCCCATAAAGATTTACTTTTTATATAAGGTAGCTTTTAATCTCTTAGCAATCTTGTGCTCTTTCTAGAAATTCCATATTAATTAGTTTATTTCTTTTAGCTCTCTCTGAAAACACCATAATTTTTAATACATCGCTGAAATCATAAGCAATACAAAACCATAATCAATATACCAAGGATGCTTTTAGAGCTTGTAGTCTATTCTAGTTTATATTAATAACATATTGAGTACACAAAAGTAGACATCAAGTTAGCAGGTTACAAAAGAATATGCCTCTTGAATGGGAAGTTATTATTCAATGGGTATAAAGTTTTAATTATGCAGGGTGAATAAATTGTAGAGATCTCAGGTACAGTATGATATATGCTATTATTTGGGGGTAGTTTGTCCCCCAAAGATTCAGGATTGGAAGGCTGGTCCTCAAAGTAAGGGTGTCGAGAGGAAGTAGGACCTTGAAGAGGGACTGATGATTTTCTAATGAGATAGTTAGATTCTTGCAGAACTGTATTAATTATCTTGAGGGCAGTTTGTTACAAAGTGGGTTTGGTTTCCTCTGCTTTCTCCCTTGCTTCTTCTCTTGCCATGTTCTCTTTCCCACATGCACCACTTGTACATGACATCACATCTTGTACATGCTTCCATAGTGTGATGTCATCTGCCTTGTTACCATGCAATATGACACCCTCAGCAGGTGTAACCACCAAGCTTAGGTTTTTATTCTTCAAAGCCGTGAACCAAAATATACCTACTTCCCTTTTAATGTTCCCTGTTTCAAGCATTTTGTGAAAGCAACAGAAAATGGACTAAGAGTATGCCTATAGGTGACAGCAGTTAAATTTTTAAGAGGAAAATTTCACGTTAAGTTTTCTTACCACAAACAATAGGAGGATGCATTGGGAACTTTTTGAAGTTGATTAGATATGCTTAATACGGATTGTGGCATTATTTCATAGGTGAATACACAAGTTCAAACCCATAATTTGTAAATATTTAATATTACAATTTGTGTGCCAAATACTATTAAATAAAACTGTCAAATTTTAAGAAAAAGAATGCTTTCAGTTGTGTCTTTGTGACCATTACTTACTTCTTATAAATGTATTTCCTTAAGAGCATGCATTATATGAAATTTCTCATTTATGGTTTGAATTTAAGTGAAATTATTTCACACCTAAAATACTCTAATGATAAACTCATATCAAGGTATGCAAGTATGATTCATAGAAACACAAATGAGATATTCTTAATTGGGCCTTGAAGGTCAAAAAATAAACTAAAAAAAATAGATTGTGTAAATAAAATCACAGTTGTATGCATGGAACAGAATTCACGATAGGTATTTTTCAGGTAATTAAATAAATATATTTTAGGCAAAAATATAAAGTAATTATTCCATGTGAAATTATATACTAATTAATTTAAATACAAGCAAAATTTACTTTTAGGCGGAAAAAAATGCAAGAGACACTTTATATGGCGATTTCAAGGGCAGTGCTGAAAATGCAAAATACACATGATAAAAACAAGTCTCTTTTATTCGATATTGGCTTTAATATCTAATACAATTATTTCATTGGGAGGAAAGTTTTTTTGTAATCTATTATATTTTCTTAGACCAATATATAAAACTTTAAAATCTCATCAGTGAAGATAGATATTTGTTTAGTAGTTTTACTAAAAGAAGAATTGATAACATAAAACTGAAATATTATTTTGTACTTTAATTCAGAATACACTTTCCCTCCTAGTCACAAAGAAGATTCAGGAACCACATGAGAATATATTTTTATCACATTTATCAATTATATTTTCATTGGGTCATTATAAGTCTAGGACTGGCAGAGTTAAAACTGGAAAAATCTTATACTTTGCACCCACCTTACAGAAATACTTTGTAATACTATGCGTGGAACCTTGTCCTTAACCAAGCATGGCTAACTTCTCAGGAGGTACTTGCCCAAATACCACATACAAAACAATAAGAAAAAGATATTCCAAATATTGGAAGAACTATAAGAATAATACAGTAATGGCATATAGGTTTGTAAGTCACTTGTATATTTTGCCAATGTAACCATGTCCTTCAATTGGACAAAATTTGAGTTCTCAGAATAATCTTTCAAGTAGACCAGTGAAGACATTTAAAGGATAGAAGATTTCTAAAGGTGAACTTCAGGGCCCCTTCATGCCCAGCTGCAGCTGCTACTCTAACAGATAAAACACTGTGATTTCATCTGTAACTACCGGTGCTCTATTCAGGCCCCAAAATCATTTGAATAGACACTTCAGTCCTGAAACACATTAGTTCCTCCTACAATTTATATTATCAACTAGCAGAGTAAATGCATGTAAAAGGGCTTGGAGATCTTTGGGAGAACTACTTGTTAAATGTAACTCAAAAGCAGATTTGAAAATTTTCCCCTTTTAAATTTATTTTCCCAGGGTCCTAATAAATGAAAGCTGGGCTGCCATCCAGGTTTCCAAGCCACTAGAGCCTGATTGTTTTCTATTTGTTTCAGTGTTTAAAGCCAACAAAAGCTGCATTAAAACTGACGGTGCCAAGTAGTAACAAGCATACTTTAAGCATAGCTAATATATGAACCCACAGCCCCAGGTTATAATATTTTAAACAAAACAGAATTTAGAGGCTCGGCTCTTTGTCACTGCATTTTATGAACAAAACATTTTTTAATATAGCATGTTTATGAAAACATAAGAATATCTCACTAATAACAGAAGGGTAACTGTAATTATTCTATGTTCTCTGTATTTTTGCATTTCCAGTCATACATTTTTTTTGTAGAGCCTCATCTTCTTCAAATGGAAGCGTAAACAAAAGTGCATTGTCATTTTCATATTTTTATTACAATATCACACAATTGGTTCTACTGCTTTTTATTTAGCTTTCAAAAATGTTCATAATTGTGTTCATTTATATCCCTGACTGCCACGTTTGTGACAGCAAAACAATTCTTCCATTGCATGAAGAACAAAATTATCTTTTAAATGGCAACTGAATTCAGTGTAATGTCTATTTTTATATATTTGTTGAAATAAAGTATCATTTTATTTAATTAAGCCTTGGGAATGTTTTTATGATTCCTATTTTTGTGTAAGACAAAAACTTTTTATATTCCTAACGTCATGAGACTCTGGCCTTTGAGTCAGGCGAATGGAGTCTCTTTAAAGACATGTAAGTATCTGTCCATTTGTAATGCTGATTATTTCAAATTACTTTTGAACTATTCTTGCATTGACAATAAAATAGGAGGATTATATATTTTTAAAGAACAAGGTTAAAAATTTGATATTATAACTGGTTTTTTAGATAATTTGGATGAGTAAATATATAACCAGTAAAAGCCAGTATGCAAGATATATCCTTGGAATATTTAACTGTAATCTGCTTTACCTTTTTTACCCCTCACTATATTCAGCTCATATAACTCCAATGTTAATCTTCAATTAACCTATATTAATTTGCCTAATGATTAACAGCAATAAATCTCTACTGTGTTTCTGCAGTTGTGCCTCCCTCTGTTCATAGAAGAAAAGGATGACAATGAGAATTATTTCAAGTATTGGAAAGAGTCCTTGACCCACTTAACAGATAACATAAATTCTCTCATCTGATTCCCTCCTGCTTAACACTCTATAATGTAGAGATTCAAAGTCTTATAGAATATAAAATCCCCATTCGAACATCAGAAGTTTGACAGATACCAAACTTTAGCTTTATATGAGATGTTTTAGAAAGTAGTAATTTTTATTTGATTAACCACAGCAGCACCCATGGTTTTATATATGAAGTTCTGGCTATTCTGCTTTTAGATGATGCCTCTTACAAATTTGTATACAGAGATCACAGGCAACAATTCTTTGTTCCAGACACAAGTTCAAAAGAAATGCTTTCATCTTCTACAGAAATCCCTCTTAAAGGCCAAGAACAGATCTATATAAATCGTGCAATAGTGTGTGTATTAATAATCATTTGATTATTCTGGTCATTTGGTGGTTGAAGAAATTAAGCTTTTAGAATTGTAATTGGCAGGACTAGTACTCAAAAAACTTCCTGGTTTTATGGCCCTTTTCATTCTGCTTGAACTTTCAAATGGATAAAATATTGATATTTAAAAAGCTAAGTTTAAGAAGTATGTTAGTAAATAGACAAAAACTGAAAATACAATAATTATGTTAAAATACAATGGGGTAAAACACTGTCTAGAACCAAGAAGGCTGTTTAACACTTATCACTGGTAAAGTTGGAGTCAGACAGAACATAGGCACTATGAGGTCCCTTCTCAACTCAGGATGCACAAAATTCTTATGAAGACAATTTCTTTAATTATTTTCTTGGCTAAGTTCTTGGCTTTGATACTAATCACACTCACCAACCATATGAGCTTTCTTCTTTTTGATGAGGGCCTACAGATAAAAGTACTGCTTGGCTCAAAACCATGAAGACAGCTCATTTCCGTCCCCCAGCCTGTGATTCCTGGAGGCCAAATATTTGTTCAGTTATTGTTTCTGTGGTTACAATTTTCCTCTCATTCACACCATTGGCAGCTTGAAAGAACACCAGAACTTAGTGTGTATCAGCTGAACAGAGATGATCACCAAACTGGTCCTTGTGCTACATTTTTCTTTGTAGTGAATGTGAAACTGTGTATTGAGTGAATCATTTGATTATCTTCTAGATATGAAATTATTTGTAATAATGACTAATTACACTGACCTGTATGGATAGAAATACACTATTCCTCCATAATTTTTCTACCATCTTATGTTTGCACTGAATGATAATGGAGTTTTCAAATATGCTGTTTTTTTACATTATGTTAAATCTACAACTAATTTACTGTTTTAAATCATAATATACTAATGACTATTAGTATTTTCAAGTTATATTTAAATAATATTTCTTAAAATAATTTTTTTTCTAGTTAGTCTCCCTGTATGCTGTAATGGATTCAAAGATAACTAACTTTTTTAAAATTTATATTTAATTGTCTTACTAACTTTTTATCCATCAGCCCTCTACCTACGTGCAAATTTCTCCTCACTAGTCCTTTCCATAAAATACAGAGATTATTTTCTGTATATAAAACTCCTTGGGAACAAAGTGTATTTTACAAGTATTATTAGATCTTTCGCTGTGACTCACTCCCATACAGATGGTACACATCTGAAGGGGCTCTATTCTAGCTAGCAAAGATCCAGCTGATGCTCTGAAAAATTATTCTCTCTTGGTAAAAAGTTAGCTTGCCACTGTCTTCCCTGCTGCATTATTAAACACGAAGGAGTGATTCCCTTAATCCCAACCATCTGCTCTTCCCCTACTAAAAAGTGAAAACATCCCCTTGTGTTTACAAATGTTGCTGCTAAAGCTTCACAAATTATAAGAGGTGGTTGTGAAATTTCCGTACATACTACAAGATCAAAACAAAAATCCTAGTCACCATAAATCTGTAAAAAATAAACCAAATTTATATATCACACGATAAGCCCAACTGTGTTTTAATGTAATGCAATTATATTTAAACTGCAGTCTCGGAATGCAAATTATTTTAGCATTTCAAGTATAATATTTGCATTTTAAATATATTCCTACTTGTCCAGACATCCAAAAGTACATACTCTGTGAAAATGGATCATCTTCAATTCTGTCTAATTTTCACAAATTTATAGAGTTCACAGAATTTTAGCAACAGTAAAGGTTCAGTTTCTTTGAAAGTAAAGGCAAGATAAAACATCTTACTGCTCACATGAACAATGAACCCCAAACTTTTAAAATTGGAAATCAGGGTCAAATGTCTCACATCAGATTGTGAATTTTAAGAAAATTACTTACATCAAAAAAGTACCAAGTAAGAACAGTGATATTACCTCACAACAAACTCTAGTTATCTTCACAAAATGTACTGCAAACCAGAACCATTTTGGCTAAAGAGCTCCATGATGGCATTCAACTAATTAATTAAACACAAACAAAAGAACACACAAAATAAATTTTGCATTTTCAAATATTTAATTTGTAGTTTATTTTTAAAAATATCACGTAAGGTGCAACCCCAAATGTTTCTCTACTTCTCTTTAGAGTATGAAGATAATTCAATTTTTCAATTTATTTTTGTTGAAGATCAATTGCATTAGCTTTCCTTTAGTATACTGTCTTTGTTCCAGAGCAATTTTTGTTTCATAAGGTTTATTCCTTTCGTGCTTACCAAATAATTTCTTATCACCTGTGTTCCAGACCCTTTTTGCCCATATTTCTCAATGCCTTTCTTTAATTCTTATCCCTAAAAGTTTCTTTCTCTTTCTGTAATAGTTCTAAAAACATTCATTCTTACTTAAAATGGAATTTGTATAATTATTTTATTTTCACAATACCCAGGAAATAAAATTATGCTCTCTTTGTAAGAGTCTTTCAAGTCTTCACTTAATTCAGTCTTACATACCATGTGTTTATTTTTCTACTCCATTTAACTGTCCCAGAGATTTTCTTGCTTTCCATCTAAAAGTCTGAATTATTTAGGTAATGAGTTCACTCCGGTCAAGCACTAGAAAGCATGTGTTCCCTTACATTTTCCAAAGTAGTTGCCCCAAGTTTCACTCCTTGGTACTTAGGACAAGCTATTTTCTGTGTCTTAGCATGGTCTTCAGAGAATGTCAAAGACTCCTTCCCTATTGATGTAAATAACAAAATATATTTTCCTAGATGAATTTCCTGTTCTCTGATTGATTCTGTGTAATTGTGATTTAACTGGATCTGGTGAATTTTATGGATAAATGTCCATAATATGAACTATCAGTGACAACCGACTAATGGATTTATCTCTTATTTATTGTCATCTAACCAAAATAACCAATGCCCTGTTCTTAAATACATCTTTCATGAAACTGTCTCTCAAGCTATGCTTACATTTCCTTTTGCCTCATATTTCATAGTTCTCTAAGTGGGCCCAAGCTGTTAACCCGAAGGCATTTTCTTTTAAGTTCCACAAATTTAAAGAAGCATTGGTAGTACCTATACTATATATAGATATATTCACCTTCCATAAGTTCATTTCTATTTCTACATTTCACGCATTTCTCATTTCTGTGCTCATTGTCATTTCATAAATTCTCAACCTTAAGTCAGCCAAGTTTTATGCAATTTAATTAGGAAACCCTGATGACTACAATTGTTTCATTTTTATCTTAAAATAATAGCATTTTGAAATAATTTCAAAAAGTTACCTAATAGAAGCAATGATATTGTGTGTGTGTGTGTGTGTATGTATGTAATAATTTTTTTTATTCATTCTTGTGTTTAGATTCCCAATGTGTTTAAAGGAGTATGTTCAGATGTTATTGTTACATTTATAATATATTTAGTCAAAAAAAAAAAGCTAGTGATAGACCAGCATATAGAGCCCTGATGGCACACACAACCTTGGTGCTTATGATAGAACAATTGTGAGACTGGGAAGTCAGGTAGCAATAGGGATCACTGAGTTAGTTAACGATAAATTGTCCTGAAGTCATTCAATATTGGAGCTGATTCGTTTTTGCTGGGTTTTCTCCTGTAACACCACTAGGTTTCAGAGTGAACTGACTCAGCTCAACCATTATGCCTAAATAATTTAGATTTTAGAGTCAGGAATTCAAATAGGATCTCTTGAGAAATAGAAACACATATGAACTCCTAAAAGAGGTTGTAGTTCTCACTTATGGGCAGTCAGTCAAACAAAACAGGAAATAGTAAAAGGAAATGTCACCCACCCTTCAATGTGTTTCTCTCCTTTAAAGTATCCCCTTCCCACTTTTATGATTAAAATACCTCAGGACTGATAGTGATGGTACTCATAAAAATTCTGTTTCTAATACAATTTTAAAACTTCAGTCTTCCCTGTGGAGTTTACATTTTGATAGGAATATATGTTTTGGAGACATAAGCCCTAAAGTAATGAACTCTTGCCAGTAAGGCATTTAATGCATAGGCCAGCAGTGAGTGGAATGGTCAGGAGTTCCCAAGACTCTGAAAATCCCACCGTGTCCCTTGACCCTCACACAGCTTTCTGCTTTCACAGGCTAATTTAATTGGTTCTCTACACAGGTACGCTCTTTGCACAGATTCTAGTGTCCATCCAGATGCTGACATTTGCCTTTGTTTACTGGCCTTGATATGTACCTAGAAAAATCCCTTTAGTGCACTGTTGTCACTGGAAACATAAGTTTAAACTCTCTGATTTGCTGAGTAGGGCTGCATAAAAAAATAAATAACTAAAATGGTACACAGCAGAGCTAAAGATGATGCAGAGGTACTTAGATGAAAACAGACAATTTTGCACCAGATTGCCTAACATATTGGCAGTTCTCAAATCACATCTCAAATCAGATGAAATAAGTTTCAGAAAGTTATTTAGCATGAAGAATACATTATTAAATTCAACATATAAAATGTTAATGCAGCTCTGCTAGCTCTTATTGCTGCTTGCTTGCGTTCCTCCCTTTTGCCAACATTGGTATCATAAACTTAACTGTCAGTGGGGTGAGCGTTCTCCCTCCAATCAACTAGCAGGCATGCGTTTTAGACATCTCTGCATCCTTAACTGCAAGCAAGTCCCCTTCCAGCTCTACTGAAAGTCTTACTTCAGAGTTTAAAAATAATTTTTTTAGGCGCATCAACAGTTGAATTTGCATTTTTTAAATAAGGCTTTATGGCCATTTTGATAGGTGACGTACATCATGTACTGTGGAACATTTTATTTCTTAAATCAATCAGTATAAAGTTTTTAATAAATTACCCATTCTTAAGGTTTTGCTACTGAACTGAGATCCAGTCACACATTTTTATGGGCACACTATTTTCTTTTGTCATTGTGGATATCTCCCAGCAGAAACACTACAAGTGTCAACTAGGGTCATAGAATAAGGACAGGCATCTAGTAACAGGTTAATGCAAGGATGAGGAAAATTTTGTGCACACCTGAGGATCCTAGGAGTTGACAGGAATTCTACTATTTACACCCATTTTCATACTTATTTAGAGGCCAGCTGTATCATGGTTATTTCCCAAAGAATGAGATTTTTTTTTTCCCCTGAGATACCTTATTTACAACAAAAATGAAGTGCCACTAGCTAGATTCTTTAATCCATGGAAAAATGCATAACTTGTGAATAAACCCTAACTTGCTGGAACATACAAGTTTTTGTTATGCACACAACTTTTCATGATCTATTAGCAATGTGTGTCATGATCAACTGCATTTTTGATATTTCCAACTTGATTTGTATCTAACTTCCTATGCTTTCCCATAGATCGGCCAAATGGTAGCTTCTATTGACAACTTGTTTTCTTCTAGAGACTCTCTCAGTCACTTTACCTACAGAATCTTTTCAGTACTATAAGAATCCCAATGAAGTAAATGTTGCTATGCCATTTTTACACAGTAGTAAACTAAATGTCTAGGTTTTGTTGATATAAGATTTGAACGTTCATCTGTATAATACCAAAATCACTTTATCACAATGAATCCATGTACTATCTATTCTTCACTTTGTTTTCCATACACTAAACTCCCTATGTGGTACACACATGACCCATTGTGAGACCATTCTCATGACTATCTGCAGGTTCAGAGTTTTGTACTGATCCAGTGGAAGAGCATAGGCCCCCCTCACTAGAGAGTGAGGGCAAATTTAGGGTACTCATTGCTACAGTCTTGAATAATGAAGTAAGCCATTCAAAGATGATACTTCACACTGGATTTTGAAGACAATGTTGATTTGGATTTTCAAGATGTTATGTACTGAAATTGTGTAGCCAAACCAGGCTATAGCTGTACTTCTTGTAATTTTATTAATTTTTTTTAATAATCACATCTATTCATCCCTTTATTGGTATTGGTACTTGCAAAATTAATGTTACTCTCTACTACCATAAAAGTAAGAGATATTTGTAGCTGTACTTATTTTTTGAATCATCTTTTTCTAATGAAAGCTAAATGAAAAAACAGTTTTATTACAAATATTACATTTGTAATTATACCTTTTATTTTGCCCTTTTACATTCACATTGACCTTAAGAGGTATAAATATAATTGATTTTGCAAAGAAAAACTATATGTTTTATTCTGCTGTTTTTCTATTTTGCATTTTTTAGACTAGGCTTTTGGAATGAATTGCTTAGAATTTGGTTTATCCTGGATAAATGGAAAGCAATTCACCCTAAGAATACTGTGAAACTGTTTTGTCTCAGCAGGCTCCATTGTGCAAGCCCAGCATGAGCGAGGGAGATGTGAGATAGGCCATGCTGTAGCAGACTGTTGCTGTACATTTTAAATGCTCATGAATTACTATCAGTAGATGATGGGTAAAAAAACTGGACAAATGCAAACAGCATGAACATCAACCACACTTTAATTAGTGGTGGTTTCCAGTAAACAAAATCACACATTGAATGGCAGAATAAAATCCCTTTAAGAAGAATAGCTGTTTGAATTTTATTTTAGATGTGATTCACCAAGCACTATTATATTTACTAAACCAATGGCCACACATAATTTTGGGGGGTAAAGTTTTACTATGAGCTTTAATACATATATTATCGCATTTCATCTTCACAACCACTCTGTGGGATAAATGAGGCATTTTATTTTTGTCTCTGTTATAAGATCAGAAGGCTCAGCTTGGTTAAGCAACTTACCCAACATGGTAGTAAAGAGTTAGAAATCAAACCCATATTTCCAAACTCCAAATATCTATTGATCGTTCTTCTAGTATCATCTTTGAAATCAATTGCATTTCAGTATAATGTAGTCTTACACTCAATTTTTTTTTATAAATTTGTAAAACCATTACAATTTGATTTAACAAATCTCAAATTCATGCTCCAATAGAGATTAAAATTAATTGATCAAAGCTTTAGAGATTCTACAAGGAAATAGCTTAGAAGCAGCAAAGTTTTGAATTTCAGAAATGATGGGATAAAAACACAGGTTCAGTATAATTTAGAGGGATTCTAGTTTAAACTTTCAGGAGCTACAAGCAGAACAAGCCTTGTTCAAAATTCTTAAAAAGTAGAAATAACATTCTTTGCTCACCCAAAACAATGTGTATTCTAAAACAAACCCTGATTCTCTTCTCTGGTTTTCTTTCTGTCTTCCTTTCTTTCTGTCTTCCTTTCTTCTTTCTTTCTTTCTTTCACATATGAATGTATGGGCAAAAAAAATGGTGTTAACATCATCAAGTACAGTAAGTTGGTATAGGCAACTTAAATATCATATCTTATAGAAAAACTGATAAATCCAATTATCCCCTTTTGATGGCAAAAACTATTATATGTATTTATGAACAAATAAAACTGATTAGTGAGTTTTGAAATACATTTGCATTATTATAGATAAATAGATGGCATGGTATTATTTGTATACTACTAATATTTAAATTTGAACTTTCTATCTTGGTTTAAAAATGAACCCAAATAGATATAACTAAGGTAGAAGATTAATTTTATATAGAATGAAATATACAGAATGCTCCCAGTGAACTATTATCAGTATTTCACAGACTACTTTAATGACACCTGAATTTTTTTATTTTTATTAAAACATAAAGTCTTTAAAATTAGATCACTAAATATTGTGACTGAAGTACACATATCATGTGTTTTTATACCTAAATAAAAGCTAGATGATCATTAGTTTAAATTTACCCCAAACAGTTCCTTAATCATATAATTAAAAATAATATTTTGTATAGTTTCAATTATGTGTCAAACTATATTAAAAATAGAGAGTAGAAAGTAATTGTGTCATGTTATAGATCTCCATATGAACAGGTTAAATAATCTAAATAAATATACACATGTAAATGTATGAGTGGTAGCAAATATATTGGAAATTTTTATATATTGGAAATCTTCAAATAATTATATTTCAAAATCATAGTACTTTAGTTTAGTAAGAATTTTACCTCCATTAATAGATTTTTTATCTAACAAAAACATCACATAATGCTAATATTTTTTCTTTAAACACATTAATTTCAGATGGTTTTTAATATGGGAAAATGATTAAAAATTATATCATTTGGAAATTCATTACTCTTTTCAAGAGGTTTGGTTGTTTACTTTATATATATTTAAAAGTTTATTTTTCATCTCATTTACTGTCATTTTTAATAATTATCTCTTCAAAAATAAATAATGTTCTCTATAATCCTAAGATTATAAGATTTAGAAGATTTAGTTCTTAAAACTATAATTTCAGTCAACTAGAATTATGTGGAAATATGATCCTTTGCAAAATTTCTAAAGTATCGCTATTGTTTTTTAAGTTGACTTTTTTTTTTGCATCATTTGAAATATGTAAAAATATTATTTTAACTCTCTCCTTTGGCCACTTACTATTATAGATTTAGTGGAAAGTTCTTTCCAGAAAAGAAGTCCTTAACCTGAAAACTTCAATTCTAATCAGTGTGAATCTAGTTAAAGTAGCCAGGGCAAGGTGACATACTGTGACAATATTATAACTTCAGTGAAAATATAGTAACTCTGAACATCCAACTCTGAATATTTAAGATTATTTATACAAAGTGACTGAATGAGGAAATAAAGACTTTGTTAAGTGAACAGAGCTGCAAACCTATAGAACCATGCAAGTCTCAGATTATTTTAGAGCTGTTATATTAACTGCTTTTGCTATAACAGAGACATGCAGAACTTAGAGAATTCAGTCCCCTGAATTTCAGGAACACATTTTTTTTTAAAGAGAGAGAGAGAGAGAGAATCTTTAATATTAATTTTTAGTTTTCGGTGGACACAACAACTTTGTTTGTATGTGATGCTGAGGATCGAACCCAGGCCGCACACATGCCAGGCGAGCGCACTACTGCTTGAGCCACATCCCCAGCCCTCAGGAACACAATTTTAATATCAGTCTTAAGATACAGTAAATTAAAAAAAAAAAAAAAAGAAACATACTATGAGCATTTATTCAGACCTTCCCATGTACCAGGTACTTTTGTGAAGACGTAAGTATTTTAACATTCATAGTCCTAAGTACCATTTCAAGGTATTATTATTACCTTTTACTTAACAGATGAGGAAATTAATGCTCAGAAAAGTGGAAAAAGTACCTACAGTCACCAGTAAGGATGTAGTAAGCAGGGATTTCATGAACCCATGTAATTCACTATTAGCTCCCAAGTGTTTGTCCAATACTTCCCAAAATAAATAGCTCACAACTCTAAATACTTTCTATAGTCTGAGTGCTTCTCCAAAAACTTTGGCCCTCACGATGGTGAGACCCTCATAAAGGAATTAGTGCCTTATAAAATGAGAAACCAGGGTAACTACCTTATTGGTCATATGACAATACCTTCCCTGGAAGACACTAGTCTGAAAGCCAGGAAGAGAACCCTCACCCAAACAACTCATCCTTGCACCCTGATCTTGAAGTTCCAGCCTCCAGAATTGTGAGAAAATGTATTTATTTATATATACTTAGTTTGGGAACAAAGTTTAATACATGGGTAAAGGGGATGGTGTAAATATGATGTTAATAAAAATGTTCCAGAGAATTCCAAGAAACTATTTATTTTTCCTATTCTTTACCATATTCTCTGTTCTCATAGCCCATCTCATTATTTAAATGGTAGTATTTTGTTATGGCAACCTGAGCTAAGACAGTGTTGTTATATTATTTTTACAATAAACTATCCTTAAAATTCTTTGTTTACAAAGCCAATCTGTTTAATTAGTTATCATCTGATTGAAAAACTTTTGTGTTAATTTGATTCACCTAATTATTTCTGCCTCATTGCTTTGTTTTCATGCCTTGTTCTATTATATTGGTTTTTTTTTTTTTTTATTGGTTGTTCACAACATTACAAAGCTCTTGATATTATATTGGTTTTTATTTATATTCTTCCCAAAATATTACTGACTGATATTGTAATAGCAACTTCAAATTAAATATCATGGTTTAAAATTTATCATAACTAAGCTAGGTGTGGGTGGTGCATGCCTGTAATCCCAGTCATTTGGGAGGCTAAGGGAGTAAAATCACAAAATGAAGGCCTGGCCCAGCAGCTTAGTGAGACCCTGTCTCAAAATTTAAAACAAAAACAAAAAACAAAAACAAAAACTGAAAAAGACTGGGATGTTGCTCAGTAGTAACGTGTCCCTGGGCTCAATTCCTACTACTGAAATAAAATAAGATAAAATCAAATTTCAACCAGCTGTATGTCAAAAAACTTCAGTTTTTCTGTCTTCAAACCGTAAGTACTTGGGAAATTCACCAAGTGCTTCCAATGTCTAAGAAAGTCTATATTTGGATGTACTTCTCTCTAGAAATTGCTCAGTAATTATAAAGTCACTGGGAGATAAAGACATGATAGCCTATGTTTCCCTGCATAATCAAAGTTATTTAAACTCCAGGGATTATTGGGCAAGCTCTCAAGTGTTGCAGGGTTCAATTCCAATGTTCTGCTAAAATAAAGGCAGTTTAGCAGAGGATTGTTTATCATAGTGTTGCAAATATAGAGAAATGACAGCATCTTGGAACAAACATTCTCTGTCCAAAAGCCTTTCATTCCTCTGCTTCATAAATTCCTGGACATCCTCAAAGAAATTTTCCTTCAAAGTATCCTGAATTCTTTAGGAAGCATTTGTTTGGATTCTCTGGTTAGCACTTATGACCAGGAAGAATGATTGTCAAGCATGTCTTTTATTTAGAATATTAGCATCTTCCCTTAAAAGGCTGTTATAATATCTATGCATAGTCCTAATGTTCAATAGGTATTATGTTTGTTCTTTGTTGGTCAGTCTAAAAAATGAAAAGAATATTTTGAAAATTTTTGAAACTCAAAATTTGTAAATATAAATTACTACTAAAACAGATTCATATACAAGATTGATTTATGTGATTGAAATCATTCCACAAAATTAGACATGTCTTTTAAGATAATGTGAAAATAAATCATTTTAAATATCTATGAAAATATTCTACCTATTGCTAATTTATGCTGGATAATCTTAACAGTTAAAGCTGAAAAGCCAAGAACCTGCTAGATTTCTAATAAGCTTCTACTGTCTCAAATGCATGTGTGTAGAAAATTGGATTTTGGAATACTGGAATGAATAGACATACAACAATAAATACAATAACTTACATATAATAATTATTTAAAATTTGCCAAACCCTGTTCTAAAGTGCTTCACATGTACTAATGTACTTAATTCTTATTATAAATGCAGACAAGATTATTACAGTAAAAAAATAGAGATAGCATTTTGTATATTCATTATAGATTTAGCAAACATTAATTTGTTAATGAAATAATATATTTAAAGTCACTTGACAAATCCCATTTATCAAAAGTCTTTTATTTAATACCAGGGAAAGATAGCAAAAATAGGTCAATATTTAGGTCAATTATACCAAGACCCTCCCTGGAATAAATCGTATCTATATTTGAAAAAGGAAATTTGATTAGTAATTTATGCAATGCTAATTAGTTTCTAGCCACAAGCCACCTTTTACCACCCACATCACCCTTTCATTCCAATACCGTTGGGCTAGTTCTGATCTTATTCTGAAAGTTGTTTAACCTAAAATGTCTTTAGGGGATAATTTTCTAACACCCTTTTAAATTGCCACCCACAGTTTCCCACAAACTAGAGAGCATCAAAAACTTTGCTGCTGCTTCTTTTTATCAAATGAAATGAAGGAAATATTAAATGTGAATGACGTAAAGCAATTGTATAAACTCAACTGAAGATATTATTTGCCTACTTATAAAATGGAAAGAGAAGTGAGTCATGAGGGTCATAAGGTTAAAAAGAAAATAAAAGGAAAAAATAAAGTTAATAGAAGATGATTATATTTTAGAAGATTATGTAAAAAAATATAAATTAAGTTTATGATCCAAATCTACTTTCTCAAATCTATTTCTATAAGTACCTTATGAATTAGTTTCTTTTGATATTCCCCACTGGATCCAAATGTACCTAGGAAATCCTGTACATATTTATTTGTTCATTCTTTAAGAGAAAATAAAACATAACTTCAAATTAGCTTCAAACTTTTACCAGCTATAGATTTCAACAACCCAGATTGTGCTTTACTGCCTCTGAAACTGTGCTTCTTAATTTGAAACATTTCACACTTTGTTAAACGTTAAGTTTTAAAACCTTGTAAATTCAAAATAACAAATAAATATAATGGAAATGTGTGAATGTCTCGACTACATAATCACAGATGGGAGGGCATAAAGCTGATATCAATAGCAACAGAAATTAGAAACTAATCACCACGAATGTTAAATAAAGATGGCAGAGACCAGAATATTTAATCTGATTTAATTGAAATTTAAATTCATAGTATGCAAAAGAAGAAGAATACAATCATTGTTCCTCCTTTATCAGCACACACAAGTAATATCAGGTTGCAAAATCACATTCCATTGCAAAGTATCGTGATGCTGTTTCATGAAGAATAGCTAGAGAAAGCGATGCTGACGAATAAATTACGGTTTCAAGTGCTTGAACTGCATATAAATTTACTTTCTGGAAGTGCTGTTAAACAAAAGAACTCTAGAGTCTTGATCTATTTAAAGTACTATAAAAATATGGCCTTTGTCCTGTTTTTAACCTCATTTAACTCTCATTACAAAACATCTCCATCATATCAGTATGAAAACCTATGTTAAATGAAAATCCAGGGCCTAATTTAAAAATGATATTGTAAAGTGTGGGCTTTGTCGCTGTAGTACAGGATTGGGGATGAGTGGTGTGTCCTCTGACTTATTGTTTAGAACACACTTATTGGTACTTCTAGTTTTTTTTTTTTTTTTTTTTTTTTTTTTTTTGTGAAACTGCCATGTAATTATCAGTGCATCTTACACTGCAGACTTCCTATACTTTTAGCATAGAACAGCTAATAGGGGGAAGGCCTAGAGAAGTATCTGTAAATCCTATAATATTAGAGGAACATTTTTCAGTGGAAGAGAATCCCTGACTTTGGGAGAATAACACATTGTGTGTTTTCTAAACAGAATATATATGATTTTCTTAAAAATGTCCTCTATTTTTTCTGATTATATATAGACCTATCTGTGAAAGAATAGTTATAGAATAGTTAAGAAACTATTTTAAAAAGAAAACAACAAGAATAGACTTTATAGATTAGTATTAATTTTGAGGCATTTAAAATATGGTTTTAGTAATAAAATATTAAAGAAAAAACAAATATTGTCCTTTAAATGCAACTAAAAGGGCCTCAGTTGTAAACAACTGTAATTAATGAAGGGTGAAACCACAATGAAAAATGAAAAACCCATCATGAATCAGCAGAAACAGAAACAACTGATAAAACAACTTGATGTGACTTGTATATTTTATTATCTAAACAAGGAGTTTACCAGTTCATTCACAGAGAAAAAAATGCTTTTTCTAGTCTTGATACCTAGAAGAATTTTGTCATAATGGTTCTTTTGATGAACTAACAGTAACATTTTTGTCCCCAATAATATTCCGTTTGTTTCTATCTCCTCTCAGTGGCTCTTGGTGAACTCTAAAGTACCATTATAAAATACAACAGGGAATGCTTTTCACATGAATAGAGAATAGAGTGTGGTGTAGTCTAGTTTAACAGTTATCTGAAAGCTAGGATTAATACTTGGTTGGAGACTGAATGAATCCTTTAAATCAGATTTTTTTTCAAACTTTTGGTTTGAGGAAAATATATTCTTTTGCATGAAAGTGTGGAAATTGCAAAAGGACTCCAATTCCTCAATTTGGAAGGTTAGAACAGTAAATAAACAAACAAAAAATACATAAGGTTTTGCCATTATAATTTATTTTTAGAACCCAATACTTTCAACAGAGAAAATCTGGTTACAATAAGTACGTATCTATGTGTGTGTGCAAGTGTGTGTGTGTGAACATTGACATGGAATCTCAGCATTTCTGTCTTTAAAAACTATCAAGTTTAGGAATGTGGCATAGCCTATATATCAGCAATACAGATCTGATGTGTCCAGCAAGTGCCAGACAATCTTACTTCTCAGAGGAATTCCTCATTTGTTGCTTCAACCTGAACCTTTTCTCAGCTTCAAGGACTGTATGCCTGCAGTTGTAAGGTACTGCCACTAGGTGGAAGCCACGTCTACTTCTTTGGTAAAATAATTCTAAAGCTGAGAACATTTTCTCTAAGGAAATAAATTTGTTGAAAAGACATACATTTAATACTCACATAACAAGTTTTTATAACATATAAATTATGTTTAAAAATATTGACAGTCTGCAGGAATTACACTAAGAATTTTTCTATTATATATACTGAAAAATCATTTATTTACTGAGTATTTTTTATTAACTAGCTTTTTGCTAAAAACTTTTCATGGTTTGTTTTAAAACTTACAAAACCCCTATGTTAATTAGACTATTATTCTCATGCTATGAATGAGGTAACAGCTTCACAGAAGTTGAAAAAATTCAGAGCCCTCTATATGTTGACTTCTGACTACATGGTGTCATATCTAGTCTTAGAAGTGTACTATGCTGAGTAATTTGCAGTATCCTAAGCATTCTCATCTTTTATATAGCTGCACATACTCTTTTTAAAATCTACCTGGGATATATTCTTATCACAGTCTCCCTTTCTTTTGCACCCAATGGTTTAACATGATATCATCTTATGTATGTCATCTCAAATCAGATTTTTCAGATCAATTCTGCACATAAAATTATTAAGCCATGTTTTACAGTGCACTCTTATGCCATCCCTTTCATAATAATACTATTAAAGTATGCAATCCCAGATACCCAATTATTTATATATTTATCTATACCTGGGTAAAAGTTATAGCCTGCTATCGCCTATATTTTGTGTGGAAAACTTCCATAGTGTTAGATATTCAAACTACCTGTTCAAGCAACTAATTTGTACACACATAATGGAAATTATAGAAGTAGCCACATTTAAGAAGGTAGCTGGATACAGACCTCCATATCCCTTTCTTCCTCACTGTCTGTTTCAGTCTCAATTTTGCTACTATTAAATACTAAAATATCCTTATAGAAGGCAAATTAAGCAGAAATGGGTGTTTCTGAATGCCTTCTTATATAACAGCTAGTGTGCTATGTTTTCATAGCTATATCCTATGGAAAAAAGCAACTGCTCACTCATGTATCCAGTAAAAATATATTATTCCGTCAAATATATTTGTCTCTCAAGCATTGTGTTAAGTGATAGAATCTTAAAGAAATGATAATATCAGACATGTAGAGTTGGTCTAACAAGACTCTTTTCAAATTCACTAAATATCTTTGTTTTGCTTTTTTTCCATAACTTTTAAAATTTTAAAAATTGTGACTCTCAATGATTGAAAGCAAGAAATATAAAAAGATAAATAAAGCCATTTGTTAGGAAGGTACTAATCGGAAAAATCTAAAGATGATTTTGTTAAAATTCCTCAGCTTGTTGGAAGAAACAGAGGTTCAGTAGTTAAAGATGTTTCTATGACAGTGTTTCCAGTGTAATTTGAAGTGTCAGCGACATCACTAAGCACAAATTTACATATTACAGACTCTTTGGGACAGAAGGCAGAATCAGCAACATCTGACTATGAGTCTTATAAGTCTTCTTCTGGCTGTTAATTGTGAAATTAAATACTAGTACTTGCCTCCAATGAGAAGACATGCACATTGGTCATAATTCCTATCTTAGGACCTACTTTCAACAATTGATAATTCACTTTCTATTGATTTTTCTAGGAACACACTTTTCCATACATTACAGGCTAATCTAACCATGCACTTGTCCATGGCTATACCACCCTGAGCTCACCTGATCTCTTCTAAATATTCACATAGTATTTTCCTTTTTATTTTATTGTTATTGTTCCTGAGACTAAAGAGGAGACAAATGTATAAGACAGCAAATAAAATGTGATAGTGTTCTTGTTATAGTGTATAATGCTTTCCAAAATCCACTTATCTACCTTATTCTTCAGCAAAGTCATCTGTTGTGAAGAAATATACGATTTCTAATTTAATAACATTTATCCCAGGAAAGTTACTAAGCAAAAAGGAAAATAATATTCTTATATTTTTGAATCAGTTTTCTTGAAACGTGATCACAGCACCACATTGTATTTTTTGTTTTTAGTTTTTGTTCAATTTATAAATTGAAACTAATGGTATAATATCACATGAAAACAAGAGATTCCCTTTACTAGAAAATTATTAGGTAACACAAATATACCCAAATGTTAAAGTCACCTGGCAAATGGACTAAATAAATTATCAAACCCATAAAATTATGTTGATATTAAAAAATACAGTCACACAAAATTCAAACTATAACAAATCTGACAGTGTTCTTGCTGTAAAATATGCCTATAGTTCAGGAGTTGAGTGAATAAAGTGCAATGTAATATGAAATAATTTACTACCTGCCTACACCACCAATTTGGATTTTTCATATCTTAAAACATTATCCTACATATTACAAGAACAGAGTATTTTGTGAGGCAAGAGAAGCAGTGTAATTAAAACAAGATCAAAACTGAGATAATCAATTGACATTACTCAATTTTAAGGGGAAAATACTAATAAAAGAAATACTGTGGGTGGAATTGTGTGTTTCATAGACATTTATTTTCATATATTTAGAATTTAGCAATGTTATTTAAATTTACATTAATTTCAACCAATTGAAGCAATAAATGTAGGTCAACTGGAGATGTAGCTCAGTGATAATGTGCTTATCCAGCATGAGATCCTGTGTTAAATCCCCAGTATTGAAAAAATATATATATATACATATATATATATGTATATATATTATAAAAAGATTTGTAAATACTTTAAACCAAGGCACTGCAAATTTAAATCTGTTAAGTAAAACTGTAATAGGAGTGTAATAGGGCTAACTTTTTTCAGTGCCAAAAGTATATGATCAATTTTACTTAAATAGGTATGAATTAGATATTTTAGATAAGAGGAAAACCACAAATTTTGTTTCACCTTTAAAATGCAATCAAATAAGAAAAGTACAAAAGAAAGAAAGAAAAGTACAGAGAGGACTATATTATAGATAAGTACTACTTTCAATTCTCTTGATATATTTGTGTAAGCCCAGCATGACCCCTTGAACAAAAGCCCACATATGCACAGGATCTCTAGAAAAGACTAAAGGTAATTCTCATTTTTTTTCTGGGAACTTAAAGATGTAGAATTGCAAGACCTTGAGTTCACCTCTTGGTTTACTTAAGAAATCGTAGAAGACAGAGGAGCAATTAAAACTGAAATGGAAATGTAAAATTAAAAACTAAATGGAAATGAAAATGTACCTTAAACGGAAATGTATTAAGTATTTCAGATTTGCACAGTAGTGGTACTTATGAAATTTTGGCAAGATATACTTAATATAAATTTATCATTTTAATTGTGGCATTAAGTATATTCACATTGCTATGCAATGCATTCTCTCTTAAAACAGCTAGATTTTAATGATAATAATTATAGGGCAGAAATCTTAGAAACAAGAGCTGCCAGAAGAAGTTAGGTTCCAGAGTAAGTAAGACCCCCAACATGGCTGTTTCTGTGGCCCATGGTATTTCAAGACTGGAAGTTCCTCAGCTAACATGCCTAATACTTTAGAACTGTGTTACTCTATTGCTACTCTCAGGACATCCTGCTTGGGTTTAAAGGCTTATATCATTTTTTTTTTACACTTTAACTGTACAATTTTAGTAAGATATGTAACATGTTTATTTCAGGGCATGAAATCCTATATGTTTATTCCAGTTGTGTGCTCAAAGAAATAATTTTAACATACATATTTATGTTTCTCTAAAAAAACAGAGAAATAAAGTGATGGATTATTTCAAAATATCCAGAATTAAATACTTATAACTGTTATAAATTATAGGGAAGGAAGAAAAAATATATGAAATGTGTACTCATCTACCAATTCATGACTTTCAAAACAAGAAAACTATTTTAGTATATAAAGAAATAACTCACCTAAGGAACAACTGTCTTCTAAAGGTGGACTTTGAGATTTGTGAATTATCTATTAAGTAAATATTCCATTAAAGAGTAATGATATATGAAGAAAAAACACTCCACAGAGATATAAGGTACATAGCTCAAAGTTTTGAACATAGATAGATCTAACATAAGCCAGTTAGGGGTATAACCTGTAGTTCTAAGAGCTGGACAAGAACTCACTAGCCATTATGAACAAAGGCAATAATCTGTGTTATGGTATACTTAATTGCAACTTGTATCGTGCCAATTTGTTCATACCTCATGGAGTTCTTCTGTTTATGCTCATTGAAGAGCACTGTTTATAACTGCATAGAGTTGTTTGGCTTTATAACTTGTGCATGTATCTTGCCAATTTGTTCATCTAGGAGGAAAAAAACTTTGAAATATAATTTGAGGCACATTTTAGGCTATTTGCATTAACTATCTAAAGAAGGGTTTAGAGTATTTTAAGAGACTGACATTTAGAGTGTATAATCTTTCATGTAGGAAGTTTCATCTTTGTCTCCTGAGGCTTCTGTTTACATTTGAAGGAAACTAAAAATATGACATTTGCTAATAGTGTCTGCTGAAGGAATGCTGCATCTTCAGGGTACTTCTAAGACATAAATTATGGCAATTATTAATGAAATAAGTCTAACCATTTCAAAGCACAAAGCTGTTTATTTTTAAAGGAAACTCATTACATTTGATATATGCCAACTTTTCCTCCCTAAAAATAGTATATCTAGGTTTCAGAAATCCTTCTCTCTCTTTGTGAATGAGATCTCTATGCTCCCAAATGATACTAAAAATGCAGGTTTTAAATTACTAGTTACTATAGGTATCAACTTGGGAGAATATGTGTAAATCTCTCCTTGGCTCAAAGGCAGGGTAACAAAACACTCCTATCTTCTGAATATCCAATGAGATTATGTTTGGAAATTTTGGGGTAATTCTAGAAAACAAATATAAATTCAAAAATTTAGGATTATTTGTCATGTATACACTCCCCAACCATTCTTTCATCTTTATGTTTAAAATATCTATGTGTTAGCAGAATGCATTGTTGGGGTTGGAGGAGGCAGGCTATGGGCAGAGATCATGTCCACAGAGTTCAATGCTCCTGAGAGACACCACAGCACAAGCCATCACAGCTCACTCTGTTCGGTGGCATATGAATGATGCAAGAAAGAAGCTGAATACATATTATCATGCAGGAAACAAATATAAAGGAAGGAAGAGGCAGCAGAGCAAGTAGAGTGATAAGGATAAAAAATGTCTGAATGCAATATTCAGACTGTCTTTATATGTGATTTTAAGGCATTTGTACTTCTTATAGTCATGATGAAGGCATGATGGTCTTTCACTTTAGTCAAACTTTTCATTTGAAAATACAGCGATTATAGGTTCCTTCACAGCTTTAAGAAATAATTCAGAGATCCCATGTGTCCTTTGTCCAGGTTTTCCCATGATAACATCTTGCAAAACTATGGTGTGATATCACAACCCAGATATCTACACTGATGCTATGAAGACCCAGAAAAATTTCATTACCACAGAATCCCTGGTATTGCCCTTTCATAGCCTCACCTCAGCCCTCAATCCTGATACCTGGCTCTTGCTAAAATGTTGTATATGTGAATTTATGGTTTATGTATCTTCTAGAATTATTTTTTACCCGTTCAGTTAATTTCCCTTGTGAACCATATAAGTATAGATGTATCATTTTTTTTAACATTTTATCATTGACTGGTATTCCAAGGTAGCAATAAACTATCATATATTTAATCATTCAGCCACTGAAAGATATATGGGTTATTGTCAGTTTTTGTCTATTACAGATAAGGTTCTGAGAATACTTATTTACTGGTTTTTTTTTTTTGTGTGTGTGTGTAAGTATGTATTTGTTTTCCAAAATAAACATCCAATGGAGTAACTATGCAATTGTATTTTAGCTGTATCTTTAGGTTTGTAAGAGTCTACCAAGCTGTTTTGAAAATTGTACATTCTATATTTCTTTCAGAAAAATATGAGTGATTCAATCTCTGTATCCTTGCCAGCACTGGTTTTATCACTATTATTTTCAGTTTAATAGTTGCATAGTGCCACAAGTTTTACATAGTAAATTATTTTATTAGATCATTGTTTTATTTTTAAAAATTGTAATGGTAACAAAAATAAAAGAAGAAATGAGAAATGTTTCAATCAGTGATGTTGATGTTACCTAGAAATAACTGAAATCAGTGACTTAGGTTAGAAAGACCTGATCTGAGGTAAGAACAATGAGGATTTAAAGGAATTTCAGGGAGTATCTTACAGTTTTCCAAAAGCATCATTCAATATTTCTAGATAATTCAAGATTGTCAAACTTGAACTGGCTGAGTAACCCAAATTCAAAGGACATGCCCTTTAATGTTCAATTGGGGAATATCCTTCCTATATGCAAACAGCTCATTTTCTATGACACAGCATGGGGATGCATCTGTTATTCAGAGCAAAACTACATAACATAAATGCTTAGTGATTATCTTTAAGATAGCATGCTTTTAAGAGTGATGTTTTAAATACTTGACAGATTAATCTGAAAACTCAGGATAGTCATTGATAAAATAAAAACAACTTCTGATATATTTTTCAGCATATATATTTACTTAGCAATCTTCCTGCCTGCTATCTAGCTCACAGATATCTGCCCTGTCCAGTTTTCTTCACTAGGGGAGCAATTTTATAGTACCAGCATAATACTAAATCAACCTGAGCAAATAGTGACATGTGGAAATTGAAGTTACCAGGGAGGGCACTAAATATTACAGAGGAAATGTACTTGGCCCTCCATATCCCTGGTTCTATATCCATGTACTCAGCTAACCAAAAATGAAAGTATTTGAAAAAAAAATATATCTTTGCTAATCATGTATACATATTTACTTTCTTATTATCATTTCCTAAATGTTATAATATAATTACTATCAATATAGCACTTATATTAGGTATTATAAGTCATTTAGAGATGATTTAAAGTACATGAAAAGATAAACATAGGTTTTATGTAAATACTAAATTTTAATTGAGGGACTTGAGAATCTGCAGATTTGGGAACCTAAGGGGGATTTGGGGACTAATCCCCCTTAGATTTTGAGAAAACATGGTAGTTTACAAATCCAAGTAGTAAGTCTATAAAACTCTAGTAAGTAGGAATAAATGTAAATAATCTAAGGGAATAAAATCACTCTTTAAGAAGGTAAACTAATGTTTTTCCTAATGTGAACTACCTGTTTTCTGGTTTCAGTTTTCTAGACATAAAGAGCAATTATTGTCTATATTATAGTGTTAAAAGTCTCTATACTCTAATGTGAGTTTTTTCAGGCATACAGTATTTTTGTGAGCACAAATATAGGTAGCATTTTCTAAAACTGATTTTGAGACTTAAATTAGAGTATTGGAAAATACATAACCTAACATAGTGATTGGCTATACCCTACATTATTAGAGATGGTTGCCTTATTATCTAAGGGAAAAATATAGAATTCTAGCTTCTCCCATTACAGATGCAATCTATTGCCATAAATCTGAAAATCAATAAAACTTGTTTTGGGGAGAGTAAATGAATACTTGATAATTTATCTCCTACACTATCTTTCAGGGAAAGTATTAGGAAGATTGTGTGTGAATCTAATCAGGTGTGTAGTGCTATTAAAAAGTAAGAGTTGCTGCTCAGAAAGGGGAAACTCAAATTGAAATTTTTAGAGAACTATCTGAGAATTTTTCATTTCAGTATAATAAAAACCATATACTAGTAGCATGATTATTGTTATCCTTACCTTTATTAATTATGCAAAACAAAGGTAAAGTGTGATCTCATAAACGGAACTGCTGGTGAGTTGCCCTGTTTTCTAGAGTTCTCATCTGTTGCATCCTGGCTATAGCTCTCTGAATTTGTCACTCTCTTTACTTCTGTTTGTGCCATTCTATACAAAGACTTTCATTTGGCATAAAATTATGATAATTTTATCTATGAACCTGAAAAGTAAGAACATTAAACTAATAAATTATCCATATGAATGTGCTTTCAAGATGTTAATAATTTAAGTCAGGTATTCTTGTTTCATATAATTCCTTTCCTCTAAATGCCTTTCTTCAGTTGAGTTATAAAACTTAGTGAAGTAGAATTATGGCTTTAGATTAAAAAACCTTACAATGTAATTCTCTAAAGAGTTTTATGCTGAAATTTGCTAGACCACTAATTTATGGAAGTATTAGCTCTGTGTGTATATGCGTATCTCTATGTGTCTATGTTTGTGTTAAGCAGAGAAAAAATAGTTGAAAAATAATAACTTAGTGGCATATAAATAATCAAATCTTTGTTAATGATGGTTATATATGGATATTTCTATGTTCAATATTTCTGGATAAATATCTATAGCATATTGAATTGTTTTCATCACAATGAGGGTTAAAGTATTTCTCATGCTTTGTTGGGAGTTCAAGTTAATGTCGTTTCTCTCAAAGATGTTTAGGTTGAATTTCTTATATCTGGCCATTGACAGATTACATCACGTGTTAAGTAAGTTTTGGCATCAAAGCAAAAGTCATCAATTCTTGTTGGGTAGGTCTCTTCTCCAATGGGTTTTGAACTCAGATCATGCAGTCATCCATTCCATTTAACTTACAGTCCCTAGCACATGAATCCCCAAGACTCAGAAATTTAGCCGTAGTATACAATGCAAACATGACCAACTTCACAACCTGTTTTAGTCATATAACAAGCCAGCTAACTAGAGCTCTATTTCAAGCCTTGGCGTGAATTTTCATGTTACAAAGCTTTATATAAAAATATGTGAATTAATATCTTTCATGCATACAAACATGCATGCATCTAAATACATGTTCATGGTATTGAGACTATACATAAGATAAAGGCATTTTTTTAATAAAATAATTTAACAAAAGATTGATACAAATGGGAAGCTTATTGTCTTAGAAAATATAGTAGCCTACTTGAACATCCAAATGTCAATAGCAACGTAATATATAAAAATGTGTGCTTTTAATGGTTGTGTTTCTATGATCTTCAACCAGTATAACATTGTGAAAGACATTGGATTAGAAATATCTTGAACTGTAATCCAGGTTGTGGTCTTAAATATGTGATCCAGGAAAGATAATTTTTCTTTTATAATTTATTGTCCATAGAATGAGGTGCTTGGATTAAGGTCCAGCTTTGAGGTACTGCATAAAAATTCAGTGGCCTCATGACTCCATGAAAGTTAATCTGATCTCATTCTTTGCTTTACCCTCTTCAGAATCCTTTCACTCTTAAGTTCTAGTCATCTTAATTTAGTAATATTCATGCCATGTCTACCCAGAGGGAGTAGTCCCAACTATTCCCACTGTATCACTGTATCGCTGATACCAATTAAATCTACTGTAGTAAACTACTTATGGAGTACATGACTGTTTAAAATTCATCATCTGCTATGACCTGCTGTCTATGTTACTGCTTGGTTATTTCAGATTATGCCTTGTATACAGTATTCATAAGATATTGTACTGTATCTCTCTACTCACGCCTTCACTTTATCACTTTATTATTTCCTTAGCCATGTGGGATCCGACTTTGTTTAGTTGAACTTTCAGACAGAACATATTCCTTGTCTTCAGTCTAGACACATCCTTGCTGCTCATCAGTGATGACTAGAATTTGGATCTTCATGCTCATTGCTGTCACTCAATGCCTAATCATAAACAAAGACTGGATTTGCTTTAGCAACACAGTTTATCTCCATGTCTAATTAGTGTATCCTTGGCTGGGGTGCTGCTAAGGTAGCAGAAATTTGGCTACTAGCTTTGTGCTGTTAATGAGAATTTTAGACTGCAAGTATAGTTTGCCTGTAGCAACTTGGTGTTTTCTTTTCATTTTAGATCCACTTACCATCAGCCCATTACACTGTTCCAATTCAGCAAAATGATACATAGTCGCAAGTTGGAATCCTGTAAAGATTCACAATCTGTTCCAGTTTTCATGGTATTACAAAACTTGAAAGACCTACTTGTTTCATCTCCTTTAGCAGCAAATAAATGTACAAAGGTGCTAAAATTAAACAAAAATTCTAAGTTGGTAAAGTTTAATAGATAATATCTGCTTAGAAGACTCTTCAATGTATTGAGGAATTTGTTCTATCCTTTATTTTGGGTGGTTCTAATGAACTGTTCGTTCTATATGTGGCACACTCTGGTCATAAGAGGAGGCACTTGGTGCTGACCTCGACAACCTCAAAACCCATCACTTTCTCCAAAAGAAAATCCATTATGCAGCCGAATTAGAACCCCTCATTGATTTAAATAGATGTTAGAGGAGTTAAAGTTACTTCCCCCTTCTGTTTTGAACATCTATTCTCCTAGGCCTCTTTATATATGTAGGCATAAATACATATAATATGTATATATATGTTATATATATATACATACATACTTATATGTCAAGTTCTTTTTATGGGGAATTAAATCATCAAAAGTATATTCTTACTGGAAAAGAAAAGTTATAGTTCCTATGAATTTGATTTTTTTAAAAAATAGGAAATCTCTCATCTAAGAAATCCTTTATTAGATGCTATTGTGGTGATGATGTAAATAAAGTAATATTTTTTATTACAAGAAATATAAAATCCTATAATTGAACATCAAACACGTTGACACTCCTTAAACATTAAGATAATAATGTGGATCTTAAAAAACCTTTCTATAATTTTATTAGATATTTTTGTAAGACCTAAAAAAAATCAACAATCTTAAAAATGAAAATTGCAATGATCAAACATTGTACAATCACAAAGGTGGTCTGTATAGCATATGAAAGGCCTGTACATGCATAAAAATGATAAAAAAAAATACATAGTTAAAAAGAAAATTGTAAAGAGAAAGCATATCATTCACTAGCAGGTAGACAAAAATTTTGATTTTTCTTTTATGCAGCATCTACTGTCTAAATAATAGATACACAACAGAAAACCCAGTATTTCTTTGCTATTCCTCTGCCCTCTACCTGTTCCCCTTTCTTCACTATACTATTATTTTTTATAGTTGTTTTAAATAGTGCTATATATGTATATATATCTTATATACATAAAATTTAAAATCAGTACTTTATATCAACATGGGCAAATAAAAATGTAAGAAAATTCAAAGATTTATTTATTTTTCTGTTAATGCACCATAGTTATGCATAAGATCAAGATTAATTTTGACATAGTTGTAATACAAGCATGGAATATAATGTTGTCCCACTTCAGTCCCCAATACTTCTTTTCTATGCCTCTTCCCTCTACCTGTTCCCCTTTCTTCACTATACTATTATTTTTCATAGCTGTTTTAAATAGTGCTATGTATGTATATTATATATATGTATACATATTTTATATATAAATTTTACATATTTTATATATATATGTGGTAAAATTCACTGTGGCATATTCATGCATGTACATGGTACAACTGCATTCCATTGTTCCTCCCCTTTTCTGTGCCATTTCCCTCCCCCTCAGTCCTTTCCTCTGCTCCATTTATTTTTTCAATTTTAGTGGAAGTCCCCCTTCTACTCCCCCACCCCCTCTTATTTTGGTCTAACTCATGTATATGAGAGAAAACATCCAACTCTGACCCTTGTTTTTCTGGATCTGGCTTATTTCGTTTAGCATGATGTTTTCCAGTTCCATTCATTTACCAATAAATGTCATATCTTTCTTTATGATTGAGTAAAATTCCATTGTGTATATATACCCCATTTTCTGTATCCATTCATCTGTTTATAGGCACTTGGGCTGGTTCCATAACTTGTCTATTTTGCATTGCACTGCTATAAGCATTAACGTGCCTGTATCACTAAAGTATTCTGATATTCATTCTTTGGTTAAATACTGCAGAATGGGAGAGTTGGGTCATATGTTGGTTCTATTCCTCATCTTCAGAAGGATCTTCATTCTGCTTTCCAGTATATTTTAATAATTTGTAGTCCCATCAACATTCTCCCCAGCATTTATTGGTATTTTATTCTTGATGACCATCCTTGTAACTGAAGTGAGATGAGATCACTAATTTAATTTTATTTAAATAACAGAAGAAAATACAGCAAAACATTTACATTTTGGAGATGGATTCAGAAGTAATTGGCATACAATTTTCTGTATGTCTCAAATTTTAATTATTTTAAATTTAAAGGTATTTTAATGACCTATCCTGTCATGAGGATAAGTAGAAAAACCATTGCAATTTGGGGACTGAAAGTTGGGAACATCAAACTTTGATCTGAACAGGAAGTAGTAAAAGCAATGCCTAATTGAGAAAAAGGGAAAGGAAAACATACTCTTCTTGCACAATTCTGCATTTGACTTGGCAATCTTTCCTTTCAGTTTCAGCGTTGACTTTTCAGTCTTTCCAACTTCCTCCACACAGCGTGTCTGCCTCTCCAGTGGCGCCAACTCCCATGGCTGTGCATGCTTGTATTTGGCAGGCGTAACATAAGAAATAAGCCAAGTGCCTGAATCTGTTTCCTTTCTTTCATTCATTCTTTCCATCCTCTATGTTTTAAAAGAAACATCTACTACTTCAGCACATTCCTTGGCAATTTCTATTTTGTTTGGACTCCCATCAATAATGGTGTTAACAAAAAGTGATGACTGCCAGAAACTTAGTTTCTGTGGCACCAGTGGCCTTGCAGGTCATCTAGCCAGTGCACCTGCTGCTGTGTAGAACCAGGCTGTTGATAAAACTATAATCTGCTCATGGTTCACCAGCTTAGCTTTGAAAACAACCCCAGGCATGTAGGAATATTTTGTGGAAAGAGCAAAGACATTCCTAGGCATATTTTTTGTATAATCCTTTTACATTTTTGAAATCCATAATCACTTTTATGCATTTCAGAACTAAGAGAGGGGTGTGTTAGTTCTGTAAACTGGAGCTGTGAATCAACAGTCTCTTCCCTTTCTGAGATATTTTTCCTGTCAACACAAAGCTCATTATTAATTTCTTCAGGGAGACAAGAGGTATTAGGGGCAAAAATTCTCATAGATAGAAACTATAATTGATAATGGTTTCTTTACATAAACTTTCTATTTAAATTAGTATCATTCAGAAACTAGTTGTCACTGAATAGGGTTCTTCTCTATCCACTTTCTAACACCCTGGCTTGTTTCCAGACTCAAGAGAAATAAAGTTTGACTTGTCACTCGATAATTATGGCTTAGGTCAACAAAAATAGCTTTAAAAAAGTTATATTCGTATTATGAATGCTTAAAACTCTCCATAAAAGAAATAGCTAAAAACCTATTAATTACATAATTCTTAACCAAATTTCAGTGTCATCATAACAAGCAATGATTTGTGAGTTTGTCACTACATATTAATTTAGGAACTTAAAATTTTGTTTAGGTCAACATAAAATAAAGATTGTATTCTGATAAAATGGAAGATGTTGGGCTGGACAATTGCAGGAATATCACAGATGGTCTGTTTATCAAAGTTTATCAAAAGATTCATTTTTTATACCTAAAAGTAAAATTTGCTAAATTAATTCCTTTCATTTATTAAGGGTAAAACTATTAATTATGAGTTACATTAAAATATGCATATATATAAATATGCAAATATTTTGTAACTATTTATTTCAGATATATTCATGAATTTAATATATCATATACCAGATAAATAAATGTAGAGTAAAATTTCAGAAAACAGATGAGATATTTGATAGGTATTTAAAAGTACTCTAGAAAGTGTACATAACAACAAAAATATCATAGCCAAAACAGAGATAATTCAATCTAAATCTCATATGATTAAATGCATACTTATCAGTCTTTTCCTTGGCCTTTACAAATGGGTTTGGCTTGCCGTCTGTTGAAGAAAATCCATTTTTGGCAAAGGTTTTATACACAAGAGATCTGGTTTATTTTGATAAAATTAAAAATTTAAAGACCACTTCTCTCCATGATTGTTTTGGTGCCTGTAAGACTTCCAAATGAAGGGGAAGCTTTAAACATATGGATAGGGCTAAGATGCCATCTGTACCCTGCATGGGACCTCATACATACTAAATATTGGGACAGCTTTTCAATCAACACTTCTCCAAACTGAAGAGGAGAAATAGATTCTAAAGTTGGGTAAAAACTCAAGTTATTTTTACCAAGTTGCTGTTACATGATAATGTACAAGTATTCACACATTTGCATAGAAGATATTCTACAAATGTTATTTTTAGAAAATGGATGGGATTATTGGAACTATGAATTTACTCTTGCAGCATACTGAATTAATTCATTATATACTTCATAAAGTTTGTCTAGAAATAAAAAATATATTAACTATACTTGATGATTTGAAAATATTTTGAAACATCATTCTACATTTTATATTAAAATATCAACATCATTATTTTATTTCTTTTCTATTTCCCAAATAGAGGTGCTTATCTTAGCCAGTGTTTGCTATAAAACATGAAATTTTCTTATCTTCAGTTTAAGTTACAAAAGGTACATGTAAAGTGTAAGCACCGGGTATTTTTCTAGATATATATATAAAATAATTTGATTCTATCAAATGAGAATTTCATGAGTACTTACAGGTACTGCTTACTGTACTGAGAGATTGAGAAACACAGAAAATATAACAATTCCTCGATCTCTCTCTCTCCTTCTCTCTCTCTCTCTCTCTCTCTCTCTCTCTCTCTCTCTCTCTCTCACACACACACACACACACACACACACACACACACACACACACACACACATGACTGGGGACATATTGGCGGTCTGTATTCTTAAAATATATTCAGGACTGGTTTTACAAGCAGAGAAGGAAACAGCAATACCCGAAAGACCTGCTATCCACTCCTTTTTCTAGGTCTTCAATGCTTCATCTTAAGACAGGAATTGTGTTCACAAATACAGAATTTTGTCTATGGAATTAAGGATTAAATTCAATGTTGGGTAACACTATTATTATCACAGTAATAGTAAAATACATTCTTATGAAGGATTAAGACTTGAGGCCAAGATGGGACTTGAGATAAAATATAGGCTACAAATCAAAACAAATTATATATTTTTAAAACACCTAGAAGTGGCAGAGTAAGTATTTGTTTAGTATTGGCTTCATTTTTATAAGTAATGAGATTTTGTAAGTAATTAGCTTTCCTACAATCAAGTGAATAATTCTGTGTGTCAATATCTCTCTAAATAAGTAAAAATTATTGTTATAGCCAAAGACTTCAGCTGTATGCACTATTGTACTACTTTATGAAAACACTATACTGGAATTTTTTTCTTTATTAAAAAACATTTTTAATTCATTTCCTATTTGATTCTTAAACACAACCCCAAATTGTGTTTTATACCAGTAAAATGTATCTAATTATATTTGGTTTGACTAAAAAACTGCTGCTCAGAAATGAAAAGAAGACCTAAAGAAATAAAATCAATAGGATAAACACTAACTTAAATTTTTCTATTATTTTTAAAATATAAAAATCTACTATTTATAAATTCTTTAGATCATGTATAACTAAAAAAAAATAAATAAAAATAAATTCTTTAGACATCTGATTTCTCTATCCTCTCAAATTCTCAAGTAGCCGACTTTATTTTCATCTTAGCTACAATGAAATAGTTGTCCCTCCATATCCACTGTATATTGGAACCCAGGAAACTGCCACCCAGGACATCAAGATCTGTGGATGCTTACAGCCTTACATAAAATATGCAATATTTGTATGAAACTATGAACATTAACTTTCAATTGTCTTTAGATTCTTTACAATACATAATACAAACTATCTGTTATAAAAATTCTTGTTATATTATTTAGGAAATAGTTACCTGGAAAATGTACATGTTCAGTACAGCACAAAGTTTTTTCCCTGAATATTTTGGATATATGGTGGGTTGAATCCATGGATGCAGAACCCACAGATATGGAGGACCAACTATTTTTCTGTATCTAAGTAGACCTATTATGTGTGTATGTATTTATTAATATGTTGTTTTATCCTAATTTTATTTATTTATTTATGCTTATTTCCTTAAGTCAGTTCATTCTCTTAGGATACCGTGAGACATATCTGATTGTAACATAATTTCCCCCTAACTTCTCTAAAAAAAAAAAAAAAAAAGTAAAACACTTGTTGATTTACAACTCCCTATCTTACCCTTTGCTGATCGCTTATTCTTGTTGTTATGTAGTCACAAGGTTACCACAAAGTGACATGAAAATGGTATTAAAATAATAAAGCCAATAATTCAGAATAAATGGTTTAGAAGTCCTGCTTGAATACCTTTCAAATTTGTTCATGAATAAAGAACCTGATTTTATTGGACTAAATATATTGTCAAAATCTAAAAATTTATTCACATTGACACAGTGAATTATTTTCTAACTTCAGTAATTTTGATGCCTGTCCTGATTTGTAAATCACCATACAGTTGCCTAAGCATGCACAGGATATTATGTGCATTGTAAAATGATCAGTAAATGATTTCCTGTACTGTTGCTCTTAATGAGAGAATACAAAGTTATTCAGAGAGCTACAATTGTGAAATAAATCATTTCTCTGCTGACCTAAAGCAATCTGCATTCTCTCTCAACTGAGTTGATGAACATTAAAATGATGCTTCAAGATAAGTTTCAAGATTTAAATAATGACCACTTTCACTGTAAGTTGCATAAAATCTCACTATGTTTTGATATTCCATAGCTCTTTAAATGTACCTGAACACATTCTGAATAATAGCATTGTCTAAGGTAATTCAATGAACATTTAAAAGGATACAGAATAGTTTTTGACATTTTGAAATATATAAAATAAACTCATTATATATGTGTGTACGAATATCTCTAAAATATATACAGAAAATACATATTAGCTAAATTGTGCAGGTTACTCTAGGTTTTAGTTAAACATAGTTAAAATCTATTTCCAGTTTCTAAAATGAAAATTCCAGTCTGATCTGTAAACTAGGGGTGTGTGTGTGTGTATGTATGTATACATATATTAAGAAGTACAATATATAATGTATCATATATTTTTGTTAACAAAAGAATGAATTGAAAGACAATGTATTAACTCTGTTTCATATGTAAATTTGGAAAAAAATTGACTTAAATGGCTCTTGAAACAAATGAGAACCTGAGAGTGTATTTGATAGAAATTTTAAGGAATTTCATATTTGATAGAAATTTTAAGGAATTTCATTGTCTCATATAATTTACTATTTTTTTTCTACAGCAAACATACTGAGCAATTTAGAAGTATAAGACAAGGGTACAAGTCAAAGTAACTCCAAATTTTGAAGTAAGTTAATTTCCTTTTTGCTCTCTTGTATCAACTCACAACATAATTACTCTGGGTTATCTGAAGTGTGTTTATGTTAAATCAGTGCAATCACACCAAAAGACAAAAACTACTACTATACATCCCTCTTTTTTTTTTTTCCTCGTCACTACCTTTTCAGTATCCTAAGGTAGTTTAAATCAAGAATAACAGCATCTATGATTATGGAAAAACTGTTACTTTGCATGGTATATGCCAAACAAGATTCAGAGGGTGTAATGGAAGCAATATGTACTATTTTAAATTGTTGAAAAGCATCAATTACACGGGCAATTTTCTAAGGCCATGCTCAAACATGCAAAATATAATATCAGCCTCCTAGAAAGCATATATTTGGCATATAAAACATTGATATAATCATTACACTGGAATGACTTCCCCAACTCTTCATTTTTACTTTACATGTAAAAACACAGTGAAATCAGTGACACACTTAGATTTGTTTTCCACAGATCACCAGATTTTAACTGGAGTAAAACAGCAGTTAGAAATGATATTTTTAAAGATGAGTAGAGTAAAAATAAACTCCTGTCAGTTTTAAAGCAAATTAAATGAAAAACACTATGTATGCCCTTTTATTTATATGCATATTTTACAATCTCACATCCTGTACATCCATATGTAATGTCAAGTTTTTAAAAAATACATATTGCTCTTTCAAACCATGTTAATCTTCTACCATGTATTTTTGGTGTCCTTTTTATCTTCCATTATTGTCTGAGAACACAGATAGTACTATAACGACTGAGTCAATTTCTACATATATACGGCATTGGGTACTTTCTCAACACATATCATAACTTAATATTCTGAAGCTTTTATGATTAAAACAGCTGTGAGAATAGTCTGTTACATATGATGTACCTTTTCAGGATAAAGCTGACCAATACTTATTCCTGGAGGTACAAAGTCAACTTTTTAATAATATATTTCTTTATGTTCCAATAGCTTTCTTAACTAGTATATTCTGGGACCACTATACTACTGGGTATGCATATGAAAATGCAGGTCACTGGGTCCCTCAGGACATCTCCTGAGTTAGAATCTCTTGCAGCAGTTGCTCCAGAGGAGGCACTCTCAAAATGCTTTCTCAGGATTCTTATTTTCCACCAAAGCTTGAGGACTACTGCTCTAGAGAGAAACATTAAAATAGTTGAAATCAATTTAAGTAAGCTTTCCAAGTGACAGTAAATAATGCAATGGCTCAGATGGGCTTTTCTCAAAATCAACCAGATCTGCCTGCAGAACTTAACAATTATATAGCTGTGGGAAAGTTATGCTTCTGGAACTTGAGTTTTATCCTGTGTTACAATTTAGAATAGTGCTAGCTTCTTTTATTTGATTTTTGCAATGCCAGTGATTGAACCCAAAACCTAATGCATGTTGCACAAATGCTTTACCCATGAGCTCATTCCAGGTCTTTGTTGTGCCTGTACAAAGAGCTATGCTTTTTCACTCTTGTTCAGTTATTACTGACATAGTTACAATTTTATTATTTATTTATTCTATGAATGATGCTGTCATAATTAAGATAAAATAAGAAAGTATACTTATAAGAATAAAACATTTACCACATATACTAACACATATGTATTCAAGGACATAACTTTTAGAAATAATGAAATCTCAAAGGAACACTTAATTGCATAGGCTCTTTCCTATGTGATTGCCCAGAATCACTTAAAAGATATTCAGAGTGATTTAATTGTTATAAAGTTATGCATTCTGATGTTTTATAAAGTACACATCTTTCCAATTTATAGTCAAATGTTGTAAGCCTGATTTCCAGTTTTAGTTCAGTATCCTAATTGTTTAATCTTTAATGAGTGGATTATTATATTTAGCCTTCACTTCTATCATGCTAAAATAAAGTGTTTGAATACTTGACATCTACACTCTCTTGTAGCTCTAAAGCTTCAGAACTCCATAAAGAATATTGGTTTAACTACTCATTCACCCTTTTGCACTACATAGCTTACTGACAAAGAGTGTTTGAATGAAAAATGAAATGAATGAAGAAATCCTAAAAATAGTAATTATATCTATCTCTACAATTTGAGAAAGATACTACAGATGTGAAATCTTTAATCTGTAAAAATAAAGTATGCTAAAAATCACAAAACATTTAATTTAATGAATTTAAGAATCACCATCACCATTCCAAATGAAAAATTACAAGCCAAATAATTCAGAAGAGGAAAAAATGGAATTTTCATAGGAATACATTAGTGGCTTTCTGAACTTTAGGAAGTCTCTGATTTCTTGGAAATTATATATCTAGTAGAAATATTTTTAAAGGGTATCAATATTAGAATTTCAACAAAATACTTCAAAAGAGCATTGCAATATGTTTCTACTGATATTAGGAAAGTTGATCAGCTTCTTAGGCAGTATTTTCTTTTTTTCTTTTTTTTTTAGTTAGGTAGTATTTTCAATAAGATAGAGATACATTCTTAAGAATGATAGGAAAAAATTCTTTAGATAGACAATCTTTCAACTGACTCTTGGAAAGAGTAAGATATCAAATTTCTAATTCAGGAGAAATCATGTCTTGTCTGGAACTTAAAAGAGAAATGACATGGAGGAACACAAGCATTCATTCAAGGAATCAGTGTATGATCAAAATGCACTTATGATACGTGCCCAAAAGAAGGTGGAAAGGGGCAGATTAATCTTATCAATAATTATAAAAGTGCAATGGCTAAATAAGCTTCCAAGGAGAGATCTTTAAAGCCATAAGATCAAATAACAAGGACTTTCTAATCACAGACGCCATGAAGAATTTCTGCAGAAATGATAATTAAATTCAAGTTAAGATGCAGTTGAGATATGGAAGAGAAGCTCAAAAATATTATCACCAACTTTGGAAAAGGCCTATAAAAGACCTCTGGAGTAAAATGACAGGGCCATTATGGATTGAGTGCCCTGCAGCTTCAATAAAAAATGCAAAGGAGAGCCTAATTCAAGAGGGATCTGGAGAAGACAGAGGAGTGAGAAAACAAAGTATTCTTTAGATCAAGTTAAAAGGCTGTCACTTTTCCTTTAGAATGTCAGAAACATTTTTGGTATAAAAAGGGATTGTGAATGCAACAACACAATCAGTGTTTTTAAAATTCTGCACTTAACTAAGAAATACAAATAATAACTTTTCTTTGGTTTGTGATATCTATTTACCACTAGCAAAAAATTTTATGCTATCTATATCAGTGATTCCCACTTGACAGTGTATAAATATCACCCAGAAAAATTGTTAAAAAACAAGATTGCAGGAACCCCAACCTCAAACTTCTGATTCAGTGTGTCAGAGCTGCGACCTTTACATTTGCACTTGCAGCTAATTCCCAGGTATTGCTGAGCTACTGTTGTTGGGACCACACATTGAAAACAATTGGTATAGATGAATGGACTGAAGACATGAGATATAAGTCCTCCGCCCATATGAAATTCTTAAATGAGTTTCCCATTAACTGCATCAGAACCAATTCATGGCTTATTGTCTCTTGAATCTAAGATACATAATGCAGCTCACTTTTCTTTTAGCTTCAGAAATATTGCATAGAATAGTCCAAAATTATAAATTAGAGCAAATGGTAGAGCAGCCTGCTTATGTTCACATCCTAATTCTATCCTAACAAATATGTAACTTTGTCCTACTCATTCTCTATTTCCTACCTCATCAATAAAAGCCTGTATTAAAATTTGCCTCCTAAGCTGTTGCAATCATGAAAGTTAATGTATCATATCACTTAGTACAAGGCCTGGCACATAGCAAGTGATAAATATTTGCTATTATTGTCATCTATTTTTTCCTTACTCTGTAGTCAAAAATAACATTTGTTTGATAACTAAAGAACATGAAAATTAAAAATGTTCATTAGCCATGTGTTTTCTTTTTCACCAAGTACCTAACCAGATCAGATGCTATATCTTCTCTTATTCCTCAATGTTCATCTGCTGGCCATTTGCTTACTATAAAGTAAGTTGTGAAACTCAGGTGATTATGTGTAGGTATCTATAGTTCTTTCTCCTTGTATGAATGCAATTATTTTTAAGCATTAGAACAGTTCAAAATTAACTGCCAACACCTGTGTGTATCATGGATGCATCTCCAATTTAGTATTTTCCAGACTGGGTTTTCCTATTACATTTGCCTTCTGTGTATTCTCTATCTTAATGTTAGTTTATATTCATCATGACTTTCATCCCACTACTGTTAGCTCTGCAGGTTCCTTTGCCCTTCCTTGTGTTTTCTGACTAATTTGATTCTGGTATCAGTAAATGTATTCGACAGATGTGAGCATGTCATTAACAAAATACTTAACATGTGCTAATACTGACCCCTTGAGACTCTTCCTGCAGCTCTCCACTTAGAGGCTGTACATTTATTGATTAGTCTTATTCGACTTTATATGACCAGGTTTTCATTCAGGTATTTATCCAATTAATTTATAGGCATCTATTATGTAGCATAATACCAAATGCCTTTCTCAAACTTAAGTATGTGGTATCCTTTCATTACTTTTATCTCCCAAGTTAGGAGATATGCCAAAGAAGGCTATTACAATGTGTGATGTGACCTACTTTTAATAAATTCACATTTGCCACTTACTTTATTAGACACCTTTCTCCTCAGTGTTCACATTTGGACTCTTTAATTATATGCTCAGCCAAAGACTTCTAATACATGAAGGCAATTTAGGAAGCAGGGAAGTAAAGCTCCACAGACATTTCAAAATGCAAAATAAAGACAAAAGGAGGAAAAAATAGTATTGCAATTCTAGAAGGATTTGTCTTCCTGTAACCTTCAGCCTTAAAATTGTCTTTAAGATCCTAGGTTACTTCTAATTTTGGCCCTCAAATTACATCCCACACATTCCAGACAGCCAGGACAGTCTTTCTCTGCTTTTTCTTATTATTATTCTGATTGTTTAATGCATTGCAAATGGGAACTCTGGGACTCTAGACTTCTTTTTCCCCTTGAAACCTCTAAATAATTAATTAGACTGTCGAGCTCTCACTGCTGCAAATTTCCCCTTCATGTTGGCCAGGGTGGCACACATTTATCCTTAGGCAAAGCCACAGGCTAGAATAGTTTCATATTAGCTAAACATCTTAGACTGTGGCATTTTATCTCTGAGGTCAGAACATGAAATCGCTCAGGTCCAATGAAAGAAGGTGAACTCAATAAAGCTTTCGGATACATGTGAAGAGTAAATGGAAATTCCAAGCAAGCTGTCAGCAACTTGAAATCTAAATCACTGATGATTTTACAAAGTAGTACATATTTATTTTAATAGTGCTACAAAGAAAGTCTGAGGCCTACAGTCTTATACAACACATTGTCTAAAGCTTTCCAAGGTAGCAAAAATAGATGCCACCTTATTTTTTAAGTCCTCTCCAAAATCTTAGAAATGTTCATATGATGTTCTGAAATCTCAAACACATACACACACACACACACACACACACACACACACACACATACACACACACACACCATTTAAAATGAGCCTTCTCCCCCCCAAATGAAATATTTAAAAGAATTCTCCAATGACACTCTTTCTCTTTCTCTTTCTCTCTCAACTTCTCTCTTGTCTGAAGAATAAAAGGGCCTCTCTTGGTAGGATTTTCCACAAGACAGACAGAATGGCACTGCAGTACCATCTACTTTTCCTCTCAATAATAAAACATTATCAGTCATTCTGCAGTGCTGGTTCCATGACCAGAAAGGTATTTGACAGTAAATGAGTGGCAGTAACTTTTGGGCAGGCCACAGAGCCATAGCAAAGGTAGCAGGAAAAAGGTAGATTTCTAGGCTTGTGTTCTCACTGGCATGTGTTTAGACAAAACATCCATTTTTCAAAAATGTCAATCTTCCCAAGCAGAATTGGAGGCCTTCTCAGTACTAGTCAACACTCCTATGTACTGTATGCTGCACTGTGAAACAAAGATAAGCTCTTTGGTCTAACTTTAAAAGAATGCATAAAAACTGAGCAAGCACATACCTACCAGACTCTAGGAGTTTACTCTTGAATATTTGTAAAAGCACAAAACACAAACAAATGGAAATGTGCCAATTCCCTGAGAAACAAATCTAGAAACTCCAGGGATTCAATCTCCTTGGCAAAGCAATCACTTAGGGGATTTGATGGGAGAAGTGAATTAATTCATCCATGTCATAACACTCTTCTCTCACTGTATTTTCCCTTCACAACCAATATAGTAATCAAAATAAAATATATTCTGATTTTAAGCATGTAGTATTGTCTGTCAAGTGCTATGATAAGTTCACTATAAAAGGCATTATTTCTCCAGTCATTTTGACATGCTGGGTTCCCATTTCATAGATACAGAAACTAACTCTAGAAAAGCCTGGTAAATGGTCCAAGCTAACAAACTAAGTGGCAGAGGCAATTTACAACTCAAGACTGGTAAGTGACATCAGGTTCAAAAAGCATAAAGCCATGTTCTTTGTTAATTTCCATCTGTGTAGCATTTGTCCACTTAAAATTCAGCTGTCCTTGGCCTCACCAATGGATTGTCTTGGGAAGCTGTTGGCTTATCTACTTTGGCTAATATGTCCTAAAAGTCAACTCTCTGACTGTGGAGATAGTGTGATCTTCTAGTTAAGATCTCTGTTGGAATTTTAAACTTATTGTCCTAATCATGTTAGCTACTGATAATCCTTTACATAATTCCAATGCTGCATAGAATATTGGTTTAAGTGGACAGATTGTCTATTCTGCAACTGTTAAATGACTCATAACAGTTTTTTGAACTGAGAAGGACCTAAGAAATAATGAGTTCCTTTCCTGTTTGAAAGTCAAAAAACCTGTAATGAAATCAAACGAGTGTGTTAGTTTGGGAGATGACAGCAGAACCTGGGGTTCCTGATTACCAGTTCAGCTTTCTTTCCACAATGTCAGAGTGCTTTCTATGACAAAAATTAAAGCAAGTCTTACTGAATTATTAAATGTTGCAAGTGGATTTTCAATATGTAATTACAGCTTAGCCTCTGATTTAATTATTTGGATAATTCACTTCATATTTTCTTGGTTAATTGCTGCCATCCATCGCACTGTATAATTCAAACAATTATAAATAGCAGCTTGAATTTTATGAAATCACCATGCCAAAATTTCCAAGTGCTTAGCACTGAACAAATATTTGCATAGAACTATCCATTTGTTAGATATTATATTACGGATCTGTTATCACTCACTTGAAAAAAAATGTATTTTCAAATGAAATTTTGCATCAATAAAACCAATACTTAATTCCTATTATTTAAATAATTTTGATGCATATATTCATCAAAATAATATATATTCAGCAAAATATATCTTGTTTTGTTGTTTGAATCCCTACTTCTAGAAATTTATATCTGATTTTTATATCTGGATTTATTATTTTATGTTTTAACCATAAAAAGCTTACAAAATAAAAAGGAACAAATTGTTTACATAGAAAATGTCAAATATAAAACACTGTGATACAGAAAGATGGTATTTGACAGATTCCACCCTGCTAAATATGCAAAGAGTCTAGACTTATGTCTCTCAAAATATTTTTTTTCCCACGGACTCCTTGAATTATATAATAGTCTGCTTACTTCCTTTTGCCTCACTTGATTTATTTCTTGCCACTGATATTGATCTGTGCTTTAGTAAAGAAGACAGACAGTAGTGAAGTGATCTCACTGAAGCAGGTGTCATCTCAGTGATTTGATATCTATGAGTCAGTGGCAGCTGATACCTGCAACTCAGTTTACCTCGTCTCTCCTTTTATTTGGCGGGGGGAGGGGGACTATCTTTTTATCCAATAAATCCTCTTTGTGTATAAGTTAATGTTAGCAGTGTTCTTTTTGATTCCTCTAAATATGTTCTAATGTTAACAAATGTAATGTTTTATTTGTACATAATTTATGTTTCTTACTTCTGGTCAGCTTTGAAAAATGAGAGTTGGGTGATGGAAAAAGAAGAAGCAGACATAGTTTCTGTATCTGTTATCCAGGGGGAAGAAAGGGAGGCGGCATGATTAGCTTTTTTTAATTGTTTATTTGAAAGTCCCATTTAAATAAAATCTGGATGATGCTATCAAAGAAGTGATTGAAAAGTAGAAATTCCAGGCAAATCTTAGTATCTCTGCAGGTGATTAATTGCCTCAAAAATGAAAGAGGTGTCAAGATTGACAAACAACAGGCCTACCCAAGATTTGCTCAGCATGGTGCTAGAATTTTGAAGAACATCCTTATCAGATCTCTTCTTATGTATGTAAAAATCTATATCCTGAACTTGAGCACAAAGGCAGGGGGGCAGTATAATTTAGGACATTCCTAAGAGCTATCTCTGCATGATAAACTAGTACCATGGTCAGCATATTTTAGGTAATCATGTATGACAACTTATAGTATATGCATTTAATTTGAGGAAAATAAATATTTCTTTAAGAAGTATGAATTCTCCAAGTGTGGTGATCTGATCTTGTACTTGAAAACTGGATGGAAATTGGCAGGTATTTTTATATATACACTTTCATACCAACGTTTTGATATCTGCTGGATTAATATAGTTTAAAACAGAGGGCAGTTTTGTTCATCCAACCTGGTTGATAAAATGAGTGAGGTTCACCTTCTTTTGTTTTCCTGTCTTTTGCAGAAGTGGTGTCACAAAAGAAAAATATGCTCTAAGCCACAGTTCTGGCCTATGTTTGAGATATAGAGCAGAGACAAGGGGTTTGCTCAAAGCTTTTCTGCCTATATGGAATGAACTAACACAGACATGAAAAATCTACCTCAAATGTTACACAGCATCTAAGTTATTTGAGAATAAACTCTGGCTAAGGAATTCATTAGATATATTAAATTGAGGCTGTGTGAGTAAGTTTAGAGGACAAAGGATGGAGTTCAATTTATAGCAGAGATTAGTTTGAAATCTCTTCCTTGCCTTTTACAAACTGATCTTAGTCTATTAAAGTTTTTAAGCCAATATTTCCCAATATAAAAAAATATGATTATATTTTATATAATTTAGAGTTGTGCAATTTGAAAGCAATTATTGGAATACTTTTAACACAATGCCTGGAGCATAGCAAGTGCCTGATAAATGGTCACTACGATCTTATTTTATACTTATTCTCACATAGTAGGTGAGAAACATTTGTTTAATTAATGCTTTCTATATTCACAGGTTCAGGAGACCAAAAATGACATGTTTATATATTAGCAAGATTAGCTATAACTTTATAAAAATTATCAAAGTACACATCATCATATCTGTATCTGTTAGATTCCCTAATGAAAGATACGTTGTACCTCCCAAGGCTCCTGAGAGTTATAGGAAGGCTAGGGCAATGAGAGGTTACAGGGCAGAGCCTGTGGTCGTGTAGCTGGTTGTCACAGGAGGTGTATATTCCAAGAGAGAGTAGAAGTGTCTATGTGGGAGTGTATGAACATAATTGATCCCCCAGCTCTAGCACAGACTGCTTCTTTCTCTGCCTTGCTTCCTTCTTTCCCTCTGTCATTCTCCTTGCTTTATCCTCCTTTTCCTTCCTTGCTTCCGTCTCTATCTTCTATACTTTCTCTTCTTACTCTTCCTTTCTCTTCTTGTTCCCTCTCTTCCTTCCTTCTTTCCTGGCTTTCCTTCATCTTCTTCATTTTTCTTTCTTCCTCTTTTTAATTTTCTTAATAGACACATATAACACGGCATTAACAAGTCTGATCTCAGCCACAACTTATCCATCAGTGTGGCCCCACTGATGGTCCAAACTAGGAATTCCACTTGGGTAATAAACGTATCACAGTCACTAGCCTGTTTTGCTACACCTCTTTTAAATTTTGCTTGATCTCTGCACATTTTCTCATAATTCTTTCTAACCCAGCAATGTTTTTCCTCTTTTTTTTTTCTTTTTCTCTCACAATTTTAAACTTAGAAGATTACCTAATCTAGTCCAGTGTGACTCCTTCTTGCACTTTGAACTGACACCTGGCCCCACGCTGAATTTGTTTCTCTTCTCCATTTAACCAGAATGCATCCTGGGTCTTGAAACAAATAGGCAATCACTTGCCTATGATTTTTTCCATTTTTTAAATAAATTGTGTTATAATTGTAATTATTTTCTATTTAAAATTTCTCCTTATATTCAAAAATATTAAAAGTTGATTCTAATTTTTAAAAGAAAACTTAAATACAAAAAGTGAAAAAAATAGTTTAGAGCAAAAAAGTTTATATTATTAGGACAAATTGGATACAGTTATTTTTTTAGGGAATGAATGGTGGCTCAATAGTTTATGTTATTTATTTTATGCTATAGTTTATGGTTTAAGTGTATCTCTCAGAATTCCTGGGCTGGGAATTTAATGCAGACACATGTGGGCTTAATGGATGATGTTTAGATCATGTGGGCTTCACTCTCATGAACAAATTAATGCTGCTTTATAAAAAGATCTGGAGTGAACTGCCTTCTACTATGTGATGTCTTGATCCTGGACATTTTCACTACAAGTGTAGTGTGAATCACTATAGTTCTTATTCATTATGAGTTGTGTTGGCCAGTCTGTAGTATTTTATTATGACAACACCAAACAGACTAAGGCAGACAGAACTGTATAACTTTGAGTAGCCATTGTTTTCTCCATTTTGGAATCTGCTTTATTTTTGCCGGGGTGGAAAACCCAGACATCTATTCCCATTCAAAATGAATGCTCTAAGACAGTAACACAGTTTATATGGAATACTCTACCAATTCTTGAATTCTCTAAATTTTCTGCCATAAAACAAAGTTTTAAGTTTATTGTAAAAATGAGAGTTTGACCACTCTAGAGCATATGATTTTGAGAATTCTGTCTCAATTGGTCATCTAGTATGAGGTAGCTGAACATTACTATATTCTTAAAACACTTGAAGAATCTGAATTACTAAATTAACTCATAAATTTGTCATTTTTGTAGAAAGCTGCCACTAGTGAGGTGAGGTATAATATATTTGATAATAAACTTTTGAATTCACTTGTCATAATTAGCTAATGGTTCAGTTGCTTTAACACTATTCCTTATTAGAAACAATAGTCATATCAGCAATAGAGAGAAGCTTCTTTCTCTTTGCAGTAGCTGGAGGACATGAAGTCAATTCTTCGAATAACTAAGCCTACATATTTAAATGTAAGCTTAACAACAGAGCTGGAGCACAAGCTGTTCAAAATAATATTTAGAATGAGATTTCTATTCTGCCATAAGACCATCCTTATGATTCTGATTTTAATAGTGGTGTGCTTATAGGTCTTTTGAGGATTCATTAAAAGACTGGCATATATAATATATAAATGATCATATGAGGTGAAAAGGTGAAACACTCGTAAAACACAATATTTTACAGTGTTGTTGATTCATCCTGAAGGAACTGTAATAGGCTCTAACATAAGACTGGAACATAATCAATAAGTTTATTTTCTTTAGTAGATTGTATTAGTGTTAAAGTAAACTCCTTACGAGGGAATGGGACCAGTTTCTCAGGATGAGGTTTATACAATTCCAGCGCTAAGGGATTTCCTTTATCCTTGTGCTGCTTGAGGGGGTTGAGAGAGTTGGTTTTTACTGAACTATGGTGTGCACATTCCAGGAAAATTTTGATTTTTTTTCCCTGTGGCTCAATTGATAAGAGGCACCTCTAAAACCTGGATGAGATATCTTAGGGCCTCTTAAGATTTTTTAAAAGTAGAGAAATTTATGAGCTGCCATAATGCAATCAACCCATGGGAAGGGGCAGGCAATCAGTCACTCCAAGAAATGATAGAATACTTCTTAGTAAGGAGACACCAAGTGAGACCCACTGTTATACTTTCCTGGGAGATTTGGAGAGGTTGATTTAAAAAACAATTGTGAAAATATTAATAGTGTGTACTCCTTATTGTCCTTATACTTTTATGTTCATTTTATATTTCTACTCAAATCTCAGATAATAATGAAAATAATTAGGGGTCTCTTATTGTGTACCAGCTTCCAATGCTGTCACTTTAAAAATGTACAAAAAATTCCACATGTATTCAACAACTCCAGATTTGGGTTTGTTCTGTTGCTTCTTGTTACTGAATTCTAATTGTTCTAATATTAACTTGCTCCAGGATACACAGCGAGTAGGGCCCAGATTTAAACATCTTCAGTCTACCTTCAGAGACTGGTTATCCTCCATTCTGCAGTACTGGGCCTATTCATATTTTAACTTAGAGGTCTCTTATCTTTGTCTTCTAAATGTTCCTCTGGTATATGCTCTCATTTCTCTACATATTAATAACATGTCTGAACTCCGGGAAAGCTTTGTACCTTATCATAATGTAGTTAGCACATTCTACCTTCTATAATTTTTGTGATTACAACATGAAAAATGTGTAGGGTATGTGCAAAGACATATATGTTTTAGGTAAGTGTGTATGCACATTAATGTATATAACATAAACACATATTTCATGTATATTTATTCATATTTACATATATGTGCATATATGTATAGGTTAAAATATATGTATCTATATATTTGAGCTAAAATTGCTAAAGATTACTTAAAGTGAATATTATATTTTAATATTAATTTAATTGATTAATGGACAAGATTGTGGCCTGTTCTCCATACTACCAAGTTTGTATATTGAATCCCTAATCCCTAAAGTGGTTATATTTGGAAATGTAAGGGGTTAAGCTTAAATAAATTTATAATTTAAAAAGATAATTGTCAAATGTGCTCATGAGGGTGGGGCCCTGATTCAGTGGGACCACTGACCCTATAAGAGGAGGAAGAAACATCAGTAGTGCTTGTACACAAAGGATAAGCCACGTGAGGACACAGTAAGATGACAGTCATCTGCAAGCCCAGTAAAGAAAACTCGGGAGATATTACAGCTGCCAGCACCTTGATCTTGGACTTTCAACCAAAAATTATGAGAAATCAATTTCTATGGTGTTTCATTATGTCAGCTCATGCAGGTTAAAACAGCATCCACCATAATAAATGCTTTATATAAAACAGAAAATTGATAAATATTAGATATTTGCAGAAGGAAATCATATTTAAGATAGTCAGAGGGCTTCATCTTTGCACCAAATGTAATTACAAGGCTGTAATAATCTTTGTGTGGTATACAGAATGCAGAGTAGGACTCTGCAACCAGGTCTAGATTCAAAATATCACTATAAGTACAGGTAAGTTTTCCACTATATAAGTTTAGGGTGGCAGCATGGATGAGCATATTTATCTTCTCTAACCTACGTTAGAGTCAATTTGTTTTAAGGGCCTTAAGTCTAACATGACAAGCATCTGTCTGTCCTTAAAGATGGCAATAAAATATTGTAGGATTCCCTATGGACTCTTTTATTCAACAAAGGCCTACAAAGTACTTTGTACATAGAGGACTAATAAGAGGCTCTGGCTTATGAGTTCTTGGCAATTAAAAGAGATTTAGGGACACTTTATTTACTACAAGTCATACTTAGTCTGGTTACAGCTGCCTTTATCTTACAGATTTTAATGAAAATGAATATGATCCTAAGAGATTTCATTTGGCTTTCATGATAACATGAATAATATGGTAATATGCAATTTGAGAGTAAGAATTCCATTAAAATCACACTTAATGGGAGACAAAAATTATAATGATGAAAATCCCAAGGGTCTTCTCCCAGGCTCTGGTCTCTCTTTTACTGTCTCCTAAAATAATTATATCCATTCCCTGAATCAGACATTATCATCTTCAGTCATTTTTCTTTTCTAACTCTAGACTTATATATTGATCTTTCTATGTGACATTTCTACTTTGAAGTCATAGAGGCAATTCAAACTTAATATTTCCAAAGTTGAAATCTTGATTTTATTCAACTTCACTATGTCCACTACTCATTTTCACCTTATCCATTTCCCCTATTTTAGAAAATGGTACCTGCATCCACTTAGTTGCTCAGGCCAAAAACACAGATTGTCTTTAGTTGATCTTCCCATCTTATGTAACCCATTTTCTTTCTACTTTATGAGAAAAACTAATGAACGGATAAATATTGTGACAAAATTGTACTAGTCATTGACAAAGTATATGCTATTTATGCAATTTGATGAGATCACCTGGTAAAGCTCCAATAGAATAAAACTAAAGACAAATTCAGTAAAATAAGGGGGAGTAGGGGACAGAAGCACCAAAATTAGTAAGACAAGAAGTGGGGGAGCTAGAGATAGGACTGCAAATAAATTCCTAGTACACAGGTATATTATGAGCAATAGGAAAATTCAAAAGAAAATCCAAAAGACTCTGAAAGTTTCAGGTGCTTCAGAGGGTCTCAAAGTATTTGGTAGTACTGATAAATAACAGAAAGTCATTTTTTTATATTTGTTATCATATAAAATATTCAATCTTGCCAATAAAGTTAGAAGACTTTTAAATTTTTAGATATATTGATGTATGTGTCCGAATACTTGATCTTAAATCACACTGATCTATTATGTTCTTGCCAGTATACTTAAGAAAGGTATGAAACCCAGGACAAGCAATAGGAAATTGGAAACATCTCATACAACATGTATTTTTTAAAACAATTTTGATCTGTATAATTATTATGAAACTCCTTAAGAGTCATTTAAGCCAAGGAGGTTATGTTTTGTGAGTTCATCCAAGGAATATTAAATCCAGATTTTCCTATCAAGAGGAGGAAAAGCAACTCAGAATCTGAGTGTTGTATTAGGAAGATTTTCCTCCTCACAAATATATTCAGTCTTAAAAAGCATACATTTCAAATTCTTCTGCCTCCCCCACACAGTGTTATATATAGCTCTACAATATAATGTATTCAACTCACGACATTATAGTCCTTAAAGGTCAGTGTAGCTGATTAGGAACTCCTTCCCGTATCCCAGCCATCACCCCTCTCACTTCCCACATCACACTGAAATGGCAGAAACCCAAGAACATCTGACAGAATCAAATCTTCCACAGAAGCAGTGAATGCAGCATGATTTTGACACCATGATTTTATTATAAGCAGGCTAGAAATTGCATCAACAGTTTCCTGACAATAGTTTTCTTGATAAAAATTTCATACAACAAAAGTGTCTGTCACCTGACCCTGACCTCCACCCGACGGCTTTTTGAAAGTTTGAAATCCTTCCAGAATCTCAAAACTCTCAGTGATTTTTTTTTTCCAGGCATTAAAACAAACATGAACAAAGCAGGCTTTTTCTCTTTTATTCATGAAAGTTGCCATGCTGAAGTGGAAAGGACATAGCTTCTCTCAAGTCCTAACCAGAGCCTCAGCACCAAGCTTTAGCATCTCCGCCTGCACCATGACACTCAAAAGGCTCCCACTTCATAGAGTGAGTGGCAAGCTTTGAGGGTTAACAAGGATCCATGGTCACCATAGTGAGGAAGATATCATGAATGAAATGTTGCAGTATTAAAGGGACAATGGGTGTGAATTCTTGTTAGCACTGTATTCATGGTATTCAAAGAAATAATATCCTATTCCTCTTCAGAGTTAAATATATAACACTCACATACTAAAGGAAAAATTAAAAATAGCAACATTAAAAGAAATGTTACATGCCTGATTTTTCCTCAGTTAAGGGGAAAGCAATATAATTTTTAAATAAAACAAAGTAGACATTAGTTTGAACCAGGTTTTTGCCACATATATGCCATATATACATATACACATACAGAGAAGAAAGACCTTCAGTTTTTGACGTGTCACTTGCTATTTGTGATCACTGCCATGTTAATCAACCCTGAGTCATAAATTTATTCTAATTATAGAAAATAAATATAACTCATATGGCAAGGCCCTGATAAGACTTAAGGAAGATGATATACAATTTCTGACACTTAATTCTTATTTTATGATATGGTAACTAGTAACTAGGATTATTTTATATGGAATCAGATGAAATTATTAAAGCAAGTTTGTAATCTATTTTATATAATTGTAATATCACTCCAATGAACTTGTTAATAATCCTGATCTGTTAAAATTCAAATAAGTTATAATCACCAAAGGGTATAATGATTTTGTTTGTGAAAAGAAAATCATTTTATTCTCACATTAGCATTGTAACGCTCCCTCCTGCACTCAAACCCCTACTCATAAAGGCATGCATGCAAATCTGTATTTTCACCAGTCTTTATAACTATTGGACATTTCAAATTTTATTTTATTCTCTATGTATCTGATCAACTTAATATAGAATTCAGAATCACACTTGCTACTGGAATAACAAAAACAAATTATCTAATCTCCTGATTTTTAAAACATGTTTTAGTAATGTTAATGTATGCCAAGGTGATAATTCTACATACACTGACTACTTTAAAACTTTCAAAGTAACTTTTTAAAGTCATGACCTCATTGATTTCAACATTCCAGTATGTTGAAATAGATATAATTCTGCTTTACTTGAAGTACATACTATCCCTTGAGAAAATATTACAGATGCTGAGAACTAAGCATACCTTTTCTCTCATCATACAACTATTTTATTAAATAAAGACTCAAGAAACAATTCTTAGAAATGTAAAAAGTTATTTACATAATATTTTACATAACAAACTCCTTATGAGAAATGAGAATATTAAAATTTCAAAAGTACAGTCACAGCAAGAGGTAGGCAAGGCATGAAGATAAATCAAATCCTATTTTTTGCCATGCTGTGAAAAGACTGCTGGCTTTTAATCATCCTGATGTGCCATATGTAAATTCCATCAAAAAAGAAGTTTGGTAAATGTTATATTACAAAACCACAGGGAGCAAAGCTATTTATAAACATCAATTAAAATATATACCGGAGCCTAAACTCATTAATAATATTTTACTAATCTGGCCAATACATATCTCTCATATTTACTAAATCTTTCCCCTATTTTTACATGCAAACAACAAATCCAAATTACCAAAGTCTGCCTGCACACTCTTAGTTTGCTCAAGGTCACTACAAAGTTTCTTAGGCAAAAAAACTACAAAGGCTCCTCTTTAAACAACCTGATTAGAAGAAAATGCAAGTCAGAACAATCTCAGAATGAGTGTCATGTGTAAAACCTGATGTCATCAATAAGAAATAAGAAGTATTATTGCTCATATATGGAAAGGATAAATATCACTTTATTAGAAAAAAATGTTGCTTTGATCCAGATCAGAATGTGTTAAGTAAAAAGTTCAAAATCTTCGTCAACATGTCTCATGATGTTAAAAGTTTATACCCCAGAAGGGCAATCTTTAACATTAAGAGCAATTAAAAAACAAAAACAATATTTAGGTACAAAGGCATTATCAAGCCAATTATCATGATTTATTATTCTTTTTTATTGGTCTATTCAGTGTTCCATTTCAATTTCCCTTTCCTAATCTATCTCGGCTATGAGTTATAGTTTCTCGAATTTGAATCTTTTATTTTACTAATATTCTCTTCAAATTTTCTCACATTCACATACAATATCTCCAAATTAGTATTTCTCTCTTAAATCAGTTAATTTCTCAAGACATGAAATAACTTTGTTTCCTCTCTTCTGTTTCTTTCTTTCTAAATATCTTCCAGGCTCCTGATGGTCTCAGACTCCCTTACCCTTATAATACTTTCTCGTGTGCTACAGTTTCCCATGGTGCCTTTGGGACAAACAAGACTCCCCAAGTTTTACTCTCTTTAATAAACCATCCTGTTATGCCACAAGGACCACATAAGGACGCGATTCCCACAGTCCTACAATATCCTCCTTCTTCTACACACAGCATCAGTATGTGATAGGCACCTGATCCTACAGGGTTACTCAGCTCCAGGGTTGTTTTTTCCACCTAACCATGCTAATTTCCCTTCAGTGGCTTCAGGAATAAATTCTCGCCTGCAGTGTCATGCTGTACACTTCCCCTTTTCCTAAAGCTGAGAGTCAGTGGACAGAAGGAACGGAAGCTGCTTTGAAAAGAGGAAATATGGCATCCTACCAGGAGACACGCAGCACCAAGTATCACAGGGGTAGACGACATAATTATCCTTATCATTCCCCATGACCAGAGGCAATGACAAGAGGAAACAAACTTCTTCAAAGGGGATGGCATCATGTTAGATACAAGGAGTTGCCACAAAAGTAATGTTTTATTTATAGTACACCTCAGCACTACAAACAGATATTGCCTAATTCACAAACCATTGCAAAGCAAACAGCAAGTGAAATCAACATTCCCAGGTGTTTATTTTAGTTGGACAATTTTATTATAAAGAGTTCATTATTTAGGGGCCATGAAGGGATTGATAGCAGAGAGTTCCAAATCTCCAACATATTCAGTATTCATATGTGCATAAAGTAAATCCTGTCATATCTGTCTTCTGATTAGGAGAAATTTAATGCTTCAGTTCTTGGTAATGTTTGTTGTTTTGTTATAACTGGTATGTAGATTGAATGGCAGGTGACATTTCATAAGATTTAAATAAGGTAAGAAATTAATCAAATTAACATAATGCTTTTCTAAAGTATAATGAGTCATTTGCATATAAAGTACAATAGAGTCTGTAAATACAAAATGAACTTCAAATTACTGAGGAACATCGTGAACTGCATTTGTTACATTTTATGAACAGACAAGAAGAAAAAGCCTGTAAATATTCCCAACTCTAAACTGATTTATGATAACTATTGTGGCTGTAATGTCAGGCTTAGCCCTTGTAATACTCAGCAATCCCAGACATCTAGAGAATTTATGCCTCCATTTTTGACATCAACAAAAAAAGTAGACAATCATTGCAACCATTTTCCTATCTGAATCAGAAAAGACACTTAAGGTATTCATACTTCAAGGAGACCCCAAGATAGAATTTGAAACAAATTTGCTCAGAATATAAGTAGAGTAAAAATTAAAAGAATGGGGAACAAATATTAAGAGCTAAAGAAATATTAATAGCTCTAAAAATGCACTTTAGACAATAGTCTAGATCTGGTGTCAGCAGCTATTGTTTGGAAAGGATCAGAGAGTAAATAATTTAGGCTTTGTGGTAGATACTGTTATCACTTACAAATACTGAACTTTACCTTTATAGAGCAAAGCAGACATAGATAATATTGCAACAAAAGGACATGACTATGTTGCAATAAATCTGTATTCACAACACTCAGTTGGATGGATTTGAGCAGTGGGCCACAGTCTAACATCCAGTTTAAAATAGTGCTGTCTTACAGAATTGTCTTTAATGATAAAAATAGTCTAGACCTACTTTTGGCCATAGAGGACAGACAATATGGCAGACATGACAGAAAATGAATTTTCAGTAAATTATATTTAAACTAAATTAAATTTAAATTTAAATAGTCATATGTGGTTATTAGCAATCCTATTGAACAGTGCAGGTGTAGAAGTTTCTATAAGATAGTGACAAATAATGGCAAGAGTTATGGAAAACCTCAACTTTCCAAAAACTGGATTTCATTAAGGAAACCAGACATCACAAATTTCAGCAAATACTATTTAAACAGAATAAATGCAGTAGAGTCCTATGTGGATACTGCACTTTTTCCTAAAGAATACAAAAAGGAAAATATCAACATATGTTACACATCTGAGTAAATATGGAGAGTTCATATTTGCTAGGATTGAACAGCAATATGTCATTTTGCATCTTAGCTTCTTTGACAGTGGCATTTTTAAAATGATAGGCTTAGAATATTTTACAATAGCCATAATATATTTGAAAAGATACTCCCAGCCTATGTGTGGAAAGATTTCTGCTTGTCCTGGAATTTAAGGATTTATTCCAAATTAAATAAAAAGCATTGACCAGAATTTAAACTAACTTGTGGCATCCAGATGGCCTCCATGGTGTATGACTTCTGATCTGGCTAAAGATCAAACTCACCTTCTGCTTCTTGTTCTGTCTCTAAGCTAGCCCTGTATTACATCAAATGACCCTCCACTGTAAAAATTCCTTAATGCACTATTCCTCCTGTTTCTGTCTGTATTTACAGGGTTTACAACTTTCAGGAGAAAAAGTGCTTGTAAAAATTACCATAACTCTTCATTAGAGAAGTGATCTGAGGTCTTGACTCATGCCACTGGCCATCTGAGTTAAGTTTGTGCAAGCCAAATTTTCATTTATGTCCTGACTGTGATGGAACCTCAAAATACCTGTGTTCTGCTGGAACCATATTTTTTCCAGAAATATTATTAAAATTAGCTTTCAGTTATGTGTCAATATAGAAGTTTTATGTAAGTATACATCTCTCATATAAATTATCAGTCTCAATTATGTGCTAAAGATTTCTGCATCAGAAATGACTACATCTATCCTCTGACATTACAGTACTGGATATATATGATTTGTTCCTAAAGGAAATTTCATAGATCAAGTTGCCTGGGTGACTTTTCTTCAGGACACAGTCAATGTGCCAACAATCAGCTTTAGAGAGATGCTTTTAAGGATGCAACATTGCTCAAAGAGACAATGAAGTCCAGCTTCTCCTGCCATCAAATATTGATGCTTCTATATTTAAGATCATGAAACAGTCTTTACATAGGTACAGATTTATGAATGTAGGAAATTGGAGAGGAGTAGGGAGAGCTAGCTATTGTTCACAAATAGTGACTTATTCTTCTAGGGTATTTAAAGATATTTAAAATGCAAAATAGTCTGTGAAATGCACTTAACAATTTAAAGACAGAACAAAAGATGAAAATTTTGCTCCAGGGGACAGGGATGGCACACATGTGCTTATGAAGATAGTGCTTTTCTCAATCTCATAAATTTCAAGCCAACTTTGCATTATTTGAGTCTGAGCAAGGAAAATACTGCCTGCAGTTTCTTCAGTAGTCACATCAAAACATTGCCTACATTCCTATTTTTATTCTTGTCACTTATAAAATATTAAAATATAATCATGCACCATTTAAAAACCAGTGAAATGACAATAATTACAAGCAATTGAAGGATTGATTTATGTGGAGAACAATTATTTTGATTCATTTTATATATATTTTTCTGATGTTCTACTATTATTTTCTTTCCTTATAGTTCACAGATATATTTTGGGATTTGAAGAGAAAAATAATCACTTTTTAATGAAGCTTGGGGATTTTCCTAGATACCTTTAGAGTTGGATATAAGATCTTACTTTTGTTTGTTTGTTTTGGTAGTGAGGATTGAACTCAGGGGTGCTTTACCACTGAGCCACATCTGCAGCTTCCCCTCTTATTTTTTTGAGAAAGGGTCTTGCTAAGTTGCTTATGGCCTTGCTAAATTGCTGAGGCTGGCCTCAAACTTGCAGTCCTCCTGCCTTAACCTCCAAATTTCTTGAAATTGCAGGCGTGTACCACCAGGCTTGACTGTATATAATATTTTGAGAGCAGGAGACAAGAAAACAGAAATAGGGACAGCCAGACAGTTTGCAAATAAGCACAGCAGGAAGAGTGCTAAGCCTACTCTCTTAACTGCTAACAGAGTTATTTAAAGTAAAATTATCCTCCCTGAGTAAAATCAGATGCTAATATACATTGTTTTACAACCTCTTAAATTCCTTTGTTTACCTCTTTACAGTCACTCTTCTAGGGTTAATCATCTTGAGATCACAAAATCTCCTCTCTCCAAATAGTTTATCAGAGTTCAGGCTGCCAAAAGGGAGCTGCAGCTTTAGACAGAATTGACTACCATAACAACCCAAAGTAGCCTCATTGTGTCTTCTGGGTCTCATCTTCAGAGGTGAGTGAAAACTATTATAATCATTCTATAATTTACTGAAATCAAGAAATTAACAATGCATGTGGTCATGAGCTTGTAAGGGGGGAAAAGAAAAAAGAATCAAAATAATGATCAATCAGAAGAAAACTGAAAAGCTGCTCTTAAAAGGCAATTATGACTTTAGTGGAAGGATGTCCAGTGAATAAAATTTAAATGTAAAAAATAGTGCTAAGTTGTGAATGGAAAGAGAAGATAAACAAGGCATACTGAGGCAGAGGATTTAGTGTCTTTAGTTTTCAAAATGTTCTGAAGAAGGGCTAATATTTATACTTATGTTCTGAACCAGAAATCTGAGTTTCAAGAATATTAAGGAACCCTCCTGTGGTCATATAATGCAGTCAATTCATTTTGTTGTTTATTAACAAATACCAGTTTGATTCTGAAACACAATTTTAATTGCTGAGAATGTATTTTCTTTTTTACTCATTCATTTATTAATTATGATTTATTAGGTGACTTCTGTGTGTCATAATCTGCCATTTGTTAAGAATGTGACAGCAAACAAGACATGGTCCTTGCCAGAAAAAAAAAAAAAGAACAATCATTACACAAATAAATGAAATTAAATGTGTGATTACATATTTTGATAATTGCTATGAAAAGAAAGAGAGTTAACAGAAAGAATAGAGAAAGGACTAATTTATAAGATATTGAAATTCAGAGAGAGCATCTCTAAGATGTAACACCTGAGCAGGAAGCAGATGACGAATTGACTAGGAGGAAAGTAGATCTAGGTGTCACAGGTAGAAGGGACAGCACATGCATGAGGCCCTGGGATGGGAAATGTCCTACAAGCATTGATGGACAGGGTTTCACAGGAGGAGAGACTCTGGATGGGGCTTCAATGCCAGCAGCAGGTCAAGGGGGAACAAGGTGGAAAACACATTCAGAGCTGTGTGCCTGGATATTGATCCTGGTCATCTAATCCAGGTCATCTAATCCATGTCCAGTGTCCTTCCCATCAGACCTCACTGCTCCACAGCAGTAAGCATGTATGCTTTTCTCAATCTGCCTCCGTCATTCCTGGCAGTTTAAAGAATGTCACATAGATTTAAAAAAAAAAAAAAAAAAAAAAGCTGGGATTTGAATGCAAAACGCTTACTCCAGGTTCTAAGCCTGTAACTACTAAACTACGAAAGAAAAGAAAAAAAAATATGTCCATGGTGGTGAAGGATATGCTGATGTTTCTCTACTATTACGCTAGAACTAAGCTACTCTAGGATATTCTCAGAAAAAAACACACACACACATACACACACACACACAGGCATACTGGTGTGTGGCACTTAGGGCAACTGTGAAAATTGCCATAGGAAGGTGAGAGAAGTGAATCCTGAGGAGACAGGCCTAAGAAAGTAACAAGGCTGACTCCTCCAGAGGTTGGTCAGGGGAACAATGTGCAAACCTAAAAGATGACACAGAGATGGGCTTCTGTGTGTGAGGCTGTATAAAAAGTGGCCTGTGTATCTAAGTGCAGAGAGAAGACAGAATCAGAATGAAAAATCCAGTCTTGAAGATCATATGAGACACGGACTGTTAAAACATTTTTACCAAAGAGTATGTGACAGAAAGGGAGATCAACTCAGAACAGACTAAAAGAAAAGGTCACACTGAAAGAGCATAAAATGCTACTATTTGGGAGGGGAAAATGTAATACTCACTATAATGATTCCAAGTGTTGCTAATGTAAGACATTTTAAAATACTACCATGAAATAGTAACACGTGATTTTAAGAGTGGTTATGACAATTGCCATGTCTCTGAAATGCTGGCTTTCTTATTTTTTTTACATTGACCTTTGTAGCACACATGACAGAAATGTATATTATGTCATAGACAATAACCAAAAACATACTGAATCATAAACTAAAAGAGTGATCACTATTTCGTCATGCATGTACATTTTCATATTCCTTTCAGTTTTGATTAAGAGTCTTTTGAGAGTCCTATAGCCAAAAATATTATCTTAGGGAAACAGTAATAATTTATCAAATAAATTTTAGGTATAACATTTATTCCACTTCCTCAGAAAAGTATTTTGCATGTATATTATGCTGCAGAGTTTATAGATATAAACTATGTTTCAGAGATTTGTATTTATTTGCTGCATGAAATAGAATGTCAATATAGAGGATTTCAAAGTACTGAGAGTAGATCTGTATCTCTAAAAGTAACAGATTCACAAAAATTATTTTATGAAATGAAGGCTTAATTATTATAGAAACAAGCCGGGAAAGGTATATATCAAAACTGCACAAGAGCACTTGCTGTACTCATATGAGGTCTCCAGAACCAAGGAAGGGAGGGGGAAGAGAGAGAGGGTAAGAGGAGAAATGGAAATGGGCTCAAATCTTAAAAAAAAAAAAAATCTTGCTCATTCTGTAAATCTATTAACTATTTTATGGAGATTCGGTTTCTTTAAGTACAAATTGGGGATAGTTTTGAGAATGTAGAATATGATACATGCTGAAGTTTTATACATATTGGGCATTCTGGTGTATGTAAGTTGATATAGAATCAAACAGGTTTTACTGAAGAATAAACAAAACATTTTAGAGCATCTAGTGTGAGCCACTAAGTGTACTCTGATAATCTGGTCTCTGATATAATCGCGGAAACAAAGTTGGAATTATGAATCCAGTTTTCTGATGAAGAAAATGAGTTCTTAAATAGAACCAAATGTTTTTGGTTCAGAGTGACAGAGCCGTGTGCCTGGATATTGATCCAGGTCGTCTATTCCAAGTCCAGTGTCCTTCCCATCAGAGCTTACTGCACCTTAGCAGTAAGCATTTTTCTTGTTTTCTTTTTTAAACCTTTTGTTTGTTGTTTTTAGTTACACATGGCAGTAGACTGTATTTTTGCATATTAATGCAAACATGAAGTATATCTTATTCTAATTAGGATCCCAGTCTTGTGGATGTACATGCTGGTGAGATTCACGATGGTGTATTCATATAGGCACATAGAAAAATCACGTTAAATTTATTCTACTAACTTTCCTATTCCTATCACCCCACCCTTCCCTTCATTCCCTGTTGTCTAATCCACTGAACTTCTATTCTTCCTCTCCTACCCCAGCCAGTTGTGTGTTAGCATCTGCACATCAGAGAGAACATTAGACCTTTGGGTTTTTGGGGATTGACTTATTTCACTTAGTGTGATAGTCTCCAGATCCATCCATTTACCAGCAAATGTCCTAAAGTCATTCTTTTTTTATTGAGTGATATTTCATTGTGTATATCTGACAAATTTTCTTTATCCATTCATCTGTTGAAGGGCACTTAGGTTGGTTTAATAGATTATCTATTATGAATTGTGCTGCTGTAAATATTGATGTGGCTGTGTCACTATAGTATGCTGATTTTGAATCCCTCCATCATTCTTAGCACAAGGAAGTATGGGATTTGAGGAGGTAAACAACTTGTGGGGGGTTGGGAGTAGTGAGTTCCAAATTGCTGCTAGAGTACCTACAAAGAATCACTACTTACATAACAAACTACTCTACCCTTTATTTATTTTAGGAACCAAAATGTAGAAAAGCAACCAGATTTACCTTTCTACAGAAACACATAGAATACATGAAATGACAGTTTACAAAACCTCATTTATTAGGGAATAAAGGGAATTAGCCCTGAAAGATAGAAGACTAATGAGGTCAGCCCTAAAATACTCCAATTTACTGTATTGAGAAAATTTCCAAGTTCCACTGCAGGGATAGGAAACTTAGGAGAGGCCTGGCTGACTCCCAAGGTAGTTATAGTTCTCAAACAGAATGCCCGACAGGAGAGATAATTAAGTTTCTGAACAAAAATGATAACATTCTAGTATGGGCTTTATAAATATGTAAAGGTATGGCAATAATAGCTCAAAAGAGAAAGAAAGGAGGAATAGAGGTATGCACTTAAAACATTTTTTTTCTCTATGTGAAATGCTATAAGAGTGCTTGAAAGTACTGTGTGGTGAATTAAAGATATAACTATAAGCCCCATCATGATTACTGCAATATGTAAAAAGAAAATAGAGAAACAAAAAGATTTATAAAAGTATTCTCCCCAAAATCAGAAAGAACGAAAATAGGAACAAAGAACAAATTAAGTTAATAGAAAACAAGTAAGAAAATTATAAACTTAACCAAATCAATAATCACATTAAAAAGGAATGATTGGGGCTGGGGTTATGGCTCAGCAGTAGAGCACATGCACATGCAAGGTCCTGGGTTGGATCCTCAGCACCACATAAAAATAAATAAATAAAAGTTATTGCATACAACTACAAAAAAATATTTAAAAAAGGAATGATTAACAGCCAAAGACTGATCCCAAATTAATAGGCAAAGATTAGATAAAAAACAAGACCTTACTCTGTGCTGCCTACAAGGCAAATATAACATATTGAGAGTAAAAGGGTAAAATCAGACACCCATGCTAATACTAATAAAAGAAAGCTGAAAATGGCCACAGTCTAGAGAATCTAACAAGACAAAACTCAAACTCAGCATGGTATCCTAGATGGGTGCTCCAACAGAAAAATGGCATTAAGTTAAACTAAAATCTGAATAAATATAGATTTCAGTCAATAATATCCTTAGTATTGGCTTCTTAATTGTAAGAGGAGTATCATCTAATAGTAAATGTAAAAGATAAAGTGGGGTACATGAAGATTCTCCATATTTTCTCTGCATTTTTTCCATAAATCAAAATGTAAAATCTTATTTTAAAAATTGACTAAAATAAGCTTGATATCACTATATTAATATGAAGCAAATAGTTTTCAGAACAATGAGTATCACCAGGAATCAAGAATAAAATTTCTTAATGATGAAGTGATCAGTTCATCAGGAAAACATAAAAATCCTCAATATTTATACATGTAAGTACATTAAACACACGAATCAAAAAATTATATGTAAAGAAAGATAAACAAATCTTTAATCATAGTCTTGAGTTTCAAACCCATTTGTGAGTACATGATTGAATCAATTGATATAAGAAAGGATATAGATAGTAGATGTGAACAAATTTATCAAACAAATTAGTGCAATAGATATTTTTTGGAACTTTCTACACAGCAACAAATTTCACATTCTTGTCAAGTACTCACAAAGCATTTAACAAGATGGGTTACATATTTAACCATACTGGTTTTAAATAACTTTAAAAGTTTCAACTTATACAAAATTTAGTCTTTGAACAAGGAGTTAAAATAGGAATCAATATTAAAATTTTTTATTGATAATACCCAAGTACTAGAAAACCAAATACACATCTAAATAACTGATCGTAAAATGAAAACAATATATCAAAATTTGCAGGATGTTACTAAACAATTTAGGGGGGCAATTTATGCTTCTTGTGCCAATATTAGAAATCAAGAAATTCTAAAATCAGTGAAGTAAGATCCCATATTAAGAAAACATAAAAAAAAAGAAAAATATTATGAATAGGGAAAAGGAAATAATAAATATTAAAGTAGAAATTAATAAATAAAAAGCAGGAAAGCATTCAAAAAAATTAATGAAACAAAAAATTACCATTTTGAGAAAGACCGTCAATTAGATCAAACTCTAGTCAATTTATTTTTGTTGTGGTCACCAAAATAAGCAGTTTGATTTCAGGTATAGTTTCTTGTGGGTGATCATCCCAGGTATAATTCCTGAATGTGTATCTACATCTTGGCCTTCAGAAATTAATATCCTCCTCAAATTATATCTGACCTCAAATAATGAGCAGTATAATAAACTGTATATATTGATTTGACTGAACAATACAATAAATAATCAGTTTAATTTTCTCATTTGGCTAGAATATATATATGCATCACTGCTCATTTTCTGTTTATCTACAAATGATCAACAAACCCTTATTTTACCTATGTATTCCATTTTCCCTCTATGCTCATACTTTTCCCTACAATAGACCGTATACTCTCCTTTTCTCGAACACTTCCCCTTTGGCAAAAGAGGAGGCATAAAGTCAGTTTTTTCTTTTGCTGTTTGTTTTCTGATTTGTTGTTTGTTTTTTTCCTTCAGTGCCAGTGATCAAACCCAGGGAATTACACATGCTAGATAAGTACTGTACCACTGAGCAGTAACCACAGAAATGCAGTTTTCTATAGAGTGGCTGAGACTCACTTTTATTGATATATTATTTCCCTAGCCAAGGATGGTTGCAAATGATGCTATAGGGAATTTTCAGATAAGCAAGATTTGCACATATACATTGGGAAAAGTGTCCTTTCTCCTTGCATGGAAATAAGTGTGTGTGTATGTGGAGAAATAAACATTTCCCATTTCCATTTTATTAACTGCTTTATGCATTAATCCCTTTACTATAGCTTTATATTTTAAACTTTAAATTACCCTGAGCTAGGTTTGTTTATTAACACCATTTTACCAGTAAGAAAAGAGACACAACTCATGTAATATATTCTAGCTCAGGAACAGATGATGGATTTGGGAATCGTATCCAGACACATCTAAGTCAAATTTACTCTACAATGTTCTGTCTCTCTATAATTGGATTTGAAATCAAAATATCTCTTGTCATTCATTACATGATGGAGGCATTCTATTCTTAAGACTCTGTGCTTCAAGTGTAAGAAAGAAATCATGATGTCTGAGAATTAGTCTTTACCCTCATGCTGCCCTCAAATACTCAAATAGTTTACATCTTGTAGGGAATATATGCATGGATGTGAAGATTTAATGAAGTAAATGTGTGAAAATCTGGTTACAACATATGCTTATTTATTGTTGTTCTCTTAGTTTTTGTTGCTTTTCTGATACAAGTAGACTACAATTCATACAGTCCCAATTCATGGTAGCATCTGGGTTTGTAGCACCTTATACTGATTCTTTGGTTTCTTATACTAAGTACCCAGGATGTATGGCCTTATCTGTGTCCCCTTTCCCTCCTTTTTCTCTTTCTCCAAATAAACCTGGTATTTTCTTTCCAGATAGTATCACCTCTGAGGCTCTGTCAATCGCTAAAACAAATTCCTTAGATTTGAATTTCTTGCCCCTTGCCCCTTCCTATTTTAGACTTCAGGACACAATAACCATCCTTGCTCATTGTTCCTCCCTTAGCAGCAAATTCACACATTTTATGATTTTTTTTTTGTTAAAACAATAGAAAGTAACAATATGGCATCTAGTGACAGGTAATATATATGGTTTATAAACTTGTTTCTCTGGAACTACTTTACCCAGACTTATTTAGAATCATAACGATTACAGTAAATTGCCATATAGAGATTTTAGATGTTACTATTTGCTAGACCACATTTTGGCTTCAACATTAAGTTTTTGAAAATTATCCCATGGAATTGCCTCTATAGTATAAAGGAGTGGCTATAATCATTTATCTTGCACCTGCTTTGTGACATGGACTTTATGAAGAACTCCTACAAATGTTACTCAATCAACTGGCTTCAAATATACTACTCACTCTCAGAAAATGAATAATTTTAAAATATTTTCAGATATTATCAAATTATTGTTATGTATTTCACTATTTAATTAAGCAAGGTGGGAGACACAGAACTAAAGTGGAGAGAAACAGGCAAAGAGAACATAATAAACATAAATATATATGGCCTGTCACATAACACAAAGCAAAACCTGGCTGAAGGAGAAGTGAAGGGAGAAGAGATTAGTAGAACAAAAAAAGTGACAAAAAAAATGAAAAAAAAAAAAAAAAGAAATATTGTCCTGAACTAAGGTAGGTTATTTCTGAATCTCATATAAACACTTATCAGAGCAGCCTGAAAATCATGGAGCAGCATGAAGAGGGGCTTTCTTCACTTCTGGACTCACATTTCTAAGGGATTGGATTTCATAGGATTGGATGCCCATCAGGAAGAATAGCCCAGCCCCACATTCATTTTCAGGTCAAGAGTGTCACCACACAGGAATATGGAAAGGACAGGAAGTTCTATGTCATTTCCTACTCTTTCACTCATTTTCAGAGTGACCTTCCATGAGTCTCAACCCTGGGCCACAATTCCCTTACCTGTCAAATGTGGATAGATTCTATGATCTCACTGAATATGTAAATTAGCTACAGGGTTTTAAATTTTCTTCACAAGAAAAATGCTCATTGTGCTTTAAATAATAATTAAGGAGCTTTAAAAATCTATTTTGCTTACTTTTGTTAATCTTTAATTACATTTTATTTTTAAAATATTCATTTACAGAAAGGAATTTCTTTCTGGAAGAGTCACATGGTTGCCAGAATTAAAACAAACAAATCCTAAGCAATGTTTTGTTTCAATAGACTAAGAGGCAAACACAAAAGAGTGACCTAAATTATTGCACTTAAATGCAAATGACATCAATAAGCATATAAAAATAAGTAGCTAATAGCAAAGAGTGTTAAAATATGAACATAGTAAGATTATGAGGCTTTAATACATGGATATGTGGTTGTTCAAGGAAGAAAAATCTAACTTGTCAAAAAGAGACCATTTATTATAGTTATTTCAGTTCAATTATATAATAATGGGTTTGCCTAAAATCACAGGGAAACAATAAAAATCTATAACTGTAGTACAATAAAGGTTAAATATAAAAGGCAAACAATCATACAGAAACCTATCTAGAAGTAGTTACTGTATTTCAATCTTCTAAATATTTTGAGGAAAAATAAAGCTTTCATTTACAATTTGTGGAAGGTAAACAGATTAATTAGAAAAAGAAGATCACTAAATTGTTTTATTAGTTTACTTCAGAAATCTGTGTATCATGTACCTTGGTGGTGATACTTAACCCTTTCTGAAGATATTATGCTCTATTTTTTTTTTGATAGAGTAGCACACATTTCTTCTAGAAACTGGAAATGCCCACATGTACTTAACTGACACAGCTTAATATATTAATAAACCATCCTAAACCTTTTCCACAATGAACTGTCTACATCTCAATACAAAATAATTTGAAAGTAAAATAAATTATTACTCAGAGACTAATATAAGGTACATAGTCTGGTATGTATGAAAGTTTTTCATTCAAATATACCTAACATCACTCTGTTTTACAAAGAATGTGCTCAATTAAAAGAAAATATTAACAGAAGTGAATTAATTTGTATTATTTTTTTTCTGTATGGTCTGAGCTAGAGAAGGATTATAAGTTTTCATGTAAAAATGAATCTAGCAAAACCCCAAATAGTCAATTCTTCAGTATTATGACTCAAGTAGAAAATTGAAATTATTTGATCTAATAAGATAATGAAGAAATTCATTGAAACAATTCAAATAAGATTTCTATATCATAATGGATGGCATAGGGTAGGTGGATAAAAATATTAGTTTCCTTTATGGCTATAAAAATTCACAATTAACATTGTACACATGTATTAAAATTATTACTATCATTATATTAATGCAGAAATTAAAGTATTTTTATCAGCAAAAATAAAAATATTCTATTTAAATTTGTGCATTTGTAATATTTATTTGGTAAATATAATCAAGGTTAAGAATTTTAGGGTTTTTTGCTTCTTTTTTTCAGTGCTGGGGACCAGAAGTCATTACAAATACTAGGCAAGTTCTCTACCACTAAGCAACATCATAGCCCTTATGAAATAATTTTTAATAAACAATAGATAACAACAGACAGGTCCTTTTAAAATATAAAAGGGGGACTTATTAAAGTCTTTGTGAACTATATCTACAGAAAAATTTGAAGAGCACGTTGTTCACTGTGAGTTCCAAATGAAAGAGTTTAAGTTTACATCTCTAAGTATGTCCTTTAACCATACACTAAGCATATCATACACAAAAATATAAAACAAACAAATGTATGGATATTTTATGTAGTTGTCCAAGAACAATGGTATTGTGGGCTGATTAATACTATTTGTTAATAAAAGTACAATTTTGTTTTATAATATAGTTTGAAATTTTTATTCAATGAAATAAGAGCTTCTTTAATTATGAAATTGCCTTCCAAATTCAATGTGCATAAAAAAGAAAACCTATTCTGAATTTCTTTCTCTAGTTTTTCTTCATCTAAAATAGTGGCAGACGGAAGATGGAAGGAGACCCTCATCATTATACAGAATACATGTATGAGGGGAGGAAACAAAAGAAGTGTGTCACATTAGATTGGTTGGAGAGAAGTGATGGGATGCAGCAGGCGGGGGGCAGGGGAAAGGGAGGATAGGAAGGGCAACAGAATAAAATAGACACTAGTATTGCTGTATGCATATAAGTGACTGTATAATCAATGTGATTCTGCAACCTGTACACTCAGAAAAATAAGAAATTATACCTCATTTGATTCAAATGTATGATATGTCAAGATCATTGTACTGCCATGTGTAACTAATAAAAAAAAAGAAGATAAAAAAATAAAATAAAATAGTGGCAGAAACTATACCAAAATGTGTAGTATTTTCTTCAAATAGGGATCATGGTAGTGATTGACTCTAACTGTCTTACTCAATGTTGTGTTGGTGCTGATGTTGAAATTTTGTCATAAGATTATAGTTCAAGATCTCCAAAGCTCTTTAACTTTCCATACTATGTGGAAGTTTTATATCATGCTTATTAATATTAAAATAATCTAGGATAAAGAATAGCACAAAGTATCACCCTGATGCCTAAACAAGACAAAGACACTTCAAAGAAAGAAAACTACAGACCAATATCTCTAATTAACCTAGATGCAAAAATCCTCAATAAAATTCTGGCAAATTGGATTCAAAAACATATCAAAAAAATTATACACCATGATCAAGTAGGATTCATCCCTGGGATGCAAGGCTGGTTCAATATACGGAAATCAATAAATGTTACTCACCACATCAATAGATTTAAAAATAAGAACCATATGATCATCTTGATAGATGCAGAAAAAGCATTCGACAAAGTACAGCATCCCTTTATGTTCAAAACTCTAGAAAAATTAGGGATAACAGGATCATACCTCAACATTGTAAAAGCAATCTATGATAAGCCACAGGCCACCATAATTCTGAATGGAGAAAAATTGAAGGCAATCCCTCTAAAATCTGGAACAAGACAGGGATGCCCTCTCTCACCACTTCTGTTCAACATAGTCCTCGAAACACTGGCCAGAGCAATTAGACAGACGAAATAAATTAAAGGCATAAAAATAGGAAAAGAAGAACTTAAATTATCACTATTTGCAGGTGACATGATTCTATACCTAGCAGACCCAAAAGGGTCTACAAAGAAACTATTAGAGCTAATAAATGAATTCAGCAAAGTGGCAGGATATAAAATCAACATGCATAAATCAAAGGCATTTCTGTATATCAGTGACAAATCCTCTGAAATGGAAATGAGGACAACTACTCCATTCACAATATCCTCAAAAAAATAAAATACTTGGGAATCAACCTAACAAAAGAGGTGAAAGACTTATACAATGAAAACTACAGAACCCTAAAGAGAGATATAGAAGAAGACCTTAGAAGATGGAAAAATATACCCTGTTCATGGATAGGCAGAACTAATATCATCAAAATGGCGATATTAGCAAAAGTTCTCTATAAGTTCAATGCAATGCCAATCAAAATCCCAACAGCATTTCTTGTAGAAATAGATAAAAAAACCATGAAATTCATATGGAAAAATAAAAGACCCAGAATAGCAAAAACAATGCTAAGCAGGAAGTGTGAATCAGGTGGTATAGGGATACCAGACTTCAAACTATACTACAGAGCAATAGTAACAAAAACAGCATGGTACTGGTACCAAAACAGGCGGGTGGACCAATGGTACAGAATAGAGGACACAGTAACCAATCCACAAAACTACAACTATCTTATATTTGATAAAGGGGCTAAAAGCATGCAATGGAGGAAGGATAGCATCTTCAACAAATGGTGCTGGGAAAACTGGAAATCCATTTGCATCAAAATGAAACTGAATCCCTTTCTCTCACCATGCACAAAAGTTAACTCAAAATGGATCAAGGAGATTGATATTAAATCAGAGACTCGGCATCTGATAGAAGAAAAAGATGGCTATGATCTACATACTGTGGGGTCGGGATCCAAATTTCTCAATCGGACACCCATAGCGCAAGAGTTAACAACTAGAATCAACAAATGGGACTTACTCAAACTAAAAAGTTTTTTCTCAGCAAAAGAAACAATAAGAGAGGTAAACAGGGAGGCTACATCCTAGGAACAAATCTTTACTCCTCACACTTCAGATAGAGCCCTAATATCCAGAGTATACAAAGAACTCAAAAAATTAGACAATAAGATAACAAATAACCCAATCAACAAATGGGCCAAGGACCTGAACAGACACTTCTCAGAGGAGGACATACAATCAATCAATAAGTACATGAAAAAATGCTCACCATCACTAGCAGTCAGAGAAATGCAAATCAAAACCACCCTAAGATACCACCTCACTCCAGTAAGATTGGCAGCCATCATGAAGTCCAACAATAACAAGTGCTGGAGAGGTTGTGGGGAAAAGGGTACACTTGTTCATTGTTGGTGGGACTGCAAATTGGTGCAGCCAGTTTGGAAAGCAGTATGGAGATTTCTTGGAAAGCTGGGAATGGAACCACCATTTGACCCAGCTATTCCCCTTCTGGGTCTATTCCCTCAAGACCTAATAAGAGCATGCTACAGGGACACTGCTATATCAATGTTCATAGCAGCACAATTCACGATAGCAAGACTGTGGAACCAACCTAGATGCCCTTCAATAGATGAATGGATAAAAAAAATGTGGCATTTATACACAATGGAGTACTACTCTGCATTAAAAAATGACAAAATCATAGAATTTGGAGGGAAATGGATGGCATTAGAGCAGATTATGCTAAGTGAAGCTAGCCAATCCTTAAAAAACAAATGCCAAATGACTTCTTTGATATAAGGGGAGTAACTAAGGACAGGGTAGGGATGAAGAGCTTGAGAAGAATATTAACATTAAACAGGGATGAGAGGTGGGAGGGAAAGGGAGAGAGAAGGGAAATTGCATGGAAATGGAAGGTGATCCTCAGGGTTATAAAAAATTACATATAAGAGGAAATGAGGGGTAAGAGAAGAATAATACAAGTGGAAGAAATGATTTACAGTAGAGGGGATAGAGAGAGAAGAGGGGAGGGGAGGGGAGGGGGGATAGTAGAGAATAGGATAGACAGCAGAATACATCAGACACTAGAATGGCATTATGTAAATCAATGGAAGTGTAACTGATGTGATACAGCAATCTGTATATGGGGTAAAAATGGGAGTTCATAACCCACTTGAATCAAACTGTGAAATATGATATATTAAGAACTATGTAATGTTTTGAACGACCAACAATAAAAAAAATAAAAAGAATAGCACAAAGTGCTTGATTACACTAATAAAATGTAGAATTTTATAATAAAAAAATAATAATAAAGCTACACTCTTATAATAAAATTGTAAGTTAAGTATAATTTCAATATAAACCACAAATGAAAAACTAAGTCACAAATCTAGTTATAGAAGAACAGATTGTATACTAAACAAATTAAAAAGAGTCCCATAAAGATACAATTGAGTAAATAAATGATAATATCATTTTTATGGATAGTCAGTAAACTTAAAAAGAAAAAAAATCAAATATTAAATTCATGGGAAAGACATTGTATATATGCATATTTGTTTTGTATTCTTCATTTTCTAAAGTGGTCATTATATATTTTTCATTGCAACAGTTGATCATAAAAGGCAAATACAGGGTGCTTGTGATACAACTCCCACACCAACAATTTACAATTGTTTACACATACATATGAAATCTCTTCTTAATAGAGCCACTACCATCAATTGAAATTGGCTAAGGAGATTAGAAGTGTTTTCTATGTCTAATCTGTTTTATTGTGTAATGTTATATTATAAATGTATTTATAACATATTCTTTATTCAGCTAGAAACCAGTCTATTTTAATGGTTTAGGACAATATTTTAAATAAATAAACTAGGAAATATTTGATCTGCAATATGTTGAATAGATGTAGGTTACAGATAAGATTATACATTATATTTTAACAAATATTTAAATGATTTTCAGGTAAAATAATTTAAATCAAAATAAATTAAAAATCAATTTTATCTTGAAACAACCCCAAAATGTGAAGGAATAAAGACAGCTATAAGTAGTAGAAACAACAAGAATATTACAGTAAATTTCTTGCTTTTCTCAAAGCATTTCACTCACAAGAAGAAATAAAATTGAAATTTAAATCTAAATATTTGGAAAAAAACTCTAAATATTGTACCATCATAATTTTCTGCTTCTTGATCTAAGAGATTAAGTAGTTATATATTCATGTTTGTGAACCTGTGGGAGAATTCATAACTTATTCTATTGGATTTAGACTAGCTAGTGTGCTGCAGTTGTCTGTATACTAATACAGGTTAGGGAATTACACATGAGTAATGGTGAGAACTACTTCAAAGGAACAGTAGAATAGAGGCATTCCACAGTTTGAGTTAGAGAAATGAAGAAGGGAGAATGTGTTTAGGTTTAATTCAAAATGTAAGTGGTGTTAAGTAAACACTATAAATTTAACTTTATAATTTACCCTTATGTTTATTTAAATGATAACATCAAACCATTAAGACAGGTAGTTCAAAGATCAATTTTGAAAGTACAGCTTTTAAAATAAATTCTATTTACTCATTTAGACTCTATTATCTCCATATGCATTTCTTATATCCGTAATAAATAAACTACCTTTAAAAGGATCATTAGTTTTTTTGAGAACAGTTTCATATTATCTCCTTTGTATGTCTAAAAAATCAGGCATATATTCTGGAAGAGGAAAAAAATTTAACTATTTTTAGGAAAAGCAATATGTGATAGTAATGGTTGTATTTTTAATGTCTCTGGTAATCTAACAGACTGTGATATTGAGTAATAATTATTTTTCTTTTTAATTTATTTTTTAAGTGGATATGAAAAATTGTGGTATATATGTGTATTAAGAATTTAATAATTATTTTTAAAAGAAGTCATAACTTTCTAGCTCTCTGTCTACCTACAAACCTACCTACAGTGCCTTGGCTGAATGAAGCTTAAAGATAATTTTTAGTAAATAATTAGTGACTTTCCTTTAGGTGTTAATTGTTTGAAATTTGGCATAAATATAGAGCTTTTCTCTATAAGACAATGTAACAAGTTAATATACCCATAGCAATGAAAGAAGCATTCATAATTGCCTAAAAACATGACAAGCTCATCAAAAACTAAAGGGAGATCACAAAGGAAAATGGAACAAGGGATCTAAATTCAGCAAACTTCCACATCATTGTCCAAATTTGATCAAGAATTGCTTATTCACACAAAAACTTTAAACATTTGTAGAATATAGTATGGAAGCTTGATCCTAAGTATTATTAAAATTGCCTGAGTGAACATTCGCTGCCCATTTGAAACTTAAAATACTGAACCATCTGTAATTATAATTACATTTGATTTCCTTTCCATAATGAGGATGACAATTTGGGATTCTTTAAAAATTAAAACTGCCACCATTTTCTAATTACTGAAACACACATAAAAAGCTAAATTGCCTTATTTTACTTTTGAAATACGGAAATGAGTTTTTTGATTGCCTCATAACTTAGTGGAGAAAGGAATCTTTAAAAATATTTATTTATTTGTTTGTTTATTTATTTTGGTATTCAGGGTCAGCCCTTTTTATTTTATTTTGAGACAGGGTTGAAAAATATGACTCTAGTTTGCAGAGGCTGGCCTTGAACTTGCCATCTATGTGCTTGAGCATCCTGAGTGGCTGGGATTACAGACATGTACCCATGTACCACCATAAGCAGCTGAGATATAAGCTTTAAACAATAATACATTTAACATTTAGAAAATCCTGTCATCTTTAGGTTGTCCCAAAAGAACAATTAGTAGGCAAAATAAAAACAAAGGGTAACTTTGGCTTTATTAACTGAGCGCCTTCTCTCCCCTCAACCCCCTCAAATTATAGACCAACTGTTCACCTTTATGTTTACAGTACCATTTTGAGTAGACTAAGCTTATACCTTTGATTTCTAGGTCATTCACTTAATAAATGTCTATTGGTTGATCACAAAGGGATGAAGGTAATAAGAAACTAGGTGGGCTAGTATATAATGTCTTCATTACTAAGTGTATTCCATTATTACAATGTCATTATTTTTGCTTCCATATGCAAAAAGATGGTATGCCTTTGAAAGATCTCTATGGAAAAATAAAATTTTTTTTTCCAGTGAATGTGATTAGTAGAATAATGTACTAAAGATGTACTCTATTATTCTGAATTAGTCATGTCTATGCTGGATGAAATACCCCATAATTTTGGTGGAAAAGTAAAATTACTGCTTACCAAAATAAAGGGATAAAATGGTGAAGAAAGCAAAGTTAATTTCAAGCTTCAAAGAAGATAATATAGGTAATGGAGGTTAAAATAAAATTGAAACTATAAAAGCAATTAAGAATGTCCCTTTAAGGAGCAATGCATGAGAGATTGTGATAACCTCAAATTGTTCATATTTGCATAGAAAAGGTCACAAGATATCATTGGATTGTTAACACAGAACAAGAGCCTTTTTTTCTGAAAAGGAGAATCAGATGCATATTACACTATAGGGCATCAAAGTCTTTTTAGAATTGCAGTACATGTAATCTCTACCACAATATTATATAATTTGTATATCCTTTCTAGGTCAAACACATTTTGCTTGGTTTTCATTGATATTTTTTCTGTCTAGAAAATATATGATCAGAATTATCTAATCCTTAGTGTAATTCCTTTCATATTTTTCCTAAATGCCTGTGTGTCCCCATATAACCATGAAACAGTGGGATCAGTCACAATTATTTTGGCTTTTATTGTTTTGCAGCATATTACAAAACGTGAATGGAGAATCAAGTAAACACCAGTATCGCTCTCTGGGTACTTTTCTCATTACAACTCTTTGTATAATGTGACAGGTTTGAAATACGATGACAAACGTAAGAAAGAACATCATTCTGATAATGCATGTTGTTGTGTTTTCATTAATTCTCCAAGAGCATTAAAAGAAAGAATTGCTAATTGAAAAATATGACTCTAGATGCCCTGAAACATGAAAGAGTTCTATGTCAGTTTATGGAGTAAGTGATTCAAAGACTTTGCCCATTGTCATCCTTATAAAAGTTAATGATGTTTGACCCAGCCAACAGACATTTGTTTGAACAAAGACACATACAACTGTTAATTCTAATTCCTGTACCTAAATAGCAATAGTATTTGTTTGCTAAGGTTATATGTCATGAGAATAAATCAAATTGCATGTTGAATTTCAAGGAAGAGCATCTGCTGGAGTACATCAAACAACAACAGATGTTGCTAAATCAAATAACTATCAATCTTAGAATCATAATGTTAATGTTGGATGTTCACATACAAAGTACAGAGTCAAATGGACGAAGAATGGATATCACATACTCCAGAAAGTTTACATTAAGTAAAGCTTCAATTATTTAAAATCCAAAGAACATGTAATGCCCAAAGGATTTTTCTGATCCTTATTTTTTTAAAAAAGGTTGATAATAAGTTGATATATATGACTGTAAGAGATATTTTGATGTTTTGGGAATTTTCTTTTTTTGCTTTTGTTTACCCTTTAGTTTCTTTTGATAAAAGCACATATACACATATCTTCTGCTATTATGGTATTTTATTAGATCATTTCCTACAATAAACCCTGATACATGGCATGATCATAGACATCAGTAGAAGATTAAATTATATTTCTAACTTTGCAGTTAAACAGATAACTATGTTCATGAGTTCTTAAAATATTATTTGTCAACAGGTTTCAAAACCAAAGTTCTTCTGTTTTAGATTTACTTAATTCTTCACTTGAAATTCAGGTTTTTAAAAATGGAAAACAAGTACAAATTATTTAATTTTCAGGTCATAGAGTAGTTTGGGGTTGATGGTTTTTCTAAATTATATTTCATTTTCATTATAAACATGGGGCATGTGGACAAAGATTTTGATCTTTTTACTTAACACGTTTTGATATGAAGCAAAACAATTTTTAGTGTTAAATGTATAATTGCAATTACATTTATAAAATTGACCTAAATATTCATTGTTAATTCTTTCCAGATAAACACAAGGGTAAAACACTTAAACTGTTTCTCATACTTGCTCAAATTACAAACATTTATGTATGCTAAAAGAAAGAGGGTTGCATTTAATCTATTAAATACTAGTTCAAACAAAACCACTTCCTTAACATCCCCAATATCTCATATTAAAGGAAAGATCAATAAACAAAAAGGTAGTAAAACAATACCTAAATAGGTGTTCTTTGCCTTCTCAATCATCTACCATAGAGACTAAATTATATTATGTTTGCATTGATTTTATAATTTAAAATCAGTATAAAATTATCACACATAGAAAAATAAACCCTATCTTTCAGCACAATTATTATGAAATGAAAGTAAATTTTAGCCTCTCTACTTAATACAGATAAGGTTCAAGTGTTCTTTGGAGGAAAGAGAACACCCTTGCTATATCAATTAGAACGTTATTTACTTTCAAACCATTATAAATGAATGATGAAGGCTCCTCTTCTAATTAAAAGTACTTTGTGTTTTTTTGAGATAATGAGTTTCTACCTCCCTTCCCAGTGCTGCAAGGACTCTCAATTACTAAATGCCAAAGCAATATAGGTTCTTTAACCATCAATTTCTTGCCTTTATTCCAAAAAGGAACTAATTTTGGTTACAAATTCCTAATAATGCCTTTCTATATTGCACAAGATATCATAGAATGTGCTCTGACAAACTTGGATTCTCCTGGCCTCTCACTCAAGAGCCAAAGAAACAAGGTAAATTATTAATTTTAGAAATAGCACAAATATTTCCTAGAATATATTGATTTAATTATTATGTATATTTCTACAAAGTATTAGAACTTCTGTTTTCACATATCTATAATTAAATGTTTTTCTTTTTCCTCAGTTGTGAATACAAAAATAGCATTTTTCACTGTGATTTGATTTATTATAAGGAAAGCAATATTATGAATTTGACAAAGCAGTCATATTTCTCCCAGGAAAATGATTAATTCTTTTTGAAGAAAGTTTATTCCATATATGTTGATAACTACTCTTTAGAAAGATAAATAATATCAATTAATAGTACCCATTTTGCTTTATTGTATGTATGGTGTTTATAAAGTGTATATCCTTTGAAAATAATGTAGATAAAAATACCTTCTAATATTTGGAAATAATTTCTGTGTTATAATTCATTTTATTTTAAGTACAATGTATGATGAAAAATATTATTTTGCATATTGACAACAAAATAGTTTTGTATTTAAAACTCAATTCTGATAGAATAGATTTAAAAAGTGAGAAATGCTCTAGATACAGAGATTCAAATATTGCAAGTTTATAGTATTATATAACAAGTTTATAGTATTAATATAACAATGGTATAGAAAGTTGATATTTTCTGAAAATATTTTCATCTTAAGTTTCAAAAAGAATTTTGATATTTTCTGAAAATATTTTCATCTTAAGTTTCAAAAAGAATTTTGATTTTAACTATAATTTTCAAAACTTCCTATATAGTTCTATGTTAAAAATTATTGTGAGATACCAATATTTCACTTATTTTTTTCATTACCTTTATGGAGTCTCATTATACTGGAATGATTAATGTGCTTACCTAAAAAAGAAAGAAAGAAAGTGTGCTGTTAGTTTCAAAGAGAGATTATTTCAAAGTTGGCAGTGAACAAAATAAGACATGGTGGAGGATAATCACAATTCACATTCCATCATCTATTTTCTTTTGCACCCCAGAGATCTGTATGGTTGTGACAAAATCAAATGGAATAAGCTGTTTCCAAAACTGCATAGGCAAAAGAGCTTTTCCAGATGCTTTGGCAGCAAGTATATTTTTATTGAATTGAAGATAGCTATTTTTGTCAATTCTTTATTGCCACCACATACAATGAATCAAATAAAAAATGTCAACAAAAGGTTTGGTGTGATTATATTACTTCCCAGAAGATCGTAGAAACATCTTTACTTCAAATGCATTTTTCCCAGTTCTACTACAGAATCAATCACACTACCCATATTTATCTGACTGGGAAATTTTACATTGCAGGTCTATTTAGAATCAAGTTCAGCAATAATGAAGTATCTAAAGAATTATACTGTCTGTGAATCACAGGCAAAATTACAGGTCTATAACAAGACTAGAAATGCCATACTTTTCCACTTTGCTTTAGGAACCTAAGAGGTAAAACTAAATAATTCAAAGATTGGTATATTTTAAGAGAAGATTTATGAAAAAGTGGATATTTTCCTTTATTCCCACTCACATCGAAATGTGAAAAAGAAGCCCCTAAAGAGCAACTTGTTCCTTCCCTATGAGTGAAATGTGTGGTTCTGTACAATATTGTTTGGACTATGATAGTGATACTGACCTGGGGATGGAACTCAAGGTCTCATACCTGTTAGGAAAGCACTCTATCGAGCTTCATGACCATTCCAAAGTGTGGTTTAAAGCAGTGGTAGCCTATATTATCTGAAGGGTGAGGTTAGGTATTCCAAAAGTCTAATGTATTAAATATTAGTATATTACCTCAATGGGTTATAAGTGAGAAAGGTTACATTTAATACTCTAGTATAAATAGATTTATCAAATTATTCACTGCTTGTTATTATATATTTCTTAGGAATCTGTTTTATATTGGAGGTTTTGTACTACCATTTTTGAGCACTCCTTAGTTTCTATAGTTTTATGTATACTAGTTTTTAAATGCCTTGAGGTTAGAAACTATCTCTTGGATTACAAAATCTAGCATGGTATGTGTAGTAGGGACTCAATATGTTTTTATATAATGAATGAATAAATAAACAATGACTGGACTAATGACATAAAATTAAAAGTATAAAATAAAACTCAAAATAGTTGAATATTGCATACATAGAGTAGTTTGCCTTGTTTGATAGCTTATTACACTTTTTGTAGGTAAAGCTAAAAAAATTTCTCATTAAACTTTTTTTATAATTAAAATTGGAAAAAATCAACAGTGTTTTGTGGTTCAATAAACTGGAATATTATATCTATAGGACATTAAGGAGCAATTTTTGGTAATTTTAGGCATGTAAAACAAAAACTCTAGGTTACTATTTACCAATAAAAATGTAATTTGTTTTGTATAATGTCTCTTTTGAGAGGTAGAGGTATTAGTTGGAATATACTGATTTTCCAATTAACTTGGTTAAGGCAGATTTGCACATTTTAGGCAAATTCCAGTTTTCATGAGTTGTGTTTCTCCTACATGTAAAATGGTAGACATACAGGTAGTTCCCTTTGTTTGTTTCCTTTGTGTTTATTTGAAAGGTACTTCAGTAGAATTCTAAAGAAGAAGAAGAAAATAATCTTAGATATACATAGTTCTTTATAAAAGAGATACATGAGCAGTCTACAATTATTTTCTATCATGATTTTAACCAATTATGATTCCATTTCTCCCCCTCCATGGAGTTAGATGTTCTTATAAGTATTTATTTTCTTTCTTTGCTCCATTATACATATTTGAGATAATCTGGGCAGTGAGCCCAGATTGTTTTATTTTTGTTGTTGTTGTTGTTTATTTGTAGACTGTCCTAGATTCTTGTGAGAGGGCATATTCTAAATTATTACCATAATTACAGTAGGATTGGCACTCTGTAAGATTTTAATATAAGATTCTCCTTTTATCTTATAATAAGCTAATGACTATATATATTTTTGGAATGTTTCATTACATGGCAAAGTATTTTAATTTTAATACTGCCTGAATGGCTAGACTATGTTCAGGACACATTATGATTAACTGTGTCCGTCTATTGTCTGAAATCAGAAGCCTATTTACAAGGTAGATTTTAATTCATTTTTGATGTAGTTATTTTTGTCACACATTTCACAATGCCCTTCTGAAAAATATGACTGCTAACAAACCATCATTTTTAATGCAGTACACACTATCACTGCCCTCATGGATGAAAACCATTATTAAATTCATAATATAGAGAAGAGATATAATATTTAAAAGCCAAAAATAATAAATGTAACTTTAATCTGTTAAATATGCCATATATTGTATTTATGCCTATTTTATGAAATGCAGTCCCTGAAGAAAGCTAAGTAGTATATCAATTACCTCACCAGACCACAGCAGCTTCCCGGGATATAAAGTACAATGTTGTTTGGACTATGATAGTGATAGTGACACCATTAGAGATTGTGTTTCCAGTATGCCTTGCTGCCTGACTCTTATAGAAACCTGTGTCAGTAGCTGATGATTTCCAATGTTCCTTATTAGAGATCATCTCAATAAACCCATATGCCCCTCTACCCCACACTAATTATTGGATGCTTACACAGTTCAGCTCTTACATTTTAATATCAAATAGTAAAGTCTAGAAGTGTTAAGGTTACAGGTCTTGATTTCTAGTCTAAGGTTCTTTCACTTTACTTTGGAGATCAGTCTTTCTTCTCACTTTCCAAAAAGATACATTTTTTATGAAAACATCAATTAAAATATGATCAAATATATTCACAGCATTCCTGTGGCATATACATAGTTCATATTAAAATCTTAATAAAAAATAAGAAAAATAATGTGACTTCATTTTTATATTGATTTCTAGCCCATTCTTTTTGTTACCATGTGTGTGCATGTCCATGCACACACACACACACACACACACATACACAAACACACATTAATAATATCTTTTCAGGATCAGACTCTTTATTTCCATTCAAATAATTGTTCTACTCTGTTCAGCAATTTTTTCCATGTTTGTACTCAGGTATAAAAATCTCTTATCTCTAAACTTATATACTTTCTGATATTTACTTTACATTCTTACGCAAGACTTGCTATCAAACTTTCTTATGTACAGCTAAACTGCCTTTCTCTCCATAGAGCATACATTAATTCAAACATGATATATATGAACTGGAGATAAGCAAATAAAGGGAAATAATTTGTTGACTAATGGTCTTGGCACTTTAGGAAAATAAAAAGACCTAATAATATGTAATTTACCAACTCATAGTATTATGAGTACCAAGTGAAACAATGTTTGATAAATGTCAAAAAGGTGTAATAGAGGAAACAAAACATGCTCCTGGAAGCTAATTTCTGCAATGCCATGAAGGCAACTCTAATATTTCACCTCCTTGAACTTTATTTCCTTGTTGATCTGTATATTAAAGACAGTTGGATTAGACACTCTCCAAATATCTTTCACAATGGGACATGCTGGGAAATGTGAAAAATCAAATTGGATAGCGAAACTAAAAAATGTATCAAAATAAACAAATTGCATAAGTAGGGCAAATATTCAGCAGATATTTATAACCCTTATAACTCAGGTAAATGGTGACTAGATTTTAAAAAATTCTATAAAATTGTATTTGTAATTGCATACATGGTTGGTATCTTAAGTTTAAAATTGGTTATCTCTGAGAGAAAGATGTATTCGTTAAATTTATTTGGTATGTATTTGAGATTATAAGCTATTGATATATATGAATCTATACATATAAAATTACAGAAGAACAGAAAGTACTAAATTGTTTTTGCACTCACTTATTTAAATATCATGGGAGGCCCCAGAGCTATGAAGATAAATATGTTGATTAAGTTTCTATTCTTCAAGATTATCCTCTAATGAAGGAGTTAAGATTTATATAGTAACAAACCATATAGATTTTAAATAATGTTTGGAAATAAAGAATTCTTCCTAACAAAATATTATTCATTTTGTTCTGTTTTAAAAAGAAGTAGATATGAATCTTTTTCAAAGAAAAAGTTTTCAACTGTACTTGCATAGGGTGATTCCAGTATAAGCTTGAAAATAAGTTATCTTGGTTACCTTTGCACATCTATGTTTTAACTTAAAACCTTGTTTTAACTTAAAACCTTGTTTTCAATAAATTATTTTGTGGCAAAGTGCTTTAAGTTAAAGAGTTTAAATGTTGTCACGTCTATGCTTAGGTCTGTTAAGTTTTAAATGCATTATATTTTTGGAACTCTATTCTATAATGATAACCTTACTTTTAATAAAAGAGATGAATTGCAGTGCAGTAATTGAAACAACCATGCCAATATTTCATCTTTCATGAAGTATATGTCAGTCAAATTATAATTAACATTAATCCAAAAACACAAAGCCCAAGGAGACTGCAGATTAAATATCAGAAGAATTTTGTCAAATTAAAATACAAACTTTGAAATTATTTCTTTTTAATTTTATGCTATGTTTATGCTATATTTCAACACATGTTGCCAATTTTTGACCTTCTGTTACTGAAAAGGATCAGGACTAAGGCAGAAAAGTTAGTGTTGCATATCCTGGTCCTACTCACACATTCTAAATAGATGTCAAACTTATTCACATCACTGGGGCTGGTCAAAATTGTTTATCTCATTTAGATCTTCTCTGAATTTGACTTTCCACTGACTTTGAGAGTTACAAGCTAAAGAGCAGCTAAATTAAGCAGAACAAAACAAGCAACACCAAGTAAAAGGAACACTGTAGCCCAAGTCTACCCATTCGGTTAGCACATGCTGCTCTTATCTCTCAATTTTGGATACCCATATGTATAAAATGATAGGTACCAAATGGTGATGGTGAGGAATAAGTTCAAGAGGAATCACTCCACTGCACCCCTTTGCCTTGATGCTAGGAATTTCATTACTGTTACAAGAAAAATTTTAATTGTCATTCACCTCAAGTGAAAAAAAAATGAAGCATATTTTACTGTAAAACAGAATGAGAATATATAAGCTTTGGGAATATGTGAAATATAAAAGAAAAGATAAAATTTAGAGGGAAAATCATGAAATTGCAAATTTAAAATATAAAAAAACAAAAATCAAGAACAAAAATACCAAAGATCTTTCATTGCTATTTGATTAGAATTGTCAACATGATTTGTTGAAAGAGAATGGAAACTCAATTACTATGTACTTAATTTTTTCAATATTTTCACTCATTGTTGATTGTTCTGACCTCTATGATACTCTTACTGGTGCACAAACAAAAATTTGATAAGCATAGATTGCATTATCTACATTACATAAAAAAATCTCTTAATCAGATTTTACACTAGGTACCAAGTGTCCCTCTTATTTATTAATCTGTAGTAGTTGAGGTAAATATTCTCAAACCCTACAAAATCAACTGTCAAAAATCATAACATGAAACAAAGAGAAAATTAGAAACTAAAGTCACCACGAGTATTACTCCATGACTGAGGTTCTATAACTTGGCTACATGTCCTATTTACCTTGAAACTTATGAAAACAAGAACAACAACAAAAAAAATACACCAGCATTCACAACATTAAACATGGGCCATTTGATAGTTCTGATTAGAGGTCATTCTTCTGCAGTTTTCAAAAACTCTTCATATTGTTCTAAAATTTTTTATGGTAGTTTAGGTTAATTCCAGTTATTGGATTAATCAAAACAGCATCTTTCATTCTTTGCAGCTCACACTAAAGAAATGCATTATGAAAGGGGGCGCTGCATATATGAATGTATGCATATTTAACTAAAACTCAAGTTTCATAAAACAGTAATGATCATTCTTAGGCTGATGATATTTTCTATTCTGTTCTTTTCAGTAATGCTGTATATAAACATCTCATTTGATAACATGACTCACTAATGGATCACAATCTGCAGTTTGAAAATCACTTAGAGCTCTTATTTACATATAACACATTCTGCATGAAAATTCTATACTCTAACAAAATTATTGAAAAGCAAGAAAGAATGGAATTCAGAACACAGTCATTAGTTGTGTTACTTTGTTACTCACTACTTCAAAAACTAAACTTCAGTGAGGTTGTGAATTGACCAGGTGATAGAGAGTTTTGTAGCTAGATCACCTTATGCCATTTGCCATCTGGACACATCACACTTTTTTTTTTTTTGAATGCAAAAATAGCAGAACATTAAGGATCTGCTTACATATTTATCACTGACCTGATTAACTCCAATTATTCAAATAGGAATCTGAAGAAATATATAAGGTGATGTTGGAAGACCCAATTATGTATTCAACTATAAATGCAATAAACTACATAGATAATACAATTTCCTCAAAGAAAACAGGAAAAAGAAACTGGTGCCAGCATCAGCTAGTTGTATTATGTCCACCTGAAATGAAATGGAGAAAAATGTCCACAAAACAATGAAATCTAACTTTCTTTCACTAATTTCTCAGTAGTGACCAAAAATCATATACTTATATCCTACTTCATTTTAACATTATGAAACCCCGAAGAAGATATATTTACAATCATTATGTCCTTAAATAGTGACCTAAAAACTAGTGCAACTATTTTGGTAGTGTCTTTGAGTCCCTGAGCATATTTTCCAACAGAATCAAGGATATGCAAATCCAGAAATAAAATGAAGTCCAACCACCAAAATGATTTTTTAACATAAACTTAAGAATTATTTACAGCCATCCACTCAGTTATGTAAATTCCCTGCTTAGTCATTGGTTTTGCTAAAAAAAATTGAATAAATATAATTATTTATACTAGGGATCTAGTTAAATATGTGTGGCTATGGAATCTTCTACACTTGTGCTTAGAGTATATAGGAGGATTTTTTCCCCCTTAAAGCTAGATAACTTATAATACTTGAAAAAAGAAAATCCTCCCTATGATCCAATATTTTAAAAAATCACTTAAATAAATCTTCAAAAAAAGGTTGTCATGAGGGAACAGAGGAAGTACTTTCTGTTGACATAAACAGTAATTGATAAGGTTTTCTTGAATACTTTTATAGAAATGCTGATGTATTACACTCAGGATTACTAGTTAGCTCTCATTTCCTTTCAACTTTTGCCTCTGGATAAGCTCAACTATTCCCAGGAAGAAACACTGATCAAGTACATTTGTCATGTGAGCAACTATAATAAGGTAATTCATCATAGACTGTCAGAGTTTTATTCTAGAAAGACTGCTGCATTTTTATCCTTACTTAAAAATCTGCTGTCACTCCTGCTGAAAATTTGGTAGACATTTTGGACATGTTTAAAAGCCCTTCCAAACTGATAGTGGCAGATAATTAAGTTATCAGCTATCAAAGCTCCTTTTTTCCTTTTCCTTTTTTTTCCTACGATATATGTGATACCATGAACCCATCTGGCTAGTTTAATCTGACCTTCTCACAGAGCATGATCCCTGTTCCCTTTCCTTTTTCCTCCTTCAGAGTAGCTACTGACCCAGTAATTCACAATGACAAATGAAGCCTTTCTCAAGAGTCTAATTGAGCAATTTTGTTTTCCTTTGGAGACCTGAAATCCACAACATTCTGAACTTCATTCACTAAGAAGGCCAGGCATAGTGGTTACAAAGAATCTAGGTGGATTAAGGGTTTCAGAAGAACAAATAAATAAACTCTGCCTAGGTGTACCACCTTGTATCTCAATAATATTTCTTGTCATTCAATTCATCTACGCAATTACTTACTCCATGTGTGTCTTTTACTTGAAACCAGTTTCAATGAAGTTTCATTCTGATGGGCATGTTATTGAATTCCAAAGTCTTAGTAACTGGTTCTCTCATTCTCTCTTATATAATACTTTCAGCATCTTTCAAAGTTTAAATTTGTGCTCTTTTAAAAAAGAAATGTATCAGTCTTTCCCTTGCCATTTTAATGACATCTTTATATAATACCTTAGAAATAAATTTCATTTCATTTAAAATAAAGAAAGGCATATTTTGACTATACAAAAAATTTACATTATTTTTATGTTAAATTCATATAATATTATCAACTAATTATCACATTAACATATTCTCACTGATAGCAAAGCACCGTTAAGTTAATTTATATTTGCATATAGATGTGTGTGTATACATACGTATGTGTGTGTATACATATATATGTAAACTATTTTGATAACTTATGCTGAATAAAAACAACATATAAACTATATATAAAAGTAGAAATAAATGATATATTTTATTCTCTTTTAGTGATTCAAAATTATCATTGTCTACTGCTATGTATTTATTTTCCAGCATATAGGCAATAAAGTTTTGAAAAATTCATATTTCTTAATGCTCTGATGACTCTTTGCACTATCGCACCAAAATATTTATTGAGTATCTGCTGTGTTCACAGTAGTATTTTCATCTCAAGGAAAGCTTGCAAAACATCTGTGAAAAATATTAGTTTTCCCAACTTGCAGGGGATGGAGACATAGGTGAAAATGGTTTCTATCAAGTAGTCACTCACATAGAATCTCAAATATCACTATCATTCTGTTCAATCTTTTTTGCCATCATTTAAGAAGAAGGATTTCAAAACTTTTAGAGCAAAAGGCATTTAATTCTTACCTTGCAAATAAAATAAGTATTAAATTATTTAGTAATCATATTTTCCTAGCTACTCTATATGCTTTGATCAAATCTGTTAAGTCTTGTTATAAAGACCTGAAAATAAATAAAAGTTAATGGAAGTAACTATATTGATACAACAGATTTCTGGTTGGTTGTCAACTCCATGAAACATTCCTTCCTGCATATTTCATCCAAATGTGTTTATATTTGAAAGTACCTAATTTAAGATCACATACTGATGTTTGTAGTCTAAAAATGACTCATAACATTAGATATATTTAGTGTTTTCATAAATTTAAATATTGGAAATTTCTGTGCATGTGCACAAACAAATACGTTGATAAAATTATGCATGTCTTGAAGTTTTGAACTGCAATGAAGGATAAGCACTGTAAAATTTGGAGTCTGTTGGGTCCACAATCTATTTTATACCGTCCTCTGTTGTTTCCCTTGCTCAAATATTTAGTACATATGACATTTTGATATCACTAAAAGTGCTTGGCTTTACATAATATTTTATCATAACTTTAACTTGTTTAGAAAAAAATTTTCAGTTAACAATAGTAGGCCACAATTTTCATTTTCTTTTCTTAAACTATTGTATGTTAATAAATAAGTTAAAAACAACAGTTCAAATTCTCTATAATTATGAAATTCCATTTTGAAACTCACTGAATAGGAATTCACATGTTCTGCTCGAGTGCACCATAAGTACCTGTGAATATTTTTGACACCTTGTCCCTCACACTGTGTCCATGGAGAATAATAGTATCCTATGTTTTGTCATTGTTGTTAGTTTTTGATGTTTTTAGGAAGAAGCCACCAAAATGGATTCCAAAATGTGTGATGTGATTTAACTGTAATTGTAATTGGTTCTGACTGTTGTCAAGATATGCTATTGCAGGTACTATGAACTCATAATTGTTACTTAGTGGGCATACACATGTCAATACGACTCTTATGGTTTAGAGATGAGGTATCCTTCTTAAGCTCGTTTACATGCAGTATTTATTTATAACGAATCTCAAATTGTGAAGATTCTAGCATTATTCTGATTCTGAGTAATATGTTCAGACAGTTCTTTGGCTTTCAAACTCATAGCAATGCTGGACACCCACTGGACATTTTTCCATCAGTTGCTATGGCATAAATCCAGAAATTGAGTCATTTTCCATTTTTACCATAGCTTCATCATTTACTGCATGTGTTATTTTAGCACTTTCCAGAGTGGTCTTACATACACATCATGAATTTCCTCATACTGTGTTATTTTTTTTTAGTTTATTTATTTATTTTAATTAGGTATATATGACAGCAGAATGCATTTTGATTCATTGTACACAATTGCAGCACAACTTTTCATTTCTCTGATTATACACAATGTAGCATCACACCATATGTGCAGTCATACATGTACCTAGGGTAATAATGTCTATCACATTCCACCATCTTTCCTGTCCCCATGCACCTCTCCTTCCCTCCCTATTTTACCATGTTATTGATTCATTAACATTGAACTTATGGCCAACAGAAATGTAATTCATGCCTCAAAGAGCTCATCTAACACATTTTTTCCCATTAGAGACATCACAATCTTCTTGCATGTAAGAACACTAAGAACCACTTTAACACAGTGCTTGGGGGACATTTTTAGCAATGAAATCACAACAATAAAACCCCCATAAAGACACAAAAAGCTTAGTACTCAATAGACTATAAAGAAGACACATGTTTGCAGTATGAAAGCTGAAAGAAGAGGGAGACTGTTGCCTCCTTCAAACTGAGCAAGGAACGTTATAAAGGGGGACCCCAGTGTTTTGCCACTCTGTCCAAGTTGTGCCCCAGGAATTTATTTTGGGGTTATAAATAAATTTTAGTAAGTAGGTGTTTTCACAATACAGAATCTACAATTATTGAGAATGGACTGAATAATTAAATATACACACATAAAATACAGAAAGAAAGCTAGACATGATAGATGATTTTTCCTAGAAGTTAAACTCAATTTTAAAAAGATAACATTGAAAGGGCAATGATCTTGTCTGTTGCACATCGTATGACATTCCTCCTGTCTTCCAAGTAAAATAAAGAGTTTTAAGTAAAAAAAAAAAAAAAAAGTTTAAAAAAGTGTTGGGGCATGCTTATTGTTCTAATGACAATCATTTTATTCCCTTAGCTGCACCATGCGCACAGGTCTATGATTTCTGATATGGTGGTATTTATTCATTAGCCAATATAGACGTACTGGAGACATTCTCTAATTTGACTCAAAATATGAAAGATGCTGGATATATTCACCTTCATCTATTTATTCTTTGCTTTGAACCACACAAACAGCATGAAGTCAAGTGCAAAAAAATTTAAACAATTTTAGACCAGTAATGTAGAGGACTCTAAAATATTAGCTTTAATTCCAAAGACAACAATGCATCCTGTGATATAAAAATATGATAAAATCTAATTTCATAAAAGCATGTACAAAAGATTAGTGGGTTTAGGATTCTTGGGTCTTATTTATTTGTGAATGACTAGAACTTAGATAAATAAAACACCCGAGCCATGCCAAATAAATACAAAAATTAGAGTTCTCACAGATAGTAGAAGAGGTGTAGTGTTAATAGATAAGACAAAAAAAAGACACAGTGGCTTAATTCCTATTCAGTCTTGTTATATAGAGTTGCAAAGTAGTAACAGTAAAGGAAATAATTTTTTAAAGGCATAAATTCAATCCTAGAGATGAGGGATGGCCTTCAAATACTTGTTCACTTTTCTCACACAGATAAACTGCATCATAAGTTGTTTCAAGAATTATGAATGTGGATAGTGTCCATTGTTCTGAAACTAAAAATGAAAATTTATGCTACAAAAGAATTCAGATATAGGTATCTTACAATTTTTAAAATGGAAAAATAATGAATTTCAGACACTCTGAAAATAGTAATTACTTGGGATCATATTATTTAAGGAGTATTAATATGTCCCACAACAACTGCTTCATTTTTGGTATGGATGTATATTAAGGTATTATTTTCAGAAAATGCCACAAACTACAACATCCACATTTTTATAAATAATTTTATAAAATTTCTCTGATAAATTTGTGGAAAAGATGAAGAAAGAAAAGCAAAGCCATTTCATAGCAATTGAAATAATTGAGGAAAAAGTGGGAACTAATGCATCAGTGCATATCAGTAGAAAAGACTTTTTTCTTATTTTAACCAGTAAAAGAAAGGATCATTAATGTTTGTTGAAAAAATCCAGAGTAACAAAGTGATGTGAAAGTATGTCCTCTTCCCAAAATAGACTTAGGAATATGTTCAGCTTAAGGAAACTGGAGCATTCAAATAGTGATAGCACTGATGGTGAGGCTGTCAATTATCTTCAGTTATTATCTACATTGAAACACTGAATCTTTCTCTTTTTTTTTTCACAGTAGATTAGGTAGAGAGAGGTGATGGGAGGGGAGGGGAGGGGAGGCAGAATAGGAAGGGCAGCAGAATACAACAGACACTAGTATGGCAGTATGTATAAGCGTGGATGTATAACAAATGTGATCCTGCAATCTGTACACATGGAAAAATGAGAATTCATACCCCATTTGAACCAAATGTATGACATGTCAAGATCATTGTATTGTCTTGAACAACCAATTAAAAAAAAGAAACACTGAATCTTTATATTCAAATATAAGAACAAAGAAGAATGTTCAAGAGACTGGTGGCGTGTACCTTAGAAAGAGAACATTTAGAAAGTTAGGAAAACATCCTTCATAAATATTTGAAGGAATTTTTTAAGGCAGAACCAGGAGGAAAATTCTAAAACAATGCTTAGAATCTATGAGCAGAAGAAATAGAAGTGACTGAAAAATAGGTATAGGGAGAATGTCTGAGTCCAGGATTGTCTGAATACTGTTTAACAATTTAGCAAAATAGAAACTATTAATGAACAGATAAATAGAAAAATATCTAATTGACATGTTTCAGGTGGTTCAGAAAGAATTCCTCCCATGAAAATATGAACTGTAAGTTTTATTCTAATTTCTTTCATATTTTTTGTCATAGCACATAATGGTTTGCAATAACTGAATATCACTTCCAAACTGTACACAATTCAAAATGATTTTATTATTTAGCAAAAAGCACTTTAATTTTGGTTCACAGTATTTCAGTCTTCAAACAACCTTCAGAATGAGTAGATTAGTATTGTGAAGGAAATTAGATACCAAGGCATAGATTTCACAATGATAACAATAAATATCCTAATAATTACATTAGTAATAATTAATAATCTGTGGTGACTAGTATCTATTTAAAGAATACATAATTGTTGATTAAATTAATGCATGGATACACCAATTAAGAGTCTAAGAGAATGGTATTTAAATAGATTTTCTATTTTATGAAGAAAATACTGAATTAGAAAATATATCAAAGTTTTCATATCTTAAACATTCTTTATTAGCTTTTCATAAATATATAAAGAAAATATTATTTTTTCTAAATAGTATAAATAGGACAAATAATATTTCTACTTTAGTAGGTGTACATAATATATTAAAATGAGCATAGAGCAGAAATTAAATCCAGAAATAAACAACTTCTTATGTCTTAGAGAGGATTAATGAAAAACTTGAAGATATCTCTTAAATTAGTGGATTTTTCAATTATTTTATTCAGCTAAAACATACAAAAAAAAGAAACAGAAAAACAATCTTATAAAATAGATAAATGACTTCATAATAGATTAATAGCTATGAATATAACACAATAGCACAATAGCTAAGAAAAGGTGTTCTAAGATATTCCTATACTAAACAGTAAAAAGGTTCCAAATATAAAGTGAACACTACATTCTAAGCACTGTACTATCTGAAATGTGAGTTTTAGAGATTTATTGAGAGTTCTTATCTGTTAGACAACTGTAAAGCCTTCTTTTTCCTAAATAAAAGAATGTACGTTTGTGTATTATATAATATATGAAATACTTCAAGTGACATGTTCAAACAGTTACTATGCTATTTAAAGTCGACCCATGAGTTCCTGGCCTATGATCATGTCTTTAGTCTCAGGTTAGGATAACTCAGCAAAATAATAAAGAACAAGCAGGCACTGGATTTTTTTTTGGTTAGAGAAACAAGCTGAATGACCTGAGGCCAAAGCACATGTTCATGATCTGAATTGATAATTCCAGGACTACCCCTTTGTAACTTGAATTCCTTTGGCCCACCTCACTTTGCACTTTCAGCTAAATGAAAAAGTAATCAAGAAGGTGAACCCTTCCTTATCTAAGTTTCATAAATCTTTCCAAGGTTACATATAAATGATTTAGGGGGTTGTCTGTTATTTTAAATTATCTGCCCCACTGATCCCTTACAAAAATGCAGATCATCAAGCAAGGTCTGAATAAAGATATCTGTGGAAGGGAAGAAAATTAACATTCGTTGTAACTCTCAGAGTCTGCCATTGTCTGCTTCACCAGAGCCAGCATCAGTTTCTCTTTACTTGCAACCTATTTAGTGGGAATTACAATTAAAGGCTATAGAGTTTAAACTTACCTGTCACCTGCAGATTTACCTGATTGGGAAATGTGCCACTATATACCACACACACACACACACAAAGGAAATTGTACATATACACACAAAGGAGTTTGGTAAAAAATGTATTACCAACTAGTAACTAACATGCATGATGGTAAAACTAGCACATATAATACCCTGAAAAGTATTAATCGTGTCTAATATTTTCTTTCTCTATGTCCACCTTCTGGTTGATTGGCGTGCTCATCAGCAGTGTGACATTAGCAGAGACCTACAAGGGAATTAGAGCAATGCATTTTCCCCAGGGCCACCATTTATACCATAAATTATGAATGTATTATTATGCTGCCACTTTGGTTTTGAAGAGCTTATGTTAATTAAAGGCTAGGAAAGCATACACGCAGCACAATTATTTTTAATTAAGATTAAAATAATGCAGTATGTCAATATAGTCCTCAATGGGAATGATGGCTTAATGTGTCACCTCATTTTCTTGTCTGTGTAATACAGCCATGTTGAATGCTTGTTTTTAGTTTCTGATCTTTTACGTATATATAGTTAAAGGTCACTTAGAGATCAACTTTATGTCTTTATGTCTGAGATATCACTATATTCAGCAAATATGGAGAACACTACATTCTATCTGAAATAAATACACAAAATACTGTACTATCTGAAATAAATACACAAAAGGAAAACTACAATATTCTATGATTTAGGGGCTTGAAATCATATTTTGGACAACCTATGAATTTGCTTCTAAAATTAAAGACTATTTTTGTATAAAATTAAGATGATTATATTGCATAAAGCAAATGAATTGGGATCATATTCTAAAATAAATACATTTAGCTAAATTTTTAAAATGTGAAACCATGGATATTTTTCTCATAACTAAAAATTGAGGAATTAGAAGAAAACTTTTTATTCTAACCTAAAAGTAAACCCAACTCATTTGTTACTTATTGTCTTATGAATTCTTATGAAAGAGAATATTATATAGAGTTAATATTTTTTTCTTTCATTTAGAATAAACCTTATTTCCTCATATAGTCATATACTCAACAACATTTGTAAACAAGATTTTTTAAACTGTATTTAACAAAAAATACTGCTATGGTGGAAACCACTAAAATCTCTTAACTCATGGCATTTTTAAACAATAAATGTTCAACCTTGCTGTTCTCTTGTCGCCTATGAGGATTTATTTCTCCATGAAATAAAATTCATCATGAGTATTTAAATGACACTTTCCATAAAAAATGAAACTACATTCTATTTTATCAGTTAGGAGAAATCGTACCTCACACAGGAATATGCTTAGGTGACATTTTCTTTCATTCCTGCAGAAGTACAAACCTTAGGGCTGACAAGAGATCTAAATGTTTAATTTTGTCACACCAGCAGCCCAATAAACATGCATGGCAATGACCGAGTTCCTGACGACAGGTGAGCTCCACAGACTCCTCAGGGAACTCTGAGGCTGAACCATTCAGAGCAGCATGCCTAAATTGACATTGTTGGGACTCTAGTAGAATGAAAAGACATAAAGTCAAAAGTAAGAAAGCATAATTAAAATGTTTCATTTGACAGTTTACTTCGCTGTAATTGGCAACTGAACACCTGTGTTTGCTTCAGTGGAAAAAAGTTTTATTTTTAACACGAGACGCTGATCCTTCATGGTTAATGCCAATGAAATTACATAGAAAAATAATATAGAGTGCCAGATAAAACATAGATAATTCAATAAACATTGATATGGGCATTATAGTCATATATTTTAATTGTGCTCCTTGGGGAGGATGTAATTAATAGTTACTGCAAAAGAACAGGCAAACTTGACACACTGGGGAATTAAACATACTAGGGAATTATGTATACAAGGAAGGAACTCCCAAAGTTTCAGCTGGTGTCCACAGAGATTCTATTTTAAAACCTTAAAACCACAGAGTGTTATGAAATAGAGCTAAGTTGATTCACTCTGTTTGCAAGAATATATTTTAGTATATCCAATACTAATCAGAATAAACAATAAACAATTCTAATTTTTATTGAATAAAATTGTTTTGCTTTGGTATCCTTGGGCCACAGCCAACAGCTTCTTTCCTAACCAATATTCTCTCTAGTTCCCCCACATTTGGTTAGTATAACCTAATTTATAGAAAGTGTAGAAATATAATGAGTCTATATCTGAATAAATAAGAACCCCAGTGCTATCATTCTGGACTTTCTATCCTTTCCTGTCAACTGTCTTCCTCAGATGGTTTTATTGTTTAGCAAAATTTAAGACTCTTCTTCAGCATTGCTTCTTTCTGACTATCACTTTTTCAGATACTCCCAAAGCACTCTGTATTGATAGCACCCAATAAATAAAACACAATTTTTAATGATGAATATTAAATTTACTGCACTATAATATTAATATAAATAATAATCAGATAATTCTATTCTAAATGACATCCATCTTTGTATTCCAACATTCCATTTACAAGGCAAAAAAGCTTGCTTATTTATGTGTCATGAAGAGGAGAAAATTAAACAATGAGCATTCCAATGTAAAGTTTTTAATAAGGTAAAAAAATTTCTTGGCTTTTATTTTAATGTTTCTGTTTTTAAAAAATTAAGGTATGGAAACACATTGTTATTACTTAAAATATAAGAATATAGAAGGTTTTTTAAAGTAGCTTCTAAAATAAGAGTAAAAGGGACAATAATTAAATTGAACTATAACTAAAAGAGCAATTTTCTGTCCCCATGGTAAAAGAGTTGACCTCTTTTATAGATGACTAGAGTAGAGTTTTGCAGCAGAAACCTATTAAGTCTAGAAAAGTTGTGTGATCACGATGGGAATGTTGTGAAGAACAGACTAAACAAAGGAGACCTAATTAAGCTTTTCACACAATTTAAATAAACTTTTAAAATATTTGGAAATGTAATATCAAAAGTTATTTATACAATAAATACTCACATAATGCTCAAATTAAATAAAGTGCATCCCAAATATAAGCTTTAATATATTAAATAAATTTATTGTACTCCTTTTTTTTGTTGTGGTTTTATTGAAAAAAAAAAATGAAGCAAATTAATTCCCCATAAAGCAGGCACTATAAAACTAAGCAGCCCTCTTGATATTTTTATTTTTCTCTTTCTCTTTTTTAAATTTTTAGTTTGACTTATTCTGTTAAAACATTTTCTAAATCCAAGCAGTCTAATGTACCCATTGCATTCAGAATAGCACAGATTTATCTCTCAGTCTGTAGGCATGGTTGGTCTAAATTCTACACTTTCACTGGCCCACCTGATATAAGGTAAGGAACTTACGATGTTTGTTTTGAAAAATGAATAAAGTTTCAGAATCATTAAACACATTTGTCATCTGTGCAGGCATTCTACAAGCTTTGGTTTATTTTGATGCCTTACATGATTTCTAGATCTTCAGGACCTGGAGAAAGAAAAGGCTTTGACTCAAAGTGATAATTGGTCATCTGAGTATTCTGAAAATAGTGCAAGACAAGAAAAAATATATATATTTCTCCTAAAAATATAAAGATGTAATTTAGATTAAACTAATCTAACATGCTTACATGTGGCCTGTGAAGGTTCGTGGGTCTTTAAAAAATTAATGTATGGAAACACGTTGTTATTACAAAAAATAGTTACTTGTTTTTGTGTAAAGCTATTTGGAATTCAAAATTATGTGTATTACTTTATTTTTTCCTCTCAAAACTAAAAGTTGAGATTTTTCTTTGGAAAAAGCATTTAAATACAACTGATTTTTCATTAAGCACAATATCAAGTAAAAAAAAAGTACTGATAGGCACCTGCAAGGTAGGCAGACCTGCGACCTAGAGAACAGGCCCAGAAGCTTGCCTGTGCGGTAGACAGACCTCCCCAGTTAGAGGAGCCCAGCCTCCCGCTGGTGAGGTAGACAGACCACTCCAACTAGAGGAGGGGCCCTGCTGCCCACCTGTGCGGTCACCTGAACGAGCTCTTGACAAACATAAGGTTTCCCCAACACCCCCATCTCATCAAATACCTTATGAGAAAAACTGATGGAACTCATCTTGGAAAATCCCACCAACCCTTAAAACCCACCAACCCGATGACTGGCGTGGCTTCCAGTGCGGTTCTTCAGCGGATCAGACACCTGGTTTACATCTCAGAGAATAAGAGTAGAGAGGCCACAGGTGGAAGCTCAAGTCCTCTCACACTGACTACCACCACCATCCTGAACCCAGAGACTCAAGCTAGGAATAGACAATGCCACCAACTGGAAGAAATGAAAATAGAGTTCTGAGAGACATTTTTTTTCTTTTTTTCTTTCTTTTTCTCTCTTCTCTCTCTCTTTTCAGCCATTTACCCAGTCTCCTCTACCCTTCCCCCTTGGGTCTTTGCAACCTCAAAATATGTGAAACCAAAAATTGTACATGAAAAAGGCCTTTCACAACTGAATCACCAAAATAATATACTATAGAGGAATTCCATATGCCCCACCTCCCTTTCCCCTTTTTATTTTCTTTTTTCTCGTATTTTCTTTTTCCTGCTCTCTTTTTTCTCTCCCTTTCCTTGTTATTTGTTTTTCCTCCTCTTACTCCCTCCATCCCACTTGCAACCCCCAAAATTTCACTATTCATAACTAGGGTAATCTTATGAATACAGATAGAAATTTGAATCTATAAATTCTTCCATAAATTACCCATCTATTGGTTAGAACTCTCCAAAGTTACTAAGTTAAATTAATCCCATACCCTTACTCCTTTCCCCATATACATAACATCCTACACCTGAAATTCAGTTTTCTTCAAGCTATCAGAAATGGTATGCCTTTCATGAAACTAATGACTATATTTGTAAACAATAATCAAAACCAACATTTGTAGACATAGAATCTAGCTATAAATGTAGTAATAAGGAAAACGTGTGCTTAGATGATGTACTATTGATATTTGGAACTGTTACCATTGTCTTTCTTCACAAAAGGGAGATTTTGCAACTATACAAGAGCAATATAAATATACATGGGGAAAATTTAATAACACAACAGTTTCATCAAGCAGAAAGAAATGCGAGCAGTATGAAAAGACAAGGAAAGAAAGGACCACAAGCAATGCAGTTCAACTCAACTTTAGAAGAGGTAATAGCTGCAGCAGAATTCAGGATATACATGCTTCAGATGATCTGGAGTCTCAAGGAAGACATTAGACAGCAAAATCAGACAATGAAAGATCACTTCGATAATGAATTACATAAACAAATCCAAGAAGCAAAAGATCAACTATACAGGGAGATAGAGGTTATAAAAAACAAACAGAAATTCTAGAAATGCAGGAAGCAATAAACTAAATCAAAAACTCAAGTGAGAGTACTACCAGCAGAGTAGAACACGTAGAAGATAGAGCATAAGACAATGAAGACAAAGTATTTCAACTTGAAAAGAACATAGACAGCTCAGTGAGACTGTTAAGAAACCATGAGCAGAACATCCAAGAAATGTGGGATAACATACAGAGACCAAACTTAAGAGTCATTGGGATACAGGAAGGTATAGAGGTCCAAAACAAAGGAATGAGCAATCTGTTCAACGAAATAATACGAGAAAACTTCCCAGACTTGAAGAATGAGACAGAATCCCAAATCCTAGAAGCCTACAGGACGTTGAATGTGCAAAATCATCTAGATCCACATCTAGACACATTATAATGAAGATGCCCAACATACAGAATAAGGAGAGAATTTTAAAAGCTACAAGAGAAAGAAAGCAGATTACATTTAGGGGTAAACCAATCAGGATAACAGCTGAACTTTCAACACAGACTCTGAAAGCTAGAAGATCCTGGAACAACATATTTCAAACACTGAAAGAAAATGGGTTTCAACCAAGAATTGTGTATCCAGCGAAATTAAGCTTCAGGATGGAAGATGAAATTGAAACCTTCCACGATAAACAAAAGTTAAAGAATTTGCAGCTAGAAAACCATCTCTTCAAAACATCCTCGGCAAAACATTACAGGAAGAAGAAATGGAAAATAACAATGAAAACCAACAGTGGAAGGTAGTACAGTAAAGGAAAAAAAAATCAAAGAGGAAAAACAAACCATGTTAAGTAACATAAATAAACAAATATGGCTGGAAGAATAATCCATATCTCAATAATAACTCTAAATGTTAATGGCTTAAACTCACCAATTAAGAGACACGGGCTAGTAGAATGGATGAAAAAAAAGGATCGAACAATATGCTGCCTACAGGAGATGCATTTGATAGGAAAAGACATACATAGACTGAAGGTGAAAAGTTGGGAAAAATCATATCACTCATATGGACTTCGGAAACAAGCAGGAGTGTTCATACTCATATTAAATAAAAGAGATTTCAAGCCAAAATTGATCAAAAGGGATAAAGAGGGACACTACATACTGCTCAAGGGAACCATACACTAACAAGACATAACACTCATAAATATATATGCCCCAAACAATGGTGCAGCTATGTTCATCAAACAAACTCCTCTCAAGTTCAAGAGTCTAATAGACCACCATACAATAATTATGGGAGACTACAACACACTTCTCTCACCACTGGCCAGATCTTCCAAACAAAAGTTGAATAAAGAAACTATAGAATTCAATAATACAATTAATAACCTAGACTTAATTGACGTATATAGAATATACCACCCAACATCAAGCAGTTACACAGTTACACTTTTTTCTCAGCAGCACATGGATCCTTCTCAAAAACAGATCATATATTATATCACAGGGCAACTCTTAGAAATTATAAAGGAGTAGAGATAATACCATGCATCCTATCTGATCATACTGGAATGAAACTGGAAATCAACGATAAAAGAAGGAAGGAAAAATCATGCATCACTTGGAGAATGAACAATAGGTTACTGAATAACCAATGGGTTATAGAAGACATCAAGGAGGAAATTAAAAAATGTTTAGAGATAAATGAAAACACAGACACAACATATCGGAATCTATGGGACACAATGAAAGCAGTTCTAAGAGGAAAATTCATTGCTTGGAGTTCATTCCTTATAAAAAGAAAAAACCAACAAATAAATGATCTCACACTTCATCTCAAAATCCTAGAAAAATAAGAGCAAAACAACAGCAACAGAAGCAGAAGGCAAGAAATAATTAAAATCAGAGCTGAAATCAATGAAATCAAAACAAAAGAAACAATTGAAAAAATTGAAAAAATTACAAGTTGGTTCTTTGAAAAAATAAATAAGATCAACAGACCCTTAGCCATGCTAATGAAGAGAAGAAGAGAGAGAACTCAAATTACTAGCATACTGGATGAAAAAGGCAATATCACAACAGACACTTCAGAAATACAGAAGATAATTAGAAATTATTTTGAATCCTTATACGCCAATAAAATAGAAGATAGTGAAGGCATCGATAAATTTCTTAAGTCATATGATCTGCCCAGATTGAGGCAGGAGGATATACACAACCTAAACAGACCAATATCAATTGAGGAAATAGAAGAAGCCATCAAAAGACTACCAACTAAGAAAAGCCCAGGACCGGATGGATATATAGCAGGGTTTTACAAAACCTTTAAAGAAGAATTAATACCAATACTTTTCAAGCTATTTCAGGAAATAGAAAAAGAGGGAGAACTTATAAATTCATTCTACGAGGCCAACATCACCCTGATTCCTAAACCAGACAAAGACACTTCAAAGAAAGAAAACTACAGACCTATATCTCTAATGAACCTACATGCAAAAATCCTTAATAAAATTCTGGCGAATCGGATACAAAAACATATCAAAAAAAATTGTGCACCATGATCAAGTAGGATTCATCCCTGGGATGCAAGGCTGGTTCAATATACGGAAATCAATAAATGTTATTCACCACATCAATAGACTTAAAAATAAGAACCATATGATCATCTCGATAGATGCAGAAAAAGCATTCGACAAAGTACAGCATCCCTTTATGTTCAAAACTCTTGAAAAACTAGGGATAACAGGAACATACCTCAACATTGTAAAAGCAATCTATGCTAAGCCTCAGGCCAGCATCATTCTGAATGGAGAAAAATTGAAGGCATTCTCTCTAAAATCTGGAACAAGACAGGGATGCCCTCTCTCACCACTTCTGTTCAACATAGTTCTCGAAACACTGGCCAGAGCAATTAGACAGACGAAAGAAATTAAAGGCATAAAAATAGGAAAAGAAGAACTTAAACTATCACTATTTGCAGTTGACATGATTCTATACCTAGCAGACCCAAAAGGGTCTACAAAGAAACTATTAGAGCTAATAAATGAATTCAGCAAAGTGGCAGGATATAAAATCAACACGCATAAGTCAAAGGCATTTCTGTATATCAGCGACAAATCCTCTGAAATAAAAATGAGGACAACAACTCCATTCACAATATCCTCAAAAATAATAAAATACTTGGGAATCAACCTAACAAAAGAGGTGAAAGACTTATACAATGAAAACTACAGAACCCTAAAGAGAGAAATTGAAGAAGATCTTAGAAGATGGAAAAATATACCCTGTTCATGGATAGGAAGAACTAACATCATCAAAATGGCGATATTACCAAAAGTTCTCTATAGGTTTAATGCAATGCCAATCAAAATCCCAATGGCATTTCTTGTAGAAATAGAGAAAGCAATCATGATATTCATATGGAAAAATAAAAGACCCAGAATAGCAAAAGCAATTCTAAGCAGGAAGAGTGAATCAGGCAGTATAGCGATACCAGACTTCAAACTATACTACAGAGCAATAGTAACAAAAACAGCATGGTACTGGTACCAAAACAGGCGGGTGGACCAATGGTACAGAATAGAGGACACAGAGACCAATCCACAAAAATACAACTATCTTATATTTGATAAAGGGGCTAAAAGCATGCAATGGAGGAAGGATAGCATCTTCAACAAATGGTGCTGGGAAAACTGGAAATCCATATGCAACAAAATGAAACTGAATCCCTTTCTCTTGCCATACACAAAAGTTAACTCAAAATAGATCAAGGAGCTTGATATCAAATCAGAGACACGGCATCTGATAGAAGAAAAAGTTGGCTCTGATCTACATATTCTGGGGTCGGGCTCCAAATTCCTCAATAGAACACCCATAGCACAAGAGTTAATAACTAGAATCAACAAATGGGACTTACTCAAACTAAAAAGTTTTTTCTCAGCAAGAGAAACAATAAGAGAGGTAAATAGGGAGCCTACATCCTGGGAACAAATCTTTACTCCTCACACTTCAGATAGAGCCCTAATATCCAGAGTATACAAATAACTCAAAAAATTAAACAATAAGAAAAAAATGACCCAATCAACAAATGGGCCAAGGATTTGAACAGACACTTCTCAGAGGAGGACATACAATCAATCAACAAGTACATGAAAAAATGCTCACCATCTCTAGCAGTCAGAGAAATGCAAATCAAAACCACCCTAAGATACCATCTCACTCCAGTAAGATTGGCAGCCATTATGAAGTCAAACAACAACAAGTGCTGTCGAGGATGTGGGGAAAAGGGTACACTTGTACATTGCTGGTGGGACTGCAAATTGGTGCAGCCAATTTGGAAAGCAGTATGGAGATTTCTTGGAAAGTTGAAAATGGAACCACTATTTGACCCAGCTATTCCCCTTCTCAGTCTATTCTCTGTAAATCTAAAAAGAGCATACTACAGGGACACTGCTATATCAATGTTCATAGCAGCACAATTCACAATAGCTAGACTGTGGAACCAACCTAGATGCCCTTCAATAGATGAATGGATTAAAAAAGTGGCATTTATACACAATGGAGTATTACTCTGCATTAAAAATGACAAAATCATGGAATTTGCAGGGAAATGGATGGCATTAGAGCAGATTATGCTAAGTGAAGCTAGCCAATCCCTAAAAACAAATGCCAAATGTCTTCTTTGATATAAGAAGAGCAACTAAGAACAGAGTATGGAGGAAGAGCATGAGAAGAAGATTAACATTAAACAGGGATGAGAGGTGGGAGGGAAAGGGAGAGAGAAGGGAAATTGCATGGAAATGGAAGGAGACCCTCATTGTTATACAAAATTATATACAATAGGAAGTGACAGGAAAGGGGAAAAAAAGGGGAGAAATGAATTACAGTAGATGGGGTAGAGAGAGAAGATGGGAGGGGACAGGAGGGGAGGGAGGATAGTAGAGGATAGGAAAGGCAGAAGAATACAACAGACACTAGTATGGCAATATGTAAAACAGTGGATGTGTAACCGATGTGATTCTGCAATCTGTATACGGGGTAAAAATGGGAGTTCATAACCCACTTTAATCAAATATGTGAAATATGATATGTCAAGAACTATGTAATGTTTTGAACAACCAACAATAAAAATTTTTTTAAAAAGTACTGATAGATCTTTAAACTTTGAGTGAAAAACATTTTTAAATTTTTGAAATTTACAAATTACTTGTACCCAAGAGACAAAGAACTTTGAATTTGAAGACAGAGGACTTGAGTTTAAATCTTGAGTCCATGACCTTAGGCATATAATCTTTATTTTATGACTTTAGACAAATATTCTAGACCATTTGGGTTGTTCCTTCTTGGACATACCAGAGATGGCAATAACTATTCAAATGTGTGAATTAAATTAGAAAACATATTTAATTTATAGAAAGCAAAAGGCTCTAGGAATGAAAGATGCTATAAAATTCACTAATAAATTTAATTGATAATTGAGGATTTATTTGCAGCAGAAACCTGTTAAGTGTTTATATTATATCAGTAATAAATATAATAATAAATAGAACGTTTTTATCATATACTCACTCTAAGAAGACACTGAGGTTATTTTTGTATTAATCAAGTTCTTTTTTTATTAATTTCTTTCCCCTACATTTAGAGCATATTTTCATATACAAAATGTAAATTTCTGAAAGATCATTAGTATTCAAATTTTTTTCTATATTACTAGTACCTATGTATTGATATTTACAAATTTTCAAAAGTAAGATTTACTCTACTTTAAAACATAAATGTATATTAACCTATGAGCCAATTAAAGTAAAAAATGTACTAACCTTCCAATAAATGTACAGAATAAATTAGTGTGTTATCAAGATCTCAGGTACAGTGTAATATAAATAAAGGAATCCTCTTATTTTAGAAATTCTACTTTCCATTACTTTAATAACACAGGAATAGAGAAATTTTTGCTTAATCATTTATAAGACGGAACTTTATATTATTGTGTGTTGTGTGTTGTGTGTTATGGCTTGGATATGAGGCGTCTCTCATATCCAAATATACAAGAATATTCAGTCTAGAAATCAGTTCATCCTAGTTGTACTAAGTGCTAATAGTAAACTGGTGGGCATGGAAGAAGGGATAGGTTGCTGAGATCATTCCCTGAAAGGCTTCATCTACTTTGTGACCACATCACCTTTCTCTCTGTGTATCCAGGATGCTATGTCCTGAGCAGCTTCTCTCTATTGCTCTTCCACCATGATGTTCTTTCTCGTCTAGGACCCAGAGCAGAGGACTCAATTGACCAACCATGGCCTAAACTTCTGGAATTATGAACTGAAATAAACTTTTCCTCCTTTAAATTGTTTTTGTTAGGAATTTTGGTCACAGAGGTGAACAACTGATTAACACAAATGTCCTTAGTTCAAAAGTTCAAGTTACATAAATGGCATTGGAGGTGGACTTAAAGAAAATTATGACAGTTCTTTATAAAAAAGTTTTGGCTATTAATTATGCTAAAATGATAATGCTAAAACTGAAGTATTTCATTTGTTAAACAAATATGTCATGAGTAGAAATTGCACAAGATTCTCAATGTATTACCTATGCAAATATTAAATAAATACCTGTATTATTCAAAAAAATAGTGATTCACAGAAAAACATGTTGTCTGTTAATAAGTGTCCACTGTAATTATATTTTACATATTTGAATTATGAATGCTATGTCAAATGTCACTTTGTACTACTAAAGAAATAGAAGAAGAATATTGACATTTATATCAGCTCATCATGTTCAGTAAGGACTGCATTTAAAATAAATTATACTACAAATATGTAAAAATTACAGTCATGGCTACTGCATGTAGGTATCAATGCTCCAGCACCCATCATAAAAAATGCCAAACTTGTAACCTAGATTTTTTAAACATAAATGAAAATTATATCTACTTTATCAAAAAAATCACAAGAACAAAACCTTTTAATACTTGAGGAGCCAATTTAAGTTACATGTGGATTTATTTTCCTCATCCCACTGTCAACATGAATTTGAACGAGGCAAAATTTGAGGTCATCACCCTCAGGCTTAGTAGATTTCACTTTATCCTCACTATGGCATGTGTAACCTTTAATGACCTTCACAGAAGAAAGAATCCTTACATGAATACACAAAAATGACATTCATTCATTGCTGTTCAATAAATTCCTACCTAAATTGCCTCCTACTGATTTATAAGATATAGTTGTTATATTGATTAGCTTCTGGATAATATTTTTCTAAAAGGGTTAGCCTTAACTGGATGGAATTAAAGGATATGTTATATGGAATGCAAAATTGGGTGTGTAATTTGGAGAGGCAAAAGAAACAACTCTTAATACTAACCGAAGGAGGGAATTGATAGACAGATTATACCTTAGCATTGATGATTGAAAAAATAAATAAGATGCCATTTGTGAGATAGCTTGTGCTAGGTAAGAAGTACATGTTCTCCAATAGCTTCTTCTTTTCATCCCAGTAACATATACTTATATTCCTGCACACACACATATACACACTCACACACTCATTGTTTTATATATTCTAGCAAATATCCCTTTAAAAATTCAGAATCTGTCTTGTATCATTTAAAACTTAGGGGAAAGGACTTCTTAAAACATAGCTCTGGCACACTGGGAATATCAGATTCATTTTAGAAACAACACTTACTGCTAGTATTGATTACTGATCTAATGCCAATGAAGAATTAAGCGCAGAATTGGTGAAAATGAAAGGAATAGGAAATTAAAAGTTTTTGATATTTCAGAAGAGGTTTGAGCCTGTAAATCAGTAACTGATTACTTGTCCTCATGGTACATTCATTCAATGATATAGAAGGTATTGACTGCTTATGAAATTTTATTTTCATGAAAATCACTTATGTTCTATTTACAAAAGTAAAATTGCACAATTAGTGGTAGGAGATCTTTTGACGTTACAGTCCTTTGGATTTAACATATTCCACAGAAATTCATTTTGAGATTCAGGCATTTATTGGCATCGGTTCCTTTAGTTTCCAATAATATCTGGACTCAGAGAAATTCTTGCTGCCTATTGAAACTCTTCTTTCATTAAATAAGTTTAAATATGTATGTAGATACATATATATACACATATATATATAATTTTTTCTAATTGATCTCACTATTGTAAGTACACATTATAAGGTTATCAAACCCATTAGAAACCTTTTTCATAGAACCTATTAGAAAGTATTTGCTACCTTGTAGTCAATTGGTAGGACACAATTTGATAGCATAAAGTGGAGAATAAGAAAGCAGAGCTTTTCCTTGATAATAGTTAAGATTTCACAACTATTTAAATAACAGTGGTAATACAATTTAGATTTTATCTATTTAGGCATTTACGACTTAGATTAATTAGCAGTTCTTCCCTCCCAAGCTATTATAACACATTTACAATATAGAAATAAAACATATTTATGTAAATATAATTATAAAAGACTTATAATTTGATTTTAAGGGATTTTCATTATTGATTTTAAAAAAGTTGTTTCCATTTCTTATTGTTCATGCTGCTACCTTGCTAAAGTAAAAGTGGCATTCTTTTTAATGATAATTCTTATAGATGAAAGAATATTGTTTTCAAGAACTTATTTTCTGAAGATGGTAGTGTAATGTCTAGATCATTTAAATACTTTGAAATATAAAAACATTATAAATTGCATGTTTCACTGAGAAGCAAAAGAGTTTTACTTCAAATGGGAATAAGTTACCTGTTCTGACCCAAACGTCATCATCTTCTACTCTGCTACTCTGCTCTTAACTCAGCAGTAATAAATAAGAACAAGTTTTGAAGGTCATTATTAACGTTAAGTAAAAACTGTACTGGAAGTGAAGTGCTGTTCCTCTTGGTAGCAGAGCTTTTGAATTCTGAAGCAGTACATTATGAGGTTTTGTATTACCACAGACTCATCATCTTTTTTCCATAAGGATCACAGAATTTCCAATGAATTACCCACAGGCACAGAGTTAAACATGCCTCCTGGGGTAAAACCTCTTATTTCTTTTTCTTGTAATGACTCTTCGAGAAGGAAAAAATGAATCCGAGGGCATTTTAATTTATAGGTTTCATTCAATGCAATAAATGGTTACTTTTCATCTTAGTAAAATATAATCATGTTGACAAGGGGGTAGTTTATAAGCAATTAATTTTGATTTTACTGTTGTTAATTTGAATTCTAGGGCTAAATGAAATATATACATGGTATTGCTACATGTAGTTGCTCAAATAACCAGCCGACTGCACATGCAGGATGTTTATGTGTTTGATTTATTCCTATGGGTATGGTTGATTTTCAGTTATCAATCATATGCTAGTGTTCTTCAAAGATAATTTGAAGCCTATATCTGAATAAGGGTAGCGAACCATGAGGTATGGAAGCTAACAATGCTTTGGGCTGATTTTCAATCACTAATTTGTATAGAGAGGTAATTTCAAAGCATTATAAAGTCAGAATGTCTTTCCTTTATAATGTCTTTTCTTTATAATGCATAGTAATTAGTTCCTAAAATACAGGACAATAATTCTAACTTTTTAAATATGTTATATTTATGAATTTATGCAGGTGAATATAAGGTACTGTGTACCTTATATATTGGATTCCTCTTTATGTTCTTAACCTGTGATAGAACAAGATTCTTAGTAAATACATATTGCATAATGAAGTACATTTTCATTATTTATTCAGAGGGCCCTAAATACACATGGAACATTCTGTATAACATAAATTATGATCTACTACATTTTTTTACAGTTATGTTTTAAAAAGATTCTTCACCATTTATTTTTGTTTGTTTTATTCTTTAAATCTTAAATCTTTTGACAAGGACTTGTGGATGTTCAACTACATACAGTCACTGCTGTGTTATTATATTAACAAATCACATAAAGGACAATGAGTTCTTGTCTCCATAAAACATGAGTCAAATATTCAAATTCTATCATATGACTATAAATTAGATTAATTGGATTTTTTAAAAATGACTTAATAAAGGATCAGTGATGTCAATAAAAGAATTGAGGATAAAGAACGCCAAAGTAATTTATCATAGTTGCTGTTTTGAAATCTGAAATTAAGCTCATTGTTCTTATAGGTTTCATGATAATAAGGAGCCAGGGTTGTGGCTTTTATGGTACTGTCATAAGAAGCAGACCTTCTATTTTAATGTATAAAGAAGAAGTTAAAAGCAAATATTCTACTGGATCATATCTGAGCCTTAAACTAAAAATATATTGCTAGCATGAATGGTGCTGATAGCTCCATATAAAATACAAACTTATTTTTTAAAAATGGAAGTTTGTTTATATTCATTTGGGAAAGGGAATGGAGTATTTACACCTTTCCTTTGTAGCACCTTCCTTTAAACTGCTATGTTATTCTAAGAAATCCTTTTCTATTAGGTTAATATAAAGTAAAATTTTTTCAATTTATAAGGACGGCTATTCTTGTGTTAATATTGGGCACAAGCAGCACAAATACTTAAAAAAACCCTCAGTGCTGACAGGTTGGCTGCCTGAGGAGCTTTATGAGATGAACAATAATATCCAGTAACCCTTTACAGGACATGGCTCAAATACCTCTAGGAGAAGTTTGTAGCTGGGGACTTTTTAAAATAAATTTGCAAGTGTAAAAGGAGATTCTCTACCTTTGTATATACTGGATTTGCTTTTAGCCTACTCTGGAACATTGAGGGAGAAACACGGATATTTTCTGACCAGATATTCTAATGGAAGAAAGAAAAAAACCCCAGAGCATTGAACAGTTTAAAAACAAAAATAGTGGAACCTAACAAAAAGGAGATAGATAAATTTAGTAGCTCAATTTCTTGGTAAATTATATGCCTTAGAGGTTTTAAAACAGACAATGCCAGAAGATAATGGTAACTTCTATCAATGAGTTATAAAATAGTAATTTGAGAAGACATTTAAAAGCCAGAATGTCATGTACATAAAAGTATACCATTAGTTTCAAATATATTATCTCCTCTTTGAGATTATGGAAATTTAAAGAAGTTTTATTTTATTCTACATACATCAGATGATATGACATTAGAAATGTGCTGAAATATGTGTGTGTGTGTGTGTGTGTATCTGACTACATGTTCTACAGCCAATTAAATGTTTTAAAATGCATGAGTATAGTTGATGCATTTAAAATTATGTATACCAGTAATAAAAAATTGTGTTAATTTTTAAAATATCCAATATACTGACATAATATATGATCAACACATGGATCAAAATTGTTAATATATACACACATGTATGTTTGTAGATATGTATGCATATCTACAAACATACATGCATACACAAATGTAAAATTTTAAAATTATAATTATTTCTACACTACTTTATAAATCAGCATAATTAAATTTTACAAATCCAAAACCTACAAATTCATAAAACTTATAAGGTATCTTAGTTATGATGGGTACATAGTTTCTGTTTAGGGTAATAAGCTTTTGAAAATATATAGTGGTGGGCTGGGGATGTGGCTCAAGCGGTAGCACGCTCGCCTGGCATGCGTACGGCCCGGGTTCGATCCTCAGCACCACATACCAACAAAGATGTTGTGTCCGCCGAGAACTAAAAAAAATAAATATTAAAAATTCTCTCTCTCTCTCTCTTTCTCTGTCTCTCTCTCCCCCCCCCTCTCTCACTGTCTCTTAAAAAAAAAAAAGAAAATATATAGTGGTGATGGTCACAAAACATTGTGGCTAAAATTAACGCCACTGCCACTGAATTGTACACTTAAAATAATTAGAATGGTAGACTTCATATTACAAGTATTTTACTAAAATTTAGTAAATATTAAACATGACTTTCAAAGCAGAAAACAGTTTTTCTTGTTTCATCCAAATTATGCTTACGGGTACAGAGAGGGCGATTTTGTAATGGTTTATTAGTAAAGATTGAATATGTTTGTGTTTTGATTCTAAGTATAGATTACATAAATGTTTTAATAATTATTTAAAATTTCCTCAGATATTTAAGTTCCATAAATGCCATTAAAAGCTAGTAATACATATATATAGCATATTAAATTTTCTCAATAGATATTTGCTATTTTCAAATAAAAGTACACTATTCAAGTATCAAGTATTATTTTTAATACATTCAAATTATATATTTTTTTATGTTTAAAAAGCTATACAAATGCATTTTCTAGTTTATAATGTCCTATATACAGTGCTTCATGAATATTAATTAACATAAATGGGACAGGGAATTCTCTCAGTATGAACCATCCATAAAAATCTACTAAGTACTCTTTGAAAATATCAAATTAAACCTCACCTCACATGTTTGAACAGATTTTTATATAAACTCCTAAAAATTACAGTTTGCCTTATTTTAGTCATATATCCATCACAGGAATGTGCTTAGAAAAAATAGATTTAGTCATCACAATCAAGAATAAGAAGTCAGACTGGTAGACCAAAGGACTTTAAAATCAACTTAGGAAAAGAGAAGTTATGAAATGGTCTTATTCAGCTTATTATTCTGTAAAATCCCTGAAAAGCTCGCTAAAACACTTAAAGGACTATTCAGAGGCCTAGGAAAATGATTGTATCCAAAATAAACTCAAACTGTTTCATGAAATGTAGAATTGGAACTTTAAATGACTTCCTTTTCTCAAGCTGGAAGTGATACACTGCTATAGAACCTCCTGGTAGAAGGTCTGTGAAAATATCCCATACCTATAGGAAAGCAATAATCATAAAATTATGTACTGAGAATAAAAGAAATATATTGAATTTCAAAATAGATTTTTAAAAAACCGAGTTGCTTCCTAACTTGTAGGCTAAGGAGTCAAATCATCATGAACACTCTCCCCTTTGACACATGTGACCCAGGATGTTGCTCAGTAGAAAGAACAGCACATACAGTCCTATTGATCTCTGTTTATTATTTTGTATGTTCTAATTCTTTCTGGCTTCTTTTGAAGTGAAACTTTCTTCCCAATTCACAAAGAACACTAATAACATCAATAGAGTGTTCATCAGGGTATTTATATTTTAAGAGCAGAAAGGGGGTGAAAATATGCAGTTCTTTTAGATAACTGAAAGTTTCACTTTGATTGGTATCTTGTGCTGACAGAAATTCTGGCATAAGAATTTAAATATGCTTGAAAGAATTTGACATTGCGCTAGGGGATATTATACCTTTTCTTTTCTTCTGAAACCTCAATAGTAATTCTTTTTATTATTAGAGTGTAGTACCTCTCACCCTCCCACCCACAATGTTCAGGGTGGGAATCACAAAAGCTTTACCAAGTTGGAAACAAAACGAAATGCCCTTTCTGACTTGTTAATGAAATCATTCGAGTCTTTTTATTCATCCCCTTAATAGTCATGCTGTTAGTAGATTGTATCCAACTAAGAAAGTTATTCATTTAAATAAGAATCTATTCACTCTTGTAACATTCACTGAAGAGGCTTAAGTAATATGAATAGAAAGAATAACATGTCTGTCAATATTGGAGCACATTCCTAGATCCTTGGTGATGATTTAGCCACTTTAGTAGGATCTTTGATTAGTTTTGATCACACATATAAATACTAAACATTCTTGATTGATTTTATGCCACAAATAAATATACACACATATGAGTATATATTCATGATTATATATTTATTATATACAATTTATGTATGTATGTCTCTCTCTATATATATGACATTGTAAATATTAATGTATCTATCACCAGATCTAAAATTCAGGGGTAAATACTAAGCTGAAAATTGAAAACACAACTATACTTATCTCTACTTTGCTATCTTTTGTTGTATGCAAATATAGGAATTAAATTTAAGATGAAAGATGTAACAAGCTCAAAATCCAACTGTGTTGAGTGAGAGAACATTTAACACTTAATGTTTTATGAGAAAAACAGTATTTTAGCAAAAATAAAAACATTGTTAAAATAAAGAGCATTTTTGATAAAAAAAATACTACATATAAATTACTACTATAGTTTATATGGTGAGAAAACAGTGAAAATAAAATAAACCATATCAACATAAAATAGAAATTTCTAGTTCTTAATTTTTAATATTTCTATTTATATAGAAAAAAAATTGCTAACTCTTGCTCATTATGTAACTGAGTGCATTCAAATAAATAACCTGTAGTAAATTTTCTATGCCATTATTACTCTAATGCAGAGACAAAATGCCTTAGCCCTTAGATCCTACACAGAGATCCTGTAGAGTATATGATATGGATACAGGTTTATGATCAATCCACCCATAGATGATTGGTATATCTGAAACAAAAATAACAAACCCGTCCTAATATTATGGGACAGGCACACTTGTAAGTTCTCTGGAGGTATTAGCTCATTTAATCATTGTGATAATCCCACGGAATTAGCACAATTATTCTACCCATTTTGCTGATGAAGAGTCTAAAGCACAAACATATGAGAAAAGGTACTTATGTGAGATATAGGACAACTTGCTAATAGTAACAAATTACATATATCTGAGTTTGAATATAAATCCATACAATCATGCCCTTACCACATTATGCTGTCTTTTCCATGGAGTTTTAGATAGTCATTATCTTGATACCAAATACAATGAGACAAATAACACAAATAACTTATGGATTTTACAGGAAAGTTAAATTTGTAATAAAGGAACAAGTAAAAATTTATTTAATCAAATTTCTTTGTAAAAAATATGGTCAAAACTAGAAAATAATAGGGGTATATATAGTAAACCAAATAACAACATGTGTTCCTCTAGTAAATAGTAGTAGTTTATATGTAGTATAGTGTTCTGTATTGTCAAAGTAATTAAATTACTTTTAGTTCAAAGTCATGAGATTTTACTAGAATTATTTTTTAAAGGTCTACTCTGAATATGATGTTTTATAAATTAACATAAGATATATTAACATCCCTAGTAAACCAAATATGGCAAGACTTCAAATCCAATAACAAAACAAATACTTAATTTATTTACTTTTCAAATTCAACTGGACTTGGATCAGAATTGGGGAATTTGAAGTAAAATATAATGCATCATTTCCTTCCATAGTTTAGTAGCCATGTTGCCAGTAAAGATTCCTGAAGCTAGTTACTGCCTAATGTAACGCCACTTAGATGAGTAATTAGGACAGATCTGTTATACAGAGAGCTCTGACAAGTCTTTTCTTCAGAATGAATTTCAAGCTAGAAACCTGACATTTCAGATAAATGGTATCAAACATGCAATCTAATGGAGAAGCAGTGATGGAGATACATTGAGGTTGTCATGAAATTACATAGATTTGGGGAGCTGGCAAATCTGGAACTGAACCTTTGCTCCAGTAGTCTCTTGCTGTGTAACTTAATAAAAGTTGTTTAATCTCTTTGCACCTATATTTCTTTCATCTGTAAAATCAGAATGAGCAAGTACTATTTTTGAACAGTTATTGTCAGGATTTTATCAAGTACTTAATATAGCCCAGCATGTCATAGACATGCAAAGTGGTTGAGTTTCACTTAATACTCCTTATGGTAAATTTCATCTGATGCTGATCCTCTACATGGAAGTTTTTCCAATCAGTAGTTATCTTCTCCATGTTACAATGGATAAATACTTCATACACTATGGAAGTTGCCAAAAGGGTGACAAATATTTGACACACACAGCTTAAGGCATGGCACACTGGTTCGTTCCTACTATCAGTTTCCTCCTAGTAATTTCCCAGTCTCCTTTTTACTCCTTCTCCAACTTTCCTATCACCCTGTTTCTCCAACTTTAGAATTTATCAGATTTTAAGACATTAGGAAAATAAAATATTATAGATAATCAATAAAACATTATAGATTCCATCCCTTATTAAACTTATTTCTACAATAATTGCATTCCCTAGGTTACTTCTAACCCCAGGAAATGAGTATGTTCCTATTTTTTTATTTCTTTTTGGGTCAATTCTTTTGACCAATTGTGAAGAAGAAATAAAGTATCAAATTCTATTGCCACTTAATCCAATAAAATTCTTTATCATTTAAAAATATCACATTTAATCAGTATATTACCATACTCATATTATCAGACACATTATAGAAATAGATAACAGATCAAAGATTTTTAAATAAAATAATTAATAAGAAGGCTTATTTCTTTCATATTTGGGAAGTAAAAAGTGTTTAATGTCACCCTTTATTGTTAGAGTTATTGAAGTTGATGTTGCTGAAATTCTAAAATGTTCAATATTTAAACAGATATTTAACTGTTTGTCAATAGATGTAAAAAAGAAAACTTTTAACCATATTCAATTTTTACCTTGGACTGTCATACATCATGCTGTACAAAGGGTTTAAGGGCTTATCAAAAGCATGGCACATATTCATATAACTGATATATAAAAGGTTTACATGACCATGACATGATTCTAAAGTTATTCTAAACTTTCATTTTAAGTTTTCATATAATTAAAAGAGATATAAAAAGCTTATTAGAAAACCTACACTGGGGTTCAAAAACTTAATATTTTTAAATGTATGCTCTGATCTCAAAGTAAGGTACCTTGCTTGTTATGGTTTAGATATGGAATGTTGTGAAGAGCTCATGTGTGGGAAACATAGTCATCAATTCAGTAAGGTTCAGATTGGGACTTTTAGGCAAAGATTAGGGCTTTGATTTCATCAGTGAATTAATCCACTTGCTGAATTAATCCACTGATAGCTAAATGAACTACAGAGAGTGAACCAGTTGGAGGAAGTAGGTCACTCATTAGTCAGCCTTGGAATTTGTCTGTCCCTGGCATTTTCTCTCTCACTCTCTGTCTCTGCTTTCCTGCTGCCATGGGATGAGTAGCTTTTCTCCACCATCTTTCTTCCATGACATTCTGTCTCACCACAGGCCCAGAGTAATGGAGTTGACTGACCATGTACTGAGACCTCTGAAACCATGAACTCCAAATAAACTCTTAGTTCTCTAAATTGCTCTTGTTAGATATTTTGGTCACAGTCACAAAAATACTAATACACTGCTAATAATAAGTTTTGAAACTATGGTTCTTAAAAATTAAAAGCTTAAAATAGCAAATACTTTACTGCAAACCTCTACTGGATTGATTTATGAGGAAACAGACAGCTGGAGTTCCTATTATATTATTTAGGGTCAGACAATCTGACCTGTTGACTATACACAAAGTCCAGAGTTCTTTCAGCATCCCTGAAGAAGGTAAAAGGAAGATTCAGTGCAATATCTAGATAATGAAGAAATCTTCAAAAGAACTGTTACAGAAGTTCATATGCTTCAGAAAATCAGCCTGACTGAATCTGTCTCATTCTTTTTCTCGTGTTATCATCATATACTTAACACTGAACAACAGCATCTCATTCTTTTATTATATTTTATCTCTTAAAATGTAAGCATCATGAAAAACAGGAAAAGAATAGGAATGCATACGTGGGTTGAGGGTGTATTCTATTCTTCCATAATCTATGAACAATGCTATACATAATGTGAACTACTTTAGTTACACTTCTCTGTATTTAGTTCCACTTCTAAGAATTTTAACATACTTTTTCATATTTATCTTCTCCTTAAATCTCTCCCTTTCTTAGATATGTCTTGCTGACAAGCCAAGTGTTGAAGTAAAGGACTATTAAAAAAGAATTGTCTATAAATAACTAATACTGCTGTGTAAAATGAATTTTTAAAAAGAATGAAAAAGAAAGATACCCAGTTAAGCACTGACAAGCAAACTTTTAAAGTTTTGTAGTCATTAAGAGAAAAGAAATGGATGGTTTTTTGACAATGTGGTATTCTTTCCTCTTGAAGCTTGAGAAACACATACCTAATGGTTATGCCTTCAGGCAAAAGTCTTAACTAATCAAGCTACTAATCTGCTGTCCAATGTAACATACTGCAAACTGCATGAGCCAAAAATAGAGCGTCATTAAAGAAGTTCTCTATATGGACATTTCCTCTCTGTAATAGAGAAAATCACAATCTGTTAGAATAGTTGTGACAACCCAGAATGTGCATGGGGGTGTTTTGTGTGTGCATGCTTATATGAGTAGGTATCTAAAATCTCAATTATTACAAAAATATAGTAAAACTCTTCAAATCTTATTAGTGTGTTTAAAGATAGATAAAATGACTGATATTAAATAAAACGAGCATAGTGTATTTTTAAAGGATACAGGAATGAAAAGCACGTATAAATTATTTTGGGAATCTAAATTATTTTCCAGCCAATGCAATAAAAATAAAACTTTACTGTGTATATGAAAATTAATTATCAAAAATGAAGGATAGATTTGAAAATATTGAATGATTTGTAGAATTTTCTTTTTCTCTTCTGTCTTTGTAGTGTATTGGCAAATAGCTAGCCTTGGACTGCAACGGACAATGTGCATGCAACATGAAAAGCTCGGGAAGGAGTGAATAAGAAATAAAATAGACTGAGTTCATTTATCTGCCCTCTTCAGTCTAACATTCCTACGTGTTCTCTTGTAACCCTCCTATATTTATTTTTGCAAAATATAATTTTAAATGGAAAAATATTATATACTGTTTTAAAATTTGTATATTTTTTTAAATCTTGGGGAGGCTAAACCATAGCACTCAGACCTTAACACTACGAAAATATTTGCATGTGATTGTATGTCAAGAGAAAAGTTCAAATTGTGATACCTGTCTCTTCCCCACTTTATAGAGAAGTATAAGAAACTCCTCATAACAGGCCTTAAGTAGACTTTCATGTCAATATACGTATACAACTCTACCGAACAGATTCAATTTATTTTCAGTTTGTCAGGTCTGTTGAAGTAAATCACTTTTTGGGAAAAAAAAAAAAAAAATCACAGACATCTAAATAGATTGGTGAATCATTTGAGGTAGTGCATAATTAGATTTCCTTCAATGATTCATTATTTTGTCTTATTTAGATGATAGGCAGGAACTCAGGTTTCTGTTATTTTTCTCTTTTTAAGTACTTGTGTGCAATTAATATAAGACATTCCAACCTGAATATTTTGAGTATTTCCAGCTCTCCAAAATAAGCCCTCTCAATAGATATTAATTAAAGTAATGAAATAATAGTAATGTACTAGAAATGTAAAACAAATAGTGTCTGATATAAATTTTCATTTATTTTAGAAATTAAATTTTGTTTTTCTCAACTGAGTACTCTAAGTAATTAGATAAATATATTTTATTACTACCAAAATATTTATAAATAATTTGGTGGGACTGTATTTATAGATCAGTTTAGTCTTCAAAATCTGATACAAAGTTATATAAAATTGTTAACAGCTTAACAAAAATTCATATATATTCTGCACATATAAGTAATAATTAATTTCTAAAACTGTATCTAAATTGAAACAAAAATACCATTATAAGAGTCCTAAGAAATACAAAAGGGAGAATTCCTTCCTATTGATATGATTTTTTATAATTCAAGATTTTTGTAGGAATGGAATGAATTATGCTATTGTTTGATATAAAATTTAGCACAACTATATATATATATATATATAGTCATATTCAAAGATCTGTAGAGAGTAAATTGAAGGTCTGGTCCACACTAGCCAGAGCAGAGAACAGGCAATGCCCAGGCACATGTCAATATTTTCCAGTTGTACTTGGGTAACTAAAGGATACTTTAGCCAAAAATGTCTGCACTCTGCTTTCTTTGAATTTTATACTTCTATGGAACATTAAATACATTAACATATGATATCTTTGCCTAACCCATATAAATCCACAAAACATTAGAAAAATGTTTGCAGGAAAAGAAAAATGCCCAATTCATTTATTTCACCAGCATTCCCCTGGCCTACTTTCTCTTCGCAAGTAGATTTGTTTTCTCAATCTCAAGTATTATGGTTTTACCAACTACTTGGTGTTTTGATGTTCTGGAAGCCACATCTGTAAATTCTTTCCTTGGTGAGTCTGCCATTTAAGGTTATTAACACGTAGAACTACTTTCTTGACTGTGAAGGAGGTTACATGTACCTACATGTCACCTGTGGACTCAGTTATATTTTCTACAATAACAACAATGTATAACATATTGAGTTTATAAAATTTTCCAACATCATGTTAAGCACTTTATGAAATACCCCCCATTGAGTCCATATAGCATCCTTCTAAGTGGGTGTCATCATGCACATATACATATAATTCTGTTTGCAATATTATTCTGTCACTTTGTAAATAATAGACATTATGATATTTGTATTATGAAGTTAACCATTTGAAACATGTGTTTTAAAGTAAATATGTGAAATATTCATAAGAGTATGTTAACATCCAGTGTTCAACTGAATGTGGCAACTTAGCTGGGTTGCAATGCTCAGACATTAGGTTATACATTATTCTGATGTTTTTGCAAAGATGCTTTTAGGTGAGGTTAACATTTAAATAAGTGGACTTGGAGTAATGCAGAATACCTTCCACAATATGCGTGAACTACGTCCTATCAGTTGAAAGACTTTATCAAAAAAAGACTCACATGCCCTGAGCAAGAAAGAATTCTATAGCAAACGGTCTTTGGACATGGACCACAATCCTTCCTGGGCTGTCCAGCATATCCTGAAGAAATCTACTCTGTAGATTTACCAAACTTCCACAATTCCAGAAAATAATTATCAAAATCAATATCTACCTGTGTATTCTGGATTGTATATGAGATGTACATCCAAAGCTCTAGTAATAGTGTAGAAATTTTCAAAGATGAAATGATTAGATTTTAAGGGCTGTGCCCTAATAAATCTCTGCTAATTTGAATGGACTATGTGACTTGAAACTATAGGCTGATGGGACACAGATGGATAAAGTAGGTCACTGGGGGAGTACCTTTGGGGTTTATGTTTATCTGGTGTGTCTTCCCCTCCCTCATCCTTCTCTTTTTCTTCCTTCCCTCCCTCTCTGTTTCCTAGCTACCAAGAGATGAATGCCTTTCCTTCACCATGTACTTCTGCCACAATGCTTCACCTCACCTAGGTCATAGAGCAATGGAGCCAGAGACCATGAAACAAAGCTCTGAGAAAACATAACCAAATAAATATTTCCTCTTCAAAATTGTTGTTGTGGGTATTTTGATCACAATACAAAAAGCTAACATCTTCTGTGTGTGCGTGTGTGTGTGTGTGTGTGTGTGTGTGTGTATAATGTGTATATACAGAGAAAGAGGTTAGGAAAAAAAATCTGTAGTTACCCATTAGTAAGAGGGATCACTAGATTTAACCTCAGGGTTTGTGACTGTGTGGCAATGGCTTTTATTTCTTGGCCTTTATAGAAATAAAACTACCTTGTCCTTGGTCCTCTACTACTTTTCAACCTCCAGTTCTATAACTGAAAGGTAATCTCACAGAAATAGCACAGTAACTTACCTTCAGTATCATTAATGTGACCTTTAACGAGTAAATTAAGAAAAACTGGGGATAAATGTAAAGATGAGTGATGACTCATTTGTTGTTGTTGTTTTTGTTTATTTTTTTATATTCCCTTCTTGGAAAAAAAACACAGATAATACATCTCATATAACTATGTTAAAGCTTATTATTTAAAAAGTATCAAAGAAGTTTGAACATATATGCACAAAAACTGTAAAAACCAGAACCACCTCTTCTTCACTAATTACCCTTCTCTTCATTATACAAACCCTGACACAGTGAATGGTAAAACCAAAATAAGTTTTGAAAGAGCAATTGCTCACTCCACACTTAGTGGAAATGATATATGAATTCTTGTTCTGTTGATGTGATCTAAGAGAGTCAAGGAAAATAAAATATAATTCTCCACATTTCTAATGATGTTATCACTCCTAGAGTATATACACAAGATGAATCACAGCCTGACCCCAAAAAAGATGAGCATGTGTTAAATCTAGTGATGCTTCTTAGTAACTGGTAACCGCAGATGTTTTTTCTAACACCTCTCTCTCTCCTCTCTCTCTCCATACACACACACACACACACACACAAATTATATATAATGCTCATCTTTATGTATGAAGTAATTTTAGAAACCTGGGTCATCGAGGCCTCATGGAAAATGCTGGTCAGAATAAGTGATTTGATAAAGAAAACAGTTTGTAATGATATTTTAAATAATATGACCCCTAGAACCCCTAGAAAGAACTGAAAAATTTGACAGCATATCATCAGTTTTTCATTAAAAAATAGAAAAAAACTTTAAGTCTATGATTTAATATCCTAAATTGTTTAAAATTTTTTTAAAGTATCAAAAGGCTTGATTCTTGAATCCCATGAAGAAAGACAAGTAATATTCTAAAAAGGCAAGGTTCCTTCAGTATGAGAAGAAGCAGAGAAGACAGATGAATAAAGAGGCAAGCAGAGATGTTTGTGATCTGGAAAGCAGAGGGACAAATGGTATGCAATTAGACTCCTCAAAGAAGCCAACTCCTCAAATGTAGTGTCAAGAGCAAAATTGATTTACAGAGAAAAATGGCTCTGGAGTTTGGCCTTTGGAGGAATCATCACCATTTCAAATGGAAGTAGAAGGTATTAGATGCCCATTTAGAGTACCCACAGACTGCCCTCATGCATTCTACCCATATAAATAACTGGTGGTTTACTCTCAGGAATAGAGGGCCTAGAGAGTCTCTGAACTGAGAATATCTGAGAACAAGGTAGGATGCTATAGATGCACAAATGTCATGCATGTTGAACTGAATTTGGACATCAAAGGTTTAGATATGCCATCTGTGTTCTCCTTTTCCTCTTTATATTTTCCACCCCAACTAAATGGGATAAAAAGTTATCAGGAAGTAAGCTTAAGCAACCAATCCATCAATTAGGTCTTTTGGCTGAGAAATCATAATCTGAAGGTTTTCCATATGCCTAGAACCATTCCTGGAACTTATTGTATATAAATTCATTTCATCCTCACAATAAAATAAAGTTGAAATTACTATTTTAATCTTTCAGATGAGAAATGGATAGGATATCATTTGCCAGTATTACAGATGAGATTTTTTTTTTTAATCTAGGACATTGGGTTCCATAGTCTTCATGTTTAAAAACTACCCTTTACTGCCTTGTGGGAAATATGTACCTAAAAATCAAGCCAGATGAAAAAAAAAATTAGAAGCAAAAAGACTGTAAGTTAACTGTTTTGAGGTTTATGAATCAATACACTTAAAAGTCACCTTTCTAGAAGGTGATTAATTATAAGCTATAATTCCACTGACCAATAAATATTTCAGTCATTATTAGAAAACAATGCAAAATAAATTAGGATAATTCTCTGCTGATAAAATGACATTTATTTTTATTTTATTTCCACAGAAAATCTTGTCATGTAATGTTATTTATACTACTCAAAATACATAGTAATAATGATTTCAACAAGCTTAATTCTCCTTATAATGCATATAATGTATTAATAGTTTAATCAATATATTGATTTTAATATAAAATTGTTATCTGTATCCCCTCAACATAATCTATCTTTACTCAGCTCTTATCACCTTTACCACTATTAAAAAACTCATCCAAATTACAGAAAAAGGAATGTGAAAGAAAATCAACACTCTGATTCAAACCTGCACACATAAAACAACTGGATCTTTTTTTTATTTTATTGTTGGTCGTTCAAAACATTACATAGTTCTTAATACATCATATTTCACAGTTTGATTCAAGCACACATAAAACAACTGGATCTTAAAAAAAAAAAAAAGAGGATGCTAATTAATGTTCTGGGAGTAACTCAGTTTTCCTTGCTGATTTTATTAAATTTTTATGTCTTGGACTCCTTTTTTCATAAGATTGATTTTTTTATACCTTGGTCCTTTGAAATAGTAATAACTTTGAATGTTACATTTGATGTATTAATAAAAACAATTTCTTCATCGAGATAAAACTCTCTATAAATATGACCTGTGTTTTGAGCTGCATAATCTGTTAGGTAACATCAAGTTATATTTATCTTGGACAGTTATATTGTACATTGTGAAATTGTAAAAAAAAAAAATAATGTTGCCTTTCCTAAAGTATTATCATTTAAATATTTATACTGAAATAATTGTGAAAAATGGATCAGTTCCTTAATTTTCTGAAGTATATTTTCAATATATTACCCTACAGTTGTAACAGAACCATTTTCATCATTATATTTTTGAGATCTATAATTCATTTAAATTCTAACATGAGAGTGCTTACCACGTTCATTTCCTGCCATTCTATTCTGAAGTTGCTAGAATTAGGCAACCAGGGCTCAAGACTTTTTAAATTTGAACCCAACATTTCAGCACTGAAGATTCGAAATTTGGTAAACTTGATGAACTGAAGGTTAGTTTTCACTCACTTTTCAAATCCAAACATGCTTCTGGATAGTGTACATGGAGGAGTTTCCAAAGCTGAGATCCATTTTGCATAGCTTCCAGAAACATCTCTTTGTAACACCTTCTTAACTGTGATTTCCTAATCACTATGCAAAAGATTTCACTGCCTAATTAAAGGACTGGTGCAGTGATGAAGATAAAGAATACTGAGCAGGGCTGCAAGCTAATCTACAAGCAAAACACAGGAGCTACTTGTCAAGAGTAAGGGCATATTTTATCGACAGCTGTGTCCAATAAGGATGAGTTATGCAGTAAATATTTAATATTAATGCATTTCTGCCATGATTGTTACCTCCTTCATTATCTCTCACTGTGCTCAGTAAAATAATTAATACAGTCATTCAATGAAGTTCCATTTTAAACAGCAGAATTTTTGAAGAATAATATTCATTTTCAGTGGAAATGTAGCACTCATTGTAGTAACTGGTAATTTATAAATTCAGTGAAATAAACGCATAGTTAATCAAGTTAACTGCTGTGTTTATTGGTTTGATTCTGTTTTAAATATATATACACAGTATTAATTAGATATATATGAGCAAGAGACAGAATTGACATAATTATTATCATTATTGTGTAAGAAATTGATGGTTCAACACACAAATGGAAAATTAGCAGTAATTCACAAAGATACTTCACATTGATAGAATAAAAGGGCTCAATTTTTAAAGCCAGTTACTCTAGTCTTACTAGTACAATAACATGGTCAAGGAACTTCATCTCTTTGAAATTTAATATCCTCATTTACTAGAAAGAGAATGATAAAGAAATAGCAAGACAGCAATAATAGTATCTACCATGTACAGTTTTAAATAAGATGTATGCACAGGAAATGGGGCATATTAGTCTTTTAATAAATGTTGTTTATTTCCCCCAATATAGATAATACACTAGCAGTTCCAAAATATTTAAACCAAAGAAGAAGAATAATTGACATTTTATTAGTTTATTTAAAATATTCCATATTTAAATTAATAATTTCAATAAAAATAAATTTTAGTTTTAATATTAAAAAGATCTGTAATTAGTGGTAATCCTATAATTAAAAAGTATGGAACACAGTAGAATTGGATATGAGCATACATGTCTGTATTTATCTATAAACATAAATGTGTGTGTGTGTTTATGTGTAAAAATTTAATTTTATACAGTTCTTCCATGGCAAGTTAGATTAGTTAAGAAAAATGTTTGGCATAATTGAAAAAGATATTTTAAAAATCAACTAAATGAGCAAAATTGACAATGGAGAAGTTAAAAAAATTAGAAGACAAAAAGATTTTTGAGTAGTAGCTGAAGGCTTTGGTGTATACATAACTTAGTAAAAATAAATCATTTTATTAAAATATGCCACCAGAATGTGCGGGTGGATTCTAGAATAGTTTGTTTCAATCTTCCTTTATCAAGTTCCTTTTCAGGAGTCTCTTTACTAAACTAAGAGTCTTATTATATTTATCTAGGGATTGAAGATATTAGATTTGAAGTAGAATTGCCTTAGATCTCTAGATATAATGTATGGAAAATTGTACATTAGTTATGATGTATGAAAAAATAACATGGTACATTAGTATTAAGAGTTACCTGTTTTATTTATAAATGGAGGTTAATCTTCAAAATACAAATGTTACAAAGAATTTGTAACAAAAATCAAGTATATCCATAGGAATGTGGCCCTAATTGGAGAACAAGATATATTCAATGTTTGTATAATTATATCAAAATTGATTCTACTGTCATATATAACTTAAAATGATCTAATAAAGATATTGAATCTATTATTTCCCTTGCCAATTAGTAATATTTATTCTGTCAGCCACCAAATAAACTTTTCCCAGTAAAAGCATAAAAGAACACTATAACAAGGCAAAGAAAATAAGGATAGATTTTCCTTAAATTATTTAAAAAATTTTCTAAATTCCTTTGTTTTCCAAAAAGCAAATACTCTAAGGGAAATGTAACTTTAAAAAATTCAAACAGCAAGATGATTTGACTAGTTTGATACCTCACATTCTACCCTCTATTTTGGATACTTGTCCCAGACTGCTTACAGCTTACCTAAGTCTGGTTTTCTCTTTACTAATACATTTACATCAGGGAATGTGGCTGCCAGCCCCCTTAAATTAGCCATCATTAAGTCTGTGTTGACAGAACTGAATAGAAGCAATTGTGCCACTTCTGAGTGTGGGTCTTAACATTTTTGATCTTGTATTGTTCCCAGGGCTTTTCCACAATGAGAGAACCAAACTTGGGCCACGAGGAAGAGGGAAGAACAGGGGCACATGACATGTGCATCAATGAAGTGTTGCTCCCTTGGAACCATATGAATGAAGCCCACAATAAGGCCTATAATGCCCACTGACTTTAATGTTACTGCGTAAGATGACATGAGCTGTGTTCCTGAAACCACCGGTCTTTGAAATATCATTTTTGGACCAGTTTCAGGCTTTACCCTAAGTGGTACAAGTATCCATTGAATAAAATAAATCCCTTGAAGAAAATGATTTTTAAATTTTTAAATTAATTGGGTATTGTGACATGTTAAATAATGGACTGTTTTCAAGAACAGAGAATATGCAGTCTAATTTTGAGAGATAGAAGGAGAAGCTAGAAGTGGAAGAACATTTTAGTTTGTGCTTTTATATCTGCCTTCCTTGGATCTTATACTGCATGTCCTCTCCCACTGTCTCTAAATCTGAAATCTAGTAACATATTCGTATCAGTGTTAAATGATGAATTTTAAAATTCTAAATAACCTTAGAAATATTTTTATTATTTATAATTGCTAAAATCGTCCAAAGATCTCTGTGAAAGATGATTACATTGTCACTCTTTGAACATATCCAGAATAAGATTATCAATTCATATTGTTTCCATTTTATACCAGAACACTCTTACAAACCCTCTCCTGAATTAAGATCAAATAAAATTTCATGTAATGCCCTCTTTCATTCCTCTTTCAATTTTCTTTTCTACTGAACCACAAGGTCCACCTATATTTCAGCATATACACAGAAGTACTTTTCAGTTATTGAAAGTCATCCCAATATTCTACTTTTTTACAATTGCTCTTAGGGCACTTACTACAGACCACCTGTCCCTTGCTGGCTAACTCTTTGTGAGTTTTACATCACCACCTCCTAATGTATATATCTCTGGCATTGTTATTTTTGTTATGGGAATGTATATTTTATATCCACAGAAAAAATTAGAATTATTTGAAGACACTGTTAGATAATGACACCCCTCATTTTTCTGAGATTCTGAAATGTGGAACTATTAAGTCCTTCTAATTTGATCCCTGGGAACAATTCAAATAGGCAGTTTGAATATAGACAGACATTACTAATAACATTACTAGTAGTCACTTTTAGTATGGATGACTTTTTCTGTTCCCTCCAATACTTCCTCACCTTCCAAAAATGATCTTTACCTGGCTCATCATGTTATGACATATGCAGGATTCAACACAACAAGAATAAGATTTCCTCTATTTTTCCATTCTAATAATAAATGCTGAGCACCTTTTATGTGGGAGACATAGGTCTAAGCACTTAAAATATATTTGTAAATACACAGACTACACAGACCAAATCTGTGAATACACAGACCACATTAACTCTACAGTTATCATGCTAGATAGTCTATTTTAGCCTAATTGAAAGGACAGGACCTATGGTCTTATTTCTTCTCTTTAATTTCCACTGGTGATATTGTACAATGTATCATGACATTTCATTAAAAACTTCAGCTTTCCTATGAATCAATCTATCTCATGGTAATGGACCATTTTCTTAACAGAAATTATATTCTTCCCCCTTTCTCTTGTTTACAATCTTCCTAGAATACCACCTATTTTTGCCAGATTCCTAAGTTACCTCCTATTGTACACTATTTAAATAAACTCAATTCTAGTATTCTTTCATTTGAATTCAAATCTTGGGTCTCTTCAGCTTCTATTTCTGAATGGAAGATTACCCACACAGATTTAGTCTTTCCTATTACTTTTCCACATCTGTTTCCATGGATGAGCAGTTTTCTGCTTGACTCCTACAGACTCACAACCCAAAAGGTGCATGTTGCCAAGGTGTATGTATAGCAGTTGAATTTGAAATATCACACCATTTTAACACATTCACACAAATATTTTATCATACTTAGAGAATGAATGCCAAATAGATATCTGAAAAGATGATTTTTCAGTCTACCCATTTCTGTATAAAAAAAGTCTATATTCCATGGTTAACAGAAGCAGTGGTACCCTGATCACATGTCATAACATTCACTGACTCCTAATTCTTTGCATTTTTACTTCAACTCTTGCAACTTTCAGCCTGAAAAACTTTGTCTGCTTGCAGAGGGCTATGTTACTCTATGTGACAGACTAGAATAGGAAGGAATTAACAATCAGCCCCACGAAGAGTCTTCAACCTACAATAGACCAGAAAATGGATACATATCCACCAACAACCAGCTCCCTGTCCTTGAATAGAATGACTCTGAGCTGGGTTCTAGATGCTTATCCAGAAGTGCCAAGAAAGCCTGAGATTTGGGTGTCCATAATGGTAACCTGATCATTAGTGCCTCTTGGTTAACTTCCTTTCCTTACCAAAATTACCTTCATATTCTACAACCATGCTTCCTAGTATCACTGCTCAAATAAATTACTATGAATATATTGTATATCAAAATTAGCTTTTGGGGACCCCTAAACCAAGATAATGGTTAAGATTAATGATATTTGTGTATAAGTGTAGATTAAATTTGAAAAGTTATATTATTTTTTAAACTTTTAAAATTTGTTCTTTTTAGTTATACATGACAATAGAATGTATTTTGGCATATCATATATACATGGAGTATGACTGCCCATTTTTGTGGTTGTACATGATGTAGAGTAAGTTCTATTATTTCTTTCAATACAATTTCCATTTAGGAGGAAAATATTTTAATGTCATAACTAGAAGTTTTTTAAAAATAGCAAATGAATCTTTATCAAATGGTTAACAGAGTGTTTTATAAAAACACTGATTTTTTTCCCTACATTCTATGCTAGTATATAGGCCAGATGTTCCTGATAAATCTATTATTTCTCTAGGGTTTGTGTCATATTTTTGGCAAATTTGAAATGAACTCAAAATTAAGAGTGTCTTTGTGATAAGTTATCAGCAATAACTATCATCCTTAAACTTCCAATATTTGAAGTGTTCAAAGACAGAATGCATATAATGATATAAGTAGCAGCATTTATGTACTACTTCCTAGAATTTAACTCATGGATAATTAAATTTTAAAAGTTTTTTAATAAATACAATATACCCAAACTGCCAACTTTAAGATTGTTATGTCTACTATTGTATGTCAATTCTACACTAAATGACAAATTATGTCACTGAAGAAATAGTTTATAGATATTCAAATTTTCCACATTTTGTTGCTGGAGTTCACTTTTATTTTAAACCCACAATTCTAGCTTGCCATGCGTTTTCATCAAAAGCAGACTGCATCCTCTTGCCAACATAGGATAGTTGCTGAAAGAATCTGGGTGGTGCCTCAGCTTAGGAGGAACTTCAGCCCCTACACACGTACCACAACTTTGGTTTTCTCACAATATTTGAGAATTTTAGGAAAGCATTGAAACTGGGAGTTACTATGAATCTTGGCTACAGGAAGACAATTCTCTTCTGGATCAAAACGTTAAGTTGGTTCTAGAGAAAATGTGAAAGAGAAGTCAAAGCAATTTGTCTTTCTTCTAAGCTCAAAGGATTCACATTTTTTAAGAGTGACTGAAAACTTTCTCCATTAGCTGATAATATCCAATGGGGAAAAACTTTTTGGAAAAAGGAATTTACAAGAAAGTAATACAAATTCCACTGAAAAATTAAAGGAAAATACTAAATTCAATAATGTTTTATTAGCAAATGTTTATTACCTATATACATGGTCACCTAAATATTTGCCTTCTTCTATTTATCTGTGTAATTAATCTAGTATTATTAAATATGGCATTAAAGTCTGATGTTTTCCATTGAGATTAAAACTATTAATAATTTGTATTTCAGGTAGACTGGTATGGAGGTGTAGCAAATATGCTGTACTTGATGACTGCTATATGTGGACAAAAAAAGATAACTACCTCATTCTTTTACTAGAAAAAAAGTCAAAGCTTTTTTAAATGCATATTTTATCTTTGCACTTCTGCTAAAGATAGTTTCACGTGGATATATTTCCCCAAAATTCATGCTCTACTTATTTAATGTTGAAATAATTTGGAAAAACTCCTCCTGAAATTAACCTTTGATGAAATTATAACCCTCAAATGACAAAAACGTATAAAATTGGGGAAGATAAATTTAGTCTGAAATTACTGAAAGCCTTCATTAAGCCTTAATATATGCTGTCAGCTTTAAACTAAATAATAGATGAGATTTTAACATAATCAGAAGAAAACTGCTGCTACCTGCCTCTGCTACTGTCACAATGAAATTGACAAGATAATTTTGAAAATAAGGCCTTCTCCAAGTCACTTCATGGATCTGACAAGCACACAGTATTTAGAATTATATCTATTCATACAGAAAATGATTTATCTACAAGGATATGAGAGAAATGAGTGGAAGATCAAATATATTCTCCTTTAGAGGATGTAGTGTTACTTGCTTTACAAATAAACACAAGCACTTCATATGTTAGCAATTCTTTGCTTCCAGAAAAATTCCATTGTCCATTCCCCTATAATTTTAAATAATTTTCATGCATCTTAGATAATGTTTGAGTAATCAACAAATTCAGAGCCTGTGTAAATATGCTACACTAAGAGACTATATTCACTTTGTTATGCTCTTCCTTCTTTATTAGTGTGTGTATCTCTATTTATGACTAACAAAAGAAAGCATTTTGCCAGTTGTCCCTGTGTAAGGAAAGTTTACAAAATAAAATAATATGCCTGTAATCTTCATGGATATGGATCATGATGAGGTTGAACTTTAAGCATAAAAATATTCTTTTTTTTTTTTTTTTGCAGTTCTATAAATTTAAAACATCCACCCAGGTACAGTGGCACACACTGGTAATCCCTGTGGATTTGGAAGCTGAATAGGACAATCACAAGTTTGAGGCTAGTCTCAATAATTAAATAAGTCCCTACGCATTTTAGTGAGACCTTGTCTAAAATTTAAAAAGAAAAAAAATAAATAAACAGGAGTTGGTGATGTGGCTCTGTGGTTAAGTGCACCTGGGTTTAATCCCTGTTACTGTTACCAAGAATAAATAATTAAATAAAGTATAAAAAATAAAACATCTAATGATTTCTTTTTTCTAAAAGTGATTATAACAAATGCTAGGTGGTGACATGACCTGGGATTTGATATACATGAAGTCAGAGTTGGTAGAGAGATATTATGAACTAAAAGTAGTTATATTTAATATGTTATTTGACCTTTTATTACTCAGTAATTATTATTTCAATTATAAAATGTTGCTTCTCAATGTCATCACATGCCCAGATGGGGGATGGTGATGACAATTACTAAAAATTATTGCCCTCACTACAGATAGCTCTATTTCTTTCAAGCAGTATTTAAGCAAAAATGTGTTTCATCTTCTTTGTGAGAAAATGCTTGATTTACTTGTTAATATTACCTTATATATACATGCACAAATATATGGCTTTTGATTAATTGATCATCAATTGAGGTTAGAGTACAGGCTAGTGCAAGAAGCAGAATATTTCCATAAGACATGTCACTGGTCAAACTAAAATCCCATATTTGAAGACTACAATATATTTTCTTCATTAAAGCATTGAATAAAAATTCACATTTTATTTAAATATGAGTCTTTATAATTGAAATATTAAATAATACGATAAAATTAACAGCATTCTTGTATAAACTGCTGCTTAATCTTAGTGGAAAAAAAATCATTTCTATTATTCTTCCATTTGTCCAAAATGGGACAGGAAAGAGACACAGCAGGGAGAAACTCATGAACTCACCTGAAAGTAAAGTACAATAGACAGGTCACATTTTTGAATTGCCAACTTTGATGTGTCTTTACTTCTGTATTACAAATCATGTCATATTCAGAAAGTTTAAACGTTGAGGGATCTATTGAGTACTTTCCCTGATCTTCAAGAAACCTGAATTTCCAAAGAGACATAGAGATGGAATATTTTTGTCCTTTTCATTAAATGTCTCCAAGCAAAAAGTTCAAGATGGGGGCTGGGTGGGGTATGTGGAGAGAGCTTTAGCAGCTTGATCTGAAGGGATCATTTTTTGGATTGGATTACCCAAGAAAATATCAGTTGAAAAAAAGGAAATTACAATCACATTTTAAATACTTCCATATTGCATCTTATAGATGGGAAGAAGTAGATGTCTAGCCCATTATAGTCATTTATAAATGTCTGAAAAGCTTAAGTAACTAGTTTCATTACTCACCAAAACTCTTTCAGACCTTCATATCCAGAATAAGCTCATTATTAAGAGAAAGTGAAATCTTATGCTTCAATGCTCATACTGCATTTTGGAAGAATTACATATTGATCACTGAGGGAAAGAAAGGCAATGTAGAGTGTACCAAACTTAAAGTAAGATTTAAATGTGTGTCAGATATTACACCCCAATAACCTTGGGTCTACTAACAAACCACATTTACAATTTTGAGAGAACAACAAACATGAAATTTATTGTAATTTGTGACTCTTGCCATGTCTTTTTGGCCACATTATAAGTAAACAGTGTAGTAGCCTGCTAACTTTAAAGAATTAAAAATGAGTGGAACAATTTGAGCTATTTTTTTAATCTACTAATGAAATACCCACTAAAATTATTTATTGCATCATATTTTAAAAGCATATTGTTACATGTCCCAAGCAAACAACATGCCTTCAGGGATCAGGATGGAAGTTAAAAATGTAGAGAATACATTTCTATCTCACTCATAGGTCCATATTTATTAATACACATTTTGGGGAAAAAATTAAGTCATTAGAATTCTTTCATATTAACATGAAAACAGGACACTAAGAAAATGTGACTATGACTAAAAACAATGGTACACAGAGTTTATGCTTGACACGCTCTGACTTTGCAGAGAATTCTTGACCAAGGGTCACAGGGATTCTGGAAATGTGTTCTCTGAGAGATGGGGATGTGCTTACCATCAAAGCCTAATCAAGCCAAACAAATTTACATTCACTCTGACGCTGCAATGAGAGCACAGGAGATAAGCCACTCAGAGAATGTGCAATCCAAAACCTCTTAGAAAGTGGGGAAATATTTTAGCATGGCACAGCCCCGCAGAACTTGTTTCACATTCACAAGGTGTATGGAATGGGCAGGACTCTGGAGACCTCAGCAGAATTCCAAAGTAGTGGAGCAATACATCAAGCATTTGAAAACAATAATCACAAGAATGAAACTTGCTATGTGAGATATTCTAAGGGTCTGTATTGAACACAAAGAACATCAAAGTCTCTGTATAATCTGGAAATGCTCTGTTACGGGTAAAATGTTCTCCTTTTATGAAGGAAACTGAGGCATAACGTGGTTTAAAAAAAATGTCCCCAGTTCAGAGCTGAGAATCTATCAAAGGTTTTCAAACACAATTATATATTGAATTATACCTATTGGGTTAAATGGAAAATTTTCAGTGAATGTGGTCTCATTACCTTCAATATATGAAAGAGGTGCACAATATGATATTGTTTAAAGGGAGCATGCAATGAATGCTTTGAAAGAGAAGGGGCAACACACACTGTGATACTACAGTTCAGTGCTAATGCCAGTGAAGCTTTTATTTTTCTGTCATAGTAAATTGTACTTTTAGGCTACCACTAACCTGAACTTTTTTATATAAAAGTTTACCGACAGGAATTTTTGTGAAATGTTATTCTAGAAGGTATCGACATAAAATGTTACTCTTTTGATATCTTTAGAGTCTGAAATGATTTAGAAGAAAACTAAAGGGATATTTTTGTGGCAGTGTGAGTTATTTTTTTGTGAGTGAAAACACAAATTCCAAATAAGAGTCATCATGAAAAAAGCCAAGCAGGCGCTTAGTAAATGTATGTCAAACCAGGAGCAGTTTTCACTAACATTTGGGAGTGACTTAGGCTACCTTTTCAGGGGATGCCTCAAGAAATATCGTTTAATAGAATTTCCTCGATTGTGGTGCAGAATTGAAATGTGGTTTTGTCAGACATTGTGGATCCTGGGGGAGCAAGTCACCAGAGTTAAATTCACATGAGGCTAATTCCTGATCTCAAGTGCCAATGTTTCAAATTATATTGAAAGGATATTGTAGGGCTTGACAACTGGAACAAGTCTTTGGCAAGGGCACACCCTGCTGGGTAGGTAGGTTCTCAAAGGAGACAAAATTATAGATTAGAAGTTTCTCTTGAGAGCACAGAATTAGAACAAAGGGAGTTGAATGGTCTTAGGGGATCATTTTATCAGACAGTGGTAACCTGATTAATTGCCCTTCCTTCCTGTTCTGCTGATGTTTCTATCTAAATAACTGGGCCAAGGTACTGTGGAACCAGAACACCTTTCTACATCTCAGCTCCATGTAATCTGTGGAAACTCCAAAACTCCTGGAGAGTCGTTACTATCATTCTGGTCACTCTGATGTCCAAACATGTTCTAGATTTATTACATTATACTTATTCAAGCTGGTATAATATTTTTTTGTTATTAATTAGATAGCAATAGAATATAGGAAGATAGGAATTGAGCATTTAATTGCTATTTCTTTCAAAACAGGAATTGGGCAGTGGAAACATTGTGCTGTAGGAAGATTCATGTTTACTATCAAATATAATGGATTTAAAACAGGTCAGGATTGGAGGATGAGAGATTATTGTCAAGTGCAGCCTAAAGGCATTAAGAACTTGTACTTGGGTAGTGTGACAATTAGAAATGGAAGTAAAAACACAGGCAGAGAGCCTTTTGGACCAGAAAGCTCTAACTCTTTCTTTCTGAGAGGTAATATGGCTGAGTATTCAGTCACATACTCATCACGAATCTTACAAAGTCATAGTAATAAAAACAACACTGTAAAGAAATACAATGTCTACTGATCTTAAGATGCTCTTCTTCACCACCTGTTCTCTTCATAGGATACCTACTTGCCTATAGCTAAACCTGTGTCTGAAATCTCAGAAAGATCATCTGGCAAATTCTACTATTTCAGGTGTTAGTTTGCTTGGATAAGAGAGCAAACCTTTTTGTTTGTTAAACTGTTGTGCTTCACCTCTTGCTCAAATAGTGAGCCCCCTCCTGACAAAACAGGAGCAAGTGTTCCTTAGACTCGAAGTGTAAGTAAATGGACATATGGGATCTCTGTACATCCTGCTCAAGTTTTCTCTGAACCTGAAACAGTATTAAAATAAAGTTTATTAATTAAAATATACACTTTGAAAGGGAACTGAGTGGCAAAAGAAATATTAACTTCCCTTCCTCCATTCCCAGACCTTTCCTTTTCTCAATCCAGCAGAAGAGAGAGCTCATATTCATTGCATCGTGGAACAATTGATTCTCTTCTGTATTAGGACTTTTCTCTAGAGAGAGCTTCTGTGCTCTGTTTTTCTCCAAAAATGACCTCACAGCTTTGTTCTCTTTCAGAGGAATCTTAGAATCTTAGCTCCTTCCCTCTCCCACCAATTCTCTTGCTTGATGAGGACAATGCCTTAAGGGGTGATCAATTTTTTCTTTAACATAACACATATCACAAATGTGAATGAAGTATAACTAAAAAACATTTTTAAATAATTTTATAATAGATATTTCCCTCACCTTCCTTCAGAGAATGAGAATGGTGGCAGGATGGTGAATGCACACCTATAAACCCACACTTTCACTTATATACGCACACATATACGATTAATAGCAACTTAAAATTCATTATTCAGTAGATAAGATTTATATAAGATCTCATCCAGTTCCATTTGTACTATTATCAAGACACTTTATATATTAAGACAACAAAATGCTAAAACAAAACACAAAATTTCACAATGAAAATTTAAAAACATCTAAATAAAACCTAGAACCAGAGGGCATGCCTCTATTCTTTAAACTCCTTCCAAAACTTAAGGTTTGCCTGCATTCTAAAACTTTAGTTACATTTTAGAATGCAAGGCAGCATAAAAATAGCTTTTGGAGGTCTTTTAATTATAGATCAATAAGTGTGTCTGAGTGCAAAATCAATTATTAATTTATGTAAGATGAAAAATTGGTATATTTTATAAAGTTGAGTTCTGCCTTCAGAGTGGTTCATTCTTTTGGTAACAAATTAAACAGATAACACAATATTCTAAACCTCTAGTATTTCACTATTTTGAGAAATGTTTATGATTTAGAGAGCTTCTGAGTAAGGTGAAAAAGTCTGGACTGATAAAGTTTACTATGAACATTAAATGGAAAAATAACTAATACCAATTCCTTAGGTAAAAATTCAGCAAGCGGTTTTCTATAGTTTAAGATGTTAATATATGATAGAGAACATTTGAGGTAGAAGAGATAAAAATATTTTCTACAGTATCTAAGTTTTTCTCACATAAAATATAACAATGATTTATCTTTTGGTTAAGTAAATCTCTTTAAAATATGTTAATCTTTTTCTTTGGCAGATTAAAATAGAAATAAAGAGATGAAACAATGCAGTAATAAAGGGCCAAATTTGGTGGACATAAAAACAAGCATCAAAGAAGGGAAAAATACAAGCACATCTTAATTCACACTATGCATAAATGCCATCAACAATCAAAAATGCACGCAGAGTTCAAACAAACTTGCTTTTTAATCTCTCTTCAAAAGGCAAAGTAGGGGATGACAATCAAATATGAATAAACTGAAAATGAATCAGCAATAAAATGAGTGATACACAATTAACCATTTGCAATTTTAACATAATAAAAGAAGAAAAATCTAAACCAAAAGTAATACAGTTTTATTCAAAATAACTATTTTGGATATAGTTTATTTTAGCATCTAGTTAGCTTCATGCTAATTTAATACAGCTAAGAACCCAGCTTTTCTTTTCTTAGGCACTCTCCTAGACAGCATTTCTAGTTGCTATTTGACCAATAGTCATTTTCTTTCCCTTGTTCTTAGTTGTGGGATCCACTACCCCATCACAAAGGTGAATATGCTGCATATCCAGCTTTTCCTCTTTTTTGTTAGGAACACATTTCTGAGAATGTGGGTAGAATGGGGAAATTATTAGAAGGAAAAGGGAATGTGGTAAAAAAAACAAAAAGAATTTTTCTCTTTTTGGTTGGGGCAATGCTATCTCTAATGCTTTGAGAATTTCTGCACCCTTCTTGATTCAGTAAGAACAACCAGAGAATCTCTGGGAAAATGGTCCAAAGAACTAGCCAAGTAGCTGGTCAGCATGAACACTACACCTATGCAATCATATCCAATTTTCCGTCAGTTAAATTTCCTTCAAATTGTTTGTAACAGTCTAAAAAAAACAAAGAGAAAGAAAAAAGTTCCATTTGAATACTGAAAGAGATTCATCACTAAAGCAATGCAATGTAACAATACTGTATGAGTCACTTTTCTGAGATTGCTTTCCTTTTAGTACTGAATTTCTCTCCACTACAGTTATCAAATGTATTATTTTACTTTATTGTCCAAATGAACATTTCTTTTGTTTTTCTGGTTTTCTCTAGAACTTCCAAAATACATCAAAACAGAACATTACTGCAGCTCTGATCAAAGAGAAAGAAGGTAGAGTCTCAGAGACTGTCCCCTCTTGATTCCTCATTCTTTTCCTTCAATAGTTCCTAAGGACTAAGGGAAGCATATCCACAAAACCATTCCTCTAATCCTAAAAAAGAAGCAAAAAAAAAAAAAAAAAGTGTGTATGTGTGTGTGTGTGTGTGTGTGTGTGTATATATATATATATATATATAAAGGGAAAAATCAAATTGATCTTAACCTACATTCTGGAAAAGAATAGCAAAATGAAGGTCAATATGACCTTTTCTAATTCTCTACTTTCCAACGGGGTAGTATATAGATAACTACAGGAGATCAATACACATTTGTTGAATTAAAGAATAAAACTTTTAGACCACTGTGTTGTAGATTGAGTCAGGCTTATTGTTTTTGCAGCAGGACTTTTGGGTATGCAAAGATGTCTTTCCACAGGCAGGAGTATAATATAAAACAATAAATTCGTATGTTTATCAAGTCATAGTTCTAGGGAACAATGAATATATTAGATATAGTCTCTACCAAAGGGAAACATTGTTTAGTAGGAGAGATAGAATAACAATATTCATGGCCACAAGACAGAAAGCAGAAAAATCAATACCACAAGAGAAATATGAAGCAATTTAAAGTGAAAAAAAAAACACACAAGTTTTTATATGTGTAAGGCAGATGGTGAACAAAGAGACAGTTGAGGTAGACCTTGAAAAAGTGATTAAATACTGCAAGGAGAAATGTGAGTTTTTGATGAAGAGATAATAAAGTATTCTTAAGTACTTTCAAGTAGCCCAGTTCTCCTCAAATATAGAAACCATAAAGGGAGCTGCTGGAAAGGAATGGAAAAGTACTTGGGGATTATTATGTTGAGAATCTTTGTATACCAAGTAAAATGCTATTACATCTGGACATCCAACAGAATGTTTTCAAATCAGCTCAAAATACTCTGCCTATTTGAATGATTTGAAATATTTATCTAAAAATTGAAAATAAATTATAAAGTTTTCTTTTGACCCTATCATAATATATAATGTTATTTAGTAGTCTCTCCTCACCTATGGTTTACATAGTCACAGTCAACTGAGATTTTAAATCCTAAATGGAAATTTCCAGAAATAGTTTTAATTTTTGTACCAAGTATCATGATAAAATTTTCTACTATCCTATTCCTTCCCATTCCATATACAATCATCCCTTTGTCCACTGTATCCACACTGTATATACTACCTCCCCATTAGTTCATTTGTAGCTAGTCTCTATTAACAATCAACTGTTGTGATATCACAGTTCTTGTGTTCAAGTAAACTTAATTTTATTTAATAATACCCCTAAGCAAGAGAATAATGATGCTGTCAATTCATATGTCAAAACAAAATGAAGAAAGAAAGAAAAAAGAAAAAAAAAAAACCAGCAAAATATTTTCTTTAGTATGAATGTAAAAGTACAATAAGATATATTCACAGAGAGAACCACAAGACTTATTTTTATTTCAGTGTATTATTATTTCTTTTTCATTTCTAGTTATTATTTTTAATATCTTAATGTACCTAATTTATATATTGAATGTTATTTATTTATTGAATGTTACCATGGATATGTATTATAATAAAACAGTACACATTCTGTCTATGCACATATGTATACAGTGTGTGTGTGTGTGTGTATGTGTGTGTGTGTGTGTGTGTGTATATATATATATATATATATATATATATATATATATATATATATATATATATGGAGAGAGAGAGAGATTCATAATACATCTTTAAGAAATCTGAAAAACATTTAGGGATATTCAAAAATAATGTCATAAGCATCAGAGCATTGTAATTGGAAAATGTCTAGAAATTATATTTATTCAAAGTTTTACAAGAATAAGTTGTTCTTATTTGCCTGTACGATATGATATCAACTGTTTTTTAAAAAAAGAACATGGTTGTTTGTAATTAAATAGCCTGATAATTTTAATTCTACTTATTGAAGAAGGGAAGATTGAAGAATAATATGATTTTTAGATGAACAATAATTTTTTTAAAAGCTAAAACTCTTAGATCCAAATTTTCACACTTTTTTATATTTTTCCTTTGCCCTCCCCCTAAACAAAGTTAGTCTTTAGAGTTGACTATTTCTTGAGTGTTATAGAAGATATCATGCTGAAATTGATACTAGAAATGAAAGTAAAATTTATTTACCCTTTGAGTAATCACTAAATAAAGCTCATCGATAAAGCTTTAAAACTTAGTACTTTAATATTTGAAAATGTATTTTTCATATAAAATAACTTGTAAGAAAAAAAGTTAAATTAAAACCCCCAGTTTTTATTGTTGTTAACTTTTGGTACAAGTTTAACGTCTTAAAAATTGTTATTAGTTTCATGACTATTTTAAAATTTCAGGTCAATTTCCTCCTTACTATGTATATCCTAGAAACTTTCAAAATGAGTGTTAACTTTTCCTAATTAAGTAATAAAACATTGTTATGAAAATATTTAAAAATATACAGGTATTAAAGCAAAAGAAACCCAAACCAAGCAGCTGTAATTTAGCACAAAATTATATCTGGGCATGTTGGAAGTCCCAGAAAAAGAAACATAATAAGAAATATATATCTTATAGTTCAGCACATCATTCATCAGGACATAATGTTTTCTTAGCATTAAAGTAATGAGTTTTATTTTGCAAAATGTGCTAAACAGGCTTATAAAAGATTTGTGAATAGAATTTATATAGCCATTTCTACTAACATGCAACCTAATAGCCAATTGTTACATAATACTGTCTTCAGTACTGTGTGGTCTAGAAATCCAATTTTATAGTGAGTTAAGTAGGAATAGGGCCAACACTTAAGAGATTATCTAGGAATGACTGCCAACTAGACTATCAATCTCAAATATCAATTGTCTCAACCAGGCTTCAGACTGTGCAGATAATGGATGGTTCAAAATGGTGTCTACAAACACCAGACAAAGCTTACTTTTTCTTAATAATAATAATAATAATGCTTATAATCAGAGCCAGCCACTATCAATAGAACTGTGCTTCAGATGCTTTGACAGGCAGGTGCAAAATACTTCTTTAAAAGTAACTTCTGATCTTCCTAAGAGTCAAAAATTAGGTTTGGCACAAAGTTTTATACCACTGAACATGGAAAGAAGGCCACTTTATGTCACTTTATTATCTTTGTGCAGCAGTTACTATTTTTCATTTCATACATTTTTAAATGATATTGGTCTGTATTGGTTAAGTTTGGGTACTTTTATCTTTGCTATCAGGAAGTAAAACATCACTAGAGATTGGCTAGTGATTTTTAAGTTTGTACACGCACACACACATGCACACGCGTGCACATACACATACACACACACACATACACACACACACACACACACATACACACACACACACACACACACACAAGTTTATTTCCATGTTGAAGTCAGTCACATAATTGTTTGAGGCTTATGGTCTTTTGTGTCTACTGGCTTTTGTCCAGTATTTAAAAGAGAACTCAGTCATTAATAGAATTCCCCTTTTGCTGAGAAGACCCTTTGTGAAGCTTCCAGTTGCAACTCCAGGATCCTGTGATATTAAGTAAGAGTTACAATGGACACACTAAAAAAGAGCATCCATATGCCACAGACAGTATGAATTGTGTTAAATTAGTTTCTGTTGGAAGTCTTTCTTTGCATATCTTTCCCCATGCTATCAAGTCCATCCAGGCCTCGGGCTTATGTTCTTTAAACTGAGACATTTTTCTACTTATCAACTTACAAGTTCTTTACTGGAAAAACTGTGACAGCACTTTCTTTGAAGACATCAGTAGGGTGGATGTAACAGAATATTGTTTGATCACAATATAAAACCTGTTTTTTGTCACTTAATTACTCATGCTATGAAAGATGAAGGTAATAAATGTGACAAAATAATAATTAGTGCAATTAGCCACATGTACTGAGTTACTTAGCAATGTTTCCCTAAATTACCCTTTTACTTTTGAATTCAAAGGGAATTTTAAACTTTTAGCATTTATGTTTTATTGTGGCTTTAATTTTTAAGCTTTTTCCTCAGATTATACTCACTTTTGGAAAAGCATATATTTTAATTTCATTAATTCATTTAGGTCATTATTACAAATATTTGTAAGATAGAAACTTGACCATAGTATAATTTATATGCATAGTATCCAGATTGATGAATCTGGATCACACATTCTGCAATGATGTATACTACTGAATGCAACCATGAGAGTTTTGACAGCATTAAGTTCAGGAAGCATCTCATGAGGATTTCAAATATAACACTGAATTGTCTTTCCAAATTGTGATTCTATATTCACATGTTAATGTCTACTTAATGATGAATATTCCCAACTTGCCAGAACCTCAAGCTACAGGCTGACCTTTACAGTTGTATGCAATGCTTTAGCACCTCAACCTGGTTCATTTCGTGCTTGACAAGTATTTATTGAACATATGATATGTATCACAGAATAAGCTTGTTCATGTTTATATTGAAAGTATTCATTCTATTGGTGGGGAAAGCATTTTCAATGTGCCATTTTAATGGAGTGCTTAATTTGATCCCTAAATTTTGTTACATTTGAACATTTTGATTTTTATCCGGTTTTTGTGCATCAAGCTTTCAGTGTCTTTAAAGATGTTCTTCTATCCCTCCAGATTTAGGAGTATGAGAGCTGCTTGATTTTTATTCCCACAATCACACTTTCTAAACAGCTTGTCTTTTCTTCAGTTATACTCTTCCTCAGCCTTGTCTGTTTTCATGGTGGGATTCTAAATGATACAAGAAATAATTACATCTCTTAGAGTTTCTTAAAGAAGTCTGCAAGTTTAATTTAGTTTGGACAATTATTTCTATTTTTTCTTGGTTCCATTTCCTTTTCAAATGTTTAGCATTGTCTACTAACTGTGACAACTTTTATCCTGTAAAATTGCTATTTTCAGTTTTCATTTTTATCACTATTTCTACCTGTAATTTAATATTGAAATGGGTAAAAAAAAAACTAATAAACAAATTTGGAAAGTGCACATTCTATGCAAAAATTGTGACTACCAGCTTTTATATATTCCATAAATGCTTTATCATATCATGTCAGTTTATTTTAAATCTAATTTGTTTATCTTTTATAATTTTTAAAATTGCACATTAAACAATTTTTCACATAAATTAAGATAAGAAATGAATGGTAAAAATATTCATTATTCTTTTTTTTATTAGTTGCTCAAGACAATGCAATGATCTTGACTTATCATACATTTAACTGAGATACATTCACAGTGCCTTCATTATTCTTAATCACATATAGTTAATTTGCATGTTGCATTATTATTTACAGTAATATCTGCACAAAAACTTTTTTGTTAGGTCTGGAAACATAGCTGTGCTAGAGTACTTCTCTAGCATCTATGAGGTCCTGGGTTCAATTCCTAGCACCACCAAAATCATCTGGGGTTAAAAGTATTCTGGAGGGTATTGTTTAAACAATCATCAGTGGAAGAATATAATTAAGTGTTTGTCCAAAATTTGCCTGAATGAAAATGCTAGAAAATTTATCCTAGAAACTAATAATATGAAAATGGTGTAGAATATTAACCTATAGAGCCCGAAAAAATATATATATATATATACACACATTCGTGACAATATAAATATGGGAACTCTAGAGTCTTTTATCAAGAAAAAATATAATAACTACTGATACCCATGTCACTTTAAAAATGCATTAAATAAACTAAAGTGTCTCGAGCCAGCCACAGGCTGAGTTGTGTGATCTGTGAGCATTTTGAGGACACGAGCAGCCTGGATTGATCTTGCTGCTCTGTCTGGGCTGTGCACATATGTATGCTTTCTGCTAGCTCTACCTTTTGATTCCACATAGCACCTGAGATGGGTGTGGCCTTCCAAGATGTCAATCAATCTGCTGACCACAAAACATGATGAAACTAGACTCAACCCCCTGAAACCTTACCCTCTTCATTGGGGTAAAACTTTCTTCCCTTTAAAAAGAGGCTTCAGAACATGCTCCTCTTCTTTTTTGACTGCCTCCCTCACCTCCCTTGTGGGAGCTGGAGCAGAGGAGCCATTGCTGAAGAATCCCAAGAAAAATGAATTTTTTCCATCTTGGTGTGGTTCTTTCTGCCAACCCAAGTTCAACTGGTTCGACCCTGAATGATTTAGTCGCATGTCACTGCATTAAAGAGGATCACATAAAATAATAATAATAATAATATTATACTGAATCCATTTCAAAGGAATTAAAAGGAATATGAAATTATTTTTAAAAAGCCATTAATTAATTTTGTAAAAGAACAGAACGAAATAGTGAACACTAGAGGCTGAGAAGTGTAGAAGGGAGGGATACAGAAAGAAACTCAAAATGAGAAACAAAAAAAAATAGAGAAAAATTGAAGAGATGGAAATGCTTATTATCCTGATTTGATTAACACATATCATGGGCATATATTGAATTACTATACTGTTCCCTATAAAAATATAAAAACTTCTAAAAATAATTTAAACTTTTTTAAAATAAAATAATCTGACTATTCCTAAAAAATAATTACTCATTTGTTTATTGTTATGCATTTTTAACAAGTTATAAGAATTTATATATTTAAACCTATACTTATAAATACTAATAAATATTTTATAGTAAAATAATAAATATTAACTTTAATTTTTTAAATACTGACTTTTTGTAATCTGTGAAGCAGGAATTTTTTAAAACTTTACGAATTTATTTTGGCTCAGTTTTAGAATTCATTTGATTTTTCTAACACAAATTTAAGTGTATGTTTCTATGTTTGTAAATATGCATAGCTGTGTGTGGATATGTCTACATGATTCTTTCTTTTCATGAAATTATAGGTAGACAATTTTTTGATAAAACACTTTATTTCAGTCCCCAAATGGTCATTGTTTTAAAAACAAAGAACACAGTGCAGTAAATCACATCTGTTGCAAAAGACCATTACCAAAATTGGAACTGTCCATAACAATTCATTTGAGGATTATCTCTTAGATTGAATGAGGGGAGAGTTTCTACAGAGTCCAAACAAAAGAGAATTTTTAAAGAGCTTTTCAAAGATCAAAGACTGATGGTTTGGAACAAGTGTTTTCTCTGTTTTTAAAACTTCCTTAAACAAAAACAGTATGCATTAAATGCATTGAAAAGCATGCAATAAATTTATAGGGAATCTGAAGCAAATGAAAACACATAATTAGCACGCATGTGATTTTTTAGCCTTTGAGGATATCACAAAGTTTTTCTTCAATTCCTTTTTTACTTTATATTTAAACATCCATTTGATGCTATCATTGTTATAATATTGTTGTCATGCCATCTCAAGGAAAAGAAGATGAAAGGAGAAAGCAATGGGCACATTACTGAAAGTTTTGAGTACCATTCCTCATTTGCCATTAACCTAGTATATGAACACGTAATCTGAAATATTTCCAATCTTTGAATTTTAATCTCTAATTTGGACTTCAAGAATTTTACTAACATTTCCAATACTGTTCTAAGAGTAAAGAAAACAATGCTTGGGTGAATTTTAAAACTGCCAACTGCTAACATGACATATTTATTATTTGAGAGACAGAGGCACATATAAAACTGGCAGAGAATGTAAATTATATTTAAAGTTAGAATGTGAGGATGCATTGCTGTCTAACTTAAAGCCAAAGTCATATAGACTTGCCAGAGAGTGAACTAGTGAAGCATATAGCTTAGAAATTGAGTGCTTTGGACTGCATATAAGTACTTTAAAACTCTTTAAATAAATGTTTCCATATCATCCATTTCACAGGATAGATTGCTTGTGAAATGACACTTCACATTAATAGCTAAATTATTGACCACTGTTAATATGTTCCTCAATACAAAATGTATTGAAAGATTTTTAGAACAACATAGGTAAATAATTTAAATAAAATGTCAGCTTAAGAACATCATTTGTGTGCACAGAATAGCAACCACAAAACTGATGATTCATTTATTCACTAACCAATACATCACCAAAAGCTGACAGTGTAAGTCTGTACCAGGCACTATGAGGCTATCCCCAATACTGGAAGAAGAGAGTGATGTGACCTATGGAAGATTTGCCACACAACTACTGGTAGGTGTTGAGAATCAGTAGTTATTTCAGAATAGGATCAACTTTCCCCTAAGCATTTGTCCAACTGTGAACTATAGAGGCTTTTTAAAAAACTAATTGTATTATCTTTTCCTGAATTAAACATTATTGATATCATAAGTAATTTGACAATTGTATAGTTTTTGCCTACTGCCTTTTCCTAAATGCTATCAATTAAATTTTTTTTAAAAAAGATTCATTCACATTTGCTCTGATTGACTCCTTAATTTTTCAATTATATAATTTTAAGTTCCATTTTGGCTACATGATACTAAATACATATAAAATGTAAATTAAAATCCCAAGATTTATATTGCTCTGGATATGCAGATAATTGTAAATGTATACCTCTAAGAAATATGAATTCCAGGGTTTCCTTTCATTTTTTATTATCTACCTGTCTTGTGAGTCAGGAGGTTTGGGTCAGATAATATATACTGAAAATAATCTATAAAGCTATAGCTTAATCCAAAACTTCAAATTAATAAAATGAGTCTAGTTATTTATACATTATCCCATTGAATCTTCAAAACTCCTCCAGTTAAATATATTAAAATAAGAATTAAGAGGATTAAGAGAGAGCCTTATCCAAGTAGCATAGTCTGAATTCAAATTCAGATCTGTTTGTATCTGAAGTTTATAATCTTTCCACTTCATAGCTTTTTTGTTGTTAAATAAGTTTTGAAGAATTAATTGGTGGTCATCCAGTATCTGAAGAAATATCTAAGCTATGAAATTTCAGTAAATGTAATTTGTTTATAGAAAATTTTAATTTCCTATTATAAAGTTATTGTGAACCTAAGGTAATTAGCTTTCTAATTATACTTCTGTGGAATCAGAAGATTTCAGAAAGCTAAATGTTGAATTTCATGGAAATATATTTTCAAACTTGGTAAAAACAATCATTCTATATTTTTATTTATCATTATATTTTTCACTGTATTCTTTTATTTCTTTTATTTATGATGCATTTGCAATCAAAATTCTAAATTCATTTTTATCCTGGATGAAAAATCCAAATATATTCTTCAACATAATTTCCTATAATATAAAATTGAAACTCTTATATGTGTATTGATTTATTTATGTCTGTTTATATTTATGCAATATTATGATTGATAAGATCAAATAAATTAATTTCACCCTGGTTTCCAGCAAGAAGATACACTATTTATTTTCAATTATGTGTTGCCATATATGCACAGGCAGGCAAAGAAGACTGTGGCATATGCAATATTAAAAATAATTCACTCCATATATTTTACCCTACATAAATGCAGTCCAAAAATGCAAAGGGCCAGCTTTTGCCAGCTTTTTCCTCAATGATTGAAAGTTTTTAATTTCGGGCTGGGGATGTGGCTCAAGCGGTAGCACGCTCGCCTGGCATGCATGCGGCCCGGGTTCGATCCTCAGCACCACATACCAACAAAGATGTTGTGTCCGCCGAGAACTAAAAAATAAATATTAAAAATTCTCTCTCTCTCTCACTCTCTCTTTAAAAAAAAAAAAAGAAAGAAAGTTTTAATTTCATTAAAACAGAAAGGTTAACCCTTTAGCTCTTCCCAAGGAACCAAGAAAGGTGCTCATTTATTTTGATGGGAATAGCTTTGCAGTCTTGTTTTATTTACCTAATTCCTAGCCTTGTTCTGATACCCCAAGCCTTTTACTTACCCTCCCTAAGATGAGTATTCATTTAAAAATTAATCCATTGGAACCAATTTGCATTAAAAATGTGACATTCTGAGGTGCTAGTAAGACCACTAGAATGAACAAAAATGTCTATTATCAACTCCACTACCCTATGGCATCGAGTTTTACCCATTTCCCTCATTTTATTGTTTTTAAAATGAGATATCTGGATTACTTGATCTATATAACTTCCTTAGCCTTATAATATTCTTGTGAAATATGAAAATCTTAAGAACGAATAGTTTCAACATAAAAATGTTTTAGTCAACATTTCTTATATAACTACAATATTGGGAGTAACTTGTTACAGTACTTCTTTATGTGGTATGAAAGTACTAAAAATCAGGGGGAAAAATATGCATTCCATATATCCAAGCAGATTTTGCAACTGAAGACAGCTTTTTATAATCAAGTTTTGTGATCATGCTTCTCTTCTGTAACTGAAAACTAACACTCAGAGAAACTTCATTCAAATTCATTATCCCCAGTCTTTATGAATGCCAGCAAAGATTTTCTGGCATTGATAATGCATAGAAGGGTACTTTGCCCTAATTTAAGGAACATTCTCTAAATCTCCATGAATGATTTCACAGGAAAGAGCTGATTTTTTTCTAAAGAAATCTGCATCTAGAATCTTATGAACTAATTTTATCTTACATGAAATATATTTAATACTTTAAATAAAGGGGCTTAGGGATTTTTCTTAATAGTATTGTAGCACTGATGAAAAATTATAAAATGAAATGCTAAAGAATGTTTAGTCTCTTTATATACAAAATGTCCATGATAACATGAAATGGTAGACTAACACAATTGTAGAATGATTTTATTATTAAAGAGAAGAGTCTAACCTTCTTGCTTTTATGAAAGATCAATATTTCCAATGAAAATGAAGTAATTAATAACTTTGACAAGGTCACATGTGCACACACACAAACAAACAACTCTTCCACACAACTCTATTTAAGGGAGATGCATATGATTGTGCTATTCACACTACCACACTGTTATATTGTATTGAATTTTTCAATGTTTGTTTAGAATCACAAAGACACAGACTTAGATACTGGACGTTAACAATTTAAATATCATGGTAAAGAGTCATAAGAATGCCTAGTCTATGGAGTTATATAGATTTCCTAGTATAATGGAAAAATTAACAATCCCTTTGTGTTCTGTATTGTTTTATTTTGCTGCTTTCTCTTTCGTATATGCCTGACACATAGAGAGGTTTAGGATGTCTAATAAAATTTTTGTTTGTCATAACAAATAAGAATTGTTACACTGTCAAATAATGTTGGCCAGTGTATAGTTACTAACTACATTTTAGCCTTGACTAGAATTTCATGGAAATGATAAAAAGAGAATACACTCATCCTATATCTTTAAGCACATTGTTTAAAAGCCTTAAAACCTTTGAATCCAAAATGTTTTTGATTTAGCATAACAGCCTGCAATGTATTGCTGAATGTCATTTGCTTAGTCACAGCACAGGGGCATGTAGGTAATAAAAAATTCCGAAAGCATGTTTGCAATTTACAAATGCTTAAGCAATTCTTTGTAGCCACAACTTATGGTGTAGATGGAATGCAATCTTGAATAAACAAGATGAATGAAGTGAAGGGTAACCACTGCTTTATCATTCTTCATGTAGGCTACAGAATCTACTGCTTATATATGTAAGGGGCCAATTTTATGATTCTGAACAATGCAATCATATTTTAAAACTACATTAAAAGTAAATTAAATATAAAGCTTAGCAAATGGAAACAGTGAAAAGAATCCTAAATCAAGTAATTTACCATAGAATTATCATTGCAGTAAGGTTATCTCAGACTATAATATCTAAAATGTAAATAGCAAAAACTGACTTTAAAATGTTCTCTCACCTGTCACATTCAATTTCTCTACTTGCAGTCACTCCAATCATTTCTAGAATGATGTAGATTTTTGTTTTGTGGCACTTATCCCCAGGATTTGACACTTTTTCCTTGAATCATGGAGCTACTCCTTTGGGGCCAATATGGCAATTTAAAATAAAACCAATTCAACCCAAAGCTAATTTTTATTACTGTATGTAACTATGAAATTGACAAAACATATATTAAGCTTAAGTCATTTAGATATTTAGCTGCCAGAAGTGATGTATAAACATATTACTGAAGAAGCACTGAAAATCTTTCATAAAATTTTCTAATAATCTTTTTATCCTTATCTTCAAATGCTAATTCCTTTTCAAATAAAAAAAGCTAAAAAGCAGAGCAAATGTTTAACTTTCTGCCAGAGTCAGTGGTTAAATGATGCTACAGGAAAGATTTTCAGAAATCAGAAGAACTCTCCATTCAGAAAGATCCTACTGACTGTGGTCTTGCTGTGACATAAATAATAGTTTGAAAGCACAGCCATAGAGTATTTTTATGTCTCCCTATATACCTTGCTGAATTAATAACTCTTCTGTATGTTTTTATTAAATTAAAGCCCCAGGCTCTGATTAAATCTTCACTTTGTATAACTAAATAATATAGTTCATTATCCATTCATTCACTCATTATCTAGCCTTCTTTTAAACACATAAGCAAAGTGAAGATATACCAAAAAGAAAAAAAAAAAGGAAAAAAAATTGTCACCTGTTCTCAATGAACTTTCAGTCTACTGGAAAAAAAAATAGAAAAATTCAAATAATTAATTATACCACAGGGTAAAATGTAAAAGATCTTCAGGAGATAAAAACAGTGTGATGATTACCTGGGGTATATTTATTCAATGCCATTTCTTAAATGTTTGTGAAATGTCTGTATATTAGCTTCTGGTCTGCACTTTTGAGGATGCATATACTTATAATATAATCCCATATACCACAAATGTTTTTTTTAGTATAATTCATGCAACTGTATATTTTTATATGGTAAAAAAAAAATGTTTCCTCTTTTATCTAAGGGTTACCTTTTCTAAGAAGTTAACCTCTTTTTTTATTTCATTGTGTTCACACTATGTTCATACCCCTAATCAAAATGCAGAGCAATCATCTCTTTATTTATTCAATTCCTACTACGAATTTCTTGAAATGGGAATCTCTTTTATGTTGTCTTATTTCCAAAATTCATAATGCATGGTAGGCTTTTGATAAATAGTTGTTAATGGGATGAATGCATAAATAACATAAGTTTCCCAAGGCAAGAAAACATATTTCCTATTTAATTTTAATAAATATTAATTTATACAATAACTTACAAATGTATTATTATAAATTTTGGTGGGGGTACCAGGGATTGAATTCAGGAACACTCAACCACTGAACCATATCCCCCGCTCTATTTTGTATTTTATTTAGAGACAAGGTCTCGATGAGCTGCTTAGCACCTTACCATTGCTGAGGCTGGCCTTGGACTCATGATCCTCCTCCCTCAGCCTCCTGAGCTGCTGGGATTATAGGTGTACATTATATTTTTATCCAACAATATCTTTTATCTACTTAAATCTTATTATGGATTTTCTTATTACCCCATTTGGCAAGGCGCATTTTAAGAAACTTGTTGGATAACATCTCACTTTTGTGGCACAACTTGTACAATTTGACTTCAATTCATGTTTATCTTTTGAATATTGTATTTTATTAGTAAATTAAAATATTTTTAAGCAAACATTAATGGAGAGTCAATTTAGTGTAATGAAAAATTGTAAGTACTATACGCAGACAGAAAAGTCATTTGAATTTTGCTTTGCAGAGTACTAGCTCTCTTAGGCAAGACACTAAAATTTCCTAAGCTTCTGGTGTTTTGTTTACTCATCAAAAAAAATGAAGACACCAAAATAGTACTTTTATTTTTTAGAGTTGGTACTAAAAATGCACACATATTATATATACTCATTTACTATTAGTTATGATAATGTTAATGATATTGGTGTTGCTTTAAGGATGGTAATATTGATAACAAATACTTAGTACCTGTTAAATTCTAGATATTATTTTAAAAATTTACTTCTATTCACTAAGATTCAACAGGAATGTAACCAAGTATATCTTTCTTGACAGACTGCAGCCCCCTGCTGGACAGGGACAGAATCTGGTTTCTTCCTCAATGCTATACATTAATTACTTAATTTAACAAGTAATATTGTGCAAGGACCTGTTCTAGTTGTGGTCATATACAGACTGACTAAAGTCCAACATTCATGAAGCTTGTTCTCTAAAGCTGAGAAAAAAATAATAAATATACACAAAAAATAAGTTGATTGTATGTTATATGATGATAGAGGCTAAGAAAAAAATTGAGCAGGGAGGGAGGATTGGAATTCTGGAATTCAGGTTGGAGTCTGTGACAGTAAATGAAGTGGCCAAGGAAACTTATAAAATGCCAGTGTGAACTTGAGAAAAAGGTCTATAGTGATTTTTCAGAGAATCACATTCTTTTTATTGTTTTTGGTGCCATGGGGAATTGAACCCTGAGCTTTACCATGCTACATTACATACCACTGCATGTAAATCAAAAAGAAAGGAAGTATAGTAAGGAAAAGCCAGAAAGCAATTTTGGCTAGGGGATATAACTAAACTGAAAGAATACTAGAAAATAAATTGAAACAAGTAAGAGGTAGAATTTTAGTAGTTTTTTTTTTTTTTTTTTTTTTTTTTTTTTTTTTTTAAGTTGATAGCAATTGAAAGCCTTTGGGAAGAATTATACCAGGAATTGATTCAAACATCATTCTAGTTGCTGTGTTCAGAATAGATTTGGGGTGGTAAGGATCAAGAGTGGAAGCTAAAAGATCAGCATATCCTTTTTGTAGTAAATCAGAAATTAAAAAGTTGTAACTTGGACCAGAGCACTAATTCCACAAGTGTTAAAATATGATCAACAAATCCACACTTTTTTAAGTAAACTAGCAAGATTTTTAATGAGTAGGGTTTTAGGTATGAAAAAAGAGATGTTAACAATAGTTGCAGGTTTTGGATTCAAGCCACTGGGCAGTCTGAGTGGCCAATACTGAGATGGGAAGACTATCAGAGAAATAGGATATGGAGAATTAGGAGCAAGTTCTTAGACTTGTCAAATCCAAGATATATATTAAACATCCACATGGAGATACTGAATTGGCAGCAAGGAAGAGATATAAACAAGGGATATAAATATGGGTGTTGGCAGCAACACCCAAATTTATTTACCTTGATAAGCCTTAAAGTATCAGATTGGAAGAGATCACCAAGGAATTACAAAGAGAAGAAATCCCAGGATAGACAGGGTGAAAAGAAAAGACACCAAGAGCCAGTTAAGGAGTGGACAGTTAGATTGAAGAAAAGCCAATACAGAGGTTTTCATGTAGGAGGACCTGGAGGAGGTGTGTCAAGAACTGTGAAGAAATCAAGTAATATGAGAAATGAAATATGAGAAATAGAAAAGTGGATTTAATATTATGGAAGATAGTGATCTTAACAAAAGCAAAGTAAGGAAGGTAGGGGGATAAAGAGTTAAGTAGTATTCAGGGGCTGTATTAAAAATAACTTTTTTTGAGGAGTTTGGTTGTTAATGGTTACTGAAAAATGAGAGTGCAAGCTGGAGAGAATAGTGAAGTTAGGCAGCATGATTTAAAAGATTATTGAAGGGAAGTATTGGTTTTTTGAATGTTCCATTAGATTGTTCCATAGCACTGATTTGTTAAGATATGTTCTTATCTAATTTATGAGTATAATCACAGTATATTTATAATACGTCTAACTTAAATTTACTTAAAATTCATAATTTAATTAAAAGGAACATAACTGTGCAACACTTATCCCATTTGAGGTATATAAGAAATCAACTGTGCTCTAAAATAAACCCAAGGTCAATTATTTTAATTCTGCTTGTTAAAAGATTAAGTATATTGGTCTACTTTACAAGATGTGTAATTATTTATATGACTGATGAAAATAACCTATTTAAAAATATTTTTAGGGTTGGGGATGTGGCTCAAGCAGTAGCCAGTAGCGTGCTCCCCTGGCATGCGCGCGGCTCGGGGTTCGATCCTCAGCACCACATACAAAAAAAGATGTTGTGTCCGCCGAAAACTAAAAAATAAATATTAAAAAATTAAAAAAAAATTTTTTTTTTAAATTTTTAGTCTATCAACATACAACTTCATACGGTTTGCCAAATATATCTGAATAAAAGGAAATGCTCAACAGACACACCCATATTTACCTTAATCCATGATAGGATTGAATCATTTCTTTCTTAATCTTTCTATTTTGCACTGAATGATCTCAAAATATTCTGCAGGATGTCTTGGGTCTTTGATGATATTATACATACATCCTTCTCTAATAGTATATCCAATATGTAAAAGACCACAAAAGCAAAAAGAACACTTACACAGCTAAACACTGAAATCCCTCTTGACTGAGAGCAACATTCACATCCACATCGTCAATTAACAAGAAAACAAATGAACAAAAAGATTGTGTGTGTGTGTATGTGTGTGTGTGTGTGTGTGTAAAGAGAAAGCAAGCACACACATTAGAGATTGCTAACATTATTTTCAGTAGAATGTTCTCTTTCATTTTACAATTTTAATATTCTTAATCCTTATTAACTACTTCTCCTTCATTCTCCTGTGAAGAGAGTACTGTCTGTCTTCCTTTTAATGTATGCACATGCACATGTTAATACACAAATTGATGTCCTTGACACCTGTACAGGACTTTTGATATTCTGTAGTCATTTAATTTGCTACATTCAATCAGGTGGCATTTTAGTTTGGAATTCCATGAATTATTTTAAAGCTCATTGTACAAAGCAGGGTTCTGTCATTATGCCAGGACAAGAATGATGAGAAAGGAAATAGAAAAAAGGTATTCACAAGCCATCAACAAGGAGAGAAGCATATCAGCATTAGAAATGTCAGGCTGGAGGGGAAAATATGATCATAAAATGACTAAAGTAGTCTGTCTTTTAAGAAAAGCACAAAAACTTTCTTGAAGCATCTGTATAACGTGGACAAAACCTGATTGATGAACAGATTTTTGTCTGTTTTCAACATGCTTTTTCTCTGGTTTTGTATATATAAATTAAATAGCTTGGGTTGGCAAATACAAAATATAAATGTTAGACTTAAAGCAGTTTTTTGTCTCTGCTTATACTTGTTTTCTTATATCTGTTTAGTTTATTCTTTCCTTTCCCTTCCTTGCCCCATATATTATTCCTCTATTCAATCTTATCAATTCTACATTAATTTCTTTTAATATCTTTCTTTCTTTTTATAAGAATAGCTCCATGTAGTTCTTTATTTCTCTCAGTTTCTCTGCCATGACCTTCTGGTTTAGTCAAGTTAATCTGCTCCATTTCTTTCAAATGTAAATTTATTTTTTTTAAAATCACTGTGCCTGTATAGAAGGGAGATATTTGCCTTTTAAATAGATATTGGGATGTGTGTGACTATTTGTATTTTCCTGGGACTTAGGCAACTAGCCATATTTTAAGGATTTTGTACAAAGATTATAAATTCAGAATGATAATAGAACATGAAAATCAATTCACATTCATATTGTGAGCAATGTTAGCTAAAATAAGGATGAGGAGAGTGAAATATGGTAGATTATATTTTAAATATGACTCGACCTAAAATAAGAATCATCCGAAAAATACGCAATATTTCATGGATGTTAACCTCATTAAATACCAGTATAAATTTATAATTAAAATTCAATTATATATATTATGTTTATAAAATTGACAATTTTAATTATGATTAAGTTTAAAATTTTGAACACTAATGTGAAAAATGTATTGATCCATGAATCTAAGTGATCAAGTGAAATAACATTATAAATTAGATTGATTTTAATAATATTCATTATGTTAATAACATAATATTGAAAATGGAGAGTATTTAATTATTATGAAGATTATTAAAGTTATTTAATGATAGGGATATTAAGATCCAAGGAAGAACTAACAACATGCATAATATATGAAATACTTGACTACATGTAAGAATTACAGTATTCAAAAACATTGGCTAACACAAAGCAAATTAATTTTAAAAATGATGGAACAATATTATATGTCATTGCATAGAAGTTACACAGTTTATTTATTTTTTTCCCTAAGGGAACCAAAGTGCTTTTACTATAATCATAGGCGTTAGAGCAGAAATAAATCTTAGAGACCATGTGACCATTATTGAAAGGTGACTAGACCAAGACCTAATGTCACATATTTTCAATGGCAGAAAAAGAGTAGGACTCTAACCTTGTGGTGTATATTATACTTAGCTGTCTCTTTCAATAGGTTTTTATATTTATTATGTTTTTATAAAGTAGATCAATGGAATTTTAGATTTAGAAAAGACTGAAGAGAGGCTATTTAACCTACTAATTTGTAGACATAAATTTTAGACCCGAAGAGGCTAAGGACTACATGCTTCAAAGGAATAGGAGAGACAAAAGAATGAGGTGTAGCACATTTCATTTATGGATTTTACGATCTTGTTTGATAACAAGATTTCCTAATTATTAATAAAACAGACATGACACCTTCTTTGGGCAAGGAGACAGATTAAGTGCTATCATCTTACTCCTTCAAAGTCAGAAAAACTTTTCACCCTATTCTGCCATCTTTTCGACTTTTGTCTCTCACATGTTCGAAGAAAGGGTAAGTGAAAATGCTATGGAAAATACATTAACTCTAAGATACTCAGTCTTATAATTACAACAATAATCTTGCCCTTTAATCTTAAAATATATTACATGTAAGCAGTTCTCCTAATGGATCTCATTAGGTAGGATTCCTCCAAAAGTACTGTATTAAAATGAAATAATTACTTTGATTTATAAAAATGTTTTGCATTAAATAATGTCACTTTGCTTTTACATTTTACAAGTAGAAAGATGACTTTGAGTCTGACTTCATATAACTTTAACCTTCTACTTTGTGTGCCTAATAACTGAATATTCTGATTAGAAAATTTCCAGATCACGAATGCCATTACTACCTTGTCCTTTTTATTATATATTCTTTATTTGTATAAAATCCATGAAAATGTTGGGGTTAGTCCATGAAGAATTTAGGGGTAATCAAATGGCCTATACTGTTTGACATACTGGATGATAAAATTGTACATTGACTTAATTGCTTGAAACCATTTTGACTAAAGAAATTAAAATGATTAAAACTTTCACTTTGGGTTAAGTCATTGAATATTTTTAGTATTACATATTAAAATTATAGAACAGAAGAGAATACTTCACAACTGATATAAATTTATCACCTTTTCTATAAATTCAATCAGAGTTTTAGCCTTACTAAAATCAACTAATTAGTAAGTCTTATGTAAAAATTTCTCCTATTCCTCCCAAAATGTGGTTCCCAAAACTCATTTCCAATTCCTTCTGCATACTAATTATCTATGGAATTTTCCTTCTGACTAGCAGGTGTTAAAATGCAATCATACTCATCAAGAAATAAAATATTAAAATATCAATCTGTGTTTTATGATTATTTTTATATATATTGAAAAAGTTTTAAGCACTATATATTATAAATATAGCACATACACTTAACCATTCCTTTGTCTAGAAACTAAAATAGGAGTGCAACTATCCACAAGAGGAAATCACTAAAACATAATTTTGACTGGATTGATTAACAAGATATACACTCATCTTTTCTTTTTCCTTATATTGTTAGAAAACTACTAAATGCTGTTGTTTTAAAATATCAGGAGACATAGTTCATATTAAAAATATGCATTGCAGAATTATCTTTAATACAAAAATAAAATACATATTGGACTGGTTTGCACTATCAATAAAAGATGATTGATTTTTGTTAAAATTTTAGTGTGGAATAATTTTGGGAAACAACATAATTTAATAGGTTTTTAGTGATAAAAAATGTGCTCAAAGATAAAAATCATCAAAAAAAAAATCAGAAGAATTCAATGTCATCTATTTGCCTAGATTTCAATTATATCATCATGATGATGATCATCATTTATCATTAAGTGCAAAAGAAAGCATAACAAGAAAAATACCAAAGCATTGTCAACAATTTTGTGCACAGCAATAGTAGAACATTTCAGGAGAACTTTTAACACTTTGTGCAATGAAATAACAGTAATTTTTCATTCCTTCAGTGTATTTTTCATTAAAGGCAATGCTTTATTTTTTAGTTTAATTCCCCCCCCCCCCCCAGGGCCAAGGACCAAACTCAGGACCTTGTATGTGCTAGGCAAGTGCTCTGCCATTGAGCTAAATCTCTAACCCCTCATTTAATTTTTAATTGAAAAATTGTCAAGCATATTTTTCAGGTACACAGTGGTATTTTCACACACAAATACATTGTGGAAATAACAAATTAGCCTTTCTAAAATAAAATTAAAAGCGAATGTATATTTAATAAGATACAATTTAAAAGAATACATTAAATGTTAAGAAGAAAAATTCTTCTTTTTCTGATGCAGTTTCATAGAAGAGAAAGGCCTAGAAACACCTGATAATATCAAGAAGTAAATATGGAGGTTCTGATAAATGAAGGCAGTTTCTAGGTATGCTCTTTAGCCAATGAAAATAGCACTTACTAAAGAGAACACATTGGATTTTTAGATGACGGGTAAGCATTTAAAAATATAATCTACGTCATACGTCATGAGGGAAATGCAAATTAAAGTAACTTTTAGAATGTTCAAAATCTACAATACTTACAACACCAAATGCTAATGCAGAAGTGGGTCCATAGGAATCCTCATTAACTGCTGATGAGATTAATAATGGAATGAATGTAAACTTGGGAAAACTGTTTGTTAGTTTCTTAGGAAACTAATCATATCTTATTATATGTTACAATGCTTAGTCTCCTTGTTAATTACTCAAAGATGTTTAAAACTATGACCACACAAAGACTTCACTAAATAATTACAAATGCTTTATATGTCATTGTCAAAAAATGGAATTAAGGGGCTGGGAATGTGGCTCAAGTGGTAGCATGCTCACCTAGCTCAACTGACGTGCGTGAAACCCCGGGTTCGATTCTCAGCACCACATAAAAATAAAATAAAGATATTGTGTCCACCTACAAAACTAAAAAATAAATATTTTTAAAAAATGGAATTAAGAGAGATGTTCTTCAGTAGGTTAATGAATAGATAAACTGTGGTAATTCAGGAAGTAGAATATTATTCAGTGCTGAAAAGAACTGAAGTATCAATACATGGAATGATACAAAGGAAATTTAAGTACATATTTTTAAATGAAAAAAATCAACATGAAAAGACAACACACTATACTATATAACTCAACTATATAACATTCTGGAAAACGCAAAACTATGAAGATAGCAAAAAATAAAACTCAGTGGTTGCTAGACACTATTTGGAGGAAAGGGATGAATAGGCAAAACAGAGAAATGTGAAAATTTTTTAAGCAATATTATAATAGTAGATGCATTTAATATATATTTGTCCAACACCACAGAATGCACAATTCTAAGAGTGAGCCCTAATGTGAACTATGCAGTTTGGATGATGACATTTTAATATAAGGTCATCAATTTTAACTAATATAGTTCTTTGGTAAGGGATGTTAATGCCAGAAAAGGCTGGTGATATAGCTCAGTGGTAGAGTGCTTGCCTAGCATGCACAAGGCTCTGGGTTTAATTTCCAGCACCACAAATTATGACCATTATTATCATCATCAAGGAGGAAAGTGTGGTGTGATGGCCATGGATATATGGGAAATCTCAGTACTCCCCATTCAATTTTACTGTGAACCTTAAAACTTCTATTTAAAAGTTATAAAATAATATATTTTCTAGAGTATTTACCATTATGTTTCAATTTCTTCATATTGAATTTATCTTACCATGAACACAAATTTGATTTAAATATTTACTTTTTCATATAAACACTTAGAAATATTGCTATCACATACTTTTTAAAGTGAACTTTAGTTGCATAGTGATTTGTTGCTTCAGTAAAAGTGTAATGACATAAGATCTAGCCACGGTTGCCAAACTATAATCTTTGCAATACAGGTTTGGAAGGATGCTGATAGTATATACATATAGAAACATGAAAAGTAAAATGAGGGGCTGGGGTTGTGGCTCAAGTGGTAGAGTGCTCACCTAGCACCTGTGAGGCACTGGGTTCAATCCTCGGTACCACATAAAAATAAAGATATTGTATCAACCTAAAACTAATATATTAGGGTTAGGGTTAGGGTTAGGGTTATATATAAGAAAAGTAAAATGAAAAGCAGGACTTCCCTACTTTTCTCATTTCCATCATATGGATATTTTTCAAATCAATCTATACTGTAGTTATACCAACTTCATCAAGCTTTAGAATCTGGACTCTAAACCAGTAAAATAAAAGAGTAATGCTTACTTATATCTGACCCAGCTTAATCAGGAAACTAGTGAAGCCAGAATTAGACAGTCAGTATAGATAGGTAAATCCAGTCAGGTCAGATGAGTCAGGCCAATTTTGAGACCTGCAAATTGGAGACTGTCCTCTGAGGGATTGAAATGTTAATTCCTTCAGAGCCTCTCCTCCATCCTTAAGAACCTGTCCCAGCTCCAACCGGTTGCTAAGGTAAATTGTCCCAGGAATTTGCCCCTCCCTACAGGGAGGTATAAGGTTGTTGTCCTGGGCTACTCCATCCTGCCCTTCCCCCTTCAGCCCTCCTGTTTCCCACCTTTTGGCCAGCATTCCTGGGCCTAGTCAGTATTCAGGAAGAAGATAAGGGAAAGGGGGCAGGAGAACAAAGGAAGCCTAGGACACATAATAAAGGCAAAACACCTGGCTTCTTGGGATACCAGGATACCAGCTATGGCCCCCTTCTCCTTCCTGGGAGAATAAACCTTGCCTCTGCATGCTTCTCAGACTTCAACATGTGGGGAAGCAGGACTCCTCACCAATAACCTGCAGTGTCTCTAGCAAAGTGGCCCCCCCCTTTTCCCCCTGACTTAATCACATTATCATCTGATTTCTTTAAATTAAAGGGTGAGCCTCCTGCCTCTTTAATCCCACTACTGGGAGGAGAGAATACCTTACCCACAAAAAATAAATTAAATGGTTTAACATATAGCCCCACATTCCACCTCCGGCAGTTTTTGAGCATGGGGTATATGCCCAAAACTGTGTAAAGTACTTTACACAGTCACCTTTCTCTGAGGAAAAGAAGTGTGCCTTTTTTAACATATGGAAACCCTGACACAGAAAAAAATCCAAACTTCACCAAGGTAAGTGCTCTTCCTGAAATCTGGGTTTGCCTAATTGAGAGCTTGAGCTTTTCAGCTCTTTGTGATGGCAAAACCATGAGGGGAAACTAAAAACCATGGAGAAAACAACATTGGACTGGAACATTGAATCAACGGTATAAAAAATAACTATCCCAAGTTAACATTTATTTAAACAACACAAAAAAAGCTTTTAAAAAACAATGCCTAAAATATAAAACTATAAAATTTAGACAGGTAAATAATTTCCAAATGTAAATTATGGGCTAGTTAGCAATAGTCATTAGATAGTATTTAATGTTGCATCCACTGTTCCTAATCTCCACCCCTCTGGGACACAGACTCAGCAAAACAGGAAAATCCTACTTAGCTTTTAAATGGGTCACATTAACATGAACAAGTAACTTAGGTACTAAAGGATCCTGGCTCAGCAGTTTTATTTTTGTTTTTAGATAATACTAAATTAAGTAGAATGGCCAGGATCTCAGAGGATAATATTAAAATTAGACTTCAAAGTGACTTTTACCTTTAAATTGTATCAGAAACATATAGAATGAAGCTTTATTTTAAAACAAGCAGACAAAGCAGAGATGTTGAACAAAAATGAAGGAAAATGATGTTATAGAATTTGGACAGTGAATAATCCTCACGGGAAGTATGAGGAATATTATAAAGTACAAGGAATATTATAAAGAAAGCAGTAATTCGTTTTTTCATAACTGCATTCCCAATGTGTATAAGTATTTTTAAATCAAAAGTGAATATTTATTGAGAAAGAATAAAAGAATGAATGTACTATTAAACTGAATTTTTGTATAACAAATCTTAATTTTGATAACATTTTTAAAGTAATTAGTTTTTAGTGCTATATATATTTAGTTTGTAGCTCTCAAATTTAAAAAAAAAAGTAAAAATATTGAGTCCCGTTTAGAGAAAGCTAATAAATTATGAAGAAAATTAATACTAGCTAAAATGAAACTATAATTTTAGTTGTAAATAAAACCAACAGAATTAGTGAAAATCTTTAAGAATAGAAAGCTATTAACAAAAGAATTACTATCAAAAGATATATCTTTCTACTAAAAAAAATAAAAGCCAATCTGCCTGAATTGAAGAAAATGTAGAAAATATTCACGACTAGGATACAAATAAAATTTAGCAAAAAATAAATTTGGTAAAATTAATAAATAGATTTATATATATATTGTCACTTATAATCAGCATTCACTGATTGCTTACAGGTGTCAGGGGCTATGATAGGTCCTGGAAATACAGAGATGGTTATGCAATGGCTAACTAGGCCCCAGGATCCAAAAGAATAGCTTTGACCTCAGCAGAAGAATGAATTAGACACCCTTCAAATTGTAATGTTTGGGCTGGGGATGTGGCTCAAGCGGTAGCAGGCTTGCATGGCCCGGGTTCGATCCTCAGCACCACATACAAAGATGTTGTGTCCGCCAAGAAGTAAAAAATAAATATTGAAATTCTCTCTTAAAAAAAAAAATTGTAATCTCTGAGTGCTATGATGTATGTGTGCTGGTATTATTCTAAGCATCATTTCTTGTAGAAGTTCTATTTTGATTTATCAAAACAATGCAATTCATACACACACCAAAAAAAAAAAAAATAGTTAAACTCATAGCTCTAAAACACTGTTCAAAGGAAAAGCTGATTGTTAGTCTAGATGTATTTTATATAACCTATAATTGGAAAAAACAATTTCATTCTCTGGGTCTATGGAGCAATATGCAAATCAGAATTCATCTTCACAATGGAGTTTTGTGATTTCTTTCAGTGTAACCTATCTGTATTTGCTAGCTCCTTACATGACAGAGGGTTCAATAACCCCTACTTCTGCAGTGCTCTGGCAAAGGAGCAAGAGATTGCTTTCCAGGTGGGTAGTCACAAGTAGCAATTTCAGGAATCCTGTAATGAGGCAATCCATAGTGATTTTCCTGAGTTTGTTCACCAACCCCTTGGGGTGGCGTACTAATTCTAGCAGCCTATTTCTATTTGAAGGAGAAACACACACATACAGTCATTTCTTGTGTTCAGAGAGGTAATGAATATATACATGAAATGAACAATACAGATAGTCATCTTGCAAAAGAAAACATATGCAGGTCATTTAGTATGTTGTCTAAGCCTTGGCTGAATTTGGACTTTTAAGAGTGGCTTATCATCTTAACATCATATTCAATACATAACATTTAATTAGCTTTAAAGTTCTCCTTTTTAGGAAAAAAAAAGACTAAAAAATATATGCTTTTATTTTAAATCACAATCTCAATTTGCACATGGTAAATATATGTATGTATATGTGTATATATGTATGTGTGTGTGTGTGTGTATATATGTATATATATATATATATATATATATATATATATACATATTATGCAAATTTCTCAATCAGTATTCCTCATAGGATGAAATGTATCACCTTAAATATTTCATGGTAATTGTACTTGATTAGATTTTTTTGGTTCATATTTTTTCTCTCAAATTATTAGCAAACACTAATATTGAAATATGATTTTTTTCCTGAGGTAATATCAAAAGATGCTAAATAGTAATAGATGACTATGATGCTCTCATAAAGATGAAAATATTAGGATGACAGTAAAGATCTTAGAACTCAATTTGTATTTAAATATTTAATAGTAAGTTATCAATTACTATTGAGAATTTTTAAAAAAACATTAAATATAATTTTTATATTTAAATATAAAATATGTTAAAATAAAATATGTAATTGTTATTGCTTTAAAAGCACATAAACCAATATTTGTAGGACTGGGGTATGGAATTTGTATTTTCAACACACATTCCTGGTGATTTTTAACTTTCAGTAAAGTTTTGGTACTGCCACTTTAGTTTACTTTTATTTCTCCAATTTATGAAACAGAAATCTTTACTTGCAAATATCACTAGGATATCCTTTCAGAATTGGAAATGACCACAGAATTCAACAATTCAAATCCTTCCACAATTGTGGGTGAGAGAACTCAATCCAACTTTCAATTTACTTACATGAAATTATGGGTATATATCCTAAGAAAATGAAATCAATACATTATAGAAATATTTATACATCCATGTTCATTGCCACATTATTTATAATAGCTAAAAAATGAATGGAAACAACCTAAGCATTCATTAACTGATGAATGGATAAAGAAAATGTGGCTCGTGTATATATAATGGATTATTATTCAGCCATAGAAAAGAATAGAATTCTATAATTTCAGACAACATGGATAGAACTAGAGATCATTATGTTAAGTGAAATAAGCCAGGAACAGAAAGGCACGTACCATATGTTCTCATTTATATATGGAATATAAAAAGTAGATATCATAGAAATTGAGAGTGGAGTGATAGTTTCCAGAGACTAAGAACTATAGAGAGGGAGGGAGGGATTGAGAAAAGTTAATCAATGAGTATTGAGTTATAGTTAGGAGCAAAAAGTTTGGTTATGTCATTACAGAGCAGGGTGACTTAGAAGAAACTATGTTTTAAAGAGCTGAAAGAAAGGACTTTGAAAGTTTTCACCATAAATAAATGATGTTTCAGATAGATGTTTAGCCTGATTTATTTAACATTGCATAAAATATATGTAATGAAACATCATATGTTACCCTAATAACAGGTTTGATTTTTTCTGATTTTTTAAATGTATGCTTTTATTAAAAATTTTAAAAAATTCAGAAGAATAAATAAATCTCATAATTGCAATGGTATTTTCAATGTCAAATTATTAATTCTTGGGCCAAGTCCTTCCAGGTTTCTCATTCCTTCATTGTCAATATGCAAGTTGTTCAAATTCATAATTTCCAAATCCCTTGACTCTCTAATTTCTCCCAATTTTGAAAAACCAGTTCCAGTCATTGTTTTATTCAAATCCAAAATCCATGCTATCTAATATGTCAACAAACAGACTCTACCATCTGCCTTCCTAGCCTGCTGTATCAACCTTGCCCCTTCATTTATTTCTTGAGAATGAGGAAAAAAGCACAAATGAAAAATATTATGGAATTAAACATAAGTTCATGATGTTCAAATTCAGTTGGACCTAACTCAAAATTATCATTATTTTTTTCCTTCCCTTTAGTCCTTCAAATGTTCAGAGACAAAATTTTCATCTTTACCTCATCCTGATTTCCTGCAAATAACTTGCTAATAACAAAGCTTCTTTACAAACATGTCCTGAAAACCTTAAAGATAGGTGTTATTGGGCTGGGGGGTTATGGCTCAGTGATAGAGCACTTTCCTAGGATGTGTGAGACCCTGGGTTCCATCCTTAGCACCACATAAAAATAAATAAATAAAATAAAGGTACTGTGTCCAACTACAACTAAAAATTAAATATTTTTTAAAAAGAGCTGTTATTACCCTAATTTTACAGACCAGGAATTTGAGATTTAGTTTCTCCAACTTAGGCAATGAATTCAAAAGACCAATTATTAATTTAACTGTATTTATTACATACAGTTAATAATAACTTTAAAGCATTTAAATACTCTTGATAACTGTATTAAGTAAATAATTGCATAATCTCTATTTTATAGGTAAGGAAACATAGCTTAGTATTTGCTAGCACTGTCTTTTCCCTTAATAGACTAAACATTGAACCATCAACTTTTAAAGATTTCTCTCTCTTTATGTTAATCTTACCAGCTGGAATTAGTGCACTGAGCCTCTTTTGGAACCACAAAGCATCCTTGCTTCCAAATGGATTGGTTCTCTCTTCAGTTTCAATCTCTCTACACACATATCGTCACCTTTCTCTCTCCCACTTGCTCTGTCTCTGTATTCACAAGTATTGGTTAGATTACATTAACAGTTAATATTTTCTTCTTCCAATATGTCCTATTTCAAGTCAATCCTTTTGTTGTCCCCCTCTATGTTAAAAACATAATCATAATTGTTTTGTTCTCATTTTGTCTACTAGAGGATTCTACTAGCCTTAAGATAAAATCCTCCATGAAGAGCACAAAAGAACTGTGCCTTCAGGAACCACCTGCAACTTCCTGGACTTATTGGCTTTAATGTCATGCATGTGTCCATACTTATCCTCACATTTGAATCTTCTGCCACATACACACGCATGCACACATGGAGACACATGCATGTATTCCTGCCTAGCTAACCTTGACATCATTCACATTTCATAACACATCATATTTTCATTCTGATTTTCCTTATTTATTTAGCTTTGTTCTTTACAAAGCAAACTATCAGTACTTCATCCACTTTGATCATCTTTCTAAATCAAAGTTTAGCAAATGCAAAGAACTGGATCTTAAGTATTTTAGGCTTTGTGAAACTATAGACAAAACTGAACTACTGTTTTCCCCTGTAGTGTTTTTACATGTTATATTTAAAAATAGAAAAAACATTCCTAGCTTTCAGAAAAAAAATACATTGGGCCAGATTTGACAGATATGTAATTTGCCAATATTTGTCATAGGATATAGTTTTAAGAAAACATATCCATCTCCCCTATTTAACTATGGGAATGTAGGGACTGTGTGCTTTAAAAAAAAAAAATAGTGGTGGTTGTTTGATACACATGGACAGTTTAATACATGTTAATATAAATCAAGTAATAAATTATATTTTATCCTAAGTCCATGCCACAAATATAATCAAACTTTTTTTTTTGCTAATAAAGGAAGAATTTTCATGAAGAGAAAGGTTAAGAGGCTTAAATTTATTGTAAGTATAAATAAAAAGTTATCTTTAATGGTATAAGATTAATGTATCACTAGAGTAAATTGTGCACATTTGTTTCTCATTGAAGCAAACATTTTGCCTACTCAATTGTCCAAGTTCCCAGGAATGCACTGTATAATTAGTAATCAAGCAATTACTTTTATCATGTGGTACATAAAATGCTTTCTCTCATATTTAAGTATCACTGCATCATAAGACTATAAAGGAACTATTGTTATTATTACATTGTAAATGATAAAACTGAGCACAAGATATTATGTGACTTGTAAAAAATAGCTAGAACAGGGCAGAGTCAGCTACACTTACAGTCTTCTGAACACTTGGCAGTCCCTTCTCAATACAAATCTTCTGCCTCCGTATCAAAAGAAGGCATTTATAGAACGCTTAAATGAAGCTCTTTCAAAATTTAAATGACATTTTACTGCCAAAACTGAATGTCAATTACAGCAGGACCTGAAAACTTTTTAGTCAATGGAATAATTTTTTTCCTAGTCTGAGTTTAAAGAATTGATCATCGAATTTAACTACCATTAATGATGCTGGAAATGTCAGCAAATGCTTTTCAAGTCAGCAAATAGAGGAATTGACTTAATCAAGCTTTTATGTCATTCCCGATGTTATCAATAACCTAAGTAATATAAAGAAGCAAAATAAAGTGAGGAACCAAATTACATGAGGGCAAGAGAGAAGTTCAGGATGAATGGAGATGGTCACGTAATGGTCTTTCAATTTGTTTCCTCTTGCATGCATTCCTTTGGTAAGGGTGATATATTTCATTTCAAATTTTGCATAACACCTTTGGTAAGAATGTTATATAGCCATACTGTCTACTTAAGTGTAAGAAAAAGTATATTTTAATGAACTTTTTATCATGTACCTTTTAGTTTTCTCTATTTAGCTCTAAATTAGACACAGACCTATGGTCAACATGAATTTTGTAATTCAAGTGAGAAATTATTCAATGGTCCATAGTGAAATAACTAGATTATATAATTAATTACATTACTATTCGGACTTTATTTACAAGGTGATTTAGATATCACGTAGGGGAGCAGTACTAGAAACATAACAAGAGTAGGTACCTAGCTGTCACTGAAATAATACAAAAGCTATCTCAGGATCAGCTCAAAATTAAATAATTCCCTTCATAGTTTTGAACAATATATCAATTATTGCAACTCCACTAAAGTTATGGATGAAAAAATCAGAAAATCAGAAAAAAATCAGAAAATAAAAATCTATGTTTCATGTATAAAACTTAAAAATGATATTTTCCTTAATATTAGAATTAACCAAAAAAACCTATAATTAACTACAAGAAGGAATATGTTAAATAGTCTATATATGGCAGTTTAATCAGATTAAAAATGAAAACAGAAGTTTTTGCATGAAATTGATTATTTGCTGGGGATAATGCTGGCAGTACTATGACTTCCATAAACTGCTGGAAAATAGCAGGAGTTTCCAAGGATGGTTTAATATAGCTGTTACAACCAAATGAACAATTTAAATGCAAACAATATATGCTGTGTCATTTCCTAAGTTTCTACTATGAATTCAGAAAGCAATGAATCTTAAAGTGAGTGCACTTGTAAAATAAATTATAGTGTACTATATTTTTATTTTATTTGTTTATTATTCCTAAGTATTTTATTTTTTTTCATTTTTCTTTTCAGTTATAAATTAGAGTAGAATGTATTTTGACATATCATACAATGAAGTATAACTTCCCATTCTTGTTGTTGTACATGATGTGGAGCTATATTCAATTCATTCTACCGTCTTTCCCATTCCCAACATTTTTCTGTTCCCAACATTTCCTCCTGCCAAATCTGGTGAACCTCCATCTCCACCATGACCACCACCACCCCTTGCTATTGTGAGTCAGCATCCACATATCAGAGAGAACATTCAGCCTTTGGTATTTTTGGATTAGTTTATTTTACTTAGCATGATAGTCTCCACTTCCATCCATTTACTAGCAAATGCCATAATTTCATTCTTCTTTGTGGCCAAGTAATATACCATTGTGTATATATACCACATTTTCTTTATCCATTTATCTCTTGAAGTACTCCTAGGTTGGTTCCATAGCTTAGATATTGTGAATTGAGCTGCTATGAACATTGATGTGGTCACATCATTACAGTATGCTGATTTTAAGTCCTTTGGGTATAAACCAAGCAGTGGGATAACAAGGTCAAATGGTAGTTACATTCCAAGTTTTCTGAGGAAGTGCCATTCTGCTTTCCAGAGTGACTGCCCCAATTTGAAGTCTCACTAGCAATGTATGAGTGTACCTTTTCCTGCACATCCTCGCCAACATTTTTTGTTGGCAATAATTGCCATTATAACTGGAGTGAGATGAAATCTTAGAGTAGTTTTGATTTTCATTTCTCTAATTGCTAGTGGTGTTGAATATTTTTTCATATATTTGTTGATTGGTCGTATTTCTTTTCCTGTGAAGTATCTGTTCAGTTTCTTAGCCCATTTATTGATTGGGTTATTTGTTTTTTGGTGTTAAGTTTTTTTAGATCTTCATTATTTAGAGATTAATACTCTATCTGAGGTGGGTGTGGTAAAGATTTCCTCCTATTCTGTTGACTCTCTGTTTACATTCTTGATTGTTTTCTTTGCTGTGAAAAAGCTTTTAATTTGATAAAATCCCATTTATTGATTCTTGGTTTTACTTCTTGTGGGTTAGGAGTCTTGTTGAGGAATTCAGTTCCTAAGCCAACATGATGGAGATTTGGGCCTACTTTTTCTTCTAGTAAGAACAGAATCACTGGTCTTATGCCTAGGTAGTTGATCCACTTTGAGTTTTGTGCAGGGTGTGAGATAGGAGTCTAATTTCATTTTATTACATATAGCTTCCCAGTTTTTCCAGCACCATTTGTTGAAGAGGCTGTCTTTTCTCCAATGTATGTTTATGGAAACTTTGTCTAGTATGAGATAATTTATGTGAGTTTATCTCTGTGTCTTCTATTCTGTACCATTTTTTTTTTCATGTAGTTTGGTGCTAATACCATGTCATTTACCAGACTTTTAGTAAGTTGGGCCTCACACATTTTTGACATTTTCCTGAAGTTAGGGTAGCAAATTTACTAACTTTAAAATATAGGTGAGTAATATTACAACTCAAATTTCTTGTTTTTAGAAGTACCAAATAAAAATTCTGTATATTAAATATAATTGACATGCAAAGATTAATCATATACATGGAAGTATTTCCACTGATCACTTTCCTCTTAGAAATAATTTGGCCAGTAAAGGAGAACATTGTAATTTTTTAAAAATGTGACCCATTAAAATTTAAAAGCATTATCTTGGGTAATATCATGAAGAAGATCAGAGACTAAAAACATAAGTACAGTTCTCTTTTATAATCCTCTCAGGATAATTAAAATATTTTAGGGGAAAGTTATATTTACGTTCCAGTTCCAGTAGCTAATTCTGGATATTTTTTTTTTCCTCAGACTTTTGCTTTACAGCAACTTACTGAAAAATCTTACTATAATCTGAAATCAAGATATTATTGCTACATGATATCTGTACACGGTTTTTATTTTTATTTTTTAGGCTGATAATAGGGCAGGAGAATGAGATAAAAACATTTTACTGCTTCAGCTCTTTTGACTAGTTCATTACTATTCTCAAGAGAGAATCATTAAGTCTGATAATTTATAGCTGAGCATTCTCTTTTGAACTCTATATCACTTTTTCTACTTAGAATTAATTTGTTTAAGCATGCATGATGGAGAAGGTGGGGCACAGGGCAAAGGTACTCATCAGAAATGTACCAACTACTATTATGAGTAAATAAAATGTGTTTGTAATCTCCTACATTTACTTCTTGATACAATATGTATTTTTTTCTATTTAGAAGAATTGGAGATAAATTAAGTTTTTCCAACTTTAGCACTTTTTGTAGTATTTTTAAATCTTGAGGGTTTTTAAAAATTGACTCTAGGTGAATCAGTAATTATCAAATTGCATAAAATTATAACAAGGTTAGCCTAGGCAGGTAAATATAAACATATATATAAAATTTGGTGTTAAACATTTTGTTGTCACAATGTTTATGAAAAATTTCAATAGGCTATTGTAACAGTGTGGTCACAAAAGTGATAATATTTTAAATATTGGAAAACATATGAAATCAGAGACATTTTTATTAGGCATAGATTAAGTACACTTGTCCAATAAGAACAGAGAGATTTGAAATTTGAATATATTTAAGACATTTTCATTGCAATTAGTCATTTTTCTTATGAGTATTTCATAGAACACTTTAACACTCTCTTTGAACAGTAGATAAACTGGAAGAGAAGACAAAATGATGTTAAATTAACATTCAAAAAGCTAGGGATAGCCCCCAAAATGAGATGATGCTGCAGATATGTGGCAAGTGAGTCAGATCTTTTATTTGAGCTCTGTCCTAACACTCGCCAATTAAGAATCTTAAATATACCTTAGTTTATACATATTAATTTTTTCCTCTGAAAAGAAGTGTAATCAGATACCCCTGTATCCTTCACATGGTCATTCACTCATTTTGTGATGAGAAACCTCAAATTCTGGATGTAATGATGTGTATTTGCAGGAAACTAGAGGTGTTGGAGCCAAGAAAAAAAACATATTTTGACTTTCTTTACATTTAAGAAATTTTAACATGGTAAACTGTTGGGAAGGAGTGGATTTAATAATTTACTTCTAGGTCATTAAGTCCAAAACTTGTAATGGATTTATTTTACTTAAAAAAATAAATTGATATGTTTAAAAGACCATGAGGAAACATTTTTCAAACTTGGTCACTATTGCAAAAATTGGAATGTGATTAGTTTTATTTTTCTGTTCTTAAAGACCATTATATAAAACACGTTTCTCTTCCACTCTCTAACTTTTCACAAACTTGATGTAATCAGTGCTTTCCTCTTTATTCCTAACATCTCCAGCTTTACTTAGCCTTTCTACACTAACCATCCATAAATTTTAAAATATTTGTTTTTCATTATACTGATTTCAATCTATTTCAAGCAGAAGATAATATTAAGTAATGTACACAGAAAAGAAAAGCTATAATCTAATGTAACCTCACCTACTTTTATAGCAGGATGACTATGTCCCATTTTGTATGTCATGCTGGGACAATCTGGTATCATGTGTGCCTTTCATTTGATGCTCTCTCTCCTTCAGCCTGTCCACCAGGAATGTTGGATATAAAAGTTTTTCCTTCTGTTTTACTTGGGTTTTTAAAGACATAAATAACAGTGCTGTTTAATCCCTAAGTGTGTTTACTATGTTAATCCTCTCCAAATGTACATGCTTTTGTGTTTTTTTTTAACTTTAGATTTTTTTCTTTCCATATTTTACAGCCTCTTTAAACATTATATTCTTCTTCTTAATTTGTCATGATATTGCAGAGGTTATTACCAGTTTTTGACAGGGATGAAATAAAGTGATCTTTCCGGTCCTTTTCTAATGAAATTTTATCTTTTAGAGTCCACTATCTCTAGAAATTATACTGTTTCACATACAATACAAAATAAATATTCTTTTAAGCCCAAATTGATAAAATGATGAATGGAACGTTGATATTCTGATGAGTAATATTTGAAAACTCTGTGCCTAATTTATTTGAAAATGTCTCTAGATAAATAATGTCAAAAACTAGTTCTCAGAAAAATTTCTACAATAATATTACTTAATTACAGTGTTCTTCACATTAAATAAATAAGTTCTTCACATTGAAATACAATTAAAAGTTCTCTTCTTTGTGTTTTTGAAACAAAATCTATATACATCAGATTTTACTCCTCCCAGGAATTAGTAAAGGATAGAACAGAAAAATGTAGAAAGAGTGTTCTGGAAGACACTACAGGCTCATGGAAATTAAAGCCAAGAGTTAAATCTGATAGGGAATATCAAGTAAAAGTTTTGAGAAAAGCAATTATCTGGGACATAGCAAATCTGCTTATGCAGAGATAAACAATGAGTTATACTATAGTAAAACTCATTAACACTATCTTAAACCTAGCAAATGAAACTAAAACTGAGGGGAAACACGGAGCAATGGTTATATGCTATTGAACTTCTGGAGGGCCATATCATTTTCAAAACACTGACAAGGAGAGAATCTAGACTAATTCTGGCAAAAAAAAAAAAAAAAAAAAAAGGAGTTGCTAGTTAAGGAAAACATCCCACAGCCATCCCCCTATTATTTCCTTTCTAAAAGAGAATAAAATCATGGCATTTGCAGGTAAATGGATGAAATTGGAGAATATAATGCTAATTGAAGCAAGCCAATCCCAAAAAACCAAAGGCCAAATGTTTTCTTTGATGTGAGAATGCTGACTCATAATGGCAATGGGGGAGAAGCAAGGGAGGAATGGAGGAACTTTAGATAGGATAAAGGGGAGGGAGGGGAAAGGAGAGGGCAAGGAGTTAGGAATGATGGAGGAATGAGTTAGACATCATTCCCTAAGTACATATATGAAGACCTGAACGGTGTGAAAAAAATACTTTGTGTGCAATCAGCGACTTGAAAAATTGTGTTCTTTATGTATAATATGAAATGAATTGCATTCTGTCATCATGTAAAACAAATTAGAATAAACAATAATTTTTTAAAAAATGATTTGTGATTTCATCTGATACCGGGAGCTTAGTCTTTTCACAGCCTCAAATGTGAATCTGGATTAATCTAGCTAAATCGATCATGATTCAGATTGAGTACCCTTTATTTAAGTGTTTGGGATTATAAGTGTCTATGAGTTCATATTTCTTTTTCAAGTTTGAAATATTTCTATATAAATAATAAGATACTAGGCTGGGGATGTGGCTCAAGTGGTAGCGCGCTCACCTGGCAGGTGCAGGGCACTGACTGGGTTCCATCCTCAGCACCACATAAAAATAAAATAAAGATGTTGTGTCCGCCGAGAACTAAAAAATAAATACTAAAATAATAATAATAATAATAATAATAATAATAATAATATACTTATGGGATAGAACCAAAATCTACACATGATATTCATATATCTTTCATCTAAAAATGACAAATGCAGCCTAAATGTAATTTTATAGAATCTCAGTGCACCTGTTTTGACTGTGACTCATCATGTGAGTTCATGTGTGCAATTTCCCACTTTTGGTATCATGTTGACTTTCAGAATATTTCAGATTTTGGAGCAGCTAAAATTTCAGATTTTTGGTAGAGATTTTAAATCTGTTTTTACTCTCCTTGCCCATCCCTGCCTTACACAAAATGGGAGTCATAAATTAGTCAAATTCCTTTGACATGTGTTCATATATACTACAATATTTATATGTAAATAGTTTCATTAAACATTAATATAAGTAAAGGTGAAAAAATGCTAATATACAAGAAATTTAGAAGACTGATTTATTTTTCTCAATGCCAAAGATTAAGCTTGCTCTAAGCAATTCAGAAACAATAATGATTTTGTTTGTTTTAAAGAGATTATTAAAAGCAAATTAATAACTTTAAAACTATTATCAATTGTTACTACAATTGATGTATGGTTCTATATAAATATCCTAAATGTTTTATATATGACAATTATATACATAATTAAGGCTTTTAATTAAATTTGGAAGCAAATAAATACATATATATATATATATTTTTAGGGTATATTTATGAATGTGTGATGTGTGTGTGTGTGTATATATATATACACATACATACATACATACATATACACAAACACACACACAAAAACAAAACAAAACAAAATAAAAAAGCTTGCATCAAACATTGTTGTCGCTCCCTTAGGGAAAAAGAAGGGAGACATAACTGAAGTTATCAGTGACAAGTAGAGTACAAACAAACTTTCTACCTTCTATTTTTTCTCTCTTTTTTCTATAAAACAATACCAACAGAAATGTCAAAAACAGATTAAGTGAATCTTTGTTTTGATATTTTGTGCCACCATATTTTTTAAACAGAAAGAAAGTAGCATGCCACATTTACTTACAAAACTGCTGCCCTTTTCTTTCTTGTTTTGTGGGCTGTTTGATTCAAATTAACCTATACAAAAGTCTAGATTCAACAATAATTCAAAGGTAAATATTATGTAAGTAAAAATGGCAAACAAAATAACATAATGTACATATCAGTGAAGCAGAAATAATGTCCTAAATTTCAAATTTTCTGAAGTAGAGATGAAAAGAAAAAGATGCAAGAAAATCAGGTACCAGTCATTAATTTGCATGTACATTTATAGGACATATGGTAAACTTAACCACAAAGAATAAATTTTAGTAATCAATATTCCACCTGAGATGGAATGCAAGGGAACAAATGTGTCTCATCCTTCATGGGCTTTGAAAACATGATTCTTGTTCATGAATTAATTCCTATATGTTAAATAATTAATCTTAAGAGATGACAACCATAATTTAAATTAGCTCCTAAATATTACCTACTCTCTTAAAAATAGAAACACTTGTATACAGAAATACATTAATGCAACAAGCAATAAATGATGAGCACTTTTAACACCAAATGCTCCATTTTTAACAGAAGAACAAATACAAAATTAGAGCATAATAAAGAATGGGCTGGAAGCAAACAGCTCTCCCTGAGGATAAACTCACCAATGTTTCCAGGCTCTGTCTGTCTTGCAGCCTCAAATTCTTTAATGATGCATATGCCTTTTTTCGAAGTCACATAAGAACATGTAATCTTCACCTCAATTCTGAAATTTCTTTAATCACTAAGCCTAAAATATTGATAAGCATTCATAGTGTGCTTTTTGATGGAGTATATTAATTCTGATTTACTGTTCCTTGAATAAAAAAAATGTATCTACCACTAATTTATGACAAGTAAAATTCTGGGAAACTAAAACTTTTAGGAAGTCTGAGACTCTCAGAATCACCCTAGAATACTTTCCTTTTCTTTCAAAAGCTGAAGCCCAAATACAACATTTATTTTTAAGACAATATGGGTACTCTTATGTGTCACTGTGATAAATTAAAAAGAATTAATTTGCTCCATCCAGAGCCATAATTTATAAACCACATTTCTCATATAATACTCAGTAACATGAGTAACAAAAACATGCTGTGACTCTCTTTACCTAGATACAAAAATTTTTGATATTTTGCTTGTCTAGACTCCTTTCCTTATAATTTCCATGTGAGACTTGAAAGATAAAATGGGTTGTTCATGTCATCAAGATTATTACATGTGTCAATGTGGAGAGGCAGTTTTAGTATAAATAATTTTTCTTCTTTGGGATATACAATAGATACCCTACAAATTTCATCTATATTTTGCTGCATATTCCCTATGGAGATTAAAGTAAGCTATATCCTATCTTTCATTATTTTCTATTTTTCATATTTTTCCTAATATGTGAGGTAGAACTAAATATATAAAATGTTTTAGAGATTAATTATTGTTAATAACATCTCAGAAAATTCTTTTCGTCTCACAGAGAGTAAGTAGATAGAACTATAAAGTCCAAAATGTGTGTATTAGGGGTTATTTCTAACTTTAGCACAACAAAAGTTTGAGACAAAAATGAGTAACAGGGTAGATTTATTTAATTATAAGCAAATAGTTCTTCTTCCCTATACTGATGTTCTCTTAAAAGCAATGACGACAACAACAACAAAAACAAATTCAGGAAACAAATGACCCTACCTATGAATTGGATCCTTTCTGTAGGGTAAAAGTCTTTTTATCCTTCGAAACTTTGGCAGGATTTGTTATCAACAATTTAGTTTAGTGTAAAGTTTCTCAAACTCTTGTCCTTAGGTCACAAACACTGGCACACCTCCTGTGATTTTTTTCCAGAAATACAAATTCTAATCCCTGCCCTTTACCTACAGAATCAGAAGGCCGATAGACACAGAATATCAGAGATCCAGAGATCTGGTTTTGAATGAACTCTCTAACTCTGAACAACATCAACTTTGAAAACCACTAATTTACTCAATACCAACTTTAATGACAAAAACCTCATTTATTACTCTTAGTAGGAGTAGTGGCTATAATGATAGTAGTCAAATATTCACAACATTCTAGTGTTTTTTTTTTTGCAATTATACAAAGATGTTCAAAATAAACAAGAAATTCTAGATAACATCTGTTATCATATGATGGAAGAAATTCATGGATCAGAAAAAAAAACAAGTCTCTTCATTGTTTAAAATGCAAAATTCAAAGTAAAAGCCTGTCAAACTTGGCATAGTATGTGTAATTCAAGAGTAGCAAGCCATATTCTAGGTGATACAACTGTTTAGCTGTTTCAATCACAGAATATGGTCAGTATTATGTGATGAATGGATGGCCTATGTGATTGAGGAAATATGAGAGCCTATATTTAATGAAACAGTTCAAAATGGCTGGCCATAAAAGTGCTAATTGTATTTATCTTGAATAGCTTTGACATCGGTTTCTAACATTTCTTATTCTTCCTCTCTCATAATGAACCATTAAGATTTGAAGAGTTGGGCCTGGCATGGTGGCATACAACTGTAATCCCAGGGGTTTGGGAGGTGAGGCAGGAAGATTACAAGTTCAAAGCCAACCTTACCAATTTAGAGAAAGCATAGAACTTAGTGAGACCTTCTCTCAAAAAAGTTACAAAGAAAGTGTGGGAGGCTGGGGGTGTGACTTACTGGTTAAGGGTCCCTGGGTTTAATCCCAGGTACCAAAAAAAAAAACAAGGTTTAAAAATTAGACCATCTGTAATCTTTAGTGACTAATGAAGTTGAAGTGGGAGGACCTTACCTTCAGCAAATTAGTGAACCCTTAAGGAACTTGGCTTAGGGGAAAAGCAGCCTTAGATCCAATCCCCAGTACGGGGGTAAAAAAAAAAAAAAAAAGATTTAAAAATTGGGGACCTGTGTAAATATACCTGTATTGCAAAATAAATAAATAAAAAGTATAGATAAACAAAATACTTGTTTTAATAGATTTTGTTAACTATATTTTCTTCTAAAAATCAAATCCCAGTTTTAATTGCATAGCAACGTGAAAAGAGAGAACGTACAGTTTAAATTTGAAATTTTAGTTCATTTATTGTTTTACTCTAACCCTGAATACTTCAATTGCCACAAGAACTATTCAATTTGTTGGAAATTTGAACAAGTCACCTATTTTTCTTCCATGTAAAATATGTTTCAGAGAGCCAAATGCAGCCAAAAGATGTAATGGCAGTAAAATAAACAGAAACATTTTCACCCTGATTACTTGGTGGGTCAAACCCTCAACTACACTACACTTTAGAATTCTTGCCATAAGCAATGTAAGTAATATGTATGTTGCTCAAATTTTTAAATTATAGATTTCAACTTTTATCAATTATAGTTAAATAGAAAATTAAGCAAATAGTACATAAAATTTCCTATACCACTTACTTCTACTCAGTTTCCCCTTTAATTCTTGCATTGTTAGAGTGTACTTGCCACAACTGATGAGCAGATATTAACACATTATGATTAAATAAATTCCACCATTTGCATTCAAATTAACTTTGTTTTGTACTTTTACATATTTGGACAAATATGTAATTATACATTTATATTGTATATTATACATCCACCATTAGAGTATTATACAGATTAGACTTAGTGTTCAACATATCCCCTGCCTGGCTTAATTTTAAATTACATTATTCTGGTTTAAAAAAAAATCATATCCATCAGAGATAAAGAGGGAAGACATTTGAGGCTTACTCTTCTAAAATTAATGACTATGTCTATTGAAGCTTGTATTTATGATGTGAAAATACATAACAGAATGGTAGAGTTTTGGGATTTTGCATGTTGCTATGTAAACTATGTTTCAGGCCTCAGCAGCACTGATAATGCTACAGCCTGGAAGCTAGTGGAAAAGGCATCATTCTAGGTCTCATCACAGACAATCTAAATAAGAACCTCCATTTTAACAAGATTTCCAGGTTACTCTTTGATAAATTTTTAAAATTTGAAAGCGCTGTTCTAGAACATGACAATGCATGTTCTTGCTTTTATATAATTTTAGAGCTTCAGAGGACTTGGGAAATAGTCTAGTCCAGCTTCTCTGACTTTTGAGTGAAGAATCTACATAATGTTTTCATGGGGTTTAAGCATTCTTGCAGTGAAAGACCCAGGTTACATCTTTCTCTATAAATAGTACTTAAAAGCATCCAATAAATGTTAACCCAAAAGAGGGAGAGGGAGAAAGATAAGAGGGAGAAAAAGGAGTTTTAAAGGTAGCTAATCTGAGGATTATGAGCAGAATATTCAGCACTTTCTACCATCTCATTGAGTCTATATGTGATTAGGCATTTTGACTTTCTTTATATGTTTTAATATCATCTTTTAAAAATGGACTAGAGAGGACCCAACATGGCGGCCGGCGAGGAAGCAGCGATTCTAACGTCTCCACTTTAACCGGATAAGAAAGACCCATCGGAACAGCGGCAGCCTACCTACGGAGGAACTTCTAGCATAATTCCCTGAAGAAGAGAGCTGCCGTGAACTGGTAGGTTTATTGGAAGTGACAGTTTGTCCCAGAGAAGTGGATTTTGGACGGCCACGCGGGCACAGAAATCTAGTCCCACAGACATCAGCTGCTCCCGCAAGCGGCTCCCCCGGGAGGTTTAGCTCTCGCTCTGGGAGGAGCCGCATCACCCACCCGGTTCCTAACCACGCGGCCACGCTACCCGAATAGACAGGTGGCCCTGCGGCGGGTGCAGAAATCATCTTCCATAAACAGCAGCCGTTTTTTGCAAGCGGCAGACACCCGGAGCGGCTTGGCCCGCCCCGCCCGAACCGGAATTTGGCCTCCGCCATTCGGGCTCCCCCTGGGAGGCCTAGTGCTCCGCTCTGGGAGCAGTCTCACCACCCACCCGGTTTCTAACCACGCGGCCACAGCTACCCGAATAGACTGGTGGCCCCGCGGCGGGTGCAGAAATCATCTTCTGTAAACAGCAGCCGTTTTGCAAGCAGCGGACACCCGGAGCGACTTGGCCTGCCCCGCCCGAACCGGAATTCGGCCTCCGCCATCCGGGCTCCCCTGGGAGGCCTAGTGCTTGCTCTGGGAGCAGCCGCATCACCCATCCAGTCCCTAACCAAGCGGTCACAGCTTCCCGGCTCTACAGGTGGCCCCACCGGCGGGCGCAGAGGTCCAATCCCGCAACCACCAGCAGCTTCTGAAAGCGGCGGCGGCCCGGAGCGGAGTGGCAGCCCAAACTGGCAGACGCCTCCGCCATATCGGCTCTCCTGGGAGGCCCTGCTCTCGCTCGGCGAACAGCCAAACCACCCGCTCGGATCTTAACCACACAGACACAGCTACCCCGCTCTTCACGTGGCTCCCAGTGGCCCGACTCAGCTAGAAGGATCCCCGCATGGCCCCGTACATGGCCATGCCCTCCGGGCTCTGCTAATAGCCCCACACACCTGGCGAACAACCGGGAAACTTCAAAATCTCTCTGTGGGTGTGACCACAAGGACCAAAGGACTCTCGATACCCAACTCCCCTTACTGCCAGAGTCAGGCAGACCTGAGACCCACCAACGGAACAGGCCTAGAGGCCTGCCAGCATGGTAGATACGCCACTCCATTTGGAGTAGGGGGGCAGAGCAGAGCAGCCGCCCGCATCCGGTTCAGGCCCAACGACGTGAGGGGGTGATAGTCATATCGCCACAATTGGAGGGGGGACAGAGCAGTGCCGCCACCCGCTCCCGCAGGGTGGGCAGACCTGCGAACAACCAGCAGAGCAGGCCTAGCGGCCTGCCAGCGCGGTATTGAGATCACCCCAACTAGAGAAGGAGCACAGCTACTACCCGCCCTGCAAGGGAGATTTTTCAACTATACAAGAGCAATATAAATAATTAGGGGGAAAAACTCATAATCACAACAGTTTCACCAAGCAGAAAGAAACGTGAGCAGCATGAAAAGACAAGGAAAGAAAGAACCACAAGCAATGCAGGTCAACTAACTTTCGAAGAGGTAATAGCTGCAACAGATGGAATGTCTGATAAAGAGTTCAGGATATATATGCTTCAGATGATCTGGAGTCTCAAGGAAGACATGAGACAGCAAAATCAGACAATGAAAGATCACATTGACAAACAAATCCAGGAAGTAAAAGATCAATTTCACAGGGAGATAGAGGTAATAAAAAACAAACAAATTGAAATCCTAGAAATGCAGGAATCATTAAACCAACTTAAAAACTCAATTGAGAATACTACCAGCAGATTAGATCACTTAGAAGAGAGAACATCAGACAATGAAGACAAAGTATTTCAACTGGAAAAGAACATAGACAGCTCAGCAAGTCTGCTAAGAAACCATGAGCAGAACATCCAAGAATTATGGGACAATATCAAAAGACCAAATTTAAGAGTCATTGGGATACAGGAAGGCACAGAGCTACAAACTAAAGGAATAAACAGACTATTCAGTGAGATTATACAAGAAAACTTCCCAGACTTGAAGAATGAGACAGAATCACAAATCCTAGAAGCCTACAGGACGCCGAATGTGCAAAATCATAAGAGATCCACACCTAGACACATTATAATGAAGATGTCCAACATACAGAATAAGGAGAGAATTTTAAAAGCTGCAAGAGAAAGAAAGCAGATTACATTTAGGGGCAAACCAATCAGGATAACAGCTGATCTCTCAACACAGACCCTGAAAGCTAGAAGATCCTGGAATAACATATTTCAAACACTGAAAGAAAATGGGTTCCAACCAAGAATCGTGTATCCAGCAAAATTAAGCTTCAGGATAGAAGATGAAATTAAAACCTTCCATGATAAACAAAAGTTAAAAGAATTCACAGCTAGAAAACCATCTCTTCAAAAAATCCTTGGCAAAACATTACAGGAAGAGGAAATGGAAAATAACATTGAAAACCAACAATGGGAGATAGGACAGTAAAGGGGGGAAAATAGTCAAAGAGGATAACAAATCAGGTTTAGAAACATCAATAAACAAATATGGCTAGAAGAACAAATCATATCTCAATAATAACCCTAAATGTTAATGGCTTAAATTCACCAATTAAGAGACACAGGCTAGTAGAATGGATCACAAAAGAAGACCCAACAATATGCTGCCTACAGGAGACGCATCTGATAGAAAAAGATATTCATAGACTGAAGGTGAAAGGTTGGGAAAAATCATACCACTCATATGGAATGCGGAAACAAGCAGGAGTGTCCATACTCATATCTAATAAAATAGATTTCAAGCCAAAGTTAATCAAAAGGGATAAAGAAGGACACTTCATACTGCTCAAGGGAACCATACACCAACAAGACATAACAATCATAAATATATATGCCCCAAATAATGGTGCAGCTGTGTTCATCAAGCAAACTCTCCTCAAGTTCAAGAGTCTAATAGACCACCATACAATAATCATGGGAGACCAATACTTTTCAAGCTATTTCAGGAAATAGAAAAAGAGGGAGAACTTCCAAATTCATTCTACGAGGCCAACATCACCCTGATTCCTAAACCAGACAAAGACACTTCAAAGAAAGAAAACTACAGACCAATATCTCTAATGAACCTTGACGCAAAAATCCTCAATAAAATTCTGGCGAATCGGATTCAAGTACATATCAAAAAAATTATACATCATGATCAAGTAGGATTCATCCCTGGGATGCAAGGCTGGTTCAATATACGGAAATCAATAAATGTTATTCACCACATCAATAGACTTAAAAATAAGAACCATATGATCATCTCGATAGATGCAGAAAAAGCATTCGACAAAGTACAGCATCCCTTTATGTTCAAAACTCTAGAAAAATTAGGGGTAATTGGAACATACCTCAACATTGTACAAGCAATCTACGATAAGCCACAGGCCAGCATCATTCTGAATGGAGAAAAATTGAAGGCATTCCCTCTAAGATCTGGTATAAGACAGGGATGCCCTCTCTCACCACTTCTGTTCAACATAGTCCTCGAAACACTGGCCAGAGCAATTAGACAGACGAAAGAAATTAAAGGCATAAAAATAGGAAAAGAAGAACTTAAATTATCACTATTTGCAGATGATATGATCCTATACCTAGCAGACCCAAAAGGGTCTACAAAGAAGCTATTAGAGCTAATAAATGAATTCAGCAAAGTGGCAGGATATAAGATCAACACGCATAAATCAAAGGCATTCCTGTATATCAGTGACAAATCCTCTGAAACGGAAATGAGGACAACTACTCCATTCACAATATCCCCCCAAAAAATAAAATACTTGGGAATCAACCTAACAAAAGAGGTGAAAGATTTATATAATGAAAATTATAGAACCCTAAAGAAAGATATAGAAGAAGACCTTAGAAGATGGAAAAATATACCCTGCTCATGGATAGGTAGAACTAACATCATCAAAATGGCGATATTACCAAAAGTTCTCTATAAGTTCAATGCAATGCCAATCAAAATCCCAATGGAATTTCTTGTAGAAATAGATAAAAGAATCATGAAATTCATATGGAATAATAAAAGACCCAGAATAGCAAAAACAATGCTAAGCAGGAAGTGTGAATCAGGTGGTATAGCGATACCAGACTTCAAACTATACTACAGAGCAATAGTAACAAAAACAGCATGGTACTGGTACCAAAACAGGCGGGTGGACCAATGGTACAGAATAGAGGACACAGAAACCAATCCACAAAACTACAACTATCTTATATTTGATAAAGGGGCTAAAAGCATGCAATGGAGGAAGGATAGCATCTTCAACAAATGGTGCTGGGAAAACTGGAAATCCATTTGCATCAAAATGAATCTGAACCCCTATCTCTCGCCATGCACAAAAGTTAACTCAAAATGGATTAAGGAGCTTGATATTAAATCAGAGACACGGCATCTGATAGAAGAAAAAGTTGGTTATGATCTACATACTGTGGGATCGGGCCCCAAATTCCTCAATAGGACACCCATAGCGCAAGAGTTAACAACTAGAATCAACAAATGGGACTTCCTCAAACTAAAAAGTTTTTTCTCAGCAAAAGAAACAATAAGAGAGATAAACAGGGAGCCTACATCCTGGGAACAAATCTTTAATCCACACACTTCAGATAGAGCCCTAATAACCAGAATATACAAAGAACTCAAAAAATTAGACAATAAGATAACAAATAACCCAATCAATAAATGGGCCAAGGACCTGAACAGACAGTTCTCAGAGGAGGACATACAATCAATCAATAAGTACATGAAAAAATGCTCACCATCGCTAGCAGTTAGAGAAATGCAAATCAAAACTACCCTAAGATACCACCTCACTCCAGTAAGATTGGCAGCCATTAGGAAGTCAAACAACAATAAGTGCTGGAGAGGATGCGGGGAAAAGGGCACTCTTGTTCATTGCTGGTGGGACTGCAAATTGGTGCAGCCAATTTGGAAAGCAGTATGGAGATTTCTTGGAAAGCTGGGAATGGAACCACCATTTGACCCAGCTATTCCCCTTCTCGGTCTATTCCCTAAAGACCTAATAAGAGCATGTTACAGAGACACTGCTACAACGATGTTCATAGCAGCACAATTCACTATAGCAAGATTATGGAATCAGCCTAGATGCCCTTCAATAGATGAATGGATAAAAAAATGTGGCATTTATACACAATGGAGTATTACTCTGCATTAAGGAACGACAAAATCATAGAATTTGGAGGGAAATGGATGGCATTAGAGCAGATTATGCTAAGTGAAGCTAGTCAATCGTTAAAAAACAAATACCAAATGACCCCTTTGATATAAGGGGAGTAAACAAAGACAGGGTAAGGACGAAGAGCTTGAGAAGAAGATTTACATTAAACAGGGATGAGAAAAGGGGAGGGGAGGGGAGGGGAGGGGAGGGGGGATAGTAGAGAATAGGACAGACAGCAGAATACATCAGACACTAGAAAGGCAATATGTCAATCAATGGAAGGGTAACTGATGTGATACAGCAATTTGTATACGGGGTAAAGTTGGGAGTTCATAACCCACTTGAATCAAACTGTGAAAGATGATGTATTAAGAACTGTGTAATGTTTGAACGACCAACAATAAAAAATAAATAAATAAATAAATAAAAAATAAAAATGGACTAGAAGAAAAAATCCCAAAGGTAACCAATTACTGATATTGGGCTTTGACCTTAACATGTAAAAGTGCTTAAACATCCAATCTTGTGTGCAAGATGCATTTCAGAAGGTGGTAATAGGAGTAACCTAGGAATTAAAACAGAATGATTGATAAAAATTAAATAAAAGGTATAATTTGCAAATATGTATTTGAGAAGTAAATGTATAGTAAATTCCCATGCTGATTTTTGTCTAAAAATTCTTTTAAATGAAAAAAAAATAGCTAATAAAGAACATATGGATACAAAATTTAACTCCTTGTGTTTAAAATTGAAAACTCAAAATGTACCTGATTTTTCTTCTTACTGAAGTTGATGAATTTTTAAGCTCTTCAATTAGCTATAAAAAATGAAATATTTTTCTATAGTAGCATATAATTATCTCATGTTGAATCTCAAATGTGACCTGCACAGCTCAGATTTTTAAAACAAAAGGATTTATATAAATAAAGTAAATTAGAAAAGCAAAGATGAGAAGGTCAAAATTAAAGATTCAACTAATTTTTCACTATTCTCACTGAGATTAACATAGCAAAGTCAAGACCTTCTGAAAATTTTTTCTGATACAATTATATAACTCCAGAATTGTTAATAAATGACAGTTTTAAAAATCTCATATTTCTCTTTGATTTATGTACTTCATGTATGTATGTGTATTTATAATATGTTACAATACCATTTTTGTGAGAAGAAATAAATATATGCAGGCATAGTTTTAGTGAAATTTTTTTTTTTTCATTTGCTAGGCTGGTCTCTAATTTCTACACAAGTTATCATGGTTGTTTTAAGGCACCCTGGACTCTTTGTTCTATTGTGGTAGAAGAGATAAGGACAAAAATAAAAACTCTAATAATAGTGACATTTTAGGACAACTTCTAAAATGCATGAGGTCAATCCAAAACCCATAACTGTTCAATGGATGTTAGGGTTTTGATGTGAGGTGTCCCCCAAAAGCTCACACGTGAAATGATGCAAGAAAGTTTAGAGGAAATACAATTGGATTTTGAGTGCCTTAATCCAATCAGTGAGTTAATCCCCTGACAGTTGTCTGTGGACTAAGATCTCTTAAACTCTGAGCCCCTAAATAAACTTTTCCTCCTTAAAGTTGTTCTTGTCAGGTACTTTAGTCACAGCAGTGAAAAGGCTGTCTGAAACAAGGAGTCATTATGAATATCTGAGAAATTTTCTACTTCCTAACATCCTGAAAAATGCATACTTAAATTATTCTTTACATTCATGGATCTCAGGTCTTCTACCTCTTAAGGTAATTATATTTTTAAATGGAAAATATTATTAGTGAGTTAAGAAATATAATTATTTTAAGACTGTTGGTGAAAAAAATAATTATAAGGCCATTATCAAAAGAATAGTAAAAAATCAGGTAAAGAAAATATTTCTGATATGGTTAGTCCTTTCAACATGTAAAATTTCCAATAATATGGAATACTCTACAAGTTTTGTTAGAGGTATTTACTTTTATAAAAAAATGAATTTTATACATCTGAGCTTCATTCATTTAACAAAAGAATAAACTACACTGGGTCATATGATTCATCTGGTTGATTATAAAGAAAAAAATATATGAAAAGTTAAAATTTTAGCAAAGACATGTTTTTTCTTAATAAGCAAAAATTTTGACGACTTTCTGTCTTCTAGGAAGTTTTATTTTAATTTCTAAGCTTTGAAATGGCCTGGCATTATTATGATATTGCTTAATCTAGCATGAAATGTCACAATAAATAATATATTATCCACTGTTCCCCCCACAAATTTGCAATAATTAAATATTATTCTTCTTTATACTTAAGAGAGAATATATTTATGTTTGATTCCCAACAACACAATTCTCCCTTACAAGCTTTGAACCTACTGCATTAGTCTCTTATTTATATATAAATCATAACTTTCAAATCAAGGTATTAGGCTAAAATCTTGTTTGAAACTAAATATGTAGTTTTTATTGATAAATGCAATTAATAGCTATCATGGATTTGTGCAATGTTAGTAAAATCTAGTAAGGTATGTTTAAGTTTCTTTTAAAGTACACTGCCACTAATTTCATATGTAAGCCAGAGAAAAAGAGTCTGATGAATCAGTATACAAGTGTCATTTTCATCAACTATTTTATCTCTCAATTCATTTGAATATATATATACACATACATGCATACATACACATACAAACACATACACATACACACACACATATGGTTTGTTTTACTTAAATATTTAGAGACAAACTTCTATTTTACATTTTCTGAAGTTATGAAGTATACACCAAGACACATAAAACCTCAGAGAAAAACCTTACTTTATAAGTTAGCTGAAAATATATGTGTATATAGTTATATGTGTGTTTATGTGTGTTTGGTAGTGGAATCCAGACACTGTATAGAAAATGCTTAATGGGTCAAGATGAGGAGTCTTAAAATTAATTTTCAGACCAAAACTGCCTGCTCACAGGGTAGAAGCATTTGCACATTAGAAACTTATTTTGGTTTTACAAAATTCATTTTTTTAATTAAAAAATCTAATTCTTATGAATATCTTATCATAAATCTTTATTCTGATACTAAAAAGTTCAGCTGCAAAACAGCTAAAAAGACTTGATAGTGTCTTAGGAAAATGTAAATACATAAAACAGATACTTTATACTTGAAGAAAAATAACATTTCCATTCTTCCTTTTCCCCCAGTAACGTAGCAGAAAGAGGAAAGTTTCAGAATTTTATGAGAAATGACAGGCAATGTAAAGCTAAGTTTGAATAAAAATGTAAAAAGCTTGAGGTGGTTGCAAAAATCCTTAGGGGAACTGGTAAAGTGCTTATTAGAATTATCAGCTTAAAAAACTCCATGATAAGAATGCAAATCAAAAATTGCCTCTGGATTGCTTAGCCAGCAGAAAGAAGTGAAACTAGGGGATTGAACAGTGCTCTTTTAGACAGAAAAATGAAATAAATATATAAAAAAATAAAAATTTAATTTGTAGGGCTTATGATAGAGAAAGAAAGAATAAAGAAAATCTAAAATGCTTTAGAAGTTTGGAGCAACCTTTCCCCAACCAGTTTCACTAATATAATAAATATTTTAGTGTGCATGTTAAAACCACAGTTACTATGACCATTGGATGGCCATTCACCATGTCTATATAAAGCATTTTTTTCTCAAGTGTGTTAGCTAGTTTTCTGATGCTGTGACCGATATCTGAAATAAACAATTTAAAAGGAGAGAGAGTTTATTTTGGCTCATGGTTTCAAAAGTTTCAATCCATGTTCACATTACCTGATTGATTTAGGCCTGTGGTGGTAGAATATGTCATGTAAGGAGTGCATGGTAGGTGGTCTGACACCTTATGGCAACCAGGAAGCAAATTGAAAGAGTAAGTGGCTGGGATAGCAAGATCTCCTGCAAAGTTACACACATAATGTCCCAATTTCCTTCCTCTAGGACCTACTTCCCAAAGGTTCTACCACCTTCCGACAGTGCCACAGGCTGGGAACCAAGCTTCTACACCTGGGCTTATGGAGGATATTCACATCACAGCATCAAATATCATTTTCTTCCTTATGAAACATTGCCATAGTTTAACTTTGCTTACTTATTGACTCTTGTGGGAATCTTTGGTTTTGTTGCAGACCATTTTTCCCTGGTGCTAATTAGTTGGGGAATTAGAATAGGCCGAGAATAGGCCTTAGAGGACTTGGTATGATCGGTTATGATCATTCATGCGTTAACATCACAAATAAATTAATTTATCAAAATAACCAGTCTTTCTGCCAGCACCTGAAGTTATGAAACCCAGAATTGTATTTCTATTCTAACATTTATGCATGAAATGGAAGCCTCTATACCAATGTTTTCACTATTTTTATCTCATTTATTTCCTTGCAAATGTCCTTTCCTTAACCTTAATCATATGTATAAACTAAAGAAAATACAGTAATTTCTGAATGCTGCCTATCTAAAGAAGTTACATACTGAAAACTCATTTTTAATAAACAGTAGTTTTTTTTACTCATTCAGAAAACTTCAAGTTTTGTCTTGAAATTACTTAAGTAACAATTAAAAAAAATCAGCATTTAACAAACAAAATCCATAGCTGTCCTTAAGTCCATCACTACATTTTCTTAAATTATACATAATTATAGCATTATGGTTTAGATGTGGTATCCCTCAAAAGCTCACATGTGAGACAGTGCAAGAAGGTTCAAACGAGAAATGATTGGGTTGTAAGAGTCTTAACGCCATCAGTGATTTAATCCTCTGATAGGGATTAACTAATTAGTAGCTGAAGTGATAGGGTGTTGCTGGAGGACCTGGGAATTGAGACATGGCTTGGGGGAATATATTTGTATCTGGCAAGTGGAGTCTTTCTGCTTTCTAATTGTCATGTGAGCTGCTTCCCTCTGCCACACACTCTGCCCTGATGTTCTGCCTCACCTCGAGCCCCGAGGAATGGAGCCAACCTTCAGCTCACAGACCGCTGAAACTGTGAGCCCTTAAATAATCTTTTTCTTCTCTGCAATTGTTCTAGTTGGGTTCTTTAGTCACAGCAGTGAAAAAGATGACTAAAGAAGAAATTGGTAGGGAGAAGTGGGATCATTGCTATGACTAACTTAACCATGTGATTCTTAAGTTTTTGGAGCATTTTGAAATTGGTTGGAGAAATTTTGAGGTGTTTAGTAATGAAAGCTGGAATTGCTTTACATTGTAGTTAGCAGAGATTAATGGGGGAGTATGGTGGGAGCTCAGATAACCAGAATGCCAGTAGGACTATGGAGAGTGAAGACAGGGCTCAATGAGGTTCAGAGAAGGAAAACTCTATTGGAACTTGGAGTAGAGGCCATTTGTGTTATGTTCTGGCTGAGAAGTTGTCTGCATTTTGCCTGTGTTCTGAGAATTACTGTAAGACCAATTTTAAAATCCACAGACTTCTTAATCTGGCAGAAGAAATTTCTAGGGAGCATAATATTCAGGCAATGGCATGGATATTGCTGGCAGCTTTTAGCCAGATTTATTGTAAAAATCGGGATTTGAAAAACTTGGACTTGAAAGTTGGGAGTAAAACTGGGGTAAAAAGTTGCAGTTGTTAAAGACATTATTGCTACTAAAGAAATGCTAAAAACTTTGCCCAGAGAAAACAAGAAAAAATGACTTGATGGCATTCAGGAGCTAGCTAGACCATACCCATCTCAAGCTCAAAGGAGTAAAGGTGAAAATTATTTTGAGAAGAAACCAATAGGGCACTTTTCTTGCACTAGAGGGAAGTTTTCTTAACATGCTCAGCCACCCAGAAACTCAGAGGCTGCTGCAGCAAGGGTCTCTGGAGGTTGGGCTACAGATGGCAACAGACCTTGGTGTCAACAATGTGGTCCTGGTCCTGCAGGAATGAAGGATGCTAGAGTCATGGAGACTTCTACCAAGATTCCAAAGGAAGGCATGAGAGGCCAGGCAAGGTGCAACAGAGTCAGAGTTCCTATGGGTACCTTCTGAGAGAGCAAAGTGTGAAGATGTGAGGAGAAAGCTTAGTTTGCAGTGGAGAACCCCCATGATTAAGAATGCCAGTAACATGGGACATTGTCGCAGGAAAGGTGCATACATTGAGCAGAGACAAGCCTGTTGAGAGCCACAGCCAAAGGGGCCCCAGCAAACTTCCAGCTGCCAGCAAACTTCCAGCTGCCGGCTGATGATTGGCTCACAGCTGCCCCAGCAACATCTAGCTGATTGGCTCCTCTGCGGTGATGTTCATTGGGCTGTTTCCCTGCCCTTCAGACTGCCAGCTGATGATTGGCTCACAGTGGCCCCAGCAACATCTAGCTGATTGGCTCCTCTGCGGTGATGTTCATTGGGCTGTTTCCCTGCCCTTCAGACTGCCAGCTGATGATTGGCTCACAGTGGCCCCAGCAACATCTAGCTTACTGCCTTTAACTTCTATCCCCCAAAGCTCTGCAGTTCTAAAGTTTTATAGTTCAGCTACTGTATATCATCAATATTCATTTAATTGGCATTATAACTAATTTAGGTTTTAGAATTTAATGATGAGTGTTTAAGTCAGCTTTTTTGCTGCTGTGACTTAAAGACCCAACTAGAACAATTTGTAGGGTAAGAAAAGTTTTATTTGAGGGCTCAGGGTTTCAGAGGTCTTAGTCAATAGAAGGATTTCTCCTTTCCTCAGGGTTCAAGGTGAGGCAGAGCATTATGGCAAAAGATTGTGGCAGAGGGAAGCAGCTCATATGATGATCAGGAAGGAGAGAGAGAGAGAGAGAGAATATCTCTACTCTGTACATACAAAATATATACTCTAAGGCATGTCCCAGTTCCCACCCACTCCAGCCACACCCTACTACTTCCTTTACTACTCATTTAATCCCTATCAGAGGATTAAATCACTGATTAGGTTAAGACTCTTACAACTCAATCATTTCCCTCTGAACCATCTTGCATTGTCTCACATGGAGCTTTTGGGGAATACCTCATATCCAAACTATAAAATTGAGAACACATTTCAAATGGTAAATTACTACTTACAAATAATTTGTCATGCATTGTGTCTTATAATTTTTACAACAATCCATTTTAAAAGTAAGGAAATTGAGAACAAATATGTATTAAGTCAATCACCCAGTCTCTTAGCCAGTACATATAGAAATCACATTTCTAAAAGAATTATCCTCATTCAAAATTCTCTAATTTTTTTTATTTCTTATAGTAAATTTTGGCATGACATTATTTTGAAATGATTCTTTTAGTCTGAATTTGGTGTACCATATCTGGATCCTTACAGATTTACAAAAGCCTACTGTGTACATCATTTCTGATCTTAGTCTTCAATGAGCTTAGTTTGTTAGGTTGCCATCAGCCACAGTGAGTGTATTTTAATTAGAGAAATTAGGAAATACTATAAAACAGACTGGCCCTCCTAGAGAGCCAGTTGTTAGACATTTATATATTAAAAAAACTCAGTTTGATGTAACCTATGATTGCTATGTCATTCACTAGAGAAATTTATCAATTTTTACCATAGTTATTTTTATCCTAATCCACAATTAAGTGATAACTTTCTTGGTAAAAATGATCCTACTAATTTAAATGGGTCCATTGTTAATCAAACACATTATCATGCTAAAATATATTTAACTTTTATTATCATTATAAAAGTGTCACCAATACTATAAAAGTTCTAAACTTTGAAGTTTCTAAGAACATCTAACCCAGCAGGTGATGTGCACAAGGTTTACTGGGATGTTTGGTCATGTTCATGAAGTCTATTGCAGCTCAGTGCAAATTCATCTTTCCCCAGTCTTGTGTTAGCTTCCAAAGCCTTTATATACTCTAATAAGACCCCTAGAGTAACCTCTTTTCTGATTCATATTGCTTTTTCACTCTATCAGCCACCATACAATAGATCAGTTGACAACAGCATGTCTTATTCCTACCATGTCAAACTATATATAACCTCCAGCAACACATTTTCAGAGGCAGAATGCATTATTGTACTTTTGGGATGCCCTTCTCAACATACTACGTGAACACTTGTCCTTTGTATTGGAAAAGGACATTGCATCCTTTGCATGAGACTGCTCTTGATCAGATCAGTGGCTTACTAAATTTTGTCTGCCATAAAGAGTAGACTATAACCTCAGTTACTCCCTAGGTCCCTAGGGAACCGTTGTTTAAGGCTGTCCCTCCTTTTGGTTCTGCGTCTGTGATGTTCTAGTTAATTGAGATTGTTTTTTTTAAGTACGGTATTTATATTTCTTCTCAAATGCTTATTTCTTTTCCACCACTATCATCTACAAAGAGTTTCATTTATGATGTACTTTAGTATCTCTGAAACATTTCTTTCTTCACTCTGAATAACCCTTTTTAGCCTATAACTTGGGTATTACTTAAAATATCTTACTCATAAATGAGCTAACTCTTTTTAACTGTTTTGCAACATTCCGACTTCAAATAATTTTAATTGGGTGCTTTATCCTATTCTTTCTAAACTAAAGCCAAGTCCATTAAAAAAATCATTAAAGTAGAAAATATGAGATTTCAGAAGAGGTGTAATGGTAGTACATATATAAATTGCACAAAAAAATGGCAAATATGTTTGGAATCAGCTGTAGGAGAAAAAATTAGCATATAATAATATGCAAAAATGAAAAAGAAGAGATAGGCATAAAATGGAAATGAGCTGAAATTGGGTAAAATGCTCAAGAGCGCATTTACCTAAAAGTTTCCCTAATGCTAAAAGAACACTAGTTTTGAAAGACTCTGGCATAAACATAAATAAACATTCTTTAAAAGTCATGCAGTGAGAATTAAAATTCACAAATCATGGGATATGATGTGCCTTAGGGTGGTATGCATATGAATGCACACACTTATGTACTTAATTATTTTAACTGGGGTTTGAAATGAGAAAATAAATTGGAATAGCTCTGTTCTGCTTTTTTTAACTGCTGGATCCAACTTGGTACCATGTGTTTCTTCTTGCTTTTCTCTCTTTACATATCAAACAGTGATGATTAAACTAGGGAGGATGCAAGCAGAAGGAGTCATCAGGCTGGAAGGAGAAAAGGAAGAACTGCAGAGTACTCAGGAGATGTCATTAAGGCAGAATTTTGATATAAATCTGTTCAGGAAACAGGATGTCAATACCTACACACTTTCTTCTCTCAAATCTATCATCCATTCTTGATTTTAATATTTTTAATGACACATATTTGCCTTGTGAGGAAAAAAAACTGGTAACCATTTCTCTTCTGACATTTGCATCTTTCACACCTAATAATCAAGCAATTGATTTTTCAAATACATCTTCATTCCATTTTAGTGTCTTCACTGCAGCCTTTTAAATCTGCCATCTAGGTAATAAAATAGCAATCTACCAACAGGTCTCTCTGCCTCTTTTTTCTTCTCCCTCTAATACCCTCCTCTACCATAGTTTACAAATTAGCCTTGTAAGATTCACATTGAATCATATCACTTTTCCATTTAACTCTCTTGGTGACTCATTATCACTTGCAATTCAGAGTGCAGACTTCTTGGTATAGCATAGAAGGTCTTGACTTGTGGCACCTGAGTAACGAAGGTCTTTACTTATGGTATCTCTATTCTGAACCACCTGGCAAATTACTTCTTGCCCCTGAAATTCATGAAGGCATAGCTAGAACATTACTTAATTTTATTCCTAGGATTAAACATGAGGCTGACTATAAGTTCTAGAAAATTCCTATTTTATGGCCCCCATTTTCCTAAATGTAAACTTACAACAGTAATTATATCTTTTTTTCTATTCGATGATAAAGAGTTTTGGGGATGCTTACGAGGAATGATGTGAAATATTTATAACTTAAGAAAGACTTATGCAAAATTTGTAAACTTTCAGTCTAAAATGCAGGTCTTTAACGTGTGAGTTGTTTAGAAGGAAAAAATTATAAGTTGGCTTATAGCTAATATTTTGTGTTGCTTTTTAAATTTTCATTGAAAGATTATTAATTGTATTTAAAAAAAAATTTCCAAGTAAGACAGTGGTAACATATAATTGGAAAAATATTCCTTCCTCAAGGGTTTTTCTAATATGCTTGCATTTCAGATACAGGGAAGAATTAAAAAAGAAAAATAAGCCCTTAGGAGATATAAAGGCCCTGTCCTCTGCTGCAAGTCTCTTACCTCAATGTGCTGCTTAGTCAAGGAAGATAACTATCACTTAGATATCTCTTAAATGTGTACATCTCTGAGACTGGACATTTTGGGCAATCTAGCTCTGGTTGAGTGGCATAAAATAAAGAGGATGTCTCTATAGTTTGTGTGGGAGGAAGTATATTTTCAGCACTCAATTCTTCCCCTTGTGTTTTGTTAAAATTCAAAATATATCAAATTCAAGTTATAGAAACTCTGATCTGTGTGAACGTTACACTGAATTTCAGAAAAACTAATTTTGCCATCTATTCTAGAACCATATTAGAGTAACATTCAATGTCACCCTCTGGATTTTACATTCAAACTGCTATGCATTGTATTATTAAATTGAACTCTTATTCTTTAGTACATTTTTTCCCACTTAAGGCTACCTATAGCTACATATACTACACTGGACAATTCCACTCTCTTGAGAATGTGGTGCTATCCCTTCCTTCTGGAAGAAAGTATTCCCAAATTATTTGTCCTTGCCCTAAATTTACCAAACAGCAGTCTTTTCATGCAAACTATACTTCAGTATTTCTATATCACACTTCATATTTCAATCCTAGTACTTTAATCTCTCATAAATTATTACCCATTAATTCTACACATCCTTAAGTTTGTGGAAGAGGTGATAGTAATGATTGTTTCTTCTGGAAACTCACTAGACATTATGTGCAATGGTTTTCTTTTGACCAAATAGTCATCCAGCCATAGCCTGATACAGAGAAAAAGAATTGTTTTAAGGAAATGATGCTTGGCTTAATTTCGAAAACTGAAGAGGTGTTCACTATTAAAAGATGGGGTGAGGAGATGACTTATTCAAAAAAGATAGAAGATGTATAAAGGTTCTGAGGAAAAAGAGTATTGTGTCTATAAAAATCTGAAATGCAGTCAGAGTCCACAGAGGATGGGCAGTGATATAGAGAATGACTCAAAATGGAGCAGAAGCCACAGGAAGGAGTCAATTTGTATAACAATTGAGGAAGAGTAACACTAACTTGGGTCTACGTTGTTTTTTTTTTCTTTTTTTTAAAGAGAGAGAGAGAGGAGAGAGAGAGAGAGAGAGAGAGAGAATTTTTAATATTTATTTTCTAGTTCTCGGCGGACACAACATCTTTGTTGGTATGTGGTGCTGAGGATCGAACCTGGGCCGCACGCATGCCAGAGGGGTGAGCTACCGCCTGAGCCACATCCCCAGCCCCTCTACGTTGTTTTTAAACCAATGCTATTGAATAGTTTTAACAAGGGTCATGACATGCTCAGATTTTATTTTTAATTAAAAAATAATATCTTCTCTGAGTAGAATAAATTGAAAGGATGATAAAAAATGGCATAGCCATACCAGCAAAAGACACAAGCTGATCAGTGACAAGGAAATGGTTATAAAGCAGAGGGAAGAAAGAAGTGACATTCAGAAGAGGAAATTGTCAGATTTTGCAATGAAACATGAGGAGCAAAGATATTCCAAGGAGGATGTCTGCATACAGAGAGGGAGAGCACAGTTTTCATTATTAGAAAAGGGGAAATTGGAGGAATGGATTTGGAAGAGATCATAGGCCTATTCTCAGATGTGGAGAAAATTCCATTAGGAGACTAAATACATGGTTCAGAAGTTAGAGGAAAATAAAGTAAACAAGCACCATGAGAATTATCATTATAGCTAAAAATTAGGTATATCAAACTCAAGATTTAAAAACGACATATACTGTAACTGTATTCAGTAGTTAGTGACTCTTTATAGAAAGCTCTGAATTTCTTGTATAGAAACAACTCTTTACTTTTAAATAAATATTTTCAAATGAATATGATTTGTACAAAATGGATAATATCTTTTTAGTAAAAAATTCAGATAGTTAGTAGTTATAATTCGAACGGAAGCTCCTGATATTATCTCTTCTTCAAATCAAAGGCAATAATGAAATTCTTTGTGAAATTGCTTCATGGGGTAATTAAGAAGATGTAACCTAAACATGTTACACTTAAATAATTCAGTAATAAAACTTGATCAACTTAGTGAAATAGGAAAGTGTCTCTAAAGATCAAGTACTTTTAAAAAGGTGCCAAGTGATTCTTATGGTCAATTAATAAACACATTATTTGTAAAAGGTATACTGTTTCTCTGTATATATAATACCTCATATATTATGCAGTGTTTCGTATAAAGTTAGAGGACAGAGTAGAATCTCTTTATTTGAAAACGTAGGAGCTTTTGAGATCACGATATAGCTTTTTAAATTTCCACAAGAATCTTCATTTCATAATTACTTTTGGGTCAGATCAATATTGAGCACAGATAAAGATCCTTGAATTTGCTATGGAATTTGAATTAGAGAAGCAATATCATGAGAGATTAAGGATTTGAAGTTTGAGTTTCTGGAATTAACTGGTTTTTCTACCACAAGGGGGCAGCATAGTTGACTGGTTTAAATCTCTGGCTCTCAATTTCCTGCTGCAGTATGGGGATAATTGCTATAAATAGGGATAAAATGAGATAATGATACAAACCTTTTAGTGAAGTGTTAGGAACAGGGTAATAACTGAAATTGATATTTGTATTATTATCAATCAATAATACCAGGTCAAGCCATCAAAGCTCTTATAGGATAAAGGAAGAAATTTGTAGTAAATAACAGTTAAGAATTTTCTAAATGGACCATATATCATGATAGGTTTTCAAGAGGAGCAAGTGAAACATTTACCCCAAATAGCTAACTTGTTTCTCATGTTCTTTAGTATTATGTTTTTTACTGCTGGAGATTGTGAAAATTGTAAATGATTTATCTAACAGCTACTTCTGAAAAACCACTCCTTTTTGATAGTTCATCATGTCAGAAGCATATATTCAATACATGTCACACACTTATCATATATAAAAACCAACTATAATAAGAAAGCCTATCTAAAATGCTAAGCTATTTTAATCACCCCAAAATCTATTTTCAAAATCATTTTTACCTACTTTGAGCTTGGCATTAACAATTTTTGAAAGCTATAATTTAGTTAAGACGTTATTAAAAATAAGGAAACAAGCTTTATTCACAATAGAAATTTTTATACACGTATAAGGATGACATCACTATGATCTCTGTATGGCACGAAGAAAAAGCCATCATAAATCTTACTTCATATGGATATCTTCAATTTATCAGTGGTTTTATATTTTAGAAATGTCTAACCAGTTAAATTGCAGAACAGATTTAAAAAGTTACCTTTATTTAGGTTTACCTTGAAGTATGATTATTTTTCCTAAAACTTATAGAGTTAGATGCAGTGAAATACTCTACAAAAATATTTACTTTCCATAATTTTTGTGTATGTTTTCTAGCATATACTAAAAAAATATTTTTCTACTATTCTCCTTTACTGTTTTCCAGATTCTCAGTTTATTAAAAGTATCTTATTGTGTTTTCATAATTGATTGCTTCTTCTGGAAAATAAAATGTTCACACATATTCACAATACACAAAACTGTAAGTAACCATTAAAATTGTTATAGGTCACAAGGGGATAAAAATGATGGCCTGGAATGAAAAGGAAAGACACGTCTCACAAAGAGAAAGGCTATTATTCTGAACAGAGGCAGGAAAAGGACGGGGTGATTTCCAAGAAAAAATTCTTGACAATTTCTAAATTCTAAAATTCCAAGGTACATTCAAGATTTCAAGCTAAGTAAAAGAGATTAAAACTAGCACAACAGCAGAAGTACAGCGTATCATTTTTGATTTGCTTACTTGTATCTACATTTTAATAGGAATGACATGTAGCCATATATAAAATAAATATTACCCATGTGACACGACTGGGTTTATTGATTTGATTCCCTCTTCCGTGTGAAATACCATGCTGTTTTATTTATTTTTTAAATCTCAGCTGGTGCAGGCCAGTTTTGATCAGTTTGCACACAATATGTAAATCATTTACAGAATCTGACAAAAAGTATAATATCTATTGATTTTTCAATCCAATCCATTTTTAATGTGTCATATCAACACAGTCATTGTCCTCATCACTCTTCAGCTAGACACATTTGACAGATCCGTAAGCTATGAGAGATAAGAATATGGGAGAAATGCTTTGCTTATTTAATATCCTCTAAAAGTTGGAAATCTAAAAATCAAGTCTGATATTTCAAAAATGTACATAGTCATAGGAATGAACTAAAGTTTATGTATTTGAGGAGCTAACAATACCTGAGCTGATTGCATTGATAAAAATACTTCAAGTAAGTTTGTTGTGCTAGTAATCCAAATCAGGTAATTATCAAGAGCAAGATCTTTCATATCTGTGTTATGTTAAAAGCAAACTGCATTTAAGAAGAGATTCTTACTGACTCAGAGGGCGGCATTACCTTTTTTTGTTTGTTTTTCCATAAAAAGCTTTATAAGAAAAGTACACAAAACTGCTAGTACACAGCATTAACTATTGATGAATTGTGAAAAAGCTAAACTCCATGAAATGACCTTGAAAAAGATCAGATGAGATCCACCATGTGAAGATACCAATGAAAAAACTGGTTAAATGCACTTTCCACTATATTCTACTCTTTCATATGCAGTAAAACAAAACAAAACAAAAATGCACATTTAAAATGTAAGGATTTCAGTACCATTTAATTCCTATAGAAACAATTCTAAGCAATGTAAAACCAGCATGAAGGGCAGTTGACATCTAGTAGTGTCCTAGAATATACAGAAAAATAAAATATTTAAAGGAATCCATTCATCTTTTCTTTAACTACCTCTGAAAATCAAACACAGAATAAGTACTAGCATACAACAAACAAATCTTTAAAAGAATAAAAACATCTTTCTTGTATGTTTACCGTCAGGCAATAATGACGCTGCAAATATGGTTCCTAGCAGATCATTAAATTATTCATTACATTTTCAAAATAGATAGACTCTATATCTACATCTATATCTATATTAACATCAGACAAGATATCAATTTGAAAATGATTTACTAGTCCTTCAGGATGGGTGAAACACAATTTTTTTCCCAAAGTTCTTGTCCTGAGGGATTGAGATTGATTGCTTCATGAAATTCATGGTGACAAAAAGATTTACAGTTTTTGATCAGAGCTCCTAGTACAGGCCTCGGCATGGCGAGGTATTACTTCAAAGACTGTGTGCATTTTAAGATGAATTGGTCTTGAGGAGGACCTCTGGTGAGCTCCCGGGCTCACACTGCAAAGTCACAATTTGTTCTGACATTCTGTTTCACTGCTTTGGTCAGTCCCCCTAGTTCATCCGTTTAATAACAAGTTGATAGATTTTTTTTATATTAGGTGCTTCAAGGTTTTATTGAGAAAAATATTCTTTTGTGACCTACAAAAAATAAAATATGGAGAACCATGACCTGTATGGAGTAAAAAAACAAACACAAAAAAACTAGCTAAGATGAAAATCTATAAAGGAGTTGACCAATAAATGATATATGAGTAAACCTATTGAATTTCCTTTTAAATAATAATATAGTTATGTAAAAGAAGAATAAGTATAAGTAGAACATGAACTCTTGGCTATTTTTTTAAACTACCATCTTTAATATTCACATTTTTTTTGCAATGTAAGATGTAAGGATAAAAATAGTTTTTTTTTTTGTTTTTTTTTTTTGTCTAATCCCATGCAGTTTCTTCCTTGTTTGGTGTTGTTTTATATAGAAATGATCTTTATTGCTTTGTTCCTATATCAGGCTTTAATGAAGATTTTTGTTACAATGGATCTTTCATTTAAATTAAAATATAATGTTTACACTAATCCTAGAGGATCTGATCCAGTACTAATATTAATGTATTTATAATAACATTAAATATATATATATATGAAAAATACAATCTAATGAGATTACCCTATGTGCATGTATGATTGCACTAATAGTGTGATTCTACAGTGTGTACAGCCAGAGAAATGAGAAGTTGTGCTCCATTTGTGTGCAATGAATCAAAATAAATTCTGCTGTCATGTATAACTAATTAGAACAATTTTTTTAAAAGGCAACAAAAATATGATCTTAGGTTTTATACTTCTAACAACTATAATAAAAGCAAAGTGGTAAAATTTAAAAAATATAATACAAAATTACTTTTAAAGAGAGAAGACAGAGGTTAATGTTGTCCTATGACTGGCTGCTCAGAGAACCTGCATGCAAGCCTGGCCTTAGTGCATAATTCTCCTTTTGTGAGGGGTACCAGGTACACAAATAGATATCAGTCCCTGAAGGATCCCCCTCGCTTGTCTTTGGTCCATGTTGTCAGAAAGAAAGAGAAGATGACTGAGGAATTCCTGAGATATCAACTCAAAGTCTGAGTTTCATTTGTAAGATTTCAGGAGAAATCATTTGGAATTGGGAAATTCTTAAAATTTCATAAATTTTCTGTGTACCCAGAATGGCTTCATTCAAGCTACATGTTCCTGGATGAAGATGACTCTCCTACGTCACTGACATGAGGTCCCCTCATGTTCAGCATATGCCTACCAAGTTTCCCTGGGACAGTCTCCAATCCACATCACTTACAGGATTGTGACTCTGTAGAGGAAGCCATCAGTTTTACAGCTATTCTTTGCCACCTGTTATTTCTTTGAGCCATGTATCACTCTTCTAGCGTATCTTTTGCAGACTGGGGTTCAAAGGCTCCTTGTCTATTCTCTGGAATTCTGCCATGAGCCACTCAAACTCAGTACCTTTACCTGTGAGCAAAACACTCAAACTAGTCCAGGGATCCTGAAGGATTCTAAAACTAAGGCTACAGATATCCTCATAGATGCGGTCCATAAAGATTTTGACCAGGCTTAGTGGTGAGAGATATGGCCAAGGCGCAAAGGGCTGATATTTTTGTTATTGTTGTTTATAATCTGTTCATTTTCTTCAAAAGGGAATGAGGTTATAATTTAAAAGTCTATAGCCTGTTTCTGAAAGCAAAGAATTCAGTTATTATAGGGGTAGGTTGCAAGGAAGCAGAGGGATCTTATTCAGGATTCCTTGGTCTGAGTTGACAGGAACACAATACAATTAGATTAAATCAAAAAGGAGTTCAAAGTAAAGAGTCTGGGCAGGTGGCACACACACAAAAAAGAAGTGTTAGAGAAGCCAGGCCTGCCCTGGAAAGTGAGATTACTATGCAGGACTTACTGCCCTAGGAGTCCTTCTGCCTGTGTCTTGTCCCTGAGTCACAAAAAGGTTTGTGGGTAGAGTTCAAGTCCTTGCAATTTTTCTTTTGGCAGAAGAGCTACCAGTATCTGTAGGCTAGGTATCGAAAATAGATTTTTTGTTTGTTTTTAAGATTGTTATAAAATATACATGACATAAAATTGTCATTTTAACAATTTCTAAGTGTAAAGGTCAGTGGCACTAATTAGGTACATTCACATTGTTGTCTAACAATCCGTTTCTAGGACGTTTTTCATCATCACAATAGAATCTCTATACTCAATAAGCAATAACTAGCCTGTAATCCTTTCTCCACCCCTGATATCCTCTATACCATATTGGCTCTATGAATTTGCCCACTCTGTATACTTCACATAAATGAATCATACAACATATGTCCTTTTGTGTTTAGATTATTTCATTTAGCATAAAGTTTTTAAGGTTCATCCATGTTGTAGCATGTGACAGACTACCACTTGTTTTTTTATGGTTGAATAACATTCCATTGTGTGTATGTACTACATCTTGTTTATTGATTAGCATTTGGGTATTGTGGTTACTATAAGTAATGCTGCTCTGAACTTTGTAACATAAAACTGAATTTTTAAATATCATCTGTAGTATATTTTAAAGTGAGTACCATTTTCATCTTCATGAGATTGCATCAAGAAATTTATCAATTATGAGTTATAATATGCTCTTTAATTTTTTTGAATCTGTATTAAAATTAATCTATTTAAAATTAGATGTTATAATAGAGTTAATCATTTATTAATATTAAAAAAGCAATCAATATTTCATGATTTTATGAAGTCATACATATATCCCTTATTATACATTCCTTTTTATTTTTGTTATTTCTGTTTTCCAGCAATGAGATGACATTATAAAAAAATAATCACACACTACTATTTCTTTTTCTGAATTTTCAAAATATAGCATCATATTTTGAATGTTAATATCTCTTAGGAGAAACCTACAGGAAAAAAGTTTTGTGATGATCAGTATATGTAAACAGATAACTGGGGATTATATTTTTGTCTTTGCATGAAAAGTCATATTTTTATAATTCAACATTTTAGATACACTGAGCATCTGCAAAGCAGAAAATGAATGAAATAAAGAATTGAGTAATGATAGTACCTTACAGACTTCTTTTTCAAAACTTCTTCCCTCTAACACAGTGAATAACTTATAAATAATGACCTAGTACATACATAAATCATGACAAATGAAGTCTAAGGAAGAGAATAAATAATTGCAGGCTGGTTATAAAATAAGCCATGGTTGAATGTGATCGGCCTGGTGGGCTTTATCCAGATTTCACTTTGAGTGACAGGACTAGATGTTTAAAAATAAAATAAAATAAAATAAAATAAAATAAAAAAGGAAAGCTGACGATGGATTAAAATTTTTTAACTAATATCATAATTTAGCTATAATTAGACATCACAATTTGTACTATGTATCTTAAGTAACTTTTAAAATTAATGCCAAATTTAAAGAGCATAGTTAGATATTTAACCTCTTAAAAAGATAAAGACTTGGAAATAATAAAATGTTCTAGTAATAGGTAAGGGCAAAATGTCATCTTCTTTAAAAATAACTTAATGGAGATTTAAGTAATAAAAGGGGTTACAATTTATCTTAGATCTTTAAAATTAATATCAGAGGACTCCATTAACAGGAACACTTGAAAGACAAGTTCAATATTTTCTGTTCTGAACCAATTAATCTTTTTCTAGTGACTTAACTCTTCTATGTATTTCCATAGAGCCTCCTTAAGTACTTTTTCCCTAGGCTGGTATACAACTCTGGCATCTCCAAGCTTATAATTTTATGATAATTTATGGCTTTTAGAAAATTCTGTGCCCTTCTCAGGGCTTCAGTGATCATTTCTGCATAGATGACTATCAAATATCTACTTTTAGCGTTCACCTCTCTTCCATGATTCAGAATAGCCTTCTCCCATTATTTACATGCACTATGGGAATTTCTAATTGTTGATGCCACGATCACTGCAGAATTAATATATCTAAGTCAAAATTGTGATCCCTCCTGTCACCTTTCCCTTTGGGCCTCATTATTATACCTGCTAAATTTACTATCTGGTTCTAAACATTCAAACTCAAGTTGAAAGAGTTATTTTTTTTTATTTATCTCTTTTCTTTATTCCATAGATTTGGTAAATTGTTAATTAAAAAAAAGATCTCCGCAGCTTTACCATTTTGTCCTGGTGTTTTATAAGTTGACCATCTCAGTCTTGCACTTTACCTAATTTACTCTTGCCTCCAGAATTTCTCTATTTCAACTCATCTTGCACACCACATTCCTGAAATTATTTGTGAAATTCAGCTTTGAAAGTTGCTCAAACCTTATTTGTTTCCAAGGTGCTAAATGGAGCATACACTCATTGTCTATATAGTTCTCACTGAGCTGCAAGGATGAGCCAACATTAAAAATGATGATAGCTAATAAGGATAAATATGAAGGACACCATGTGGATAAGAAAAACAATAAGCATAAACTGCAGGTAAAGAGAAGCTGGCTGAATAGTAATCTGTATTTTGTTTAAAGTCGTAAAGGATTGGAAGTGACTAAGTTCATTTAAGCATCATTGCACATTAAAGGTGCCCACAACGAGGTTAGAAGAATTTTTATAGCCAGAAAAATAATTTCACTTTCTACAGTATTTACCAGAATTTATCTGGAAAGTTGTTTTAACTTTATAAACTGCTTTAAAAAAATCTAATTATAAATGGAAGTTCTTCAGTAGAAATGTTAATAGAAATAGAAAGATGTACATTCTGCCTATAGATAAAAAGACAGGATTCATAGTAACTGCTGAAATATTTTAAAACTACATGTAGTTTTAGATAAATTTATTTCATAAGCCCCAGAAGACAAACTAAGATATTGGTAGTTTCTTGTCTCAATATTAAATTAAAATGGATTGTAAATTAAATATTAAATTGGACTGAAAATTGATACTAACTGCTAATTTCCGTAGCCTGGGGCACAGTATTGCCACTGAGTTGATAGAAAGGCTTCAAGTCAATGTGTATTAGGAAAATTATTTCAGCTACAGCAGGAATAGAAACATCTGCATGAGGGGAAAGGAGATTCTGTTCTCTCTTTTTTTATAATGTGGCTATTGAGATTTACCTTAACAGAAGATGATTGTTTGATGGGTTGAGATAAGATTTCTTAAGGCATGTTCACCTAGCTTCTTCCCCTCAATTATGCCAAATATTTAGAAATGTAGTATCGAAGTCCTGGGGTATCTATTGTTTTATCTTTCTTTTTTGGGAGGTAAGGGGTACCAGGGATTGAACTCAGGGGCACTCAACCACTGAGCCACATCCCTAGCTCTGTTTTGTATTTTATTTAGAGACAAAGTATCACTAAGTTGCTTAGGGACTCACCATTGCTGAGGCTGGCTTTGAACTGTCCTCCTGTTTTAGCCTCCAAAACAAACAACTGGGATTATTGGCATGCACTACCATGCCCGGCTGTTTTATCTTTATTAAGCTGTTTTTGCATAAATATTATTTCTATTCTACCAACTATTTAGTATCTTTTTTTTTCCTCCTTTGTAATTTTCTCTTTTCCCAATGTGAAACCCTTCCAAAATGTGATGGCCAGCTTGTAATAGCTTTTCTGTCATTTGTAGGTGTACAGAGACTGATATTTCTTTTCTCAAATTTATTGTAGGGGGAATTCTTTCATAGACTTTGAGAGGGATCTGGACATGACCTCTTCAGCGTTTTGATCATCAGTATTGATTCAGCTAATCCAAATGGCAAGGGAGAGATTATTATCTCCCTCCCCCTGCATGTGTGCATTCTAAAAGGTCTGGGCAGATAGCATTCTCAGACAAAGAAAAAATAAACAGGTAAGTCACTGATCTATATTTAAGGATGCAAAAATGGTTATGTTTCCCTGCTGAACTAATAACACAAGGGATCCTGAGACCAAAGGAATTTTAATAGCCTCACCAAAACAAGGATTACAGTGTACATTCTAGTTTAATTTGTATATGCATCATCTGGCTTCTCAAGTCCAGGCTATTGGCTTCCCTTTAAGCATGCTATTTACACGTAAGGTTCCAGTCTCTGCTTTTACCTGTAGGTATTCTACCTTGCTCATCATTTATTTCAGTTTCCCCTTTCCTATAAAACTTGAATTAAATTCTGTTTCCACCTAAAAATCTTTTCTCATTATCCCTACACATCTATATAACCTCTTTCACTTTAAAAATCTTCTTCATATTTATTTTATCTCCTTTGGAACTAATTATTTTTACTTTTTAAAAATTTCTATGCACTTGTTTCACAACAAGACTCAACGACTAACTACTCTCCTTCATTCCTTACTTATTTTAATCCTTCTACATTTTAATTTTAAAATAGTTTTGTCTTTATTTTACATTTCATTTTAAGTTGGTAAGACTTGAGGGAGTTTTCAGGCTTTAAAAAACAAGGGTAGCCAGTAGCAGAGGTGATTCATTTTCTAGAAACTTAGGGAAAAAAAATTAGGTTGGTTTATATTTCAGAATGAACAGTAGGTCAGTTTAGGGTGTCTAAGAAGCAGAAACCAAAACACGAATAAACCTTTGAAAGATCTGTTGTAGAAAATGCCTGTGAAGCATGAAGTGTGAGAGCAGGAGTAGGCAAAGTCTCTTTGGATTAGATACAAGTCTGACCTTTCAGAACTAGAAGGAAAAGGAAAAATTGGGTCAGAATAGTCTTAGACTACAGCACAGTTCTCAGACAATTTGGTCAGTCTGAAATAAAGGATGCATATAGTGATACCAAAAATACTAAAATCTGTGATTTTATTTCAATACATTGGGAAAAAAAGACAGCCAATGGCTAGAAACTAGGCCTCTTTGAAATGGAAGTAAAGAGAGAAATGATTCTTTCTTAGGGGGAGAGGTACATTTTAACATTTTCTTTGAAATTCTCAAAAGTATATGGTGAAGTCTTACATGGCAGACTTGTTACGTAAATATTCCCTGATGAGCAAATGTATAACTCAAACATTAGATTCATTTTTAATTGTAAAACTTTTCATATCATCCTTTTTTTTCTTCTTATAGATATATATATTCATGGATTTGTCTCCCTGTGCCAACTGCGGTTTCATGAAGTTAGGATGCTGCATCATTCTTTTCGTCTACAGAAACCTGTAAAGTATGCATACATTTTTAACATTTACTTGCCCTTTTATCCACAATTCTCTTCAGAAAAATCATTAAATAGGAAGAGTAGAAATAACATGAAATGCATTTATTGTCAAAGTACTTTGCAAATATCAAATGAATAGTCAGTGCTGCATTCTTGGCCTTGAAATTCTGAAGGCAACCTTTTGTTTTTTCATTTGATTGCACACACATTACATAGTACCTAGCATTTTTATTGTGCATAAAATCATGAAGAGACAAAAGGAAAATATTTTACTGGAAAAATGTTGTTAAGGAAAATCAGAAAATATAGAAGATATCTTCAGTGATTATAAAAATCCTGCCATAAGAAAGACTTCAAGGGCAAAGATAGTGTACTGATCTGGAAAATTGAGATTAGGTTTAGAATAGAAAATATAAATTATATATAGATTACTGAACATAGAATATGAATAGAAATGTAATATATAGAATAAGTGTAGAGGAAAGGATAGAGAGAACTAGACAGCTGTGTTAGCTTTTCATCACTGTCACTGAAATACCTGACAAGAACAGTTCAGAGAAGAAAAAAAATATTTTTGTTCACAGTTTCAGAGGTTCAGTCTATGGCCAGCTGACCCTATTGCTCTGGGGCCCAGGTGAGGCAGAACATCACAGCAGAAGATCCAACAGAAGAAAGCTGCTCAGCACATGGAAGGGTCAGGAATCAAAGAGGGAGAACACCAGGAAAGAGGTAGAGACAAAATATAATCCCCAAGAGTGTGCCCTCAGTGCAATATTTCCTCCAGCCACACCTCACCTGCCTACAGTTAGGATCCAGGAATCCATTCAAATTATTAATCCACCGAATGGATTTATCTACTGATTAGGTTACAATTCTCAGAACCTAATCCTTTCACCTCTGAACATTCTTGCATTAATACATGAGCGTTTTCGGGGGATACCTCATATGGAATGCATGAGAGTAGTTCATTATCAAGAACCATACTCATTGCCTCTTAAATGTCTTATAATTCAAAGAACTTAGATTTATCTCATATTTTTAAAAATATTAGCTTCTTCTAAATGTGAAAAAAACATTATTTAATCACCTGATGCTGCCTGACACTTCACATACTACTTGTACTAGTTATTGCATCACGTTATTAGTACCATGATATTTTCCAGTATCCTCTGCTACACACTTCTGAATGAAGAGGAGTATTTCAATAAGCAAAGTTGTGGAAACAAAGTGGAGCTTCTAGAATTATTGCTGAATAATTAATAGATTCAATTACTATATGGCATTTAGATAATACATTACATGATGTATTATGCCTAAAAGAAGCATTGCAAAACTTATCTTTAAACAAAAACATCAATGTGTAGACTTTTGTTTTAAATACCACCTGAGAAAGTACTCCAGTGTCTTGGGAAATCTGTCAACTCTCTCAGATCACAAGAGAGAGGACATCAGAAATTCCATTTGCCTACTCCTCCAGTGGCTATAAGTGCTTTCATTTTAAAAAGATCTTTTTGTTTTGTTGTAGAAGACTACTTATGCTAAAGTCTTTCTGGTATACAGAGCAGGAAAAAAAATCACAGTATTTGATGCCTTTCAAAGGGTACCAGATGGATGAATATGATTTTTCTGTTTTTTAATGGTGGAGGTGGGGTGCTTGTCAATTCTGATTTGATAGATGGTTATTTCTTTTCCTCCTTAATTGGCCAGAATTTCCTGGCTATGGTAAGGCAAGACTAGATAAACCATCAATCACCCTGGCAAATGCTATTTCCCATAATCAGAGGTTTTATACCCTATACATTACACAGCTTCCCTTGGTCTTCATTTTAAAAATTTAATAAAAAGGCATATATATTCTTATCTTAAAAGGACATTATATACATCTAAAATACATGTGTAAATATATTCCTACATTCACACACACACATACACACACACACACAAATATATGTACTCATTTCTTAAAACATGATTAAAAAAATTTAAAACCATAATTTGAAAGTTTAAGAGCAGTATGAAGAAACCAAGAGCATTCTTTGAGTTTTTTTAAAAATTTTTTATTCTAATTGTTGTAATGCAGCAGAATGCATTTCAAGGCACAGTACACACATAGGACACATTTCATGTTTCTGATTGTACAAAAAGTAGAGTCACACCATTTGTCTTGTCATACATGTTCTTAGAGTAATGATGTCTGTCTCATTTCACCACCTTTCCTACTCCCATTCCCTCACTCTTTCCCTCTCTCCCCTTTGCCTTATCTAAAGTTTCTCCATTCCTCCCATGCTCCCCCCACCCCCATTATGGATCAGCATCCACATATCAGAGAAAAGATTTGGCCTTTGATTTTTTGTTTCACTATCATGATATTCTCCAACTCCGTCCATTTACCTGAAAATGTCATGATTTTATTCTCTTTTAATGATGAGTAATATTCCATTGTATATATATATCACAGGTGTTTTTCTCCATTCATCTATTAAAGGGCATCTAGGTGGGTTCCACAATTTAGCTCTTGTGAATTTTTCTGCTATACTCATTGATATGGCTGTGTCACTATAGTTTGCTATTTTTAAGTCCTTTGAGTATAGACCGAGGAGTGGGATAGCTGGGTCATATGGTGGTTCCATTCTAAGTTTTCCAAGGAATCTTCATACAGCTCTCCAGATTGTTTGCACCAATTTGCAGTCCCACCAGCAATGTATGAGTGTGTGTGCCTTTTTACCCACATCCTTGAAAACACTTATTGCTGTTTATATTCTTAATAGCTGTCATTCTGACTGGAGTGGGATAAAATCTTAGAATAGTTTTGATTTGCATTTCTCCAATTGCTAGAGATGATGAACATTTTGTCATATACTTGTTGATTGATTATATATCATCATCTGAGAATTATTGCTTGGCCCATTTATTTATTTGGCTATATTCTCTTTCGGTGTTAAGGTTTTTGAGTTCTTTATATATCCTAGAGATTAGTACTCTATCTGATATGACTGTGTTAAAAAATTTGCTTCTATTCTGTAGGCTCTCTCTTCACCTCACTGTTTCTTTTGCTGAGAAGAAGCTTTTCAGTTTGAATCCATCCCATTTATTGATTCTTGATTTTATTTCTTATACTATAGGAATCTTGTTAAGGAAATTAGGGCCTCATTCAATGTGATGAAGATTTGGGTCTACTTTTTCCTCTATTAGGCCCAGGGTCTCTGGTCTAATTCCTATGTCCTTGATCCACTTTGAGTTGAGTTTTGTGCATGGTGAGAGATAGAGACTTTATTTCATTTTGCTGCATATGGATTTCCACTTTTCCTAGCACCATTTGTGGAAGAGGCTATTTTTTCTACAATGTATGTTTTTGGCACATTTGTCTACCATGAGACAACTATATTTTTGTGGGTTTGACTCTATGTCCTCTATTCTGCACCATTGGTCTACAATTCTATTTTGGTGTCAATACCATTCCATTTTGGTACTATTGCTCTGTAATATAGTTTAAGTCCTGTATAGTGATGCCACCTGCTTCACTCTTCTTGCTATGGATTGCTTTGGCTATATGGGTCTCTTATTTTTCCACATAAATTTCATGACTGCTTTTTCTGTTTCTAAGATCAATGTCAGTGGGATTTTGATTGGAATTTCTACACTAAGCCCAAGGCCAACGTCACTCTAAATGGAGAAAGAATGAAAGCATTCCCTCTAAAAACTGAAACAAGACAGGCATGAGCTCTTTCACCATTTCTATTTAACATAGTTCTCGAAACTCTAGCCAAAGCAATTAGACAGACAAAAAATAATAATAATGAAATATGGATAGGAAAAGCAAAACTCAAACTATCACTATTTGCTAACAACATGATTTTATACCTAGACGATCCAAAAAATTCCACCAGAAAACTTCTATAATGAATGAATTCCGCAAAGTGAAAGATATAAAATCAACACCCATAAATTAAAGGCATTTCTGTACATAAGTGACAAATCCTCAGAAAGAGAATCTAGAAAAACTACCCCATTTATAATAGCCTCAAAAAATAATAACACTTGGGAATCAACTTAATAAAAAAGGTAAAATACCTCCAGAATGAAAATTACAGAACACTAAAGAAAGAAATTAAAAAAGATTTTAGAAGATGGAAAGATCTCTCTTGTTCTTGGATAGGCAGAATTAATATTGTCAAAATGACCATTCTTTGGGTTTTTATGCAGGGGATCACACCTAAAATGATTAGTTGTCTAGAAAAGAAAGGTGAGAATCTAAGGATTTTATAAAACAAAATTAAAAGGGTTATAAACTTCAGTAGCTTGGGTCCTATATCTAAGTTTCTATCTTTAAATTTGTGTTTCCCAAATATAGCTATAATAACTACTCAACAATCACAAAGTAAAATCAAACATTTTAAAAGGTATATCACAAATTTTGAATTATTTGGAAAAATAGCTGTAGTATCATACGTATTTTAAAATAATAATCAATCTACATAATGTATAAAATATCAAATTCAATGTTTTAATTATCTATGAAGTTGCACAAATTATAGAACCAATTACTACCAACTTTCATTTTGAGAGCTCTACCTTCAAAAGTTAAGAATGACTTCATTGTTTATTTGCTATTATCAGAAGAAAAAAAAGGGAGAAATGCATGCAACAACATATTTACTACTTAAGAATAAAATGAACCCCAAATTTAGCTAAATAAAATGTACATAATTGCTCAATTGTAATGAAAGTGTTTCTAAATAGCATAACAGAAGTATATAATTTAAATTGAATTAAAGACATGTATTGCCTTTGTATTTTATTTATACTAATATTTATTAGTTCATTTTTTCTATATTATCTCCTTTAAAAAAAGAGTTGAAACAAAATACCACATAAAATAGAACAGTTAATTATAATATGGCATTGGAACCAAATGAATATCTTGGGGCAAAATGTCACTTTTCCAGGGACCTACACTAAATACGGTGTGGTATGCTGGGTCCATAGGCAGGCCTGTGTTCTCCCCCTCTTTGCTACTTTAACAGGAAAATAGGCAGAGAGGAAAACTGGGCGTTAAAGTCTCATGTATTCCATGGGAATGATTCCATTCTAACTCCCAGACCTAGCCCTGACTAATCTATAATACTCCCAGAATTTTAATCAAAGGGATTGCTTTAGGAGCCCAGATTTTAACCAGGACCAGTGGCCTGCCTGTACTTATACAGTATAGGTAAAGTTAGAGATGAATGAATGAGAAAGACATAAAAATACTGAAGTGGAATATTTTTTTTTTAAATTATACCTTTAGAAAAGAGGTCCTTCCTCATATTACATGCAATTAAGGAAGCATGTTGTCCTAGACTTACTTTTTGCTGTCCTATGTTTTCTGTGAAACATGGAGATTTTTTTTCCCATTATACCATGGGAATGGTAAATCTGACAAAACTCCTTCTGCCTCACCATCTTTCTTATTCTTTTTTTAAAAAATATTTATTCTTAAGTTTTTGGTGGACACAATATTTTTATTTTGCTTTTTTTATATGGTGCTGAGGATCAAACCCAGTGCCTCGTACATACTAGGCGAGCACTCTACCACTGATCCACAACACCATCCCCTCATTCTTACTCTTTAGTAGTGATATTTATTATGCAAAAGTGTGTTTAAGTTGTTTTTACTGACACTATCTCCCTGTGTGAGCATTCACTCTCTAGTTGACAGAGAATACTGAAAGATTTGAGTGTGCTGCCCACAAACACACTGTCAGTCAGAAGCACAGCCAAGGACTGAAGGTGCTCTCTTTCTGGCTGGAGTGAGTCTTCAAGAACCTTGAAGTGAACCAAGAATCTGGGTCCACAGATAGCCTGATGTTTAGCCCTCATCCTACTGTCTTGATTTTGTATTTCATACTTTACCTATTGCCTTGACCAATTGCTCAGCTGATTCATCCCTGCTATCCATTTTCCTGATGGGACCTCCTCTCCTTCTTGCCTTTGACATGTTTTCATCCTCTTTTCTAAGCCTGGACATCATCTGCTAGTTATGGAGGGTTTACTGACTAAAGGAATCTCTCTCAAACTAACTACCACCAAAAATGACTCCCAAATTAATTAGAAATCGTGAACTCATTTCTAAGAACAAAATCACTCCTGAAATACTTATGGACTCTGTGAAGCCTGGTGAGGATCATGGCAAAGATATTTCAACCATAGCTCCACAAAATGATCTTTGTACTACAGACTTTTCATATAGAACTTTGTACTTTATATATACTATTTATTTTAAATATGATCATTAGTCAAAATTAGAACTTGTAGTTCTTAAGATGTGATTATAAAATTGACACAAAATAATCACTGTGTATTCCCTCAGTAGAAGACTTTTCAGAATACTATATCAATTTTAAGTCAAAATGAGACTAATGTTCATCTTATATAATCTTAAAGGGCCTAGTTTTTTAAAAAAATTCTACTCAAATCATGAAAAACAACTCCTGTAATATAGTAATGTATTTCTTTAAGGATATTCTTAGATTAAAAAGAAAAGTCAGTATCCTAAGTAATTAAAAAAATACATTTTCTCTCTCTACTAGAAAAAAAAATAGGGACTACTCAAATAAACAGCTTTTAACAATGTGAACCTGCAAAAAAAAAATCAATTCTTTCCTGTGCTATTATTCATTTGATAGATTTTACTACATCATAGACCGACCTCATAAAACAAGGATGAACAAGTTATTTACCAAAACATATCCATGATTAAGTTTTATTTATTTGTGTAAAGCCATAGAACATGTACTTCTAAACATTGACAAATGGGCCATGTCTGTGATTCTTTCTCTTGCTGTCTTTTAATCTATACATCCTCTACTTTTGCTTTCTCTCATCACAAATATAACAGATACTTCTTTTTGTTTTGAAAAATTCCACATAATGCTATTTCTTGTCCTAACTGACCAACAATGGCAGCAAAAAATTAAAGAATTTATTAGGGAATGAAGGACAATATTTGTATGCAACTAGGCAATTTTTCCTTTTTCTGAAAGAAAGGGCCAATAAATTTCAGTGTAACTTTCGATTATCAAAGATTATAGTATGAGAAGGCCACATTCATGATGGATGATAGTGGATAGACAGCAAACATAGACACACATAGACATTGGACAAAAGATTATTCAGAATATAATAAACTGTAGTAAATCAATAAGAAAAGTGAAATATAGCACCGTAAATGTAGCAACAGTAAAAAATGCATACATGAATTTTAGTATTATGTTTGAAAATATGCATGAACACTTAACGCTGTATGTAATCAGGGGAAAAAATAGTCACAATAAAATAGTCATTTTTGTTTTTTCAAAGGTTTAAAAGAAAAAGAAAATGCCACATCAAGTATACACAGAAATTTAAAGAAATGAAAACACTTGAGGAAGTGCAATCTGGTATTATTTCCTTGAAAGCAAATTGACTTTATTTTGTAAATTTGAATATTTGCATTTTTTTGTGTGTTGTAATTTTATCCTGGAATTCATTGTACATCAGAAGATACTTAAAAAGACTTTTTAGAGAATAACATTTTTAAAAATCAGTAAAAAAACTTATTCTTTAATAAAAAAGTTGCTATATTAAGTTTTAAAAAAGATCGTGTAACACCAGAAATCAGTAAATGAGTAACTGGAGGAAAAAATTTCCAAAACAAAATATTAAGAGAGGAAAATGGCTGTTAAAGAATACAGATAATGTTGGAATATAATGTTTACAGATAATGTTTCCCTAGTGGCTCTGCGGCATGAATCAAAAGAAATAGGCAGCTTTTCAACAAGGTGGGAGAATGATCAAAAACTAGGAGGGAATTTACTAGAATTTAATACTGGACACTCAAAACAGACTAGGACTCAGGAGTTCTTGTATAATAAAGAGGAAAGATCTCTAGCCCCACAGCTGCAACAGTAGATGGGGACACAGAGCAGAACAGTTCCTATGTGAACACAGTAAAGCAATAAAGAAATTAAATAAGCCTCCATTCTCAGGAAAACTGAAACATGTCAAGGAATGCAAAGCTTAGGGATCAGAGACACTGCTTGAACAAAGAGTGAGCTGTGCTGCACAGTATCTGTGTACAGGAGGGAAGCTGCCATCTCAGTGGCATGCATGGAAGATAGTGGAAGGAACCTTTATTTATTTATTTATTTAGTTAGTTAGTTACTTTAGTTGTAGATGAACACGCAATATCTTTATTCATTTTTATGTGGAGCTGAGGTTCTAACCCCGTGCCTCACACATGCAAGACAACTGCGTTACCACTGAGCTACAGCCCCAGTCCTGGAAGAAACCATTTTACATGTGCATGAGCCAACAGCTCAGCCAACAGGCAAAGTAGTAGGCTAAGAATAAAATCCTATAACACACAAGTGAAACACATAGGGTATTACTGAGGTGCAGTCATCCAATGTGGACCAGCAATTGCTGGGCTTTGGAGGTGTGCTGACTTAAAATCTCCAGACCAATTTGCACCCAGCAAAAAGACCCAAGCATACCTCAGCCAACACCCCACCTCCAGGAGCTTCACTTCCATGACTAACTCTCTCACTCTAGCAGTCCCAACCGTCCTGAGGGTGGAGCTAGCATCAAATTCTAGACAACCTCACTTAAGTGCTGAGAAGGCAAGCTATGAAACTTTTGAACTCCAATGGAAATAATTCTTTTTCTCTTAACATATTTTTATCATTTTTGAAACTGGGTATTTTTAATGCATCAGTTTATTGAGGACTAGAATCTCTGAATAGTATATTATAGATTTATTGTGTATTCTTTTATTTTTACTTATTTCTTTTTTTTTTTTTTAAGAAAGATTGACATTTATTTTTTAGTTTTCAAGGGACACAACATCTTTGTTTGTATGTGGTGGTGAGGATGGAACCCTGGCCGCACGCATGCCAGGCAAGCGCGCTACCGCTTGAGCCACATCCCCAGCCCTTATTTCTATTTTTAATTTTTATTTTAAATATATTTTTCCTCACATATCTATTTCCCTTGATTCTCTTTCTCACTTTTCTCCTGCTAACAGCTAACCTCTATTAATTCTTCTTTCACTCTGCCTATAATTCATTACTTTTATCTTCACTCCTTCTTCCTCATAAACATCACATTCTACACCACTTCTGTTCTTTGTCCATAATTTGAAATTGTAAATGCTTTTTGCAAACTTACTACTTATAATGAGGACAATAATTGAACACATCATTTGTGTTTGTTGTGAAAAAAAATGTGGATGCCTTACTAGTAGCTATTTGGTTTAAGGCTATATATTGTTTGTGTTGAGTGATGTTACTGTCTACTCATTAAAAGCAAGGCACCAAAAGCCTTCAGGAACACTAAGTCTATAGGGCAGAAACTCTACCTCAGACCTACACAGCTAGACGGGTAGACACATAAACAACATAAACAAACAAGGAAACAAATCACCCCAAACAATTCAAGATGTTCAAATGATAAAATTCATTGACACCACAGTAGAAGAAATGTCATAGGAGGAGTTTAGAATGTACATAATTAAACTGATCTGTGACATAAAGGGTGATGTAAAGAGTGAAATCAGAGATAAACTTCAGGAAATGAAAGATCACCTTAATAAAGAGATAGAAATTATTAAAAGAAATCTAGCATAAATCCTCAAAATGAAAGAATCAAATTAAAAATTCAATGGAAAACATCACCAACAGACAAGACCACTTGGAAGACAGAACCTCAGGCAATGAAGACAAAATATATAATCTTGAAATTACACTTGACTATGGGGAGAAGATGTTAAGGAACCATGAACAGAACTTTCAAGAATTATGGGATAACATGAAAATACACAATATAAGATTTATCAGGATAGATTAAGGCACAGAGTAACAAACCGAAGCATTTCACAATGTTTTCAATGAAATAATATCAGAAAATTTCCAAAACCGATGAGTGAAAAAGAAAATCAAATAAAAGAGGATTACAGGACCCCAATTGTACAAACTTACAACAGACCCACACCAAGGCACATTATAATGAGAATAAGGACAGAATTTTAAAGGCAGCAAAGAAAAATATCAGATTTTACATATAGGGGGAAACCAATTAAGATCTCAGCTGATTTCTCAACCCAGACACTCAATAGTAGGAGGTCTTGAAATAATATATACCAAGCTCTCTAAGAAAATTAATGCCAACCAAGAACTTTATATTCAGTGAAATTAGCCTTTAGATTGGAAGACAAAAAGAATTTAGAGAAAACTCAAATTACTAAAATTCGTGATGAAAAAGGAAATATCATGATGGAAACTATTGAAATGCAGAAGATTGTTAAGGTCTGTAGACAAGGCAAAATACCACGTGTTATTTTGACTTGTCTACAGACCTTAACATAATCAAAAACTATTTTGGAAATTTATACTCCAATATAATAGAAAATATTGAAGACATTGAAAAATTTCTTGAGACATTTGACCTACACAAACTGAATCAGGAAGACAGACACAATTTAAACAGATCGGTTTCAAGCAATAAAATTGAAAAAGCCATCACAAGCCTACCAGTTAACATAAGCGCAAGACGAGATGGATTCTCAGCTGAGTTTTAAAAAGTCTTCAAAGAAAAATTAACATCAATACTTCTCAAACTATTTCATGAAATAGAAAAGGAGGGAACCATTCCTAACTCATTCTATGAACCTAGTATCACCCTGATACCAAAAACAAACAAAGACACATCAAGGAAAGAAAACTTTACATTAATATCCCTGATGAACGTAGATGCACAAATTCTAAATAAAATTCTGGAAAATATCATACAAAAATATATTTAAAAGATAGTGCACCACAATCAAGTGGGTTCATTTTGTGATGCTATGGTTAGTTCAACGAAATGGAAATCAATAAATATAATTCATCGCTTCAATAGAATTAAGACAAGAATCATATGATTATCTCAATAGAAGTAGAAAAAGCACTTGACAAAATGTAGCACACTTTCCTGTTGAAAACACTAGAAAAATTTACGGCCTCAAAATTTTACACCTTTAGAAAGTGTATAAACTCTCAAAAAAATAACCTCATTTACCCCCCATACCTTATTGCAAACAGACTGCTGGCACAATGGAGGCTTTTTATGAAAAAAGTGGAATACACACAATTCTTTTTACTAAAACATGTAAATAAAATATTGAAAATAAACTACCAACATCTTTATAGATAAATCAGGTGTGTTGATTTGATCCTTCATAACATCAGTAGTTAGAGAACTAAAGCCAAATTAACCCAAACCCTGTACAATAAGAAGTTTTGTTTTCAGCAATTACATGTAAGAATTAATCAGCAGAAATAGAGTTGGTAATTATTTATGTAATACCAGAAGTTAGTTACAATTAGACATGTTTGCCTTTGAATGCTTATATCTTCTTTATATACTCAATACACATATGCACACAAATTCTATGTTCAAAGATAAAATACATAAATATAAATAAATGTTCAATAATAAATATTCTCTAATGATTTTTTCATTGGTAATTGTTTTTTCAATCATTGCTTAATGTTAGATGGTCTTATTCTTGTCTTTTACATTTAAAATTATATTAATAAACCAGTATTCTGGTATAGCTTATGGTATAGAATTCATCTGGACTACTTTAACTTTCCACAATTAATTAAAATAAAATTTACAGCACACTGTAAACTCTTCCTAAGTACTTCATGACTACTCTGATCTTGGTGTCTTTAAAGAAAATTGATGGTCTAAATTAAAATATCAATTAGACATAATCCAATATTAAGGTAATCCATTATTTACAAATATCCACACTCAATCTTATATAAGGATTCAACTAGAATTTTGTCATCTTGTCATTCAAGTGCATATGGTAGTGTACTGTTTCAGAAACAAGGAGAAAGAAAACAATAGGCTTGGTAAAAGTAACAGAAATATTCATATTTCCACAAGAATATCTTGAGGTTAAGGAAAGCAGTCATACTAAATGGAAATTAACATTCTTGATAATTTAAAATCAAATTCCATATTAAGTATATATAAATTAACTTATATACTCTAAAACTAAATTAAAATTCTAATAGTATTATTCTAATTTTTACACTAAGTATATCAGCTTGAAATTCACATTGAGTATAAAATAAAATAGTAACTCATATACATGAAAAAGTTATCACCCTCAATCTTAACATCTTTACTACAAGTTATCTTGATTCTAAATCATTAATATTGGATTAACTATTATGTTTCCTCTACTTCCTATTCTTCCTTGATTGTCAAGAAATATTTTATGTTTGTAAAACTTGAATACTACTTATTGTTGGAATAAGTATTTAATACTCTCTATTAGTGCGCATATAATAACAAAGATAAATTACATAATATGTGGAAGAAGTTTCAACTCTACTTTTCGAAAAGAAAGAAGCACCTTGCTTGTCATTGAGATTCATAGTTTTCAGAAATATTCATTCAGCTGTTGCTGACTTCTGTAAACAGATTGAAAAATCGAAATGTTTGCCAATGCTCTCTTGCATAGAATGTGCATTTTTCAAAAGATGTCAGAGAACGGGTTGGGTTACAGGAAAGAATGAAAACTGAATGTCTCATAAACTCCAGTTATAAAATAAAAGCCACTGTTTTTAGTCTTTTAAGTGTAACAGTTGCCAGTAATACCCAAAATGAATTTAATGGAACACCAAAAACATAACAAGTTGAATAAAATATATTTTTGTTGATGAAAAAAGAAAACAATCTTGTGGGTCACAATTGTTTGATCCTGTGAATTCAGATCCCTTTGAAGGGTATAATATTGATTTGTGAAGTGCCTTGTTATTACTAAAGGCTATTCCCTTTACTCTGAGGCTTTTTTCTTTCTAAAAGAAATGAGATTATATAGCTGATATCATTAAAGTAAGTGCAAGATTGAATTAAAATGCAATGTTTTGAGAGTTGAACATGAAAGTCAAAGAGTTTGCCTTCCTCCTCTAAATTTTTAGAGTTTAGAAAACAGTTTGAGTGAATTCAGATCTGTTTCAAAGAGGGAATGAAACACCTAACTTTTTCTTTAGTAATTTAGGAAAGCATAACACATATATTTTACTTTAATCCAATATCTATAGTTTGAAATAAATAATTGTATTGCTTTTAAATAATTCCATTACTTTAAAAATAAATTTTAACTGCACTTTAAATTATCTGGGATGACAGATTTTACCTTGATTTTTAGCTAAAAATGTCTTCTGATGGGAACACTTAAGAAATCTTCATAAAACGTAAATATAAATGAATAGACAATATCAATATGTTGTGTTGTTTTGGACATTCAAATCACCTACTTGTCATTACAAATATATAAATATAACTAACTCAGTTTACTTGATTCCCTCAGTCTATACTTTTAATCATTTCTTTTACTTTATAAATAAAATAATTTTCTTCATTATGATAGTTGTAAGCATTCATCATTTATTCAATAATAATAAGTATCGCATCAAAGAAAAGTCCAGGACTAGATGGCTTCATTGTTGAATTCTAGCAAACATTTAAAGAAGAACATATACCAATTGTATTTTCAAAATATTAAAGATGAAGGAATTCTTCTAAACTCATTCAATAAATTCAAAGTTACCCTTATACCAGAATAAGACAAGGATACACACACACACACACACACACACACACACACACACGATAAAAATACAGGCCAAAATATTTGATGAAACTAGATGCCTCAATCCTCAAAAAATTAATAGCACACTGAATAAAATGTTACAGTAAAAGTTCATTTGCTTGGACTGGGGTTGTATCTCAATGGTAGAGTGCTTGCCTAGCAAGTATGAGGTACTGAGTTTGATTCTCAGCACCACATATAAATAAATAAAAATAAAGGTCCATTGACAACTAAAAAAATATTTTTTAAAAAATTTAAAATGTTCACCTGCCATGATTCAAGTATGATTTGTTTTGGGGATGCAACAATGGCTTAACATATGCAAATCAGTTTAATATGATACAGCCTATCAAGAGAATGAAGGGAAAAAGTGTGATCATCTCAACAGATTTAGAAAAGGCATTTTTATGAAATTAAACTATTCACGATGGTAAAAACTCTGAACAAATTGGGTGCACAAAAAACATACCTCAACATAATAAAGGGCATATACAAAACGACCATCAGATAACATAAAACTAAATGGAGCTGGGTACAGTGGCACACACATGTTATCCTAGCAACTTGGGAGACTGAGGCAGGAGGATCAAGAGTTAAAAGGTAACCTAACCTCAATGTTCCCTTCCAACTCTAAAATCATAAATTTTTTGAAAAGCCAAAAAAAAAAGAAAAAAGCTAACCTCAGCAATGGAGTTGTGCTAAGCAACTCAGTGAGACCCTGTCTCTAAATAAAACACAAATTAGGGCTCAAGTGGTGGAGTACCCTAGAGTTCAATCCCTAGTATACTACCCCCGACCCCCACCAGAAAAAAAAAAAAGAAAGAAACCTCTTCTCTTTCACCAAATTTTTATGAGCATTATGAATATTGACTTAAGATATTTACAGAATACCTTCTTTGCAACAGGAATCATTCAAGGTGCTAGGGATTTGATGAACAATATAGATTTGGATTATCTCATGTAGCTTACATTCACACCAAATCAACTAAATAATTGAAGTCATTCAAAGGACTTCACAGAAACTTAATAGGTATCAGGAGAAGCAATGTCCATTTTAGGAGAACCTATTGAGGAAAATCTTGATAGGATAAATTGACACTAACATAGAAAGAGATCCCTGCAGGAGGAAAAGACTTCAAAAATATGTTGAGGTGACACCTGTGTGTTAGATGAAGAAAACCAAGGCAGTGGTTGAAAAAAAAAGGGGGGATAGAACAATGGGAAAGATGAAGGCATAAGTGAGTCAAGTAAAATCTTATATTTTATAGAAGAGAGTTTGATTTTATTTGCACATAAAGAAAACTATTTAAAAGTTTTTAGGAGGGACGATGAGATTGGGGATTCATTCAATTTTGATTCTCAAAACACAGTACTGTGTGATCCATTCTGGTAGAAAAATATTTATAATATCATGTCATGGAAAATGAGCCACACATATCACAAATGATTCCTAAAAAAATAGGAAATACTAGGCATCATATCATTCTTTTGGACAACCATAATATCTATTACTATCTTAAAATACAACACAATCTTACAACAGCAAAAGCTGCTTAAAAACTCCCATCCTTACCTAAATTTGACCTCAGATTTTGGTCCTCTGAAGATATTTGACATCACTCTTTGTGTCCACACTTCGAAAAATACTTATATGGAAGACAGTGATTTGTATAATTCAGTGTGGTAGATCACTGGAATTTTCTTGCTTTGTTTCAAACATCTTGTAGCTACTAAAATTTAAATCCATAAAAATGTGCATCTCTTATAGGGAGGTGCCTCATTCATTAATTGATATGTCTCTTAAAATAAAAGTCACATGATAATGCAGTAAATACTTTGTAAGGCTGAAGTGGAATAATTCCTTTCTAAGTTATAATTCATGTTTCCATTGGGCAACTTTGACATTAAATATGGATAAAGTAATGGTTTTTCCAAGAATGTCCAGTATTAGAATGTAAGGATGATTTTAATTAGACCCCATCAGCAGAATTGGTTTACCTGTGTGATTGTCCATGTGAAATGCATATAAATCCTAGAGCATCACCTATGAATTTAAATCAGAAAGCTCATCAGCTTCTGTTGGCAAGGTGAAAGATAAAAGCCACAGAAGGTCCTTCCCAGCCTCTGTCACTAATGATAAACAGCATTAACTGCTTCTGTAGACACTAATGCCGCTATCTTGGGAACACAGGCAGCTACCATGAGAACTTTACAGCTTCACTAATCGTACTTTTGTTTGTCACAAAACACAAAATAAAATCTCAACAAAGAAGCAATAAATATTAGCATTTATGAACAAAAGAAGGTCACATAAATATGTAGATCTCTAAATATGCAATGCATTCTTCATTAACCGAATATCATGTTCCTTATTATAAGCTCTTATTATAGGTAAAGAAAAAAGAAAATAGAAACAGTAAATTAAATGAAATCAGGGTGGATTCTGTTATCTAAAGAGCATTTTTTCATTTTAAGATCTGGTAAATTTATTTAGTGCTTTAGTGCTGTGAAATATTTATGTACTCAGAACAATTTTCAGTAGATTTTTTTTAGTATTTCAAACTGTGATATTAAAATAATTTTTTCTGGTTCATTTGGAGGGAATCTTGCTTTTGTGGAATTAAATGTTAAATGCAAATATTTTCATGTAATTCTTTTCTTTTTGAAATTTGGATTCAGAATATTCATTAATGAGTATATTCTTAAATTATGTATATGAAGTTTAAATGTATAATTTTAAATTTTAATATAGTTATGATCAAACAATGCTATGCCTTTAAAACAATTATCAGATGGCCTCTCCTCATTGAATTAACACAACACCCATGAATTGAAAATGAAAAGAAAACCATGTATATCCTTTTTTAAATATATACATGCTTGTAAAGTTTATGTAATATTACTTACTTTTCATCTTTTAAGCACTAATACTACATTCCAAGATCTGTGAATAATTTCTATTATGTTCAATGACTTAATTTTCTTTTTAAAGTTTTCATTTTTATATTACATTCATAGCATGTTTTGCTCTCATTTCTCCTCTTCCGGTACATTTCCAATGAGATTAATAAAATGATGGTTCAAGTAGTTTAAATTAATCAACCGATTAGTTAACTCTGAGGCTAATTATACAAAAAAACCTTGTCTCATGGTCCCTGCTGTGATATTGTATTAAAAATGTTGCACGGTTACTTCAGTTACTAGATCCCATTGGGATATAGCTAGTAATATTATGTTAAATCTCAAGTGCAGTAAAATAACATGCATATAATTTAGAACGCATGTTTGACTAACTAGACTTTGCCTTTTAAGTGTACACCTAAAGTGCGAAATAAAACCTTTACATAGGTAGATGTTTGGAATTCAAGGGCTTATTTTTCTTCAACAATCATTAATTTTTTTGATGACTATAAAAATGGTATATAATAGTACTTATTTCATAGAATTGTGAAGATTGAATTACAAACTACATATGAAATGGTTAGCATAAAAATTGGTCAAATTAATTTGGGCCCTTCCTCTGTATAGCAAATATATGGTGCCCAACTCTTATCCCACATCAGTTTCTTTCTAGGAGCTAGCTAGGATGAAACAGAACTGATTCCAGCATACTGTCTTATAGACACTGGTCCCATTTCCTCACAGTTCACTTGCATGAAACACATTCTCCCTTACTCTTCCAGGGGAAAATGAAGAGGAAAAGAAAAATGATCAATTTCTTATTTTAATATGTCACAAAGATAAGTGAGCCAGATGATCAATGTCTTAGTCAACTTTTCCTCTCAGTTTTCATAACCTACAGGAGAGCCTAAGGCTCTAATAATTTTAAATGTGGATATTGAAAAACATACAATAACAAAGGAGTAATCACAAGTAATCATATTCAGTGGCAAAAACACATTGTAGAAATGCCACATATTCAATTATGGAATGTGGTACTGAAATGTCTATAGTGGGAGGGATTACTAATGCTGAATGATATGGAGAAAGGAAGTGAATTAGAAAACATGTTTTCAAGTGATTATTTATGTAAATTGAGGGAAGAAAGGATATTTGGTACATTTACTTTTAGTAGACCCCAAGGCAATTGGATTTGTCTTTAATTCAAAATCTGCTTGCTATTGTTATTATTACCTTTTATTTTCATTTCCTTCTTAACATCTGAGAGGAGGAGTAAATTCGTCTTCATTTGGAAAGAAAAGAAATTTAGAAGGAACAAGAAATTGGAAGAAAAAATCAAGTTTTGTAGTGGGCAGAACTTGAATTGGAATCAAGTAGATTTGGCTCCAAATTGCAACTCTATGAATTTTGGTATAAATTTTCTTTTTCTAAATTTGAATTTCCTCTTACTGAAAATGTAGATGAATATCTAACACAATTATGATTAGAATATATGTATTTAAGAATATAGTAATCTGTGTTTGGTATACCATAATTCTTAGAATAGTTTGTTGGATAAATGAATGACAAAATGGCGGTTTTACCACACAGACCAGCAAAAGTCTGGAAAGAAAGAATTTAAAATTAATAAATCATAAATAGGTTTTAAGTAGTCTACTGAAATTCTATTAGACCTGGAAATACATGAAATTTGGGACTAAATATAGGCCTGGATACTTGTATGGTAAACCCTACTAAATTAATTTGCCTTGTATCTATTTAAATTTGTCCCCACCCCCCAGATAATATAGAAATTAGGTATAGGTAGCTATAAAATATAAATAAAATATAAATAAAATCCATAAATGTTTATCAGTGTAGATATAACTTGTCATTTATAATCACTATGTATTATATATACACAGATAAATTTATTTATATATGTACATGTATATAAATAATCATTCTCTTCCAGACACATTTGCTTTTCAACATTCTTTTCAGAAAAGAAGGTAACTTACATTTTGATTAATCTTTTCATTGTACTGCTTTTAAAATTAAAACATTTCTTTCAATCCATGAGTTATATATTGTCAAAATATATTTTGGGTCATTTAGAATCATTTTTTTTACTTATATTTTAGAGAGTTCCAGCAGAGATTTCCTTTAGGACTTCTGTATGGAATTAATTTTTGTTTAGCACAGGAACACTGGAGGGATTTGTCAAAGACTGATGGTATACAGTCAATGGATTATCCAGGCACTTTCCTACACCTCTTTAAAATATTGCTTTTTCACAGTTCCACAGATTAGAGGGAAAGTACAGAAAATTAAGTCCAAAGAACATGATTACTCTTTGTCAAGAGGTCTACTGTGTTTGAAGCACGCACGTGCACAAACACACACCACAGTTTTAAGAAGAATTACAATAGGTACTTTCATTCAGTTCTCCATCATTAATCTTTGCGAATCTTTCCCTTATTTATATTCAGGGTTTCACTGCAATAAGTTGCTATTTAATTAGAATTAAGATCTTTAAAAATTTCTGTCTTCTTTCAGTAACATATTCGACCCTTAAAGAAACTCATTTGCAAGAAATCATTTAGGAGGAAAATGGAATATCAAGAGAGAAATAAATCCCAACTACTTGAAATATTATTTCTTTACCCTAGATTTTATTTTCTCTAAGATAAAGTAAAACAGTGAACCAATTTTTGTCTCAACTGTATCCTGATAGGGTTGGAGTTTGTTTAGGAAAAGAGTTGGCATTATGCTTCCAACCAATAGATAGAGTGGACAAAAGAAGAAAGGATAGAGTAAGGGGGTCTTTACACAGGTGGAGAGTAATGAATGCTGGCATGTCCTTACCTACTCATCATTTACATGTAAAATGTCTACCAAATAATGTCTCATATTACCTGTCAGAATAAAGTGTGTTCTCTTGAAAGGAGACATGTAGGCATTTCTTATATACGTGTGTGTACAAGCACGTGCGTGCATTTGCACGAATATTCCTGAAGAAAGAAAATTAATGTAGGTTTTACATTGCTTGATATATATTTTAGGTATGTACATGAATCTCATCTTTCTGCTTATCTTTTGTATTTGATACCAACTATTTTCTATTACCATAGAAGAATTAAGAATCAACTGTGGGGAAATGCCAGAAAATAACATTGGCCCACACAATGCTTAGCCCATTCCCCTCTAATCATTTACATGCATAATAGCTAAAACACCACTTCCAGTACTGTATTTTTTGCTCTCCCTTGTAACTATTGTTGAAGATAAAATTAGATCATCAGAAGCTAGTGGTCTGTGAAGGACATAATGCCTCTCTATCACCGTTGAACAATAGTTAGTGATGTATAACCCAGAGCCTTGAAACTGAAAAGTTATAAGTATTCAAGAGCTTCACTCATACACAAATCCAGTTGATAATAGCCTTAGTAATTGCAAAAATTATTGAAAAGACATCTTTGCTAAGAAGCCATAAAAATGAACCCAAATTAATTTTTGCTGATAATTCATTAGTGTTCTTTTAGCTCAATCATTTCTTCAATGTTGTAATCCAAATATTATCCAAGATACAAAAGAGAAGAACATATCATTCAACTCTCATCACACTTTTAAGAAAGTTATATTGCTAATTTCCATTAGACTCCAACTGTAGATCTCAAATGTATCTTGTGTGCCTAATTATGTGGAACATACATGTGTGTTGTGGAAATGTTAGGAGCATGCTGGTAGTGAACAAAGGCAGGTATGCCACTGTATTTGTTTTTTAACTCCCTTTCAATTCACATCACAGTTCTCAAAATATGCAACAGCAATGTTGCTTATCTATGTGATGCAGACTATTAATATATATATAGAGAGAGAGAGTACAGAAGTATTCCACACTATAATTCCTATAGTAATTAATCAATATTTGTTAATCCACTATGTAAGAAAATATTTTTGATCCCTTTTTATGTGTCAGGCATTTTCCTAGGAAGAAATAATTAATGGTGAATATGCATGGTCATAGCCAAGGACAATAAGACCTTGATTTAAGGCTATAAGCAGTAAGTAGGCAATTACAATACAGTGTGTTAACATCAGGGAAGCAGATAAAAAGGGTAATTGTACTCAGTCCTGGTATTATTATATTTTTAAATAAAATTTTGTAACCTATGCAAATGTACTTTTGCATCCCTTCTATATTACTTTAGTGTAAAATGAGTGGAAAATAAACACTCCTGGAGTTGAAATAGTCACATCATACATTTTATGCATTGATGAACAAAACAAATGTTGACTTCAAGTAAGTTTAAAGTATTTTAGATTTATATAAGTTGCTTTTGAAATAACATGGCATTAAACTTATTTCATCAGAGAGTACAAGAGTATTCAAGTACATCCTTAATTTTGATATTGTGCATCAAAATCACATACCACTAATTGTATATTTGTCCTTTTGATATAGAATTTGTTTTCTTTGAGAAATCAATTGAAAATACCTATCAGAATACTACCTAAGGAAATGTCAATGAGGTATAATCTGCAATAACAGTAGAGCTATTGGATTCAATGACTATGTTAAATAAAAGTACTAGTGGAAAACTAAAATTATTCACTTATATAATTACTGTATCTCAATAATTATATATCTGCTATTTTGTAAAAATCTAATATTCAACTACAAACAAAAGGAAATCTAAAATGGGAGACTGATATAAAATAGTACAGGGAGAATATACATCCTTCAGAGAAATACCTGATATTAATAGAGTAACAGATAAAATTTTAGTATTAATACTAAAATTTGTTTATTAAACCCAGGCATTCTTAAGGCATTTAAAGTGAATGTTACCATTAAATTGAGTTTTTAAATTTTATCTGAATTAATTATTCTGCAGCATCTTAGAGTCTTATTTATACAACATGGTGGCTTCTCCCCTGAGGCTAACATTTTTCTGATAAAAGCCTTAGAACTCTTTCTTTTCAAAGATTATAAATGAAAAATTACCACAAATAACAAGCCTAACAAAACAACACTCTGACTGCATTGTCATATTTATTATAAAACACTTGGTTCACTGCATTTTGGCATTTTATACAACTGGTTCTGACAGTGATTAACATGGTTTGGGCTGCTGCAGTTTCACCCAGGAGAAATAAAACACCAAAATCTCCGCAGGTGTGTAATGGGCCAGAGATTTACAATCTGTTCTGCAAAGTCAGACTTCAAAGACTTGAAAAAATTCTAAAGTTGGCAATGCCTCTATCATCACTATTATTTAAGGTACTTTTCATATTTCAAAAGGAACTGTGTGACTAATTGCAAAGATTTCATCTCCAATTTGACTTTGTGCAGCTCTTTCACAAGACAATTTTCATTATACATCTACACATTCCAGGTAAACAGGCAGTGTCTATATGAAGCAGCCAAATAAATAATTAAGTATTTACTTGTACTTCCAAGGAGACTTCACTTACTTGAAGTATGTTGCCTTGCTTAACTGATGCTAAGGAGTAGTTGGGAAGTACCAAGGTAATTACCAAATGACAATCAGGCAGCAGCACCTGGGCTATGGCAGCCTCAGGACAAGTGCCCATAATTGCTTCCATGATTGCTTGGTGTGAACCTAATATCAAACTTGCTCAATTAGGGTTAGAATGCGCATGATAATTTCAATTATAGGCCTGTTCATCTTCCTGAGAGCTGCCCACAGTAAAGTTCAAATAGAGCTATTTCAATTTTTAACTGTGAGAGTTTACCAAATTTTTAAATATTTAGGTCTACATGTGTGCTTGACCAATTTGTTCCATATTTGAGGATTTCCCACTTATGTATTTTCCAGTGTCATCTCTGTAGTTTGCCATTCTACAAGTGAACAATAGAGAAAAATAAACATCACAAAGGGGTGTAAGTTAAATGGCATGTTCTGTATGATATCAATATTCTTTAAACTTTAATTCTGTTCATAATTTTTAATGAAAGCATATAGTAATCTGTCAACCAGGGCTATTACTAATAGAAATGAAATAAATTGAATGCTAGGCCAATATTTTTAGTCAGTTTAACTGCCAAATGTTTTAATTGCTATTATATTTTGCCTGAAGTATAGTTCTCTTTACTTCAAGTGCATTTGTTGAAAATTGTCAAAGTCATAGATGCACACACTGTCTGGGTGGTGGAGAGAAAAGCATATCTCAGCCCTCATCCCAACACTCCTCATTATTCTGACAAACCTTGTTTAAAAGAGGGAACACTTCTTTTAAAAAGACAAAAATAGAAAAAATAGAAAAAAGAAATCTTTCCAAATTCTTAATCCACAAAGATGTTATAAAATTTCCTATCTAAAAACTATCACACTATGTATCTTTTTAAGATTTTTTAAGAACATGAGTAAGATTAAAATATTTATCAAAATAATTTCTTAAAAATGTAAATAAAAACTAATTGCTAATGTGCCATTACATTTGCATTAAGGTGTGAACAGTAATATTCTGTCATCTAGCAATGCTATAGAATCCTAAATATTTTGCATTCTGCGTTTTGGTTGTGGAAATAAGCCTACAATCCAGAACAAGCATCAGAATCACAGGAGTATGTTCCTTGGCTTTGTTTCCTGACCAAAGTTATTGCATCTATCTGCCAGGACACTTTAGAAAGTTTCAATCAATAATGTTAACCTGAAGCCAGGGTTGACCTAACTGAACTTGAACCCACTGTAACATTTTATTATAAAGAATGGAGGCTGTAATAATTCACTGTTTAAAAGTAAAAAAAAAAAGACTGTTTTAGGCTTACATAAAAGCCATAATTTATGTCGTGATGTTAATTTCATGTGTATGATGTGCTTTAATCTCTCATTCCACTTGCCAGTCTGTGGCATAAATGCTGAAGCCATCTGAAGGTTACAAACAATGTTCACTAATAACGAGCTCTTATGTCCTTGTAGGTTTCACTTTGATGGATATCCATAGTGTTTCCCCTCGACATAATTCTACTGAGGAAAAACACGTCTTGAAAACACAGTTTGTACTTTCACCTTCAAATATAACTAGCATGATTTTGAAAGAAAGACAAACTAAAAATGAGAAATAAATGCACATTTTGGTCCTAGTCCTGATGTCATTTATATGGTACTGCCAGATTTAATTGGCAAAAATAAATGTGCTTAAAGAAAGAAAACCTTATACAGTATAGAGCTTTCTGTGGAGTAGATATTTTTGAAATCTGTCTTTTTAATCACAAAACAGCAATAGGACTCTGATAAGAAAAATACAGCACATGCTTCCTCAGAAAAAGCCATATCTTTTAATAAAGTCTTAGTGTAAACAAGTCTTCATGTTTAGACATCTGTTTTGGTGGAGAGGTTACAGTTATTTCCAAGAACCCCTTTAACATTTTCCAGCACTATCTGATATTTCATATAACAACCATAAGGCAATGTAGAATGGACACAAAGACAAAACATACAAAGTCTCTCTCAAATATTTGTGCCATTCATACAGAAGCACAGAATAAAAGTGTCTCAGTTCTTAACCTAATAATTAGTAGAAACTAAATATATTAAGATGAGCATACTTTGTGTAAAGACTAAACCAGGTTTTCAAATGAGACTCCAATTTGTTAGCTGTACTACACCAAAGATTTCTTGGAATGCTTGGGGATTTTAATTCTAGTGCAATTCAACATAAAAGTTATAAATGGAATCCACAGGAATGTTAATCAGAAGTTATGATTCTGTTTGTATTATATTTTGCATCCACAGACTTGTTTGCGGATTTCAATATAAAAATAACCTCACACATTTACCTCTGACAGATGTCTACTTCAAAAGATTATGTATGTTAGTTATCTTTCTCAATATATGCATGGTATGAAATGACCTTACTTAAACTCTGCACAAGGAGGATGAAATTTGGAAATTGCGTGTGAGATGATCACAGAAACTCATTATTTCCTTAACAACTTTATCTCTCCAATTTCTGTACAGTGTTGTGTAGCCTAGGGATTTCATGAACACAGGACTTAAGAAACAGACCTTCACAAGACTTTGAGTACTCAGGCAGAAAACAGCTGTTCTTAACTCTCATACAAATTTATACTCTATCCATGACATTATGTCAGCATAAATGATTTATTGAAAGTATGCAACAAACTCAATAGAGAGACCTGACGACACTCTTCACCTGAAAATTTGTAGATATGTGTATGGATTTTGATCTTTTACTATGTGTTTCTGTTTTATAATACAATCATATGGATGTTAGTAGAAAGGTGATATTGAAAAATTCCTAGCTGTCTAAAATGCTAAATATGTGAAGGAAATACCTTTAAACACATACATTAACAACAAATACATAAATGATATAAGCAAACAGGATAAGAGTACAAGTCTACATATTTTTTTTTAAATGAGAGTAGAAATTGAAACTTGCTTTTCCCACTCCCAACAATCTGCAGCTCATTATGTAGAGGACTTTAATGCTGATTTATAGGTGAACATATAGAGAAGTTATCAAGGACAGTCTTTCATTAGTTTTTTGAAAAGTAGTTTCTAAATATATGCATGTCACTTTAATGAAAAGAGTGATGATAGTAATTTCTAAATGACCTACAGATGTGTTTATATACCAACTGCCTATCTCTATTGGGCAAACTTTTTATTTAGTTTCAGATACTTCAAATGGGGGACTGTGGGCAATTATAGTTATTTGATTATTAAAAAATCTAGCAATTTTCTCCAAGAGGATGTTTTTGATAAGTGAAATTTGAGGACTATCTTGAAAGGTAGAAAAGAGACTTCCTCTTTTATTTCAAATTGTGGTATCTAAAGAGGAGAACTGTTTGGAGACACTCCACCTGCTTCAGCAAACATGCAGGTACTGGAGAACATCTGGATTCAAGAAGGTGAGATGTAATTACTGTAGGGAGATCTGAGCTTTTCCATATGCTAATCTCATTGGACAGGTTCTATAATTTGCTGGAAGTCCAAACAAAAGTTGCATGGGCTTAATTGTTTATGAAAAGCAATCCCAAGGCTGATGCTATCTCAAATCCTATTCAGAGTTGTTGCTAATGAAGAACTCTACCCAAGGGCCTTTTCTAGATAACCAAAATTCTGATGTCATCTCCCTTTTACATACAATATATATGTTTTTGCTTTCTTAAACCTGTGGTAGAGATGGTAGCCATTCACAAAATATTTGCACACAAGAGTTTTTGATGGAAATATTTCCCAGAAAATGATTATATTAGTTTGTTACACTGACCTCCAAACATGTCTTTGTAATTAATTCTTGCTAACATGTTTTTTTTTTTTTTTTAAGAAGTAAGCTGTTGTTCTCTATTATTTATAATTCCATCTGCTGACTGGAAGCCCAAGATACCAAGCCCGTGTGCAAAGGTGTTGCTGCAAGATGGAAGTATCTTGGATCCTAGATGCAGAAAGCCATCTCTGGCATTCAACACTCACATTCGACTGTTAGGAATGGATAGGGAGGAGAGCTGGTATTCTACTGAAGCTATGTAATTTGTGGCATCATTTGCTCTAGGTGCAAAATCTTCAAACCACCTCAGGATCATCACTATACTTGCCAATTATGGAGCGGATATTTCACCCAGTATTTAGTTCTGCATATATATATTTTAAATTAGAAAGTCATTAGGCTGAGTCAGCACTTGTACTTATGTTCTTTACTAAGCAAACAATATTCCCAATGTAAATAATAATAATAATAATAATAATAATAACAATAATAAACTAGAGGGGCTGGGATTGTGGCTCAGAGGTAGAGCGCTCTCCTAGCATGCTTGAGGCACTGGGTTCAATCCTCAGCACAACATAAATATAAAATAAAGACATGTGTCCACCTATAACTAAAAAATATTTTAAAAAACCTAGAGACTTGATCAATTATTTTCTAACTAAGGACTTTCCACTCTAACCAAGTGATTTTGCTTTTTTGAAAACCTTATAAAGGTCTCATCCCTTCCTCCTCCTGTGAAGCAATAGCTTTAAATCCAGTGTTGACCAAATCATGAATCATTAAATGCTCAAATAATTCCTTGGTGTTCCCAGAATTATCATTTAACGCTACCTACCATAGACTAAGCTGTATGCTAACCCTTTGGAATAAAAGAGGGCTATGACACAAGTTTTTTTTTTTTATGCTTTAGACGAGAAATAGATGAATAAATGCAGAATTGTAAATGATAGAATGTGGGGGTATGGTAAGGAGGAATAAATCTGCAAGTGGCAGCATGCATAGAGTCAAGGAATAGGAAATGATATGCTAAAGATATTGTGCTACAGCATGGTTCAGATGTCAACAACAGATGGACAATGGTATGGAGGTGAAAAAGTCGAGTTGAGACCAGTTCCTAATAGTACTCTTGTGATGCTCCAATAAAGTGTACTGAGAACCTGTACCAGAGAACTAGCAATAAGGGTGTCAGAAGTGGAAAGAAACTGGAAGTAAAATTAATAGGACTGGTTGATTGATTCGATTCACTGAATTTGGGAGAAGTGATACAGATTTAGTTTATTATAAATGGTTACAAAAAAATTAAATGTTCAAAGAGATACTGATTTAGAAGGAAATATGATCTACCCAATTTTTGTTATATTAAATTTTGACTATCCATATACTGTATAGGTTGTGATGCCCAAACAGCAGTTGGATACTAAAAATCAAATATCAGAAATAAATGCCTGTCATAAAAATCAAATTTGATTTACAGAAGTAATTTTTTTGTGTTTTTATTTATTTGTAAGTTTACTGATACGTTTTGAATGTTGATGCTGAGCTGGTTATTTCTTAGTACAAGAGATGGACTTTATAGTTTTACGCTTATTTTACATTTCCTGTTTGTTAGATACTGATAGATGAGCAACTAATGTTATAATTCCTACATATTGTCATAAATACACATAAGCTTTCTATGTTCTGCTTGCTAATGATTTTCAAGGCTATCTTTAGCTGTAATCCATAATACTTAATCTGCTTAGATTATTAAAATCACTTGCATTCTGGAAACAGAGAAATTTTATTCAATATTTCAAACAATGAACAAATTGTGTATGTGCAGGCATATTTACTTTTTCAATTTATAATATATACAATGTACCATAATTATGATATCAGAATCACTGAATACAACAATACTACCACAAACTGAATTGCAATGCTACTGTGATTCCTCAACAGATTTTTATTGTCTGCCTACTACTCAACTATTTATGATTAAATATAGCAATTCAGATTAATTTTAAAAGATTTTTTTTTTGTTTTCATAGGTCTTATGTCACTGTTGTAACACTCATTATATGCCAGGCTCAGTGTACAACCCTACCAACACCAAGGTAAATAAAATATTGTTTTATTAATTTACTTATTGTGTATCAGTGATGTTGGAAGAGTATTGCTCTCTATTTCATACTCAAAATGCATGTTTACACTGGCTTGGCAAAAAAAGGAATCAGAGAAAGAATCATACTTTTTTATTTAAAGTTTTTAGTTGTAGATAGACACAATACCTTTATTTATTCATTTTTATGTGGTGCTGAGAATCGAACCCAGTGCCTCACACATGCTAGGCAAGTGCTCTACCACTGAGCTACAACCCCAGCCGTCACACTCTTTATCTAAGAAAAAAGGGCTTTGTTATCAATATTATGTCAGGAAAACCCAGATTCTTCTCTGTCCCAATATAAAGAATTCCTTTCACTGACTCCCAACTGAGGCAAAGGCTGTGCTCTAGTAATGTATCTTGGCATGCCTGATGTCCAAGAGATATTTTTTTTTCTTAATTCATTTCCATTACATACACATTGCCCTTGCCCCTCGTGTCCCCATCTTTGTCCCACATCAGAGTTCTTTCTGATAATCTTTCAAATTGCTCTTTCTAGCTTTAAAGATGCAGTGCAATGCCATACTGAGAATGCTTTTTCATGGGCTTGCATTACTTTGAAAATCTGAATAAAAGGATAATAAGAATAGACAGAGATTAATCCATTTCTTTTAGAAATGCTGCCTTTTAGTCCCAGGGAAATATGCTCATTTGCATGGTTGAAATATAGCATACTGAGTTCCTTAGCCCCTTCCACCCTTCTCAGTCAAGCCTAACACCCATGAATCACTGGCAAGTGTAATGAGGCTGTAAAAGAAGACATCCTGGTGGAAAGATTGTGCCAGGTCTCTGAGGACTCTTGAGACAATGATTTATATTTGTTTGAGTTTACACAAAACTATTGTCATGTTACAAAGTGTTTCAGAAACAACCAACTGCTACCCTGCAGTTGATTTTGCACAATTTCACATTAAGTACAAGCCACGATCTGCAAGCTTCTTTCCTGTTTGCAGCTTCATTTTTTTCATTGAAATCAATGTTTGGTTAACCAGGCACTAAAACAGCCTTTCAGTTTTAAGTTATCCATTTCTGTACCACACGTATATTATAGTCTTAATTTACAATTAACTTAACAGCATGCAGTGAATATGTCTTCATAATGAATATTTCTTGCAGATGTTACACATAAACAGCTTTTCTAAGACTGGTACTCGATTTCTCTCAAATTTGTTATCAATTTTATTGGCTATGCAATTTCTTTCTTTTGGTCAATCACTCTTTAAATTGGCTAGTCTAATGCATCATAGCAAATGATTTCAGATATCATTAGGCACAGGAAAATGCATATTCAGCTCACACGATTTTAATTGACCTCACTACACCTACCAGTGGCTCTCCCAGACATCTGTCTAGTTTTCTGTTCTTCATTTCCCCAAACTCTGAATAAACAAGCTACTTTTAAATTTCTTCTCCCTGGTTCTGAATTATATTATCTCTTTGGGAAAGACTTCTATGGTACTCCGCTGTTAATAAGTTTGGACTTAGCTTGGCGAGGCAATTCTTAGATAAGTACTTCTAGATTCTAGAATAATGCCCACAGGAGGTTTGGCCACATTGACAGGTCTTTCTGTGTGTCATAACATGAGGAGGAAATGCTGTTGGTATCTAATGGGTAAAAGCCAGGAATGCTGCTAACTATTGTACAATACATAGACCAGTCTCCTACATCAAATGATAAATCTGCTAACATGTCTGGAGTGCAGAGGTTGATGTACCTTTCTCCATAGAGTCCTATAAAAACACATTTGAAGGACATAAAGTCTGGTCACAGAATCTACGGTGAAGTCAGAAAAGTATCTCTGCAAAAGTCTCTCTTTTATTCCTGCCCCCAATTGGATGACAGCTGTTAAGTCTATACCTGGTCAGCATCCTACTTGGTCATTTTGTGATCTGCCCATTCCCTTAAAACTTTTTTTCTTTATTCTAGCAGTTGTTAATAACTTTAAATAATAAAATCACTGTGTTATTTTTGTCACTGATAATTTGCTTAGTATCCCCTGGGAAAAAAGGCAAGGCAGTTTCCTGTACTTTCCTATCTTTCAGACTCTGAAATGTGAACACATTTTAGTGTGATACTTAGAAAGCAAGTATGTTATTGACAGATAATATATTTTAGGAGTAAGATAGATAGGGTTAAAGCTCCCGTTTTGCCATTCATCTGTTATATGACATTGCAGAATGTCAATTTTGTGTTTGTAAAATGTACAGGGTGGTTTTTCTCTAAACAAAGGGTGTAAGAATTAAATAGAACACATTTTTCTTCAAAGTACTAACCTACAGCCAAGCATGGTGGTACAAGCTTATAATCCTAGTGACTCAGTAGGCTGAGGCAGGAAGGTCACAAATTCAAAGCTAGCCTCAGCAATTCAGCAGGGGTTTAGGTAACTTAGCAAGACCCTATGGCAAAATTTTTAAAAATGATAATAAAGAATTGCTTGGCTTAGTGGTTAAGTGCTCCTGGATTCAATCCCTAATATCAAAGTTAAATAAATAAACAAAGTACTAGCCAGTTATTATGTATTTAAAGATAAATGTTAATTAGCTTATCTTTGAGGAATAGTGTGAATCTAAAAACAATTCTAATATTAACAATTTGCTAAAAGGTAGAATGAATATAAATAATTTTGTAAAATTCAGGAAAAATATATATGTATACATGTAAAGATGACTCATTGAGACATATATATGGATTTTTTCTTTTAAAATTACTATTTAGAGTTTCAGCAAGTCATTTTCCTGAGTTTGTCCCCAATTTTTATAATAGTGATGGGCAATATTGACAAATTATTTTCCAAAGTGAGCTAGTAGTGATGAGATCACTCTTTAAGGCTTTTACCTGCAAATGTTGAAGTTTCTATACAAGCAAAAGAATATTTAATTTAAAAAGTAATAAAATTTGAGTTTAAGATGATCTCAATGAAAACATAAATTTGAAAAAAAAGGTTTTCATTGGATTTCTGATCATAGAAGAGCAGCTTCTTTGTAATTCTTATCCTTCTACACTTGCAGTGAGTGGAAAGTCAGTGATATTAAGCATCCTCTGATTCAATTTGTCTTTCAATGAACTTTGCAGAATTTTATCTTGAAGAAGCCATTCAAAAATTTTCCAACACTTTAAGTTAACTTTATATTTATAAATTAACAATTTCAGTTTCTTCTGAAAGTCTTCATGAAATAACAGAAGTTGAGGATTGCAGTTATGAAAAAAAAGATAAACTGAAAAATGAATAGAACATTAAAGGCACAAGAGTTGAACAATCCTGCTTATACTGTTTTTATCTGTGCTCAAGAACTTTTTAATGTATCTTGAAAAAATATTATTACATATGTTATTTTTCTTCCCATACCTTATGAACTATTGAAAGTCAAGATCTTAACATCTCCATTCCAAAATGCAGCTTTCATCACATTATTCTTCTACTTAGAATCTTTCAGTGGGTTCCAGTGGTCTTTCCAGGCCTGCATATTCATCATGATCTGAGTCCTGGACCAGCTTTTCAACTTCTTTTGCTCCTCCTGAACCTATGGGCACCTTCTACTCTGGCATTTTCTCAATTGTTTAGAGAAACTCTTCTCTGTTCTACCAGTCCTCTTCTTTCTCTGAAATTCCTTGGTGTGTTTTTGTTTGTTTGTTTTAATTCCTGCATGTTTCTACAGGCTTACACGTTATTTGTGTGTATGTAGACACACTTGCACACACATACATATATATAATAAAAATTTTTAGTCACAATTTGATTAGGCACTATTCATACTCTCAAAATTTGCTATCTAGTGAATGATAGGCAATTACCAAATAATTTCAACAGATGATACAGCAAAGTAATAGTGCTAGTTAGGTAAGAATATTCCAATAACACAGTTCAGTGATAGGTTTCTGAATGACTGGTTGAATTGGACAATCAATCTTGAGGAATGATTGAAAAATACACACAAATAACATATATACATACACACAAATAACATGTATATGCACACACAAATAACACGTATATATACGCATGCACACAAATAACACGCATATATACGCACGTACACAAATAACATGCATATATATGCACGCACACAAATAACACACATATATACGCATGCACACAAATATGCATATATGCACGCACACGAATAACATGTATATACACACGAATAACATGTATGTACACACGAATAACATGTATATACACACGAATAACATGTATATACACACAAAACATGTATATCCACACAAAACATGTATATCCACACAAAAAATGTATATACACACAAAACATGTATGTATACACACAAATAACATGTATGTATATATACACATATGTATATATACACACACAAATAATATGTATACACAAATAACATGTATACACACAAATACACACACACTAATAACATACACACACACTAATAACATGTGTATATACACACACACAAATAACATGTGTATATAAACACACAAATAGTGTGTATATATACACACACAAATAACATGTGTATATACACACAAGTGACGTGTATATGTAAATATATATACACAACATGTGCATTACACACACAAATAACATGTATATACAAATAACATGTATACACACAAGTAACATGTATACACACAAGTAACATGTATATATATATACAAGTAACAAGCATATACATATACACAAATAACATGTATATAACATGCTCTAACATATTTAGTTGGAATGACTTACTTAATCCAAACTATTGTTCAGAGGCCTATACAGTGGGTCACAGCATTCATATCTATCTGTACTTGGGTTTAGGATTGACCCTCAAGTTTTATTTTGTGTATTTTATTTCAGGCTTGTGTTACAATAATAATGGAACTTGAACATAAGTCATGCAGATTTGTCCAGAGAAATTGACAATAAGCAAATAACTAGCCCTCTATGATTTAACTATACTAGGCTGTTGCTCAAAAACAACATACTCACTCCTTGCCACATGGGTCTTGCCACTTGCTAAAACTTTTGTTTCCCAGCTATCTCTTACGGCAATACATTATAGCTACCCTGTGTAACCTCACACCTCCATATTTTTTTCTTTGTTTTTACATTAGCACTCATCAATATTAGCCTTCTGTTGTTTTGTTCTTGTACTATATTCTGCATCTGGAATAATACTTGGCCATAGAAAGTAACCAACGAGCTCTTATTTAATGAGTGAAGAGGGAAAGGCCTGAATGGAAATTTCTTATCAAAATAAATTGTACAATTTTTTTGAGGGCAAAGAATCTACCTAAAAATAACCTTTCTGAACTCAGCAAATGATTTTGTCTCTATTCTTTATATAATGACATATTTAAATCACCTTCTTTCACATAAATATTTGTCTTTATACCTCTTTCCTCGACTCTGCACATGGCTACATTTTGACTCAACATAATGTATTTGCTATATGAATGATTTTTAAAAATTTTATAGATGTATGAGGAATTTCCAAAATAGCTTTATTTATATACTATAATAAATTTAGTATTTCACTGTTATTTCTTATAAATATAAAATCCATTTTCATCATGCCATGTAATTGAATATAAAAAGTTGGAATGCCAAATTCTAGTTGTGTTTCATCCCTGATTTGTAATATCTTTTCAAAAATTCATAGACAAATAATAGTATTTAAAGTTAGGAAAAATCTATATATGTAGGTATATCTATCTAATCGTATGACTCAGTCTTAAGAGCAATCTCATATTTCTTAAAATTAAAAGATAACTATTCTCAAGTTTCCTTGCAGCAGTTGATATTTTTTGAGTGATTCAAATGGTCAAATTTTCATTATAAACCAAGAACACGTGATTACTTAATCCTTCACTAATTTCAAGTTTATTGATTTTTGGAAAATGAGAATTTAAAAAATATTGTGTAAAAAGGAAGAAAAATCAAGATATTTAATAAATATGCTTTTAGGATTAAGTAAAAAATCAATTAATGTAGCAATACTATACAACCTTAGAGAATTTGAAATGAGTGGTGCTTAACAAATACAAATCTAAGGGAAATTAAAAAATCCTCACCAATGGCTCTATGATAAGATATTTCATTGCAAAAAAAAAATCAGAAAAAACTTTAACTTTAATGCAAAGAAACTATACAGGATTCATTAAACTGAAAACTAAAACCTAGAATTATTTCCCTAAAGCTCTAAGCCATGCATGTTAGCATGTGAATAAAGGAATGAGGGAGTAAGTCAAAGGGGAAAGAACAAAGATGAAAGTAAACATGAAAATTATAGCACCGACTGTCATTTTCATAAAATATCCTACATGGCAATTTCAAGAGGGCAATTGCCTAACTGTGCTTCTTTAGTGAAGTGTTCTAATAGAATAGAATCCTGCTGCGTGCTTCTTTTGGGTTATAAAAGCTACTGACTTCAACTTCCCTAAGGGAAGCTTGAGCTTTGGAATTCTACTTAATAAGATCTACCCATGCTTCTCAATTTTTAAGGCATAAAAAAAAAGAAAAAAGAAAAATATCCCAATATTATTACTCAGAAACAATGACAAGTACATCAAATCATTTTATTAGAAGATTTGTAAGAATGATTAATTTGCAGTCTATTGAAGATCAAATGAATATATGACTAGCATATAAGGAATAAACTTTCATTGTAGACCAGCTTAAAAACATTTACTTAAGGACTCACTAGTACTAAATAAAATTCCTCTGTAAAACTGACTAAGATTCTATAAACAGCAACATAAGATTGTATCTGATTATTAGGGTAGAAAAAAATTCAGTTCATTAATACCAAACTACATGGATGCAATAAATCCAGAGAATATGACATTGAGAAGTAAACTTGGGATTGACATGGTCATTCAATCATTTGAGAAAGTTGTTTTCTAAATCATAAAATTAAGAATATTAAAAGGCATGCAACTAGTCTAGATACTGTGTAAATGAACATTATTTTTTTATTCTCCTGTCATTTTGAATCTTGACATCACCTTTTAAGTTAGAAAATCAAAAACAAAACATCAATAATACTTGATCACCAATGAGATAAACCAAAACAAACCTACTCAATCTTGGTCCCCAAATAAAACTTGAAGGAAGTATTGTAATTCTTAACTCATCCCCAATCAAAATCAACTTTATTCCCATCTTATAGCATGATAATCATAGAAAGAACTTGGTTTTTTTTTTATCATTGTCAGATAAATATGTGCTTGATAATCCTGTGGTTATTTTCCTGTTGTTAGTTGACAAGGCAATCCTATTGAGACTCACAATTTACTTCTAAGTGAACTGTTTTTGTTTTCTAAATGTGTATGTCTTCAAGGGATATTTATATACTATGTATAGATTCTCTAAAGTTTTATTGGATATATCAGAATAACATATAAGATGAACAAAAGGACTTTAATGATTAACCTTTATAAGTACTTGAAAGGACTCTCCAAAAATGATGGGTTATAAGCACTTATTAAAAAAGTATTTAAGGGAGCTTGGGTGGTGGCTCAGCTGTAGAGTGGTCACCTATCATGTGTGAGGCCCTGGGTTCGATCCTCAGGACCACATAAAAATAAATAAACAAAAATTAAAGTATTATGTCCAACTAAAAAAAAAAGTAAATATTTTTTAAAAAGTATTTAAGAAATAATCAAAATCATCTCCAAAGTATCCCTTAAGCAGTACTACCAATAACTACTATTTTATGTATTTTAGGGTGCGTGTAGGCACATTCATTCCATCATTTCTCTAACAGTGAGTGCACACTATGTGAGTACTTCAGAAAGTAAATATTTAAGGAAGTCAGAAACCCACAAGTTAGACCCAATTGTGTCCAGGAAATTCTTGTATTCTCTCCCTTGACAAGATAACCCCACTGAGAGCATAATATTGGCACGACTCCAATGAAGCCAGGCCCAGATCATAGAGATCTTTATCTAGTTTAAAAGTACTTTCCAAGCTTTCTTGTAAGCAACTGAGTAATTCCCATGTTTCCTCAGACCTTGCAGGAAAGTTTGTATATATGAGACACATACTCTTGATAGGACTTCTGCAGGCAACTTTCCAGAGCCTGTGCTAATTACCTGATCAAACTGAGTAGTATTTAAGTATTCAAGGTCACTTGAGGGACAAAGTTTAATATAATATTCCAAAACAGTGGAGGAGGAGTGAACATTAAAAAAATAAATAAATAAAACAAGATATATTCCATCCTCATCCTTTGACAATTTAAAGGAGCACTAGATAGTTGATTTAATTATACAGTATTGCCTGTTTTTTGACAATATTTTGAGGACCCCGTTTGACAGGACAAAATATATTTTAATTTTAAAATATGAAAGAGTTCTTTCATTGGGTGGTATCCAACACCAGCTCATGAAAAACACCTGTAAGTTCAAACAAAAATACTGTATTCAACAAAGATGATCTATTTATTTTTCAATTTAATCATGACCAATTTGGAAGTATTTTTTAGTGTTTGGAATGTGGTTCATCAAACATTTAACAGATTTAAGGGATATAATTTTTCATATAAGGTAGTTATGAAAGTAGTTAACATGACAAGGTAGAATGAACCTATTAAATACTGATTTAGCATATCTGAGCTTTCTGTTTAAAAATGACTTTTTGAGAATATTTTTCTTGCTTGAAAATATTTTCTGTTTTATCATAATTATATGCAAAATACTGCTAACAGTTTTTTCTACACTAACTCAGGCTTTAATTAATTCTCTTTGTTTAAATTACCCCTTGTTCCATGGGACAATTCATTTTACAACATTAGATTCTCAAGTCATCTCCTCTCTAAAGTGGAGAATTATCTACTCCCCTGCTTTTCTAATCACCCAAATCTTCTTACTGGAACCATCTTATTCTAGAGAACAAGTAACTTCCCACCACACGTGATCATGTCTAGTCTTGGTCTCTTAATTAAACTAAACACCCTGTGAGGCTACAGACTTGACTGCTCACTCCATGCCCAAACATATTAAAATCATATGATTTTTGAACTTCTGAATTGAATAACTGAATAAGTAAAAGACAATACTCAAGTCAGTGATGGTACAGTAGTTTCAGAATAGGAAGAGATCAAGAGGATTTTTTTTAAGACAATTTTGTATAAAAGTATGTAGTTGAAAGATGCAGAAGTATGGACTGTAGAAGTTGGCAGAGAGTGTAGGAGTACCACCAAATACAAAGAAAAACGAGAATACTTTCCAAAAGAATTATAGTGTACAAATTTGATTTGGTGGAATATTGATTTAAAGCTAGCCTTTTTGTTAGACATATATTTTGCCATAATAGAAAGTGACATTAGCATTAAAATAACTTGTATTTGTTTGGGGTATGAAATAAATTTGTAATAGTTTGAAAGCATCTATTTAAATATTATTTGAGAACCAAAATCATCCAGTTCAAGACTCAGCCTAGACAGCAAGAACCGAAACTACATCTTATTGTCTACATTAACATGATTTTGTATCTCATTGCGTCTACCAATCTTGGGCTGTGAGATCATGGACCTTAACCATCCTAATTCAGCCCCCACTTTGAAAGACCCATCTGGAATCACACATGCAATTTTCAATAAATCTGATACTGTCTTTTCCAAAGACACTACTAAGGGTTCCAAGGTTCCATGTTCTCCCTCACTAAAGTAAGCAATAAACTCTTCTTTGTCTTACTGCAATATCAACACGTTATGATGGTGATATCTGGGTAATAACCATTTGAGACATTCAAATTATCTTATATAAGTGCAATGCATAATTTTTTTCCAAATTAGGCTTTTAACATGTAGAGAAAAAAAAAAAGAAAAGAGAAAAAAAAAAGGTGAAGCAGCAGCAGCAAAAGACTAGTAAGCTAAAGGTAGTAGTTATCAGACCTCACAGGAACATTCCTTTCCCCCATTCTAACAGTGAATATAAATATAGATTGTTAGGGAGGACCCAAAGGGGGAGAAGGAGGAATAAAAAGTGGGAAGCTTCAGCTTTAGTAATAAAAACCTAGGATAAACATCAATGAGCCATGAGACCTGAAGAACAGCAGTATCTAATTTAATGTCCTAATTCTAACTTTACTGAGGTTCACAGACAGACACATGAAGAAACAGAAGATTGGAGTAGGTAAGAAATGTCACTTTGAGCAAAAAAGACAACTTCATTTCATTTGACTGTTTCATTTATGGTTACACCTCTGGATGCTGAACCTTAATAAATGTTGAGAGGCTGTGTGAAGAGAAAACAATCTCTGGACTCTTAGGAGAGCAATTGAAATGTCTGATTTGGAGATAAGAGATGCCATTTAGAACAGTGTAGGTAATGATCACATTAAGAATGTCTTGATACAGGTTTCCAGAACTGAGTCTATATTAGGTGTTCTTGAAAATAATGATCATGAGAAAGGATATTGAAAAGTTTGTGATCACTTCAAATATTAGGGTTTATGTCATAGGGTAAGTTGTTTTTACTTTGTATTGTTTTGTTCTTGAATTAAATCAGTTGCAGAAATATACCATCATACTGAAAAACTAAGAAGATGATTTTTTTCTCTATGTATACAATTATATATAAGCAAAATACTTTAAAAACCTTGAGTATTTCAAAATGGGCTTTTAACACTTAATCAAAAAAATTACATTGAGTAATGTTAAGAGCTTTACTTTTCATGAATTTTCTTACTCCCAGGGCTTTATCGCTTTTTAAGCTTATAGGTAAAACTCTGACCGTTCAACTGATTTTCTAGTTCTGAGTCTATTAGGATCTAGACATTCCTCTCATTTCACAGATTATATCATACATTTGAACAGCAATTCACAAAAGAGATGGGCTGTTTACATTTTTGCTTATTTGCTTATTTTACTGTTATTTTTCTTTTTATAATATTTTAAAGAGTTTATTTAAAGATGCTTTAGGAAAAGCAAATTTACTACTAAGAACTAATATACCTAAAATAAATAAATAAATAAAAGCAGATATTCAAGAGGTATACACATAATCCTTATGTATAATATGAGGTTTGATTTTATATGTCAACTGACTGGGGAATGGGATATCCATATACATGGTCAACTAGTTCGGGATGTTCTGATGAGGATGTTTTGGACGGGACTACCATTAGGATTGATAAACTATGCAAAGCAGATTACCCTATATCATGTGTATATGGGAGGAGCTCATCAAGACATGTGAAATCCTTAAAAGATCAAAAAGATTTTAAAAAATGGTGTACAAATTAATTCTGATGGAATTTAGGTAAGGAGTGGGCAGTTAAGCAGTTCCTTAAGGACTGTAGCACAGGATGCTGTCCATGTGGTGATAATATGATGCCCATAGATGGAGGAGAAAGCAAAGGTGTTGGGAAAGACTAAAAGGTGGAATGTATTCACTAAGACTAAGAGGTACCAGAACTGGATGAATATTCTTCTTAGTGCATAACCTTGCCTGGCAAAAACGAGCCAGTAGGTAGGCTGTTCTGAAGTAAACTCTCTTCAAGGCAAAAGAGTGATGTTTTGAATTTTTGTTATAAAAGATTTTTCCCTACCTCTAGGCTTACTACTTTCTCTGGAAAGGGACTTTAGGTAGAATCAGACTTGCCTTAAAGTCTAGGACACTTTTAATGCATAAATATGACAATTTTTGTAATATAGTACTAAGAATTTTTTTCTGTGATTTTAAAACATAAAAAATACCAGAGTGGGGATCCAGAAATAACTGAAGGAAGATTTTGAAGTATGTTGTCCATGCTTCAGTACCTCTTTCAACATCTTTTCTCAGTTTTGACAGAATGCTTTCTCCATATGCACATGGGGTTCTATGTCTGCTTGTTGAAGCACAACTTACACAAAACAACGTGAACTGTAAAATCAAATAATTTTGACTTAGAAATCTAGCTTTCTCTGTATATCACTGAACTCCTTATTTTCCTTTGAATTTTCACTCTCAGCTTTTTAAAATGTGGATAAGAGTATTTTTCATTTTACTGGAAGCTTGGAAAATTTTGTAGCAAAGATGCATGTGTTCGGAATCCCAAGTGACTGAAAGAATCCCACAGGAGTCCTGTCTCTATCAATTCAGGATCTTGCCTGAACTTGGATCCCATATTTTTTTCCCCAATCTTTGTATCCTGGGTTGTGGCAGCCTTGCTCATTGGTTGATTATGACATCAGAAAAATACTTGATAGAGTTTCTTTAATGCCTTAGAATTTATATCTTCTAATAATGTTTGTACATTGTTATAAAGAATGTAAATAAATAGATTAATCAATATGATGGAAGCAAGGTAATAAAGATGATATCTTAATGGAAGAAGAGTGTGTGAGATCTGGATACACCTCTAATTGAATTCCAACATAAACAGTGATGATATATATCCATAGACCCTTCCTTTACTAGTATTTTGTGTGTGTGTGTGTGTGTGTGTGTGTGTGTGTGTGTGTGTGTGTGTTTAAAATGCTGGTTTTAAGAGTAAAATTGCTTCTTTTTTTTTTTAAACATACTTTCACTATAAGACAAATTGTAAAGAAGGCAAGGGTAGAAGAAGGATCCTTGGTAAAAGAGAAAGAATTAAGCCTAGTTTCCAGTTTTTCAATTTTGATTCAATTTAGCTATTGAACAAAGCACAGACAATCCAAGGAATCTAGTTAAGCTCCCCCCGTCACCCCTTTGATTTTCAAGCTCAAATAAAAGATTGTGGCATTTTCAATATAAAATAAAAAATTGAAAATAAAAAAATTGGTCTTTGAAAAGTGTTATATCCTTTCAGATCACATATATTCTTATGAAATAAAATCAATTTTCCTGGGTATCAGAAAGTTACCTGAAATAAATTATATACTTTTTTTGAAGGCTTAAAATGTTGACATGTCCACTTAAATCTGCTAATTCTCACTTCTATAATGTGAAAATTTACTGTCTCACAAAATCCTCAAAAATTACAACTGTACTAAAACTACTTCAAGAAAGAATTTCATTAAGAAGTTCTTACAAAGGTTAAATTTTATTGAAATCTGAGTGGTTTTCTCTATTTTAACAGAATATATTAAAACAGATTTAAAGTAAAATCTGAGTCCCAGAAAGTATGAATAAATACTCTTGTTTCATTACAAATAATGGTAATAACAATGAGTTAATTTACGTAGACTTCAAATTACAATGCTATCCTTTAAAAATAAAAAAGTAACACTTGATCTGTTTCTTCAATATAGTAGTTGTTCTTCATTACTCTGTCACTAAAATATTATACTCAAAATTATTAGACAAAATAATTTGTTATTCCTTAATAAGCAAAGAGGACTAAAATATACCTCTAATTTACAGAGACTAATTTTTTTAACCTATTTTTATTTGGTATGATTTTATATATATACATCACATATAATATGAATCCTGTTTTAAGTAATTTTTTTCCCTAAAGGTAAAATGGTGAAATTACCTAAATTCAAATTTAATTTGAGTAGAAGTTGTAATATCCCACAAACTGGAATTGACAAGAGCCATAAAATATAAAGTCATACTTTGTAAGTTTTATATTTATTTTTAAATTTTTGAAAAATTTAAAACAATTTGTACTTGCCATTTTCTGTATTTTCCAATATTAATCTTTCACTGCTGTTAGGTCACAACCGTTAATGTGTATTTTTGTCCCCCAAATTAAATGTACAGTTAGTAACTAGGACCTATCACCTTTCCACAATACTATTACACTTATTCAAAGGCAGTACTTTGCGGAAACTGGTTTATTATAGATAACAGAAGGCAGAACAAGTAAGTTTTGTGTGATTGTGAATTATTATCATGCATCTGACCCCCTGGGGTACTCAGTTGTTGTTGTGATCCTAGTTTTTGTAGTATGTTTGTTTGCATATTGCCTGAAGTTGATAAAGAATAAAAATTGTATTATCCTACAAGTACAGTCTCCTTATCCTATAAAAACTTCCAAAGTAACAGTAGTAGACCTATGTGCTTATTTCATTCTCTATAGGAAGTTACTTAAAACAAATTCATTTGATGGTGTGAAATTTTCACAGCAACTTACCAGGAAACTAAGAGAGCTTAAATAAAGACTCCTGAGGTACTAAGGCAGTTGTAATAAAGAGTTCAACACCTTATTTTAAGTATAGACTTTAATTATAGCTGCATTGCCTTTAAACAAAATTTAGTTTTCCATAGCTGACTAAAATATCATCTCTATGTTTGATATTATGAATACTTATTTTTCTAACATTTTATACTATAAAATAATTTGAAATCTATACAAAGATCAGTAGGAAGAAATCTCAAATGTTCTTCCTGATTCTGGAATTGTGAACATTTCATGTTTTTTTTTTTTTTGCTTCACAATATTCCCTTTGTATATAAATTTTTGAACATTCTTTTCTCTAAACAACTGGAGATTAAACTTACAGACATTATGGCTTATTACTCCTGAATAATAGAGTGCCCATTTTCTAAAAATAAGAATATAATCTTATATATAACCACAGTTGTCATCAAAATCAAGGAATTCACATTAATACTTCCAACTTAAATCATATTTTACAGTGATAATTCCTTTATAGCAAAAGGATCCAAACCTGTAACACTTTGCATTTAGTTGTTAAGGACTTTAAGGTTTCTTTCATTCTCAAACAATTCATCTGGGTTTTTTCCTTGATTTTCATGACTATAGCATCTTCTTTTTCTTTTTTAATGATTCAAGGTTAGTAGTTTAGTAGAAAGTTTCTGAATTTGAGTTTGTTGGATAGCCCCACAGGATTAGAATCAGGTTAAGAATTTTGGATGTCAATACAACAGAAGTCATTTGGTATTCTCATTGTATTCTATGAGGTAGTACATGATTTTTATTTTCCGTGTACTATAGATGGAAAAATGTAAGCACTTTCTAAAGATGTTATATTATATTCCAAGTTTTCTTCTGTAAATTTAATTTTTATTCCTTTATAATTAATACTTTAGCATACCATCTATTGAAATTATTTCTCATCAAACTCTCACCTACTAATTGTTACATCCACTCATGAATTCTGACTAAATTGATCATTACTATTATGGTTACCAAATGATGTTTTCCCAACTCTATCTTTCCGTGGTGTATTCATTAGCTGGTAAATTCCAGTAACAAAAAGCTTTCTCTTCTCACAATGAAGTTACACATTTATTTATTCACATTTGTATGTATTCAGAGATTGTTTTATGCAAAAGTTTTTCATCCATCACATTATTTCTTTTGCTGTTCAAATTACCCTTTGTTTTTGTCCAATGGGCTTATCATTTTTTTGAGCCTTTTCTTAATTTCTTTCACAAGGCTCATCTGACAGCTTTCCTGTCCCAATCCTGGAATAAGACATTTCTCCAAGAGAAACCAAAGACTGAGTATTAGCCGTAGCTTTTTGCTACTGGAATATCTCTGTTCCAATGACCACTTAGAGGGAAAAATATATGTATGCTTACATATTCATATGAACATACCTATCCGCATGTACACTCATAAACCTCCAACATCTTGTGTTTAAAATTTTTGTATTTGTACATTTTTTTTTCTAACAGTAAGAACTCTGGCTCCTATTAGCATCAATACATTTGCTTAATTGTTCAATTACCCTGTTGGTAGCCAGTCCCTTAACATGCCACACTATCTCTCTCTATATATAGTTTTCCTTCAAAAAAAAAATTTTTTTCAGTACTACAGAATGAACCTAGGTCCCTGTGTCTGGTAGGCACTGAGCCACATTCTCTGCCACCTCCTGTTTTGTCCTTAAACTTTGAGACAGTGTCTCCTCAAGTACCCAGGTTGACCTTAAAGTTAACAATTCTCCGTTTTAGCCTCCAATGTAATTGGTTTTACAGGTGTGCAACTATTTGCTACTTACTCAGTTTTATAAATTTCTTTTTCCACCTGTCCTTGTTCATGCTATTCTAATGTTTTCTCTTGTTTTTGTACCATCTTACTCATGTCCATGGTCTCCCTGAAAAATTTTCAGGTCCCTTGAACAACTTTTAAATTTTTTAAAGGTCCTCTTATTTTCTACCTGTGCCTATGTTGTTCTTTCATTGAGGTTGCAAAAGTACTCAGACAAAGGATTGAATTTCTGGAAAGTTTGTATCCTCCAGAGCAATTATTACAAGCTCAAAAGGATAAATATCTCTAGACTGTTTACTCTTTGAAATTATTAAGTAACTGGCCCTCAAAATGTTATAATTTTAAATTCAAAATTATTAAAAATCACTTTTTGAATCAAGCCTTGTTCTTTTCTAAATGCCATAGTGTTCTTTATTTCCCACCAATTACTGAGGAAAACTAATTGTTGCATATAATCAATATGAAATTCTTAAAAATAAGTATTTTGTTTTTATAACAGGACCAAATAATTTAGTAAAATGACATTTCTTTAAATGTCACTTCCTAAGCTAAATTTCTCTAACAAGGTTCTACCAAGATGTACAGGAATGCTGTGTTCCATCTGTTTTCACAGAATTTCCCAAATTAAAGATTTATATAAACCCTGTGTTCAAAGGTTAAATCTTAATACTTTGAAATGCATCCCAAATTATAAAAAAATTTTAGATTTAACTAAATCACTTCCCATTTACTCATTACTTTTTAAATGTGACTTAGCACAGTTTTAAAAAACTTTTAGAAACTTTGTCTCATCACCAATATAAAAAAAAATGATTGTGACATGCACTAAATTTTTACCACAATAGACACTGTACTGCATGGTATATTATATGTCAGTTCAAATATTAAAAATATATATATATTCTATGTGTTTGCACTCTTTTAATATCCAGGTGTTTTTTTGTTTTGTTTTGTTTTGTTTTGTTTTGGTTGGGCAGATGGGTACCAGGGATTAAATTCAGGCTCACTTAAGCAATGGGCCACATTCCCAGGCCTATTTTGTATTTTATTTAGAGACAGGGTCTCACTGAATTGCTTAGCATCTTGATTTTGCTGAGGCTGCCTTTGAACTTGCGATCCTCCTGCCTTAGCCTCTCGAGCTGCTAGGACTATAGGCGTGTGACACCGCACCTGGCTCCACCCTAAATTTTATATACTTGGTGTTAATTTTCAAGATGAAAAGTGAAAATAAAAAAGGCTTATAAAGATTTTTAACTCCAAAGACTTTGCTCTTAACTAATAGACTGCAATGATTCTTGAAAATAAATATTTAAATTAAGAATATTATTTATTGAATATGTGAAAATATTTGAGGAGGACTCAAAATCCAGCATTTGATTTAAAGTATAAATTGTTACATATGATAGATCCAAAGGAAAAATTATAACATGAACTTGGATGTGTGAACTACCTTTTTTTTTTTTTTTTTTACCAAATATAATTAGGTTGCTAACATGAGTAAAGAGAACCAAATTGGTGATACTAGGATTTTGCTTATAGGAAATTATATGTAGTTGTGGTTATCTCAAAAACAATCTCAAATCCAATAACAATTTATTGTTCAATGAGAGAATCAAAGCACATATATAATGTGTAAGCACATACAAAGCCACACAAGTACCTGTAAGCTGATGACCAATACAAACATGGGGAGGATGAACACGTCATTTACTTATATACACACATATATATGTATTAAATTTATTTAAATGAAAACAGAAGTTATGACAGTAAAATAGATGCAAAAACAAACAAGAGAACTCAAAAATCAGGGCCCAGTCCCAAACTTACTTCCTCTTTGAAGCTTTTTTCTATCATTCAAGCACTCTGTGGTCTTCCCATTCTACAAACTGCCCTAGTAGATATCAGGCTAAGACAATTGAGCATCAGTTATAGTTATATTATTCAGCCTCTTATTGTCTTTTTGCTCTACAATTCCTACTATGATCTTGAAACATAATACAAACTCAGGGAATTCTGTTTGTTTGAATAGTTGGTTTCATTGCTTCATTGTACGAAAGATGAACAATTAATTGTAAAGGAGGGGCAGTGGTGGTAAAATTCTTATGTTAACTTCCATTTATAAAATAAATGGAAGTTAACATAAGTTATAAAACTGGTTATCAGACTTTTAGTGCTTGGCGAGGAATGTGAGGGAAGATTTCTTAACTATATAGAGATACTCTGAAATAAGGGTTAAGCAAGTTGTTTCTGAATCCAAGTTATCGAGGTTTCTATTCAAGTTTAGCTGAGTTCTCCTAGCTATAAAGGGCTGATATGTTAGTACGTACTCCATAGAGTTGCTGTCAGGGCAAAATGCATTATTTTGTATAATCATATTTTCAATGTGAGAACACTTGGCACAGATAACTCATTCTTGTGAGAGGTGGAGCTGTACCTCAGCATCTCTGTATCCTATCCACTGAATACCTGAAGCATCCTTGCTTCAGGTATGACAATCAAAAATATCTTCAGACATTGCCACATGTCTCCTAAAAGACTCCCAAGTTGAAAACTACTTGTCTGGGTTTTATAATGCATTATGACATAAGTTTGCCCATTAGGTAATAATACTAATATAAGACCTGAAGGTCAAAATTCTACAATGTTAAACTTAAAGTGTAGAAAATAGACCCAAACTAAGGAATAGGGTATTTTCCTTATCATTAGAATGACAGTTATTCAGTTGGAGAATTCCATGATTGTAGTAAATTCGATAACTATTTACATAGTGCATCCAGAGTTTTAGAATATGTGAAGCCTATTTGTGTGTAAAGTCAGATATAAGTTAAAACACTGCAAACCTCAAACAGAAAAAGAGTATACGTAGATAAAAGACAGAAATTTAATATTTTTATCTTTATTTTTAATGTGGTTACTATTACCAAAATATCAACAGGGTATTTTCCTAGGGTAAATGATGGCTGTAAGAATTATTTTTGCAGTGGAATGTTAGCCTAAATAAAATAGTGATACTGGGGAAAGAATGACCAATGGTAGAATTAGAGAATGCAACTAAGAACTGGCTCAGACAGACTAAAAACAGTACAGAAGCAATGCTCAGTAAGAAACCATTTTCACTCCTGGCTAAATACATTCCACCCCAATGACTATATCTGGGAGTCTCTTCTTCCTTGCTGGGGTGAGAAACTCACAATACTCTTTGATATATGCTTGAGCATGGTCTAAACTCATGCCACTGTTGTTTTTTTTTTTTTCCCCACTTTCTATTTTGTATGGTTTGACTTCAGATAACTCCTCTAAGGATAAAACCATTGTTATGGTTGGATGTGAGGTGTCCCCTTAAAGTTCAAGTGTGAGATAGTGCAAGAAGGTTCAGAGGAGAAACGATAGGGTTGTGTCTTAACCCAATGAGTGATTTAATCCCCCGACAGGGATTAACTGAGTGGTAACTAAAGCAGTAGGGTGTGGCTGCAGGAAGTGGGATTTGGGGTGTGGCTTTGGATATATATATATTTGTATCTGGTCAGAGGACTCTCTGCTTCCTGATGATGTGAGCCGTTTCTCTCTGCAACACTGTTCCACCATGATGTTCTGCCTCACCTCAAGCCCTAGGAATGAAGCCAGCCTTTTATAAGACCTCTAAATAAGCAAGTGGTTTCTGAATAATAAATTTTAAACACTTTCAAATAAGCTTTTCCTCCTCTATAATTGTTCTAGTTGGGTCCTTTACTCATAGCAGCAAAAGAGTTGAATAAATATTTTATATTTTAAATATATATGTATATATGTTTTTGTTTTCTTTTTGGTGCTGTGATCATACCCAGAGTCTCATGAATTCTAGGTAAGAGCTATACCACTGAGCTATACCCCCAGCCCAGGAAAATCATATCTGAAGCAAAAGCCTGTCCAAGTAGGAGTAATCAGGGTCAAAACCTTACCCCCGTCTTACCCTCTATGATCCCATTAGACATACAGAGGAAATTTATTTATTTTTATTTATTTATTTTTTTTCAGAGGAAATTTAGTATCTTACAAAGAACCCAAAAATCATGCTTTACACATATTTCATTGTGACTACTTCAAATCAGATTTTGTCTTCATGTCTACAATCTGATATTTGTTTACTCTATACCTTTTTGGTAATTACATAATAAATGACAATGATTTGCAAATTATTTATTGAATTAAAGAAATGTCTTTATTTTATATTTTTAAAAACATTTTTTTTTTATTAAAAGTAGATTTTCATCTTTCCCACTGTGAGCATTAAGTGTTTTTACTATTTTTTATTTATTTTTTTTTTAGTTAATATAGATTGGTACATAAAATCTTTTTTTTTCCTTCCTTATTTTTTTATTGGTTGTTCAAAACATTACAAAGCTCTTGACATATTTTATACATTTGTTTCAAGTGGATTATGAACTCCCATTTTTACCCCATATACAGATTGCAAAATCACATTTGTTACACATCCACATTTTTACATACTGCCGTACTAGTGTATGTTGTATTCTGCTGCCCTTCCTATCCTCTGCTATCCCCCCTCCCTTCCCCTCCCCTCCCCATCCATCTTCTCTCCATTTCATTACACAGTAGTTCCCCTTTTCCAAGCTTTGTATGTGTAAAGGACATTGTTCATTCTGATTTCTTCCATTACAAGTGATTTACATTATTAATCCAATAAATATTTAGCTCTTACTTTCCAAGTTCTTTTCTAGGCACCGGAGGGATATAACCACATAGATAATGTGCTAACTCACCAGTGCTTCACTACAACAGTGTTCTGTACATCGTCTTTCTCAGATAATAATGCATCTTTCTACTTTCTCAGGTTTTTATATTGATCAGGTTTACCTATATCTTTAATTTTCATGCATTTACTTCCTCTTCATTCCTCTGTTCAGTTAAATCACTTGATATAAATAAACCATTGTCAAAATTCTAATTAATAAGAACAATTTCAGACTATTATCATTTTAACAGACCTTGTTTAATGTTTTTATATTCTGTATGTTCTTTATCTCTTTCATGGCAAACATTTAAAGAAGGAAAATACAGAGATAATTAGGATGTAAGAGGGGAAAAGAGCAGGGTTGTGTTTAGGTCAATGACAGAGCACTTGCTTAGTATGTGTAAGACCCTAGATTTGATCCCCTGTATTTCAAAACCAAAGCAACACAACAATAGAGGAAGAGAAAGATAGAGTGTGAATAATACATATTAATATTATAGTAGACTTGGAACCAGAGACCTTCAACACTATGACTGAGAGTTTAATAATACCACCATGTAAATTCTGATCTCTAACCGATAAATTCCCCAATCTGCTGAGCTTTTAACTAAAGATAATGCAAGGGGTAGGAGGGATGTTGCAAGAATATACAGGATGAGTTTAAAAGTTTCATCAATGACAGCAAATAACACAATAATTAATCTCTGAAGACAACAATGATTATTCTTCAGGGATTTCATAAATTCATCATCTCAGAAGATTATTAAATGTTATGGATGAGCTTTCAAATAAGAATAACCATGTAAATTGACAACTTTCCCCATAGCAAACAGAGATAGTTTTACATAGGTAAAGCCTATTTTTTTTTTTCTGTTCATTTTTATCCATCCTGAAAGTGATCCGGAAAGTTCATTAAAAAATTGAAAAGGCATTATGAGGTACACACCCAAGACACAAGCACTAATTAAAAAGTTTTTTTTTTCATTGTGTGAATAAATATTGTACACATGTGTAGATAAGATCACAGGAAAAAAAGTGATTTTATTGAACTAGCACTAAATCTAGAAGCAACCACAAGAAAAAAATATGTTCTTTAAAACCCCTAAAATTTCTTCCTGAGGAAATTGCAAAGAACATTATGTGGTTATAAAATTTCCTGTTAAACATCACATAGCAGAGGCTTTAATTTTTAGTGGTTTTATTTCTTTAAAAAGAGATGCAGCCAAATGGATTCTACTATTAGAAATTCAATATTCACTAAGTTATATTGATAGGGGTCTATGCAATTTTTTAATACTCACTATTAAGTTATAGCTTTAAGTTGTACCTGAATGATAATTTTTTCACATTGTTCAAATTAATATCCCCTCTAATTTTGTAGGATAAAAAACAGTTGCATATTTGTCTTATATCCAATTACCTTCATCTCTCAATGGAAATATTAGAAAATATATTGCTCTACTGTTAAGCAATAAATATCATATTTTTTCCTTAATGGTGACATATATTGTTATATATTAAAGATGTTATAATTTATACTATAATGATTAAAACATCAGGAGAGATCCTAAAATTTTAAAAATTGACAATTGGTCAACTATTTATTGAGCACTTATTACACACTGTTTTTACAACTTTGCTTATTATTTTCTCTTCCATTAATGCTGCAGACATAGGGCATAGATTTACCTTCATAAAAATAATTATCCTAAGCCTTGAGTAGTAGACTTGATCTTTAGTCAATCCTCTAGTAGCTATTAACATATCCCAGTGATACCAACTCACTATGGGTATTCTGGAAATTCAATCTATCTTGCAAAATTCACCTAGTGACTTGAACTAATAACAAGTATATAAATGAATTCTTCTAAAAAAGACAAGGGTGAGAAAAAAATACTTAGAGGAAATGGAAGAGAAGAGAAAAGCTGTTAATTTCTATTCTTGAGACCCAAAAAGAACCCTTAATGAGAAAGTAAGACTAGAAACTAGAGAAAGTAAAAAAGAAGATACATTTCCCTTTTATTTGTTATATGCAATTATTCTTGTTCTGTTAAATTTTCTCTTTGATATATAAAATCCATGATTTATAATATTCTTTATCTTCTGCTAGTTTTTTAGGAATATTTTTACCATTTAAACACACTGAAGTAATTTATAAACAATTGTTTGCTCTTATTCAAAAAATAAGGAATGACATTTGGTGCATATTTGCTGTGTGGCAGAGATAATTAAAATATGTGCAAAGCACTTTGCACTATTTTTTTCATTTTTATTTTTTTCATACCAGGGATTGGACCCAGAGATACTTCACTCTGAGCCACATAACCAGCCCTTTTTATTTTTTTATTTTGAGACAGGGTCTCACTAACTTGCTGAGGCTGGTCTTGAACTTACAATCCTCCTGCCTCTGCTTCCTAGACCATTAGGATCACAGGTGTGTGCCACCATGCCCAGCTGCACATATATTTAAATAGATTTCTCTGTTTTACAATTTCAGGAACTAACGTGTATAGAAAAAAACTAAACTATTTTGTACTGCGTCATCATTGTAGTAAAAGCTTTGGCTATATGGCAATCTTTTCAGAATGGTATCAAGGAATTTTAAATTATTTCAGATTGGCAAAATTCTGTGTGGCCACATCTAGCTTCCCTTTAAGAGGAAAGAAGACTATTGAAAACAACCATTCACTGTTGCTAATTCTCCTGGTTCAGGAGACCTTGGCATGAGAGTAACAGGTGTGATCCACATCTAAGTACTTCTCCTTATACTACTCTAGAACCTGAAATTTCCTTAGGACTTGTAAGTAACCTAGAGACAAAATTTGGAATACTTCATTGTCACAGTCATTGTATTTGCAGTCCTCTGCTGTTCATGGAAAAATACTGAAACTTTAGGAATAAAGTTTTGCCAATTCCTAACTTATGACTTTTGGAAATTTAAAAATTTATATGTAGAGATACAAAGTATCTTCTATGTTAGAGAAAATGTTATCACTCTATTTTACCTAAACAGGGTTCTCCCTGAATCAAATAAAATATTGCACATATAAAAAACTTACTGCAACATTGTCAGTTGTTATAACAATGATGATAATGATATTACTTCATTACTGGACTGAGGTATTGCACACATTGCTTCATAGAAAGACTGCTTCATATAAAGGTTAAACAAAATAAACTTATACTTTGTACTCCCAAATATCTCTAGAGATATATGTGGGGACTGGATTAGCAGATAGTAAAAGTGTTTCCACTAAACAGATGAAAATCGACTTGCATCTAATATTTTTTTGTGTGTAAAGAGCACTAGGCTCTGCCTGTGACATGGGATTCAAAAGTTTAATGTGAAAGAGCTGATATGTAACCAGCTGATAAGATTTGCTGTTCCTGCAGGCACAAGCATCTTCTATGCAAGTCACTTCTCTACTCTACTCAATCAATTAATTCAGTCTGATAAGGAATGTTAATATCGGTTTAGAGTAAACAGGCATCTGTTAATAGATCTTTGCACATATTTGGCATATGCAGAGGCACTGATGGAGGCAGTGATGCTTAAGGCAGAATTTTGAAAGACTGTAACGAAATACAATATATCTCGAACATTGTAAATATCTCTTTGCCATATAATGTCTAGATACTAACATGAAAATGGTTTTTAAAGATTAAAAAGATGTGAGAATATATGACTGTCACAACAATGTCTATAAAAATGACCTATAATACAAAGAAATTATGAAATAAAGAGAATAGGGAAAGATGGAGAAAACAAAAAAGTTATTTTAAATAAATATCCATTTAGCATGCAATTTTGGATACTCCATGGCTTGTGATCTAGGCCTACACATTGGGCATTTACAAATGTTATAAAATGCAAAAAAAAATTTTTTTGAATCATTTGCTTTATTTACAATGAGGCTGGACTGTCCAAGTTGCAAATAATTCTTAGAAAAATCAAGAGCATGATGCATTTAATTTACTTGCTAAACCTATTTCAAGAATATAGCAGGTTCACCTAAGGGCAGAAATCCTCTGATAAACAGTTATTTGAAAGTCAGAGGAGGTAACTAGGTTGTACCCTTCAGCCCATAGGCTTTTTATTTTTATCCCAATTCCATTCAATAAAATGAAATATTTGTTTCCATATTTTTTATATCACCAATTTACAATGATGTATATATAACTTGGCTCACAAGCTGTTCCTTGAGACAGTTAATAAATTTAAAGGAATATGAAAAATTGTAAACCATTTTACTATTTGCCCCTCATTAAAATTATATTTAGGCCATATTATTTGTACCATGTCATACATCAGAATTCACATAAATCATCACATTAAAACATGAGTGTTTGACTGGGTCTGAATCTTAAGATGCTATAGTTTAACATTTTTTAAAATTTTGACTTTTAAACCAATTATTATTGGCCAGGAGGCTATTGGGGATGATAGCAGATGAAAGAATAAATAGGTATATATACAAATACTAAGTGTGTTTTCACTTGAGCAGTCAAATTTTATAAGAAGATATTTATAAATTTTATTAATGCCAGCTATCTCCTTATCATTTTAATGTTTTAAATCAACTTATGAAAAATTATAATTTTAAAATGGAAAGAAATTATTAAGATCTCTAAAATCTTATATACTAAATTTCCATTTTTAACCCTGAAAGAAAATCAATGAAAATGTCATTAGTTACCTCATTGTATAAAATTATGTCTTTAATATATATATCCTGAATTTAAAAAAAATCGCTGATGATATTTGCTTAATGCAATAATTTCTACTTGAGTAGTTCAGGTTTACAATTGACAATACAAACCTCACACTTCCAATTAAAAAAATATAGGATTTTCCTCCACTCTCTTGTTAATATACAATTTTTAAACATCATTTTATGAAAAACTAAAATAAAAAATAACTTACTATCAATTAACTTACCATTAAGCTTTATGAAGACAGATTGAGTTTGATGGTCAAAAATACAAATTATTACACAAATGGCACTTTTTATTTTTGTTAATTTAACAATTACCACTAATAATTAAACTGGTAAAAACAAAATTATTACAATTGGCACTAAAGATTTTGTTAGTAATCTCAAGAACCACTGCATTCATTTTAGTCATATTTAGAAAAATGTCAGAGATAATAGAAAAGTATATTGAAGCAAACTTGGTAATGAGAAGTGCTCAAATCTTTAAGGTGGGGTATAACAATTGTTTACTAGTATGATGTAAGAGCTGTGATGTTGAGTGAAAATCTGAAAAGGTTTTAAAAATTGAGAGCTATGACATTGGGTACCAAGTAGAAAATGGGTAACCACTGTGCCACAGGCCAAGTGTTTTCAAATTTTTTTAGTTTAGAAAATGAGTACATATAACATCCTTCAAAAGGTAACAACCACAATCAGAAACAGTAGTTTATGTACTTTTGTTGTTTACCTAATCTGAATTTACACAGCCTGGGAAGATAGGAAAGAATGAATTCTGCATGGACAAATAGACCAAGATGCTCACCCTGTCTCCAAACACATATACTAGATTGTTGGGAAAAGTAATGAACCATTGGAGAATCAAATCTTACCAGAAATTTTTGATTATGGAAGTCGTATGAAAGGGCAAACTTCTCACATAAGCAGATCAGGAAGATACCAGAAATATGGTTATATTATTTATTTAAGATTTTTAAGATTTAATTAGCAAAAGAGATGATCCCTGACAATTTGAGAATAGAGAAGTCTGATTATTACCAAGGAAGAGATAGTGTTAAAATCAATGAGAGTACTTAATGAAGCAAAGTGTCAAATGCTACAGAATTAGGAAGTAGCAGGTCAATGATTTTAAATTAGGATGTAAATGAAGTTTTAGGAAAGGTTTGTCTGTCTTTTCTTCATATTCTATTGTCCTGAAGAAAGGAGAGCAAATTGGAATGAGTGGAGGTGTCAAAGTGAAAGAATCAAAAGAAGCTACAAGTTGTTAAATAGTTTGTGGTCTGAAAGGGCAAATTGTTGTTTCCAAGAAGATTGAATGTGTTTTGTTTGAAGACTTTTATTTATTTATTTATTTTGATGTTTTTATTGTATCTTCATAGAAGTAATCCAAAAACTAAATGCCCTTATTTTTCATTTTCAGCTCTTTCTGTCACCTAGTTAATTTGACAGCTGCATGTTATTGAATTTTGAAAACGTAATTCATTGAATCACAATGAAAAATGTGTTTCTTGAATATTCCTTCAAATTAATTTTTTACTTTTAATATACAAATCACATTAATGATTGGGGAGACACACATTTTAATGTCTTCTTTATGGTGTATTTTTAATTTAACCTCAGTATTCAAGGAAGAACTAAGTCAGTACTTACAACTCAAAGAAATTAAAAATACTAAAAATTAGAATAGGGTAGTATGTCAAAACCGAAAGCTTTCTTTAAACATTTTACATTTGAAAGTTGTTCGTTCTTTAAGGGATTGTAACATTTAGCTCAGTTGTTTAAAGTTGTTGAGAGTTGTTTTGCTGAATGGTCTGAATGTTTCTTCAATAACAAAAATTACTCAAAATCATTATTCTAATAATTTCACTTGATCTTCATTTAGTATGCAAAAAGGCAGTTGACAACAGTAATTGCTTCAGATCAAGTTGATGGCTAATCAAAAACATGTATATGCTGTCAGTCATAGTTGAACCTTGATTTATAATCATAAAATTCAGTTGACCAGTGAAAATGCAGTATTGCACATGATACAAATATTTTCTTCTGAAATAATTCCTATTTTGTTTTGTCCTTGAAATCACAACTGCTAGGTTACAAATTATCCTGCAGTAAATATCTCCCATTGAAGTCAACACAAATTATTCTGAAGTCCATGTCATTTTATAGATGTAAGTTTGAGACATCATTAGCACTAATGATGTGAGGCTGCTTTTTGTTGATACCTATTGCTATTTAATAACCAACTACCTGAGGCACTTTTGATAGTTTGAAAAAAGTGATAGAAAAAATTCTAGCATTTGCTCCAGGAGATATTTGATTTCAAGTTGTAGACCAAACAAGCCCACATAAAGTAATTTTTTTTGCTGTCTGAGAAGAAATGATGAAAAATCTAGAACTTTCAAATTAGTTTGCAAATATTTGGTATTATTTTAGTGTAGTTATTATAAAACATTCCATTTCATTCATATGTAAAGGAAACAAATAATGCATTACATTATCAATTTTTTAAAAATATGCCCCTTTACTCCCATACAAACTTAAAAAGAAATGAACTATAGGTGGTAAGTTTCCCTGGTTAAAAAAGCAAATAGTCTGCTGCAAGTAAGTGGAGTCCCTTCTTATACCAATAGGAGCATTAGCATTCATCTTCCATTACTAGCTCAACTTCTACCTCAAGATGTGATAGCCTTTTATATATTAATGATGAACCTTTATAAGATAATTTCTTTAATGAGATACACTGATCCAATCAACTGCTTGAATTTTAGCTTGTAATGTAGGTCTTCAGTGTTGGAAAGCCAAATAAAAAACATTTTTTAATAGCAATTACAAAACTGCAGCAAGAGCAGAAAAACATGTTTCTTCAATAACAAAAATTATTTAAAATCATTAACCTAATTAACATTTTCACCTGGTCTTCATTTAATGTGCAAACAGGCAGTTGATGACAATAATTACTCAACTACAAACTAAGTGGTCAATTAGATACACAATTACCCAATTTGCATGCACAGAAGTGAATTTTATCACTAAAAACTTATTCCTAAGCATCTTATATTTAATAAGTATAGAAAATATAGCCTATAATCTTTTACTTTTTTTTTTCAAAATGCCTCCAGGAAGATACTTTGTTGTACTATTTAAATAGTTCTATACTATTAGAAATAATGTAGGTATTTTGAGAAATTAAGATTCTTTTATGTGTATCATCATTATAGTGTATCACACATTCCATTCATCCTTTTCATAACACATTAAGCATTTACTTTTTTTAAAAAATTTAAGACTATATGCTGTGTGCAATGCAAAGATTAAACTTCAAAGGGGCATTATATTAAGTATCAAGAATGGAATATAAAATATATGTATGATTTATGCATATATGTTTATAGAAAGTCCCAAGAGCATGATAGCAAATTTAAAAGTAGATAAAACCTCCTACATATGAAACAAAGTTATCTTTATAAAGAAGTGAACATGTTGAAGGCATTGGTTGGGACCATGGAAGTAAGTCATTAATCAACCCAATGACTCATATATATTCCTCAATGAATTAGTCTCTGGCAAGCATTTTGTTAAACAATGGGAATTGATAATTCCTTGATCACAGATTTTGAGTCAAATCCTCAATCCTACTTGAAAAAAAAAAAACCACAATAGGTCTTTAATCCACCTTTTTTTTTTCCCCTAGAAAGCTTAAAAATTCACAACCTTTATTAATAACAAAACTATGGAATTCATCTTAAAAGGATTTCAGTGTATCTATTTTATATGGAATTTTAGTCAGGAAGTAGGATTTTCATTTTGATGTAGTATATGTCTCACTTCATTTTTTATGTAATAGGAAGTGGAAATGATATAACTAAGTGCAATTGACCTGAATTCCGAGACTCAGATTGCATTCTAAATACATTTCAGTCATTCTCTTCCTTATTATTACATTAGTGAAAAGGCAGCCTCACCAAGGCCCTAGGGAAGAGTCTGCCATCACAATTTTCCAAGGATCCCACTCTCAGTGCTTCCCAGTTTACATTTAATCAGCTCTGCTCCTCTTTATATATCTTTAGTGCATTGCACTTATATATTGGCACAATTAATTCACACTATATTATAGACTTCAACTCAGGAGACAACTCAAAATATTTACTTTCTCATCTAGAAATTTTGGACCTAGCATTAAAAAATAAGCTTGCATCTCCAATTCCACTACTGACCAATTTTTATACCTGTTACAACTTCTTGAAAAATTGTCGGGACCCTTTGGGACCATAATTGGCCATTTCTTGACCTTGGACTCATCACAAACGAATCAGCCCATTGATTATTAATTGTGATCCTCATACAAGATTGTGGCCATTGAAACTTTGTTCTGCATGAAAACACTACCAAGAAAAATAGTTCAAAACTATAGATCTTCTGGCACAAGTTAACACACTTTTTCAATTTATACCTTAATATTTGTTGTTATGCTAGGTCACATAGTAGGTGTATTCCCAGTTTCTTAAGAAACTGTTAACAATGCTGATTTTTCCCAATTCTTTTTCTCTACTGCCAAAGGATCTATTTATCTGAAAACGGTACTGTACCATATTTTTAAAATAATGACAACTGGGTTTCATAGACTGGAACAGAAAGAAAAATCAGTGATTTGAAATATAGATCACAATCTATAGTAGATATGGTTCTTAATTTTTCAAATAAATTCAAAGGATCATCTGATTCCGTTTCAAAGACCCATTTTCCCCATTAATTTTGATTAGAGAGTGGAACAGGAAGGCATACAGGAAAAAATTAAATAACTCAAGATTTATGAACTAAAGGAGGCTTTATTTATACTTACTTTCAAATTTTTAAGTGAAAACAATTGAGACTATTCTTAGTGGAATAATAATTGGCATTCTAATTATGCATTTGTGTACTTGTTAATGTACAGTGACTTTTTTTTTTGGCAGGATATAAAAATCCTTGACCCAATTAACAGAGGTGGGATGATCTTTTTTTTCAGGAACATCTTAGTTTACATCCTGAATTTTCACAAAAATTTATCCTTATATTTCACATCTCTTGGATAGTAAAGCATATATTTTAATAACAAATACAAAGGTTTTAAGTAATTTGAAGATTTTCCCCATCATTTCCTCCAGATTAAACTTAAATTTAGAAGAGACACGTGGAATGCTTCTTAAAAATATAGGTTGTATAATTCTGAAGTGATAGAACTGGATTGAATAAAAAAATAAATTAAAAATGCCTCAATTAATTTTGATTCTTATAGATAGGGACTTAAGTTGAAATACCCCTGGAGGGAAGAAACCTAAAAGACAAAAAGATAAGATTTTGTGGAGTTAATCTGTGGCATAATTGCCCACCTATCAGAGGCAGAGTATCTAAGCAGATAGTTGAATACATGGCACCTTTATTTTGTTTTTGAAAGAGCTTCTATGAGACATCATAACAGAATAATATACACAAATTCAAAATGCACAAATTCTTATGTTTTGATATTAGAGTCATGAAACCATTACCATGTCAAAGTAGCAAACATACCCATCACCTTCAAAGGTCTCTTTGTGCTCCTTTTATAAATACTGGCTTTGTCCCCCATCAATTCCCATGCTCACACAACCACTGGTATATTTTTTTGTTACAACTGCTTGTTAAGATGTCTTCAAGGTTTATGGAAATGCACCCACATAATATATACTCCTTTTGCACTCTATTCATAAGAATTTGAGATCATTCACATTGTTATACATATTGATACTTCATTACTTATTGCTTAGCAGTCTTTCATCTCCTTGCAAAACTGCAAGTTGTTTAACTATCATCTAGATTTTGGATTATTTCAAGTTTGGGGCTAATACAAATAAAACTGCTATGAACATTTGTGTATGTCTCTTTGTGTGGACATATCTTTTTCTTGGATAAATAACTAAGTATGAAATGGCTGGATCATGTGTGTAAATTGTAAAAGTTTTTTTAGTTTACATTCCCATTAGTAGTTTATAGGTATGGAGGAACTGGGATATTCATAAACACTTAACTATGAATAGTGTTTTTTAATTTTAATTTCATCCATAGGTATGTAATGCTATGTCATATTTTTATTTTGCTTTTCTCTAATGATTTTTATGTGCTTATTTGTCAAATGTTAGTCTTCATAAGTATCTCTTCAAATATTTTAAATTGATTTATTTTAATTAAGTTTTGAGAGTATTTATATATTCTGAATACATGAATTTTATCACACATATTTTTGCAAATATTTTCTCCTGGTCTGTACCTTTTTTATCATTTTGTCTTTTAGTGAGAAGAAATTTTTAATTTGACAACATTTAGTGATGAATTTACTTTATAGACCATACTTTTGCTGTGACATCTCAGAAATCTTCACCAAAACAAAGATAAACAATATATTATCTTCTCTTCTTTTGAAAGTTTGTAGTGAGGTATAAATCAAAGTTTGCTTTTTTTTTAATAAACATAGTGATATCTAACAATTTTGGACATTTTTTTTTTTTTAAGACTCATGGGGACTGGGGTTGTGGCTCAGTGGCAGAGTACTTGCCTAGCATGTGTGAGGCACTGGGTTGGATTCTCAGCAGTGCTTATAAATGAATAAAACAAAAGTTCATTGACAACTTTAAAAAAATTAAAAAAGAAAGACTCCACAGAATTGTCTTTGAATTGTTGTCAAAAATCAATTGACCATAAACATGTGGATGTATTTCTGGACTCTGTTCTTTTCTATTGATCTGTTTGCCTGCCTTAAAGCCAATACCACATTGCTTTCATTATTGTAAATATGTTAATTCTGGAAATCAGTTATGTCACCATTATAAATTTTTTTTTCAAATTCTTTTTGAACTATTTCAAGTCTTTTACCTTTCCATATTAATTTTTAAATAGCCAATCAGTTGTTTAAGAATACTGCTGGATTTTCACTAGAAAATTGGATTGATTCTTGATTTTGGGAAAACTGATATCTTAACAACTTTGAATCTTTTACCGTTGAACTAATTTATTTATTTAGATGTTTACTAACTCAGAAACATTTCAGAGCTTTCAGGGTATAGGTCTTGCATACTTTGAATTCAGATTTATCACTATTTAATAGTTTTAATTGTCCTGTAATGAGTTTTTCTTTACTACTAAACAGAAATACAATTTATCCATTCACAATTCTATCCAATCACCTTGTATCTAATAATTATTAATAAATTAATGTGTATTTATAAAAAGTGCAGTTAATTTTATATTTTTTATGGAAGAAAACAAAAATATATTTGCCCTTTCAAATCCTCGTGTAGCATTTTCAAATTTAAAACATACAAAAGTTAAAAAAATTTAAATAAACACTGACAAGAAAAAGTATGACATTAATTGCAGAAGTGGTAAGTACTATGAGTATTAAAAGAAGAATGAATAAATCATCCAGTTCAGCATTTCTATTATTTACCTGAGGAAAAAAGAGAAGTTAAGGAAGCTTCCAAACTCAGACTGTTGGTTAAGAGCCCAAATATTTGTAGGTTATAAGAAACTTATGATTCTAGACAACAAGAAAATTTCTAGTAATTCTTTGGAAATGTAGTATTCTCTTATTGAACTTGAAATAGAACAGCATTAAGAGTAGCTTTATATCTAGCATACGCTAAATTATTTCTATATTCCTCAAGATAAGTTTAATGAGACAAGCTGTGAGTACTAGATTATCTTCTAAGCAGTAGTCAACAATGATCTTAGTATTTCTAGAGGATAAGGAAATCCAGTAAATGTTACTAATAAGGAAAACTAAAATTTCTATTCACAAACATGTATCATTTTTTCTTTCAAAAAGACCAATCTGAAATTTAATATCATCATGTGTTGTCAAAACAAACAAACAAAGCAGTCTTCAGGAAAATATAATTTTTTGATAGTTTCTTTTAAGAATTATTAGTTGTGCCTCACACAGTGGCACACATCTCTAATCTTAGATATTCAGGAGACCAAGGCAGGAAGATCCCAGGATAGAATCCAGTGGGAGAAATTTAGCAAAACCCTGTCTCAAATGGAAAGGGCCAAGAATGTAGGTCAGTGGTAGAGTGCCTGCCTTGTATGCACAATGTCCTGGGTTCAATAACTAGTACTGAAAAAAAATTACTAGCTATAACATATCATCACACATATTTAATATACTCATAAATACATTTAACATAATATAAATAACATATACACTAACTATATGTTCGCATATATAATTTGTTAATTTTAGAATAATTTTCTTTTAAGGGCTACCACAAAAATAGTACCATAAATTGATGGTCCATCACACATTCCTGGATTCTAGAAACCTGATTTAGGGAAGTTCCTTCTGAGGGTTGTACCTCTGCCCTTAGATTATAAATGATCATCTTCCTGTATCTTTTCACATTTTCACAACTTTTTTCTTCTCTGTTCAAATTTCCTGTTTTACTTACATTGGTTGAGGGTTCACACTATTGTACCCAATTTATCTTTATTTATTCTTGAAAGACATCTCAAAGTTTAGATCTGCAGGATTTCTTTTATTTTTTTTCTTTGAAACAGGACAGAATTTAACACATAATATGGAATTTTTATATAGGATTGCAATATAACAAATATTTTAAGATCACCAGAGATCTGCTAAATCAAGTGATATTAATCCATCTACAAAAACCTTAAGAGTCTTTCTCTACATCTAATATTTTCAAATCTGAGTCATCTGCTAACATTAATTATTCGATTCAGACATTCAAGGATCAAATTCTGTTTGCTGATTTGAGCTTGCAACATTCACAATTTATTTCTATTTTAGAATTTGTGACACCTGAGGTAATCTTTGGGTGAAAAGTCGATTGACTTGGAAAAGAAACTTCTCTCATAATTGGATCATCCTGTTCTATGCAACACAAACCAGAAACACGGAAAGATTTCCAAGGACTTCCATTGGTACAACTGTGAGCTTCAGAACATTCCGATTACTACCAGAAAATCCCATTAATGATGATGCAAGCTGACAGCGCAAACTGGAAACTTTAATTCCAGTTGACAGAAGTGAAGATTTTACTTTTTATAATTATAATTATACTGACTTTTTTCTAATTATTTTCCTACAAAACATAACATGCCAAAACCATACATATGTCAGAAGTCTTTGTATTTTTAAAAAGCCCTTAGTGTTTTTTTTTTTAATTCAATGTGGCCACAATCATTTTAACCTGCAAATTATACAGAGCCTTTTAGAAATATCTTTATATTAAATTTTAAGAGGTTTCAGAGATATAATAGGTTAAAAGAGGCAAATAACTTGTGATTACAGAACCTCAGTGTGACATGAAGTCATTTCTCTCACTTTGAATAACTGGCTAAATTGACAACTAGCAGGCAGTGTTTCTCTTAAGGGATGTGGATAGAAGCTGTCTTACTGAAAACAGTAGTCACAGAGAATCACCTAGTGGGCTTAAAAGACATTTCTTTGTCACTTAGTATTGTGTCCAAGGTGTACCTGTGAAATGAGACAAGAAGGATCAGAAGGGCCCAAGTGAATGGCTTAATTAGCACAGCCACATGGCCACCTTCAAAGGGCTTCTCTTTGGAATAGTTCCTTCCTATTGAGAATAGAATTCAATTCTTCAGAATAAAATTGTAATTCACAATTATAAGAGGTAGTATAAATTATAGAATTGTCTAATCAAAATATGTACATAATATTTGCAACAAATTTCCCAAGAGAAAGATGACTATACTGAGGTTGTATTTTTTGTGAAAGACTGTTCATATCAGTCAACATTTTCATGAATATTTACTGTGTTCTGACCAAAAAAACATTCTTTAAAAAAAAAATAGAATATCCATTTACTTGCCTTTAACTTTCAATTTTTGAGGTAATTACATTTCACTTAAAAAAAAAAAACGATGGAAGATGTAGAAATTACTTAAATATATGAAAGTCCCTAAAAATGAACACTGCTTACTCAAATATTAAAATAATTTTATACAAAAAATATATTCTTTTAGCCTTAAAGCACAGATTATTTAAAGAGAGAAAGGGCTTCTAGTGAGATGAAATAGGTTAAACGGCAGTTATTTCAGTAATACACACCTAGCATGTTCTTTTTTGCTGGCGGGATTAGGGATTAATCTCAGAGGCACTCAACCACTGAGCCACATCCCCAGCCCTTTTGTGTATTTTATTTAGAAACAGGGTGTCACTGAATTGCTTAGCTCCTCACTGTTGCAAAGGCTGGCTTTCAACTGTGATCCTCATGCCTCAGTCTCCCAAGCCTCTGGGATTACAGGCATGCACCACCAGGCCCAGGTAAACACATCTATTGTGTTTCAAATATGAGGTCTAACTTTCAACACACTTTCTCACATGTTTAGTTAGAGATTCAAAATATGATTAATTTATTTGCTTCAGACAGAAATATTTAAGTTCCCCAGGAATTTTTTTTTCCCTGAAGCTTAGTTTTTGGCACAATCCTTAGAATATGACACAATACAAAAATTTACTAAATAGATAATTTTGAATGGGATAAAGATTTATTTTTAACCATCAGTACTTTTTGTAGAAAATTGAGTGATAATCTTCCATGTAAGGTGGCACTTGCCAGTAATAGCAGCAACTTGAGAGGCTGAGTCAGGAGGATCACAAGTTTGAAGTCAAACTCAGCAATTCAGTGAGATCCTATCTTTAAATAAACAAAAAAAAAAACAAATGAAATAAGGGCTGGTGATACAGCTCTGTGGTAAAGCACCTCTGGGTTTAATCCTCAGCATACACACACACACACACACACACACACACACACACACACACTATATTAGGTGATAACTTAGTCTAAGTACATATTTGATGTTTACCTTATACTACTTATTCATTGTGATTCAAAATACACAATTGGGAAGGAGGCAAGAAAACACAAATTTAATTAAGATAATGTTGCAGCATACCTAAATAATGAAAGGCACCTCTGTTGAATAGATATCACATGCCAGGAGTTATGTCTAACACTGTCAAGCTCATTCACTCATTGAATTCTGAATAGAATTCCCTGGAAGGGGCATCATTCATTTTTACAGAGGAGGATCCTGAAGATAGGTAAGTAATAAGACTCCCCCAATATGAGAATGGGTGGGGGACCATTATCCAAAACTGCACCTGTCCTTTTCACAGCTCTTACTCTCTCTACCATCCCACGCTGAACATAAAGCAGTCTGTGCGGCCAGCTTCTTTTCCAGGTAAGAAAAATCAAGCAAAGTTAGAAAACCTCCTTGGGTTTGATTTTTTAATTTTATGTAGACTCTGGTTCTATGCAGAACCAGCAGCAGAGGGCAAGGCCTTGCAGAGATGGCAGGAGAGAGCACATTGAGATCAACTGAGCACACAGTTAATTAATGGGAAAGAAGAGTGTGACACTGCGGCTGACTTCAAAGGTGGGACTTGATGCTCCAATTTCTGTGGAAGCTGGGACAGTAGCAATAGGGAGAAGATGTCCACAGAACGCTGTTAAGTGAAGAGATCTGCAAGTGTAAATTAAAATGCAACCATGGGGAATATAAAACAATTTGTTCAGAGGGAGTACACAAAGCATGCTTTCCTGTTTCAATATAGAATCATGCTTATTTAAACTATGTCCATGTATTTTTAAGCTTATGTTTAAAGTTACTTAGAAAAAAATTATGTAAATAACCTGGCATATTTCAGTCATAGAAAAAAATATATTTTAAAGTGCAGTTTTGTTCATCTGTAAATTCACTGTCATGTCTAGTGAGGTACAAATCAAAAGCCTATGATTTATTTTGACAGCTCTCCTCAGGCTACACATGGCACAGTCCTGGTTAAGAGTCAATGGGAACTTATTTCATTGACACAACCATTAAGAAGATGCAAGGTTAGGTATGTGGTATGTGGAAGCAGTGTAAGACATGGGTTTAGAATCCAAAGACTTGATTTTGACAACCTATTCTGTTACTTAAAAGCTGTGTGAAGATGCACATGATTTAAACATTTTGATTCTAATGTTCCCAGACAAAATAAAAGGAGAAAGAAAATAAAAATGCTTTGTAAATAGGAAGGACTTACATACACAATATCTATTGTTGTTATTTATTGATCGATCAAATACTTTTTGAATGCTAATTTCTATGCCAGCACCATGCAATATGCAGAAAATATACAATAGACTAGGTCTCTGTCTTCCTGATACTGAAAAGTAATGGGAGATAAAGATAATATATCTGTATTATTCTCCATTAGGAGCATCCCAGTCAGTATTATCAATCATATTCTGTGCATTAGTCACTATTTTAGGAATTTTGCTTAATTCATATAATGCTTTGTACAAACTTTTTCTTTCAACTACCATTAGAGTTATATTCAGTCTGCTATGGAAAGAGTTGAAGACCGACTTAATGACTAATTTTCAGAAAAATCATTGACATTTTAGAGATAACAAACTGGAAGGGAATATAGCACAACAAGGAGAACAAACTATGACGCTACTTTAAGGATCATAATGAGAGATGTATTCTAAAAATATACAGAGAATAATTCTAGAAATATATCAGAGGTATAATCAATATTATTTCATAATTGGATGTTCTGACATTGATCATGAGATCAAAGAGAGGCATAGGTAATACTGAGATGAGAGGAAGATGGGAATTTTTTTTTTTCATTTGAGGCACTCTTTAAGGTACTCACGGAATGTGTAAGCAGAATTGTCAAGTAGGCAGTATAAGACATGTGCTGTGAGTGTTCTGACCTGTTGAGTGATAGGTGATGACAACTATGATACAATCTGGAGAAAGAACAGTATTTTAGAGAAGAGCAAAGTGAAGCCAGATCCTGAGAATAAAAAAAAGTGCTCAAATATGAGGGATACTAAGTAAACACCTGAAGAAAGACGTAAACTGGATAGAGTATTTCAAGAAAAATATGAGTTTTAGAAAATACTGGTACCCAATAGGTCCAGTTTAAGTGAGTTCATAGAGATTTCCTTTGAATTAAGCAGAAGGAAAAAATATTCCATGAATTAAGCAAATGGAAATTGTTAGGTGAGATATTTTCAATGGAATATTTAGGGACAGAGATTCCATCAGTTTTTAGAGCAACAAATGAGAAAACTAATACAGCAAATGTAAACAAATTTCAAAGAAGAAGGGAGCTTGGAAAATTTGGAGACTAAAAAAAAAAAAACCTTATTTTCGTTTGTTTTTTTGGCCTTTTCAAGTTGTCAAAAGTGTAACAAGAGTAGGACCAATCCATGGACTTGGAGAAGTCGGCAGAAGCACAGCCTCATGATGAAAGAATAGTGACAAATAACCTGAGAATCAATCTTGACTTCTGCTGGTTTCCAAAAGTAGCTGGACAGGTTAGTGGCTTTGCCTACCGTCCCCCTCTCCCCCAGGATAAGTGTTCATTTACCATGTTTTAATTTTCCATTATATATGTTTTGCCTTGGATATGAGGTATCCCCTAAAAGATCCTGTTAATGCAGGAATATTCAAAGGTACACTGTGATAGCTGTACCCTAAAAAGGTCATCCAGTATGAACAGGTTGATAATTACCTATGGCTAGAGGAGGTAGGTTGGTGGGAGAATGTCTTGGAAGGGTTGGTCTTCCTGGCCCCATCTCCCAACACCCTCTCTGCTTTCTGATCCCGACAGGAGCAGAGTAGTTTCCTTCAATGGGCTCTTCCTGCATGTCGTGTTGCTTCACTTCGGATCCATAACAACTCAGTCAGCCATCTATGCACTGAGACCTCTGAAAGCAAGAGCCCCAAATAAACTTTCTCCCCTCTAAGTTGTTCTCATTGGGTTTTTTGGTCACAGTTATGAAAACTATAACTAGAATACCATCCAAGAGCACCTGTCTCTATATGTTTACACTGATTTAGGCTTGACTTGGATTTCCAAGCCATCCAAATGAATCTAAATAATTTGTCATGTAGAGAGCCCTTTGTAAGAACTATCTAAAGACAGAGATTTCTATATAAAGGAAAAAAAATACAGAAAACACCTTTGAAAGATGTCATGTGGTGGGGCAGAAACGAATATACTATTTTTTTTTCCTATTGGTTTTACATACTTATCTATTTACACTTTCAGAATGGACATTTCTACTAACAATTTCCTGAGCCTGGTGACAATTCACAGGCAAGAAATTGTAGCATTATGAGCAAATACTTTGTGTCATCAGGCTGCCAACAGGTAAAAATGAAACACTTTTCACTAAAGGTGCAGACTCCTTGTGAAGAGCATTACAGCCTGTGAATTAAAGAGCATTCCTCTGCATGAGACATGTGTTCAAGTGCAGAACTTGAAAACCAGGCCTTGGGTTTTGCATGGAAAGACAAAGCTATGATTAAAACATGACAACTCAAATGACATTTTGACAGAAAAAGAACAAGACCTGTTACCTTAAACATACAACCATGAAAGGTAGGCAAAGTTGGAAAAATTTGAGAGTAGTATGTTTATAAAATATTGAGTACGTTCTTATACCATTTCAAGATCATATGAACTCAATGGAACATACTTGTACTATATGGGGACTGTTGGGTATTTTAAAATATGCTTTGACACCTAAATAAATAATTTGCCTGTATATAGTGATGCTTAAAATTTCCTTTGGTAACCAAGAGATAACTTACTACAAAATCTCTGGTGCTTCTCTTCACTGCACATACTGTGTGAACAGAACTGTTACTATGCATCAGCAAAACATGACCTCAGTATATTTAGTTTTTCAAACACTAAATATGATTTAGAATAAATGCAGTACATAGAACACTAACCTTTGCCATTGTGGTGAAAATATAACAGAAATATATCATATCTGGCCTAAAATATGTAGTATTAATACAGAGTCAAAATATTTTTAATTACATATTTTATTTATTACTTATTTTTTTTTTACCATGTACCTCCCTAGGCTTTATTTCCTCTTAATTCTGAAAATGTCATTCCTTATTTATGTAATGACTGATCAAAGCTTCATATGAAGTAAAGTTCAGATTAGAAAAATAGATCTTGAGATTTTTAAGCCCAATTCATGAAAAATTTAACAAGGTCAAATCATATTGTTTTCAGTATTTTCTTGGATAAAACACAAACAATGAAATTGAAGACAGCGTAGTACTTAATATAATTCTTAAAAAGAAAGTTATCCAAATTTTAACCAGCCGTATAACCCTAGTTAAAATTACGATAGATTCTGAATATAGTTTAAATATTTTTTTAAATCTTTATTGACCTATTTAAATGTTTTATCATCTTACAACATATACAAGAAATTCCTGTATTAGAATTATATTATAGCAGATGATGATACAATTGAAAAGCAAACAGGTTTAAATCATCACTGTTGGGAGTATTATTTTCTTTTTCAATATTCTTCCTCTCGGAGATATGGGCCACGATAACTGGCATCTAAAATATGGTAATCGATGTGATAAAATCCTAGAAAGTATTATGAATTAAATATAAATGAGCCAGACCCCAAAAGGAAGTTACAGAAAACACAATAAATGCTTTATCAGCACTAGACCAAGCTACATTACTGAGAGATTGCTGACATTGGGAAAGATCAGGCATTAATACTTAAAGGAAGTATATAGATATTTTATTATTTTTGTCTCAATATATAAATGAATGTGGAATCCTGAAACTGGAGTGAGCAAAGTGAGAGTCTGTGGGCCTGTTGAGCATCTGCTACCTTGTCAAGACTGTCTCCTTGAGCTAAACTGTTGTCCAGGGACAACTGCCGGCAGCTACAAAAATCATCCTATGGAGACTGCCTGCAGAGAGAAAACTCCATACTGCAGCTTGTGTTGAATGAGAGCTACCTAGTGTCTATGAGATGCCAGTCAGTTTCAAGACACTGAGATTACTGTAGAAAAAGTAAGTTCATAGTTTAGCTTAGCTGATATACTAAGTAGACTAAAACATTTATTATTCCTTTCTCTCTCTCTCTTTCTCTCTCTCTAGATTATATATAATTTTCTTCTAATCCTGACATCAAATCCAGGGCCTTGAACATCTTAGGCAAGGTTTCTTCCACTAAGCTACATTCCTGACCTTGATCACATTTTATCTAAGTATTCTAGAGCTGGATTTCTTACCTGAGGCACTATGAATACACTAGAGATCAGATAATGCTTTGTTGTAGGGAGTCATTTTATACTTGTAGGGATGTTTATAGCACCCCTGATCTCTGCCCACTGGATGCCAGTAGCATCCCTGCTCCCTGATTATGAAAATAAAAAAATGTCTCCAAATATTTTTATATCTACCCTCAGGGACAAAATTTTCCATAGTTGAGAATAAAGGGCAAGGTGCTTTATACAACAGTTCCCAATGAACTGTTCTAGAGCAATTATTTTTGAAATATAACAGAATTTTGTATTGATTACTGTTCACCTCTGGAGTTGTATTATTTTAATAATACCTGATATAGGGAACAAATGAAGAATAGATAGTGAAAAGAATAAAGTTATGATTCTATGTGCTAAATAAATGATAGATGTTATTGATTCATATCAGAACTTCTAACCTAATAGGAAATAAGGCCTCATAACATGTTCTTCAGTCTAAGTTATTCTTTAGATTTTTTTTTTTTTAAATGGTACCAGGGATTGAACTCAGGAGGACTCAAACACTAAGCCACATCCTTAGCTCTGTTTTGTATTTTATTTAGACACTGGAAAAAAACACAGTGAACAAAAACAATGAAACTAAACAATTCACTGAGTTGCTTAATGCCTTGCTGTTGCTGAGGCTGGCTTTGAACGAGATCCTTCTGTCTCAGCCTCCCAAACTGCTGGGATTACAGGCATGTGCCACCACGCCTGGCTTTTAGAGTTTTTATTTGTCTTTAACCTTAAAATTGGTAAAGTAAAACATATAAAGTTGCTGCTTTAAAGTGCTTTTCTTATAAAACCACTTTTTGTAAGTAAGGAAAAAATATGCTGGATATTTTAATAGAAACTTACAAATGATGCCCATTGTGTTAAATTAGCAATATGAATAATTCTCCAACAGTCTACCTAACTCAATATAATTTCCTTATTTATAGCATTTTCTGAATGTTTGAAGTTTTAAAATCCCAATAAAAGTGTTTAATTTTTATTTAACATTTAAAAATAATCATAGGTGAAATGAATGTTTGAAGATTCTAAAGATACTGAATAAAGTTTTTAGCTTCTATAATTAATGATAAAAATCTATCCACTTGGAAATTTTTTTTTCTCTGTAGGTAATCTACCACTTTATATTCAGTTGCTTTTATTTATTCTTTGGTTTCCTCAATTTTACTAAGATGGCTTTAGTCTTCATTTATTTTTTGTTTATCCCGTTTTGAAATATACATGCCCATTTAAAATTAGGATTATATATGTATATACAGTCTCAGCCTTGAAAGCTGCTGGGATTACAGGCGTGTGCCACCATGCCTAGCTTTTAGATATTTTGATTTGCCTTTAACCTTAAAATTGGTACAATAAAACATATAAAGTTACTGCTTTAAAGTGCCTAGTGTAGGGTATTTCATTATAGCACAATATGGACCGAGACCACTTATTTCCTTCACATACAGCATAACTTTATATGTATGTGTGTGTGTGATCACTCAGGATTGAACACAGGGTCGTGGTATGACAGTCACACTCTGCCACTTCAACCTGTTTGCTCACGTTTATTGCAAATCTATGTTTAAATTTTTTACCCACATGAGAGTTTTACTCAAATCTGGGTCATTTTTTTTATAATATATTTATAGCAAATCTTATAGGAGTCTATCAGTTCCAGGCATGGTGTTATATCAGTGTCTTAGTTCATGGTTCTTGTATTTAAAATGTTGTAAAAGTTCAGAAAACCAAGCCTATAGTTGATTTAGTTTTGGTTAGTACATATCAAGGAGAATTATTCTCTTTACAAACAAAAAATTATTTATATATCTATCAAAGAAATCCAGGAAAGTGGACAAGCTTCTTCAGGACAACAGGGTATGTGTTATCACATCATATGTATGCAGGGATTTTCAAAGGGGACCTGGTTTATGGGAAGTCTGTTTCATTAAACCCTTTTACCAAGTTCAAAACCCTCCCATCTATTTGAATATTGGCATCAAAACCCCAGTCATTAATTTCTAGCCACTCTTTTTAGTGAAATGCCCATCTACACCTTTGGGGTAGTAGACTGTGCCCTTGACATATGGTTTGAGTTCTAGCTCTGTTTCACCACATAGCAGTTTCTCTTTTTTCTCCCCCTTTGAGATTGACTATATTAACTTTCTTTTATTATAGTTGTTATATATTTCTGTATATAGGTGCTGCATTGGGAGCTAGTATGTTTGCTGTGTCACCATGACTTTCTACCTTTTACACTTAAATACATGGATCTAAAACTTTACAGTTTGGGGCCAAAATATTGAATAATAAATTTTAAATAAGGACGTACACTGTATTATAAATAAAGTGCAAGATGCTTTATACATCATCATCATCATATGTGAATCTATTTGACCACAGAAGGCAAAACCTATGTAACAAATGTTTCAAGAAAACACTCAAAATGTCGATTCCAATGTGTTTACCAAAGCTGGATGAAACCACAGTGAATAAAAACAATGAAATCTTTGTAACCAATTGGCAACACTTGTCCAGTCCCTCATCTCAGCCGAATACTAAACAGAGGATTAGAATACGCCTACAATCTAACCTGTGACTGTGCTTCACAATTTAATCACATCACAACATATATATGCCAGGAAAGATATATTACAACTACAGCTACTGTAAATCTAATTTTTAAAAATAGTTTATATTTAGTTGAGTAAAGGATAGAATTTGGTCATATGTTTTTCATAGCATAAACATGAAATATTTGAAACACTATCTGTAAGTATAGATGGAGAAGTTAATTAATGTCCATGCCAATTAGTAATAGATACAGACAAAAACAGGGTTTATTAGCTTATTCTATGTTTTATTTGAAATTTTTAAACTTGTGGTTTTATAGACATAAGATTACTGTTGATATACCTTTTTCTCTAATATCACTTATTTCTGATTGTAAGGATGATATGTGTGAATATTCTCATTTAAATATCTGATATATCCCCCTTTTCTCTCACACACTCACACACACTTATATATAGCAATGTGTTTAAATTTAGCAATTTAAGGGGAAATATATTTTTATGTTAGTAGATTTAAAAAATTTCCCAAAATTAAAAAGTTTCCTAATGAAAGTCTGATCTAAAATAAAATAGATCAATACCACATCATGGTTAATAAATTTGTGCATAAAAGTCAGTTTTTTACTTAATATTTTTAAAAATGGTATTCATTGCTAGTGTTTGTAAACTAAAATATTTAATATTATACTTTTATTCCATTGGAGTGAAAATTATTTTTATCTGTGTAGTAACTGTTTCCGCAATTTCCCTAAAAATCCATGTACAGCCTCAACTATGTGTTGTAGCTTCATTGCTCCCTCCTTTTGATATATTTAAGACACAGGGCTTGCCATTTATTTTTCCCCTTTTTAATTTTTCTTGCAGTGCCTGTTCTGAGTTGATTTGTGTCCCCTCAAAAGATATGCTGAGATTTTAATGTCCAATGCATTGGAATATGACCTTATTTGTTAATGTGATCATGGCAGATGTAATTAGCTAGATGAAGTACACAGGAATGTATGAACCTCTAATCTATTATGACTGATGTCTTCATAGGAGAGTAGAACATCATCTGAAGCAGGCATGTGGGCACCATATGATGAAGGTGACAGAAAAGGAATGATGTGCGACATGAAAAAGCCAAGGAATGCTGGGGCTCTCAGAAGCCACAGATACAAGGAGGGATCTTCCCCTGGAAGGTTTGGCCCGAGTATTGCCTTACCTCACTCTTGGATTCTGCCTATAGAACAGTGTGAATAAATTTTTAATTGTTTTAAACTACCCAATTTAAGCTTCTTTGTTAGAGAAGGCCTAGGACACTATTACAATGTTGTAAAAAAAAAAATAAAAATTTATTCATACACCTATTTTTATCATCACTGGAAAAATGAGCACAACCAAATGTTTATATGCTGTGTTTTGGTTGGTTTCATTTTGTGTTTGATTTGCATTACAATTTTGTACAATTTGTTACAAATGAACAGGAAGTTTTGACAGTATAGCTCTTATATATAAAATCACACAAAGGGATATTAATCTATACATACTTTAATAAAAGTCCATGTAAGTCAGGCATGGTGGCACATCTCCACAATCCCAGAGATTTGGGAGGCCAAGGCAGAAGGATAACAAGTTTGAGGCCAGCCACAGAAACTTAGTAAGACTTAAGCAACTTAGACTCTGTCTCAAAATAAAACATTTTTTTTTTTTTAAGGGCTGGGGATGTAGCTCAGTGGTAAAGTTCTCCTGGATTCCATCCATAGTAGCAAAATTATTAATTAAATAATAATAAAATAAAATTTAAAATAAAAACTTAGAAAGTACATGTAAAACAGCTAACAATTTTTTGTTTGTGTATAGATAACAGCATAGTGAGAGGAAAGACAGAAATAAGGTGACTAGAGAATGAAGGATACACACATAAAATTAAATTCAGATTACAACTGGTTTCTGTCCTGGACATACTGTACTTTGTAACCCCCTTAAAAAGGGGGTGGGGACAGAGAAAGAGGGAAAAGAAAAAAAAAAGCAAATCAAAGAGAGAATCCCAAAGCAATATATCACAGTGTGGCTCCTGAAGAATTAATTCCTGTCAGTTCTGATGTTGTGGACAGAATATGAGGGCATATCTGTGAGTTCAGCCATGGAGACATGCACGCAGGCTTTGATTCAACACCGAATGCAGTCCTTCAACAATTTACCAGCGTGTTTATTGGCTGCCACTGCATGCCTTGACAAAAAATGCCATCTCTTTCACTCAAGATGGCAGGAGACTAATGTTTGTTCTCATCAAAAAAGCCTATTTGGCTGAAAGAAGTGAACTAAAGATTTACTATCCACAGAGAATGTATTACCTCCCTTCTTAAGGTGAGAAAAAAAGCAACAACAAAAAGTAATCCTGGGGAAATAAAAACAATAACCCTGGCAATATTTTCTAGGCTAACAGGAGAAGCATTTCAACATTTTAGGTATTTTTAACTTTGCTTTAAAACTCTTAGTAAAGTAGTGTAGAGGGATAAAGCACAATTCTTGAATCCATCACTCATATTCCCTATGAGTTACAGGTCTGTCATGTGCAAAAGATAGGTAGTCACCATTGCATCCTACCACTGTATATCCACTAGGCTTTACAACTATTAGAAGCTTCATGGAGAGCTGCTTGCCTAGAGAGAAAGCAAGACTCTCCTCATTAGCACATGGTTGTGATCTGCAGGGTAGCCAGCATTTGATTATTAATATGAACTGTTTAGGCCATTAGCTGTCACCTGTTTCAAAAACTTGTGTGATGCTGTTTAGCTTTGGACTTTCTTTCCTGCTGTCAAATTTAGTTAAAATGTGCCTCTGGGATCAAATGTCATAAGGGGAAATACACAGAGAAATTCACAGTCGGAGAAATTTCATGTCTTCTTTCTGTAGGAATCCAGATTGAAAACTAAATTAATTCTTAATACATACTATTTAGTATTAGCTTCATAGCTCCCTAAACCTTAGGAAAGAGACAATATTTATTAATAATGTCCTGGGGTTTTGAAGCCAGTATGTACTTTTATAATTCATTTTATCTCTTATGAAATAGCAGCTTCTATAAATTGATTTATTCCCCAGAATGTTTGAAGTTGATATCAGGAAGCTGTTTTTATTGCAGTTTTTGGTAATTACATTTAATTCAACTCTTCTGTTATAATTTTCTAGTATTAACAAAATACACTTGGAAAAATATTCATCTATCTTTTGCTTATGTTTATCTGAACACCTCTTCAACAGAATATTAAACTCTCAAACATGCATTCTTGTGGGTAATTGATAATAAGTAGAACAGCAAAACCAATTCATTCCTGATTGTGTTTGCATACCCATTTTACAGAAAGAATGAAAAAAAATTAGAATTGGAAAGATTAAGTTTCTTCAATTCATAGCTTGTTTGTTGTTGTTATTATTACCAGGAATGGAACTCAGGGTTACTTAAGCACTGAGCTACTCCCCAGCTGTTTTCAAATTTTGACACAAGATGTCAATTACATACTTAGGGCCTCATTAAGTTGCTGATATTGGGGTGTCCAGCTTCTTAATTCTTGCCTAATGATTAGAAGCATACATTTTAACAATATTGTCAACCTAACTCTGCCACATAGGACAACAAATACTTAGTAGCTAAACTTTAATATAAGATGACATTCAATTTATTCAATTAATTTTAAATACTTTATTACTCTTTTAAAACTATTATTATAATTAAGTCATAAGCCATTAACATTTAGAAAAAAAATTAGCCTTTTAAAAAGCTATTCCAATAACTTTTTGGCATTTTATCAATAAGAAAAGACCCAAAGGTACTAAGCAGGCTTGTCAATTTTGAAAGCTGAAGGTCAGGAGGAATGTTTTCTCTAAGGAATCTATGAGAGTAAAGATATGATGAATAGATGAGTAAAAAAATAAATAAATAAAATAAAAGTCCTCTAGAATAAGAACTCACCCAGCTAGAACACAAGAAGTCTTAGAGCCCTCTGGCAAATAAAAATACCACAGTGCCCACCTTGATGGAGTAGACTCTTTCCTAAAAGGCCACGTCACAAGTACATAGCCATGTTTTTGAAACTTCGATTGCTTTTTTAAATCTACAGCTGTTCACTGCTGGGGGATTTATTGTGATGTCACATAAGTAAAGACCATTCGAACTTTGAAATTTTTCCTGGGAAACAAATACATAGAATATTATTCATCTTCTATTTTGTTTTGTTGTGAGATTTTTGATGCCCTTGAAGTTAGAATGCAGTTTTAAGAGATAAAAGGCTAAATGTGATAATTCCTCATTTTGAAAAGTAAATGATTATGAAGTAGATGATGTGTTTAGACAAAACATTCATACTAGCCATTTTAATTTTTAAGGGAATAGTGCTGAAGAGAAATTTTTCAAATTAAGATCTAGTTAAATTTCAGATTTTTAGATTTACTCATGGCTGAGAATCTTACTCTTAATGGTATTTATTCCTAGGTATCTATTATAAACTTGATGATTCAATAGGTATTTAGGATGGGCAATTCACGTATATGCATGTTTATTAGAAATTGGTGAGGCAGGGAGTATTAAAAAAAAAAGGCATGGCTAACTAAAAAAGTTATTTTCTTCAGGTTGTTTCTGTCTGCTGACTGTTCTGGAAGATGCCTGGTAATGATTTTCCATCTTCAGGATAATCATTTTCTCCTGTCATTGGCCTCTAGCATATTTTAGAAGTACTCGTTTTTCCTGTAGACTCACTATTCTCCCTTCATCATGAGAATATTATTTTTTAAAAATCTATGATACAGAACACACACACACACACACACACACACACACACACACACACACACACACACACTAAAAATCAACTAATAGAGAAAACTAGGTTCTCATGCTCTTCCAGTTTTGTGATGGAGTAGATGAGCACTGAGGAAGAAGTGGCAATAATAAATCTTCAAAACGTCCTCTATGATTTGAAAGGGTGATCATTAGTCCCACAGTGATACTAAAGGGAAGAGACCCAAGCAATATGTTTTAGAAAGTGAGCAGAAAGTATTGAGCGATGGTTGCATAAACCTATTTTCCTATGCTCTTTTTAGCTCTTTAGAAACATTTGTTCCAAGTGTTGCAAGCTTTTATGCAAATGTGCAAGAAACTCTTATGCCTAAAGTAATGCAATAGGGACTATTCATGTCAGATTCTACCATTTATGAACATGACCTTGATAATAGAGAAGAATTAAATAGGGAAAGGATCTTGGGAATGACAATAGGTTCCTGAATGCTTGTGTCTGGCTAATTGTAACACCTGCCCCACACAATGTCTTCTAAAACACTGTGCAGAGCAAACAACAGTTAGAGATCTGCCACTTTCCAAGCTCAGATTTATATTATGTGAGTTGATAGAATCTGTGAAGCCCTCTGCCCTCAGAAGTATCTATGCCCTGAAAATTTATCAGTGTTACAACTTGTTTCTCTCTCTGATAGATTATCCTTTTACATGCAAATATTGTCTACTAGGATAACATTTTAAGTTTGAAACAGAAAAGGGGGAATTAATTTATTTGATTTTGTTCTTCCCCGATGATGAAGGTAAAAAAATTAGCTGGTAACATTTTCTAGAACTGTATATGTTGAAAGAAATCTTCTATTTATTATTAAAGACCTTCCTGCTTCCCCAAAGGATGAGGTACTTTAAAACAAAAGAACAGATATACTGAAATCATTAAATTTAGCACTAAGAAGAATTTATAACCAAAGTCTTTGTCTAGGAAACATTAAACATGAGAATGGACAGTATCTTCAATAGCACTTTTACAAAAAGAGCAGAGACATTCTTCATATAGGCATTTCATACACTGACCTTTGATAAGAAGCCAAGGGCATGGTGCCAAATTGAGCCCTGTGAAGACATTTCTGAAGGAGACTAAAGTATTATAGTCCTAGTATGTTCCATTCTGATGATCTGACTTGATACAGCATAAAGCCTAGAGAATCTAGAGACGCAGATGGGTAGTATGTCTAGAGGCTGCCAATTCCTCTGGAATTTTAATTGACTTAGTTATCGAATATAGGAAAATTGAGACTTCTAGTGAGTATTAAAACTTATTATTATTATTGTTTTGGTTTTGCACACTGTTAGAAACCCCTATATTTCTAATAATAGCAAAAACAACAATGAAAATAATAATAGCTAATATTAATGACTCTCAGGCCAGGTGCTAATTTGCATGAATTATTGAAGGCTTCCAACAATCAAATGAAATAGGTACTTTTCACATGGCAACCATTTTGCAAAAGATGATGAAATTAATAGAAATTGAGCAAATTGCACACGTTCACATGGATATTAGCTACAAAACTGACATTTAAATTTAAACCACTTTCCTCCAGATCCAATAGCACTACTCTCTACGAGCTTATGTTATGTTAAATTATAGGTGGGAAAGTTGTCTCTGCAAGTAAGTAAAATAATTTAGCTTGTATTCTTATATGACCAAATATTTGTTTCACGTCTTCACAGAAGTATACTTGGAGTTATAAATATAAAAACTCAGTTTGGATCTATCATAATTTATCAACTACATAACTGAATTCTTAGCGCTCTTTATTATAAGTTATAGTAAATATGATATTGGTTCAGATGATTTTGATAAGTATTACAATCATCTCTTTAGACTATAAAAGAACCTAATTTTAAATATTGAAGCCAGTTTGTTTTGAGAACTGAAATGAGCACAGAAACCCGATTAGTATCTGCTATCCTTTTTCAATAGTTTTGCTGAATAACTAAAATTTTTTCCTATCTCCAGCAGCTATTGAGAGTATCCTCATATTGATGTAGTTTAAAAGATGGCCTCAGAAACATTGTTTCCTGTTTACCTTCTTTGATATTTTCTGAGAAAAACTTCACAACAATGTCTGAATTTGAGTTTAAGAACAAATGACCAAGAATAAAACAAAATCCTAAACTTTTAGATCACAAAGCAAACAATGCTGGTTTGAAATATATATGTGTAATTTAACATATGAAGTTGAACTTTTTGTTGTCATATAATTATATTTTTAAGTTGATATACAAATAGATACCTCCCATAAAATTTATAAGAATGAAAAAATATTAATCTCCTCATCAGAAGTTCAAGTCCAGGCCACAGATATGAGGCTAAAAGGTAGAACAATGCCTACATGTGGGAGAAGGCACCCTGGATGAGTTGGAGCATGGGGGATGGTGAAGTACTAGCCTGACTGTACATCTACATAGGCATATTCATTTGTAAAAAAATAAAAATAAAAAATAACGATGATAAACTGCTTATTTAAGGTTTGTGTAATTATATTGCAATCAAAATGATGCATCCTGTGTGTGTGTGTGTGTGTGTGTGTGTATAAAGTACAGGCAAAAAAGCAATAGCCCCTCTAGTTCATGCAGTATTTTTGTGAAATTACACAAAAAGGTTTTTTTGGGGCAGATTTAGCTTCTAGTTAACAAAGTTTATTCGACGGACTAGTAAAAGGATTCAGTCCCACTCATTTGAAAGAGCCTACATAATAGTATGTATGTCCACTAAAAATAATGTTGTTGAGAAGAAAAACTATTCTGTAACAAAACGATATAAAAATAATTAAGAGAAAAAAAATTTTTTTTGTTTTCCAGGGTAATACGATTTTATATGTAAGCATTAACACATGTAATTTACTGGTATTTATTATTACTATTCAAAGAAAATTCAGTAATTCAATAATTAATCAATGAAAGAGACTTGCATTGACTACAATCTCCATTATGAAATTTGGAAGATTAAAAATATTATTTAATTAGTGATTATCAAGAGATTATCTTTGTGCATACCACTCACAAATTGGTTCTTTACTAATATGCTTGTAGATTTAAAATGTATATTTAAAGTAAGCCTAAACTGAGCACTGACAAATATTAACTAAATTGATATTGAAATTGAAGAGTTCAGGTGGTATATTTTGTCAATTGCTATGGAAACCTGTGATTCGGATATCTTGGATACATAGAATAAACCTACTTTGACCAACCTATGGATATTTCATCAAAGAATACATTCACCTCAGAAATTATGATTGGAAGATATCTGGGATTATATTCCAGCAAAAAATTGTGATATTTTTGCTTACATTTCTTGAGATGTTGAATATTAGGCTCAATGTAACATGTTTATCATGATAGGCAGAGAATTTTGTGGTGCTGAGTGACACACATTGCTGGATCTGTGGAATTTATTTTCTAATGCTTTCATTTAAAAAATAAACAGAAGAATCAGGCTTTATATATACTTGTTTTTTAGGTTTATTTACTTGAAATATATTCTAAATGATGAATTTAAATAAACAGTTTTAAGTTGAATAAATTTAAAATTCAGAGAGTAACTTATGTATTCCCTGATAACAGACATACCAGATAAAGAACAGAAATTAACATTCTTATTTTGCAAGATGGTGATGAAATTGTTGAACAACATTGTGAATATTCCGACTTCGGAAAGGTTTATATGTTTAATGACACTCTACTTTGCAATTAGATTTAATAAGGTATAGATTTAATGAACATGATTGTTGGTAGCTGGTGGTTTTAATCACTGAATTGACTACCAATTTGCTATTTGTATTATAATTTAGTTATGTAATCCCTCAGGATTAGTCAATAGAGCTTGAGAAAGTAACTAAGTCTGAAATTTGGCAAGAAATTGCTTATATTAATTTTCTATTAATGACTGTCTGTACATATAAAATTACATTACAGCATCTGTTGTTAGATAATTCACATGTATCAAGGTTATTATTTTTTGAATAAACAGAAAGAAAATGTTGAATTCTATCTCTCTCAAATTAATAAAAAATGGCTTGAATTAAAAATTCCAAACATGTATAAGCTACTGAGCTAAAGAACTTAAGAAGGAAACAAAATAATCTCATGATGGCTTATTTAAAAGGAAATTTAAAAAAAAAAATCTCTCTTGCTCTCTGGAATAAAACTATTTCATAATAGAAAAGTCATTTAAAATATTTATTTTATATAGTAATTTATTTACTACTAGAAATCTGAAGTAAAACAAACGTTTAAAACCTAAAGTAAACGTCAATAACATGGTCATATGTAGTCCTGAATATATAACACATGTAAAAAATGTACTATAAACAATCAATTGCTACAGTAATGTTATTTTTCAATAGCTGTAATGATTTCTATTACTTCAAAGCCATTATTACCTTCATTGACAAATAATTATTTGTCATTTACTTCAGACAGGGTTCTGTGTTTAGCTATGGGTATGGAGAGTCACAAGTACAAGAGTATGTCCTTGAAGGACTTACAGAATAATTAGGAAGAAAGAACATATAAAAAGCAGATGCATGATAATAAAGAGTTATAAATGTGAACTGCCAAAGCAGTGGAAGAGGCAATAAATTCTGCAGGAAATCAGAATTGGGGGTCATGATGAAATTAAGTTATTGGTGTCCCTATGTAAATCAATTCCAAATTATTGTGTCTTAAAAAACAAAGTTAAGAGTACAGCCAGTCAAAAGAAAGGTCACTTATTATAACAATTTCTTCACCTTCACATCCATCCCTTTCCTATGGAAAATCCATGCCCTCTGGTGGATAGAACTATTAATTTTATGAATTTCACAGGTGACCCCATATTTTTTTGATAATGTCAATAACCAAATGTTGGAAGTGAAGTCAGTACCAGATGATTTTTAGTATTTTAAAGGTCACTGAATTACCAGTTTAAAATAGCTTACTATTTTACACAGTCATGGAGGCATAACCCAGTTTTTAAGAGACTAAAACAATTTTTGAGTAATTAACATTTAATGTAATAAGAACATTTACTATATCATGATTATATGCAGGTATAAAGTAAGAATAATATCATTACCCCTTCCACTTGCTTAATAATCACACTTGGCAATATTGCACTTGGCAATAATCACAAATCTCTGGGGTTTGGACATCTATTTTCTCCAACAAATCTAAATATGTGCCACCTTCCTAAAAAAAGATCAAGACTATGTAGTTTGGAATTATAATTAGAAATGTTTCTAATATTTGTGTCTTTACAAATCAAGTGCAATAGCCATACCTTTAAAAGTCTATCTCTCTAAAATGTATCTCCAGAAAATGCTAAAACTGATTTCTCAGTTTTCAATGTCCAAGGATCTAGATTAAATTATAATTTGTTAGATTGGGGAAGGGTATTAATTAACATTACTCTTTTTACTTTATGATTCCATTTGCTAAATTGTTATATTATACAGATTATTTAATTCTATGTATCATTTTATATGCCAGTCACATTGCACTGAAAGCATAAATTTAATGTTTTAGGCAAATAACACAAAAGAATTAGCATCCTTCATTAAACTCTCTTATCCTAGGTGTTTATCTTAAAATAGAAAACATGAACATTTATTGGGCTTGACATTATATAGACTTTTTGTAACCATGAGAAAGTCAAATGTTCTCTCTCCTTAAAGGATGTGCTAGATAATATACATCATATGACCTGAAGTTTATAGGCAGAAAGCATTTTACATTGGTTTCTTATTCAAATTTTAGAGATTTTTCACAAGCAATTTATGTAGGTACAAGCTTCTTAAAATGTCCTTTGGGCACATCTGTCTTCCCAATTTCATCAATTCAGCTGAATATAATACCCGTGTCCCCAGGTAAAAGTCATGATGCAATTCTATCAGACAGTTGCTGTACTTTGCGCAGTGTGGGTGTGAGAGCTAATTTTGTCCTTAGATTCAGAAGCTTCATTAACAGTCTTAACACATTCACTGAAGCTTTCTAAGCCTCTCAGGCTTTAACACTTACACTACTGCAGAACTGGGGAGAATGAAAAATAAAATGTTATACTTGTTTTGAAAACACATTTCTCTGATTGGCAACAAATGTAGCTCTTCTGTGCACATGGAAATTTGAGTTTCAACAATGTTACATTAAGGAAACTTTTTAGCAATACACAATCCATATTATGAGAAAAGTACTTTTTTTAAATATATAGGACCACAAAAATTTTATCCTAAAATTGTTGAATAAGACAGTATCTATACTTTGCACATGGCTACAAAAAAAACAAAACAAAAAGAAAAACTATGAAATCCTTTTTCTTTTTACTACACTTTTAAAATGTAAGTACCATACTACTCGATATTACTTTCTCAGAAAATTCAGTGTCTAATTCTACCAAAATGCTGTTTTTAAGTAAAAATATTGACAATCAAACGCTAAATGTGATCAATTTCCATATTCAATTACACCAGTAAACAGGTAGAGTTGTTATATAGATACTGAAGAAATAAAATGCAAATTCTTTCTGTAGCAATTACTTGATGCTTTGCTAGACTCGAACAAATACAATGAAATAATATCAAGGAAAACATTTCCATATAGGTGCATTAATTTCCCCACTCACTTCCCTAGGTCACAATTATAGTTCTTTCAGTATAGTTTAAACACTAGAGATGATTAATGAGAAAGGATATAAATTAAAATTTATACATATCAACATTTCAACAATCTAAAGTATTCAAGATGAAGGGAAAATATATGGAACCATTAGCAATTACTCATTTCATTTTAAATCTTAATGTCTATAGAGTTAATTTTTAAAAAATATTATTCCAATAAACATACTCTGTATTTCTATATTGTCTCTATCCCAAAACATTGTTAAATTTTTTTTGACTAGTCTGAAATTCAGGGAAGTATCTTGGAAATAGAATCAAATATATATATTTTTTTAAAGTGAGGCAATTTCAGATATGACTGCAATCTAAATTATGAAAAAAGAAAACATGCTGTTCCTACTTCAGCATTATATAATGACATCTGAATGACCAGGGATATAAACTGATTGGAACACAGAGGCAAATGGTTCCATTCTTTGTGGCATACATTTTTAAGCAAAGCAATTTTGTTGTTTGCATGACAATGACACATAATAGTCTGATATCACACCTGACTTTCTAGCAAAACATTTTAAGAAACCACTCAAATTGAAAGGAAAGATTTTTAAAAACAGTTTGAAATGATATGTACATAAAAATTCAAATATTAAGAAATCACATATAACCTGCCCCTTTCTTTCTGAAGTCTAAAAAGATTTTTTTTTTAATTGCCCTGTTGTTGGGGTGATTTTTCAATAAGATGGCTAGAAACTACACATGTATCATAAGAGGACAACTTCCTGGATCTAAGGGATACTTTGCATAACACCTATGGCTTGCAATTTTCTACAGTACTCAAGGAACCCATTTGATATACAGCACCCAGAACTCAAACACAACAGAACAATTTTAAAATGAAGGGCTCCAAGTAAAGAATATTAAATCACTTGAAAATACAGACACCCCTCATCCCCACACACATTGTTTTAGGCAAGATGAAGAATTGGAAATCATCTTTGGTGGCCACTAATAGACACAATAAGACAAAGTTGTAGCAGGCCTTATATATTGAAGGAAATTTTGTAGGAGAAAATATTAGATTTAAATTTGTCCACTTTTACCCTCACATTCTCTTCCCATTATACCAATAATATTGGGAAAAATCTAGAGTATTTCAATTCAGCAACTGTATACTATGAACTAATCCGTCTCAGATCTACACTTTTATGAGTCTGTCCAAAATATGTAAATATTTTCATATATTAATCTCACAGAATACAAAGCAGAGAAAGAATTCCCTTCTATTTTAGAACTGGATTTATGCTAAAGAGAAAAAGCCAAAAAAAAAAAAACCTTTGAAATTGTAATTAGAATGTATTCATTTGGTCCTATATGTATTCATTTCTTAATACTTGCATGTTCTTAATCCACAAAATAAGCTAGGTTTATCAAATAGTTATATTTACCAAGTAATGATTTTTCTGTAAATTAGTATAAGATTTCTGTGGTATTTAATGAATTCATAAGAGTTTTATATTGATTTTTTGGTTTGCTTTAAATGAGTAAATGATGCTTGAAAATTAAAATAATGCTCCAAATAAATATTGAAATAATATTACTCAGTTTTCTGGGGACAGGAATTTTTTACTCTGATGTGAGGGGATTTTTAAAAACCACCATTGATGTGCTCACATTTTACAAGCTGTTTTGATTCTTGATTTGAAATAGTTTGCCTTAAAGATATTTTTTTACTGGTATATTTAGTCAATGACTACATATTGTCCTGCTTACTGAGTTTTGTTTCAAAATGAGCTAACTCAATGAATTAATTTTAGTATTTGAATATGTCCTCAATTTAATCACGTTTTAATATTTTGGCATGTGTTTACCGTTTAGGTCCATGATTTTAGATTATAACGACAGCTTATTCAACAAATGTTTTCTTTGTTTCCCTTAGTCATTAAGCTAAGGTTTAGGGCTGGACAATGAGGACTGGGTCTCGAGTCTGAGGAGTTCACCTTGAAGTTCCTTCTAAATGTGTCACTTCATTCCTTCCTGTGTAGACTCTTTGGACAGTGCAGAAACAAGTTATTGGGTCAGCAGTCTTCCCTCCTCATCCCCTTTCATGGAGGCTGTGGGTAGGGACTTTGCACCTGGCTGAGAAGACCTGAAAGAGTCAATCAGAAGCTGACATGGGAATGGATGCCAACCATGACAGTTCTGGCCAGCTGAAGAAATCACCCTTGAAACTCACATCAGCCCTGACCAACCTAAGGCAAACACCATGCCCCTAAACTCTGCTCAGCCAACCTGCTGTCTGCAGCTGAAATTTATATGGCCTCCTACCTCCAGCTTCCCTTATTAGCATTGCTCTTGCCTTTCCTGCCCACAACTTTCCCCCTGGCCCTCACCCATTCGTTGACAGGTGAACCTGGCCTAGGAGCACCCTTCAATAAACTTTCTTTTGGTGCCTCATTCTTGTTCCGTGGTTCCTGATCTCGCATACTCCATTTTACACAAGTCTCATTTGAGCTGCAAGAAGATCAACCAATCTTCATTTAGTAAACATATACACATTTTAAGAAATGGGTGCAAACAATTATATGGAAATATTGCTTACTGCCTTAGTGTGGCTTCCTACAATAAAGTCTTGATTTCAGAGGATGAAGAGCTCATTATGGTATGGTATGCTTAGGTGAAGTCTTACTTTTCTACAAAGGACATTTCCATTTCTATCCTTAGTTTCTCTAGCAAGAGCTGAGAGATCTCAGTATGTTTAAGGGAATGTCTGCTAATCTACTTGATTTGTAGGTATCAGCAGCTTCAGATAAGGAGACACTTAGCATCATCATCCAGAGGCTGGAGTTTCTTGCAGACTCTCAAATCATTAGATCTGAACCTTAGGTGAGGACATGTTACCATAGCAGACAGAGGTTATAGGAATCCCTTTTTATCATGCCATAAGCCTAAATAAAAGACCATGAGCTTTTAGTCACAATAGCTCAGCAGGAAAAAGCTCATTTGTACTTTGTGGGCATCACGTGATGCATTCATTTTTTGATCTCTACCTTTCAAATAAATGACAGGTATTTATTTACTGAATGGCTCCTATGGTTTACTGGGTTCTTGAACATATGAGAGTGTTCAGGATAGAATCCTTGCCCTTGACAAGCATATATTTCATTTAGGAAAAGTAGTTCATAACTATGCAAATCATAAAAAATTTCATTGAAAGCTGAGTTGCATGAAGATGATGTCACAGGTAATTACTTACATCTCTTTAGGGAGTTAAAAGCTGAATGGCTGAAAAGGGGGAAACCCTGAGGGCAGAAGGTTGTGGTGGAAGGCCAGGAAAAATAGGCAGTTAGTGGCCAAGAGGAAAAGAGCCTGGCATGTTATGGAAAATATTTCTTCAATTTCAGCTACTTGGTGGGAACCCCAGTATCCTTTCTAGATCTCTCTGGCTCCTCTGTATTTTATTATAGATACCTTGCTCAAAACTGAATACACTACCTACAACCAAGAATTCATCCAAAGGAGTCTGAGGATAAGCAATACCATAGAAACATCTGTTGTGTTCTTTCCATGTCCACCACTGAACATTTCTCTCAAACACCAATTGAGGCCCGAGTTCTTCTCCCACTAAATGTTACAGTCTAAAGCATTGTAGGTAGTGTCATTATATTTAGTGATGCTGAATCTAAGTCCTTGTTCATATAACCTTAAGTGAATCATTTAGCTTCTCAGACTCCCAGCTCCATCAATGAAAGTGTGACTGCTAGTCTATGATAGTTAATAGTTGTTTATTGTTAAACTCTTCTAATACAAAGATTATAGACAAGGTAATATGGAATTAGAACTAGGAATAATAATTTTTTAAACATTTTAAAACAATGTTCCCACCTTTCTCTTGTGAGGGTGACAAAGCACATATAGAAATTACAACATATCCATGGGAATGTAAAAGTACCAACCACAGAAGAGAAATTCCTGAAATAGAGAATAAAGTATATTTCTACCCAGATTCTAACTGGAATACTGGGAATGGGAAGATTATCTGCATCTGTTAGACTTCGAAGAACAGGGTATTTGGAACTTAAATTTAAAATATAAAAATATATATCTACATCTGTTTGGAATTAGTAATGTAAAATCACATGTCATAGGCAGGAGAAAATGGTGGGATATGTTTAAAAATATTTCCCTATCCAGTTTGACCAGATGTTAGAAATAAAAGGGAATAGGGAGAATGAAACTGAAAATGTAATTTGTAAGACTAAATTTTATTTTGTAGGAATGAGGAATCACTGAAACTTTATATTAAGATGTGACATATTAAGGTGTCTTTTAGGAATATATTCATGTTTCTGTTCATAGGAAAATTTATAAGCCAGGAAGAAATTTTGATCAACAAAGTTTTGAGATCTGGCTCAAACATCTGAGAGTAAAACATGTTAATGCACAAGGACAGGATATTGATATGTGGATAATAAGACTATAATTCCTAAAAGTAGATAAAGCATTGCCTATTATGATAATATATCATATCTATTATGGTACAATTAGATACTAATGAGGGTCTTTCTTTACAACTTAAAATAATTAAATTTAAGATATACACTACAAATTGTAGATAATAATGCATAACTATTCAAGTCCAACTGCTATCCAGAACATTACTCCAGAGTTATTAGCTCTGTTTTGTAACTCATGAGCCCAAAGTACAGATTTACTTCCCTAAAGTTGTCATCAATTTTTCTGGCTCAAGGTTCTAGCTATTTACTACTTCATATAAGGATTGTGCAATTTCATATCACATTCCATACATTTCAGATTTTTCATAAATATTATTCTGAATATTAATTATAGTATATTAAAGTTACACATAGTGACATTTATTAATCATACAAAATTTTATACTGAGCCTTAATCACCCACTTTAAGTAAAGATATACAACATACTTTTTATATCCTGGGTTTACCACCTCCTAAGTATATAACCTTGGTTAATTTATTTAACTACTTTATTTTCCTCATCTTTAAAATGGAATTTTATTACCTATCTAACAAAAGTAAATGGGTTAATGGTAAAATTCTTCTAAGAGTCTTAGCACTAAGTAGTTGTTTTAAAACTAGCTATATATCAGGCTCTTTTTCTTCAAGAATCAATTATATTTTGTAAATAAATCTCAAATTTTCAGACATTGATTTAGGGAGTAAGGATGCCAAGGCACACATTTAGAGTAAAACTATTGCTTTTTTTTTCAACTGAAGTCTGTAGGAACCAAACAGAAGGGAAAGTTAGCAATTAACAAATCAATTTTGACTATGTCCACAGTTAACTTAGATCATACAAACTAAAGAAGGTTCATGTTGGGGCTTGATTGGCTGTCTACTTTAACAAATTAACCAAATAATTGACATCTCTTATCTTAACAGTGTATTGTAAGCGTACAGTCAAGTTCTACTCTCAAATGCCATGTAGCATTTAAAACCTAAAGTGAATTTGAAACAATATGTGCAGTAGTTTTCCCTTTCATTAACCCATTGACATTCCTGTCACTAACCTCATTTAAAAAAGAAATTCCATAGAGATTTGGTAGAATTAAAGGAAAATGCAGTCTATGTACTTTTCCCCTCCATAATTAGTAACGTAGAGACAGCATGTTATAATTTGAATGAATGTCAGAATACACTCAATGTCTCCCTAGCTCCGTTAACGAACTAAATGTGCAAATTTACCCATATCACTATAATGCATCTCATTTCTCTCCTTGGCAAAATGGAAGGTTGTTGAGTGATAAGAAACTCACTCAACAAGGAAAGTTTCACAAACAAGCACTGTTTTAGTATCCTTTGTTTTTAGCAAAATACCTAACACATAATAGGAAATGATCAATATTCACAAAATCCAATCTAATGCTTCATCTGTAAAAATATATGATTTCTATCGATCTGTTAAAGTGTTGGTATTTTAAAAAGGCTTCTTAAATACTCAATGTACTTTCTAGGAGGAAACCAAGAAATAATCAAGAAAACAATAATGGTCAAGGTTGTCAATTTAATCTATCTCTGGGAAATTAGCCATGACAGAAAAAGAACAAAGTGGTAAAGCAGAATACCGGAGGAAATAAAACTGACTCTAATTGAGGTATCTTCAAAGAAATATATATACCTGCACTGCAACAGACAAATTTGCATCTGAATCTTATCTTTCAATTTTGCATGTATGCATACAGATCAGGTACAGCTTAGCTAACTTCCCATTTCTCACCATGCAATTACTTGAAAACGCATGTAATTGAATATATTAAGAATTCTGCAGATGCAACTTATATACCAGCATGAAAATTGCATTTTACCCAATTGTAAAATATTAATTAATTTAGCAATAATAGTTACATATTTTAATAACTTTTAAAGTGCTCACATTCTTTTTTACACATTTTTTTTGCAAAATATGTGTACCAAAAATAATACTACAAAAGAACCGAATGCAAGTCATACATGAGAAAAAATATACAGGAAATAATTCAATTTTCAAAATTGACAAGTAATAATGGTCTCAGATTATTCTACACAAAAGGCATTTATTCTTCTACTTGATATAAGTCAGCATAGTTCATCATTGAGGTAACTATTCTCCTTGTACAATTTCTAGGCCTCACAGTAATTTCATTAGTCAAACAAGTAAACCCATTTTAGAGATGAGGACATAAATCTAAAAGGTTTATGAACTGTATTTTTTATAGCCAGAAGGTCATTTAGACCTACACTTTCAAGGAAGAACAGAGTTCAACAACAGTGAGTGCCTGTACTAAAACCAGTAGGCTACAACTAATTGATTCCTATCCCAGTAGTAGGTTTTTTACATTATATGAATCTAATTTTCTTTAGGAAATACAAAAGAAATAATTTAAATACTTCATGCAGTCATAGTCTAAAATTATTAAAGGTGAAATATATAGTTCACAACTTCCTAGTAAATAATAATGGTAAATACCCTGAATAATAAGGCCACCCTTGTTTGTAATAAATGATTTAAATTATCACCTTGTTATTCTTTTGATGTTACAGGACTGATAAGATTGAACAATCCATTTTTTTGGGATATTGATTTTGAGAAGGAAATGGAAAAAAATCACTTGAATTTTCAATTACTATTACTTTAATTAGCAAATTGAACAATCTCCTGTCTCCATTAAGATAAAAGGTGAGAAACAGTGTAAAATCTAGCCATGAGTCTATTGAGAAAAATGTTTGTTAATTTTCTTTCAGGATTAAAATCCTGTTTGTATATAATTTTTAAAGAAAAATAGCATGTTTGTGAATCACCATTACTTACATAGTTAAAGAGGAAAGTTGACCAATAGTTTACAGTTTGGGATTGAACAAGGAGTTTGATGGTAACCAGTGCTATAATCATTAACAGATTTAATTAGCTCTTTGTTGATTTGATTACATTTTATTTAAATTTTATTTGCCACCTATTCAATTGGTAGTAGGAGTGCAGTAAAATCTGAATTTATCTGTTCAGTTATATTCTGGATATATACTACCCCAAAGCTATAAACCATCAAGATGAAATGTTTAGAGTCCAGTTAAAACTATATTTTGTGACATGAGGCCTCAAAAATATGACTGGATCTTTTGGTATTCCTTCAGTATAAATTTCCAGGACATTCAACTGTAAATGTTATACAATAACTAACATAAAAATACTAGAATTACAAAAGTTATAGTTTACTATTTTTTATTTAGATTAGCAAAAATGAAATATCATACCTCTAGCCTGAAACACATCACAGTAGACAAAGATTAACTTGTACTCAGATAAGTAAGGTTCAAAATCAGGCCTATTAAGAGCATTCAAATAACTTTAGATTTTACTAATCAAATAGATTGTAAAACAGACATAAAATGTGGTGTAGTTTAAAAGAAGTTAAACGACAGCAATCTTTTATATTAAAGAAACAGATGCTTAGTAGTGAATACAAATGAGGACAAAATGATGCATTGAAATAACAGTCAAGGTCATTTAGAGCTACACCTAGCAGAAACAAAACAATTCTACAAAATACAAGAAAATTTGGAATTTTTTAGTTATGCATTCCATTCTGTCAAGATTAATACTGTAATTCAAAACTTTAAAAGCATTCATTGGGCGTAAACTTTCTTAGTTTGTGGAGTACAATATTATTATTCCTGTGGTCATTTTCAGCTATTACATAATAGTTTTATGTTCATAGTCTGAAAATCCTAATAAATTATCATTTTAGCTTCAAAAGTTTGTCAATTTTTACTGACATTTTAGCCTTTTTTTTTTTTTTTTTTTTTTTTTTTTTGTCTCTCTGATATACTCTTCTCCAAACTCCAGGTTATGATGGCAAGTCTGATTATTTACTTTCAGATTATTTTTGGTTGTCCTCAAATCTATCCCGATTCCTTGTTCTACCTCATTAAACTGACTCACTTTCTCACTAGATATAAAGAATTTTAAACATCTTTAATGTTTATGCCCTATTTGCTTTACTATAAGAGCATTTGTATACATATATAAAGCATCTCACACTTAAAGAATCACACTTGTGAAAACTACCATAAAAAGAACAGTCTACTATTTATTCAATGCATAATTTGCATATATATGTTATACAGCACTATATAAAGAAAAGTGATAAACACACAATACCAGCCATTTGGCATATAATGAATCCTTTTTACTTGTTTTATTAAATGAACATAAAACTACCTCTATTTCTTAAAAAATATTTTTAAGTACCTATAGTATAATATATGCACAATTCTTACATTTTCAGAATTAAATAATAGGGATTGGATAAGTGGAATAAATTTACAGATTCCATTTTATTTGAAGAGCATATTAACGAGAATATAAAAATTCTAGGGGAATGGTAATACTTGGTTTCAATTTTCTAAAATAGTACTAACATTAAAATATAATAATGGTAGAAAAGTTAGAAACTGAAAAAATATACTGCCATTTTAAAATTTTTAATAGAAAAAGTTAGGCTGAAATATAGTTTTAAAATATGAAACATAATTTTAGTAAAATTTAAGGAGAATTATTATATGTATAAAATTTATATAAGTATCTACATAAATATAAAAATCAGCTTCATAATTGCAAGGACTTGCAATAGTATATAATTACTTAGATTTCTATATAGAATTAAAAATTGGTGATATATAGAAAGACTCTACTATTCAAATACTCTTGCAAGCTACATGTCTCAGTTTAAAGGTGAAACTATATTTATATTTGAAATGAATATTTTGCCAAGCACAGGCTGTGGCATATATTAATAGTGTCTGGAATATTTAAAAGTTGACAGATTTTCTGGTTAGAATTGGTTGATATTTTATAATAAAAAGTTTTATAAATTTTAAATGTATATAACTTTTTATAAAAGTTATATACATTTAAAAATATGTTCTATATAGAATAACCCACATATAATATTCAAGCATAGGTTAGATTTTTACAAATTATTTGGGCATATATACTTTATTTTTGAGTAGTATTTATTTAAAGATACTCCAGTCCTTCAATCAGAACTCTCATTGTGATGAGATTTTATAAACAGAATGACAAACCGTTTAAAGGTAGAAACAGCAAACAGGTGTACAGCTTGTGCCTAATAGGCCTTCCCTTAGTTTCACAGTCTGATAATCTTTTTTGCATACTGTCTTGACCTGATTATTCATGACTTTTTGCATAATGAGAGAAAGCTTTTCGACATGTTAGGTATGACATACAAAATCTGCAGCTACTCAACCATTCTGGAAAGTCCTGTTGATTTTTTTAAGTAGATATAGCAGTCAAATTATAATTTGATCCAGCATGATTAAAATGGTGAACCTATTTAGTGAATTCCTTGAAAGCAAAAAAACACTTTAAAATATTTCAATGCATCGTCACATGCATAAAAGTACCTTATACTTGCATAAATGTGTCTAAATGAGCAATTAACACTCTTCAGCACTGTTTTAAAAAGTTCCCTAAACTATTTTACTCTATTACATTTGTTAATACTGTCCATATTTACAAACAAAATCTGAAATATTCTTTAAAAATATCATTTGTAAAATGTTTTTTGAAATATAGAAACTACAGAGGTAAATATGATCAAGGAATTTTGTAAAAATTCACATTAACTTGCCTAAATTTTTAAATAACATTTAATTCAGGATATCATATTCTTGCACATTCATATTTTCAGCATTAATTAGAAAGATTTTCTATAACTTCAATTATTCCTATTAATACTGACTTGTTAATTCTGCCATATATATAAACACAATGATTTAGATAATGGGCTCCCCATCTTTTGGCTTTAATTTAAAATTTATTTTTATTATTCAAAATGGTATTGTGATGTTTGTTCAAGTCTTTGATTTTTTTCTATTTATCTTAAGTTACTGTGCTAAAATTAAATATTTTGTGAATTTATTTTATTGGATAGTATACTCAGTTCTAGGTTATAGTGTCAGACTTAAGATTTTCCTTTGAATTTCTTTTTTCTGGTATATTTACAATATATATATTTTTTTCTATCTCAGGATACTTTCTTTCAATTTTACCGTAATACACTGAACTATTGGCTATTGACTTTCAGGTGGAATTCACAGAAAGAAAATTCTCAAAATCCTTCCAATAAAAATATTATTCCGTCTGTCTATACTTTTTAACACTTTCATTTTAATTTACTTGCTAACTATATTATTCTACACTAAAAATTCTTGCTTTTATTATGAACTGACAGAATATTTCTCTAATCTTTGAAGCATTTTCTATTACTGATGAAGCTTCAAATATCAGTTATTGTTTGCTTTTAGTAATCTCTTCCAGAACTATCAGGATTACTGGAATTCTGTCTGTCTTTTGCTTTGTTTCAATGTGATGTTCTCATTCATGTCATTGTGCACTTGGCGAGTTCTTTTTTTTAATTGAACATGTATATCACACAGTAGCTCAGGAAAATTGATCTGAAAGTCACAAAAATTGTTCAATATTGTTCAATGCTTTTGTTATCTTCCTTTTGAGCAGATATTTGAATTATATCACATTTTGCCCCACTCCCCATTTTTTCTCTGCCCACTTTCTATTGTGATCTTTTCTTCTACTTTTTAGGAAATCTAGGGAATCTTAAGATTATTAGCTTTACTTTTAATCATGTTTATTTCATTGATGAATTTAACCATATTTTTATTTCAAAAATTTACAGTTCTAATTATTTGCAAATATTTTTTTCATGCCCTCCCTCAACCTTTACCTATTTTCTGCAAACAGTAACTCTGGGGATGCCAAGTAGAAATCGTGAAGTTGCCATTTTCTAAATTGCCACAGTCCAGCTGCAGCAAAATAACTGGGGGTGACGAGCAACTTGTGTAGATTAATACAGCAGGAATGGGAGCCATTTATTGTAGGACAGGAGCAGTATTTATACATTCCACACAGCTTATCTTAATTAGCATAAACTAGATACATCAGTCAACCAATAAGAAATCTCCACACTTACTGGCTCACTGGCCTTACTTCACAAATCACTCCCTCTGGCATTTTGCCAGGCGCCAACCAGACTTGTTTACAGACTCTAACACTAAATTATTTGTTTTCTCTATAACCAGAAGTAGTCTTTGTTCATCTTGAGCTTTCTCTTTTATGGTTTTTGCTCCCTGCCCCACTCCCCACCCCCAGTATATGCTATACTCCATACCCCATGTTCCTTACCTGAAATCTTCAATGGCTAACTGCCTACTTGTTTATGTCAAAAAAATGCTTGTGTTGGTTGTGAGAGAAATATTGTGTGGTGAGAGATTTATGTCTACTTCAGGAATTTGGATTTCTTCTTGTTGTGTTTAGAATTCTTTAGGAATCCCTTAGAACACACTACTCTAATTCTAATGATTTGAATTACTTTTTTCCCTTTATAATAATGTTATGCACTTAGGTTTTCTTAGTTTCATATGTCATCATTTTAATCTTATGTGCTTCCCTTGTTCAAGAAATTTTTCAAGCATGAGAGTAATTGACATGTGCTCCTTTCTTAAAGTCCAGTGGAATTGATTTTTATCACTTTCAAGAAATAATATTTTCTATTAGAAACTATTTTAAAAGTTTTCTAAATATTTGAACTAAACTTGTATTTTTATATTAAGATATGAAATTTTGATACTTTGTTAATTTATAATTTTTCATGAACTTCCTGAAAATTTACATATGATAAAAAAATTCCCAAATGAATTGGGACTGTGGAACCAACCCAGATGCCCTTCAATAGATGAATGGATAAAAAAAATGTGGCATTTATACACTATGGAATATTATGCAGCACTAAAAAATGACAAAATCTTGGAATTTGCAGGGAAATGGATGGCACTAGAGCAGATTATGCTTAGTGAAGCTAGCCAATCCCTAAAAAACAAATACAAAATGTCTTCTTGGATATAATGAGAGCAACTATGAACAGAGTAGGGAGGAAGAGCAGGAAAAAAAAGATTAACTTTAAACGGAGACATGAGATGGGAGGGAAAGGGAAAGAAAAGGGAAATTGCATGGAAATGAAGGGAGACCCTCATTGCTATACAAAATTACATATAAGATGTTGTGAGGGGAATGGGAAAATAAACAAGGAGAGAAATGAATTACAGTAGATGGGGTAGAGAGAGAAGATGGGAGGGGAGGGGAGGGGGGATAGTAGGGGATAGAAAAGGTAGCAGAATACAACAGTTACTAATAGGGCATTATGTAAAAATGTGGATGTGTAACTGATGTGATTCTGCAATCTGCATTTGGGGTAAAAATTGGGAGTTCATAACCCACTTCAATCTAATGTATGAAATATGATATGTCAAGAGCTTTGTAATGTTGTGAACAACCAATAAAAACAAAAGATGCATTACAAAAAAAAAATTCCCAAATGAAAGTGATGTCAATAAAATGGTGCATTAGAGACTCAGCACTTTTCCTGACACAAAGGATACAGTAATTCAACAGCAATGCATGAATCAGTTCCTTTTATGACCAATCTAGAAGTTAGTAAGCTAGAACTCAGCAGGGACAAATCCAAACATGTTGAAACTACTAGGAAAAGAAGAGATACCATTTTTCCATAACCCTCAATCTCACCTCAGTGTGAAACAATCCTGAAAAAACTCCTAACCTTCATCTTCTCCCTGAGAAGCAAAGGAGTTGAATTGCACATGTAGCATCCCTACTAAGGAAAGTAGTTCCTACCCAAGGAATAAGCTAACACAGCTGTCTCAGAGAGATAATTGGGCTCCATATATGCTAGCAACTACCAAGACCAAAGCAATGGTTTGGATTAACTGTAGAACCAAGCACCTAGAAGAGTTTAATGTAAGTGGGAGATAATATCCAAATTCCACTAACTCCCTAGGAGGAAAATGTTAGATGACATATATGACACCCTCATTTTTCAGATGCCTTTTCAAAACATTGTCTTCTATCTAGCCTATCTTAGAATACTAAATGGAACCAGCTATTTTAGTTTCTAATGGCCTGGGGGGCCAGTCAGAACCAGGATGGTGGTTTGACATTGTAGCTAGTTGCTACAAATTCTATGAACCAGCTCTTTGTTAACAGAGCAAAAATACAAAAAAAGAAAGAAAGAAAAAAGATCCTAGTTCTCACCATCTATCTATGGAGGGAAATAATTGTAGAAGGATCCATAATTCAACTTTTGAGGAGCTGACCAAGAAACTCACTTTGGTCTCACTTGTCTTCAGAACATGATAGGCCCTGGCATGCTCTAGGTTTCTGGAGACCACTAACAACAAAGAAAGTGTCTTGAACTAGGAGGAAGGTTTAAGAAGCTTCCAGAATCTCTGGTTGAACTGACTAGTGAAGTTATTTATCTACCTGTATGAGGCCTGTCTATGAAGACAGGGAGAAATAGTCATTTTGTTTCATGTACAGATACCAATACAAAGAATTAAGAAAAAGAAACAGAAAAAATATGTTCCTCCAAAAGGATAAAATAAATAAATCTCCAATAACTCACTTTAAATGAAATAAATATGATTTATTTACAAGAAATTTAAAATAACCATCTAAGAGCTGAAGAATTTAATTACTGAACTAAAAATTCACTGCAGGGGCTTAAGAGAAGATTATATCAGATATAAGGAAAAACCTCACTAAACTCAAAAACAGATTACTGGAAGTTATTTCAGTTAAAGAAGCAAAAAATAAAAGGAAAATGAAAGAAGAATGAAATAAGCATAGGAACTTATGACTTATGGAACATAATATATAAGACTAATGTATGCATTATGGGAATCTCAGAATGAAGAGCAAGAGAGCAGGTGATAGAGGGGAAGAATCTAAAATGTATTGAGAGAAATAATACTTGAAAGCTTTTCAAGTCTAGTAAGAGAAATTTACATCCAGATCCAGAAAGTCAAAAGTACCTTAAATGATAAGTATCCAAAGAACTTTACACTAAGACATATTCACATTGTCAAAAGTTAAATACAGAGAATTTTGAAAGCAGCACAAAGAAAGCAACTTGCTGCATACAAGGTTATGTCCACATGACTACCAATAGATTTTCCAACCCAAACTTTGCATGCCATAAAAGAAATCAGGACAATTGTTTATAAAACACCAAAGGAGAACAATGGCCAAACAAAAATACTACTCATAACAAATTGTCTTTTAAATATGAAAATGAGATAAAAATCTTCAAAGACAAGCAAAAACTTTATTTTTCATCAATACTACCTTAGAATAAATGGAATAAATGCTAGAGTTTTTGTTTGTTTGTTTTCTTTTTCCTCCAGTTTGAAACCAAAGGACAGTAAACAGTAACATAGGACCTTAAGCAAGCATAAAATGCATTAGTAATGAGAAATATACAAATAAATACTGTACTGTTGTAATGGTGGTGGATAAATCACTTAATTCTAATAAGACAAAGGCTTACAGTATTAAAATAACTAATTAAAATATATGATAATGGGCATACAAGATAAATAGTTGCAAATTCTGACATCAATAACAAAACATAAGGAAAACAGATATTGTAGTATTTGTATCCCATTTAAGTTGTAACCAGATTAATGTAGGCTGCTATAATGATTGGTACTAACAACAATTTCTTATATGTCACCAAACGGAGAGACCATAGAAGCGAAAATCAGAAAAGAGTGAAGCAAATTAAAATGCTCTGTACAACAAAAGGGGGAGGGGGAAAGTCAATGGAGAAAATGACAACTTGTGAAATGAAAGGAATTCTTAAACTATTCATGCAACAAGGGGTTAATTTCCAAAAATAATTAATACTACAATTCAATAGTCAAATGTAAAAAACCTAGTAAGCCAACTAAAAACTAAGAACTTGAACAGATACTTTTCCAAAGACAGATTGCCAACAGATATATGTAAAAATGGTCAATGTCACTAATTATTACAGAAACACAAATCTAAAACACAAAACAATCACTGTTATCTCTAAAAGTATTAGAAAATATCCTCTGTTAACATGGATGCACACATACACACACACAAACTAGAAACACTCTACAATTGATAAGAATGCAAAATGATAAATCAGCTGTGGAAAACATTAAAGAGATTATTCAAATAATTAAAATTAGAAGTATAATATGATCTAGAAATTCCTTGGATATTTATATAAATTAAAAGAAACTATCTTCTTTTTTTTTTTTTTTAAGAAACTATCTTCTTGAAGAAGTATTTGTTTTTTATGTCTGTTAAAAACTAGCCTCAGTAGTCAAGATGTGGAAACAATAAAAACATCCACTGACGGGTGAGTGAATTAAATATATATGTGGTACATATATAACATGAATATTATATAACATATATAACATATATAACATGAATATTACTCAGTTTTAAAAGGAATAAGAAAGTCAAAGAGCAGCAAATAATTCATAACCTTGCTTACATAAGGTATCTAAAATTGTCATAGAATAGAATAGTGTAACCAGAAAATAAGGGGAGGACTGATAAACAGATTATATGAAATATTAGTTATGGAGATGAATAATCTGAGATCTGCTATACAACATTGTTCCTTTAGACAATAATACCCTTCTGTCACTTAAAAACCTGTTAAGAGGTTAAATCCTTTGTTAAGTGTTCTTTCCACAATTTAAAAAATCCTATTTGTATATCCCAATACTTTTGTCTTGGTTATAAAGGGAATTTTAAAATATTCACATATTTGCCTTAATACTTCAATTAAGTTTCCCAAAACTGGAAAACTTAACACTTTGATAACTAATAAAACTTGATAGTAAATACATATTAAAGTGAGAATATTGCTGACTTAATCAAAATGTTTTAAATAAATCTCTATAAGCTAAAGTCATTAGCATATAATAAGTTTCTTCAAATACATGAGATTGAATCAAACAAAAATTTAAATACTTCTTCAAAAAGAAATACACAAACATTCCCAATATGTAAAGATTAATGTAAATGGATTAATTTTTTTTCTAAAAAAGAAAAGATGATTGTTTCCTCCATTATAACATCATGGTTTTCAATTTTTATTTAAAGTCTCAGAGAATGCAAAAACATCTTGGCTGTTTGCAAAGAGACAATGATTCACTATTACAATTTAATCAGGGCAATTCATCTGTTCCTGTAGAAAGATTATCAATAGTAAAAGATTATCCAGACCTCTAGAATCTTGTAACATATTTATTGAAGTGATAAGCAAGTGGGACATCATTGTAGAGGTTGATAGTAATGAAAAGAAAATTTGTGTTAGGTTTTTGTCACCATGACAAAATACTTGACCAGAACAACTTAGAGGAGGAAAAGTTTATTCTGAGCTTACAGTTTCAGAGATTCAGTCCATGATCACCTAATTTCATCACTCTAGGCTAGAGATGAGGCAAAACATCATGGAAGTGCATGGAGGAGGAAAACCCTTCATGGTAACCAGGAAACAGCAATCCAGGCATCAGGAATAAAATGTAAACTCAAAAGGCACATTCCTAGTGACCTACTTTATCCAGCCCTACCTTACTTAGCTATAATTACCACCCATTACATAATGCTTTCAAATTATTTATCCATCAAGTAGATTAATCCACAGATTAGGTTATACCTCTCATAATCTAATCATTTCACCTGTGATTATTGCTACATTGTCTCCTGAACTTGTAGGGGACATCTCATTTTTAAACCCTACAACATGCCACTTTAGTGAATTACCATTTCTTATTAATTTAAATGACAACATATTACTTACTCCTGATATCACCCTATAAGCAGGTATTACACTATCTACTTTTCAAGGATTGTACTATAATTATTTATAAACTTTATGAATTTACAAAATTCACATGCTCAGCAAGCTTGAAGAACTGTTTAATTGTACAAAATCCAAAACTATGGATCAGTTATTTTGTTTTGTGATATTCCATAACTGAGGCTATAAATCTCTCCACATTAAGCCAGAAATGTGTCCAGTATATAAAAAAGAAAAACTTTATATTCAGAAAATCCTTCACAATTATGCTTAAAATATTGCTGCTTTTCTTAAAACTACTGAAAATACAGATAGAAAACTACATCAGCGGTAACAATATTCAATACATAGATCTCCACATTAGTGGAGTCTGCAGTGTCTGTATAACCCGAAATCACTGTTGTGCAAGCACCATGATAGGCAGGCAGATAGATACAAAGAAGAATAAAACAAGGTGCATATCCTCAGGAGATTCGTGATATGTTTTAGACAATAGAAACAGATAAAACTAAAAGCCTCAAAGTAAGTTATGAAATACTAAATGAGTGAAACAAGCCCAAATACATTTTCATGAAGACACTGCCAGAGGCTTGGAAAGTGGCCGGAGTTTTGAGTTTAAAATGAAATTAGAAATGACAAGGGTAGAGAGACCAAACAAAAAAGAGGACATTATATATCATGATTAAACAAAGTTAGAGAGGAAGGAGTATAAATGGTACAACATTCAGGACATAATACCTGGGTCACTTTTATTAGAGAATGGAGTTTGTAGATAACACTATGTAAAAGGTTGGTCTAAAAAGAAAAAAAAATAGATTTATTCTTAGACACTAGGTACCTATTAATGTTTAGCTTAATATACTTAATATAGTAAGTAAAATTGTAGGAAAAACATGACAATGATTGTAGAATACAGAATTAGTAAATTCAAAAGGAATTCATGAAAAATAGGAAAAACGTAGTGGTCTTCACTAACCAGAAAGGGACTCACAGATGACATAAGGATAGTTAGCATTGCCATCAGTATATATATGGGCAGAAAGCATATCTGGCTTTGTGAATTTTTTTTTTGCAGAAATGAGTGGGAAAAATAACAGGAATCCAGAGAAAGAGAAAGTTTATATAGAGGTTTTTGTAAAGAGAAGAAAGTGTGCTGGAAGATATTTAAAAATTCATCCAATCCATCCTGTTCTAACTTTTGTAAAGAAATGTTCAAGATAGAATTAAAAAGCCAAACAATTAAAATGCCAAAATCAGTTTTTAAACTGAGTAATGAACTGATTCAGTCCTAGCCATGGAAACAAAAGATGCATCAGAAAGGCAAATAAAGTTTATGGAGTGAACAGTAAACTGGCTGGTGTGTATTTGGTGCATTAAAAGAAATATGAGAAGTAAGTGATTCTCATTTGACATAAAGTAGCACACTAATATCGAGTCAGAGAATTTCTTTTCTACTTCAAGTTTCCAGATGATGCAAAATCCAAGTAGAAACTTCTAGGTGAAACTTGATTCATGCAAAATTTAGATTTGAATAAAGAGTTAGGTTTAGAAACATGGATCTGACTAGATAGCAATTTAGCAATTTGATAAGCTAATTTCCTAAAGCATGTTAAAAACTGAAAATGACAGTGCTAAAAAAAATTGAGTCTTATGTGTGTCTCCATTTCCAGGGAGAATGCATGATACCCCTGCCTCAGGATAATTCACCAACTCCTTATATGGCCTCAAACTTGTTATCTCAGCTTTGAAGAGTCACTTTTCCCATTGTATAATGGGGATAGTCAGAATTCCAGTAATGTAATTTGAGACAAAGCAGGTAAAGGACTATTGTAGTACTTTACAATACTTATTTTTTAAAAATATTATCATCCTGTCCATTCCTGGTCATTGCAGTTCAAACATTATTTTATCAGTGACTAATCCTATAATTTTTTTCTTTTTTCAAACTCATTTCTTCTTTGTAATAGATCAATATTAGGATTCATAAAGATGATTTTGAACATATAAATGCCCTTTAAGTTGTTTTCAGTCAATTTATCCCTTGTACTAAACAAAATTTTAAAATTTTACTCAGATATTCACAGTCCTCTAGAATGTTCCCTTGACTTGTCTTTCCAGGTGAGTGCCCTCCATTCCTTTATCCATTCTCAACATTTGAGTGAGACAGGACTGTTCACCATAACTGGGCATAGTAACAATTTTTCCATTTACATCCTTCTATGCCTTCGGGTTTTCTTAGAAAATATGTCATTCTTTTCTATTAAAAACTCCTCAATTTTGTCATGACCCATCTTACAGTATGCCTCTCTACAGCATCTTGGCATTTTCTTCTACTTATGTTATTTGTATGTACAAAGAGCTTCTGGGATTTATATCTTTAACACAGTTCAATGTAGATGAGGACTATAAACAAGCCATTATATTTTGCCAAGTAGGAAAATTAGTACTAATGACAAAAAGTAACAAGACAAGTTTCTACTAAATATAAATGAAAGTTACTGAGTCAAAGGTAGACTGTAATGCCTTATGAATTACAGAACTCTCAAACAGTGATTGGGTTACCAATTGGCAGGTAAGTAATAGGAGCTATTAGAAACATGTTGTGGTTGCTTCAATGGACTTTCTAAAAAAGAATCTTGAAATTTTATGTTCAATTATATTGAAGTACATAGTTTTAGTAGCAAGGATTGCTGAAGCCAGATAATAGTATTAAGTGTTATGTAAAGTCATTTGGAAATGGGTGATTTGAATGCAGTCAAGAGAAAAACTTGAAGCTTAATTGAACATCAAGGTCAAAGAAATTGTGTGTGTGTGTGTGTGTGTGTGTGTTTATTAACTGTGTGTGTACATGTGTACTGTTTCCTTGTTTTTATTTCGTAGAAAACACCAAAATAAGAGAATTATATATCTTTTCAGTTCATTATATAACTTTAATACTGCTTTTGTGAGACATCATTGCATAACAAGCATTTTCCTCCCTCTTGAAAATAGTGATCTGCTTTGACTAACTGACAGAAATGTTAGTACATGGGTCACTGCCTCACAAAGAAAATTTAAATTATTCAGAAATACCAATAACAGTTCTCACTTTATATAATACTATAGCTCACATATAATGACCCTGAGGTTCCTTAAAATAAATTCTATTTGTCCAAAAAATGAGTCTGCTGTGTATTTGAAATTCATAAAGAAGAAAGCTTTGAAACTATAAAATCAGGGCCAATTCTATAATACTTCATGATTTTTATTATACGTCCTAGTTTCAACAAAGAAAGCCAAAAGATTTTATGATCATTACCTCACCCTCTGAGAAATCACCTAGCAAATATACACAGTAAAAGAGAATGTTCGACAAACTACACAATCGTAACAATTTGAGAGCAAAAGCCAGATCAATGGAAAAAATGCAAGCACATGAATGTTCAATCAAGATCAATCTAATGCAAGGCTCATGTGCATGTATGGATTTTATGTTTTCAATAAAAATAAAAACATTGAAATCCAAAAGGAAAGATGTATAAATCATACCTATCATCCCTATTATCTGACATTTTGTGGAAAGCAAGGGCACTTACTATAATCATAACAAAATCATAAACAAAACCACAGAATATACCTTCACCGTTAAATTTTTACTGCTCCTGATTCATGTATAACCTAAAAGGACTTCATGTTCTGCCTTAGAAACTCATGATACCCTTTGTAATTTTTAAGCATGCAAGAGCCAGAAGAAAAGTACCTAATATTATTAAACACCAAGGTGAATGCTATCACAATTAAGGGATTTTACAAGGCAGTTGCTTAAATGAGTGCCAAGTTACTCCTGTGCTTCTGAACTCTTGCTAGAGCTTTTTGACAAAGAGCAGAATATGTGAAATAGCCTTAACGTGCTTGCCTGACTTTCCTTTCAGACTCTTCCCTGCTACAATTTGGTTCTATGACCATGGCTTGTCTTTTTCTCCCACCTCAACCCTCCCCACTTTCTCATTGACTCCAAGCTCCTTCCCTGCTCAAGGTCTTCAAATATTCTCTTCCTGGAGTTTTCCTGTACTTGTGCCCCAAATTCCTGCACACTTTCATTGTTGTTCTTCAATGTCACTTTTTCAGAGAAACTCCAATCTCCCCATCCAAGCTAGGAACTCTCTGGATTTTTTTTTTTTTAACAACTGTAGTCTTTTCACAGTTTATGTGTATCATTACATATTTAATTTCTTTTTCTGGTGAAAACTCCATGAAACTCCATGAAGCAATAATATCTATTTTGATCACTGCTGCTTTCTCAGGGGCTACTTCGGTTATTACTGATAAATCTATGAGAATTATCTGAAAGAGGGAGGAATGTGTTCCAAGATACTGGCATTCAGTAGATGATCTTTGGATTGTTTTGTAAGTGCCTCATTTAAGAAGACAAATTAACATCAGGGGAGAAAACATTAAGAATGTATTCGTTGAAATTTTATATTATATAGTATATCTGTTATAACATGGCTCTTGGAATTTGCCACTTAAAGCTATGTGACCAAGGAGAAGTAACTTAATCTCAGATTGTCTCTATCTTAAAAATGGAGACAATTATACTTACAACTGAAATCCAAGTGAAATAATTACATAAAACACTCTATAAAATGTGCATATATATGTAGCATATATTCAAATGAATTGAGTTGGTTTAAAGTTGACATAGCTTTGTTTGCAATATTCAGCACAAAATATGTTTACAGTTTCTTTACCTCCTTTCTTTACAGAATGAGACTCTCACCTGAGGACCACACTTCCTCTTCTCTTGAAACTGTCATCAAATGGCAGTTTCTTCTTCCAGAAAGGGAAGGCTGAATTAGAGGGAGGCTTGCACACCACCTTTTCACTTCTGAACAACTTTCCTACCTCCTCAAGCTTTAAATGTTGGTTCCTCCGCCCACACCACCCACAGTGCTCAATTCTCTGGCAATCTTGTTTAATTGTCCACAGGCTGTGAACATCTTTAGAACCTGGATCAGGGGCACTCCTATAGAACCATCCAAACCTGCAGGTTCCTAAATTTTTTGACTCTCCTAGAAGACTCTGTCTCCTGGATCCCTTTCTGATTTAGTCACATTCTGACCTTGAATAGCCATAGATCACTGACCTGGCATTATCACAGCAAACTCTTCACTTCTCAGTTCCAAGTGTCCTGCTCGTTAGTCATTCTTTCCTTGCAGTTCAATTTTTCTGGTAAATTGACTACAAAAAGTTTATTTAGCTCCACTCGGACCTACAGCCCATGGAACTTAACCATCTTCTCTTCATCACTCACCTTCAGCTGTTCTCATTTTCCTCTTGATCCACTCCAAAAAACAGCCCCCACTGAATCACTGTTCCTCACACTGTCATCCTTAGCATATCCTAACCACAGTTCATTTCTTCACCACACAGCTAAATGCAGTTAGAGAAATGTGCATATCTGTCCATATACCCTTTCTAAGTTTATGATCAAAACCTGAAGTACTTTTAATTCTTCAAGTAAACATTGAATGTACAATTTAATGTCTCTTTAATTCTACAATTGTTAATTTTTTCATCTTCCTTTAAGACATCTACACCTTATTTCCACCTGCACTTTTAACTGACAGCCTTATTTATAAAACCCCTAGTCTATCAAATGAATCGAAGGAAACTACCATAAGCAACCATCACTCGTGCTGTTATTTCTCCCAGTTACTTCTCTTAAATTCACTTCACTTTCCAAACATTGCTCCATTCCTATTAACTTTGAAATTCCTCAGAGTAAATGTGCTCACCATTTTTACTTAAACCCTTCTGATTTTCTCTTTAAATAACAGCATCCCTGAAATTGTTCTCCTCAAACTTACCTATATAGCCTTTGCATTGGTAAATCCTATTTGCAATTCTCAGTGTTCATTTTATTTGACTCATCAACACCATTTGACCCAGCTGAGGGCTCCTCACTCCTCCTGAAAGCAGTTTTTCTACTTAGCTTTTGTGACACCTCAGTATTTTATTAAGTTCTTTTCCTACCTCAATGATTGCTCTCCTTCTCTTTATCCCTTGATGCTTCAACCCTCCCTCCAGGAGGTGGAGACAGGGTAGAAGCAGTGTTTCACCTGTGCTAAGCTAGCACTCTAGTTTTAAGCTGCACCCCAGACCTGATGCTCCATGTTTTTCTTACTTTCCTGAGTATATAAGAGTGGCCCAGAGCCCATACTTTGAAGGTAGCTATAAGGAAAACGGAGTCAATAAAGTACCCTACCCAGATGTCCAGGAAGGCCTGAGTAAGAGGTCTTAAGTCAGAAACAAGAGCACATGCACAGTCTTATATAACCCATGACATCATACTTGGCACAGTGCCAACTTTGTTGTAATCGTGTACATAAACTGAACCGAATTTTCTGCTGTGCAGACTGCCAGCCCATCAGATAAATAATGTCAGATCTCCCTAAGGCTCTGTGTTATCTTCTTCAGGCTGTGCAAATCTTGAGTTAACCTGCCTTGGATGGGGCAGCTGCTCTACGTAGTTCCTTCTGATGTACATTTCCCTCTTGGTGATTTCATTTGATACTGTGACTTTGACTATCATTTATTTGATAATGACGTGAGGTCCTTTCCTGAGGTCACCCTCTGAGGGCTTATTCAACAAGTCCTTTGAAATGATGACTAGCAATGTCCAACTCAATATGTCTTCTGAAGTCAAAATTTCTTTTTCCCCAAACAATTCCACCTGCAGATATCCCCATCTTAACACAGGACAGTTTCATATGTGGAAGTGACATCAAAATCTTGGGGTGATCCTTAGGTTTTTTCTCATGTCATTTTTTTTCCAATCATTCAGCAAATCCCTTTTCAGCATCTTGGAATTATGTCTGGAATCCTGATAGTTTTCACCACCTGCATTGCCACCATACCCAAGAGAGCCACACATTACGCTATCACAATGGCCTCTTCATTGCTCTAACACATCTTTCAATTTATACTCAGTACAGCTGCTCAAGTGATTTTGTCAAATTATTAGTGAGATTATTCTCCCCTTCTCAAATTTTTTCCATGTCTTCTTAGCTCATTCAGAATAACCATTCTAGGGCCTCTGAAGAATTTATTAGATTAGGCCTTCTTTGACTTTTTTTTTTTTTCCCAGTTCTCTTTGACTCCAATCCCACCCTATTGCAATCTTGGGACCCCAGTTACACCTTTCTGATTTTTTTTCTTGTTTTAATTGTTTTTGTCATATAAGTTACCAGAAAAAAAAATTAACTTTATTTAAAGTCTATATCCCTTACAAGAAAGTAAGGCAGGAATTTTTGTCTGGTTTACTCATGGTTGTATGCACCGTCGGAGCAAGTTTGGATTGATAAGTGTTTCTTAACTAAAGAGAAATTTTGGCTTAATCAGTAGGAAACTTTAGTAAGGTGATATAAATCTGAAATTCTAAACATAAATAAAGAAATGAATGACAATTATTAAAATTTTCAGCTGCTTCACTATAGTGCTGAGAAATGAAGAGATAAAATGTCATTTGTATCACCACATAATTACGAATCTGAAATAAACTTAAATTTCTGTATTTAATACCATCCTTCTATTCTCTTCTGTCGTTGGAGAAAAAGAAGCATTTTTATAGAAAGTTGTTTCAATAGGACCATATAAACAGCTGCCTTTTTTCTTAACAATAACATGATTTTAATTTTTTTTTCTTTTTTGGACATAAAAGAAGTAAATGTGATTTAAATAATATATAATAACATACTTCTTTTTCATCAAGAAAAATGTGCACAAGTTGTATAAGCTCTTTGCTACCAAGATTAATTTATCCATGTTTGCTCTCTCATATTTTCTATTCATTTATAAAATTTTACTTTTAAAGTGAAAAGTGTATTTTCTTTTATTCCCTTTTGGGGGACTGTTTGTACAATGGGAGGAACACTGGGTTTTTGTTTTGGAATTCATCATTTCTATGCCTGACTGTTATTTTCTAGCCCACTTATCTTAGTTCATTCATAGCAAACTTTTCTTCTTCACTGCAAAATGTGGACACTTGTCCAGACTTACTTACTGGGTCATTATGAGACCAGATGACTTAACACAGGGTTTGTTGAATGTTGGCCTGTGTTGGGATATTTTTGGGCTCAGGATATGACAAAAATAAGGATAAAATTTTAAAAGTTTATAATAATATTTAGTATACACCAGAGGATTTTAGAATAAAATTTAGACTATACCTGATGATTTTCTTCAAGTTGCTGTTAGGTACTGTCTACAACTTTCAGTAGTAGTAAATCATCTTCTGGTATAGGATAATCAGAAAAACATGGTTGTTTTCTTCTTTCATTTTTTATTTATAATTGTTTAATTTTATTTGTGTATTTTATCTCTGGTGAAACACAACTCTAAAATCCATATGTGAATTTACCAGATTTTTATTCACTTATTTATTTTTAATCTAACAAATATTTTAAGTTCTGGGGATGACTGAGTTAATATATTTGTGGCTTGAATTTTGATACCTAGACCTGACAAGTTAGAAGTAGAAAGAAAGATGGTTATTATTTGGGTTCTGTCATTAAAAAGGGATTATGACCTGGGGTAACTCACTTATGTTCTCTATATCTCTAATTCTGTTCTATGACACAAAGAAAACAGATTAGAATACTTTGGAAGTGGTTTCTGGTTCAAAATTTATGACTAAATCACACGATATAAATTTCTACTTGATGTTTTCTAATTCCAACAAATTATTGAGTCATACTTCTGTGTTCAAAAATTTATTAAGCAGTTGGATAATGAATGCTTTCATGAATTCTTACTTCATCATTAAATAGTAAAGCTCATATTGTTTTCTGGAAATAAATGTTTTAAATAAACAAAAGCAAATATAAGACTATAACAGAACAAAACAGCTCATACATTGCTTTACCACCAAGCAATATTCAAATTTGGACATGAAGTCATTCTGAATTATTTTCCATTCAGAAAGCTATTTTGCTCAAGACCAACTGTTAATCATTCATCTCTTTAGATGACATTGACTTCTGACCAGACACTGCTAGGTTCTAAAGCTTCATATGGTGTTTCAATCAGAGTGATTGTGTAACAAGAAACATGAAAGGGTAACAGCAATTAACCTTCCCCAGTTTAAAAATGGAAAATTGAAAAACATAAACGAGAGTTTGAATCCATAGGTCAGACATGCCAATAATCATTTTCATTAATTTTTTTCATGTGCATATTCATCGAAGGAACTTATGCTTTATTTAAATGTTTTTATAAAATTCATATTTGGGGAAGAAGCACACAGGACATAGTGCTTAAATATGAGGTTTTCTTATCTCTCACTTTAGCCATGTTATTAGATGTGTATTCAATGAGTTGGAATCAGAAGATTAATTAAATGGTTCTGATTAACAGTGAGCCTTTGTGCCCCTAGACAAACAATGAGAGCCAGATAGTTAAGTTTGTTCTGTTTGCTGGGTTTACATGAAGGCTGGTTGAGGACCAGAAATCACTCAGCCTTCTTACTATGTGATTACTAACCTCATAGATTGCCACATTGATACTAAAGACTAAATGCAATGTACAACAAGAGAAAATGATCACATCCATATTACCATTAAACCAAAAAGGTCAACTTACTGTAAAAATATTGTATCATTTCTATCAAAACAAAAAAAAACAAAAAAACTAGTAACTATCATTTCTTAAATATACTATTTTAGACAGGGTTGGTGTGGGCTTTATAAAAAAAATACTAATTCTTTTTTTGGACCTCAGGTACAAATATCTAGAATTTATGACAAATATGTGGAAAGCATATGTATAAATTCACCCGCAGTTATATTTTATATGACAAATCAGACGCTAAGGAGTTTTAAAAAAATCTAGATTGTCCTCAATTCTTAATATTCTGGAAATTACCTGAACATGGTCCTTTTAACAAAGTATTTAGTAACCAGTTTCATTACAGAATGTTTCAATATGTCTGATCACATTTTAAAATATTATATCTCAGGAATAAAGTTGAATAATTTAGGAATAAAATTTTTGACGTAATTTTAAGAAGAAAGTGCAATTCTGCAACATATTAGGTACAATAGATTAACCCAAGCCTTATGGTACTTGACAAAATCATTTATTACTGGTAGGTGTAGATGATGCCACTTCCCTTTCCGACTTCCCCTGGGGAAAACCATTATTTTGTCTAAGTGGTATTTTTGGTTATTACAAGATGTTCGCAAATAATATATTTTTGTATGACTTCAAATACTTTAAAAAGTAAAAAGAAGGATAAAACTTAGAGAACAGAAATAAAAACTGAAGAAGTATCAGAAAGAAGGAAATTAAAAATGTTCATTTCCTGCTTGAGACAGATGGTTACATTGATTTTGCCTCAAAAGAAAAAGAATGTGAGATTGAGGATTGTTAGAACCATATGTCTTTTTATTGTGTTTTGTCACATGGAACTTAGTGATCCTGAGAGGAAGGTCTCTAGCTATTAATGGAATGATAGCTCACTTGGTACACTAGAGAGAGAGAAATATAAAATAGCTATACAAAGTAGGATATAAAATTATCCAAGGGATCCTAGAGGTAGGAGCTTAAAATTTTCATATCATCTCTTAAACACACATTTTTCACATATCTCCAGATTTATGTTAATATTTTCATTGTGGCATTAATTCTTCAACACCCAAATATTGATTAATTACCTGTATTTTGGTATAAGTTGATATTTTCAAAACTTTTATATTACCTAATTCTTTTCTTTCCTTCAAAATAAAAAAGCACATTCTCAGAGCAATCTTACTTTTATATCAAAGTTATACTATAAAATAATTATAAATAATGCTGTGAAAGTTGTTATGTCAGATCATCTTACTAGATTTTAGAGATAAGTATTTTATTTTTTATTATTATGTTTCTAGTTGTACTGTTAATTATATTATTTAAAAGTTTTTCTTGTGCTTTTGCATTTATTCCATTCAATATGACAATAGTCTTAGTATTTTTATTTATTTGCCTTAATTTTAATTTTATTTACAATGACAAGAAATCCTAGAAACATAGCAGAGATAAATCATTAGGATTGAAGCCATAAAATCTGAAAGTATGATACTAGAACTTTCTGGTTTATAAGTACTAATAAGAAATTTATTTCAGTTGCTCATATTTGTTAGAGTTTCAAATTGGTGTACACATGTACATGTGTTTTAAATTTTTACCTTATATGTGTAAAGGGCTCTTTGTTTATATAGGATGTTTACATTGTATACATTCAAAAGGACATCTATTCAAGTAGATAAAACCTTAAAAAATAGTTGTATTGAAGAATTTACTTATGAAAAATGTTTACTAGCAAAGAATCTATTTCTCTCTTGTTATCATGAATCCTTACCAATAATGATTAGTATTCCAACTTTTAATTTTTGAAAGAAGGATTCACTCTGTGCCACAGTAAGTAAATTCCATTGAAAATTGATTGAATTTAAATGTAGTTTCAAATTAAACAAAATTATGTCTTCACAGGACTGGATGCAGTATATCATAATGCCACAGGCATTGCAAATGTTTTTCCCTCTGTTAAACCCTAATTTGCTCTATCTCCTTTATTTAGTAACCAATTCATCATCAGTTATCAGATCAATTATCACTTCTTCAGGGAACTCTTTCCTGATATTGCAGCAGACTAAATCACATCACCTATAACATGATTCTATAAAACTTATCAATAACATCTAAGTTCTATTTTTTATAAGATTACTTGAAACCTACATGGCTTATTGCTCATGTACTTCCGTGTATTTATGACATTTAATTGTGTCTAGTAATAATGGTGACTAATAATGCATTGTAGGATTTTACATTATCATTTCAATAAATAAAATCTACAAATGAATGAAATGATCCAATGTAAAGTGCATTACTAACAAGAATTACATCTCTTAAATTATGAGATAAATGTTTTGCATATTTCCAAGAAAATATTTTAAACCACGATTCTTGATATCTAAAAATATTCAAATTGGTAATTGCTATGACTAATAAACTCTATCAGTACAGTTGTCCCTTGGTATTCATTGGATATTGATTTGTGGAATTTCACAGATAATAAGATCCATGTTTGTTTATGTCTGTTATATAAGATACTTGTACTATTTGCACTGAACTCACACACACATTCCTGTGTCATCTCTGTTATTTATAACTTCTAATACAATATAAATGCTATGTAAATTGTTATATTTTATTATTTATAGAATAATGAGAAGACAAAAAGTACATATAGCTGTGTTTTTGTTGTTGTTGTTGTTTGGGTTTTTTTTTGTTCTTTGTTTTTGTTGTTGTTGTTTGTTGTTGTTGTTGTTTCTGTTTTTTAGTATTTTCCAAGTGTAATGGTTGAAACTGCTGATGCAGAGGCTACAGATGTGGGGGGCTCACTGTCTATGCCCTGTATTGAGTTCCTCAGTTTATAACTTGCATATTATAATTTAATTTACTATTTTAAGGTATTATTACCAGATACTTCTTAAGACCCTGGGGAGACAGTAAAGATTCCTTCTTTCATGGAATTTACTTTCTGTTGGTTGGTTTGGGGGTAGGAATATAATTACTAAAAGAAATAAGCAGAACATATCTTATGATGGAAAATAAGCAGATTAAAATTAACTAAATGAATAAACATGGTCATTTTAACAATGGCAGTCAAAGATGCCTTCTCAAAAATTGAGACATTTTAGTAATGATCTAAAATATGTGAGGAAGTAAAACAGAGCAGAGAAGGAATGCTCATGGTAAAGAGCAAGTATTAAAAACTAAGGAAGTTTGTATATTATGTATTTGAATTCTTATTTTTTCCTCAATACTGGGGATTAAATCCAGGGGTACTTTGCCATTGAGCTACTTCCCAAACCCTATTTGTTCGTTCGTTCGTTCATTCATTCATTCATTCATATATACATTTAATTTTGAGAGAGGATCTTGCTATGTTACACAGACTGGCCTCAAACTTGTGATCTTCCTGCCTCAGTCTTCAGTGTAGCTTAGACAACAGGCATGTGACACTATGCCTGATTGTGCCATATGTTTGAAAACAACCAAAGGGGTGAAGTGGTAAAGAGAGATCCCTCATTCCAATTGTGACCAGACTAGACCACATTTCAGACACTACTGCAAAAAGTAAAAGTAAAAAAAAAAAAAGTCTCTGTATTATATCTGATATTCCTTAAGAAAGTTATACTGAGAGATGAGAAGACAAAAATCATACTATATAGAGAAATTTGTCTTTACTTAAAATTATGTATTGCCAATATTTCAAATGTATCCTGGACTGAACTTTCAATGTAAAGGGATGCATTTATTACTTATTCAAAACACTTTTGAAAAGAAAACTGCTTACACCTTTCTTTAAATGTATTATTCTCATTTGGTCTTTGTCTAGGTTGTAATGTTAAATCCCCATGCACGTTACCTGATGAGGAGAAATTCTCTAATACATTGGAAGATTTCTCAACATAATTAGAGTACTGCTGTTGATTACTAATGAAGATCTACTAGTTAGAGTTTTAAATGGACGTTTTCATGCTTTAAGTTGACTAGCAATGTCAAGGCATTGATCCAATATTGGTTTTCCCCTCTATTTCTCCTTCAAAAATAATCTAGCACTTCTACAATATTAAAGCAATAAAATTGCTGATTACCCAAAGGAATGCCATGAAAATAGATCATTAAGCAGTTCAATATGAAACACCTGATATCTGTTCCTATATTTCTACCTTAACAAAATGATATCCAGGTATTTTTAAGACATTTGCCGACTCAGTAAAAATCTTACAGTCCTCATTCTGCTTAGTCTTTACAGAAAACATTCTTACACCTCTCCTTGTCTTTATCTGACAGAAGAATTGTTTAGAAAAATCATTAAAAAATGGAGAATTATTTAATCTCAATTATTCCCAGTGTTGTTTTGTTTTATTTGTAGAATTTCTTTATAATTAAAAATTTAAGGCTAATTGTTAAAAACAAACCAATTTGCTTGTCAGACTTCTCTCATAATGTGCATCTTTCTATTACCTATACTATAAATCATATATTTGGTTGGAAAGGAAACAAAATATTGAAATTCAGATAGTCATTACATCATCTCTTCCTTGCATCACATTTAAATTCATTTATTTTTATTTACAATTTAAAACAATTCTAGGTGAGAGGAATGTCTTCGAGTTTGAAGAGCTCATTTTGAGGCTGCAAAAACCCAATGGGAAATAGCAAATGTGGTTATTTATGGCATGTTTATCCACAAACTTCATTCCCTATTGTTAGAAGACCATCTCTCCACCTACAGACAGGTAGCACAGCACAGCCTGAGAAAGAATTGAGACATTTATGCATTCAGAAAGTCAGCTTACTATTTTCCATTATGAGACTATTTTCTTTCAAACCTTAGGGCATAGAAAACAAGTTACTGTTTGAAAAGTTGACAATTTTGGCTCTATTAAGGTAGAAACAGCTACCTGCGAACATGTGAATGAATAATAAAGTCTCTTCAGACTTAATACTGGAGGGCAGAGAAAAGAGGTTGGCAAAACATATATTTATTATATGATACAAAGAAAGTAGTTTGGCAAAACTGAAAGCTATGAATAGGAATTATTCTTGCCATTTAAAGTTTCAAAGTGTTCTACATAATACACAGTAATTTGGAATCTTCTTCTCAGACATTATAGTTTGAAATGCATCTATAGGAAAAAAATCCATAAATAGTATTTGGAAGGAAAATTATTCCTTGATAGTACCTCATAACTGGAGACATGTAAACAACTCAGAGAAGTTAAAATGAATAAATAACTATTATAATGGAATATTTTAAAACAATGCAAACAATCTGAAATTTTGTCATTGTAATTATAATATGCAAATTTAAAGTCCATGTGGATTCTGAAGTTTCTTGCTATGAACCGGATAGATACAGTTCTCCAAATGCCACTGGAGCAATATGTAGCACCGAGCACTTAACATGTTCTGAATGTTGTTCTGAGGGTGTCAAATGTGTTCTTTTATCTAATTTTCACTGATTAAGAAAGTCATGGCTCAGAGAAGTTAAATAACATGCCTTAACAAAGTTGGAATTCATACTATTCCAGTGGGATGCTGGAAATAGCTGTGTATTCTTGCAAAAGCCAAGTATTAAAATATCTGAAATTTGGTTAATTTGATGTCAAACACAGGAATTATTACATATTTAATTACTTTCCACATAAATGTGAAATTCTATTTAAGATAGGTAATGCACAATTCAAAACATGTAACTTCCTAATTATTTTACTACAGTATTACCTATACTCTTGAAGTTGTTTATGGCCATGATAGCCCTATCATGGAAATACTGCACATTAGTGTGTTATTTTTTATCTTTACCATTCAGTGACAACCCCTTAGTGATTGAAATCAGCTATCCTAATAGTATTTACAGACACAAAAACTGGCAATTAATAATGAGAGTTGGATTTATTGTTTTAAGGATAGTCAAAATACAAGATTTAAGAAAGGAATGAAAAAGATTTAATAATGAAGATTAAATTTTAAAGTATCTTGGTCTGTGGTTGTGGCTCAGTGGTAGAGTGCTTGCCTAGAATGTGCGAGACCCTGGGTTCGATCCTCAGCACCACATGAAAATAAATAAATAAAATAAAAGGTTATGTGCCCAACTACAACTAAAAAATAAATCTTTACAAAAAAATATTTTAAAGTGTCTTCAGCTCTTAAGTCATGAGCAACACAAATCATTGAGAATGTATTCATATAATATTCAGAAAACATTGCCTGATTCAGCAATGATAAATTACTGAGTAATGAATGAAGTTTCAATAATAACTTCCTTATTTTACTTATGTCTTACTATTTATTAATATAAATATAGATAAATTATTCAACATTTATTGGAGGTAGACAATTTTGTCAGTTGTCACTGATATTCATATATAAATGGACACAAGAATTGTGTCAAAATCAACAAATCATTCTGTAAGAATGAGCTGACTATATGGAATTTACAATAAATAATGTTTTTATTATTATTAGAAATTTGTATGCAACATATTTTCACATCAGTAAAATTGGGTAAGAATCTTACAAGGGTATATATACATAGATGTTTTTCCCAGAGTTAGTTGTTAAAAATATCACTTGTTTTTCCCAGAAAAAAAAAAAAAAGGGTTTATGCAATGCTGTGGTGTCCTGCTTCAAAATAAATAAAATATAACTAGGTTTACCCTAAATGAAAGGCATTGAAGAACATAGACTAGCATTTTAAAATGGTCTGGTAAACAAAAACCAAATGTTTATTAATTCTTACATGGCATTACCAATCACAACATGGTTGTGAAGCTATGAAATTGCATGTAGAAATCCAGTGTTTGTCATATTGTGGACCAACTACAGTCTCTCAGAAATTTGAGAGATTGTGATCTGATCAATACCAACGTGCACATTCATGGGCAATTCTGAATTTATAGATGTAGTACAGATCTAAATTTAAACACATTATTTGTTTAAAAATTAATCACAGACAATGAATAGTTCTAGCAAGGATGCCCAAAGAAGAATAATCTAGGGAAAGAGTTATAAAGAAAAAAAAAAAAAACAGTGCCAGATAACAGATTCATGAAAGAATAATATGCCAATGAAGGACATAGATTATTTTCTCAGTGAAGTTATAATAAGTATAGGATTTGTATTATCTAGTTGAGCTAGACTCTATGGAGTCTAGTTTATGAAGTACCATTTGCCATGTGGCATAAACATTTGGGAGTAGCATCTTATTCATTATATAGCATAAAGTATTTAGAAGGCAAGGGCTTATGCAAAGAATACAGTTAAGGTGAGGAAAAGTTCTATCAACAGGGTTTCCCTATAATCAAGCACATTTGCACTGGGAATGTCAACAGCAGCACCAATGGGAGCTTTAATATGTAGCTTCAATATAAGTTTTTGGTTTGAGTGTTAATGAACAGCACTCAGAACACAGGTTTGGAGCTCAAAAGTTGATTCTAGAGAATGAATACGAAAGTCCATGGTGAGATTTTAAAGCAACACAAACAAAAGCTTGTTATATCCAAACTCTGGATAGTAGCAGGGAACAAGAACAACAAAAAGTTAGGTCCATAGGTGAATGTTTGATAATGAATGACAAAGAAACTACAAAACTAAAATCCCATTTTCCTTCCATATCTTCCACAAGAATAAACTTAAAGTTAGAAATGAGAGAGAAAAACAGTAAGCCAGGGACATTATATGCAAGAGGATAATACAAATAATCTGAACATTCCATATGCTATATTCCAGATTTATTTTAAAAAGATAATTGCAGAGATGAACAACAGATAGAATTTTCTTTTCAATTATTTGGAAATTTTAGAAAAACAAAAAGTTCTAGAAGACAATGGTGCTAAAATTTCCAGTTTGCAAATGAACCAATAATATTCATTATATATTGAAGACTGTGTGTTGATGTCATTATTAGGAAAAAAACTGATTGCAGTTTTTACATGTAAGTATTCAGGACAAGATTAATTCACTTCAATAAGGTATTAGTTTATAAGAGCATTGACACAAAGGTAAGGGAGACTCATTTAAATTCTGCACTGCTACTTATTAGTTATGTAATTACAAATCACCTCACCAAGTCATACTATTCTGCACTATGAACTAATTATTATGGTTATAAGTTAAATAATATAACAAGTGAGAAAAACAAATAAAATCTTGAATGTGAAACCCCTGGTTTGGTATCATTATACATAGAATGATTACATTACACAACTGACTTGAGATTTGTATTGTGTAACCCTGTGTGTCTTCATATACATTGAACATGGTATAGATCATTATAAAAATGAATAAATAGTAATGACCTCATATAATATATCATACTTACACATGAGATTTGAAATGATTTAACATATCTATGCATTTTTATTTTATCACATTGTAAAAATGTCTGTGTAGAGTTTATTTTCTCTATAAAAATAATGAATGTAGCAATTCCAATTTAGAGCAATAAAGAGGGAGGCAAAGTTGTATGTTGCAGACTTCCTTGGACACCAGAGTGCCTCATTCTCAGCTCAACCATGTATAAACTGTCCTTCCTGATATGGTGCTTAACTCCAAATTTTACTTTTCATATCACTAAGGGCAATGCTATTGCCTAATTGATAGGTCTTTATTTTTTATGAAACACAGTTATTTAGAAAAGCAGATGATTTTCAAGAGAGAATGCAGTCTATCTCAGGGAAGAGACTTCTTTTAGGGAAAAGTAAGAAATACACATTCAAGGAAGAATGCAGGCCACCTCCAAAGGGAGAAAAAGCCTAAATCATAGGTATTTATGTGAAAATAAATTTAGAGCCCTTAAACAAAAGTATGTTGTATACTCTGGCATTTTTCAAGTTCATGATATTACTAACCTTGGCTTTATTAGGGAATTTTTCAGGAACATGATAAATTCAGCCTCATTTAGTAAACAAACTCTAATATCATAAAATAAAGACGTCTACATCAATTTGGTTTGATCTGTCTGTTTTCTTCAGCATATTTAATCAATAATTTGATGGATGTTAGGAAAAAAACCCATCATTAAAAGTCTAGACTTCTTGATGCCAGAATTCAGACTCAAAACTTTCTCAGCTATTCACAGAAAAATATGACATGTAACATAAATAAAATTAGAATTCAGAAAGAGGATTATATTGCCTAATAAGTCACTTCAGTCAAGATAAATTTGGCCTAGTTTGCATCTATGCAGTTTGAGTTCACTGAAATGTAACATGCTTCAATTTCAGGGTTCTAAAAGCAATATACGGTTAGGTTTTATATATGTGATTACAGACAATCCAAACAAAACATTTCAGAAAGGCACTGAAATACACGATGAAGATGAAAATAGAGGTAAGATGAAAACTTTGTTCTATTTTGTAAATTTTAGAGGTAGCCTACTTGAAGAAGAGAATTCTTGGGAGTAACTTGATTTTTTTGTTGTTCAATATCTCAAATGCTGTCATGAAGAATTAAGGCCAATGACTGCTCTGTGAATGATCAGAAACACCCATTTTGCATCTTTTTAATAAAGGGTTGCAGTATTAATGAAAGAAGTTCAGTTTTTACTTTTTGCTTTTGTTTTGTTTTAAAGATATATGAGCTGACAAAAAAATGCCTATGCACTTCTCTATAAGTTAAATAATTTAATCTGACCCTTAAACACTCTTTCTTTGAAATGGGAATATAAATGTCATCTCAGGATTATTGTAAAGAGTTTGGACAATTAAGGAAGTGAAATACTACATATAAATGTTAACAGCTAAGAGTTTATTAAAATAATTGATTTTCACTAAAGTCCACAGAAAATATTTTATAAGAGAACTATTAATAGAAAACAGAAAAATATAGAAAGAAAGCAGAATGGTGATTTACAAAAGTGTTATGTTTGGGAAGAAAATGAAAAGCTATGAAAAACACTAATCAGAAAATTCTACAGAGAAATGGGTAATAGAAAAGGAAAATAAAGAGGAATGCACTTTCTTTATCAGAAATTAAAAAAAAAAGCAAATCTTTTTTCCAGTGTTATTCAATCTGGAGCTCATTAATTTGCTAGACATCTGAGAAGCTATAGTGAACTCCAATGCTTAGTGACTTTCTGGGATTGAATTTAGGACCCTGGATCCATGATTTCTGAGTTAGGATGTTTAGCAAAGATTTTTGTTATGATTGCTAGAAAAACTATAATTTGTGAATGGTTTACATTCTAAATAAGTTAGAACTTACAATTTATTTAAGATTATACTCATCACATAGCCCCTGAGTTTTTTATCAGAGGAAATAGTAAACCAAAAACAGTGTACTAAAAATTGCACATAAGCCTGGGATCTTCCTCACTAGGGGCAGTCCTTAGTAATATGTTGCAAATGCACATGATGTGTGTCAGAGGTGGAAAGCCAACTGAGAAACCCTGGCACACAGCACCCATTACTTGTGAATGTTCATGTGTTAAGTGCATATTAGACATGACACCACAAACCCTGTAATTACTTACAAATGCAAAGAAAGTCATTAGCACTTCAGAAATTTATTTAACTGTGTTGTGAATTTATCTACCTTCTTTTCCTATGAGAAAGAAATGTGGTACACAGAGAAAACCATAAGCACTTCAACAATTTTTCTAGCCAAGTCCAGACCTTTGCTGGAAATTCCCTAAAGATAGACATGGTATATCAAAAAAGGAATTAAAAGGGATTTGGATTGGAGTATAGTTCTTCTATATATGTCAATATTCAATATAATAAAATTATTGCCTTAATGCTTTGGTTTTGCTTATTATTATTTATAAATTATTAAGGCAAACTAAAATCTCTGATCTGATGTAATCATATATACTTATGACAAATTTAAGTCATTTTCTACATATTCATTGCAAAAATAACATTAAGATTACATAGCTTGTCATGTTCCACTGAACAGAGGAACATTACTCACTTTAGAAAGAAAATATTTAAAATTTGTTGAAGCAAGAAGGACCCTTAGAGAGGCAAACTAACCAAGAAAGGAGTTTGTATTTTTCTGCTCTAAATTGTATTCAAGAGGCTTTAAGAGTTCATTCATCTTCAAAAGATGACTAACCTTTCAGATTGTGTCTGCACTAAGACACCCTGGCACAATGATTTTGGAATGAGCCAAGTTCTCAAAACACAATTTACATGTTATTATTTTTTCCATCTTATGTTAGACCCATAATCAGATTGGAAATCTATAGTCAGCGATAATGGAGCACTGAGACAATTGGCCATATCATTCAAGCCAAAGAAACACTTTGATTTGAAATTCTGTGTCTAAATGATTGGGGCCAGAGTGCTCCTTTGGTTTGAATGATTTGGATAATTGTTTGAGTTCTCCACTTCATTTTGCTAGTATAAATTGTCCAAAAGCAAACGTATGAGCTACCATATTCATTCAGTGTGGTGAAAATATGTACATATTCTATGGCATATAAAGTTTGTAAATGTTTAAAGGAAAATAAAACTGGAAACTACTGAAGGCATCATTTACATATTTTCAATACCTCCTTTACAGAAAATAAATTACAGTATGCAAGCTCACACATGTTCACTAAATTGCATTTTTGTATAGCTATTTATCACTAAACTATTCTGAAAATTAAACAATTCTTAAAAATTTGATCATCACAAATGATTAGGAATGAAACAAATAAAAACATTCTAAATTAAACATGGTTTACAAAAAAAACCCTAAATACTTAGCATCCCCAGTTACTATTGTAATATATTCATAAATTGCAGGACCAGAGTATATGAAGAAATATCTGCCTGCACCATTGTCATCCTTCTTGTTCATGACTTATCCATGTTGTTGCCATTTGTTATTATTGCTTCATACTAAATAGTAAGCAGAAGCCAACTGCATTTCCCCAAGTGGATCAGTGTGCTTGTTTGAATCTCCCTTTGTGAAGTCTAAGTTCTGATCTATGCCACAAGCACCAAGGCAATCAATGCTGATGAATGACTAGAAATGGCTTCTTTATTCCAGTCCTCACTGAGGAGAAAGTTTCCATTATCTCCTTCAACATCTTCACTCTATCAATTTGACAGGGGCAGGCAGTTCCACACTTGACTGCTTTCACTTTGGAACAGTATTCTACTCACCTAACTGTTTCTAATATGAAAGAAAAATGAAAAATAATAAAGTCTGGAGAAAACTTCTTGTTTGCACATACATAAATGCCAGCTTTTATTCTTCCTTTTAATTGTTGTTTGAACTTACCTGGAATATAATCCGTGAAAAGGAAGTTGCAGAGTAAAAGATCATAGGTAGAGCCTAAATTCTAAGGCATTAGGTAAAATAAGATAAGTTTTAGCAGCTGGAAAGAAAAAAATAACAGAAATCAAATGAAAGTCCTATCTTGGGTGGCTTTTTGATCGTGGATGTGGCATATTTGCTTACATTGCAAAGACCGGATACCATCTTGGCATCTTGGCTTCTTCCCACAGCTTTGTTCTGGCAACTAGCAGCTTAGAAACTCACCCAACATGCACATATTGGGACTGTGAGAGGTTTTTTTTCCTCTCCTCTCCTTTTGTGAGTTTTGTCTATCTCTATGGAGCAGAAGAACATGCTGGAAAAAAGACAAGGTGTGAACTGGCCTTTTTCTGGCAGCCAGTCAGTCTGCTTTTGAGAAGAAAAGCCTCCAAGGTAACAGGAAAAGATGTCAGAAACAAACTTTTTAGAACAAAAATGGAGAAAACCATGGAAATTGCTTGGGCATTAATTACCAGAAGCAGTCGCTTACAATAGTTTATTCTCCTCCAGAATTTTTCTTAATTCTGCAAGAAGAGCCTTCTCATGCACATAGAACTCCTGCTATGCAGAAACAAGCTCTGGCCCCTGAATACCCTGGATTATCAGTTCTGTTCATGAGCTTGGCCACTCAGGCTGGTTGTGCTGCTCACACTGGGCAGTGGCCTTTAGGGAATCTGGAGTACTGCCACAAGGAAACTGAATCTTTCTTTTTCTATCTTTTTCTATTCCTTGTACATTTCCATGTACATTTCTGATACTGCATCTGTGAACAGTCATTCAAAATGCAAGGAGTTACCCATGTCTGAGAGAGAAGAACATTATAAGCAAATAATAGTAAAATCTTTGAATTATATTGTGAAATATTTCATTAATAATGTGTTTGGTTTGTGTCACTACAAAACTATTTTACAGGGGAAGAATAAGCAGGAGGGGGCAGTTGGGGAACTCTTGGGGAGAAAAAAAGAGTTACAAAAATAAACACTTGTGACAGAAGACACTTAAGCTCACATTTTCCACATACAGTGGAGGACATATAGCCACAGGTATCACATCACCAGTCAATGACCACAGTCCTCTGCAAACTAATCTTAGACTAGTCAACAGAAAACCCAGAGTATCCATTTTCTTTTCCCACAATGAGGAAAAAACAACTCAAAACTTTATTTTCAGATACTTAGGATAATATTCTCAACTACCTTCAAATTACAGAGTAGGCAAAAAAGGGATTGAGAGAGTGACCCTAGTGAAAGGAATAAATTGATGTCCAATATTTGTTATTTTTGTTATTCCTTTTTAGCTATAATACTGGTTCTGTTGTTTATACTTGTTTGGTCTTAATAAGCAGCATTAATGCAGGTGGTTTTCTTATTAAAGTGGAATATATATATATATATATATATATAATATAGGCACAGTTATTAATGTACATAAAAGAGAAAATTTATCTTATGAATAAGAAATCTCAGATTTTAGATGTTAGTTCTCCTCCCTACCCCACCCCTGCCCCAGGAATCAGTGAAAGCATTCTTTCAGTAATGTATACATACTTTGGGGTCAGATTTGAAAACACTTCTTAACATTACAAAATAACAGAATGATTAAGAGCATGTATCTGAATAGTTCCTTGGTTAAAAACCTGGCTCTACAACTGACCAGCTATTTTACCTGTGGCAAGTTACTTGAATTCTCTGTTCTTCAATTTCTTTATTTGTAACATGGGACTCGATAACTGTATCTAACACTTACAGAAGTTTAGGAAAATTAAATGTGTTAATGTGTTTTAAATGGTCAGAATGATAAATCTTCTAAAATTGTTGATTAAATAAAATTCATTTTGAGATGATGATTTTTTTTTAATAAAGCCTGACACAAATGCATCTTTTTTCTCTTTTTCCCGGAAGCTAAGAGGCAGAAGAAAATCAAAGTCAAACCACAGAAAAGAAATGAATCTGCTTTTTACAATGTGGTAAAATGCCACTTATATCAGTTCAATAGCAGGAAAACAATAGAAAAACCAAAAGAATTAAGAAAATGGAAGGTGTGTACTGAACACACAGTTAAGCTTTTAATATATTTGTAATGAGGCTTTATAATCTACAAACCTTGGTGTTAATCAAAATTAGACTTTATGAGCATTAAAAGGACTTGTAAATAATGAGATTTCTGAAAGTGAAGATAACAATAATTGGGTAATCTCTGGAGTTCAGCAATTTGCTTTTTGCAGGCAGATATATTTTATAGCACTTTAGAGAAAGTCAATATCCAAAAATTCATTTTCTATTTGTTTAGCTTAGGCCTTTGGCCTGAGAGCTGCAGCTCTTTTTGAATAGGAGCTCTTAGTTTCCACAGGTGCATTTCCTCTGGAAGATTTATATGCCTCATAAAAGCTTTATATAGCTCATAAATGCAGACTTTCAATCCTACAGGTACTGCTGATCTGGAAGTTTTATTTTATCTTTTGGGCTGATGAAATGGCACCTCCTTGTTGGGAGATGCCAGCATGAATGGCAGAGCAATGGTATAAACCGCAAGAGAGTGATCCAGATGAAAAAAGGGCCAGGAGAGGAACTGTGAAGCAGAAGTCCACAGGGAGAAAGGCAGCTGCTAACTGGGAGCTGCAGGGGAGGCGGGATTCACAGTGAGAACTCAGAGGAGTGAGCACAGAGGCATGAGCAAACAGAGCAGGAAATAGCATCTCAGATCAAGTGGAAAAAGAAACAGGCTTGCACATGCCTCCTGTATTTAGATTTCCTTTTGATAGTGTGTATTGTTTTCAGGACAGTCTAGGTACTTCCACACATTAAGCTAGTGTGAGTCAAGAAAAAAAAAATTGCTGATGGGCATTTTCAAAATATCTAATACACTGAAGGCAGATTTTTTCCTAGAAAGTTATATATAATAGTAAACCTTAGTAAATGCTTATTATGTATGTGGTGAAATAGAAAGAGTATGTATAATATTTCTCTGGATAAGGAAGTAGGATAAAAAGTAGGGAAAGAGTCAAGAAGAAAACATATAAAGATTCATCTTTACTGTCAACCAAAAAAATTCAGTTGTGAATGCTGGCAGTAAAGATGGGCAAAGGTTTGAGATATATTCTGAATACAAAATGACACATAGTCATGATTAATGTATGCCAGAACTTTTCCAAAAGTTTTAAATATTTTCTTTTATTTAATTATTTAAAGAATCCAGAAAGGTAAATATTCTGTTATTCCTGTTTAACAGAAAAGAGGTGTGTGAAGAGGAATTAAACTAAGTTACCTACTGTGAAATGTTGGAGCCAGGATTTGGGGGCTTTCATGACTATATCAGTCAACAAGGGAAGCTAGCAATAATTTCAATGGGGCTGAAATCCAGTTCATGTCTACTAACCAAGTTGTGCTGCACTCACCACCTAAATGAATGAAGACTCTTCTGAAAAATTCAAAATTATCAACTGGGATAAGGACAACCCTATAAGACATGGACATAAGCAGTTTGATAGCAGACTCTGTATTTTAAATTTCATGCTAATACAATATACGTGGGGATAAAGGAGTGTTGGGAATCAAACATGGTTCCCAAGATTCTATTTTAAACAACTGGATACACCTTACCACTGTTTACAGTTAGAGTGTAAAATATTATTGTGGTTATTGCACAAATTATATCATGCAAATTAAATACAATACATGGAAAATTAGCTTTAATATTATTTCAGATTATGTCAAAAAGACTCAAGAGAATAAACTTGTTTTAGGTCTGGAACTAATATGCACAGGTCAAATCAAGGAGTGACTGTGGCTCTTCAGTGAGATCTGTCAATGGGAAAGGAAGGAGGAGAGGAATGTCAGGCAGTATTTTTTCAGCTAGCTGCACCCTTCAAATAAAATTCAGAGGTCTGTTTAGACAGCCCTTCCCACTCAACTCCCTCTCTTTTTATTCCTCTCATTGCTCCTCCCTTCTCCTTTCAACTGTAGAAAGAGACACCCTGTTTTTACTAACATAGGTCCCCACTATTATTTTGTTCTCACAATACCATTTCCACATTTATGAATAAGGCTTTGTGATATTACAAAATATATATTTGATCTTTGTTCCTATTCTCTGCCTCAGATGTCCTAAAATCTTTGGAATCTCAGAATTATGAATGGCTTTTGTATGCTAATAAGATTACTGGTAGCTGGGGATCCTTAGATAACCTCAGTACAGGGGTTTGGTCACCAGGAAAACCAAGCCATGATTACATAGGCCTGACAATCAACCCAATCCTCCCAGAAGTGGAGAAAAGTTGAAATTGAGGTGATCATTGGTGGAGGATTATTTACTTAACATGCCTATGTAATGAAGCCTCTGCAAAAACCCACAAAGAAAGAGTTCCCAGAGCTTCCCAATAGTTGAACATGTGGTGGTGCCTAGAGGGCAACATGCTGCAGAGGGAATGAAAGCTCTACCCATTCCCACCTGCCTGGCCCTTGGTATCACTTTCATCTGGTTTTAATCTATATTTTTTATAATAACATTTGTAACATATAAGTAAGTGTAAGTACAATACTTCCCTAAGTTCTGTGATTCAGTCTTGCAAGTGAATTGAACATGAGGAGAGGATAGTAGGAAACCAATTTAAAGTTGGTCACTCAATTACAGGTCACATTAGCATCTGAAGAGGGTCAGTTTTGCGAGATTGTGCCCTTAACCTACGGGATCTGACACTATCTCCAAGTGGATACTGTCTGAATTGAATTATAAGACACACAGCATTGTCCACGGGAGAATTTGGTGTCAGAAGTGTGTTGAGTGGTGTGAGAGAATAGAAAAAAACACTTTTCAAAAAATCATTAAGAACCCTTTTTAAATTCTACTCGTATGGATACTGGTCTTGGAAATCGGGATCAGGTCCTCATTCCTGCGGTGTTAAAGATTAAACACCTGAGAAATGCCAAGGCAAGCATAGAAAGGAAATTTTATTTAAGAGACAGAGAAACAGAGATAGTAGACTCCTTTGGAGATGATCCAGGGACCAGAGCAGGTGCGCATGGGAGTGGGGGTGTCTTGTATTTTTATAGACACCCCCCACACACACACACACATACACACCACACCACACCCTCTTTTTTTCCCCCTATCTTCTTGACCACAAACAGGATGAGAACTGCCCAGGGGGTAATTGCTTGTATTGAAAAATGAAATCCTTCCCTTCCCCTGAAGTGTTAGCAACCAGTTGATGGAGAAGTGCTATCTACCCATTTCCTTTTCTTTGATAATCAGCTTCCTGTCCTTTGCACCAGTCTCATCATGAAACAATTTGATTAGCCCAAATTATCCACTCTGTTTCATGTCAGAAATCTGACCTAGGAAGCTCCTTTATTCCAGTTTACCTCTGAGGAAACTATAGGACATGTAGCTAGAAGTTCAGTTCAGTTTCAGAAGGACTCCTTGCAAAGCAACCAAAAGAAGGACACAGCAATCTTTGAGGACATAAGTTTTAACAGAGGATCCCTAAGAGTTCTAGAATGTCATTGGTTCAACCCAAAGGGAAAGCATTATAGACAATTGTATCCTGTGGAAAAGGAGGGAAGAGTAAAAGGTAAAGAAAGGTGGAGGAAACTACAAATAGATCCTTGCTTTTGCCCCAAGGGACCCAAGAATGGTGAAAAGAGAACTTGGAAAGGCATCCAGGATGCTAGATATGACAGGAAAAATGGAGGAGGTCAAGTAAGCTATAGGATTTTACCAGGAAGCCTGAATGAGTAGAAAATGTAACTTGATTTTTCCCGAAGCCTGATCATAATCACACAATAACTTTGATTTTAAAGACAGTAATATGTATGCACACATTTGCATACATTTCCTCTGCAATCATGTATCCATTGTATATGTATTGATAGGAAATATGGTAGTTAGGTATTTCTGTGCTAAGTAGAAACTAGATATTCTGCAACAATATCTCAAACCCATATAGCCTGAATGTGAGTAAGCAAAATTTTGAATTCAGACCGATATTCTTTAGAAAATATTTGTTTTGTTTTGATTTTTCTTTTTACTGTGAAGATTCACCATATTCTTTAGTGGAAATCAAACTTTTGCCTTTATTAGAAAAAGAAATAAAACTCTTTTTCTTAACATATAGGCTTGCATAAAATCTCATAAAGTTTGCAAATTTTTTTTCTTCTAATATTCATTAGATGTTTTATATAATGAAAAGGTCATTAAATTAGGTGAGATGTTCTGTCCTTGTTACTAGTCAGGTTTGAAAACTGCATACACCATGGTCATCGTGAAAAGGGTAGGTGACAGAAAAAAACCAATGAGTTCTTTACTTAAGTTAAAATTAGTTTTTATAATAGGCACAGAGAATAGATTCTGGAATCAGATTCCTTGAGATAAAATAGCTACTAAATCTCTCTGCCTTTTCCCTATTTATGTCTAAAGGAGGATCAAATGAAGCATTACACATAAAGTCCTAAGAATAATATCTGATACATGGTGTGTCATTCATGTGTTTTATGCTTTGATTAAAGTCAATCATGCATTTGTTATCATATAGTGTTTTTCATGGTATTAGTTGTTACTTTTGAAGTCTTTATTTACAATCAAAACATTGTAAAAATCAAACACTAGAATATAACATTCAATGTTTGAATAAAATCTCATATGAGTCAGAAGAACAAAATTAAACTTGAGATGCTTTGACTAGTCCAGTTCTCATATGGACTGATTTTGATTACTATCTTCCCCAAATTTTATGACTTTGTGGGTAGTGTGTTTTCTTAATGAGTTCGTGGTATGGTAGTGGAAAATATGGACCACTGTGAGAAAAATCTTACCAAGAAAGGAGAATTCTATACATTTTAACCAGCTAATCCTTTAACTTTAAAGTTTTTAAAGGGCCTCCTAAAATCTTTCACAATTTCTTTTAAACACAGTTTGCTGAATAAAATAATGAGAATTAAATCATTAGACAAGCAAAAGTCTCTGATGTTAACAAATTGTATTTTCTTTGCCTTTGTAGATAACTATGCCAGTCATGAGAGTTGCCTACATCTTCTCCTGTGAATGACAGTATCCTGCAACTGACTGCATTTTGCTTTTATAATACTAGTGATTGAATTTAGGGCCAAGCAAGTGTTCTCCCAGCCCTGCAATTACTATGGTTTTCAAATTTCTGCAATGAGCATGACCAAAGAAGAGACAATAGAAGTTGAGATGATATAATATCTATGATAACTTAGAGTTTTGTCTATGAGATTAATTAATATATCAAATAATTTCATTATTGTTATATTTCTATATTCAGGCTAGGAATTCAAGAATAACCTTATCTCCAAAGAGAAAACAAGTTATAATGGCAAAATAAGTGATTGAAATATCTTCTCAGTCTAAATAGTCTATTGTCTCTATGACACATTTGAGGCTCCATTTATGTCTCTTTCTGTAATATTTTGACTTTGTGATTTCCCACTGGCATGTGGAAATCTAGAAAATATTTTCATTCATTTTGGCAAGGGGTAGGGGGAGCTACCATTGAAAAGATAATGTCTTAAAGCAAAGAGAATCTTCAAAAATATAAATTTGTGGACATATTTACCAAATAAAATTGGTTAAAGTGCTGTATTTGCTGAAAAGCAGACAAGGACAAAGTAACTGATGCAAATACTTTAATTTTTTAAATTAAATAATCGGTTGTTATTCTAATTAGAAAAAAATGAAAAAAAATTAAAAACTGATATTACAGAACAAAAATTAATTCCTAAAATGAAGGAAAGAAACATCAAATCTCTGATCATAAAAAACTAAAAAAAAGGAACATTTTTTACATATACCATTACAATGAAATTTCATAACTATATCTAATAAAAATAACAACATAAGTTCCCCCTCCAATTAGAAGACTCTATAACATAAGAAAATTTATCTCTAAGCAAGTTATTTTTATTTCTTTGGATGAGCACAATATGCCTAGTAAACTTCTTCCCGTATAATGACTGAAAGTGGGAATATTCATTAACAGGAATTGTTGAGATTCCATCTGTATTCAGTACAAAACACTTGACACCTTAGATCTTTATCAGTAAGATCATTTCAGTTTGATCACTTATATTTAGATTACTATTTTAACAAATTTCTTAAATATTGATTATATACCTAAATATGTATATACCTAAATAATACACACACACACACACACACACACACATATATATATATACTATTACCTAATGTATATAACTTCTAAGTTATATTACATAATATATAAAACTTATACATTATCAATTAATGTATTTGGAGGCAGCAATTTTCATTCACAGAATGTATTATATTGAACCACCTGATTATATATTTTTTGTAATTCAAATGGCTTTAATAGCAGCAATGTCTAATGGGTCCACCTAATATATTTACTATACATTTGTTCAATGTATTTCTAAATTATGAATTATCATTTACAGGCTTTTACATTTATTTTGAAGTGTCTTTGAAAAACATCAATACTTTAATTCTCTATCTATATTCAATAAAATACTAGTAGGTCTTTATATTTGCTTATCAATTGATGGTTTAAATAAGCTGAATATAAGCATTAGATAGTTTATGGCAATTTTATACTTATACATTAAATAAAATTTTCTGGTAATTTATATAAATTCTATTTACTACTGATTTTTATTTGTCAATTATTTGAATTCAATTTCACTTGAATTAAAATTTTAAGTGAAAAATAAAAGCATAAAACTGTACAGAACAATTAGTTACTGTGTGATATGTTGGTACATGTATATATTGTACAGTGTTTAAATCAGGTTAAAATATTTTTCTTCTCAAAATATTGACTATTAAGGACAGGAGGCAGTTTGATCATACTATTAGAAGCTAATCCTAGTAAGCAGATTGTTTAAGAACAGCCTGAATATTGTTTAATATTAAGGAATAAAAAGAGGAAGCAAATATGGTTAGCATAACATATATTAAATTATGCAATACCAGTGTGGGAATTATAAACTGAAACAATGACCCATACTATTAGTAAAATATTGATCATTTAAAAATGTTTATATAGCCAGGCTTGGTGATGCCCACCTGTAATCCCAGTGGCTCTGGAGGCTGAGGCAGGAGAGTGATTTCAAAGCCAGCCTCAGAAAAAGCAAGGCACTAAGCAATTAATGAGACCCTGACTCTAAGTAAAATAGAAAAATAATGCTGGGGATGTGGCTTAGTGGCAGGGAGCCTCTGAGTTCAATCCCTGGTATACCCCCCCAAAAAAAAATTGTTTATATATATATAATATACTTTATATAATGTTTATACATGTAATAAATTTATTTCATTGATGCCATTTTATGTGATTGTCAAATGGTCTTTAGAGATTTTTTTTTTAGAAATTTAATAAGGATATTTTACAAAAGTACATTTTTTTCTTTATTTTAAGTTAACATACTTATTCCACTATTAAGTAATCTGAGTGAGAATTACAGTTAATAACTCTGAATATACTAATCAAGAATGTCTACTTAGTCCATTAATAATTTTCAATTATCTCTTTGTACACTTCTACATGGACTGAACAAATGAGATTAGAAAAAAATTGCATCAATATTAAATTTAAGTTATATAGATTTTTAAAAATGTATTATGAGGCCCCACTACATTTTACTTTGTGCAAAAATGTAACTTAAATAAGTTATCTTGTTTTCAAATTTGTCACATAATTTTCCAAATAAAAAAGAAAGATATTCTGGTAATGTGAAATAACATTGGTTAAAAAAAGAATATGGATTTATAATTATAATGAATAAATCACTATGGATAATATAAATGTTGATTCAAATGACGTAATAGTAATTAAAGTCATCAAATGTCCTATGTGTTTTGAATTTTAGCATCTGTTTTTTTCCAGGTATTTTTAATTGATGAGCATTGCTTAATAAATCTTATTTTAAGTAAACACATACTTGGGACAAGAATAAATAAAAGTTAGTAAAAGTTTAGATGGGGGTAGGTAGTAACTACCTTCATAATATTAATCTATTTCATTTTAAATATTCCACATCATAGCCACCTAGAATCAGCAAAGTTCTAAAAATTGGTAAAACTTCAGAAATATAAAACATAGCAATAGCTGTGTTTTATGTCAGAAGATATATCTTTATGAACAATAAGCTTAATAAAATTAAATAAATGACAAGAAAAACCTCAAATTATATTCACAGAGAAATTGTTATCAACAGTTTATACTATCACAATATAGTATAGCAAGAAGTTTTCAAATATACTAAGCAGTGTCAAAGAATAAATATTCATAAGATCTTTTCTTGAAGCTACATAATTATGCTTCTTACAAAAACTTTCCTCATGCACTTTATTAATTCTACAATATTTCCTTTTCAAAAATTGTGTTACCTAATTTTCACTGGTCACTCATCTGGAATAAATTTGGCCTTCTCTGTGACTTAACATGCTCATGGTAAGAAAGTTGATTTACTGAGTACACAAAAAATGACCCTAGATGATTTTATTTAGCTCACGGGATGAATTTTTATAAAACTTTTTAGTTATCACCAAATTATAGACTATATGTCTTCTTGCTTAGTCTCTCACTTCTACTATATCATTGATCCATTTCTAATTTAAATGTCTGTTTCCCTAACTCTCACCTTTATTTGAAGACAGTGAAATCACAGTGACATTCTCACTGGAGGCAGGTAATAAACATTTATGTAATAAATAAATATTTATTAAGTGAACAAATATGAATGTGAATGTCATAGGAGTTCACAGGGGTATATGAGAGATAATACAGAATGCAATTGTGAAGAAGAATCTCTTTAGTTGGTTTAAATACAAAGCTGCAATTAATACTGAATTATTATAAATATCATCCTATGATACTTTAGATTTTTCCTGAGAAAAATAGAATAATCCATAAATAAGTTAATACTTACAAAATCAATGACTATCAGAATAAGAATTTTTCCAAATATTAAAACAAGAGGACAGATTTTGTTAACACTATTTAGACATGCATTTTTGTTGAATTTCATAATTCTAATTATAAAACCAAAGTTAATTATCCATTCTATTCAACAACCGTATATATGTCTCACATAAGATACTAAACTAGCATCTAAATTGTCTCAACTATAGTTGTATATTATAACACATGTCTGGCAGTTATTGATTGAATTAAAATTAAATAGAAGTTCATTTCTCTTCACTTTCAATTACTTCTCATGATAAAGAAAAAAATAAAGTGTTTAAATCTGCACCAACAAACCTTGCAGAATAATTTTGGTTAAAAAAGAATATGGATTTATAATTATAATGAATAAATCACTATAGATAATATAAATGTTGATTCAAATGATGTAATAGTAATTAAAGTCATCAAATGACCTATGTGTTTTGAATTTTAGCATCTGTTTTGAATTTTAGCATGTCAAAAGGGGAGTAAAGAACAAAACAAAATTCATACTATTCAAAGTTAATGGCCAATTCCTAAATAATTAAGAAATTGTATTATAATGTCAGAGTTACAGACCTAGAAATATATGGCTAACTTACATACAAGAATATTATTGTGTATATTTAAAAGTTTTAGAAGAGAAAATGTGTTCGAAATAGTTTATAATTCTAAGTATTTGCTGAGTTTAGAATAAATTCTAATAGTTCTGAAACACTCTGTACACCATAGCAAAATTCTTCTTATAGTTAAAACTGCCTAAACTACATTCACAGTTCCTTTCAGTGAACTTCAAAAAAATTCATATCTTTCATTATTTCATATTTTGAACAAATCATGACTTCATTAACTTTAAAATAAAACATTTTGTTTTTCTTTTAAAAAGTAATGTAATATCATACTTGTTCTATTATAGGTTTGTTTTTTTTTTTGTGTGTGTGTGTGTGTGTAAACTACACTAAAGTTAGCATAGGTTAAAGCTTTTATAACTCTTCACCAAGCACTTTTCTATATGATTTAAGTAAATCACATTTTCAGATATGGAATTCATTCTGTAATATTTAAAATTATGTGAAATGTTCTATAATTGTAATAATTGGCTCTTCATTGTTATTATATCTTGAGCATTTAAACTCACTTAAAATTTAAAATTTAAATCATTTAAAATTTCTTCATATTGGTTAATAAAAAGTCAGATCTCATTAAAGATCAATATAGCATGAACAGATTAAATATAACAATATATTTATAAGAAATCAATAAAGAAAGAAATTATCAATAAAACCCAAACAAAAGCTGTAGCAGTAAGTTCTGTCTTATAGAAACATGCAAGCACACACACAAACACACAGTGAATGTACTACAGAACTTTAAAGACACTTTAAAGTAATTTTGTCAGAAGTTATTTTTTTCTGAATCTCTAACCCACTAAAATTAAATTTTACAAATTATATTGAACAAAATACAGTCTGTTCAGAAAGTATAAGTGTGTTTTTAAATGTATATTTGCTAAAACTTGGCTACACATTTATAAATGGACTTATTAGTAGTTATTAAGGAGAATTTCCTAGAATTAGACAAGTTTATATTTGTCAGCTTGGTGGGAGAATCCTTTAATGACAAATAGCAAGGGCTTAATTACCCTTAATTTTAACTTAAGTGTCAATTAATATTGTTGATTCTATTAAATATCTCAGTATCAAGGACAAAATATATGCTGTCATATTTTTAGAGATGGCAGCTCCTTAAAAAATGGTTGTTTAACACATACATTGGCCAGATCCATTTTCATTAAAAATCTTTAAGCTTCTAGGTTATATAGTGCAAATGTAGGAAACAGCACACACAATCGAATTAAACAAACCTGGATTTTAATTCTTTTGTCACTGTTTCCTAGCTAGTTAACTTCTTCCTTTTCAGTAATTACTGTGAGCCACCATTATTTAAGATAAATTATTAATATCTCTTTTGTGTGACTCTTTGGATTGACTATAATGCAGTCAAAGTGAATACCAAACTGCTTGGCACATGGTAGTAATTGTACTGTAGCTAATATATTTATAAATAGTTGTCTTTTAATGCAAATTATATATATGCCATCACATTTGAGAAAGGAATGTAGAAGTGTAAGAACTGATTGAGATAGCAAAGAGTCATATCCTTGAGTGTCAATCATATGGTCAATTCCAAGGAAGACTACCTATGGAGGCACAGGCATATGTGAGGGCAGAGGAAGGAGAGGAAAGCATCAGGCTGAATTCATTCCCGTTTAGCGGGGACTCTATTCTCTCCAACTGTTTTAGTTTTATTGCATGTTCCTGAATCTACAAAGCACTGATCCAGACTCATGAAAAGCACACTGGGATCTTTTCTGTTTTGATGGTTCACATGGCAACTTTATTTTTGTTGCCTGGATTTCCCTAGTTGTGTAGAGGATTTTCTGGTTTTGCTGGCATGACTCTTGATTGGAAACAATGGTGCGGAAACAGCTATTATATGACTTGAGAGTGATATTGCATTCCAGGTATCATTTTTGTCTTTGTAAAATAGATAAAATAATAGGGATTTAGCCAATACCTTTTCTTTGTGGAGAGAAAAAAAAATCAAACTATTCATTATTTTGCACCATCTCCCAAATTCTAATTCTATCTAGACTTTGCAAAGAATGATCAAAGCCTAATAATTTTTCTGCTATAATTTTCCAGACTATAGCAAATTAATGCTTTGGTAGCAGGATGGAGGTGAGGGTAGGAGTGAAAGACTTATTCAACAAATAGATATAATGGAATCAATGACCTCCAAAACCTCTGACATCACTGGGGGCCTGTAAAAGGAGTACTTACAGATGGCAGCTTGCAGTGGAAAGGAATTGAATTGTATCTGAAGATTAATACTTATGGTATTGCTCTAAATCACAGCTTAGAAAATAAGAAATAATGGCCAATGAGAAATAACAGTTAAATTGTTACAAACAATCAAAAGTGTTGCTGGAGAAACTAGGTCTTCACATTGCTTTATTGCAAGGCCAATAAAGAAAACTGAAACAAAATCTAACTACAATGTTTCCCAATGTTATTTAATATGAAGCTGTCAAAGATACAAAAATAGAAGATTTGCATATTTGGTTTGAATAAATTGAGCCTGAGGAAGTTCAATCAATAACTTACTTTAAGACCTTTAATCGCATAAGGTTTTTGGCTGTGATTTTACTTCGTTTTATTCAAAAGGACCCAAGGGACACATTATCCTTCAGTCAAGTACAGAGCCCTTACATGTTGTTGAGATTTTGCCACCACACTATTTGTTACAATAAACCAGAGATTGAAATAGTGGTCAGCATGATTAACCATGTACCAAATCTTTACATAAGGAAGTAAATTTGATGCATATTTAAAATGAAATCCATATTTTGGGTAGAAGAGTTTTTCTTAGCAACATAAAAAAACTCAAATTACTACTTAGCATTACAGAAAATAATTCAAGAATTAGCTTATGATCTATGAAAATGTTCAATAATTATAGTCCTTTTTTCTACTAGGTTGGGAATTAGGCTTCAGTAAAGGCTTTAGATTTAAATAATCAGTTTCACTATGTTGTGTGTTTGCCTCTCAATACTTAAATAAGAATAAAATGAAGAATAATGGATCTGATCTATTGTAATAAATTATGTGAGTTCTGACAGTAACTAATATGGGAAGAAAGGATCATGAAAAGGCCATTGAGAGGGCAGTGGGCCCATTCCCATAACTTTTATTCTAATAAAACAGAGGATGTTGATTTTTTATTCCCTTATTATAGATAGAACTCCACCACTTATATATTCACCTTGGATTGAGGGGACATTAGTTATGGCTGAGTACTCTGATTTCCCCACTCCATCTGGACAGCTTAATGAACAGACTCCCTCCTTCAGGACCAAATGAGATAATGCATGCAAAATCACTTCGAAGAGCATAAAGTACTTCACAAATGCAAAGTATTATTACTTTCAGATGAGTAATTAGTGCTTTTAGTAATAAAGAAGTACCACTTCACAAAACTAATTTATGAATGATAGTTCTTTGGAAATGACCCTCTAATCAGTTGGGCTCATACCTAAGTGATAAGTAGTATAACTTTAGTCACTTTATCTTACTTTTCTGATGAGAATTCAAGAAATGTTTTAAGAACAAAATATATCAAGCTTAAAAGATATACAGTGTCTATTGTTTTTCACTGAACAATATCTAGAACACTAGAAAAGATCATTCATTAAATAAAACCTCCAGAAATATTTATTTAAAAATCAAATATGAACAATGATATTGAAATATTTTAAAAAATCACATTTTATGGAGAAAGAGAGAGGGGGGGGCATTTTTTCCTGCTTCATCTAATTTGTGGTCTTTTTAAAACTCCAAATGTCTCTCTGATTACATGTTCATGTGTTACCTGCAGGGTAGTATAAGTCTATTCCTCTTTCTGAATGGGTAAATTTCTTTATTAAAATATTTTTATTGGTGTATAACCATATACAGAATAGTGGGTTTCCTTGTGGCATTTTGTACATGCACAAAACATAATTTGACCAATTTAATTCCTTACTATTTTCCCATGATCTTCCCTCTCCCTACCCTTTGATTCTATTCCTCTACTCTACTGATCCCCCTGTACATACACTTTTTTTTCTATCTGGCTTCCACATATGAGAGAAAATATGTGCTCCTTGCATTTCTGAGCCAGCTTATTACACTTAACATGATATTTTCCCAGTTCCACCCATTTTTTTCCTGCTAATGGCATGTCATTAATCTTCATGGCTGAATACAACTTATTGCTTTCCATTCTTCTATTGATGGATACCTAGCTTGTTTCCATAAGTTGACTCCTGTGATTCATGCTGCTATAAACATGGATATGCACATATATCTATTTTCTTCTATGAGAAATTCTAAAAATTACTGAGATTTTAATCTTATATATTTTATTGATGTCTTAATTAAATGTAAGCTATTTTCATGAATTAAAAATATAATTTTTGAGCACAAATGATGGCTCTGTTCTTTAAAATACAATGTCATTGACAAGACATGCTTTTAGACATCTTGAAGAGTTATAAGTAATCAATTCTATAACTAAATCAAAGCATGAATTAACTATAAATTAAATGTATGGCATTAGAATAACTTTAAGCATCAATTAACAAAGCTGTTTTTTAAATGATGGAACAGCATGAGTTTGAATTGTTAGAACTGAAATCTTACGTCTTTTAATTTTGTCTCTACGATATTCTTTAAAGTTTACAAATATATGGATACAAGGAAGATAGACACACATTTTCCCATAGATTACAAAATGAAATATGTAAAAGCTCTTCTGATTCCCAAACTTTAAATAAGAAATACTAAAACTGTGCTTCTGATTCCTATAATCATGTAAGGAATGATATTCTTCAACTGAGGGATGTCAAGGTGGACATATGGCTGCTATGTCAATATCAGCTGAGTGTCCTTTCACAGGACACTCAGAAAGAGGACCAAGAGGTGAAGATTGGATGCTGAATATATTTAAGAAAATCTCTTCTATGATAACTGTGGATACATTGGTTTCCTCTACATTTTCTTTCATGGAAAAAAATCTACAAAATTTTAAAAATTTTTTGAATTAAGAAATATGCCTAGCTAGTCATGGTGGTACAAGCCTGGAATCCCAGGAACGAGGGAGTCTAAGGTAGGGGATTGCAAGTTTAAGGACAGCCTCAGCAACTTAGACCCTGTCTTAAAAAGCAAAATAAATAAATAAAAATGCCTGAAAGGAGTCAAATACTATTGGGTTTATTTCATATTTTAAAAACATATATTAATAAAAATGGATTTTTTGACAATTTACTTCTAACAAAGAATATATTTTCTAATTTTAGTTATACTATCTTATGAAATGATTAACATTAATTATTTACTTAATTATTTAATCACCATGTTATGTTGACCCACTGAACATCTAAACTGATTATGACTTTTTCTCAATCTTAAACAATATAGAACATTAAATTGGCTGTATTATCCTGAGTTTATCTCATAAGCCAACTATATTTTGTCATATAGTTCTACATTTCACATGAGTGTACAATTTCACTTTCTTTTTTTAAAAACATATACCTACTACACAATTCTTTGCCTCAGAGTATTTTCTTTCATAAAGCTAGAATACATTCTGAAACCAGGACCTTATCTTGTATTTCCTCTACAGTGAATGTGCTATCATCATGTCAGCTAATTTACTTTTCAATAGTCTTGTTTTTCACGCACTGGACGTTTGTTCATGTTGCACAGAGGTCATACTCTTAGGTTTATAGTGCTTAATAAAATTTTATTGCTGCTCTTCTGTCAATCTCAAGAGTAGGTTAAGTCTATTACATTCATAATTAAACACACCGCTGCTCAGGAATTCAATCTCAAATAGCAAAGAGGGTTCAATGCTAACACCTAGTTTACTTTTCTGCATACTCAAAATTTATACTATGTCATATATGTTTCATACTTTAGCCACAAATATTTATGAATAAGCACTGTGGATAACATTAGGATGGTGACAAATTTCAAAATAATAGATAAATCCATCACCCAGACCAACACTTTCTTTTGTTTATCGTGTATCTTATGAAATTGAGAAAATGAACAGGATTTTGAAAACAAATTAGTTTTAGAGGAAATAAACTGATGGTTTTGTCTCATTACTGTATTAGAAAAGGGTGTTGCTATTTAAACCTTTGCCCAAATCATTCATTTGTTCATGTTAATCATTTCCAAAGTAGGAGCCATTAACCTAGTCTGATATGATTGAATATTGATGTTGGCCTAATTAAATATTTTATGAGCAATAAGAGTTATGCCTGAAATTGAGATATGGTAGGATTAATATACATTTTGTTAAAGTAATATCTGTGACCTCTACAAATAGTTTCCATCAATTTAAGTAAATACATAGGTCTATCACAACTGAATCATTTGAAGAAGTGGTATTTTTCATGTTAAAAACACTTTGTGAAGCCTAAAAAGCATCATGTTTTAAGAGTAAATCTAGAGAAAATTACCCATTTTCCATTCATACACTTCTATGTAACAATACATTCAAATAAAATTCAAATAAAATGACACAATAATTAAAATTTACCAAAGTTATTTGTCATTATATTATAAATTAGGTAGCAAAATCAATACCAGACTTTATAACATTCACACATTATAAATAATAATAAACTAAAAGGAACCAAAGAAAAAGAAGAAAAAAATTATTGTCAAATATCATCACGAAATTATGTCAGATATCTCATTCATTATCATGTTTAAATAATTCTCTGGAATGTGTATTTAGATAATATAATTTATTAATGCTACAATCATATCTTAAGGGAACTAATGGTGTACTTTATCAGCAGATACCCAGTTTGTAAGTTTCTATGTGTATTGATAACCTCCTTGAATACAATTAATATTTAATAAAGAAGATTTTCCAACACTTTGAATTTTCTTTAAGAATGCAATGAGAAGTGGTGCATGCCTATAATTCTAGCAGCTTGGAAGCTGAGGCAGGAGGATTACAATTTCAAAGCCAGCCTCAGAAACTTAGCAAGGCCCTAAATGATTTAGCAAGACCCTGTCTCAGGAAGAAAAAAAAAAAAAAAAAAAAGAACTGGGGATGTGGTTCTGATGTAAAATGCACCTAGGTTCAATTCCTGGTACAAAAAAAGAATTTGAAGAGTCAATTATTTAAAATAATTTTAACTTCTTATACCAAATCAGTATATGTTAAAATATTGTCTGTCAAAATAAAACAATTTCCTCACAAAGGGTTTTTTAATGTAAGTATAAAAGTATTTATGATAAAGTTTAAAGAATAGAATTATCCATGTATTTCATCTTCATATCTTGTTCTTAAACATTAAGCTACAATTAAATGTCTTCATTTCATCAATACATAATGTCAAACTGGTAAAAAAAAAATGAAGTTCTTCATATGAACAACTTTAAAAATCTAAATTTTAAAGACAGATCAATAGTGTTTGTTATTATGCTTTAATATAAATTGGTTGTTTGTGATTTTATAGTTTCTTCAGCATTAGTAAAATAGCTGAAATAGCCAAAAATCACGTCTCCATTTACATTTTGCAAACAACCTGCAATCTGAAATGGGTCCCTGACATGAGATCTTTCAAATTAAGCCTTGACATTCAAGTATGAAGCACCTGAATTTACTTAATGTGCTAGTTCTGAATGCCATTCTCACCAAAGAATGAGAGGCAAATAATCCTTCTTCAATATCCATGTGTCTAACATTAAATAGAGTTTGAATATTTGATTATGGTGCTCAGTGACAGAGTGCCACAGCTCCCCAATACATACCTATGCAGGATGCATCATTCAGTACTGTACTCAAGTCATGTTTGCTTGCTTTACTTACCCTCAGCACATTAATAAAAAGCAAATGATACTTTACAGCCATGAATTCTGGTTTTAACCTTCAGTTACTCACCTATAAGAGAGAAAAAAGAAAGATATGGTTTATATCAAAAATTCCTCAGTGTTTCATGTTATATATACAGGGAACATCAAGATCTAAAGGAAATTTCCTGTTGTTTTGTTCTCTGATATTTATATCACAATTGTGCAAAATAAATTGCATTTGAGGGTTTTTATATTACTAAACTTTAGGGAGGTCTTTATTTTCTATATAAATTTGAAAAAGGAAAAAAAAATCTGGTAACAAACAACATAGCTACCTGAACCAAGTATTTTAATATTCAAAGTGCATTAAACCAGACAATATTTTATTAAATTACTTCATTAAGACAAATGTTCTAGTGAGGCATTTGTTCACTGTCATTTAAGCTGTTGGTCTGGTTAGTTGACTTTTCCTTTTGGGCCCTTCCCCACATGCAGAGAACTCAGAGAAAAGACAGGTTATCCTCAAGGGAAGTTCAAACTTCACTTCTCTAACCTCTGGGAGCTGAACCAGCAGAATTTGCTATCCTTCAGTGGTCTGAGACTGCAGAGTTTTCTTTCAAGAATATTTTCTGTATAATTTTTTTTTGCCATAAACAAGCACTAGCATGATGAGAATGATTTAGAATGAAGAAGAAACATTTGACATGATAAGTGAAAAAGAAGGTACAGAATTTTTTAGTTTAATATATACTTTAAAATTATGATTCCCTACCAGGTGTGGTAGCACGTGCCTATAATTCCAGTGACTCTGAAGGCTGAGGAAGCTGGATCACAAGTTCAAAGCATTTAGAGAGGCCCTAAGCAATTTAGTGAGCCCCTGTCTCAAAATAAAAAATAAAAAGAGCTGGGGATGTGGTTCAGTGGTAAAGCATCCCTGGGTTCAATCCCATGTACAATAAATAAATAGATAAAATAAAATTAGGATCCATAAGGTGGGGATATAGCTCAGTGGTAGAGCACTTGCTTTGCATATAAGAGGCCTTGGGTTTTGTCCCTAGCACTGCAAGAAATATAAACAAATAAAATTTAAAACCAAAATGAAACAAGGATTCCATCCTCTATACAGTTGGCCAACTCATATGTTTTTAAGGAGAATTCTAGAGAATTAGAAGACATTTTCCTCTACACTAGAAATTGAAACAATATAAAAGTAGATAGCTTCATTGTTAATAAAAATTTCCATTATAAAAAAATAGCTTCAGTTCTTCAAATTGTACTATTCCAGATGAAAATATTTTTGTACTATTCCTGGTGAAAATATTTTTGTAAGACTGTCATGGTTCCATACCAATATATATTACTCAAATTCTGTCTTTTAAATTAAAAAATTAAACAACAAATAAGTTATAGTGGAATTGGTGTTAGAACCCAAGATACCCCTTCCCCATATTTAACCAAATTACAATGCAAGTTTTTTTCTAAACAGAAAATGGTAATAAGTGATATAACATTAATCACTTTCCATACTATAAAGATCATCAAACATGAGGACTATCAAGAATTAATAATGTAAATCTTGCTTTCTAAAGTATCACCTTTTGAGTATGTCTTCAATATAAAAACTATAACACTTGGAAATATAAAATCTGGTGTCTTGATACTTGAAAACAACTTTAGTTTTTAAGAAGCATAGTGTCCAATAACAAGAGAGAAAGAGGGTAATAGGGAGGCAGGCTGAAAGTGAAAGAGTTAAAGTGAGATACAGCGAACTGTGAATTAGAACATTTAGTATTTACTTTTTTATTATATTGGTTGATATATAAGTTACTATATCAACTTAGCACACTAGAGTAATTTTTTTAGATATCTTGTTATAAGGTACTTTTTAAGCCTGATAAATTATTTCATTATATATAAAGTTGTCACCACTGTGAGATAACATAGATAAGGAAACCAATATCCTTATCTGTAAAATTGGGATTATAACCATAACTAAATTAGGTGAGTTTTTAAAACATCATTATTAATCTACTAGTCACTGAAATAGGGTGTTATTTAATTATATCTCTCACATAATGCAATTTCAAACTTAATAGATATTTGTAAATATCACTAAAAGTTAATCTCAAACTTGCAAAACTCCTTTACTTTCTTTTTTCTTTTTCTGCCTAGTTTAACAGCAAAAACTTTGACTCTGGAATTTGACTCACCTAAGTATGAATATTAGTCTCTGACTTTTGGTATTTGTGTATACTTGAGTAAATCATATAATGGATCTATGTCTTAATGCCCTTGTCCTCAATATGACAATAATAGCCCTTATCAAATACGCCCTAATAAGTCTTAGCAATTATTAATATCAATTAAACACTGCTTGAGAATCTAGTTGA